>NC_138866.1:15581181-16885082 GCF_965194805.1 Balaenoptera borealis | reverse complement strand
TATTAATTTCCCACCATCTAATGGGCCTCAGAGAATTCGCTTTATGTGTGTTCACTATGTGAGTCCATGCCAGAAGGTAGAAGTACAAAGCAGAGGTCTGCCAAACCCACTCTGGTTTATTTTAAACAATAACTTAAAAAATACTTTGTTACAACAATGAAGTCCTAAACAGATATAAACTGGACTGTCCCAGGAAAATGGAGAGATTTGGCC
This sequence comes from Balaenoptera borealis, assembly GCF_965194805.1. Classification (NCBI taxonomy): domain Eukaryota; kingdom Metazoa; phylum Chordata; class Mammalia; order Artiodactyla; family Balaenopteridae; genus Balaenoptera; species Balaenoptera borealis. The sequence continues at coordinate 16,884,869 of NC_138866.1, read as the reverse complement.
ATTCTATCTTTAAGAACCATTTCAAAGGTTTGAATGCATAGATGTTGCAGATAAACCTAAACGAACTTTTTGGCCAACCCAATATTTGTGTACTAGCCAAATGTATATTGTTATGTTCTGTACAGATGTAAGTCGTATGATATTATCTCTAGCATCATGTTGCTTTGTTGTTGTTGTTGTTTTTTCATTTGATTCTGTTTTTTAAGATTCATCCCTGTTGTTATATGGGCATTTAATGCATTGCTCCTAGCTTCTGCCTGATGCTCCTTTACACCATGAACAATACTCCACTGAACATCTCTGAGTCCCCTTGTGGACATACGTGAGAATTCATTTTACAAGTTAATGTGAGGCATTGTACATATCTTTCCCCATTCATTTATTTAATGACTTTGTTATACATTTGAATACATATCTTGGTTTTGGTTTTAAAGGCTTTTCCCAACTTATATACCTTATATTTTTGTAATTTTGAACTTTTGCTTAAGAAGTTCTTTCCCCACCCTTCGGTCACAAAATTTTTTGTCAATAACTTATTTGATTAATGTTACAATTTTACCTTTCATAATTACATCTTTATTCTATTCTGCCCTTTATTTGCTATTAGACAGGGATCAAGTTTTGTTTTTGTGTTTGTTTGTTTGGTTGGTTTTCTTCTCCATGTTATTTATCATATTCTCAACTCTCTCCATAACAATCCTTTTCCTCATCATTCATGGAACCACTTTTATCACATATGTTCACATGTCTTTCTTTATAAAATTCTGGCTCTGAGCTCTCTATATATTCCTTTTGTCTATTTGCCTAATGATTTTCAAAAGACATGGTGGTTTTGTGTTTATTATTGATATCATTTTAAAAATGTCAGTATTGGCTAAGGCAAGTCTCATTCATCAGGTTTTTTTAGTGAAATATATTCAATTACTTGGGGACTTTTATTACTCATTTTACATTTTAGTATAATTTTACTTATATTTAAAAATATTCAACTGGTATTTTGATTGAATCCATATTATATTTATATATTCATTTGGGGAGGATTAGCTTCTGCCTTAGTTAAGCTGTCCTATTCATGAGCAAGAATGGTCTTTCCATTCAGTCATTTAACACCCTTTATTTGGGATTTAGATTTTTTTCTCTATAGAGATGGGAGTACACTTGGTTAGTTATTTACTTTCATTGGTTTGTAGGTACTGTAAATGCCAATTTGTTTCTATATTTCTTCATTGCTGTTTGATGATGTAGAGTAACAGTATTGACTTTCTAGAGGTTAATCATTTGTTTGGCCAAATTTCCGAACTATCTTATAAGTTCCAACAGATTGTCTGTTGATAATATTCATTTTTCAACATAGATGAGCATAGACCATTTCCAAATAATGACATATTTTCTGTTTCCATTCAGCACTTATACCCATTAGTAGTATTTCTTTTCTTTATCAATAGCATTGTCCAGAACCTCCAGTACTGTGTTAAACAGCAGCACTGAGATTGAGCATTCTTCTCTTATCCATTTAAAGATTTCCTTATGAAGTAAAATATATTCTGTTGATTTTGGTTTATAACATATGTGAATCAAAAATATCCCATTCTAGTGTAGTACAAGTTTTTCTTAATCAGTCTTGTTAGAGCTTTAAGTTTGTATATTTAATAAAAACAACTCAATTTGATTGAACTTATTTATTACTTTTGATATCTATTTTATTAATTTTTTCATTTTTCATTTTTGCTTTTCTTTTATGAGAATTTGCCTCCATGGCAAAATCCTTGGCTTATTTTTAAGCTTTTCTGTTTCTTAATACTCTATTTAAACCTTAAATTTCTCTAAGCACTGTCTAAACTGTGTCTCATAATTATGATGTGTAAGATTTCCATTGTCATTTTTTTCAAAATGTTTCTTAATTCCTCTTTTGAATATATTTAATACCATGTTTTATTTAAATATGTAATATAAGTTTCTTATGTATACAAATTTTAGCTACTCCTCTATTTCTGATTTCAATTTTATTACAATATCCTCAGCATATATTATTTCTATAACTCAATTCTTTAGTGTCCATTGAGGTTTCCCTTGTCACTTTAAACATATTCTACTTTCCTTAATATTCCATGTGGGCTTGAAATGAATAATTCTGTATCTTGTATATGCAATACCTTGGATTTATTAATGCTATTTTTCAGATCTTCAATATTTCTGCCATGTTTGTCTGCTTGATTGATCAGTTAAATTTGATGACTTTCATATTCTTCCCTGCATACTATATTGCAAAAATTTATTATTAACTAAATATCCATTTATGATGGATGTGTATTCTTGTTCTATTTTTTCTTTTACTATTATGCATTATAGTTCTCTTTCCCATGTGATATATTTGCTTTAAAATTTATTTTGATAGATTTTAAGAATGCTATTCTCCTGTTCTTTTTATTCATATTTGCCTAGTATGCCTTCCTGCAACATTTTATTCCAACTTTTTTGAGTGTTGAACATTTTTCTCTTATTTATTATAAGGTCTCTGAAATCCAATTTGTGGTATTTAAACTTAATGGAACATTGAGATAGTGATACATTGGAAATTAACTAAGTATCCATTAGAAGGACAATAACTCTACAATTTTATGTAATGCAGTACTACAAAAGGACTAGATGAAATAACATGACAAGAACTAAAAGAATAGTTTAAGTAAAAGAGTTGCACAGCACATGTATAAGGTAAAATATGTTTTATGTAAATTTCTAAAAGTTCTTTTTAATTTAATATAGTGAGCATGTAAGCTTTCCATTGCTCGAGGTCCAAAAAGTACTTAATTTTTATGTACAAGTAATTATTTTTTAAAAACTATCTTAAAATCATAATGATAAAACATAAGCATGATTTTAACTTTACATGGTGGTAATGTGAATGTTTATTATATATATTGTGTATCTATGTATTTTCAAAATTTTCCAAAAAATAAGAAAGTCCACAAAACTTGTGTTAAAAACACTGAATAGAGTGAGTCCATATAGGAAATCCTATATTAGTATACAAAATAATTTAAATAACTGACTGAAAAGTAGGATTTAAATTGGTAATAATGAATCCCAATGTGTATTCATTTAAAGTTTGACAAAACTTATTGCATAATAACTGTATTCACATTGTTTGAACATCAAGGGTTTCTGAATGTAAAATAGAAGTTCTCTGACTCTAAACATTCTTATTAATTTATTTAGTTCTTGCTAACTAGTTCTAAATACCATGAGCGATCTTTCCAATCAATTTAGATTTTTATCAGAAATAATATCTAAGTATAAAGGCATTTTCTTGGGTTTGAAATAAAAAGTAACATTCTCAGGGAATTGTTTGTCATAGTACTGCTAAAAACACATCCCCCCCCAAAAATATTTAGATATCTTAGAGGTTTTCCTCCCATGTGTCATTAAGCAAATAGGCAATAACCCATGTTTAAAAATGCACTACTTCTTGAAGTAATAAACCCATCCAGGTTTGGAATTTGAATCTATCACCCACTAAAGACTAGGTTCTTCAATGAACTAGTTTTATGCAAGAAATTTATCATTAGTCCAACAATTACGTTAAAAAAAAAAAAAAAAGATTACCAGGCAAATTTTAACAATAACACAATTTTTAAAATTACTTTTTAAATTCAAAATCCAGTGTCGACTTCATATTGCCTAGTTGTATCAGTCAGAAACTGTGAAAAGAAAATTTTGTGCAACTGAAGTTAGGGCTACAATGAAGACTTCAAATTGACCATTGGGTTTGGCAATATGGAAGATGAAGTTCACCTTGACATGGGTGGTTTTAGTGGGGAGAAAGGCTTGATGTGGTTAAGAACCAAATGGAAAGAAAGAAAGTGGAAATAACGGCTACAGACAACTCTTACAGTAACTTTTAGGATAAGAAGAAAAGGGAGATGGAGAAGCACTAGAGTAAGCATGGAGACAATAGACAGATTTTGTTTCTTTGTTTAGGATATTTTAGGCTGAAGAGGATATTTTAGCAAGAATAAAACTTAAGATCCAGTAGAGAAAAGAGATCCTTTGAATAGCCAGTTCCCAGAGTTGACATGAAAGAATGGGATACCAATCTCAAACATATGATGGATTTAATAGAAGTGAGAATGGTTTGTTTATTGGGATGAAAGAAAAATCCATGTGTGCTAACACAGATGATTATCCACTGGTAGATTTAGTGGTGGTGCTATGAAATATTTTTCTTCTAGTGCTTCTACATAACGAAATAAGTTGTTGACATTTTGAGACAATGATATTAAAGAAAATGTAAAATAGTTTTCTCACTGATGTGGAGAACCCCTTAATCACAAAATTTTAGTAGTAGTGCTTGATACTGTTTAACGCCCACTTGAGATTTGTAGATATAATTTTAAGATGAAGTTTACAAATTGTTATCCAAATACCTTGAGTTATTGTGCACTTGGGTGCACACACAAACTAAACAAAGACTTAGTTTAATCTAGGTTGGCGTGTTGGCTGAAAAACATGTTAAAGGGGGAAAGGGATAATAAAATTAATTGTGCATGTAAAGAATGTTTAAAGGGCTGGAGAACAGAATACGAACTAGTCATTCATGCTATAGAATGCTCTGTTTTTCAAAATTTCACTGAAATGTCAGATTTACTACAAGATCCAAGTTTAAGAGTGCACTCTGTGTCAGATCAGGAATTGTAGAATAGGAAGAAAAGAAGGGTCAGAATGAAAGTATGGTCATTGACTGCAATCAGAATATAGTTCACAAAATGTATGAACAACTAAATCAGAAATTTTGGAAATTAATAAAGTAGGGAAAATTCTTGGTAAAAATAGTTAGAAAAAAACAGGATAATAAAAAAATGTCATTAAGATTTTACAGTTCTAGATAAACTCACACACCTGTGGTCAACTAATCTATGACAAAAGGGGAAAGGATATACAATGGAGAAAAGACAGTCTCTTCATTAAGTGGTGCTGGACAGCTACATATAAAAGAATGAAATTAGAACACTCCTTAACATCATACACAAAAATAAAGTCAAAATGGATTAAAGACCTAAATGTAAGGCCAGACACTATAAAATTCTTAGAGGAAAACATAGGCAGAGCACTCTATGATATAAATCACAGCAAGATCTTTTTTGACCCACCTCCTAGAGTAATGGAAATAAAAACAAAAATAAACAAATGGGACCTAATGAAACTTAAAGCTTTTGCACAGCAGAGGAAACTATAAACAAGATGAAAAGACAACCCTCAGAAAGGGAGAAAATATTTGCAAACAAATCAACGGGCAAAGGATTAATCTCCAAAATATATAAACAGCTCATGCAACTCAATATTAAAAAAAACAAACAACCCGATCAAAAAATGGGCAGAACACCTAAATAGACATTTCTCCAAAGAAGGCATACAGATGGCCAAGAGGCGCATGAAAAGATGCTCAACATCACTGATTTTTAGAGAAATGCAAATCAAAGCTACAATGAGGTGTCACCTCACACTGGTCAGAATAGGCATCATCAGAAAATATACAAACAACAAATGCTGGAGAGGATGAGGAAAAAAGGAACCTTCTTTCACCGTTGGTGGGAATGTAAATTGATACAGCCACTATAGAGAATAGTATGGAGGTTCCTTAAAAAACTAAAAATAGAACTACCATATGACCCAGCAATTCCACTCCTGGGCATATACCCTGAGAAAACCATAATTCAAAAAGACACATGAACCCCAATATTCATTGCAGCACTATTTACAATAGTAAGGTCATGGAAGCAACTTAAATGCCCATTGACAGAGGAATGGATAAAGAAGATGTGGTACATATATACAACGGAATATTACTCAGCCATAAAAAGGAATGAAATTGGGTCATTTGTAGAGACATGGATGGGCCTAGAGACTGTCATACAGAGTGAAGTCAGAAAGAGAAAAACAAATACTGTGTATTAACGCATGTATGTGGAATCTAGAATAATGGTACAGATGAACCAGTTTGCAAGGCAGAAATAGAGACACAGATGTAGACAACAAACATATGGACACCAAGGGGGAAAAGCAGGGTGGGAGGGATGAATTGGGAGATTGGGATTGCCATATATACACTAATATGTATAAAACATATAGCTAATAAGAACCTGCTGTTAAAAAAAATAATAAAAGAAAATTAAAAAGAAAAAAAAAGATTTTACAGTTCTGAGAATACAACGTTGGCCTGTTTTTCTGTCCATGCCTCTGGCGAAATGCATTTTTCACTGTGTACCTTCCTATGAATAAAAAACTTAACTTAATGAAGCTGAAATCATCTGTCTTGAGGAAGACCATTAATCAACTACCTCCCACTATTACATTTGGTGATTTATGTATTATATTTGCACAAATTTTCACTTAATGATGCCTGTGCTCCATAGTTTAGGCCACTGAGAGTACATAAAATTCAAAGGGATATTGTTTTAGAACAGAATACCATAGATTAGGTGGCTTAAACAACAAACATTTATTTCTCACAGTTCTGGAGGCTGGGAAGTCTAAGATCAAGGCTCCAGCAGATTAGATGTCTGGTGAGAGATTTCCTCCTGATTTATATGTTGGCCGCCTTCTTGCTGTACGGTATCTTCACATGGAGGAGAGAAATGATCTCCCTCATGTCTCTCCCTATAAGTGCACTAATTCCATTCATGAGGCTTCACCCCATGACCTAATTACCTCTCAAAGGTCCCACTTCCTAATGTCATCACCTTGGTCATTAGGACTTCAACGTATGAATTTGGGGGACACAAACATTCAAATCTATTGCAGATATTGTAACAGAAATGATATATCTGGGGAACAAAGAAGATATTACAAATATCTCTTCTTTTAAAATTGGCATCTCCTACTAGCCCTAGAAATCCTGTGTGACATTTTGTTAAGGCAGTTTTTCACAAAAAAGTTTTCTTGTAAAGCAGTTAATCAACATATTCAAAGTTTGAAAACAATGTTTCCTCTGGTAGCTGAACTTATTTTCTGTGCCTTACAATCAAACTGGGAGATGTGTCTAAAAGGTCTCAGAAATTACTTGGAAAGATTGTGGCCATACCTAATAACTAAAGGATTTTTCTCCTGAAAATATGTAGCAAATCTCCAAACAAATAGCAGTTTTTATGGCAATGTTTGGTTAAATTTACTGCACCATTAGTGGTATTTCTTAGTAATGACACAGAAAAGGGAAAAAAAAGAAATCCCCAAACGCATAACTAGTCAGAAATAGCTATGGACACAATGATTTTGGTCCTCACACCAACTCAGTGGAAAAATGTTCTTCAAAGGAGTTCTGTCAGCATAAAATTAATGTAATTTTAAGAGTCTGTCTTTCTTTACGACGAATTTGAGTTGAACGAATCCATCTGGCTGGGCCACCGCTGATGAAAAGATATGTTGCATGAGAAAAAATGAGTGTGCATGTATGTTTGTGTGTGTGTGTGTGTGTGTATTTGGTTGGATCATATGAAATTACCATCTTTATAGATAAAAAAACAGTCAAATATAATTAATTTTTTTTGGTTCATACTAAAAAATACATGCATCTACTTGAATATTTGTGAAATATAACATATTTGTTATCATTTATAATTGTGTTATGACAAAGAATATTTTGCATATATACAAAATATGATATTTGACACATGTACACCATTTGATAATTTAACCTTCTTAATCTTGCAAATTTCTTTGTACTTTTACCGCATCACCATGATAGCATTATGATAACTTGCTTGAAAAGGACAACTAAAACCAGCACTCAAACTATTTGATTTAACCAGAATAAAAAATATTGTATTTTTAAAGATAGAAAGATATGAAGTTGGTAAAATTCCAAGATATTTTCAAACAGAACTATCTCCTTTCAAAGCATTTTTTATGCTATGAAAACTAAATTGTGCCAGTTTTTGTAGGACTACATTGTCATCAAGTATTGATCATATAGGGAATTCCCTGGTGGTCCAGTGGTTAGGATTCCATGCTCTCATTGCTGAGGACCTGGGTTCAATCCCTGGTTGGGGCACTAAGATCCCACAAGCCACGTGGTGCAGCCCACCGCCCCCCCCACAAAAAAAAGTATTGATCATATAGAGAGAAAAACTGAAAGAAAGAAGAGAAGCACCAAGGCCAATCCTATGGAAAATGTGAGTAGCTGAATTTGTTACTTTCTTCCTTCCTCTTCTCACATAATATTGTTTTGTGACTGGTAGGTACAAAGCAATTAGCCCAAAAGGACACCGTGTGAAGTAAACTTAATTAAATCTCTGTTGACTTTGCTATGTTCTGTCCATACACTTTCCAACCTAGAGTAGTCTACAATCAAATTAGAAAGACTGAGCATATTTTTAGTTATGTGCAATTAAATAAAACTTACAGAATGTTAATTTGTGAAGTATGTAATCAAACTCTTCATCTTTTTTGTCTATATAGTAATTAGATGTAAAGGTAAGTCATATGCATAAATGTCATATAATATTACTTTGTTATAGCCAGTCTGTGTAGGGTTTTATTTTAATTTTGCTAGCTCCACAGTGTACATAAATTCATTTAACAACTTTCTGTAAGCTCCTACTGTGTGCCAGAATAGTCACAGAAATGGAGGAAACAGTTCTAAACAAGGCAGCTTATCCGTGTAAATGTCATGAATAACAAGTCTCATTTCCCCTTTAATTTCATTACTATCATAATCAATAACACATATAGCATAAGTATCCTCTTGTTCTGAATCAAAAGCCCCAATATGCAGTTTTCATTTGCTTCCACCTCTGTTTTTCTGCCCAGCCTTACCTAAGCACACCAATACATAAACCTCTGAGGCAGAGATTACAAACCCATTACTCTTTTTTCTAGGCACACAAACAAATTATTTTCTGATCTTTTTTTTCTGGGTAAGTGAAGTTGTGTTACTGAATTCTTGGCAATGGAATATGGATAAAAATGATGAATGCTACTCAGAAAAAATGATTTCCCATCTAGAAACAGAAAAAATCATGAAGAATTCTAAAGCACTAGAAGATGACAGAGCAAAATTATGAAAATTTCCGGACCTCCGAACAACCAGCTAGAATCTTATATCCCCAACCAACCATACTGGATGGTGACTTGAATTAGAAACCAACGTTTTTTTCTTAAAACTTAGAGGTTTTTTTTCTTAAGCTATTAAAATTCTAAGTTTTTTGTTTTAGCTGTTAGCCTACTATGACTAGCACAACTTTTGTGATGAGGATTTCTGGTTTTGGAACGCACAGTCTCAGCCTATGATGATATTCAACTCCTGGAGATAATGTTAAATTCACAAAATGGAACGAACAATTTAGAGTTTCTCACTGTGTTAACTCCTAAAGTGACATAAAGCTGGGGTTTGAAGAAGATGGGACATAAATTGACATTGTCTTAAAGTTCTTACTCAACTGCAACTGAGTTTTGTTGCAAAAGTAATTGATAAAATCAAATCCTTTTATGGAGGAGAGAAGACAAATTCGGAAATTCGTTGAAGAAGAACTTCTTTGATTTCAGGATTGAAACACATGGTGATGGCTATTACAAATATTTGGAGAGGACATATATTTATTCATTATAACTACAGAGAGCATAGCAAAGATTCATGGTTATATTTAGTGGAAGGAGAGTCCTGCTTAATACCAGAAGAAATTATTGCTAATTAGAGGTATCCCAATTACTGGAAATAACTAGTGACTGAATGACTAACTCTCAAGTAGAGCGCCTTAGATCTTCTCTTGGCTTTGTTGCTGTACTTCCATTTCCACTGCTGTGATCGCTATTTTGGTACCCTTATTAAACTCCCCAAATCTCCTTCCTTAGGAGGGTCTGTGCTGTGCTCAAATGCCTTATACGTTGTAGACATCTGATTCATATGCCATGATCCCCATGCCTCATTCTAGAATCTTACTCTATATTAAATATCTTAATATTTCAAGGCATTTGCCACTTTCTTTGTGTAAGTATAGTTACCTTAAGAAATAAACAACAAAGACATATTTTTATTTTAGAATCCCTTCTACCTATGCTCACAAAAACAATTTGAATAAATCAATTAATTTCTGTCCTTGAACTTAGGGCAGACTGGATGCCTCTGAGACACTTACCAGTTCTAAAGTTTCTTCCTTGCTAAGGTGGAAAATAAAAATTTAATCAAGTGTCTTTTATTGGATGGTTGATAGACTTCAGAAAATTTTCAGAGGCATCACGTGCTTCTAGGAGGCTGGAACACTCAATAGCCCATTTTAAATTCTCACTTCCTCCCCTAGCTTGAAACTTTTCTTCTCCTTCACTGTCATACCATGCTTATTTTATTTTTCCCTCTACCCAATTTTATCTGAACTGTTCTCTGAATATCAATAATGTCTCCTTTATGTTATACTTTTCATGTCTGTCCCAGTTTTATACTTCTAAAAGTTATTATTTTGCTTCCATAAATGAACTTTTTTTCTCTCTCTCTCTTTCCATATATATAAAATACATATATGTGTATTAACAAATAATATACATGTAATATATATAGTACATATACATGTATATGTATATATATGAATATGTATAAATTTCTGTCTTTATCACATATATGATATGTATGCTATTCTATTATTCTATGTGATATATATTAATAAATATGTTATCATATATGTTATGCAAGATGTATATAAACAAGACATATGCATCATTATATATATACCATATGTGACATATATTGCACACTATATAATATATATCATATCACCATAATATATCATATATATAATATATATATTTTAAATTTGTTGGAGTATAGTTGACTTAAAATGTTGTGTTAGTTTCATATATCTTCTTCATATATTGACGGTACATATTTGTCAGAGACTTGTTATCTGCTAACCATCATGTATTAGCTGTATGATGAAAAATATATATATAAATTAAATTCTCTATGTCTCAGTTCCCTTATCTGTGAAAGAGGAAACACTATTTATCTCATAAAATTGGCAAGAGTATTAAAAGAGACCACACTGGCTACGTGTTGAAAAAGTCTCCTTCCCCATAGCAGGTACCAAATAAATCATGGTTGCTTACTAATATCAAAATCACTTCTAGTGTTCAGGTATTGGAAAGTCTGGCCGATAATGGTGCTTGAGAATACTTGTTGAATTGAGAGAGACCATGCTCTTGACTATTTATAATCTTAGTGAAAACAAACTATATCTCAGGTCTTATGTGCCAAATTGGTCAAGACGATCTCAACTTCCAGGTAATTCTATCGCAGTAGGCATAACCTTTTATGCCTTTAGCTGAAGTCTCATTCTAAAGCTACATAATGTTTATTCCCACTATCTGAGTAAGTGCAGGATGAATCAAAATAGAGGTCTTCTTTTAAAAAGTGACTTTAGGTCCTGTAAGTTCGACACCTAATAAAGCAGCTTACATATTATAACAATTAATTCTCTATCACAGTGAGTAATGAACCATACACAGCTCACTCATTACCTGCTCGAATGATGCTGCCAGTTGTAATTCCTGGTCTCTCACCTTGTAGCTCATACTGGCATATAGCACTATGAGTCTCCTGGGCAAAAAACATTGTTGAATTCATTAATCCCCCTCCCCAGACATCCTCGTTCATTCTCCTACTAAACTGTGAGAAAATGACCTGGGGCTGAAAGACCTTCCACAGACCTCCTCTGCTTTTTCTTAGCCTGGCACATATAACAAAGTTTATGGTATACACATGAGCTTGTTTACTGAGTGTTATAGGGAGAACATTTTTAATGCAACCTGATAGGGAAACTAATGTGGTAGATATGTTTTGGCTTGTGGTTACCATTCATGTGTGTTGTTAGGAAAAGAATTCTATAATTTGCTTGTAAAGAATGAAAAGATACATAAATTCTTTAGTTCATTCTTAGAGAGTTTGTAAATTAGTATGTGAAAATCCACATAACTTGTCAGTGTGTAGGCTAACGTAGCTTGGGAACTGGTCTATAATACACACTGGGCTCTTTAAATCATTTAAAACATTGTTTGGCAAATGGTTACATGGACTTGACAAATTGGGGTTCATTATTAGTCTCAGTGTTGCTTTTGGCTCCAGTCTTCTCCACCCTGCCCTCCACTCTAAATTTCAAGCTGCATAATAGCAGTCTTGGACATATTGAAAAGGTTGTGGGTGGTGGAAATAGAGGGTTGGGTAAGATAAGCAAGTTGTAATGTATTAAAAGTTTTAAAGTGTATTAAATGAACTCTCTTTGAATAGTGTAGAATATGCCTGATCAGAACATTTTTTTTAACTTTCTGGAATTCTTCAAACACAGAATCAGCTTACATATCAAGAGAAGAGAAAGTTGCTGACAGTGAAGTCCTGCCTGCCCCAAGAGATGGGATAGCCACTTATGAGCAAGTCATACTGAAAACTTCCAAATATGGCCAGCTCCCGAGGGCACTCAACCACAGGGATGGGACTTGGCAGTGACAACCGTTCCACTATCAACTAAGCCAGGTTCTGACATCAGCAGGTCAATTACAGTCAACCATAATTGGTGATTTTCTAGAGTACAGAAAGGAGAGTATTTTAACACAGAGGAAGCCTTCAGAAATCATTGTTCCTGATTTTTTTATTTTGTAGATGTGGTAATATAGGCTCAAAGACATTAAGTGACTTGCTCAAAGTGAAACAACTAAGGGCAATGCATGTATGAGTCTTCCATAAAATGTTGTTAATTTAAGCTTTAAATAAGCTTTTCTAAGACTAGATTCAGATCTCGTAAAAACAGTATACCAATTTCCTTTTATATAATGGAGTTTCCAAAGATTAGAAGCCAAACTACTTCTGAGAAATAGCACAGCATAATTTTCTAATATTTTTCCCAGTGTGCCTTACTTAGATATTCTACTAAAATTAAACTATCAACTTAATGTATATCACAGTACTGCTAATTGTACATTAGACACAAGAAAGCATAGATATAATCATACTCCTGGAATGTTAAAAGTCTTAAGGAAAGAAATAGATTTTTTAAATTACAACACAGAAGTTAGAGAGTAAATATATTAAACATATTCAGCCTCTTACAGAGATATGAACATACACTGAAAAAAACTGTTGAAAGGAATATAGCCAAGTGGGGATGTACCTGGAGAAATTCATGAAGAAAGTGAGTATGTAATGATATTCTGAAGAGAAAAATATGCCAATAACCTCCCAATAGCTGACAGAAGAGAGGGAAGAATATGTGAAAGTTTTATTTTAAGTGAGCAGCTGTGAGCTCAGTGGCAGATTAAACTTGGGAGGGAAGCCAGTGGATAGAGGAACTTAAAGGCTTTGAATAGTCCTTTCTCTTTTGTAGGTTAGAGAGTTTGTAAAATGTGATAGACTTGTATAAAGAGTCATATGATCTGAATCTTTAATGCAATGATTTTCACTATTATTCCTAAATCAAAAGGTAATCAAGAAAATAATGGAGGCTGTGCCGTCCACATGACTATGGTTGGATTAGTTGAAACATACAGCCATTAAGACAAGGAGAAGACACATTTTTCTGGATTATAAGTGATGGACTTTGATGAGAGACTAGATGCTGTGTGTGTAGTAAAGATTCAGCTTTCCAAAGTGGCCTAGGGGAGAAAAGTGCTTAGCTGAGTGCAGTGAAATGGCAGTGTTGATGTATATGAGGGAATGCATTTGGAAGAGCAATGGAGAAAACTGAAATGGGTATACCATAAATCTCTTCATCAACACTGTTCAAAAAAAAAAAGACCTTCAGGATGTGGAGTAATGAGTTTGGCAGACCCTCTACCCCCCCAGAACAACAGTTTAAATGGTAAAAGTATTTTAAAGCCATCACTTAAAATCCAAATTGTTTACATGGAGAAACATTCATTCAAGAAAATCTACGAAATGTTGGTAAAAACAGTAAAATAACCTAATCTCTAATTTGCTACTCAGCCCAGCTCCATGCTATGGGGACTCTATCCAGGGCATTTACAGCCAAGAAGAAAGGGGATCCTTCCTATTCCAGCTCCAAATTTGGGATTACAGTTTCACACTAGAAGGGGAATATTGTTTTGCCTTCACTGTCTTGCTTTCCCTGCCCCCAGTCATAGACCCCCTTTTTACCCATCCCCCCTCAGAGGGTGGAAACTTTATTTCAGGGGCTACAGACCAATAATTCAGAGCCCTTGCTCACCCATACCCCAGCTATCTCTTAGACTAGAGGGTCCAGGTGGAAGAGGCAGACATACTTCCTCTCAGTGCCCGTTAAGGGCAAGGGTGTCACTCCAGGCAAGGCAGGTTCCCCTTTGGCCCCCAGCTCCAAACATTGACCCAAGGATTTTGCCTAGAGTGAAAGGAGGTCCCTAGGAATAAAGAGCTTCAGAACTCTGCCTGAGGGGACTGACTTCATTGAGAACAAAGAGTGGAGAAAGCCACGCCTAAGGGCATTGTTGAAAACAGTGGCGATCTTGGTGGGGAGCAATTAAGAAGACATGGGTAGCTTCTTTTTTTAATATTAATTTTTATTAAAGTACAGTTGATTTACAATGTTATGTTAGTTTCTGCTGTACTGCAAAGTGAATCAGTTATAGGTTATCAGTTATATATTTATATATATATATATATATATATATATATATATATATATATATATATATATCCACTCTTTTTTATAGATTCTATTCCCACATAGGTCATTACAGAGTATTAAGTAGAGTTTCCTGTGTTATACAGTAGGTTCTTATTAATTATCTACTTTATATATAGCAGTGTGTATATGTCAATCCCAAGCTCCCAATTTATCCCTCCCGACCCCCCTTCCCCCCTTGGTAACCACAAGCTTGTTTTCTACGTCTGTGACTCTATTTCTGCTTTGTAAATAGGTTCATTTGTACCATTTTTTTAGATTCCATATATAAGTGATATCATATGATATCTGTCTTTCTCTGTTTGACGTACTTCACTCAGTATGACAATCTCTAGGTCCATCCATGTTGCTGCAAATGGCATTATAAATGGTAGCTTCTAATGCCAGCAAAATGGCAGAATAGCAGGAAGCTTAATAGAGAGCCAAGAAAAGAGACAGCCAAGAAGAGCCCTCCTGAGATCACAGGCAACTCTGGGACAGGAAGACCATGCATTTGTGATAGGCTGCACCCACTCAGAAGCAATCACAGCAGGGCCTGGATCAGATTTAACAGCATTACCCAACTTCACACAGACTCATTAAGACAGGACAGAAGATTCACTGGCAAAAGGGCTTAAATGCAACTCTAACCAAACACTGGCTGAATGAACTACTCTGACTCAAAGGTAGCTTTCTAGGAAACCAGGTTCAAAAATAAAATTACACACATCCCTGGAGTTCTGGAAGACTGTATGTGTGCCCGAGGCTATAGCCTCTCTGGAGAGATCAGAGAGGAAACACCCAACCTAAAAGTCCCTAACTAAACATGGAGCATAAATAAACACATGAACTCACTGAAACTTGAGAGTAGCCTATAAGCCGCATATATATCTGATGCTAATAGGTAAATATCTGACTGACTAAGGGGCTTAAGCACAACCTTTGATCACTAAGTGGACTATCCTTAAGTAGCTAAATTAAAAGGTAAAAGCAAGGGGGGGAAATCTGAGCAGGGACATTGAAGATTGCACATTTTGGGGAGAAAAGATTTCACAGAATTAGTTCAGCCAAGTTCTAAAGAAATAAACAAATGATTAAGCAAACAGCAACAACCTCTGGTGGGGGAGCAGTCTGCAGTTTCTTAATGTATTATCTAAAATGATCAATTTTCAACATAAAATTTGTGTCATCCAAAGAGACAGGAAAGTGTGGTCCATACACAGGGCAGGGGGTGGGGGAGACAAGAAATAAAAACTGCTTTGAAGGGGATGAGATGATAGACTTAGCAAAGACTTCAAAGCATTATAATACATATGTGAAAGGAACTAAAGGAAGCCATGCTTAAAGGATTAAAAGACAGTATGAAGATAATGATATTGATAAAGGGTCACTCCATGCAGAAGACCTAACATTTATAAAAGTATATTCATCTAAAAACAGCCTCCAGATACATGAAGCAAACACTGAATTGACAGGAGAAATATACAATTCAATAATAATAGTTAGAGACTTCTATACACTACTTTTAGAAATGGGTAGAACAATTAAGGGTAAGATCAACAAAAAAGAGACCTGAGCAATGTTGTAAGCCAACTAGAATTAGCAGAGATCTGTAGAACACTCTATCCAACTGCAGCAGAATACACATACTTTTCAAGCACACATGAAATATTCTTTAAGATAGAACATATTCTAGGCCATAAAACATGCCTCAACAAACTTAAAAGCGTTTCAGTCTTACAAAGTACGTTCTCCTACCACAGTGGAATCAAATTAGAAAGCTATACAGAAGAAAGTGTTGGAAATTCAAATTACCTGGAAGTTAAATGACTCACTCCTAATTGATCAACGGGTGGAAGAGGAACTCACAAAAGAAATTAGAAAATAATTTGCCATGAAAGGAAAGTAAAACACCACTAACGAAGACTTATAGAATGTAGGGATATTAGTGCTCATAGGGAAAATTTTATCTGCAAACACATACATTTTAAAAGAAGACATTTCACAAAAAAAGTAATCTAAACTTCCACCTTAATAAACTAGAAAAAATAAGATTAAGCCAAATCCAAAAGCAAGCAAAAGTAGGAAACAGTAAAGATTAAAGATAAGTAAAACAGAGAATGGGAAAAAATAAAGAAAATATAGAGAAAATCAATGAAACACATTTTCCCTTGCAGTTTGAGATGGCATCAAAATCCTTAATTTATGCTTTGTAAATTCACAATAAATGTAGGGCATGATTTTCATATTAGAAAGGCAGAGAAGAAGCAAAGCTTGGGTTAGGTGTGTCCTCTGTTTAGGATATCACCAGGCTGAAATCAAGGTATCAGCTGGGAATGCGATATTGCCTGAGGCTTGGGGTTTTCTTCCAAGATCACTGTTTCTGGGCAGAATTCATTTCCTTGTAGTTTTGCGACTAAAGTTCTTATTTTTTTGTTGGTTCTTGGCTGGGGATGCTCTTGGCTCCCAGAAACCTCCCTCAGGTGTTTGCCACCTGGCCCCCTACTCTTACAACATGGCTCTTTACTTTCTTCCAAGCCAGTAGGAGACCAATAAAGACCTCAACTGACTAGGTCGACCCACTCAGGATAACTTCCCTTTGGATGAACGCAAATTCAACTGATCAGGCATTTAACTGCATATGTGAAATTCATTTTGCCATATAACCTAACATAACTGTATAAGTAATAACCTCTCATATTCATAGATTTTATACATATATATAAAAGAGATTATTTATATATATATATATGTATATATATGAATGTATGTATAATAGCTGTTGCCAAGTCCAACTAATAGGTTCATTTTTCTTCATGAACTCACAAAACAGCACAAATGGAATCATCAGCCTTAAGAGTGATCAAATAATTTCTGGCAACCAAAAACTTCATACATTCAGTTGGGAGAGAAGTACTAAAAGGATCTTCAGTGTGTTTATATACCAGTTGAAGGATGAATTAGCTGACATTCTCTTGTTAGCCTGTCTTAGATATGGGTAAAGAATAATGAAAATTTTTAGTTGTATATTAGAGATGTAGAGCCTTTTCACATGTATTTTATAATTTCATATTAGTTAAAATAAGGAATGTTCCAAGCCAGTGGGAAGTACTTATTTAACATTTAGATTATAATTTTTATCTATTTCTATGACTCACGTTTCCCCAACATGGTCCTGTAAGTATGAACAATAAATTGCATGCTTGTTTTAAAAGCATGGAGTACCCTTTCAACTTTATAATTCAGTATATTATAAGGAGTAATACAGGGGGGAAATGGAGGGAAAATGGGAAAAAGAAGAAAAATAAAGAAGGGAGGCAAGAGATAAGAAAGAAGGTAAAATAAGGAGAAAAAGATAAAACCCAGTTCATCACTATTTAGAAATAGGTTCAAGTTTCAAGTCCCAAAGCACTCAGGATTCTTTGCTCTCAGATATGTGTCTCTACTGTGCGTGCTCTTCTCTGAAAAAGAAGCCCTGAATTCTTTCATATTTATTTTAAATTGCCTCACTTATAAGAACCATTCATTAGGGTATTGCTGACTTTTCATAATTTACTACTACTGATGATGATCCTAGCCAAAATATTTGAGTCACTTAAAGCTTATGTTTTCATGCCTATTTATCTTCCACATTCAGTATCCTTCTCTTGTCTTTTCCTACTTCTGGTCTCAGATTCCCACAACACTCTAGCTACCTATCTATCTTCATTTTTAGACAGCACTGAACAACTAGACTTTTTTCTAGTCTCAGCTTTTCTCTTCTCAATCAAAATATGCCTGTTCTGTGGAGCTGCAGCTGAGAGCATTTTATTGTATTTCCTATTGCCCTTTGGGTGATTAGTAGACCTCAGATTAACGAAGTACAGATCATTCTGGTCTTCAGATTCTTATTGATGTTGCTCTAGCATTTCATGTTATGTTTTGAATACATTCCAGAAGATACAAACTGAGAAAATCCTTTGCACCCTACCCCACCCACTTAAGAAGGTGGTCTTCTATGAGAGAACTGGGTGGGTTCTAGACATTTTGTGTTTATTAAAATGTAAAGAAGAAATACATATACATATACACACATGTATATATTCCCATATATGAAATATATATAAACCCATACATGAAACATACAGCTGGATTTAATGCGACAACTTTTCAAGCTATAGATGAGAATATTTACAAAACTTAGGTATTATTTAGCCAAGGGGTTATAAGATATACAAGCCTTAAAAGTTTCCATTTTGCTCAAGTGAGGTATTTTCACTTTCTCAGGGGTAAAGAATAACTTCATAAAAGAAGAGAGAAATTGTAGCAGGCTATTTGTGTATAGACAGGTACTCTACTTGCTTCTTGAGGCTCCAGGTTTCCTATCCTCAGGACAGATGTTGACCTAGTTATTGACATTTTTTAATTAACATAACAGGGGTGGAACAAACCGTAGGCTTGTCCCACTTCAGAACCAGAAGGGCAAGCCCTTCAGAACACAAGGCTGTGGACATCTACAAGGTGAGTAGATGCCCTTGGATTGCTAACAGGGAGGCTCAAAGTGAGGAATTAAATTTACAACATGATGTTCTCCTCTTAACACTCTTTGCTTGTTGCATATAAAGACCATGTTTTATCTCTGCATTTATTTCTTGGCATACAGAATGTTCAATATGTTCTAGGCAAGTTCATATTTTTTTTCATTTTGAAATAATGTCAACCTTAAAGAACAGCTGAAAGAGCAGTACAAAAAATTCCCTTCACCTGGATTCCCCATAGTTGAGAATTTATTATACTTGATCCATTGAGAGAGATCCATAAAAGAGAGAGTGTAATGGGTCAATAGATCAAGTATCTATATCTATATATCAAAATAGATACTTGTTTTTATGAAGATATACATTTATATGTCTTCAACAAATATTAGCAAACTGAATCCAGCAACATATAAAGAATAATATATCACAAATAAGTGAGATTTATCCAAGTAATATAAGGTTGGCTTAATATGCAAAAATCAGTTAATGTAATACATATTATAAATAGAATAAAAGACAAAAACCATGTGAGGATCTCCAGAGCCACAGAAAAAAGTATTTGACAAAATCCTACACTCATTAATTGAAACAACAATGACAACTCTCAAAAAGATAAGAATAAATGAAAAATCCTTCCACCTGAGAAAGGACACTTAATACAGATAACAACACCCTTAATGGTGAACGTAAATGTTTCCCTCCTAAGATCAGGAACAAGGCCAGGGTGTCTACTCTCATCAATGCTATTCAATATTTTACTGAGGATTCTAACCAGTGTACTAAGGGAAGAAAAAGAAGTAAAGTTATCCAAATTGGAAAGAAAGAAGTAAAATTGTTTTCATTCACAGATGATATAACCTTGTATAGAGAAAATCCTAGGATCCACAAAAAAAACTATTAAAAGTAATAAACAAGTCAGAAACGTTGCAAGATGAAAAATCAGTGTACAACATATTGATGTTTGACAGGATGAAAAACCTAATAAAAAAGCAAGGTGGACAAAAATGGAAGGGGGAGGAAGGTTAAAAGAGTGAAGAAGGACCCCAAAAATGGCAGCAACATTTAGGAAAGGTAGTGTTCTGCCCTCAAAATATGACCTGCAAAACATCCCAGGTAGTAGGAAAGTTTTGTGGCTTTTTGAGGGGAAGTCTTGGAAAGACGTGGCAAAAAAAAACCCTTTTTTTTTTTTTCAAATTAGAAGAATCAGAAGAGCATTTTTGCACCTTATTTTAAATTAATATCAGCATAAAAATAGGACAGGTTCCACTGGTGATAAAATTGAATGTCAAGGTCAATAATATAATGTCTGTTTTAAAGTAACCAAATAAAGAGGCATTAGACTGGGGTGGCTCTAAATCCTTGGTTGCTTATGTAAGCAAAGCAAAAACTAAGCCAGAGTCAATTCCTGTAAATGACTCAAGGTCAAGAAGAAAACCAATCATAGCCAACTAGGCTTTCCTAAATAATGCAACCGCGCTTAAACTATAGCCATTCAAATAATTTCCTTGCTTTATTTCCTGGTCTTCTCTATAAAAACCTTCCCCCAATTTCCTTTCAGTGGAGCACTCCTAATCACCTCCGTTTGGGGACTACCAATGTGAATCCATGATAGCTCAAATAAACTCTTCAAAAGGAAGACTCAATACTGTGAAAATGACTACACTACCCAAAGCAATCTACACATTTAATGCAATCCCTATCAAATTACCAATGGCATTTTTCACAGAATTTGTAAATAGTGCAAACAAAAAATTTTAAAATTTGTATGGAAACACAAAAGACCCCGAATAGCCAAAGCAATCTTGAGAAAGAAAAACGGAGCTGGAGGAATCAGGCTCCCTGACTTCAGACTATACTACAAAGCTACAGTAATCAAGACAGTATGGTACAGGCACAAAAACAGAAATAGAGATCAAAGGAACAGGATAGAAAGCCCAGAGATAAACCCATGCGCATATGGTCAACTAATCTATGACAAACGAGGCAAAGATATACAATGGAGAAAAGACAGTTTCTTCAATAAGTGGTGTTGGGAAAACTGGACAGCTACATGTAAAAGAATGAATTTAGAACACTCCCTAACACCATGCAGAAAAAATAAACTCAAAATAAATTAAAGACCTAAATGTAAGACTGGACACTATAAAACTCTTAGAGGAAAACATAGGAAGAGCACTCTTTGACATAAATCACGGCAAGATCTTTTTTGACCCACCACCTAGAGTAATGAAAATAAAAACAAAAATAAACAAATGGGACCTAATGAAACTTAAAAGCTCTTACACAGCAAAGGAAACCATAAACAAGACGAAAAGACAACCCTCAGAATGGGAGAAAATATTTGCCAACAAAGCAACTCACAAGGGAACAATCTCCAAAATATACAAATGGCTCATGCAGCTCAATATCAAAAAAACAAACAACCCAGTCAAAAAATGGGCAGATGACCTAAATAGACATTTCTCCAAAGAAGACATACAGATGGCCAAGAAGCACATGAAAAGCTGCTCAACATCACTAATTATTAGAGAAATGTAAATCAAAACTACAATGAGGTATCACCTCACACCAGTCAGAATAGCCATCATGAAAAATTCTACAAACAATAAATGCTGGAGAGGGTGTGGAGAAAAGGGAACCCTCTTGCACTGTTGGTGGGAATATAAAATGATGCAGCCACTATGGAGAACAGTATGGAGGTTCCTTAAAAAACTAAAAATAGAACTACCATATGACCCAGCAATCCCACTCTTGGGAATATACTCTGAGAAAACCATAATTAAAAAAGACACATGCACCCCAATGTTCATTGCAGCACTATTTACAGTAGCCAGGTCATGGAAGCAACCTAAATGCCCATCGACAGACGAATGGATAAAGATGTGGTACATATATGCAACGGAATATTACTCAGCCATATAAAGGAATGAAATTGGTTCATTTGTAGAGATGTAGATGGACGTAGAGACTGTCATACAGAGTGAAGTAAGTCAGAAAGAGAAAAACAAATATTGTATATTAATGTGTATATATGTGGAATCTAGAAAAATCTTACAGATGAAGTTAGTTGCAAAGCAGAAATAGAGACACAGATGTAGAGAACAAACATATGGACATCAAGGGGGGAAAAAGGGAGTGGGATGAATTGGGAGATTGGGATTGACATATATATACTGCTATGTGTAAAATAGATAACTAATGAGAACCTGCTGTACTGCACAGGAAACTCTACTCAAAGCTCTGTGGTGACCTAAATGGGAAGGAAATCCAAAAAAGAGGGGATTTATGTATACATATAGCTGATTCACTTTGTTGTATAGCAGGAACTAACACAACATTGTAAAGCAACTATATGCCAATAAAAAGGAATTTAATGTGCCTCACTTTATCTTTTAACATCTGTCTGTGAGAACTTACATGTCTTAACTATTAAAAAAAATTTACGTCTTTGGCAAATTTCCTAATTCAGGGTACAATTCTCTGATATCTCCCTTGGGTCTAGTAATGATGTTAACTCATTTCATAATCAACAAACCTAGGGAAATAGAGCAATGAAAAAGAAAAAGGAGCAGCAGTAGATTCAATATCTTTAACTTGTAACATTCCACGAAATGAAAAGGAAAACTCTCCTCCCATTTTGTCCTCTTCTCTAAATATTCTACTGTGGCACTGCTACACTACTGATGTCAGATATGTGGGTTTTTCGCACATTAAGCAATTCTGTGACACCAGCTAGGGGTTGTACAAATTTAACACTATCTACCTGGAGATAGATAACATCAGATTAAGGGCTCAGTCTCAAAGTCTGCCTCTTCTGTCCACTTCAGACTCCAACAACAAGTCCAGGTTATCACTTGTGCCTCTGACTGACTCCCTATAAACCAGAGTTCATACAAGCCCTATCATGTTCATTTAATTTGCTAGAGAGGTTCACAGAATTCAGGAAAGCAATTTACTCACTAAAATACAGGTTTATTACAAAGGATATTAAAGGATAGAAATCAACGGCCAAAGAGAGACATAGGGTAAGGTCCAGAGGGGACTGATGCTTGTGTTGTTAGATTGAACTGTTTTTTTTAATACCTGAAAATGACCAGAAAAGCAATGTAATCTTCCTGAGAATGAATCTAAGGGCAGAGAAGAATAATTGAATAGAGAAGGTTTTAAAAGTCAACTTCGAACTAATTCAATAAATATGTTTTTCCCATGTTCAGATAATAAACAGAACATATATGAGTATGACTAATGCATTAGATACAGGCACTTAAATAAATCAAATGATCCATATTCAAACCACTATAATAAAACCAGAATTCAGCCACATTTTTGTCAGTTTCTCCTTCATTCATCTTTCTATGAACTTGTAATTATATTGTAAATCTAGTTTTGCATCCTACTCTTTTGCTTAATACTACGTAACAAGACATTCCTATATGATTAGATCTTATTTATAATATTATTTTTAATAGTGGATCACTACACAATGATAAATGAATGTGCTATAGGTTAGCAAATCATACTTCTACTTTAGAATATTTTAAGTAATTTCGTATATTTCCAAAAAAATACTGCATTAAGCATATTTTTATTTAGAACTTGTTTAAAATTTATTTTCATTTATTAATTTGGATATATTCCCAGAATATTTTTAAAATTTTTAACAAATATGAAAATTCCTTGATTACTTTCCATAAAGATGATATCAATTTACACTGTCATAATCAGTGTATGCATGTCCATATTGCTGTACGATCGATAACATATTTTTCAGAAAATTTGAAGGTCTAGTTAGATTTCACTCTGAGAAGAAATTAAAGGGATGTCTGTTAATTAGTAATCAAGTATTGGATAGGATTATGCTATAGACTAAATATTTAGATGTCCCCCTTATGTAAAGATATATAAACTTCTGCACAAGGGTAGAAACTCTAACCTTTACTTTTCAAAGAATGTATTTTCTGATACTGGCCTACATAGCGTCTGTTTTGGAATTCACATCATGTATAACTGATATGTACCATCAGGTCTCAAACTTCTCTGGGTAACCAGTTATCTGTAGCAAAACGAAGTTATCTTTCATAGAGTAGGAAGAAAATGGAATAATAGTGTTCCCATTTAGCTTTGCGGTTTTAAAAGACTGTGCTAAAGTAAAGCCCTAAGCTACATATCAACCACTTGTAAATATCAGTATAACTAGAACCAGCATTTTTTTCCCCTCTCTTTCTAATGAGTAGCTGTCCTTCAAATATTACTCATAAAGACATTTTACAGGACGATGTAAAATCAGTTCCAGTTTTAGGGTATCTAATTTCATGGTTTAAAAGAATTAGAGTATGCATTGCAGTTTTCTCTTTAATCTGATACACAATGCCTGCAAATCAAAATGAATTCTTTCTAATTTCAACTTGGAATTGGTGAAAATGTAAAATAAGAAACTGAAAAATACAAGAGGAAAAATAGGCAGAAAACAAAATTGAAGGAATCTTATTAGATTCTTTTTTAAAATCGTGCACCTAGAAATTGTATTCCTTACCATCAATCTTACAACTGTAGGTTCCTTGCCATGAAATTAGTTCTCCTTTACCCCCTCAAGTTTAAAGAATAGAAAATTAAGTGCATCATGTGGACTTCAAGCTGTAATTTCCTTTGAAGTTGTTGAAGTCATAAATTGTAAGTGGGAACCGAAAGACGAAATTACAACCCTTCTGATATCCCAAGCAGGCACTCTTTATATTTATATAATGGGTGTTTCCACCAACTCCACCAACACCAAATTTGCACACAATTGCCATTAAAAATAACTTTTATTCCTTTTATATAAAGAAAAAGGCGAGAACACCACTGAGTTTAAAACTGTTGCCGCTTTCAATAAACTGTTTCAGGCACAAATTATTTTTTTAATAACTAAAATCAATAGCAAAGAAAAGATGACCATTTAAAGAAATAACTCTTCATTTACCACACTTAAGATGATATAAGTAGATGTTTATTAATTCTTTTTGCTTCAGGAGAATCCTTGATAAACGACAGTGTGTGATGAAATAAGGAGATAGCAAATATAAAGGGTTTGAAGGTATTTTTTAAACTAATTTTTAAATAAATAAATAATTTCATTATAGATCTAATAAGAGTATTATTTACTTCCTAAAGATGACAATACTTTTAACATCATTATTGTACAAAACCTTTTAAAACACAATACCAATACTCTGTCACCCAAAATGTTATGCTTTACTTAATATTCTAACAAGTATTCCCCAAAACCGGACTATATAGGGTAGCACACGAAAGGGAGGTTGAAGATGAAGATATTTAAGTCACTCAGGTACACATTACAGCTGTACTTTGCGAATGGATAAGCCGATTAAAGCACAAGTATTTTTTTTTAAATGATGAAAAAAGGACATTGGAAAATACCCATATTTAAGGGTCTGGCAAAAGTAAAAAACAGACCCCAAAATAATCATAACAAAATAGAATATAATACATGACACAGGAAAGGGTTATGCAAATGTTGGGATTCATAGGTATCCACGCAAAAGAAATGAAAATATATATCGCAAAGATTTATATATGGAAGTTCATAGCAGAATTCACTTTAGCAAAAATGTGGAATGTCCATCAGTCTGTGAATGGATAAACACAATGGTGTGTCCATACAGTGGGATATTGTTCAGTAATAAAAAGAAGAGAGCCCAGATACATGCTCCTACTTGAATAAACCTCCCCTCAAAATACATAACTGAAAAAACTCAGCTGTAAAAGACCACTTACTGTATGAATCAATTTATATAAAATGTTCAGAAAGGTAAATGCATATAAAGAGAAAGTAGACTGGTAGTTGCCTAGGACCAGGGGTGGGAACAAAGAGGGGGCGCTAATGATTTCTTTCTGGAGTGATACAAATGTTCTAGAACTGGATTGCAGTGTTGCCTGGCAACAATCTGAACTTCTCAAAATTCATTGAATTGCGTACATAGAATAAGTCAATAATGTGATATGTATGTTATAATCAATAAAGTGGAAATATATTTCGTTAGGATTTGAAAGAGAGAATTGTAGTTGTAGTTATAGGAAGACCTCATAGAAGAGGAGATATTTCAGAAGTATTTTAAAGCTTTAGTGTGATTTCATTTTATTTATTTATTTATCATTCCTGTCTACTTACAAAAATGAATAAAGGTAGCATAAATAAAAGTGATATTTGAATTTGAGTTAAACATTAATACAATATGAAAGATGAACATCTAAGCATAAGGGATGAGGCAAATAAAGAGTACTCAAAAATATTTAGGTTTAAGTTATAAACCTTTGCCTTTCAGTACAGCGTGTAATGCCACAAGGTTATACAATTCTCATTATCTAAGCCAGGAAGAACTTGGTGATGTGAAGTTCACCTGTACAAGTGGAGGAGAGGGTGGGGTGGGGACATCTGAGCAAGAGCAGAGAAGCTAGAAGAGGAAATTCAAATAAGTGTGTGCAGAAGCATGATGACTCACAGAATCACAGAAAGTTTATGGACTCTGAAGACCCAGTACAAGCAACTATAAAAGGGATTCATAGAACAGAAAACATAGGAAGGAGTTAAAAGTTGTGCAACGATCTACTTCTCAATTCTCCCCAACACACAAAAACTCCAGAAGTTAGTTGGTTACTTCTTGCCCACCCTAGAAAGATGCTAGATTTTTTGGGGGGGTTGTGGAGAAATAAAACCTAAGAGGATAGGTACTTGGACATACCAAACATAAAAGAGCAGAGAGGTCAGAGCCAGAAAAAGGAAAGGGGGGATTGAATAAGTCAGCATCCTGAATGGGGAGTTATGCTCCCAACGTCTTCAGTCATTCAGAGAACTCCAAGCAGATGACAGAAGCATTTTCCTCTGAAAAAAATGGAAAGGTCTCCAAGAAAGAACAAAACAAAATGCCAAACTTTTGAGAGATCTGCAAAGCACAAAAGACTTTATATGTGTATCATCTTGCAGTGAAGCAAATATGCGTTCATATAAATATCGAGTAAGCAGATTTTTAGTGATTCCCTCTTAAATATTATGGAAGGGTAAACATCACTACTCATTTGAAGAAAACCTCCAAACTGACAGAGATAAAAATAAATAGAAAAAATTCAGAGACACCACAGGAAGCAGAAGAAAGCTTTTTAAAAAATGTCATCAATACTCTCAAAAATAGTGTTTTTAAAAGAACACAAAAACACTTCTTATAAATCATATCATTATAAATGAAAAAAAAATCCCCTATAAGCTAATACCGAAAGCAGACACAATAGGAGGCAAAAGTTTAATAATTGGAAGAACCATACAGAAAGTTTAATGTGCAAGTAACAGGAATTTTAATGTCATCTCAGTAATTTCTAAGGATTGAAGGACACAAATCTCTAAATGGTAAAGACACACCAAGTGCCTAGCACAGTGAATAAAGTCTCTCACAAAGGCACTATACTGTGAAATGTAAGAACATAAAAATAATATTAAAAAATGACACCAAGAGCTTCAAGGGTAAGAGAGAGATTAGGCATATCTCATAAAAAGTGACATAATTCAGAATGGCATCCAGCTTCTTAGGAACAAGACTGGAAGCCAGAAATCAGTAGATTGAATTCTTTTAAAATTCAGGGGGGAGATAATATACCTAGCTAAACATGAATAAAGCCAGTTAGAACAAAAACATATTCAGACAGAAAACATTTCTTTAAAATTTTACCCCAATATGTTTTCTTAGGTAGCTACTAGAGGATCTGGTTCTGAAAAGTGAGTCCAACCAATAAACAAGAAGATACGCTATCCAGGGAATACAACATTACACAGGAGATTGCTGATGGAAATACCCAGGTGAGCAATTGTGTACTTCAACCAGTAAGCACCCAATCTAGATTGGAGCAGGAGAATAAGGTGCTAAGGAGAGAGATCTCCCAATAAAAGGGATGGATGAAGGGAGGAAGAGAGGGTGTTTGTGTGTGTGTGTGTGTGTGTGTGTGTGTCTGTGGTCTGTGTGTGTGTGTGTGTGTGTGAGAGAGAGAGAGAGAGAGAGAGAGAAAGAGAAAGCTTGGAGATGGAGATGTTTGGAGTTGTGTTTGAATATGTAGAAAAATAATTGTTGGATGATATAGTAATAATAATGATGATTATAATAATAATAATATAAACACTATCGACTTAACCAATTATTGTAATAGAAATACAATGAGAGAATATAGTGAGGGCAAGCAGTCCATTTGGTGGAGCAAGTGTAAGAGAGCTGCATTAACAACTGTCAAAAGGAAGTCAGTAAAAAGTATCCAAATTTGAAAAATCAAGAAATAGCAGTATAGGCATCCATTTAAAGATACAGAACTGAGGAGTAGAAAAGCATATTTAAAAGTTGAAAGTCTTTTTGGGGGAACTGAATTTGAATAATAGGGAGGACTGAGCAGCTGAAAGAGTTATTTTACTATATAACTAATAGCTATTTAATGTTCTTTATCATATACATATATTTATTTAATGTAAATACAAATTAATTATAAGGAATAAGAAATACAATATAAGAAATCTCAGTTCTGTTGACTATATTACAGGCAAAAGATGCATTGACAATATTGATTAGCTCTTTGTGTTAACATTTGTGGAAAAACTCCCAAGCTGAGAAATTTTCAAAGGGGAAATTAGTTTAGTGCTAAACGAATTAACACTGTTTAATTCCAATAACTGGGAAAATTTTGGATGGACAAGAATAAATACTACTACATTTTAATGATACAGAATATATTCTCAATAATAATATGACTTTAAAATATAAGGCCTAGAAGGGAGGGGGTAGGGTGGGCAAAATAGGTGAAGGGGATTTAGAGATACAAATCTCCAGTTATAAAATAAATAAGCCAAGGGGATGAAATATACAACAAAGGAGACATCATTAACAATATTTAATAACTTTTGTATGGGGACAGCTACTAGACTTATCATGATGATAATTTCACAATGTATGAAAATGTCAAATCACTATGTAGAACAGATGAAACTAACATATTTGGATTTTGATATCAAATTCACTGATCTTACACCTTAACCTCAAATGGAAGAAATGAATTTTATCAAAATTTTAAAAGAGAAAATGGTTAAACTATAAAGGATGTGGCATAATTTGCTCTGAACTTTATTATTATATTTTCTAATATTATTATATTTTTAAATTATCTAATAGTGTAATAGAAAGCTGGTCTATAGGAAGAGAGAATTTCAGGCTTTTATTATGTTGATGCTATAAATTTAGGTACAAATACAGATATTTTATATTACCAACTTTACATTGTTTATTATTATTAAGAAACATTGTTTTACATTTCGTGTCATATAGTCATATTCAATAAATGTTGAAGATACATTTGTGATGTGTAGGATTGTTCTTATGTTTGTTTTGTTGGAAAAACTAGTTAGTGTTTATAATTTTAAAACACTGTAGAACAGCAGTTTACCCCTTTGCATATTTCTTCTCTGAAACCTTAAACTACCAGTCATCAACACACACACACACACACACACACACACACACACACACACGCACACCTCCCCATGTCAGTGAGAGATTAAGGCAAGGAGAAAAGACAAAAACCTCACTCCTTTTCTATTCTTGGTAGTACAACAACCCAGTGATATTCTTCATATTTTTATGTGTGCTTGTCTGTGTCAAGAGGCTTAGCTAACACATTTGTTAAATGAACTTGTTTCTTCCAAATTAAACAGTCTTAGTAAATATGGGGAATGATAAATAATAAATTTATTTAAGGGGAAATAGCCAATAATTATGCATAACATAAAACAGGAAAATGTATCACTGTTCTCTAAGGCACATCTGTATCTGTGGTATATCTATCTATATAGCAGATAGATGGATGGATAGATAACATAACTCATTTCATAAATAAGAACCACAATATCAGAGTAAATTCCAGAGCTGGAATTGGGATCTGATACACAAACTGTTCCAGTATGTAATCAACATATGCATATACTAAGAGTATTTTTGTTCTGAATACTAAGATTAAACATAACAAATAAAGTTGTATTTCTAAGGTGTATATTTCTTACCAAATCTAAACTTTCAAAGACTTGTCAGGATTCATACTGACAATCTTTTTCCTCCTGAAAAAAAGTCCTTTCTCTGTTTCATATCAACAACTTTAATCATATTAACACAAACAAAAGAAAATTAATCTTTCATTAAAGGCAAATCCATGCACCTGGACAAGAGATATTTTAATTCAAAGGGGAAATTGTTATTTTATACTATTTTTATTTTCTCTGAAAGCAAACACAAATATTGTTACCATAACAACATCCATGTTTCTGATTTATTTATTATTTGCTTCTTAGTAAAAACTGCAAAATGAGTGCAGTGGTTGGATTTATATCTCCAAAGAGTAATAAACAGGAGACATTAACTGGTAATTATTTCCACCTGCTGAACTCTATTTTGAGGAGATTTGATTAATTAACAACAAAGATCTGTCATCATTAGTTCCTGAGTCTTTGATTTTTTTCTTTTTCAAAACATGAAAATACTATTAACATTAGTTTGGAACAGAGTCTCCTGTCCATTTTCTGGGTCATTGCTCCTGAACTCATTACCCACATAATTGTAAAATATGGCTACTGTTACTCAATGTGAAAATGTGATTTCCCATTTAAAAGTTAATAGTAATTTTGAAAAATGGAAAACTATATTTGAAAAAAAAGAGGGAAATTGCATTCTTGGTGATTATACCAAATGGTTGACTTGTTATCATTCAAGGATAGGAATATTTTTTATTAAAATCAAATCTATTTTTTAATTTTTTTGGAAAGAAACTTAGTAACTAACTGATGTATTTATTTACCTATGTCCTGAAAAGACTTTTAATCTTGTTTCTTTTATTATATGAATGGTACTGGCAGTCTTTTAGGTCAATTGGATCTGGAATCTTCCGGATTTGAGATAGTCTAGAAATGAACAGCTCTGTCTCTTGGCTGTCTTTCTTTCCTCTCAGATTAATTCATTGCAAAACTGTATGAACTTTCTAATCAGAGCATACAACTGGGGCATTTCTCATTTTTAATCTTCATTATGTATGTTAGGCAATAAACGAAGGCCAGCATGAGCATTGAAGCAAAAATGCAAAGGATTGTTTTTCTTAAAAAATTCATGAACTTGCTGGCATGGTAGCCCAACTGTGAGTGTTAGGAAATTTCATAAATTTCATAAATCCAAAGTGACAAGTTCAATCTCACAAATGCTATATGCATCAAGCTGAAGAAATTCATTGTGCTTTCTATTTGGTTTGAAGAAAAAAAAATCACATTCTGAAAAAGTATATAAAGTAATGAGCACTTACACTTCTGAAAGCTTAATTTCCTCACTTTTGGATTCAGAGCATAAAATTTGCCTTTATCACTATAAGTGTTGGTTGGAGGAGAGGAGACAGATTTCTCCAATCCTTCTTATGGTTTATTTGCTATATTTTATCAGAAGTCTTGCTCTGCTTGTCATAAGTATGCCATTATGATATGTATTTAGCTAGCCTCTGGGAGAGCAGTTTGGAAATTTGAGAAGTAACCAATAGTTCAGGTTTGTTTCTAATGCAATCTTGAACAAGCATGAGACCATATTTCAAAGAAATTAAAAATATTATAAGCTCAGTTCATATGTAGATGATTATCCTCCTCATTAATACCTTTCCAGGGGAAGATTCTTATTTACCCCACTTCTGTTTTTGTTTTTGTTTTTATTTTCTACCATCTTAACCATTTTTAAGTGTACACTTCAGTAGTGTTAAGTATATTCAAATTATTGTGAAAGAGAGCTCTAGACGTTCTCACCTTATATATCTAAAATTATACCCAATAAACACTCCCTTCTCCCCCCTCCTCTCAGCCTCTAGTAACCACCATTCTACTTTCTACTTCTATGAATTTGACTACTTTAAAAAGCTCACATAAGTGGAATCATACAGTATTTGTCTTTTTGTGACTCGTTTTTTCAGTTAAAATAATGTCTCAAGATTCATCCATGTTGTAGCTTGTGGCAGGATTTCTCTCCTTTTTAAGGCCGAAAAAATTCCATTGCGTGTATATACCACATTTTCTTTATTCATTCATCCATCAACGGACATTTGGGTTGCGTCCACCTCTTAGCATTTGTGAATAATGCTGCTATGAACATGGGAGTACAAATGTCACTCCCCCATTTTTTATTTAAAAGTGACAATTTATGCCATTTCCAGGTAATAGCATATCTTTATTTTTCATTTTCTCCTAAACAAGTTCTGAATGATCAGAACTGAATAAATATTTAGATTTAATGTGATTATCCCTCCATAATAGGGGTTATAATATTGTTATCCATGTTTGTAACACACATACATAAACATTTAAAGTCATAGCTTAAACTGAAGTGGACAAGTGATTAGCTTAGATGTTCCTAGATTTCACAGGTCTACAGTTGGAAACCTTACCTGAAGCTTCCAACAAATTCCTGAACCAAGTTTTAATTTTAAAATATTTATTTATTTATTTATTTTAGTCATTGAATTTCTAAGACAGATCTGGGCCTATCTAAAATTATACTTCCTCCCCTCTCCTTTCAATTGCTTGTCTCAGTTATTATCCTAATGCCAAAATAAAACATGTTTATTTTTCTCAGTGATGTCATATTCAAGATTCCAATGGTATCAGATTCATCATATCCATGATAGCATACTTGAGAGATCTTTTAATTTCAGTTGATTTCATGTGAAAAAATAGAAAGAGAAGAAGAACGAAGAGGAAGAAAGAGAGAGAGGGAAAGAAGAAAAGGAAGAACATGGGTACATTATAAGCAATATGGTTTTTAATGTTTAAAAATGGGGGATTTGGGGTCTGACCACCTGGGTTTGCATCCAGTAGCTGCTGGTTTATAGGCGCCTGAGCTTGGGAAAATTACTTATTTCAGTTTGTGGCTCAGTTGCCTCATATGAAAAAGAAGTTAATTACCTACTTTTTGAGATTTCTATGAAAATTATATGGATTATTTCCATGCAAATTTCTTAGCCCAGAGTCTGGCATATAACAAATCTCAGTACAAAGTCTCTCAGCTCTTAAATAGCAACTCCATGGTCCTCATAACTAACCTTAGTCAGCTTTAAATCTAAACCAAACCCAATTCAAAACTTTGCTTATTCCATAAGAAAACAAACCATCCAACATTAGTGCACTTTGTTCCTCTGGAATTTGGGCTCAAGATGAAGCAATTTTAATTTAGGGAGTCACATTTTAAACACATAACTTAATTTAAATTCAGTTTCAAGGTGCCTTGATGACACATCTGGAAAAAATGTAATTCTTTGGCACAGAAATCTTTTTACATACAGTAATGTCTGATTTGTGATACTGTTGTTTAGCCTCACAGTTGATCATGTGATAGAACAATCCAGATGTGCAGCAAGCTCTATGTCCAACAGGGTCTTGCTAACGCATACAGCGATGGAGCAAGTCCTGGTGATGTTACTGATAACCAGGCTGAAGAGTGATGCGAGGCAGACGGTGGATCATATTGTATGTTTACAGTGTAAAAGTGACCGCAGAACACGTGTGCGTCACAATTGTGTTCTATGGCCTTTTGATAAGATTTTAACAAGGTCTGCGTGAATAATTTAAGCAGAAGTAATCCATATCTACCAGGTGCTCCTACATCTCAGATTGAAAATTGAATCTGAACAGGGAAACATTTTCAATGGGAAAATGCCAATGGGGTTTTGGCAGCAGGTTAAACATCAGGTATCATTGGATCTGCCTAATTAAGTTCTAAAAGTCCTAATTAAGGGCTTTTGATTTCTTACTTCAAAGTCCAGCCTTGCCACTTACAGAGTGTATGAACTTGGGAAAGTTACTTACATTCTCCATGTTTCAGTTTTCACATCTGTAAAAAAGGGATGATATTAATAATCCGTTTTTTAGAAATATTGTGAGAATTTAATGAGTCCATGTATATACAACACTTAGAATAATTCCTGGTATATGATAAGCCCCCAGGTGATAGTCAGAGCAGTTACAAATTACGTACAAATTATATGGAGATTAGGAAGGAAGGAGAACTGACACCCACCCTCTAGTGTGTACCAAGTAGTTGACATCTTCTAAGATAGGGTCTTATCTGACCCACTTTCCCTCCCACCAATTCAGGGTTATGTTATAACTTCCATGGGCCCCTTTCATCCTAAAAATTATTTAAAAGTATATTTTATAATTGTATTGGTATAAAGGCAAATATATTAATATATATTTAAATATTTTTGACCTGAAAGTTCAAGATTTTTTTCCCCCAGTTTTAAAAGAAATTATAGCATGTTCATTGGTCCCTGAAAGCACCATGGGCCATAGGCACTGTGCCTAGTGGATGTTGGTCTTGCACCAAAGACCATCTCTTCCATTCTACTGTTGAAAATCCGAAAGGTTAAGAAATCTAATGCAGACTTATATACTTAGTACATGTCAGGTCAGGGATTTTAAATTCAAGTTTAACACCAAAGTTTGTATTCTTCTTCCCTTCTCACCTGGTGCTTCTCAAGAGGTACATCGGAAATGGTCCAAGTTTTCCTTTGCCACTATCCTTCCTCCCTCAGCCAGGGCCACCTTCTCCCTGTTGACTTTCTTTCCCTAGCATCCATCTTCCCATTCCTGATCTCATCCTCTAACATCCCCCAGGAATTTCCTCTTTTTTGTAGTATCAAAATATTCATTCCCTTCTAGTTATTAATCATATTAAAAACAATCCAATAGACTACCTGACACAGAGATATTAATGACTGATAATAACACATGTTCCCCATTGAAGAATATTCTCATTTTAACAAAAGAATCCTGAAGGTTTTTTTTATGTAAAAGATTGCTTTGATAAGTTGATTACTCTGTTTGGGCTGCCTTAACAAGATACCACAAACTGGGTGGCTTAAACAACAGAAATTTATTACCTCACAGATCTGGAGGCTAGAAGTTCAAAATCAAAATGTCAGCAGGGCTTATTCCTTCCGAGTCTCTGAGGGAAGAATCTGCTATAAGCCTCTCTACTTAGCTTGTAGAGGGCTGTCTTTTCTCTGTGTCTCCTCGCATCGCTTTCCCTCTATGTGTGCCTGTGAGTCCAAATTTCCCCTTTTTATAAGAGGAAGTCATATTGGGTTGGAACCCACCCTAATGACCACATTTTAACTTGATTACATCTGCATAGACCCTGCCTCCAAAGAAGGGCATATTCTGAGGTACTGGTGGTTAGGACTTCAACATAGGAATTTTGGAGGGACACGGCTCCACCCATTATAATAATATTATAGATCGAAATATAATGAAAGTCCAATTGTGAAGAAAGATTTTTGATTGAAAGATATTTCCAACCTCCCTATCACTCTATTAAAAAAAAAAAGTTCCCTCATTCCATTATTCCATGAGCAATGCATTCATTCAGACAAATGCGTTCTTTTCTAGTCTGCTCTAAAATCTGCTTTCTTTTCTTTCTGTTTCGATTTATCACCGCTTCTTAAAAATAAATCAAAATATATTAATATTATTAGGCAAAGGATAATAATGCATGAAACTAGAATTTCACAACTTTGGCACTATTGACATTTGGGAGAGACTGTCCTGTGCATTGTAGGATACTTAACCACACCTCTGGTCTCTGCTCACTAGATACTAGCAGCATTCCCTTCCCCCACGTTCTGACAACCAAAAGTGTCTCCAGACATTACAAATGTCCCCTGAAGGAGACGGAGGCAAAATCACCTCTAGGTGAGAACCACTGCTCTAAACAAATGTAATTGAAATGCTTAGGCCAACAAGGTATTAAGTTACTTTAAGGAAAAAAGTCTATTAATGAATAGTGAGTGATAGTCTTAAAAGAACTTAACAACTTTTAAAACAAAGCTATAATCTTTTTCTTGTAAGAAAAAGTAGGAGCTAAAAAGTTTGACCAGCAACACCTAGTGATAAATGCCAGGGCAGAAACTTCAAGGTAATTAAACAAAAAAACTGACAAATTAATGATTGATGAAATGGGAATTCTCTTGGCCCTACTTCTGACACTGGGAGCTGAATTATTTGCCCTTTTTCATCTCAATTATCTTTCAGACACTGTGCCTGCTTATAACATTGATAAACAATTCATTATAACATGTTTATTTGTGTGAAATGTCAAGGAAATAGTGCCATTTTGGAATCCAAAAGAACTTAGGTGTCTTACATCTAGTCCTAGTCTGTCATTATTTAAGGCACACGTTTATTTTTGCTTGCATTCATTCATGTGTTAATTCATTAATTCACTCATTCATTCATTTGTCAAATTTTGGTTCATACCTACTGAGTACCAGATGCTATGCTAGACATCGTGGAAGGAAGATAATAGATTACACAGATTACAAATACAGTTGATAAGTGCTATTATTGAGGAAAACAAAGGATGTAGAGAGATCTGAGAACTTGGAAACTGAAACCAATACCCCAATAACTGGTTCAGAGGAGGAAATGTAACTCAGACTTATCTAATCTGTGTGTAAGTCGAGATTTTTTGACTGATGATTAGGAAAAGAAAACTTTTGTTTCTATTGGACCTGAATGAAGATGACAATAGCCTTGGTTGTTACTGCAGCTGACTTACAACTACAGAGAGAATCTGTCCTAGACTGAAAAACAGAATTGCAGAAAAGGGAAATGAAAGGAAGCTTGGTACTTGATGGCATCATTAGGTAACCAGATAAACCTTTTTCTGGTGCTTGAAATGCTGCAGCTATTTTCTGAAACTATGTCAATTATTCCTCTTTTCTCAAAAAATTTGTGTAGACTTGTTTATAATCTGCTACTAAAAGCATTCTGTCCAATTCAATCCTCCATGGACAAATATAGTAAACGTGGAGGGGGCAATGTCTCTTTTTCTTCCTTGAGCCTCTTTAAGCAAATGAAACATCTCTTCTTGGTTGATGTAAAGAAGAGAAAGTTTTTATATGCCCTTTGATATTGACAAGCTGTGGATCGAGCTTCTCCCTTTCTTAACTCCCATCAAAGCAGAAGTCTATGAGATCTACCCAGTTGTGATTTATTTGTGCAAAACAAAGGAACAGCTTGGAGCTTGCCTGAGAGCCCCTAACAGAACCATACTGATGGTCCACACCTTGTAATTTCCATAACTCTTACACTTACACCTCAACTCTCACACCAAAGATGCCTTAAGAATGGCTTTGATTGTTGGTCTTTGTGAGCTGATGAATAGAAATATTTTTAAAAAATAAAATACAAATTATTTTGGCCAGGAAAATATTGTTTCTTACAGATGAAAATGCAGAGACTTCAAGCCTTTGAGGATATGATAATGAAAAAGGATTCCTGCTCTTCCTGGATGTATGGCCTGTCCAAAGATAGCCATAGAATTGACGCCGGTTCAAGCAGACCCCAGTGGGTCCTGTGTGCTGCTCATATGCTCCCCATTCATCTGTGTTCTCGTCTTCTTTCAATTCATCTTGAGAGTCTGTGAAACTTTACTCCTGCAGTCCTCAGTCAGCTTGATGAATGACTTTCCAGATATTTCCATAACACCCCCTCTACATCAGTTTTCAGATCAGCAACCTCTGCAGATGGTTTATTTTAATCAAATATATCAATGTGTAAGACTGTATTTGATAGAGGAAAGTGTGAATTTTAAATTCCTAAAAATTGTCATGCTTTTCACTGGTGGTATTCATTGACAAAATGCAAATGTAAAAGAATTAATTCTTTGGGTTTGTCTTTACAGGATCTATCTATCTATCTACCTATCCATCCATCCAAATTTCTGGAAGGAACTTCGGCCCTCAATCATTTCACTAGACCAATATTGACTAAGCTCTGCTTGCTATGTGCATGGTGGCACTGTCTTTGATGTGTTGACAGGCAAACCAAAGACATAAGGCATATTTATACTCAAAGGAGCTTTGAGTCCGACTGAGGAACTAATAATTGCAAATAAAATCATTTGTATTAAACATGATACTGACTCAACAATCTGCATATACTGAGGGATGGTACAATCAGAAAAAGCTTCATGAAGGAGGAAGGATTAGAGTAGAGGCAGATGAAATGACAAATTAAAATGGTTAGAAAGGACTGAGGGAGAGTATTACAAATCAGTGTGGGGTAGTGGGAACCAGACCAAAGACACAGACATGAGAGTAGGCACATAATAAGTATGTAGTAATACAAGTAATAATAATGATAATAGAGACTTTTACAGGTCCCTACCTTATGCTAAACAGTCTACAAGGCATTTCACATATATTGTGTATCAGCCAGATAGGTTTTTATTATCCATTTATTTTCCACAATAAAATAGCTAGATTTTTCTTAAATGTAAATGATGATTTTTATCATAAAAGGTTTGACTATGTATAAACATATAATATGT
Source organism: Balaenoptera borealis (assembly GCF_965194805.1). Classification (NCBI taxonomy): domain Eukaryota; kingdom Metazoa; phylum Chordata; class Mammalia; order Artiodactyla; family Balaenopteridae; genus Balaenoptera; species Balaenoptera borealis. Next base: position 16,846,298 of record NC_138866.1, on the reverse strand, counting down.
ATGTACATATGTAAAGATACATATATTATATTATATTGTATTATATTTTGACTATATATAAACATAAAATATGTATGTACATATGTAAATATACATATATTATATTGTATTTATTATATTTTATGTATATAGATAAGCATATAAAATCATCTGAAGTCTTGCCCTTGAGATAATTACTTCGCTTTTCACAGTCATTTTTTCATATATCTCTTTTATGTATTTATATACAAATTATAAAAGGGATTCTACCAAATACTCTAGTAGAATCTGTGTGTGTGTGGGTGTGTGTGTGTATGTGTGTGTATCTTTTGCATAAAGCAATTTTTTGGAGGGAAGCTTTCCCAAAGCTATTTTCATCAGTTTGTAGTTGTTTTTTCATTGCTTGTGTTGCTATTGTAAAGGAAATGAGTGTTGGATGCCCTAGTCTGTCATCTTACTGATGTCACCAGCAGTCCTCAAAACAATCTTTCTCTCTCATAGACGGATATTACTATTTATACAAAATATGATATGCTTTTATTTTTATCTTACTTATATTTGTTCACACTTTTTTTTTACCTGAATTTTTCTTTTTTTCCTTTTGCTCATTTTTGACGATTTGAACAAGTTATTCTTCAATCCAATTTTCCCTTGTAAATGTAGATATTCTATTGCCTTTCAAACTACTAATATGTACAGCCACTTTAACATTCACAATCATGCCTGATCAAACATATTTATGTATTATATGAAAAAGATACCAACTCACTAAATTTCCTCACTGATCGTATATTTAACTCAATAGGATAAAACCTTTAGAATTATTTTATCGCTGTGTTAAAATCAGATGTGACTTTTAGAATATTATAATTATTCATTAATGAAATTAATGAATTAATGAATTATTATTAATTAATTATATTTTTCATTAATGAAAAAATGTCATCACTTAGTGAGCGGGAACCCAGTTGTAAACCTGAAAATACCTTATTTAAGCAAATGAGAAATGATTCATGGAAGCCTAAAGGAGGAGGTAAAAGAACCAAAAGTGGTTATGGTCAAATGTGTAATCTTACTTTTAAAATCAGAAAATTTGTTTGGGAATGTAGAGTTAAAAAGTAATTCATTTACATTATCAAGATCTGAATGACACAGATAAAACAGGCAACTGTTATTTGTAATAATAAAAATGTGGCTACAGTTACACAAAACCATCTATATCAAGTTGAACCCTTTAACTGCGTATTCAATTGTTCTGTTTCACCTACTAGAAGTACAAATAAATCACAATCATTTCATAATTCTAACTAGAATCCTAGTTCTAACCACATAATCTATTACATAATTCAGTATCTCCTGCTGAGGCTCTGTTCCACAACCCTCGCTTTAGCCCATCTCATCATCCACATTTTTTAAGAACTCTAAAAACTTACTCAGGCCTGCCTCCAATTTGCAGGGTGAGGTGTGATAAATGGAAAGTCTGATAATTTCACTATTGTCTTCCTCTCTGTTCTTAGCCCTCCAGCTTTATTGTTGAGAAATTGTCACGTCTTGAATGAAGGGCACCTGTGGAAGGGGGATTTATGGATACTGATACTGAACAGGCTATAATGAGAATCAATCCTTCCATCATGCTTATGCATCTTTTACTTCACACTGATGTGGTCAATCATTGTTTTGAAAGCACCACCACTATTCCAAAGTGGTTAAACTGAAGGAAATTCTACTTTTAGCCACATGGACAGAAAAGTGTTCTCTAATGGGCTGTACCTTTGCATGCATACACACACACGCACAAACAATTTCTCACTGTACACAAATACCTTACGTGTTGCTGTTCTTCCCTCTAACTTTCCCTTCTCAGAGTCCCTCAACCCCAAACTTTTCACAACCAAACATTTTCAGTTCCTATCTCAAATTCAGACAACATTTCCAGAGCAAAATTTCTCCACTGTGTTTTTTTCCCTTTAATTCTTCCCCATCAGAAAACATCAGGAACTATTATCCCATTTCATAAGAAAGGTTCTAATAAGACTGAATCTCAAGAGGAAAATGACCAGAGGCATCATCTTTTGCCCCTCAAGAGGCTAATTGAACTTAATGCAAATATACCCATGTCCTCCCCAGGGGTCAGCTTTACTACGAAGGGTCTTTTTAGAATGATCTTCATTAGACCATAAAGTGTCTGCAACAGAATGCCTACTTACCTGACATTTGCGTAATCTTAAAGAGCCATTTAAATGTTCTAGAAAGAGGAAAGAGAATCCCAACTAGGCAACTTCTGAACTCTTAGCTAAAGTATGTGCTTTCTTCTCAAGGTATCACATTTTAAATTCTACCCCATCAGGTAAGGGGGCAGCTGCTTAGGATAAGTAATCTTCAGAATTCTTACAAGGATCCACATTCATGGACGCATGCAAATATACCACTCATAAGAAACAGATAGGAATAACTTTTAGACGGCATATGATTCCAGGCATGCAGTCCACAAAAAACAGAAGTAAATTAAAAGCCCTATTATGTGGGCTTTAGCTGTCTAATCTTAATTTGTGATACTTGATGATATAGGTTTTTTATAAAAGAAAAAATTATAAATGTTTCTTTCTCCAAATTAGTTCTGAATACGTGGCTGAATGAAGTCAAAAACATAACTAATTTGGGGATACATTCCCAGAGTAATTTGGAGTTATATTTATGGCTCAGAAGAGAACTGGTTTCTAGAAGCCATTTAGACACCAAGCTTGGAAAATAACGATAGTAATCATAAATAGAACTTATCTATGTATGTCTTCCATGGCTCTCAGGAAAAATAAACTCTTGGGATTTTGGGGGGTGCCGTTCACCTCCAATTCTTAGAGGAAAATAATGAGATATTTAGGAGGAAAATGAATGCTCAAGTGGTACCTATAATCATACAGGGCATTCTTTAGAGATATATAAAATAAAAGCAATAACCTTACCTTATTGATGACCTACAGCGTCATCAGTTCTTGGAAATAAGGCCTAATGCCTTGACCCCCAGTCTGCATGGATCTGTTTTTCATATACTAACATGAGATATATTTTTCTTAATGTTATAAGGTGCTTTAGAGAAGAGCATTGGTTTCTAGTTAGACAATTCTGGATTCAAAAGCTGTCAAAGCCACCTAACATCTCTAAGCCTGAGTTTTCTCTTTTGAAAAACATAAAGATGATAATCTTATTGCTGTGTGATTGTGAAGGTTAAATTGTATTGATTATGTGCAAGTATCCAACATAATCCCTGTCTCAAAGGTATTTGAAAAAGTATTTCCTTGACATCCTTTCTTGCCATGTAATTATCTGATTTCAAAAATCCAAGAGTCTAATGAGCTGTCCCATAATTTTTACTTTAAATACAAACAGATTCCCCTGAAAAGGTTAAAAAAACAACCAAAATATGGTTTGCTTAGCTACTATCTTATCCAAGAATTAGAGATTAGAAGGTAAATAAAGCAATTTAAAAATAGATCAAGACAAAAACGGGAGTTTGTTGAAAGGCCACAGAGATTTCACAAGGACAGAGAATGCGATCAGGCCTGGGAGGAGCTGGTCACAGCAACTGGCATGTCATTGGCTATGAAGGCATTGTTGTTTATTCTCAGTGTCTCCAGATCAGCTTGCTCTGCTCATGTATGACTTAACCTGGCTGCCCCAGTTAGCTTCATTTCCCAGTGCCCCAAATCATGTAGATGGGCTCATCCAGAGACAACAGCTACTTAACTAGTTGCTTCTGGTTCAAACTGTCAGCCTGATTCTGACTCTCTGGGTTAAGAGTCCATATCTAGTTCCATTTTCCCTGGGCAAACTGGGCCGGTGAGGGAAGGGGAGAGGAAGTAGGTAGTACAGGGTCATAAGACTCCCATCTCCAAGACTGTGAGACAGACAAGTTATCCATGGAGGGAATTTGGAACCAGGAGAAAATGTTTACCTCTTCATATACATTCGCCTTCTGTTAGGGTGAGACATACACAAGAGGGCTGCCAACCACTGACTTAACTTTTCCAGGAGAAATAACATGGTTGCTACTTATATGACAAATCTCTAAGCTTGTGATCTCAGGGTATAGTGCTCACAAGATGATCAGAGATCCTTGAAGGTTGTTGTCTTAGTCATATTTCATCTTTCTCTCACCGTTTCTTTTTAACCAGCTCCTTTAAGCTCAAAGCCAATTTATCTAATTCTTTTCTTGATAATTAGTAGGTGCAAAATACAAATGCCATGGTTAGTAAAAGTATTCACCTGAGCCCAGCTATCTGTCTGGAGAATGATTAATGGAATAGAAATTCACACCTATAATGGCAAACCCTATTTCTCCCCCAAAAAAGTCATTTTAAATATCTTATCTCTATATTTAAATCAGGGTATATTAAAATGCATATTTTGAGGTGGGATAACCAGGACATTCTGGATTGTACAAATCAGACATTTTTGACGTTATTTCAAGTACATTAATTCAAAATTGAACAAAAGAATTTTTTTCCTCTTGCACCTCAATGACGAGTTCATCTATTAAAAAAAAAAAAAAAAAGCAACATCTGCTAGAGCTATAAAACAAATGAAAAATTAATTAGGTATTTGAAGGTCTCCTTTTAAGACAATGCAGTTTAGTCATGTCTTAAATCCTCTTACAGCTTAAACTGTGTGTTCAGTCTGGAAAAGACCTTTCCTTGTTTCCTGATCATTATGTTTGCAGATCATTTTCTTCTTCTTGGCTGGCCTGGGAGTTCTGGTTGGAGGAGCTGCAATGTCCTTCATTAAGTTCCAAATGCTTCCTCAGCATCCAGAAAGCCAGCGAAGAACATCTTCACGCGTTTAATAACTTTCTTATTCTTAAATCCTGCAGCACTAAAACAGCTTGTGAAAAATACTTTTTAAATATATTTAGTAAGTGTTTGGTGAGTATTTATTTTGCAGAATAGACTTAGGTCTATTTTTTAAACGTCCTCTTGCCTACCTGTTGGTTCTCTTAATTCTGAAGTATCACACTTCAAGATACTTCTAATGAGGGAGTATTTTTCAAAATACATATACTAAATATTTTTTAGGCACCAGATAACATGCTAGGGCCAGAATTGCACAAATTAAAAACAAACAAACACAAACAACACAGTTTCTGCCTTCTAGGAAGCTTGCACTATAAAATGAAATGTAAAATTGTAGTGTTGAACATTTTTTTTTATACATCTTTATTGGAGTATAATTGCTTCACAATGCTGTTTTAGTTTCTGTTGTACAACAAAGTGAATCAGCCATATGCATACATATATCCCCATATCCCCTCCCTCTTGAGCCTCTCTCCCACCCTCCCTATCCCACTGCTCCAGGTCATCGCAAAGCACCGAGCTGATCTCCCTGTGCTATGATAGACGTTTGTTACAGAGTCTGGAGGATTTTATATCCAGGGTTATTTAACTCATTTGTGGGATTTAGGGATGGTTTCTAGGAGGAGGAGACTCCTGATATGTGTTTGGAAAGATGAGGAGAAGTTAACTTATCAGAGTGGGTGGGAGGTGTTCCAGGTAAGTAAAAGAACACAGACAAACAACTCTGCTGTGAATGGCAAGACGCACTTTGAATGTTGCATTATTTTAAATATTTGGAGCATAAGAGTTACTGTCATACAGTGAATTCACACACAGACACATATACAAAGCAACAGCAGTAGAGAAAAAGAATCATCTAAACTTTATACTAACAGAATTTGTCAAAATACAGTTAAGCGCTGGGAGAAGGGGAGTTTAGTTTCCTTGACAAACTCCTAAGAAGAAAAGCCTTTTTCCATTCAGGAGTTTGAAGATGTGCTCCTCAAACAATAAAAAACTCTTTTTTACTGCCACAATTATAACGACAGTGAGACTCACCTCAGTGTTAGCTGTCAAAAGTACCACTGGCTCTTCCAAGGCCTGGAATGTTCAAATCAAGAACCCCATGAGCCTTAATCCTGGGCAAATAATAAGAGAAATGGCATGTAGTGGAGAAGCCGCTCTGCAGTTTTCAGGTCATAATTAAAAGCAAACAAACAAAAAAGTCTTGATTTAATTACATTCCTTGAGCTCATGTCTTGTGGCTGGTCCTCATGGAAGTGTATCTGGTCAAAGCACCAGAAGGCTATCACAGAATTCACTTGTGTTTCTTGTTCTTCCTACATCTACCAACCCCAAAATGGTTATCTTCAGGTTAGTTTTATAATCCCTCTCTCCCTATATTTTATCAGAAAGGGAATAATGGAAATAACTAAGCTGGTAGCTATTTTCAATGGGCTACACACATGAGATTTAAAGATTCTATGTTTTAAGCACCCATTCCTGAATGAAATGCCTTGCCCTCATGTCTGGTCTTTCTTGCCAAGCCCAGAACATTTTCAAGATATAGGTTTGTACATTTGATATTTGAAAAATATTCTTTCATGAAATCATATTTTCTCATAATAGAGATTGTAGGAATATAGAAAAAGTACATAGAAGCAAACACAAATTAGGCATAATCATACAACTCCATGGTGTCTAACTACTCTGATACTTTTGGTCTATTTTTGCAAATATTTTATCTATGTTTTAGTTTGCTCAAACTGTCTTAACAAAGTATAGGGATACCATACCCTGGAGATACTGTGGGTTTGGTTCCAGACCAGGGCAACAAGGCGAATATTGCAACAAAGTGAGTCACATGAATATTTTTGTTTCCTAGTGCAGATAAAAGTTATGTTTACACTCTACTATAGTGTATTAAGTGTGAAATAGTATTCTGTCTAAAAAAAACCCAATGTACATACCTTAATTAAAAAATACTTATTGCTAAAACATGCGAACCATCATCTGAGCCTTCAGTGGGTCATAATCTTTTATCGGGTGGAGGGTCTTACCTCAGTTGATGTGGATGGCTGCTGACTGATCAGGGTGGTGTCTGTGGAAAGTTGCGGTAGCTGTGGCGATTTCTTAAAATAAGACCGCAGTGAAATTTTCTGCATCGATTAACTCTTCCTTTCAGTTGAACACTAAGAAGCCACCTTAAGGTTATTAATGACCTAATTTCAAATTTTATTGTGTCTCAGGGAATAGGGAGGCTTGAGGAGCGGGAAAGAGACAAAGGAACAACTGGTCACTGAAACAATCAGAACACACACGACATTTTTTTGATTAAGTTCACCATCTTTATATGGTTACTGTTTATGTTGTCTCAAAACAATTACAATAGTAACATTGTAGATCACTGACCACAGATCACCATAACAAATATAATAACAATGAAGAAATTTGAAATATATAAAGAGTTACCAAAATGTGACACAGAAACATGAAGTGAGCAGATACTGTTGGAAAAATGGAGCCCACAGACTTGCTCATGGGCGGGTTGCCATAAGTCTTCAATTCGCATAAAATGCAGTATCTTCAAAGAAGAATAAAGTGAAGCACAATAAAACGAAGTATGCCTGTGCTACAAATAGGTGATTTAAACAACAGAAATTTATTGTTTCATAGTTCTAAAGATTGAAAGACAGAAATCAAATGTTGGCAGAATTGTCTCCTTCTGAGGGCTGAGAAGGAGAGATCTGTTTCTGCCCCCCTTCCTTGGCTGATAGATGGTCATCTTCTCCCAGTGTCTTATCTTCCTTCTGTACATATCTCTGTGTCCAAATTTCCCATTTCTATAAGGACACCAGTCATATTGGATTAAGGCCCACCATAACGATCTCACTTTAACTTGATTACCTCTGTATAGACCATGTCTCCAAATAAGGTTACATTCTGAAATAATGTAACTTAGGACTTCAACATATAAATTTGAAGAGGACACAATTCAACCCAAAACAACCTAATTGAGGTCAAAATGTGATTTGAAATATGTAGTTTTTATTGAGCATTATAATGAGAGTATTTCTTCATATTAACAGATCTCTAAAAGGAAAGATTTTAAAATGTGTTAAAAATAGTTTGTGATGAAGTAAATGAAAGAAGTTTTGTAATAATATTATGCCAACTGAAAACAAGCTTATAAATATATTTAGGTATGCATATGCTTTTTATAAATGTGTGTATGTGTGAATGTATGTGTGTAGAACTGTGGAGGAATACGCAGCTTGGGTAGAACAGGGCATGTGTGTGTATGATTCTAGCGCAAGATGGTTTAGAGGACAGGTTCCATAAAGTTGGGACATGGAATTGTATTTTTCTGGTTTGTTTATTCCCCATATCCAATAAGAAAACCCAGTGGGGTGAAAGGGGAGAAGATGAGTTAAAGGGTCTTCCTTGTACTCTCTCTGAGATTGCCTGTGTTGTTTTATTTTGGGAGGCTGAGGGATGACTAATGTTAGCAGTTTTTTCTCAATCCATCTTCAGTGCTGATGAACTGTGTTTTTGACACAGTGTTTTTAACCAAAGTTTAATTTATAGGCCTTTTCTCACTTTTGCTTCATTTTACATTTAATAGGTATCCTATTCAACTTTCTTTAGGTTATATGGCAGTGGAAAACAACCCCAAATTCTAGTGATTTACAATGTAAAGTTTTATGTACCACAGCAGTTATATGCTCTTCATGTTCCTGTGATTTGAATCCATATTATCTTCATTTAGACACCGAGGCTAAAGAAGCAGTCCTATCTGAACATGCCATGATTGTGTAGAAGGTAGAGAGAGAGAACACAAGCAGAACCTTGTGATCGTAAAGCTCAAAGTTGTGCTCAGTCACCTGTCACCTGCACTGACCAAAGTTTATGGCCAATGTTGTTGTCAGTGGTGTGGAAATACAACATCTCACAAGGAGATACTGCAATTCCCATAGTCTTGGGTGAGGATGTATTAATGATCCTCTCACACGAATGACAGAAAAGTAATTGGAAATGATAATAATAATGAGACATACCTTTTTTTGTCACAAAGTTCCTTCTCTTCTGGACATAAAATATGCTCATTTATGCTTGAAGTAAAGCATTCCAAAGATCTCATCCAATCGTAGCATTAGGCTCAAAGTTTAGAATCTGGTGGCATTTTCTATATTACATGCAGATAAGGCTCCTGTTGATGCAGAAATTGATGAGACCTGAAGGTAAATTATCTGTTCTCTCTCCCAAAACATACACAATGGTGGATAAAAAGCAGGATAAACACAATTAACATTTCTATTGAGAAAGCGGGATAATGGGAGGCATACTGCAGTCCCTGGTCCAAAGCAATTCTGAAATCTTGTGCAGATGTTTGAAGGGCTTTCAATCCTGAGAGTGGAGGATGCTCCTTACTTAGGTCCCGGTTCTCCTCCCTAGAAATAGCGACTTAGCCCCTTGTACTCCATAATTCTTGTGTCAGAGGGAGAAGAGAAATGGCAGAACCATGAGATTGCTCTGCATATGCCACTTTGCGCTCATTACATTGTTCAGTGCAACTCACATGGACAGGCCTGATGTTAATGGGACAGAGACGTGTGCTCCTTCACAGGGGAGTTCTGCAAGTCACACAGCAGTAGTTTGAATGCAAGATCCTCTGGAAGGGAGTGGGGAAGGGGAGGAAAGAAAATACTTGTAAACAATCATGGAATCTATGCCAGGGGATATTTTAATACAGTGTTAGTTAGAATTTGGTCTCTTGCTCAATGAGACAAAAATAAGAAATTGTTAATTTCTAAACCTCAGAGTGGAATAATAACCTATAGGGTAGGTAAATAGAGAATGTCTCTTATTGTTGAGCCGATAATTCTATACTCTGGCCTCTTTTTCCTCACATAGACCAAAAATATTAGTAAAAATTTATGGTAGAAGGAATGACCATTAAAAACTAAGCTAGATCTACTTTCATTTTTACTGTTGGTGCCAGTTAGCAATTGCAAGTTTGATGGTGCTCAGTGAAAATTCACTCAACTAGATTTTATATGGTTTAAATAGTAGCTAATAATAATAAAAGATTTTAGAGAAAAAGAGAAAAGGTGTTTCCAAACATTGCAGGTCCACCCGTCTTTCTCAAGGGTAAGCTCCTGTGCTCCTGTAATAAGAAGTTATTTTATTAGTTGAGTCCCCAGAAGATAACGGTTATTTCTCCCCACTCCAATTTTGTTTCCAAACCTAAGAATAAAATTCAGAAGGTTTCTGTGTCTGTGTCTTCAAAACCTATGGCCCTACACTCAATTTTATTTTATTGTTATTCTGAAAGATAGAGCTGGGTCAATAAAGAACTAGAGAAAAATGAATATCCTGGAAGGCTCTGTAGCAAGGACATGAAGCTGTGCTGACTCACAGTATACTAGTTTTAAAACTATAGAGACTGCCATTGGTCAGCAATAAAACTCAGAGGAAGTTGGGGTCAGAAGGAAAAAAACAGAAAAGAAACTCTATTATCTGATAGTAATAAAACACAATCCTGCAAAAGATAGCATTAGTATAAGCCAATGGATAAAATCTATCATGTTCTGAATGAAAAGAAATAGCCTTTAGCCCAGAGTTTGCTAACACTTGAACAGATATTTGTATATGCAGTAAAAGTACTAGAAAATACAGAACAACTTTCTGATATGTGTTCCTGCTTCTCTAAAATGAATTGTTCCTGAAATTTAATGATGGGGACTTTTGAAAGAAGCAGTGACAGAGTCAAACAATGCCTCAGTTACTAAGGTGAATCTCACAGTTAATTAGAAACATGGGATAAATACATGCATTCTTAGATTCATTTAGTGTGAAGCTTATCTGAGAAAAACAGATACGACCAAAGAAACATTTGCTGCTACAAATGTCCCTATTGATGTTTGAATTGTGCTATCCACATTTTAAAATTTTTAAAAGTTGAGATTCACACACCATAAAATTTACCCATTTAATGTGTACAGTTTTTTAGTATATTTAGAGAGTTGTGCAAACATTATAACAATCTAATTTTAGAATATTTTTATCACCTCTAGAAGGAAATTCTGTACGCATTAGCAGACAAGCCCCTAGCCCCAACCATAGGCAACCATAAATCTATTTTTGGTCTCTATATAATTGCCTACTCTAGACATTTCGTATAAATGGAATAATACAATATGCATCTTTTTGTGACTGGCATCTTTTACTTAGCATTATGTTTTCAAGATCCACCCACATTGTAGCATGTATCAATACTTTATTCCTTTTTATTGCCCAATAACAAGCCATTGAATGAACATGCCACATTTCTTTATCCTTTCCTCAGTTGATGGGTATTTGAATTGTTTCCACTTTTTGGCTGTTATGAATATTTCTGCTATGAATCTCCATTTTTGTGTGGATATGTTTTCCTTTACCCTGTGTGAATGTCTAGCAGTGGAACTGCTGAGTTATATAGAAACTCTGTGTTAAATCTTCCGAGGAACTACCAAATTGTTTTCTAAAGTGGCTGCACCATTCCTGCTAACCACATTTTGCATCTACATTTCAAACTCTTCATTTTTATAATCCTAACTTATAGCAGGTGTGCTGGAATACCAATAAACTATCTACAGATAAGGGTCAAAACATGGTTGACGCTGTAATAACGTGAAGGTCAAATTAAATTAGCCCTGAAATCCCATAAGCCTCTCTTGAAAGTGTCAGTAAATAGTCTTCACAATTGCCATCATAACAATAAGCTGTGTAATTATATGTTGATGTCCAAAGAGATCCCGGCTCTCATTAATACTTACAAACCCGTTGGGATTCAGAGAGGGATCCTTCGCACTTTTAATTACAGCAGAACAAAGTAGTTGCTGTGAGTGGCTGTGGCTCTGAGTCTATAACTGGGAAAGAAAAAAGGGGATTCCCAGAGCATCAACAAACATGCATGGGGAAGGAAGTCACTCTGAGTGGCTGAAAGTGCTTTATTTGTCACATTTAAAGGGAGAAACTTTTATTTTAAGAATTTGATAGCATAATGATAAGAAGGAAATCTCTTGTTGCAGGGTTTACTTAGGATCCAGTAAAACACTAGTTGTCCATTCACTTTTAAAGGTGGATCTAAAATTTAGGGACATTGATTTATCCAGCTGAAACTTTAAAAGGAATACCTCAAGGGGAAATTAATTGGCATAATTAAGTGAATGAAATAAACATTAGAAAGATTAGTCGTTTAAATATCACAATTGCCTTTACGAATCAAATAACATTAGAAAGGATCCCATTTAGTTGTATAAATTCTTTGCCCAGATGCTCTTTAGAAGCTGAAAGGGTAAGAAAATGAAGGGCTGGGGTTTGGAGGATCCATGCTACCTTGTGTCTTTTCAATAGCTCTTTTTAAAACTACAAACTATTGACCTTCCCATTCTGCCCTGTAAGGACTGTATACATTCTGTTTGTCACATGAAAATTTTGAAACTGAACCTAATGCTTTATAGTAACAAATTTTATAAAAACTTTTTTGAGGGTGTCCTACATTATTAATTTAATGTTTTTCCTTCTTATTATTTGATTGATCTGCATTTTTCTCTCATCCCCCCACCATTTATCATCCATCCCACTAGATTTCTTCCTCATGTTTACATAAATTTAATGCAAAATGTACTTACCACTACTTTCTGTGTTGCACCCCTAAAATGAAATGGCTACACTTAGTACAGGTAACCCAAAGACTGGCTGCTTGATTATGCCGCCTTGCCTACACATCTTTATTCAAGCTCTTTCTACCCTTCTATTTTTCTCTATATATCACATTCCTTAAGGTATAAATCTCATCCTGCCCATCCTTAAAACACCCAGTAAAAGCAAGAATTGTTCTTTATAAATAATCATTAAAATGTATCAGTTGTATTCTCCTGGCAGTTATCAATTTCTCTAATATCTTAACAGAAATTGAAGTACATGTTTTCTCTATTGGAAAGCCAGAGCCGAAGTTTTATTAAGAGAGTATCCCTTTCCATGCATTATACTCTGCAGGTTATAGTAGAAACTCAAAAGTGTTGCATAAATGACTGAATTTCACTTGCATTTATTTTATACATAAAATAACCATAATTATTTTATCTATAACCACACCATAATCCAGAAAAAAATTAGAGGTAGTAATACAATAGTTAATGCTGTATGAAAATGGAATACAATAGACATTGGCTCCTACTTTAACCACATGAACCCACCTAGTGGACAATATTCTGTATTTTGTATCCAAACCTGCCAATATCATGTTAGGCCTCCTAACCTAAGAGCTGTGCAGAGCTGTGGAACTTGGGTTTGCGGTCAGGGGAGGTGCATTTTATTCCAGCTCTTCCACGAATTAATAAAGGAAACCGAGGCAGCTAACATAATGGTAGGCCTCAGTTTTTGAATTTTCAAATGGACATTGTAATTAGAGACTGCCTTGCCAATAGTGCAAGATCATTATGAGCTTTCAATGCACTAACTGACCCAGTTATGAGTGGGAGTTCCAGATTGCCAGGGGTACCAGAGCATTTCAGTTCTTATGGTGGGATTTCACAACAAGCTTCTTGTTCTTCTTTGCCTGTGAAGTTGATGGGAAGATAAAGCCACATCTCTTTATGTGGATGTTATTTAAATAATATTTCAAATATTATTAGATAATTAGATAATATGAAATATAACATATGTAGAAAAGAATATATTAATCATATGTGTATATTTTTGAATATATTAAAACGGATAAATCAATATGCATACCACACAGCTTAAGAAATAGATAATTACCAGGGACTCAGAAGCACTCTGTGTGACCTCTCTGAATGTTTTTGTTAATAATTTTCTTGTTTTTATTTATTTATTTATTTATTTATTTTGAATTTCTGGGATACAGTATGAAATCTGAAATTTATTTGAAATAGCTGTTTCTAATAGCAACTATAATGTCAAACTTTCATAATTTGCTAAGGAACAGTAATTCTTTTCAGGGTCCATTGCTGTATTTCTCCCATAGCCATGCTATTGTACAGTTGTGATACCAAATATGCTCTTTTTCAACTGGCATATTTAATAATATAACAAACTTCTTATGGCTGGTTGAATATAATAGAGGAAAAAGTTTTTCATAAAATATTTTCTAGTAGTAAATTCATATGTGGAATCCAAAAATTGAAAAATCTTATTTATTTATTTATTTATTTATTTATTTATTTATTTATTTATTTATTTTGGCTGTGTTGGGTCTTCATTTCTGTGTGAGGGCTTTCTCTAGTTGTGGCAAGCGGGGGCCGCTCTTCATCGCGGTGCGCGGGCCTCTCACTATCGTGGCCTCTCTTGTTGTGGAGCACAGGCTCCAGATGCGCAGGCTCAGTAATTGTGGCTCACGGGCTTAGTTGCTCCGCGACATGTGGGATCTTCCCAGACCAGGGCTCGAGCCCATGTCCCCTGCATTGGCAGGCAGACTCTCAACCACTGCGCCACCAGAGAAGCCCGAAAAATCTTTTATTTTCACATATTATTTATTTTTATGAAATATGCAGAATAGATAAATTAGCAGAAACAGAAAGCCAGTGGTGGTTGCTGGGACCAAGGGAGGGGAAGTGAGGAGCACTGCTCAGTGCTTCAGGGTTGGTTTTTTTACTAATTTTTATTGGAGTATGTTTGCTTTACAATGTTGTGTTAGCCTCCACTTCACAACAAAATGAATCAGCCATACACATGCAGACATCCCCTCCCTTTTGGACTTCCCTCCATTTAGTTTACCACAGTGCACCAGGTAGAGTTCCCTGTGCTCTACAGTATGTTCCCATCTGTTGTCTATTTTATACATAGTATCAATAATGTGTATGTGTCAATCCCAGTATAACTATATTCATAGTGTTACCATCCATGTATGTGTCTTTTGACTTTAATGATTTACTTCATTTGATGAGTTGTCCCATTTGTATTATTCTGTGACTTGTTTCTTTTGAACAATATTTTGAGTTTATCCAAGTTGATGTGTATACCTACAGTGCATTCACATCTGCTACCTTGAATATACCACATATGTTCATTGTTTCTGTCATTCATGGGCAATTGGATCATTTCCAGGTTCTGCTATGCAAAAAATTTAAATGACTATCTTAATATACATTATCAAATGCACACATACAAGAGTTTCCCTAGGGTATTTATAGCATATTTTATCAAGTTTAAGATGCTATCAGTAGTAAGATACACACCATTGTTTTGCAAAACCAAGAAAGAAATATTTTCAATTAAACAATATCATAATGCTTTCTTATTGACTCTAAGAGTGCATTTCAATTTCAGAACTATTAAACTTAAAAAAAATGTGCTTTAGAATCAATGAAATAGAATAACTTGGAGTGGGATTGCTGGACCACAGAGAATGTACAACTTCAAATTTACTAGGAGTCAATCCAGTGGTCCACAAAAATTATTGTAGGGATTTACAGATCCACCCGCAGAGTACTAGGGTCCTGGTTGCTTTACATCTCCTAGTTTTCAGTATTTTTCTGTCCATTGCCTCTTGAGCCAGGACAGTAAAGCATTTTAATATTTATTTAAAACTTTGCCAGTATTTTAGTGTTTCATTGAAGTATCTAATCTTCAATATTGTCAGAAATAGAAACTTCGACCAGTAATCTTCATTGAGCAACGTATCCTTTTGAGCATCCGATGAAACCTTGTTATTTATTTTTGCTCCTCAAATTTTCTCTATTTTCACCCCATGGCCAAATCTTTAGCGTGTTTTTTAATTTGGCTCAAACTTCATCTCCTCTATGCTTCGTTTCCAGCTGCCCCCTGGAAGGATCAAGCACTAAATCCTCTGGCTTCAGGAAACCTCTTTAGTCCATTGAAGTGTATTTATATGTTTACACATTTATTGTGCCCATAGAGTGCAGCCTTTATTTGTGTGATAATCACCTGACTTACCTGTTTATTTTCTGGCTCCAGGACTTGCTTAGATTGCAGTTTCTCCTTTCCAGCCACTTCCAGGTGCAAGAAGCTGCAACCTTTGTACTCACCTGCTGCAGCTATGAACAAACGCATAATTATGTAAATTAGTGATAAACAAGAGGAAAAAGCAGATATTACCATGTGTAAAAAAGGGAATACTCATCTCCATTATGCAATAAATTACAGATTTTGTCTCCTTCATTTTCCTCAAATCTGTACAATCCCTGCCATTGTGTTAGGTTAAAACTCCATGCATTTCTCCACGGTGACGGTGACAGTTACAGCTCTAAACCAGAGGCAGATTTTCATAAAACTTTCACTTTTATGGGCTACTTCTAAGGGCTTGGGAGGGACCATGACATTGTATTTATACGTTTATGTAAAATCTGCAAAGGTAACTATGTGAACCATAATCTATTTAAAGTACTGTCTCTCTCCTTCAATTCCTCCATCATACTTCTAAACTGCTTGGTCTGATGTGCGGATGAGCATTTTTGGAAGCTAGCTGGAAGGAGATTAACACCAAACACAGGTATCAATGAAGAAAACATAAAACACAAAATAGACCAGGATGGCAGAGACATCAAGGACAAATAGATTAATAAGTAACAGTAATTTAAGTGGTTTTAATTTCAGCCACTGCACAGGAAAACTTGAAGTGCTAGGAAATCTTAGAATTCATATATGAAAGAAAATTAACAGAGATTTCACCACATTTTAAATCAAACCTAAACTATTTTTATGGCCTTGCCAATAATGAGTTACTAAGCTTAAATAATCAATTTAAAGAGAAAAAGAGAAAAATTAAATTTTGATCAT
The DNA here is from genome assembly GCF_965194805.1 of Balaenoptera borealis. Lineage (NCBI taxonomy): Eukaryota > Metazoa > Chordata > Mammalia > Artiodactyla > Balaenopteridae > Balaenoptera > Balaenoptera borealis. The sequence continues at coordinate 16,829,691 of NC_138866.1, read as the reverse complement.
GCTAGAGGAGAGAGTAAAGCATCTTTCTCTTTTCTCTATAGAGAAATGTCAAGTGAGGAGTCAAAGAAAATATAGTCAGACTGAAGTAAAAAAGTATTACAGCAGTGTTAATAAGTTAATTCATACAAATAGTATGCTGCTTTTAATAAATTTTATAATATTTGTGTATAAGAAGTAAACTTTTGAGAGAGGAGCTTCAAGATGGCGGAAGAGTAAGACCTGGAGATCACCTTCCTCCCCACAAATGCATCAGAAATACATCTACATGTGGAACAGCTCCTACAGAACACCTACTGAACGCTGGCAGAAGACCTCAGACCTCCCAAAAGGCAAGAAACTCCCCACGTACCTGGGTAGGGCAAAAGAAAAAAGGAAAAACAGAGACAAAAGAATAGGGACAGGACCTGCACCAGTGGGAGGGAGCCGTGAAGCAGGAAAGGTCTCCACACACTAGGAGCCCCTTCGCGGGCGGAGACTGCGGATGGTGGAGGGGGGAAGCTTCGGAGCCACGGAGGAGAGCGCAGCCACAGGGGTGCGGAGGGCAAAGTGGAGAGATTCCCACACGGAGGCTCGGCGCCGAGCAGCACTCACCAGCCCGAGAGGCTCGTCTGCTCCCCCGCTGGGGCGGGCGGGGCTGGGAGCTGAGGCTCGGGCTTCGGTCAGATCACAGGGAGAGAACTGGGGTTGGCGGCATGAACACAGCCTGAAGGGGTTAGTGCACCACAGCTAGCCGGGAGGGAGTCCGGGAAAAGTCTGGAGCTGCTGAAGAGGCCAGAGACTTATTCTTGCCTCTTTGTTTCCTGGTGCGCGAGGAGAGAGGTTTCAGAGCGCCGCCTAAACAAGCTCCAGAGACGGGCGCGAACCGTGGCTATCAGCGCGGACCCCAGAGACGGGCAGGAGACGCTAAGGCTGCTGCTGCCACCACCAAGAAGCCTGTGTGCGAGCACAGGTCACTCTCCACACCGCCCCTCCCGGTAACCTGTGCAGCCCGCCACTGCCAGGCTCCCGTGATCCGGGGACAACTTCCCCGGGAGAACACAGGCGCGCCTCACGCTGCTGCAACATCACGACGCCTCTGACGCTGCAGGCTCGCCCCGCCTCCTCCATACCCCTCCCTCCCTCCCGGCCTGAGTGAGCCAGAGCCCCCGAAGCAGCTGCTCCTTTAACCCCATCCTGTGTGAGCGGAGAACAGACACCCTCAGGCGACCTACATGCAGAGGCGGGGCCAAATCCAAAGCTGAACCCTGGGAGCTGTGCAAACAAAGAAGAGAAAGGGAAATCTCTCTCAACAGCCTCAGGAGCAGTGGATTAAATCTCCACAGTCAACTTGATGTACCTGTATCTGTGGAATACCTGAATAGATAATGAATCATCCCATACTGACGAGGTGGAATTTGGGAGCAACGATATATATACATTTTTTCCCTTTTTCTCTTTTTGTGAGTGTGTATGTGTTTGCTTCTGTGTGTGATTTTGTCTGTATAGCTTTGCTTTTACCATTTCTCCTAGGGTTCTGTCTGTCTTTCTTTTTTTTTTTTATTACTTAAATTTTTTTTTCTTAATAATGATTTTTTATTTTAATAACTTTATTTTATTTATTTTACTTTATTTTATTTTATCTTCTTCTTTCTTTTTTTTCTCCCTTTTATTCTGAGCCGTGTGGATGACAGACTCTTGGTGCTCCAGCCAGGCATCAGGGCTGTGCCTCTGAGGTGGGAGAGCCACGTTCAGGACACTGGTCCACAAGACAACTCCCAGCTCCACGTAATATCAAAAGGCAAAAATCTCCCAGAGATCTCCATCTCAACATCAAGACCCAGCTCCATTCAACAGTCAGCAAGCTCCAGTGCAGGACACCCTATGCCAAACAACTAGCAAGACAGGAACACAGCCCCATCCATTAGCACAGAGGCTGCCTAAAATCATAATAAGGCCACAGACACCCCAAAACACACCACCAGACGTGGACCTGCCCACCAGAAAGAAAAGATCCAGCCTCATCCACCAGAACACAGGCACTAGTCCCCTCCACCAGGAAGCCTACACAACCCACTGAACCAACCTTAGCCACTGGGGACAGACACCAAAAACAACAGAAACTACTAACCTGCAGCCTGCGAAAAGGAGACCCCCAAACACAGTAAGTTAAGCAAAATGAGAAGACAGAGAAGCAAACAGCAGATGAAGGAGCAAGGCAAAAACCCACCAGACCTAACCTAATGAAGAGGAAATAGGCAGCCTACCTGAAAAAGAATTCAGAATAATGATAGTAAAGATGATCCAAAATCTTGGAAATAGAATGGAGAAAATAAAAGAAACGTTTAACAAGGACCTAGAAGAACTAAAGAGCAAACAAACAGTGATGAGCAACACAATAAATGAAATTAAAAATTCTCTAGAAGGAATCAATAGCAGAATAACTGAGGCAGAAGAACGGATAAGTGACCTGGAAGATAAAATAGTGGAAATAACTACTGCAGAGCAGGATAAAGAGAAAAGAATGAAAAGAATTGAGGACAGTCTCAGAGACCTTGGAGACAACATTAAATGCACCAACATTCGAATTATAAGGGGCCCAGAAGAAGAAGAGAAAAAGAAAGGGACTGAGAAAATATTTGAAGAGATTATAGTTGAAAACTTCCCTAATATGGAAAGGAAATAGTTAATCAAGTCCAGGAAGCACAGAGAGTCCCATACAGGATAAATCCAAGGAAGAACACGCTAAGACATATTAATCAAACTATCAAAAATTAAATACAAAGAAAAAATATTAAAAGCAGCAAGGTAAAAATAACACATAAGGTAATCCCTTTAAGGTTAACAGCTGATCTTTCAGCAGAAACTCTGCAAGCCAGAAGGGAGTGGCAGGACATATTTAAAGTGAAGAAGGAGAAAAACCTAAAACCAAGATTACTCTAGCCAGCAAGGATCTCATTAAGATTTGACAGAGAAATTAAAAGCTTTACAGGCAAGCAAAACCTAAGAGAATTCAGCACCAACAAACCAGCATTACAACAAATGCTAAAGGAACTTCTCTAGGCAGGAAACACAAGGGAAGGAAAAGATCTACAATAATAAATCCAAAACAATTAAGAAAATGGTAATAGGAACATACATATCGATAATTACCTTAAATGTAGATGGATTAAATACTCCAACCAAAAGACATAGACTGGCTGAATGGATACAAAAACAAGACCTGTATATATGTTGTCTACAAGAGACCCACTTCAGACCTAGGGAAACATACAAAAGTGAGGGGATGGAAAAAGGTATTCCATGCAAATGGGAATCAAAAGAAAACTGGAGTAACAATTCTCATATCAGACAAAATAGACTTAAAAACAAAGATTATTACAAGAGACAAAGAAGGACACTACATAATGATCAAGGGATCAATCCAAGGAGAAGATATAACAATTGTAAATATTTATGCACCCAACATAGGAGCACCTCAATACATAAGGCAAATACTAACAGCCATAAAAGGGGAAATCGACAGTAACACAATCACAGTAGGGGACTTTAACACCCCACTTTCACCAATGGACAGATCATCCAAAATGAAAATAAATAAGGAAACAAAAGCTTTAAATGATACATTAAACAAGGAGGACTTAATTGATATTTATAGGACATTCCATCCAAAAACAACAGAATACACATTCTTCTCAAGTGCTCATGAAACATTCTTCAGGATAGATCATACCTTGGGTCACAAATCAAGCCTTGGTAAATTTTAGAAAATTGAAATCGTATCAAGTATCTTTTCTGATCACAATGCTATAAGACTAGATATCAATTACAGGAAAACATCTGTAAGAAATACAAACACATGGATGCTAAACAACACACTACTTAATAACCAAGAGATCACTGAAGAAATCAAAAAGGAAATCAAAAAATACCTAGAAACAAATGACAATGAAAGCACAACGACCCAAAACCTATGGGATGCAGCAAAAGCAGTTCTAAGAGGGAAGTTTATAACAATACATTCCTACCTTAAGAAACAAGAAACATCTCAAATAAACAACCTAACATTACCCCTAAAGCAATTAGAGAAAGAAGAACAAAAAAAACCCCAAAGTTAACAGAAGGAAATAAATCATAAGGATCAGATCAGAAATAAATGAAAAAGAAATGAAGGAAACGATAGCAAAGATCAATAAAACTAAAAGCTGGCTCTTTGAGAGGATAAAGAAAAGTGATAAACCATTAGCCAGACTTATCAAGAAACAAAGGGAGAAGACTCAAATCAATAGAATTAGAAATGAAAAAGGAGAAGTAACAACTGACACTGCAGAAATACAAAGGATCATGAGAGATTACTGCAAGCAACTATATGCCAATCAAATGTACAACCTGGAAGAGATGGACAAATTCTTATAAATACACAACCTTCCAAGACTGAACCAGGAAGAAATAGAAAATAAGAACAGACCAATCACAAGCACTGAAATTGAAACTGTGATTAAAAATCTTCCAACAAACAAAAGCCCAGGACCAGATGGCTTCACAGGCGAAGTCTATCAAACATTTTGAGAAGAACTAACACCTATGTTTCTCAAACTCTTCCAAAATATAGCAGAGGGAGGAACACTCCCAAACTCATTCTACAAGGCCACCATCACCCTGATACCAAAACCAGACAAAGATGTCACAAAGAAAGAAAATTACAGGCCAATATCACTGATGAACATAGATGCCAAAATCCTCAACAAAATACTAGCAAAGAGGGTCCAACAGCACATTAAAAGGATCATACACTATGATCAATTGGGGTTTATCCCGGGAATGCAAGGATTTTTCAATATATGCAAATCAATCAACGTGATACACCATATCAACAAATTGAAGGAGAAAATCCATATGATCATCTCAATAGATGCAGAGAAAGCTTTTGACAAAATTCAACACCAATTTATGATAAAAACCCTCCAGAAACTAGGCATAGAGGGAACTTTTCTCAACATAATAAAGGCCATATATGACAAACACATAGCCAACATCGTCCTCAATGGTGAAAACTTGAAACCATTTCAATAAATGATAAAATAGATAGCTAGTGGGAAGCAGCCGCATAGCACAGGGAGATCAGCTCGGTGCTTTGTGACCACCTAGAGGGGTGGGATAGGGAGGGTGGGAGGGAGGGAGACACAAAAGGGAACAGATATGGGGACATATGTATATGTATAACTGATTCACTTTGTTATAAAGCAGAGAGTAACACACAATTGTAAACAATTATACTCCAATAAAGATGTTAAAAAAATTTTTTAAATTAAAAAAAATAAATTTAAGAAAAAAAGAAGTAAACTTTTTAAAATTTGTAATTTGTTGTGATTGTGATTTCATAGTTGAAAGAAATATTTATTCATGGACTAAATTTTGCATTTTTTTCTTAGAAAGTCCCTCCCCCTCACTTATATAAGCTCACATCCCACACAAGTTGGAGGTAACCTTAGTACACTTGGGCTTCTAACTGATATCTCTTTCCATATTCTCAGTGCTTTCAGTGTGTTCTCTGTGTACTCCACTGGCAATCTCTGTAAAACTCTGTACTCTCCCGATACGTATATGTGATGTATATTGCAGGAAATTCAGGAAATATTTTTCAAATGAAGGAATGGGTGACTTAATTAATCAAACTATATTTCATTCTTCAAACATTGACTTTTTACCCTCCCCTATTATACTGATTGCCTATTAATGGGTTTTGCAGCAAAATATTAATATACCTTATATATAGTAGATGCTCAAGAAGTATTTGATAAATTAATGAATCAATCAATGGATTAATGTCTATGTCATAGATGAATCTATAGTCATATCTCTGTGTCCTGGTTGCTTCATTTGTAATTTCCCCTCCCATAGTACAATTTTTCAGTCTAGGATTATTGAAGAAATTTTTTCTCACTATTACTCTTTTTAATCTTAATAAAGTTAAAAATCTTATGTGACAACCCTAAACAACAACTTGCTTCTGATCAAACTAGATCTAAAAGGAAAACTAAAACAAAAGACAAAAGTAAAATGAAGTGCTAGTTCCCTTGTATCTTTTTATGAAGAGCAAAAGGACAGTGTATTCATCTCTCTTTCCTTTTACTAATGAAAATTTCTTTCACATACAAGAAATAATAAAATTACATAAGAGCTGAAAGTTATCAATCTTCCTGAGTAAAGAAAGGTAAAAAATCAGTTCAAAACTATTGCTCTGACTGTTCCTTGGTACAAGAGAATAACGTGAGGAATGTCAAGTAATGATGAGACAGCTGATTCTGGGGTGTAGAAAGGTTCTGATGTCAGTAGGTGGATTTAATAGCTATCGTATATTGAGAGGCAAAATTAAAAGAAATTGAATTCTGTTTTTAGAGAATTTTGTTTCTCAGGAAGGTTTTTCTTCCAAGAAGTCACTAAATAGGCACAGTGTGGTGCCTAAATTTACAGAGGGAAAAGAATTATAGTAATAATAAAAATGAGGAACTCTATGCTCACCTCAATTTCCTTGGCCTTGGGTGGACTTTCTCATCCCAAATAATCTAACAAAACATCAAGGCAACAGGTAGAATTAAGAGAATAGAACTTTTCTGGAGAAAAGCTTATTTCAGAATATTTTCTTGGGTACATTCACATGGTTAAACTCAACTACGTATTCCTCTTATAAAAAATTTGTATTGTAAAATGTTTTAGTAATTAGCGCCCTGAATAAATTTACTTATAAGGTTTTAGTCCATTGAATTATAGCTCCAACTCATGTTGATATACATCATGAGTACATTACAGTGTCAAGTTGTTGATATAACAAAAAGAGTGAAAATGCTGATCAAATAGCGCAGAATGGAAACGTCACTGGCATAACCTATTAAACAAATCACGGAGGAGTCTGAAGGATAGAATAGAGTCCATTTCTCCCTCTTGGATATATGAATTAGTACCTTCCAGGAGTCCTTCCCCTCTCTCTTCTTTTCTACTCCTTACTTCTCATACACTAGCCCCTTTCCGCCTTTGAGAAATCTAGAGAGTAATTTTAGAAAGGTTCCTGCCATTTTTATAACTAAAAATATTAGGCTTCAGGATGATTCTGAATGTATCACCTTTCATAAGTGCTTTTGATATTAGACAATGAGCAGCTAACTTTAACAGAAAGATAAGAAATTAAGACCCACCAAGATTATTAGTCTTCTCCAATCAGTTCGTTTGAATGGAAAGGCCTGTTATCTTTAATGGTTTCACAACTGATATATGTAAAGATAAGCTAATTAAACTCTAGAGCTTTGCAAACAGTTATTATTACTATTACCCTGTTTAATTCTTATAAAAATGATGTGAGAAACCATGATCATTATCCCCATTTTACCAATGAAAAAGAAATTACTAGTTCACTCTTCCTAAGGTATTACATTATAAAACTAGAGGCTTTATAAAACTAAAGCCTCTTTTTAATATGTCAACCCTTATTAAAATACTGGTTGGCAACAAATTCAAAAAAAGATAATTTTTCCATGATAAGGACATCAATATATTAAAACAGCACCTCATATATAATCTTCTAAGATGATCTTTCCAATTATGTTACTATTACACTTTTTGTTTGTTTGTTTTTAATTCCTGTCAACACTGTAGATTCTGAACCGACCTGTAGAACAGACTGACTTCCCCTCCTCAGTATTGCCTCTGTGTCCACATTCATTTCAATAGTCCTGATCAATAAATGTGTCTGTTCTTCACATTCTCTTTTGAACTGATTATAATACCTCTCTTATTGATTTAGGAGTATAATACACTCTTTAACACCTGTTCATTTTTATATATGTGTGACAGTCACGATTCTACCTCTTTTTAATTAATTAATTTATTTATTTATTTTTGGCTGTGTTGGGTCTTCGTTTCTGTGCGAGGGCTTTCTCTAGTTGCGGCAAGCGGGGGCCACTCTTCATCGCGGTGTGCGGGCCTCTCACTATCGCGGCCTCTCTTGTTGCGGAGCACAGGCTCCAGACGCGCAGGCTCAGTAGTTGTGGCTCACGGGCCTAGCTGCTCCGCGGCATGTGGGATCCTCCCAGACCAGGGCTCAAACCCGTGTCCCCTGCATTAGCAGGCAGACTCTCAACCACTGCGCCACTGGGGAAGCCCTACCATTACACTTTTTGTTGTTTGTTGCTTTGCCTTGTTTTCCCATGGCAATGTATATATTTTGTTTTATTTTTATTTTGAAATTTTTTTACAATTTTAAAGGTTACTTTCCACTTACCGTTATTACAAAATATTGGCTATATTCCCCATGTTGTAAAAGACATCCTTGAGTCTTACATCCAATAGTTTGTACTTCCCACTCCCCAATCCCTATATTGCCCCTCCTCCCCACTCCACTGGTAACCACTAGTTTGTTCCTTATATCTGTGAGTCTGCTTCTTATTTGTTATATTCACTAGTTTGTTGTATTTTTTAGATTCCATATATAAGTGATATCATACAGTATTTGTCTTCCTCTGTCTGACTCATTTCACTTAGCATAATGTCCTCCAAGTCCATCCATGTTGCTGTAAATGGCAAAATTCTGTTCCTTTTTGTGGACAAGTAGTATTCTATCATATATATATACACCACATCTTTTCTACTCATCTGTTGATCGGACACTTAGGTTGCTTCCATATCTTGGCAATTGTAAATAATGCTGCTATGAACATTGGGGTGCATGTATCCTTTTAAATTAGTGTTGTTTTTTTTTTTTGGCGGGGGGGGTATATACCCAGGAGTGGAATTGCTGGGTCAAATTGTAGTTCTATTTTTAGTTTTCTGAGAAGCCTCCATACTGTTTTCCACAGTGGCTGCACCAAATCACATTCCCACCAGCAGTGTACAAAGATTCCCTTTTCTCCACATCCTCGCCAATATTTATTTGTGTTCTTTTTGATGATAGCCATTCTGACAGGTGTGAGGTGATATCTCATTGTGGTTTTAATTTGCATTTCCCTGGTGATTAGGGATGTTTAGCATCTTTTCATGTGCCTGTTGGCCATCTGCATTTCCTCTTTGGAAAAATGTCTATTCAGGTCTTCTGCCCAGTTTTTAATCAAGTTGTTTGTTTCTTTTGATGTTGAGTTATACTAGCTATTTATATATGTTGGATATTAATTCCTTATCAGTCATATCATTTGCAAATATTTTCCCCCATTCAGTTGGTTGTTTTTTTGTTTTGTCAATGGTTTCCTTTGCTGTGCAAAAGCTTGCTTTTAAACTTAATTAGGTCCCATTTGTTTATTTGCTTTTATTGCCTTTGCTTTAGGAGATGGATCCAAAATATATTGCTGCAATTTATGTCAGAGTGTTCTGCCTATGTTTTCCTCTAGGAGTTTTATAGTATCCGGTCTTACATTTAGGTCTTTAATCTATTTTGAGCTTATTTTTGTATATGGTGTTAGAGAATGTTTTAACTTCATTCTTCTCCATGTAGCTGTTCAGTTTTCCTAGTACCACTTGCAATATATATATTTTTAATTCACCCTAGTTGGGAATATTTCTTTAAGGAGAAGGTGCCATTGATTGTTTTTTCTCCCCTTTGGAGGTAATACCCTTTCATTTGTCATCTTTTCTCATTTTAACAAAAGCTGAGAAGTTGATAAAACATGAAACAAATTCTCACTTTTTTTTTCCCTTGTATTCAATCTTTGTAATGCACACTTAATGAATGTCTGCCTTTGGTTTAGTTTAAAAAAATAAAATAAAAGGGAAAACTTGAGTACACTGTTCACCTTTAGCTTGCCAATTGACAATGGAGGCTATCAAGCTGGTGTTGGTTTCTTTGAGAGTGTCTTTCTGCTGTGAGATCATTGTGACAGTATGTTTCCTACAGTGGCCCAAAAAGCCCATGGGAGTTTGGGAAGGTAGAGCAAGCGACAATTTGAGTTTCTGAAAGACAAAATTGTCTTTCCACCCTTCCCCTTCTCTTACAGATGCTATTTTGTACACGAGATAGTCACAAATATAACCCTACCCAGCAAGAGAGTCTTCACACTCATTCTCAGATAGATGTAACTCTGATGAAGCCAACCATGGGACAAGAATGATCCCATAGCACAATCTTGTAAACTGAAAGAAAGTGGAGCAGATACAGAAAAACAAAATTACAAAGTACATGAAAATTTCGACTCCCTAATTCTGTATGTGTGTGTGGAAGTGGTGGTAGTGAAGGTTGACTGAGAAATTAAATGCATTTGAGTCACCTAAATTTATGCAGGAAAAAAAAAGTATGTTTTGAGGATAAGGCACTTTCAAATCTTTTCATCTGTCCTTGTGTGCTAGCATAGTATTGGTGATAAAAGTAGTATAACTACCTATACTCATGAAACATTTTCTGGTTTATATAGATAGTTCATACTCCTTTGTGCACCACAGTTATTAAAAATAGACAATAATAAAAATATGCCTAAGATTTTCCTATGTTTATACAAAAAAACAATCTTCTCAGGAAGAATTAAATTAATTTGTGCACGTTATATCATTTTGATTTATTCTATGCAATACCATAATACAATGCCATAACAAAGAGTGGGGATCATTTTTTTTACACAAATAAAATAGCAAAAGGAAGGAAAATATATTAAATATTTGTTACCAAATAATCAAACTTCCACTTTGTTTTTTTCTCAAATTTTAGCTATTACAATTCAGTGACTGGAAAAATATAAAATGAGTGGCAGGTGACAGTGAGAAAGGGGTTTTCTATTTTCTTGAGCCATAAATAAGAATAAGAAATTTCCAAGGGAAGAACATCTTAGTTGTTTCATCTCCTCCATCTCGTACACACTCTTTTGTCTTAAGTAAGATAATAGGTAAAAAAAAAAAGAAAAGAAAATTGTGCTTCTATGGAGGAATATTATTTACATTATGGACTGAGTGAGAAATAACCAGGCTGGTTGACCCTTGAAGATATCAAGAAAGTTACCTTTCAATGATTTTTAACCAATTCAATCTTTTACAATTTTTCATACAATATTAGACTACAATTCTAAAATTTTCCCAGGCTGTTTCATAAAAGAACAGGTAACTGATCTCAATAGGCAGAGGTTCCTTGTCTGGAACCTGAAAGTTGTGAAATGCATGGATGGAATAATTGAGACCTTCTTTTTCCTTTCAATCACAGACATTAAATGAGTGCCTACTATGTGCCAAGCATTAGTACTGAACAGAACATGCAATGGCACTGACAGTATAAGGTTTCCACTCTAGTTCTTTATTCTGAGACTATCTTATTTCTGCTTTCTATTTTCCACTCCTTTACTGTTGTTTTAAGAGTACAGACATCAAGAAAACTTAATTCAAAAAGCCAGTGAGTTGAGTTAATCAGATGATGAAGAAATTATCTAGGTTGCTGGAAAAATAGGTTTGACATTAGAGTAAACAATGTAGCTGCCTCTAAAAAGAAACCCCACAATCTTAATGATATAACACAAAATTGTGTATTTTTTGCTCACACCATAGTCAGATGTAGGTGTTGGGGCTTTCTTCATCTTGTAGCTCTACGATCTGGAACATATCGCTTCTAAGATTGTCTCAGAAGGACAAGAGAGGACTGTTAAGATCATACCTAATGTTTTTAATGGCCAGTTCTGAAAGTGTTTTGCACTATCTCCGTGCACATTCCATTGGCTAAAATTTGTGACCTGGTCCCCACCTAACTGCAAAGGAGGCTGGGAAACACAGATTTTTAGTGAATAGTAAAAGGCTCTGTAACAGTGTATCCTTTTGCTCATCAAGTTTTCTTTTACTCCTTGCTTCTTCTGCCCAAAGTTCCATCCATTGACTGCATTCAGCTCAAGGTCAAGTCTCTTTGGGTGAAACGTAGTCTTCTCCATCAGATTTGCCTGTGGTTCTTCTTGGTGAAATGACTGACTGGCTAATAAAATTGATAGGTTATCCGTACTTTTCTTATACACACACATACTGACACACATACTGAGGGGTGGAGTAGGGACTGGATAACTACAACAAAATCTCAGCATTAGATAGAGAAAGAAAAGCAGACACATAATAGGCATTGCATAATGGTTATGTGAAAATCATAGAGTGCAGAAATAGAATGATTTTCTTCCATAGCAGTGGAGGAGGCTCGATGGTTTGATTCTTGATTCTTTGGGTAATAGCCCCTTTGAATTTGCTCCCATGTGCCCCCACGTGACATTTGTTGTTGTTTCTGTTGCAGGTGTCTTTTTGCTCAGGGAAGATATTTCTCCCTAACTAGTTACATTACATATTTTGAATGACCAAATTTCACAGTTAGTGCAAATAAAGATAGCTTCCAAACAGTAGGGTATGTCTTCCATTCTTACAACCCCTTATTTTAATAATGGGGGAAAGCACTTATTCTGCCTTCAACGATTTGAGGAATCACTCTTGGAATCACCTGACTGCCTTTTGAATAAAGGATCACAGAAGCATCCCACTCATAACACATTCACCTCTTGGCACGATGTCTACCAGACACTCTCCAACACAGGCTGTGACTTCTTGCCTTCATTTTTTGCAGCTTTATTCCCAGTGACCTATCCACCTGTTCCTAAATCTTTCCTTGGTGTGATCCAAGGCAATGGAGAACTTGAATCGAAGGGTTGTAGTAACCGCCAAGAAGGTCACAGAGATTTTGGACTGGGTAAACTGCAGTCACACTCTACTGGAGAGCAGGCATCTAAAGTCAGTGCCAAGGCAATCATCATATATTGGTGAAATTACCCTTGAGATATCCCTTAGAAAACCTTGTTGGAGGCTGACAATTTAGTGAGTCCAATGAAACAATTTTTCTTCAGTTTTGAATTAGATCATTGTTTCATTGGTCTAACATCAGGTATAGTAGCTGGATTAAAAATAGGGTATATGAAAAAATATATGTATCTTTAAACGCTAGAAGCCTATTAAGGCAGTTTAAGATTCTATCCCTGTAAATGGTGAAAAAACCAGGCTGGATTAAAGGAAGGCAAATTGGCATCCTCAACCCAGCCTCACTGAGGGAGAGAGAACAGCCGACAGAATGGCTTGCATGATTTAAATTTTTATTTATTTTTCTCTCTGTCTCACTTTGCAAAGCATATATAGTTGACTTTATGTGAGTTAAGTGAACATAGAATGGGACTTCATACAGATTAGGCTGCCTGCTTCAGAATGATTGCTCATTTAGAGACAATTTTGAGACATACAATACTCCTGTGATGCAACTACCATTCCATACCACAAGTCATCTCGCAGTTGCCTTCTGAGCCACTGCAAAATTCCAGGAAATATATATAATTTCTTGTTATATAAAGAATCAAGAAAAACACATAACATTATATATATATTATATATATATAAATATATATATATATTTAATGCACACACATATATTGCTTGCTGTATTTAACCATAAGCACAATTGAATTGCAAAATGAGGATATAATGACTCTATGGAAGAAAAGTGCTGTATAAATCAGAGGCTATAAATGCACTACATGTAAAATATCCTAGTGCAACTTTAAAATTTAATAACCTTGGATTAACCTATGGCAGAAACAAACGGCAAGCGTCATGTGAAATCATATTTCATAGACTCTAATGTGAATATTTAATGTCCTTTTTTTCGGTGCTTACTGGGCTCTCAGAAAGCAATGCATTATTGACCCATTATTTTTCATAAAAGCAGTGGTCAATGTTAAATTTACCTTCTTGTAGTTTTGTAGCATTGCATTTTTCCTGATCTTTGATGGTGCCAATTTCTATTAGTGCTTTCTTCCAGTATAATGTTGCTTTTGCTACTTTGTTTGGAATACTTGACAATTGTGGGCAATTTCGTTTTCAGATCAACTTTCATGTTGACCAGTTTCTTGCCATCTCATGCACCTATTCCCGTGGAAATGTTTTTCACATTTAGCAGAACTTCACGTTGCTCATCAGACTGTATTATTTAGCATGTGTTGAGTATCCCCCACAACTAGAAACCATACTGATGAGAAATCTGATCTTCATTTGTCCTATCCCATTATAAATTTTCATGAATTTATTCTTTTTCTTGAAATTTAAGTGGAAATGGATATCTTCTTAATCAATACTCAACTTTCTGGTAATTCATCTAGGGTTTTGTTTTGGTTTTGTGCGTTGTAATTTGTTTCACACTAATCAATCCAATTCCTGTGGCCAGAACAGATACCCATTGTACACATCTTTTAGCCTAACATACGAGGGGTAAAGAATAAAATATATTGGTAATAGAAAGCAAAAGAAAGATTTAACTTTTGTGTTTCCATGTGAACAATAGAAACATTAATAAAAGCCTGCTTTACAGAGGTGTGGGTAGCATTAAGAGAACAAACAAAAATTGGTGAGGAACCAAGGAATTAGCAACAGAGGTAAGAAGTCACCACCTCATAGCTGAAGAGACAAAGGAAGGAAATAGAATTACCAGAGTCTGGTGAGAACAGGACATTTGGAAGATGCAGCTGTAGTCATGTGGGGATGTAGCTACTGCTAAGTATGTAACTTTGATGTAGGAAGGGAACAAGGAAGAAATGGTCCTCCTCTGTCTTTCCTCACCTTCCTGTGTCATATTGGTGCTTTTCAGTGTCCACTGTCCACTCTACCTTCAGAATATGTCCAAGATCTGACTAATAATCCCCATCACCTCTACATTTAGCTCTCTGGTTCAAGCCATTATCACCATTTCTTTGTATTATTGCAGTAGCCTATGTGTGTGCACCAAATAGAAACCAGCCAGCAAGGGTATCTGAGGGCTGCAACAAGACAGAGAATTGTGGAGAAGACTCTAGAGGGACAAGATAGAGACTTACCTGGCAGTAACAGGGACTCCAGTGGTTATCTCTTCAACAGGGAAGTGTTACAATAATTATATGAGCTTATAATGTTCACATGAGACTACTTATGTACCTCACAAAGACTCATGACTAATGGATGGATTTTAGCCAATGGCTGAAACCACACACAGCTATTAATTGGAAGAATAACTTAGGTCAACAAAGTATATATTCTGTTGTCATTTACTTATGATTATTATTTTATGTCAGTCAGTAACGATGTAGTTGAATCGCAACACTGTGCATACTTTACAGTTGTATTCAATATTTTTATAAGTTTGTTGTCACTCAAAAGGATAGCATCTTATAAGAAATTACCCTTCATTATAGAATTATAGATATGACTTGAGAGTATGGAGCTAAGAATAATTGTTACCCGTTTCGGGATTCCTCTTAAATGGCACTTGGTAGTCATTGCGTGCTTTTCCTTCATACCATCTGATGTGGTTATATCCATTCATGGCAGGATGATTGTTCCATCCACAAAACTTTAGGTTAAATACCCTACAGTTTTCGGATTTAGGTAGAGTGCACACTCATACCTCTGTTTTCATTCTTTCATTCAACAAATATTTACTGAGCTGGTGTCAACTACTGTGCCAATTTGCCTGGACCACAGAGGTTTTCTGTGACAGACAATTTTCAGTACTAAAATTGGACAAGTTTCAGGCAACCTGGAATGAGTTGGTTACCCTAAGCACCTATTATATGCCTGTTATAAGAAAAGTCCTATTCTTGAAGGGCCATGTGCTACTAGGAGACAATAATATGTTGGATTGTGCTAGGTGCTAAGTAAAAATATAATAGTTATGGAACGTGTTTCTAATTTGAGTTAGGGTGGCCAGAAAGATTCATTGAGAAGGAGGAGTTTAAGTAAAAGTATTAGAGAGGTGAGTTAACAAACATGGTAATATCTGGGGGAAGAGATAAGAGGTCAAAGAAACAGAAAGCCAGAGTCCCTGTGGTGAAGGTGTGCCTGGTGTGTTCTAGGAACAGCAAAGAAGGTAACCTGGTGTGACTCAAGTGACTGAGGAGATGAAGTCAGAGATAAGGCCAGAAAAGTAATGAAACCAGAAATTATTTGAGAAAATGGATCACTGTAAGTGCTTGGGCTTTGGAAACTTTTGAGGAGAGACATAATATGCTTTCACTTATATTTAAGAATTACTGTGCTGCATTATTGAGAATAAACTATGGAAAAGGGGCAAGAATTAAGAATAGAAATCCGTTAGGAGGCTACTGCAATAATACAAAGAAATGGTGATAATGGCTTGAACCAGAGAGGTAAATGTAGAGGTGATGGGGATTATTAGTCAGATCTTGGACATATTCTGAAGGTAGAGTGGACAGTGTTTCCGAATGAATTGAACATGATCTGTGTAGAAAATAGAAGAATCAAACAGGAATCTAATATTTTGACCTAAGAAACTGAAAGAATTGAGTTGCTTGTTACTGAGATGGGGAAAATGTAAAGGAATTAGGGCTACAGGGAGTGAGGGAGATCAGAAGTTCAATTTGGGGCACATTATATTTGAAATATCTATTAGACCTCCAAGTGGGTATATTGAATAGGCAGATGGTTATGCGCATTTGGAGTTCAAGGGAGAAGGATGAGTTTGTTAGTGTTTAAGGCCGTGAGGTCAGGTGAGTGTAGACATGAAAGAAAAGAGGCAAGTACTGAGTCCTGGAGCTCTCCATGTTTTAGAGGTCGGGGGAAAAAAGCAAAGGAGAGAAATAGAAAAGTAGGAGGAAATCTAGGAGCACGTGCTGTCCTGGAAGCAAAGGAAGTATTTCAAGGAGGAAAGAGTGATCAATTTTATTGCATGCTGCTTATAGGTGGAGCAAGGGAAGAACTAAAGATAGCTTCATAACAGGCAGGTCACCTCTGTGATGTGGAGGTCGTTGGGGACTTTGAAAAGAGTAGTTTCAATGGAAAAGCCTGATTGAAGTGAACTCAAGAGAGAATGGGAGGAGATACATTGAAGAGAGTGAGGATATATAAAACCCTTAGGAGTTTTGCTGAAACAGGAAAGAGATAATGGAATAAGAAGCTTGATGTGGAAGTGTGGTTAAGACAGAAGAATTTTTAAGATGGATTAACAATAGCATATATGTGTGCCACTTAGAAAGATTCAGAAAAGAGGAGAAAAGTTGATGGAGAGGCAAAGAAAAGGGAGAAGTTCTAGGCAAAGTCTTTAAGTAGGGCAGAGAACAGAAGTGTTGAGGTAGTACACCGATGTTCTTAGAAACCAATGGTAGTACCTACTCTAGTTTGAGACAAAAGGGATTTACACGAGATATAAGGACACTCACAGAATCTCTAGGCAGTACAGCAGAAACAACATCCAAATTATAACGCAGGACTCCCCCACAAGAAACCCCACAGGCCCCTGTTCCCACCACTGTGCTGGACCTGGATGTGATGGCTGGAACCTTTGCCACTGTGACCCACAAACTGTCTACTTCTGCCACCACCTTTGTGAGAGGGGAATCTGCCTCATTGTTTGAAGCACAGTCTGTTTGGGTGAGTTTGTGTCACATATAGGTCCAAACAGCTGGAGAGGACATGAGAGAAATGCTTTTGGCTTCTAAGTTGGAGAGGCGTGGACTACTTAAATGTGGAGAATTCCCCAAACATAGGAAGGATGCTCAAATATATCAAGTGGTCAAAAAGACATGACAAATATTTGTTCTAGTGTAGTTCTAATATTTCAAGGCTTAAAAATTCCTTGAATTTTTGAACAGGATAAAAAGAGTTTAAAATATGTTTCTCCAAAACATACATATTCATACAAATAGATTTGCCAACGTTAGAGATCATTTTTTTAAAGCCAATGATTTGTCCCTCCTTCCCCTCATTTTACATGTATTACAGATATAAATTATATGTATACATAAATTTTATATCTCTCTATATCTCTCTATATATGTGTATATAGACACACATGCACACACACATACATATATATCTTCTTATCTTCATAAGGCAGGAAATAGAATCCACACTCACACATGGATGAATAACAAAGACCTTAGTAAGTTATATCCTGTCATTTTACATTAATGGACTTAGGCAATTTTGGTTCAAAGTAAGTACACTATGTTACACATATTTTCAGATTCAATGTTTGTGCTTGTTTGGTTACTTTATCTCGGAATCATGATTCTTATTCTAGAACAGTTGGAAGAATCTGCAGCCATGAGAGATG
Source organism: Balaenoptera borealis (assembly GCF_965194805.1). Lineage (NCBI taxonomy): Eukaryota > Metazoa > Chordata > Mammalia > Artiodactyla > Balaenopteridae > Balaenoptera > Balaenoptera borealis. The sequence continues at coordinate 16,811,645 of NC_138866.1, read as the reverse complement.
GCTTGCAATAGCAAATATATATTAAATATTATATATATTTTTTAATATATATAAATGTATATTTTTAAAGCCTACATGCAACCTAATCAATACCAAATAGCTCATTATTTTACTCAGTAATCCCTCAACATGAAATTCCTTATTTCTATTTAAAGTCTCCACACCAGCAACTGAATTAATATATTTGCATAATAGAATGTCTCTCTTTGGGATAATAAAATCTTATATTTTACGTATTCAAACTTTTAAAGAGTCACCTCTTATTTTTTCTCTCCTAACCTAAAATAAAACTCTAATTAGAATAAAAGTGTACTTTTTGGTAGAACTTTAACATGATTTGAGCAGGGGAGTTAACAGATTCTCAAATAAAATTTTGAACAGTCAATACAGTATACTATTCTGGGTTCTGACTTCGTTGCTAATGACTTTTTTTGTGGACAAATTCACTCAGTAGCTTCGGTTAACTCAAACATTTCTACACAGAAGCAGTTGGGCATTGTATGATTGAAGGAGTCATGTTAGCTCTGTAACCCCAGGTCCTGTTCCACGGACACATTATGAGAGTAAATTTGAGCAGGGTTTAGCTACTCTCATAACCAGTCTCCACTGAGGCAATTTCTGTGCTCAAAGACAAACCAACATCCACAGTCCCCTTTTCTCTTAGGGTGTTTGGAGTTTATGTTGTACTTATGGTTACATCCTAAGCAGGATTAGTGACTTACTCTGGGAAAAAGCCTAGAGTAGCAAAGAACAATGGTTACTCTCAAAATTAACTATGGGAGATAAATCCCAGCAGAACAGGCACCGAAGTGAGAATTGACCTAGGATGGATAAATGAATAATAAAATATTGTATTTGGAATATGAGAAGCTTCCTAGTGTCAGTGGTGGAAAAGGGAAATTAAGAAAGGTGCTTTGTGATCAGCTAGAGGGGTAGAGTGGGATAGGGAGGGTGGGAGGGAGACGTATGTGGGAGGAGATATGGGGATATATGTATATGTATAGCTTATTCACTTTGTTATAAAGCAGAAACTAACACACCATTGTAAAGCGATTATATTCCAATAAAGATGTTTAAAAAATAAAATAAAATAAAATTGGTATACCACAAAAAAAAGAAAGAAAGATTAGGAGGGCCAGTGACCACTCAGAACTCTGAAAATTCCAGTCTGAAAAACTGCAGAGATATGTTTGTTTGCCAGATATTTCTGTTTCTGTATCAATGATAGAAAGACCCCTATTACCCTCAATTTTTTCTAATACTAACTTACACACGTACACACACACACTCCACAGATTTATCCATTGATATTTGTTTTTGGTTACCTATATATATATATAATTGGTTATATATATATATATATATATATATATATATATATATATATATATATGTATATAGATGGTTGGCTACTATTAGGTGTAAGAAGTAAATGATTTCTATCAGATTGCTTTTGTTTGTTCATTTTTGCCATATTTATTTATTAAATATAAGGTCCCTATTAGGGACTTTGCAGGATCTTAGGAATGCAAAAAGTGGCCTTCAGAGACAGAAGTTTCTGTATGAATCATGAGTCCACCAGTTCTTATGTGCAAGAGAAAATCTCTTTGTGTCTGAAATTCCTTCTCTGAAACATTATGGATAATTACAACTTACCTAGAAAGTGGGCAGAAGATGGAATTAGGTTGTGTATGTAAGCAAGGTAACTGGGATGTAGTAGGCACCAAATAAAAAGTCAATTATCTTTCATTCAGTCTGTTCTCTGGATGTTCAAATTGTGGGTATGGGATATGTAACAAAAATGTTTAATTACAGCATGATAATGTCTAATAGAGAAGTATGATATGGAAGAGGGGAGAAGTGCACAAAAGTTAGAATGACCATTTTCCCTGGGGAGAACTTTTTGACAGTTCTCCCTGGGGAGAACAAAAGTTCATCAGGAGGTCATCTTGGTTGAGATTTTTCATGATTTAGGATTGGCAGCATGTTTGCTTTAATGAGGGATCTAAAGTACAGAAGGGAAAAATAGTGACCTGAAACATTTTCTAAGTTTCGTGAAGAGGCTGGAGTTGGGAGGAGGCAGTCTATAAATGGATATCAAGACTAAGAACATCTTTGCTTGTTCACTCATTCAGTATTTATCTGGCATCTCTCATGGTCAAGCATGTGCTAGAAGCTGGGGCTCTAGGAGAATGAAGCACATTAATGGCTCTTGTTTAAGACAATCAAGTCTGCCTAATGGCTGTACATTTGCCCCTTAGAGCTTGGAATCTTGCAGGTGAGCACTGGTTTATGTATATGACTTGTATATACACCCATACAACTCACCCCCACATAACAGACTATTTTTGATAAAGAAGGGAATCAAGGTATCAAGTACAGAATATCAAGTATAGAGCTTTCATTATCTCTGTCTCTATAGGTCTAAGAACCTCAGGAGGTATCAACAGTTAAGAGAAAGTATATATATATATATATATATATATATATACTATATAGTCTAGAGTTGGTAATGAGTCCAAAATAATATGTTCAATTGAATAGAACAAAGGGAAGGGGCAGATTCTGAGTCCCAGGATGTTTACTCACTCCACACAGAGCATAATAAATATACAGGTGAATAACTAGAATCTCTTGTTAGCTTTTGAGTAACTGTGTTCTACATTCAGGAAAGGATCTCAAAACTGCTTTTAGATATATTTGAAGGATGCTGTCTTGGCTTAGTCAGAAAGCTCCCAAATAAGATGCTGAAATAAGATGAGGAAAACCTAGTAGTTTAAGGACATAAATAACTTGATTTTGCATGACGGCCTGGACCAATAGTTCACTTTGCTAACTATGAAATCATGTCTTCTTTTAACCTATCTCACAGTGAGAAAGTGGCAGTGTTATTTGCAGTAGCATCTTATTCTCTGTGATGGCAGTAATGTAGAGGTACGTAAGGGCTAGAGGGTACATACTTGAGTCCATAAGTGGCAGTGTAAACTCTTCAATAAAGGAAACCATATGAAGAATAAAAGATTACTGACTTAGGAAAAAAGGGTTAGACAAAGTTAATCTTATATAGACTAACTTTCCAGTCTTTTTGTAGTGAGAGTAAAAGAAAATTAGAATGCTCACAGCAAATAAATATTGCCTTACTGAATACACCAATTTGTCCCCAAGACCAACATTATCCAAGAGAACCTTCTGCAATGGTGGCTATGTTCTATATCTACGCTACCTAATACAGTAAGACACTAGCCACATATAACTACTGAACACTTTAAATGTGATTAGTATGATGGTGGAACTGATTTTTAATTTTATTTAACTTTAAATATAAACAACTACATGTGGTGAATGGCTACCATTGAACAGCACCAACCTAAACCTTACAAAGAGCTGATCAAAGTTTGAGCATGGGACCATTTTGATTGTAATCCTGTCAGTCTTGTTCTCTTAGTAAGAAGTGAGAAACCGACAAAGAAAATGTATTGGACTTAGGAACACAAACATAGGGCAGCAATGCAGCTGCCTCGTAAGTGCTCATAGGACCCGGACCTCAATATCGTTTGGTCAAATAGAGAAGCCATTATCCTTTGGTCCTAAATGAAAGCTAATCACCTGAATCTATATTTTTAGTTTCTTTTATTGAGAAAGTTTAGATACAGAGCTTGGTGTAGTCAAAGAATAAGACAGGGCAAAGAGTGGTAGGTAAGTATAATAGAAATTCTAAGTTTTATGTAATGATGATATTTGTTAGAACACTGTTTATCTAGAGTTTCATTTCTATTACCCTTATTTCTGGATTCCTACTGAATCTCATAACTTGCATTTTTAACAAACAGCATATGACCATTTTCTTTGCCTCTTTAGGCAGATAATACCCACATGGAGATTCCAAGGGTTTTTTCTCCATGTTGTTTAGCTTGTGGCTTTATTGATATTTTCATTATTACAAATAAGAAACCTGCATATCTCATTTTTATTTTTCTTTACAAAATGATGGTTGGCAGCATTCATCCTTTGCTGCCCTTTTTAAATATTTTTTGTGTTTAAGTCAACTGTCATATGAATGGAGATTGAATTAAATTAAGAAGCATTGGTAAATATTAAAGTAAAAGAAATACACACCACTGAAATGTAAGCTCTTAACTAATACATAATTAACACTTTACCCGTTGCGTATTTTTTGAATGAAGATGATTTTTATTTTTGGTAAATCTTGCCATGACATATGCTTCAAAGGCTTTGGAAGGAAGTTATTCCTATCCATTCAGTAGCCTAGGAAGTGTAGTGGAGAGAAGCATGCTGATATTCAATAAAAAAATTTCTTAATAGACCCAGAGGACACCTGTACACTTTCAGATGGGTCTAGCACCTGAAATTCATTAAGCTCAGATCCACTCATCCTTAAACTCCTCTTGATCATTACCTGTTCAAAGTGTTCTGCTCTTCTTTTCAATTACTTCCAATCAGATCAGGAATGACTTCCTATGTATGCTCTGAAGAAAAGGTGCTGGGGAAACATATGAGCCAATACACCATATGTACCAATGTACCACACAGACCCACAATGAACTCCTGTTTGATTCATGGAAGAGCACTGTCTATGTAATGCCCAGTGGAGTCTGGGCTACTCAGCCATGATGGCAGGTTATCATAAACTGCTCCTCTGAGAGGCTGTAAACCAGCCTGGGACAATAATCACCAACAAATGAGGATTCTGCAAAGGTGCCTAGATCTGAGGAGTGCAGTTCCTTTGAGTAAATAGACTAGTAATCGTGCCTAGGGTATGGTTCTAGCAGTGGCAGCAAATTTCAATACAGTATACTATCCTTGAAGGATAGATTAGTAGTATAGCAGGGCATTTAATGGCAACAATGGGCTCATTTGCAAATGGAAGCTTCTCGCAGTTCCTCTTCAGATTTGTGATATAAATACAATCATTTTTCCCTTCGTAGATGTACTGCTCCATTGGGAAATCACGACTGATGCCATAAAGTGGGTTCTTGCAGGAGGAATTTGAAGATATTCTCCTATATTGCACAGGATCTGAAGTTAGAGAAGGTTCTTCTCCAAGTTAAAATAGGAACTGAAGCAATGCCATATAGACTCCTCTGTTGGAATTTTGGAAAAGCCTGATGAATTTGTTTTAAAAAGTCAGTGGAGTCTGATATTGAAAGATAAGGATCACAATGATGAAGTTAAAGTCTCAAAATTCTAGCAATAACTAGATTTAGAAAATTAGATATCTTGGCATCCAGTCTTCAAGTTTCCAGATGAAATTAATAAGGAAAATGAAGTTGGGAAATTAAACCTTTATATAGCATCCCCTATTATATTACAGGATGGCAGTGAAGTGTTGTGTTAATAGAATTCTAGAGCCAGTTTCCACCTTCAGGTTTAACTAGGTACTAACTCTATGGGGCCCTGGGCATGAATTAATTTATAGAGCTCTGTCAAAAAGGGTCTGATAAGAGGAATATCTACTTCAGAGGATAAATGAAATTATTAAATAAGTTAATACATAAAAATACTTCAAAAATTCCCAGCACACAGAATAACATTCAATAAAATACTTGTTATTAATATTGGAAACATATAGCTATACAAAGTCAAAACTGATCCTACTTAGCACTGATTCCATAAAGTAATAAAGATGTGTAGAAAAAAAACATGATTTACCAATTCCCTGATCGCCTCTGAATGCTTTTGGGTTCTTCATTTAAATGTTGTTTATACCTACTTGAAACATTCTAGAAGACGGCATATTCCTTTTTTCTTAAATCCCCCAATTGATTCTCTGAAGATCTTGAAACTGATGGAGGTTTCATTAAGTCTTCTCGCAGCTATGGACCCTCAGTCAACACCCTAGATTTTGCATTATCCTTCTGTACAGTAAAGACTTTTGTGTCAGAATGCTATGAGTTGAATTCACATGATTTTACTCGTTGAATTTGCTTTTTTCCCCACCAATTATACAAGAATGGACATATGTTCTCTAAATTGATTTATTAAAGAATATTTTTTGAAAGGAGGCTCTCAACATCAGATGAACACAGGCATGAAAATAGCAAGGATTTTTTTTAATCTTCTTTTCATTGCATTCAGAAAGCAGCAGACTAAGGAGGTGCTTGTGGTGAGGCGGAAGGCAGTCATCGAAGGCAATGAATGCATCATATGGTTTTCAGCTTAGAAAAGCTGTTTTAAAAGACTTTGCAGAAGGAACCCTCATTTGCAGAAAATCAAGAAAATTTCATAGCTTTTATTCTGTGTTCTGTCATTTGAATACAAATGAACTCAATGGAAATATTCTTGCCTGAACTAGAAAACTTCAGATCAACCACAGCAACAGTCTGCAGCCCTGGAGTGACAATTTTGAAGAAGGGTTACTGTCTAGGTAACTGTCCTGGGAAGAGTAGTGTGGGAAAGAGAGAGGAGTCAACATGTTCCTGTGGCTTTAAGATATTAAATAAGTACTCTGTCATTACTGAGACCTGGCATTGTCTTACAAATGGAGAAAGTGAAGACAAGAAATATGAATGATTTGCCTCATGTCTCAATGCTATTTTATCAGTAGAACTAAAACTAAATTGTTTTGACCCATTAACTTAAAAATTATCTTTCATGAAATTTGCATTTAATTATTTTCAAAATCATTGCCAGCTCTTTATTCCAAGAATTTTTCGTTCTTAATTTTTTAATGCATACCTCAGCTACCAGGAGACTATTTTCTAGTAACATATTCAGGAAATATAATTTATTTTATGACTCTTTCTCCCATATTCTACATGAATACCTGTGTGTAGAATTCTTTTATCGTCTATCTGTCAAAATTCTAGAGATACTGCTTCATACGTTTGTAGTTTTTTTATTATTATGAATGTGTTTCCTTTGTAGGTATTATGTGTTACTAACCAATTATTTTTTCTTTTCCCTTAAAATTAAAAAAAGAAAAAAACCTCAGGCTGTAGATTGATGTTGTTACCGTTGCAGTCATATTTAATGATAGTCTAGGATTTTTAAAAATCTGGACACAGTCTTTTCATCAGCTCAGGAAAAAATATGGTTCAGTTATAGTTTTGAATAATGCTTCTCTTCCAATTGTCTTTCTTAACTGATGTTTTATTATATTTCCACTTATTTAACCCCTGGTTTGCTCCACACTCTTGAAGAGTCTAAGTTTTCCTTTACTTTTTGAAAAGTTTTTCTTCTCTTCTACTTCTATCTTTTGCTGTTGTGGATGAAGATAATAAAAGGTTACTCTATTTTAATTTCCCCTTAATTTTTTCTTAATTCCTTCAAAACAGATTCTCTAATGTCAACTCCTTGCTCTCTCCTCATAGTTTCTCCAAGTTACTTGATCATATTCTACTGCATCATTTTTCAGGATATCAGGCATATAGCCTCTCAGATTTTCATCACTATCATTTCAAAGACCTAGTGCAGCCTTGGCTTCTGTTTATTCAGACTTGAATGGCAGGAGGTCTGTTCAGCATTTGGCTGTCCTCCTCAATGTTTATGTGAAAATCGGGTACTTTATCACCTTCATATTCTAATACTCATCTATTCAGGTTAGTTATCTGATGAATATTCTCCAGTTTGATTTTTCCAGTCTTCTGAAATTTCCTTTTAGGTAGGTGTAGGTGTTCACTATCTAATATGAACTCCTTTTGCTGTGTGTATCTCCACCCCTAATTATAACACTTTCATGAGCCCCTAAGCATCAGAGAATAGTGTGTCTACATCCATTCTTTTCTAATTTTTAGTCTGTGTTGCATATTAAGTGCTATACCCTGGGGAAAGAAGGGAGGGGGTAACTTCAGTTTTGCCTCCTTCTCCCCCACTGATTTAGTTATTCAGTCATTTATATAAAATGGTCTCATTATGTTTCTTTTATGCTTGAGTATTACAATACTATGTTATTTATTTTGTTGCCCAAAGTGTTCTAGCTTTACCCATTGGGACCTCTTTCTGACAGGCTCTTGTGTCCCTTTAATATGTTCCCAACATTTTGTTTCTTTGAGCACTTTTTTACTTTCTGGCTGAAAATTTTCATCAGTTTCCTTTAGTAAATCATTTTAAGTGATAAGCTCTTCAGAGGGACATTCTTTGGTGGAAATATCAGGACACTATTTGTTGGTCCTTTTTGCTCACTATCATTGCAAAGACCTTTTCAAAGACCATTCCCAAGACGCTTTTTGTATATTTCTAGCATCAGCCCTAGAATCAGCCATTTCTCCAAGGAGGCCTGGCTCCTTTTATTGGAAAATGTTCTTTAGAAACCAAGATACAAGTGCTAGGTATAATCTTTCTTTAAAATAATAATAATAAAAAAAAACTATGATGATGAACTGATGCTTACTTTCATGAGTATCTGAAATTCAAGTCAGTGCATACACACGGTTCAATTTGCTTTTACGCTAAGCTAGTTAATATTATGTCCTCACAAAGCAAAAATTATGCAAGATATAGCTTTTATTTTATTTTACACCAGAATTTGATATTTCACTATTTTATCTAATTCAATTTTTAACATTTCATATTGTGAGAACTTTTTGAACAAAATAACACCTTTAAAATATTTATCCAAACTGAAATTAAAAAGAGCCTAAATTTCACTTTAAACCAGCAGATGATATAATTTTATTTATGAGATATGTCTCTAAAATATCTTTCTTCCTTAGTTTTGAATAAAAGATCAGAAACAGAATCTTTAAACTGGTAAGAGGTTATTGTTTGTTTGCTTGTTTTTTTTGTTAATTTGACATTTATAGCCTGACAATTATAACAAAAATAAAATAGCACAGCATTTTGGGTATCTCATAAATCCGATAACAAAATAGCTACTGTAATGGAATTAGACAATAAACCATAAGCTCTGGAGAAAAGAATTAAAAGGGAATCAGTAGAGAAAAAGCTATTTCCATATAAACTTTAGAAAAATATATGAAGTTCTAAGGAAAACCATTTTGTGTTTGGAACATGAATATATGGGCTCAATTCTAAATCCATAGACAGCTGTCTGTAACCTTGGCCCAGTGACTTAACAGATTTGACCTGCAGTTTTCTTATTGAAAACTGAAGAGAATTTCCCAACTCTGCTTACTTTCCAGCGTTCTTGTGAGATCAAATAACATAATGCACATGAGGGCTATTTTTAAATCGCAAAATGCTATGCAATGTAAATTGCTTTTGTTAGTCTTAATGAATATGCATCATGACATTGTAAATAAGAACTGGAATTCTTGGACTGAAAGGGAAAACATAGATAATGAAGTGATTTTAATGGTATGTCCATGAAACTCACAGCTCATTTTTGTAATCCTAACAGCTACCACGGTACAGCATCTATCGCAGTTAGTAAGTACCGGAATAAAAGTGAAGAACATCAAAAAAACATGATATTTCTCTTTCTGTTTCTACTGCTGGTGCCCTCTTTCAGCATGACCTATTTTGATGGCCTTCAAACCAACCAGCTTCTCTATGTATTCTAGCCAATTAGCCTAAAGTACTGCAGGAGTTATCTTTCTAAAGCCCAGTATTACCATGTCATTCCAGATCTGCAATAATGTCTCCTCATTACTATAAAAAAATTCTAAATTTTTCAACATAATATCAAAATATCCAACTTAGCTTTCTATATCTATTTCCACTATTCCGTCACACAAAAGTTATGCCTCAACTAAAATCTATTACTGCTTTTTTTAATGAATATATACTACTTTTTCCTTCTTTTACTGAAGAATGATAGGTAGTATTTATTGAAAGCAGTGACAAGTGGGTATTTGTCTCTTGCTAAATAGCCTTACATTGACAATCTCACATGAAAGAAAAGGAAAGGAAGTTCAAGTAAGTATTTTCAAATGACTAACTCCTGAGTTCAGCAGATGAGAACTACTCAGAAGGAACAAAAGACTGTAGTAATCACTGATAGATTGTCAGAGTTATTGGGAATTTAAAGAAAAAGATTGCTGAGTATTGAGAGGAAGTTTTAGAGAATAAACAGGGTTTGAAATGACTCTTAATTGATGACAGGAATATATCTGTATGTCATCTGCATACAAGTGAACATTCTCATTCAGAAGAAAAATTGGAATCTGATGGGTAAAATTATTGTGTGATAAATACCCCAAGGTATTTTACTTATTCATCCTTTTATTTATTCATTAATTCAACAAATATTGATTGAGCACCTACTACGTGCTTGACACTTTCCCACCCCTTAGAAATAAAGCGGTAAACAAACAAGTTCCAGCTCTCAAAGAACTTCTATTTTAGTGTTAGTGGGGGAAGACTCACCATAACAAAGAAACAAAAAGACATGACATGCCAGGTTATAGTAAGTGCAATGAAGAAAAATAAAGCTGAGGATGGTGTTGAAGAGTGATGGGGACAGAGGGGTAGCTCTTTTATTCAGGGAGTTTAGGGAAGAACTCTCTGATGCGTGTGTATCTGAGAGAGACCCGTGTACTTGAGGGAATGAGCCATGTGCATACCTGGGAGAAGGCCTGTCTGGAGGACAAGAAGTACCAAAGCCCTGAGGCAAGGGCATTCTTGAAAAGTTCTGAAACAGTCACAGGACTCTGTAGCTGTAGCAGAGAGAGCCAGGGAAAAGAGGGTTAGGCGACAAGGCTGGAGAGGAAGCTGTGAACATAGCCATCGAAGGCGTTAAGGTCAGCAGGTGGACTCCGGATGATATTCTGAGAAAGACAAGATGTTGGTAATTGACTGTGAGCCAACAAGTAACACGATCTGACCTGAGTTTAAATCAATCCCTCTGGCTGCTGCTGAAATAGACCTTGAGAAGGACGAGGAGGAATCAGGGAGCAGTGAGGAGAACAGAGTCATATTCAGGTGAGAGGAGCTGGGGATGGCTTAGGGCAGTAGCTGCAGAGATGGTGAGGCTCGCCCATCCATGATTTCCTGCTGTCTTTGGGATAAAGCAACCCTCTTTCATTTGGCCTAAAGGTGTGTTCCCTTCTTGTGTCAAAAACCACATTTGCCTGCTCTTTTTGTCCCCATCACCGTCCGCATTACATTTCTCCGTCCAAACCGTCTTTCAGTGCGTGACCTTTGGAGGTTACTTTCTCTACCATAAATATTCTTCCGATCCTTATTCACCTAGTGGACTATTCTCACCTTTTAAATTTCAGTTCTTCAAAAAAGTCCTCTCCAATCTAATACACTGGGTCAAATTCTCTTAACATAGTCTCTCATCACATGTGGTATTTACACTTCAAAGCAGTGGCCATAATTGTAAGTTTACATCTATTTATGTGACTTTTAAATTTTTTTTCCGTCTGACTGACTGTGAGTACAATTAGGGAAGGAACTACATGGTTTCTTTGCTCTCCATTAACCAGTCCAATACCTAATATATTTAGTGCTTTTATTTGTTGAGAAAGAGGGAATAAACATCAAGTAGGGAGTTGAACCAAAGTCTCATGCAAAGAGAACTGTGTTTGACATGTGAATACATGGCTTAATATCAGTTTTTCATGTTAAAACCAAAGGGCTTTGGTTTCTCCATGTATAAAATTCAGAATTTGGGGATGACTAGGATAACAGACTCTAAGTTTTCCTGAGGCTCTAAGATTTAAGACAAATAAGTAGTATTACTGACAACATTAATTTCCTCTTTTGATTACAGCATGGTATTTGCATAACTCTAAGAGATTGAACAAATGCAGTTATATCTTTGTTTTATATTTTTTATTTTTATGTTTTTACATCTTTGTTTTTAAGTTAAGGAGAATTAGTCTAAAAATATAAGTATGCACAGTAGAAGTAGAAGAGGTTACCAATTAAAAATGACATGAACTATACAGAGAAAATTAAATAGGAAAACCTGAGAGAAGATGAATCTCGTGAAAATGTAGCTGGCTCTACATACAGGCAGAGGGGACTGGGGCCTCTGTGTGGTGACTTGAGAGATGTGCACTCAGGAACCCGGAATCCCAAAGAGTTGTTATTAGATAGATCCTGGAGAATACACATGAGTTAAACATGTTTCTCAATAGCTGTCCCAAATTGGAGACTAGAACACTCCATTTATGGCATATTTGGTACCTAGGCAAGAAGTGAGTTTAGGAGCTTAATATCAACCCATTTCTAGAGCAGAAATGTCCACCTAGTTGTCATTGAACATATAGGATATCACCCTCAAAATATTTGATCAGAGTAAAAACAAGAAGAGGAAAATAAACACTGCAGATATTTATCAGATTAACATGCTTGAATAGGTAGTAAGTATTTGCTCTGGAGAGCTAATAAGTATTTGCTCTGAACAAAATTTTGACAAGTGCCAGGGCAATGAGGGCAATGAGAAGAAAAGTCCTTGAGAATGCACACAAGCTGATTTTTTTCCTTCTTTCTTATTTAGAAAATAAAATTTTAATTGATGCACACTAATTTATACTCTAACACCATTGGGTAGAAAGAAAACATTTCTTCTCTGGTATAAACATGAGAGAAATTCCCATCTTATCATTATCTGTCACTCCCAGTACTACCAGAACTTATTGGAAACATCTGTAATATGATACTACGTTCCCTCATTTTGAGAAATGATCTGTGAATATGTCTGAGGAAACAAAGACAGGAAATGGGAGCAGAATAATTAAAGATGCATATACATGTATCATGTGTCACATCTGAGAACTAATCTGTATATAGGATATAGGAGAATAATATACATACGTGTTACATTTAAAATGTGATAATTTTGTGAGAAGCATCAAAGTTTGGTCTGAGAGTAGGGAAATCTGTGTATGTATGAATGGTGGTAACCAATCTATTTAAATAAAAGCATGTGAAACAAAACAAATAACCACCTATTCTGTTCAGTTAGCAATCTTGAGGAGACAGATCACGGTCTTAGCTTGGAATCTGTCATTAGTTGCATCAGGTTTCAAATAAGCCCACCCACTCATGTGACTTAAATTGGAGTTCTTTTCTCTATTTGCTCCAATACCCAGCCTTCCTGACAAGTTACTGTTGGAAATTCAGAAGCATAAACCTTAGGAACAATATCAGTGATGTTATTTATATCCGGAGAAAAATAATCATCTTTGAATAATGCACACACTCTTTGACATTCTCTCCATTCCCTTTTTTCTTTCTCTTTCATCACATGAAATTTTTTCAATTCTACTGAATTACCTGGGAAACAAAAACTCAATGAAATGCTCCATTTGACAGGAAAACATTTTAAACTATTAGGAAACAAATCATTTTTAGTTTCCAAGCACATATCTTGTCATTGATGCTTTGCTATTGATAATGATAGTATTAACTGCACGAAACAATATTATCCAGTACCATAAGGCAGAGTAAAGGAAGGAAATGTCTTTAGCTAGGGACCAAGGAGGGTTTTCTGTGTTTCTTTATAACCTAGAATCAAGCACATGGCATGCATATTATTGACTCTAGCCAAGGAGACATTTGCCTAGAGTTTTTTGTTTGTTTGTTTATTTGTTTGTTTGTTTTGTCACAAGACTTTATTTTTACAGAGCAGTGGTGCAGTCTTGGATTCACAGCATATTGAAGGGAAGGTACAGTGATTTCCCATATACTTTTTGCCCCGACACATGCATAGCCTCTCCCTATATCAACATCTCCTACCAAGTGGTATATTTGTTAACCATATATGAACCTACATTGACATATCAGAATCACCCAAAGTCTATAATTTACTTTAAGGTTCACTCTTGTTGTTATACATTCTATGGGTTTGGACAAATGGATAATGAATGACATGTATTCGTCACTGTCAGATACAGAGTATTTTCACTGCTTTAAAAATCTTCTGTTTTCTACCTATTTATCCCTCCCCATCCCCAACCCCTGGAAATCACTGATCTTTTTTCTGTCTCCATGGATTTGCCTTTTCCAAGAAAGTTAAAAGTTGAAATCCTACAGTAGGTCATCTTTTCAGATTGGCTTGTTTCACTTAGTAATAAACATTTAAATTTTCTCCATGTATTTTAATGGCTTAAGAGCTCATTTCTCCTTAGTGCTGAATAGCATTCCATTGTCTAGATATACAAGAGTTCATTTACCCATTCACCTATTGAAGGACATCTTGGTGGCTTCTATGTTTTGGCATATGAACAAAACTGCTATAAACATCCATGTGCACGTTTTTGTGTGGGCATAAGTTTTCAACTCTCTAGGGTAAATACCAAAGAGTATGATTGCTGGACCATATGTTAAGAGTTGCTTCGTTTATAAGAAACTGCCAAACTCTCTTCCAAAGAGGCTTGTAGTATTTTGCATTTCCACCAGCAATGTATAAGTTTCTGTTTCTCCTTATCCTTACAAGCACTGGATATTGGCAATGTTCCAGATTTTGGTCATTCTGAGAGGTGTGTGGTGCTATCTTGTTTTAATTTGCATTTCTCTGATGAGATACGATGTTGAGCATCTTTTAATATGCTTATTTGCCATCTGTATATCCTCCATGCTAGAGTGTCTGTTAGGGTTTTGGCCAATATTTTGATGAGGTTGTTTATTTTCTACTGTTGAATTTTAAGAGTTCTTTGTACATTTTGCATCAGTTCTTTATCAGATATGTCTTTTGCAAGTATTTTCTCCTGGTCTGTGGCTTGTCTTCTCATTCTCTTGACATTGTAATGGGAAAGTATTTTTATTTTGGAGAGTGCTATTGTACATAGTATTGTGTTTTTAATTTCAAATTTCTCATGTTTATTTCTATTATATAGGAAAGAAATTGACTTTTGTATATTAATCTTGTATCTTACAACTTTGATATAAACACTTAATAGTTCCAGGAGGGTTTTTGGTGTTGTTTATTCTTTTGGATTTTCTACATAGACAATCATGTCATCTCTGAACAAAGACACTTTTATTTCTTCCTTCCCAATCTGTATGCCTTTTATTTACTTTTCTTGACTTGTTGCATTAACTAAAACTTCCAGTACAATGTTGAAAAGGAGTGGTGAGAAGGGACATTCTTACCTTATACCTGATCTTAGAGAGAAAGCTTCAAGTACCTCACCATTGAGTATAATGTTAACTATAGAATTTTTTAGACTTCTTTTGTTTTACCTAGTTGAGGAAGTTCCCTTCTATTCCTATTTTACTGAGATTTTATCATGAGTGTTGGATTTGGCCAAATGCTTTTTCTGCATCTATTGATATGATCATGTGATTTTTCTTTAGTTGATTGATACGGTGAATTACATTAATTGATTTTTGAATATTGAACCAGCCTTACATACATGGAATAAATTCCACTTGCTCATGGTATATAATTATTTTCATACAATGTTGAAATTGATATGCTAATGTTTTGTTGAGGATTTTTGCATCTATGCTTATGTGAGATAATTGGTCTGTAGTTTTCTTCTCTTGTAATTTTTGTCTCATTTTGACATTTGGGTAATTCTAGACTCATATAACTAGTTAGGAAGTATTCCCTCTACTTCTATTCTCTGAAAGAGATTGTTAGAGAGTTGGTATAACTTCTTCCTTAACTGTTTGGTAGAATTCAGCAGTGAACCCATCTGGGCCTGGTGCTTTCTTCTTAGAAGGTTGTTAATTATTGATGCAGTTCTTTAACAAATATAGGCCTAGTCATATTATCTAGTTCTTCCTGTGGGAGTTTTGGAAGATTGGGTCTTTTAAGGAATTTGTCAATTTCATTTAGGTTATCAAATTTGTGGGCACAGTTGTTCATAGTATTTCTTTATTATCCTTTTATGTCCATAAGACTTGTAATGATATTCCCTCTTTCATTTCTGATATTAGCAATTTGTGTCCTCTCTCTTTTTTTTTCTTAGAGGCTTATCAATGTTATTGATCTTTTCAAAGAACCAGATTTTATTTTCACAATTTTCTCTTTTGATACCCTATTTCCAATTTCATTTCTTTCTGTTTTAATAATTATTATTTCTTTTTTTTTTTGCTTACTTTGGATTTAATTTGCTGTTCTTTTTCTGGTTTCCAACATAAGAAATTAGATTATTAATATTAGATCTTTCCTCTTTTCTAATATATCACCCACTGATATCAATTTCCCACTAAGTACTGCTTTTTGCTGCATCCCCCAAATTTTGGTATGTTGTGTTTTCATTTTTATTTAGTTCAAAATATTTTGAGATTTTTTTCTTTGACCCATGTGTTATCTAGATGTGTGTTTTTTAATCTCCATATATCTTGGGATTTTCTAGTTATCTGTCTGACATTGATTTCTTGTTTAATTCACTGTAGTCTGAGAACAGATATTGTATGATTTCTTTCCTCTTTTTTTTTGTTTTAATTTGTAAAGGTGTGTTTTATGGTCCATAATGTGATCTATTTTGAGGAATGTTCCTTGTGAGCTTGAGAAGAATGTGTGTTCTGCTCTTGTTGGATGAAATATTCTATAGGTGTCCATTATATCCAGCTGATTGATAGTGTTGTTAAGTTCAACTATGTCCTTACTGATTTTCTGCTCTCTGGATGTGTCCATTCCCTGATAGAGTAATGTTGAAGTCTTCAACTATGATAGTGGATTCATCTATTTCTCCTTGATGTTGTATTAAATTTTTCCTCACATGGTTTGTTGTTATGTGCACACACATGTAAGGATTGTGACGTCTTCTTGGAGAATAACCCCTTTATCATTATGCAGTGTCCTTCTTTATCCCTGATACCTTTCTTTATATACCTTTTATATACCTTTATATATATATATTCTTTATATACCTTTTATATACCTTTCTTTATAGCTTCCCATGCTTTCTTTTGATTTTTGTTAGTATGGAATATTTTTATCTATTCAATTACTTTTAATCTTCATGTGTCTTTATACTTAAAGTAGTTTTTTGTAGACAACATATAGTTGGGTCTTGTTTTTTGATCCAATCTGACAATTTCTGTCTTTTAATTGGTGCATTTAGACCATTAATATTCAAAGTGATTATTGTTTATAGTTGGATTAATATCTATCATAGTCATTACTGTTTCCTATTTGTTACCCTTGTTCTTTGTTCCTATTTTTGTCTTCCACTTTTCTTCTGCCTCTTGCTGTTTTAATTGAGCACTTTATATGATTCCACTTTCTCTCCTCTCTTAGCATATTAGATATACTTCTTCTTTTA
The DNA here is from genome assembly GCF_965194805.1 of Balaenoptera borealis. NCBI lineage: Eukaryota > Metazoa > Chordata > Mammalia > Artiodactyla > Balaenopteridae > Balaenoptera > Balaenoptera borealis. The sequence goes on along the minus strand of NC_138866.1, from coordinate 16,794,552 downwards.
CTTTTCTTTAGTGTTTGCTCTAGTATTTGCCATGTACATTTGTGAAAATCTAAGTCCACTTTCAAATAACACTATATTACTTTATGGCTGGTATGAATACCTTATAATAACAAAATGAATTTAATTCCCCTCTCTTGCCCTTTGTATCATTGTTGTCATTCATCTTACTTATATTTAAGCATACATAAACATATATGAAATAAACATGTATAATAAAAATATGTATATAATAAAATACATTGTTGGTATTATTATTTTGAACAAATTATCTGTTTATTCAATAACAGTAAGAAAAATACATTTTGTTATTTTACCTCCACTTATTCCTTCTTTGATGCACTTCTTTACTTTATACTTCCAAGTTTCTGACCTACATTATTTTCCTTCTCTCTAAAGATTTTTTAACATTTCTTGCAAGGCAGGTCATTTGCCTTGATTTTATTCTCTGTAATTTCAGATTACTAGTTGTGAAAAACCTATGGCTTGGAAACAGGGCATCATAGAATGCCAAAGTTCAGGAATTGATGTAGCAAAAACTATGGATAGCAATCCAAATGGAAATTAATCCCAGGGTGGTGAATAGAATTTTTTTTTAATCAGAGGTAGTGGTCAACTACATACAGATCAGATTAGTGCATAAATGTTGAATTATGGCTAGTAGTAGGCTATGTAGGGTAGGGGATTCCATTAATTTATTAGCATTGCTCTTATATAAAATCCCTGTGCTTTGGACAGTCAAAAGTTAAATTGAAAACACTAGAGAGTCTTGATCTCTAAGGTCGTAAGAAGTAGCTTATGTTCTAGCAAATGAACGGGTTATTTCCCTCAGGATGAAATCCAAATGGTATTCAGGAGACCCAGGTCTCACCAGCATTTGGTGTTGACAGAGTTTGGGATTTTTCCATTCTAATAGGTATGCAGTGGTATCTCACTGCAGTATTAATTTGTAATTTCCTTAATGAAATATGATGTGAAGCATCTTTTTATATGCTTATTTACCATCTGGATATCTTCTTTGGCAAGGTGTATGTTCAGATTTTTGGTTGATTTTTTAAACAGGTTGTTCACTATCTTATTGTTGAGTCTTGAGAATTCTTTGTATATTTTACATAACAGACCTTTCTCAGATATGTTTTTTTGCAAATATTTTCTCCCAGTCTGTGGCTTGTCTTCCACCTCTTGATAACGTCTTTTGCAGAACAGAAGTTTTAATTTTAATGAAGTCCAGCTTATCAGTTATTTCTTTTATGATGGTTCCTTTGTTGTTATATCTAAAAAGTCATCATCTTATGTAAGGTCATCTAGATTTTCTCCCATGTTATCTTTTAAGTGTGTTATAGTTTGGTATTTTATATTTAAGTCCACTTTTAATTGATCTTTGTGCAGCCTGTTAGGTCTCTAACTTCACTTTTCTGCATATGGATGTCCATTTGTTCCAGAACCATTTGTTGAAAAGACAGTCTTTGCTCTAATGTATTGCCTTTGCTCCTTTGTCAAAGATCAGTTGACTATATTTGTGTGAATCTCTTTCTGGGCTCCCTATTTTGTTCCATTGATCTATTTGTTTATTCTTTTGCCAACATTACATTGTCTTGATTACTTTAGCTTTATAGTAAGTCTTGAAGTCAGGCAGTGTCAGTCCTCCAACTGTGTCCTTCTATTTCAATATTGTGTTGACTATACTGAGTCCTTTACCTCTCCACAGCAACTTTAGAATCAGTTTGCCAACATCCACAAAATAACTTGCTGGGGTTTTGGCTGGGATTGCATTGAATCTATAGATCACGTTGAGAAGAATTAACATTTTGAGAATACTGGCTCTTACTATCTATGAATTTGGACCATCTCTCCAAACTGTAGTTTGTCTTAAATAGCTTTTATATATATATTGTTAGATTTAAACCTAAATATTTTTATTTTGGCGGCTGCTAATGTAAATAGTAGTATATTTTTAAATTTCTAATTCCATTTGCTCATTACTGTTATATATTTTTAAAAGATTGACTTTAGTTTAGACACAAAGTGTTCCTTTATTCTCTGTTTTCTTGAATAGTTTATATAATATAGAAGCTATTTATTTAAGGAAGAAATAAGACTGAATATTTTACTCGGATTTTGTGTGTAAATTGTTGACTACTGATACAGTCTCTTAAAACCATCAGGTGTATCTAGGTGAGTTCTTAGTAATTTTTAGAACTTTATATATGATAATAATATGTATGATGATAATAAGTTTTCTTTTTTTGCTTTAATCTTTCTCTTTCATCATGTTTAGATGAATCTTTTTGTTATTATTAAAGCTGATTTTTTAGAAATTTTCTTTAATTGTCTTTGAAATGGCATGGTAATGTATCAGTTTTTATTATTCTTATTGACAAATTTTAATATTTTCCTCCATGTTAATTTGTTTTATATTTTCCATGTTTTTTCTTTAATTTATACTTATAAGCATATATACTCATATATATATATACACACATTCATGAATGAATTGATTTACTCAAGATTTTTTATACCCCCATTAGATATATGTATTATAGTTCATGTTTTATTACTCATGTTTAAATGTTTAACAAAGACAAACTTTATTCAATATCTCTTCTCCTTACCTGAACAATAATGTGAGATTTGTACATTGGTTTAATCAATTTATCTTCCTTAATTGTTGATTTGTTTAGAGTTTTGCATACAACTTATTTTGACATTTTCCAATTTATATATTATTATTTGGGTTATCATCAATGCTTACTTACAGTTACCTAAATATTTGCTGATATTTTTCTTAACATTGCTGTTGGTACACCATCCTTCCATCCTTTAGCAATTATTTTAATAAAATTATGAGTCAAAAATTCAGACTTTTTTCTAGTTTGTTTTTATTTTATATTCACAACAAGATTTTAACTGGACACAGAGCTAAGACAAACATTTTCTCTCAGCACTTAAAAATATCATTATTTCCTGGACTCTATTATTTTTGATAAGACACCTCCTTCCATTCAAATTTTTATGGTGTTTGTTTGTTTTTAACAGATAAACTTTTCTCAGCAGGTTAGTTAATGATTTTTAGTGACTTGGGTATTTTACATTTCAATAAAGTTTGTATAAAAAAGAATATTATTTATCCTCCTGTGTACTTGGTGTGATTTGTGATTCTTTGGTATGAACAGTCATGTCTTTCATGATTTCTGGAGTATTTTTAATTGGTTAAATTTTATTTTCAAATGTTTACATTTGCCAATGCTTTTAGATCTCTCTGTATGAAATTAGTTTGGGGACACCCTTTTAAGTGTGTCTTCTGTGTCTTTTAATATTTTTTCTATGTTTCAAAACAAAATAAATCTTTGTAACTTTGTACACATACATGGGTAATTTTTTCCTGTCTATCAGTTCATCAGTTCTGTGTTCAGCTAAGTCTAATCTTATCTTTAACTCATCTGTTGAGTTCACAATATCAAAGGCCATGTATTTAGTAAATATTTTAGTATATTTTAAATAATGTTTCTTGTCTTTTTACCCCTTTTGTCCACTTTCTTCCAGTCTTGCTTTTACTTTTGGAATTAGTTTTCATTTTTTTCCAGATTCTCCTGTAATGTAAATTTATTTTGTGCTCTATTTTATGTTACATGTGTTATCTCAGCTTCATGTACATTATTTCCTGATGTTTTTGTTGTTTGATTTTGAGCTCATTTTTTTTTTTTTTCCTGAGTTTTTTTTTCTAGGAAGTTTCCATCAACCATAGGTTGTGGAATTATTCCTACATAGTAGCTTTGAGCATTTCTTTTTGATCCAGTGTTATCTTTACATTTGTTTTGTGGCTTGGAATTTCCACTTCCTCAGAACAATATAAATCTAGAATTGATACGTAAATGTGCAAACCTATCTTTTTTGTTGTTCTCATTAGATACTTTTTTTCCTTTTCCATCTAGAATCCAAAGCAAATTCTTGTAGATTCAATGGCTTAAGAGCAGAGTTTTTCCTCATACTCTTCAATGGAGGGAAGAGTAATTCTAGATTTCTAGTTAAGCAGAAATACTGTGTAATTTTGAAGGTCCAAACACATAACTAATGTTTCTGACTGAGCTTCTATATTCAGCTACAACATTCCCCTACTTCATCATATTATCAGCTCCTGAGCTTACTTTTATGAATTTTGTACCTTTTTTATTATGTCTTCATTGAGTTCTCTTCCTTTGTTTTCTGGATGGCTATATATATTTTTAATTTATTGCTCTCTTATTTTATCAAGTTTACCTGTGTTTCTAGCAGGAGAAAATATCTGTACTTTTTCAGCCCACATGTTGCTGAAATAAGAACTTCAAATAGAACTTTACCTTGGAAAAGTCGTTTAATTCCTCTAGCCCTCATTTTCCTTATTTTTACAGTAAAAGTTTTGAACTAGTTGTAGTTTAAGAGCCTCTCTGCAAAGATCTATAAATTTATAACTATGTAGAGTATTAACTAATTACTGGAATAAAGAATATATGCCAGAATAAAAACAAAATTATACATTATATTCAGCAATTGGGAGTATACTTTAATGACTTTAATGTCTCTTACCCATGGGAAATACAAATTGATTTATAGATAGATAGATAGATAGATAGATAGATAGATAGATAGATATGGATATAGATATAGTTGATCCTTGAACAAGTTAAGGGTTACGGACACAGATCCTCCGTTTGGTCATAAACCTACGTTTATGACCAACTACTTGAATGCCACTTTCAAGCAATTTACTGTGACTGTAACCAGGGAGAAGATTATGTAACCTGCATTATTGCCCTATTAAATATTTGTCCATGCTTCCTTTGTTTCTGTGGTCCTATACAAATAAATAAAAACATGAGCTTGTGCTGTCTCAACTGGTATGAGAAATTTGGCTGGCTATCTATGAGCAATCACAGCAGTTCAAGGCGCAAAATACCCACCACCCCTGCCCTTTTGTGGCAGTTGCTTAGGCTGGGTGTTACAACTCTGTGCATTTGAGCCCATCATCAAAAATGCAGTGTTTAGATCTCCTGAGGTCTTCAAAGATTCATATTTTTGGTGGATAGTTGGAAACACCATTACAATATTTGGTATTGAGTTTAGTAAGGTATAAAGGGAGTGGAATTCTTTGATTGGTTTCTGTACATTTTTGTAAATACTTCCCTCAAGTTGGATATAAATGAGCCAGTCTGTACTCTGGCCTAGGGAGAGGAAACAACTGTCAATTTGTCAGACATTTAAGTCAATGATCTAAAGATAATTAAATATACACAAGGGAGAAATAAGTAAGAAGGCTGGTAAGTTAAGTCCAACATTTGGGGCAGGTTAAAAGTTAGTGGACAGTGAAACAGGCAGTGCAAAGCCTTTGAAGATCTGTTATACAAATGAACAACATGAATTCTGCTTTAGATATGAGAGATGTCAGTTACACATTGTCCATATTGGCATACAACTAAATATATCAATTACTAGGTGATACGGGGATGAGGGATAAATTGGGAGACTGGGATTGACATAGACACACTACTGTATATAAAATAGATAACTAATAAGAACCTACTATATAGCACAGGGAACTCAATGCTTTGTAACGGCCTATATTAATGGAAATATAGGAAAGAATCTGAAAAAAGAATGGATATATGTATATGTATAACTGATTCACTGTGCTGTACATCTGAAACTAACACAACATTGTAAATCAACTATACTCAAATAAAAATTTTAAAAAATAACAAATTACCTTTCTATTGTTCAGTTCAGCAAGCCAATAAAGTTCCTTGAACTCTGAAAAAATTATTAGTTATGTTAATAAAAACTTATTAATATATGTGAAGAATTCAGGTACTTGAGTGTATGGTAGATCTAGTGCTTTTGAGTACGTAGGCATAACCCAGACTTGATTTTAAATGTAAACTTTTTGTTATTTTTGTTTCTATTCCAAGTGTGGAATTTTAATTTTTCATCTCTTTTGTTTGTTGTGAAGCTTGGTTAGTGTTCTTATCATACATAATTGAAGTGTAAATGTCACAGTATTTCTTTAAAAACAAATGCCAATTAAAGTGAGAGATGTTGGCAACAGGCACAAGTTCACTTCATTTATTTTAACATGTTCTGACCTTTTCATTATTTTGGTGGTAATTATTCCATGTTTTTGCAACCAACAAAAACTCAGATAGATTCTTTGATACTGTTCTCTCATTTGATTCAGAGTTCACACTTTCCTTTTCCTTGTTCTCCTAAGGATCACTGGTGAATTTCTCAGCTATACTTCTAAGGTTTATTTTACTAACAGTTAATTTATAGGTCTGCTCATTTAATTCCAAAAAAAAAATAACAAGTTTAATGGTTTAAGTTCTCTATCTGAATTATCCGTTTACTTCTATTAATGCTTACTTTGGTATTTACATTGTTGCATTTTTATTGGTGATTCTTTTTTCTCTCTTGTAGCACATGATGAAGAACTCCTTAAGGTAAAAGATAACATCATATTCGTCTTGCTATCTTCAGCATCTAGTACATTCACTAGGACAGAGAGTTGTTTTTTTTTTTAATTAGTGAACTTGTGCTTACATCTGAAAACCTCTATTTAACTGCTTGTACCATGTTACTGGAGGTTACTAGAAAGTAGTCAAGGTTTTTTATAGTTTTTGCATTGCCTGAAGCTTTAATGAAGTATTTTGCCTACAAATTTAAGTAAAATAGAATTACTTAAAATACTTTTTGATTTTACGCTTGTTCTTAGCCTGACAATGGATAGTTATTTTGATGCATGTTAGTTTGGGTAGAACTAGTCAGTATATTATATATTTAAAGCAGCAAAACTCAGCAGAACAAACAAACTAACATGAGTCAACTCCTAACAAACAATTCTATTGTTTCTGTGTATAGATAAAAGGTTGCTTCAATTTGGTTTGCTGATTTAATAGTCACTGTTTAACTGTAAGGAACCTTGGAAATGGGGTCAGTTCAAATCTAGAATAACAACAACAAACAGTTGGCACAGAGAATTAGTACAATTTGTGATTTCCGCATGCACTATTGGGGAAAGATGGCACAGAGATATTGACCTCTAAGCCAAGTGGAAAGTCAGTATTTCCAGAAGTCATTAGTTATCCATTCTAATAACAAAGTCCTCAAGGCAAAGTGCAGTTAAGTTAAATCAGGAGAGAAGGAAGGAACAACAGATGATTACGTCAGTGAATATAACTGGTAATGTGTGTGTGTGTGTGTCTGTGTGTGTGTGTGTGTCTGTCTAGAGATGTGTGTGTGCCTGTGTGTGTATATACATACATATATATATATATATATATATATATATATATATATATATATATATATATATATACATATCCAGAAATAAGAACCAGACTAAATGATGTACCAATGGCTGTAATATTACAGAAGCTGTGAGTAATGAATTGGCAGGTGCTTATCTAATAAGATTTATGCTGTAAATAACTCAGCCACAGAAAAACCACAAGGACTGAGAAATGACATCCAAGGAAGAAACAGAGGTATGGTGCACGTGTGGAAAATGCAACTCTCTGATTAGAGCTTAGGAGAAAAAACATGAGATTGTTACCCAGTAAATGACGACTTTCTTAAAGCAGTTGGGGAGAAAACTTTGCTATAGTCAAAGATGTGTTTAGAAGCACAGATATGACCTGAGAGGACCCAGAGTCCTATTTAAGGCTGTGACCATCTATGGCCAGTAGGATTGGATCTGAGTGAGGTTTGGGCTTCCTTTGGCTCTCCTCCACACAAAACGTGGGAAGGACCTCAATACCAGGTAGAGGCCTATAACACTTAGTCTAACAGGGTATTTTCATTTCATTACTCTTTCCTTCTGACTGGGGTAAATCTCACAACTCATCAAAGGAAGACATGGAAATTCATAGAGATCCCAGCTGAGAATCTAAGCCCAGACACTGAATTTTGGTTTTTGCAGCTTTACATCAACCTACTCTTAGAACGTGAATGAGTGAACAAAGGCAGTTTCAGTGATTCCTGTTTGTTACCTTATCTTGGGTCAGTTCATGAGCATTTTGACATGAGTCATTTCATGTTCAACAAACTATTCCCTCCCCTTTAAGCTCAAACTAAATAAAAGTTAAACATCATGGTGATGATGCCATTACCTTACGCTGGAGTAGGCAAATGTAATAATGATGTCAATTATTTGCATGATTTAATCATTATCTACATACATTGTTATATATTTCTAATTTTCAACCAATAATTTAGAAACAATTGGACATTTATAGAATACATATCTCTTTAAAAAGGGAGTTGGCAAACTTTTTACTGTAAAGACACCAATAGTAAATACTTTGGCTTTGTAGCAATATGATCTCCATGGCTACTATTCAACTCCACCATTTTAGTGAGAAAGCAGCTATAGAGAAAGTGCAAATCAATCAGAAGGGTTGTGTTACAATAAAACTTTATTTACAAAAGCAGGTGGTGAGCTGGATTTGGCTAAGGGCCATACTTTACCAACCCCTGTCTTAAATAATTACTAAAATAAGCCATTTCCATCCACAGTCCTGAAACCCTTTGCATTTCTATGTAACCTTTCACTACACTGTTATTTCTAAGGTCATAGCTACTTTTAGGTCAATACTCATTCTCCCAGCACCAGGGAAGGCTTAAGAATAATCACTGAGGCTGTCTACTCCAGACCGTGTGTGTCTTCACAGTTTCCCCACCAGGAGTAAGAAGGAGGGGGATCTCACGCTGGGTCTAATAAGGAAATAAGAAAGGAGAAAGGTCATTCGGACACCACTGCATGTTCCCACTTCTAATGAAACCACCTGATTTAAGTGGAAAGAATTGCCTTTAGTAGTCATAAATACTAGCATAAATTACTATTAAGCTTTCCATCTCTCATTCTTGTAATGTGTTCTGTAACATAAATGTATCACTTAAATAAATAATGATCAAATAACATATCATTTTATTAAAAATAAATTAGTCCATTATTAACAAAAGAGATCTAAGGAAAAATGTAGTTTGTACAAATTCTTCTGTATGGTCATTTTGATCGTGGTTATTAACAGAAACATCCTTGATGATGAGACCCTAAGTATATAATTGCATTTAGCATGCAGACAGATACTCTGCTAAGAGCTAAGGCATATAAGAATTCAAACCACATGAAACTGCTGTTTGTAAGTCACAAAACAAGAAAATATCAGCAATTTCATGAACCTAAAAAAATCAGTGAAGAAGACTGTCATTGACTCTTTCCCCAGGGAGTGGGGACAAGTAATCACAAGTACAATTAATGTTACGAATTAATGTCACCAGTAGGGAAATGTAGGGTACAACAGAAGTTTAGAATGGCAGGATCTAACAAGTGCAGGATATCAGGGAAGGCATACTGAGTAGGAGTCATTTAAATAGAGACCAACAAGACAAATAGGATTTAGAAAAACAAAGATGAAGAGAAGAAGAAAGGGCAGGAAGGGCTACAGCAAATGTCATCAGCCTTGAGAATCAATTACCTCCAGGCTCAGAGACAGGAGAGGGTTTGGGAACTTTTGGTAATGGATAATATGATTTCAAGGAATTCCTTCATATGTATGTATGTAATATATATATATATATATTTTTTTTTTAATTTATATATATTTACATATGTATATTTTCCCCAAAAACATCTTAGTGTTTGTAGAGCCAGGTCTGAAAGGCTGCATTAAATCTCCAGCGCTATGAGAAGTGTTGGCCAAAAGCAAAAACTCATAGCCCCTTCTGGTTAATCTAGAAACTTCGAACATGGAAATTGATAGATAAATATGCGAGGGGATGCACCTCCAAAGTACCCTTCAAAATCTCGGCTTCTGGTCAAGAATTCTATCTCTTCTGCCCTGATCTATTATTACAATATAATGAAAATTTTCTTCTCTGACATTCTACCAACACTATGTTCATGGCACCACCAATTTACACTTTTCCCCTTCCCTTCTTTTGTCTGAAGAGTATATTTAAATATTCTAGTTTGTAAGTGCACCTGAGAATGAAAGTGCATTCAGAACGTGCCCTTATATGGAACACTCATTGTGAGTTCTTGTTTCCCTCTTTGTGAAGATCTAATGAGCACTGGAGCATTGAACACAGTGTTAATTCTGTCCAGGTGTGGGGTCTTCCTCAAGCCTGCAGAACAGCTCTTATGAACTATTTTCATTGTATGTGTTTGTTTGCCAATAATTTTCAGAGAGTAAATGCCTATGGGCATAATATAACCTGGTAGTAATGTGTGGATGTGGTTAGCTAATGCTCTCCCACAAAATTTCTGGTAGCTACCATTTACCAACAGTAATCTAAGAGGTGCGCATTAGTAAATTGAATCAAGGGCAGTTGAGAACAGTGTGATACCTGTGATGACAGTGTGCTGTATACTGAAAGTTTGGGCAAAGAAATGTCATACCTCTGTCATCCTTTCAAAACTAAGCATTGCAAAATATTTTTAAAGCATCTTTACTTTGGAGGAATGAATTATAGCAACTCCTAACTTTTAATTTTCATTTTTACAGTTTCGCAGAGCCCCTTTACACACATTCCTTCATTTGATTCTTGCAGTGAGGGTTGCCATTGTCACAGACTCCGGCATTTAGTTAAGGAAGAGCCATACACAAAGATGCAGTAATTTGCAGTTAACCCCACACCTCTCCTTGACTCCTACTCCTATCCAGTGCCCCAAAACCTGTTTAGGAATAAGGGCTTGATGTGAGACGCCTCTCTCTTGGCAACAGTACCTATTGACATTGTGTTGCTTTGGGTTAAAAAAAAATACAGAGAGATGAGATAGGACATCTGTCATCACGTTGCCCACTGATGAAGGGAAGTGATATCCTCTCCGAGGTTAAATCAAGGGCAACTTATGTCTATTTGTTTCCAGGAAGTTCAGGCATTGAAGGAGCTGTTAACATCCTATTCTATGTGAATCAAACACCTGCATTTACTTGCCTTGGATAATGAGGAAAAATGGGCTCTCTTAAATATAGCCCTTCGCTATAAATAGACAATCCATCTTAAATTTAATTATTGTCATTGTCAAAGTGTAGACTTGGAGAGGCAGAGTAGTGTTGCAGAAATATTCCCTGACTGGACATAGGCACCTGGTTCCAATCGCAGCTCTGGTACTCATTAAGTGTGTGGCCCGGGTTGATTAATTTCACATCTTCAGGCCCCTCTGTTTTCTGGAGCATCCATTTTCTACCCTTAATGGTTTTCAGTGCATCTTGCTTTTCCACTCTTACTGAGGCTGCCTTTACTCCAGACCTCATCTTTTCTTACTTGGATTATTATAAGAAACTTCTTTCTGATTGCCATTTTCCCAGTCTCACCTCTTTAAGCACCCCAACCTCTGCTAAATCTACTTTTTATGTGCTGTCAGCAGTAGCTTATAAAAACCTAAATCTCATACTATCACTCCCTCAATTAAAGTCTTCCAAGGCTTTCCCTTAGTTTTCACATGAAGGTCCAACTCTTTAGCTTGGCATAAAGAGAACTGCAGGAGTGGGGATACCTGTTTATTGCCCATTCTCAGGAAGTTTCCTACAGTTCAATCATTCCAAAACTGTGATACTTTCCTGAATATGCCCATTGTATTCAGCTCTGTATTTTATCCTTTTGTGTGTTACATTACCCTCTGATGTCCTTCTGCATTTTCACTTGGTTCACACCTTCTTGTCATTCTCCAACAGTCTCAGACATTGCCTCCTTCTGGAAGTCTTCCTTAGCTTTCCCAGTCTGGATCCTGTTCTGCCTATTTGCAGATATCACACTCTGAGAGACAATCCAGCATAAGGCTTTGCAGTGGACATCGATGATTACTATTTCCCCTTCTGCCTCGAGCCACTCCTAATAAATTGTGAGGTTTTCTGAGGGGAAAACCCGTACTTTCATTTCTATTTCTTCTGCAAAGCACCTGATAAGTGGCTGGTGTGCAATAAATGAAAACAAGATGAATAGATAAGAAAACTGGACTCTACTAGTTCATCTATTTGTGACATTCCATGAATGTATAATCATTCGAAATCATTTTGCATTCTAGAAAGTCACTGGTATGGTGTTTTATCTTCCCCTTTGATCCAAAAAAACAGAAGTGTGAATCAAATAATCTTTGCAGAATAGAGAAAATGCTAAATCCTAAATCTACACCTGATATCAAGTGACAGCCAACACCACTGCCCCACACTGTCCCCCTTGAGTTATATTCAACGTCCAGAAGAGTCACATTGCACAAGGATGTAGGTTAATAGGTGCCAGTTGAAGTTCAGTGAATATAAAAAGTAGAGAAATGAGCTTGAGAGCAAAGATGGAAATGAGAAACTGATAAATGGAAAATACTTTGGGGGGACCGAAAATTAGATTTATGAACTATCCATTAAACATTTTTTTCTCAAAGTCAACAACAAACAAAATTTTTTAAAAAGAGAGTGAAAGCGTGAAAGATGGTCCCATATTTTAATACAATGTTTGGAAAACAGAGATACTATAATGTAATCTGTGATAAGAAATAGATTTACACAGCGGTAAGAAGAAGTGAGTAAGTAATTTGGAAGTTAAGCAATGTGATTTCTGTTCCTAGATTTACTGATAACTGCTGTGTGACTCTGTTGGTTCCTTCATGTCTCTGGGCTTTATTTTTACTTGGCCATGGATTAAGGGGGCTGATTTACGGAATTCTGATTTCCTAATTTCACAGATAATCATTCTGTGAACCTGTAAACACCATGTAGCGGTAAACAATGAGTCTAGGCACCCACATAGAGAATGGTTGATTCTCCCTTGTGAAAAGAGATGGAGGAGTCAGGGTAGGACCAGTTACCCCAAAGGATGTTTGGAGAAGAAGACTGAGAATATAAACCACAGTTATTTGGTGATGCAGACAAACTTCTTATGAAGGAAATCTAGCTAGCTTCCAAAACGAATGGGCTGGGAATTAACAAAGGAAGCCAAGACCCAACAAACCCCATCCTCTTTCTAGCCCTTCAGAAGTCATGAGCCTGACCAGGAATCATGACTCTTTCCCTTGCTACAAAATCCTATGATTTGGTAACTGGTAGAAACCTTATAGATCATCTGGTGCAATTCTCTTGTTTGATTCATCTAAGGCCCAAAAAGATAAGTGAATGGCATAATCTCACAAGCAGGCTGGTCTGTTTCCTAAGGGTACCTTTTCTCCTGCCCTCTGCCTGTTCCTATTGGTGGCTATTTTCCCCACCTCATACCTTCCCAAACACCTGTACCTTTTCAATACTCCTTCTGAAAGGGAACAGAATGAGTTCTCTGAAATCTTAGATGGCAAATTTAAACTCCATGTTCCCACCTTATCTTATTTAAATTGCTTTGATCAACTCTCTCTCCCTTAAAGATACCAACTTATACAGCACAGTCTTTACTCAACATCCAGAAGAAATTAATATTTTGCAGAATTAAATTTCTCAGCCTTTTTGTGGCCACCAATTTTATTTGCAAAGACCGTTTTGTTTTTTTTATTTTTTAAAGAAGGCAATGGATGATTTGATTTGAACATGCCAAAAGACTGATTTTTTTATTCCCAGGATTGTAGATAAACATTAATTCTCATGTTAAAATCTAAACATAATAATGGAAACTACAGTCATAGGCAGAATAGCATCATTTGAGCCATCACTAAATTACCTATTTGTGCTACATGTTCTCTTCAATACTTTTTCAGTCTAACCTATTGTAAGCTTCTCACCATCTGTGGTGTGTGCCTCCCTTTAACAAACTGTTGTCTTTCTGGTTTTCTGCTTTTGAGTATTTGAATGCTGTCAGAGCAAGAAGTTCTGATTTCCTGTCAGTTCATCTTTCTACGATAAACAGCTATGAATGAGATGCAGAAGCTTTTGTGTGATGTTCCTTGTACTACTAAGAGACATGTTTTCTTGATCCCCACTTTTTAATAAAAATGTAAACAAGAATAAATAAATAAGAGTACCTACTTATTATCAAGTTGTTTCATGTTCTAAGCACATAATAAGAAGAAACAGAGTTGGTGATATGTTCTGTATTTGCCTTAGAATAATAAGTAAATTGAAGTCTAAGATGAAACAAACAAAATGAAAGCAAAAAGGTAATAGAACAAGTAGGAAGAAAGTAAAAGACGAACAAAAATGTGAATAAAAAACCTAATGTGGTCTTACTGGATGATGTCCACTCCCTGAAATAGCCTCCTTGGGAATGTCCCTCCCGCACCTACAACCTGCTTGAGTGAGCAATTTTTCATTCTATTTGTCATGTGTGCAAGGAAAATGAAGTTGCTTTATTTCTACAGTTTCTTAGTTATATTTGAGTCCATCTGTTTGTGGCTCTGTAGCACTCTGTTTAGCTCAACACTTATACACCCATAAAGCTAGGAGAAATGATTTGTAAATAAAGACTTAAATATTTTAACAGGCTACCCCAAAATGCTTCTGAACAAGTGTTACTGTAGTGGGAGAGTCATGTAGCAGGCTTTAGTTTTTCATTTGTTAAATAAATTAGCATATATTACTTTATGTTATATTGTTAAAGAAGACAGTATAACAATTGAAATTAGACACTGCAATCTAGGGATGGTTTAAATGTTATTTTTAAATTAACTTTATTGCATATTTTTACTAGAACTTTGACAGAATTCACTTCTAGCTGATTCTGAATTATTTTAATAATAAAAATCCTGTTTAATTGCAAAGCACAAGTTATTTTAAACTTTCCTCTGGAGGAAAGAAATCTCGGCTGCTAAATTAACATTGCTATTACAGAGAATTTGCTGAGAGAGACAATAATGTTGAGGTTTTTACATGGTCTGTGATCACCAAGAAAACTTCATCTCTGGACATCTCTACTAAAAACCATCTGACAATTTAGACTGAGCCCACAGGAGATTCATACTTTCATTCTATTTGGGATGCTAAATGAATTAATGACATGGTAATGTTTCAAGGGAAACATTAGTACTAAGTTAAGGATCAGGGTTGAGGAGTATAATTAACATGTAATGAGTAGCTCCAAATTCATGTTATCAGCTCTCTTTTTAAAGAGATCACCGCACATTTGATAGTGTATTTGCTTCTGTATGCAATTGGAAGTAAATGGTGAATACATCTTCCATTCCAGAGATGTTTATGACAACTTTTTTGAAAGAATACAGGAATATTTAAAATTAAATCTTGGTTTCGCCAGTTGCAAGTTGTGCTATCTTTGACAAGTTACTTAACGTCTGCGAGTCTGAGGTACCATTTGTAAAATGAGATCCAGCACAGCTATTTTGCAGGATTTCTTTGAGAATCAGTGTAAATAAATACAAGTACATAGAACAGTGCTTGAGAGGTAATAGATATTTAAAAAGCCCTATTTCTTTTTCTGTAATTACTATTGCTCTTTCGCAGTGCATCTAAATTAGCTTGATTTACATGCATCATAGTTTTGTATTGAATTGTGTCATTCAGGGGAGAGTATATGATAATGATTTACATTTTTATATTATCATGTGGCTTACAAAGCATTTTCACAATGTTTGTGTAAAGAATTTTATACTCTGTTGCTTATTATCGCTTATTTTGATAAGTACATTTTATATCCGAGGATAGAAAAATCCGAGGGATTTTTAATTTTCCCAAAATAAAGCAAAGTTATATGAATGTCATTTATTATATGTATTTTATTGATAAAAAAATTACTTCATGCAAATGAAAATATTCACTTATTTTTTTTTAATGTAGGAAAGATTTGACCTGGGTATTGAAATGTACACATTTCCTAAAACAGCTATTCTCTCAGAACTTTTCTTTAAGATATAGTACATAGGTAAATAATCAGGGTCTGCCACCTGATAGAAATTTAATCATTTTTAAAAAGGAATTTTAAAATTAATTCCATATGTTGTGGTTGGTAATAATTGTATTTGCACAAAATTACTTTCAATTTTTTATTTCAATGTTTCTAAATATTTTCAATTCTTAAATCCTTAAGTGAAGCCCTTTGTGTTGATGGGCACAACAGGAAATTTAATTTTATGTTCCTCCTTTATAGGTGGTTTATTTGACTCTCAATATATCCACCAACCACCGCTTCCTCCCCCTGGACTAATTTTCATCCTGACCATTTTACACACAAGCATTCCCATATCTCTCTTCACTCAGGGACTACCAACTCCACTGTCAATGCCTTTCAAATGATTATGAAGGGACTGTAGACCGTCGTAAATTTTCAAAGCTGGAAACATTGACTTAACATCGATGCCACTTCAATCCAGCCTTTGTCTTCTTCAAATACTGATACTCTTCTCCCTCTAGCCTGGATTCCTAGTCTTGTATTATCAAGATATTCAGAGCAGAGACATTTTGCAGTGGTTCTCAAATTTTTCAGTGCTGCTTCTAACTACCTGAATTGGAGTTATCTGTGATGCTTTAAAAAAAAACTACATTTCTTGGTCACACTGCCACCACCTGAATCAGAATGTCTAAGGTAGTTTGAATTTGCATATTTGGTGAGCTCATGTGTTTTTATTATGCACACTCAACTTGGGAACCACTGAGATGAGGGGATGCACTTTGTAAACAAGTTTTCACCAACCACAACAAAGTAGGAACCCCTGCTCCTTCTGCAGGTTCCATGAAAAAAATATCAGAAGCCAGGGCTCATGTGAGCATAAATCACAAACATGTGCAATTCCATACTTCGCCTAGGATAACTGCAAAGTTTCAAGTAGGGCTTAATTTTGAATTAAAAGGATTAAATTTCTTTTAAACTTATTTGCTAATTAAAAAATAGGACTGCAGTTTTTGAAGCATTAAACAAATTTATTTAAGCTAATATTTTTATGAATTTTCAGGATTTTCATTATAATCATGTGTTTATTTTTTTTTATATTTTCCATTAATGTTATTAAAGAATAATACTTATTAAGCATTTACAACATACAGGAACTGCTCTTAGCATTTTACATGTATTAACACACTTGATTCTTCCAACAAACTTATCCCATTGTTCCATATGAAATTGAGGTTTGGTAAGATCCAGTAAATCTTAGATAATACATGGCAAAGCTAAGATTCTCACTCAATTCCATATAATTCCACATGTCATGTTTCGTGTTTGTATGCATTAGATTATTATTTCCTCTTCAAATGGTAAGTTTCTAAAAACAGGAGCTCTGTCTTCCACAGCTTTGTATCCTCTTTCCATCATTAATATTAACATCACACATGCCACACAGTAGTAACACCAACAAGGCAAACATTTACCAACCCTGTTCAGCATAAACCTCTCCTCAAATCCTACCTTGTAGATATAATCAGATGACAGTTTCAGTTAATGTAGTTTTGGATCTATAGATTTAGTTTATGGGAACAATGACTGCCAATCTCATCTATTTCCTCTATGTAAATAATCCTATAATAATAGTGACAGTAAGATGAAGGCTGATACACTCAATTCACAAACCAGCAATTCTGGTTAAAAGAAATGTCAACATAAATGCTCATAATACAGTCAAACCTAAGTCAATGGATTCAACATGATTTAATTAATTGTGTGGTTCATGCTCAAAATCCCACATGCTTTCTCGTTTAATTTCTATGTTAATACACATTTTAAGTACACAATACTTTTTTGTTAACTATAGGCACTATGCTTTACATATTGAACAATATAGCCCTCTTCCTATCTTCTGATAATCACCATTCTATTCCATTTCTATACCTTTGACTACTTTAGATGCCTTATATAAGAGGAACTGTGCAGTATTTGTCCTTCTGTGACTCACTTATTTCACCTAGTATAATGTCTTCCAGGTCCATGCATGTTGTCACAAATCATAGAATTTCCTTCTTTTTTAAGGCTGAATGATATTCCATCATATGTATATATCAAAACGTCTTTATCTATTCATTGCTTGATAGACATTTGGATTGTTTCCATATCTTGACTATTGTAAAAATGCTGCAGTAAACTTGGGAACTCTTAGAGATCCTGATTTCAATTTTTTTGGATATACACCCAGAAATGGTATTGCTAGATTATGTGGCAGTTATGTTTTTAATTTTGAGGGGAAGCTCCATACTGTTTTCCGTAGCTGCTGAATCAATTTACATTTCCATCAACAGTGTGCAAGGGTTCCAATTTCTCTGCAACCTTGCCAACAATTAATATCTCTTTTTTTATAATAGTCATACTAACAGATATGAGGTGATATCTCATTGTGGATTTGATTTGCGTTTCCCTAATGATTGATGTTGAACATCTTTTTGTATACCAGTTGGCCATTTGTATGTCTTCTTTGGAGAAATGTCTATTCAAATCCTTTGCCCATTGTTTGATTGGGTTATTTTATTTTATTTTTTTTTATTTATTTTGATATTGAGTTACTGCTATATTTTGGAAATTAATCCCTTATCAGATACATGGCTTGCAAATATTTTCTCCTATCCCATAGGTTGCCTTTTAACTCTGTTAATGGTTTCCTTTATTGTGCACAACTTTTTAGTTTGAGGTAGTCCCACTTAAGTATTTTTTGCTTTTGTTGCCTGTGTTATTGTTGTGTCATGTTCAAGAAACTGTTTGTGAAAAGGGTAGATATCATGTTAAGTGTTTTTAACCACAAAACAAACAAACAAGCAACAACACAAAAAAACCCAAAGTGACCGGGAAAAATTTTGGAGTTGATGGATATGTTTATTACCTGGATTGTGGTGATGGAAGTGGGTGTGGATACATATGTCTAAACTCACCAAATTGCATACATTAGTTATGTGCAGTCTTTATATACAAATTATACCTTGATAAAGAAGCTGGGGGAAAAATTAAGAAAATAGCCATTAGAAATTAGTCACTTTTACCTAAAAGTGCTCCTAGTTTTGACATCCTTTTTTCTCCACTCAGGTCATATCTAACCTACCAAGTTGCCATAGGAATCAATTCATTCAACTTGCTCTAGCTGGTTATTGTAGGGGAGGACATCTTTTCCCATCTTCCCTTCTAGGTTCTTTGGCTGGACAAATAATTAAATTGACTTAAGACAGAGTAACAAGAGAAAAATAAATTTAATTTCATACATACAGGAGCTCATAAAAATTTGAGACTCAAGGAAGTGACCAAAGCAGGTAACTTTTATACTTTTAGACAAGGAAACAATAAATATGCCAAGACACAGGGGTTTGAGCTAAAGCATAGTGAATTAGGAAGTAACAAGTTTTGTTTATACAAGCTCCTCAGTCCTAAATTCTCTGTCTCTGGTGGTGAGGTTACCTTCTACCCTCCTGGTACAGGGAGGGTACTTTACACATTTGAGATTTATTTCCTACATTCAGTGGGACAAAGAAGAGTCAGAGTGTCCTTCTTGCATTGGCTGTTTCTTAAGTAACTTTAATTCAGTATAATCAATATATCAAAGTGGCATATTTGAGGGTGGCATATTTTGCTCTTCATTATATGTGCAGCAATAAGAATAAGGTTATACTGATGACCAGCATTGAATTGCTTAAAAATATTATCAGAATTTAGCCAATAGCATATTTTAATTTTAATTAAATTAATTTTAATTTTAATTAATCCATCAGACATCTGGAATTATCTGGTACAGTACTTGCATTAATGGCCTCCCTGTAATCATAATGTTTATCCTATAATTTTTGCCCTGTAGTCCCCTCGTACTCTGAAGCTGACTCAACCATGTGACCTGCTTTGGCCAATAGGGTATTAGCAGGCTTGACACAGAGACTTGAAAAATCTCTTGTACATTTACACTCCTAGTTCTTGCTTCTCTGCAATCACTGTTAGAACAGGATTGAACAAACCTGGTAACAGCCTGAGTTAGCCTCCTGGAGGATGAAAGAGCATATGGAACACAGGCAAATAATTTTGGCCAAAGCCTCAGACATGTATGAGAACACAGCCAGGATCAGCAAAGCCACCTAACCAACCCTCAGTAGATTGTAGACAACAATTAAGATCTTCTAGCCCTTAGGATCATGAGAAATAGTAAACAGCTGATCATTTAAGCTGCTATGTTTGGGGGAGTTAGCAGTAATAACTAACTGATATACATGAAAGAATATTTTATGAAGGCTATTTAAATTATACTAATTACACAAACTCTCTGTCTTGTTTGTGAATGCAGATGTGGAGGAGGATACCAAAGTGCATATACTTTAATATAAAACTTGAGATTCCCAGTGCACCTAAGGGGTTGTGAAGGGTTGTAAAGTATTATAAATCAGAACAACCAGAGTAACTAAATTGTTGAGATGAATCTTTCCCAGTAGCAATCATAGATATATATGGATTGAATTTACAAATCAAGTCAGAAAATGATAATTTCATCATCAAATCTGTTCATAATGAAACAATAACAGCATCAGAATAGATTTTTGTGTTACAATTAGAAATGCAAAAATAATTTATGTTCATGCTCTGTAGATAAATGATTTTGCATAATTCTTTCAACCTTAGTAACAGAAATTATAAAAATTTGAGTGTTGTCTTTTAAAACCTCCTTAGCCCCTGCCCACTACTGAAAACAGTTATTGGAATTTTTTCATTCTAGTTTTAACCCAAGTTGAAAGCAGATATTTAATTATGCTTTTGCAGTTTCCTGTGTCTTGTAGCCAAATGCAAACATGTCATCAGATTTGTTATGAAGGATTTTAGCCACAGCTGACAAAGTTTTCTTTTGCCTCAGTTACTTCTCTTTTTTTTAAATTGAAGTATAGTTGATTTACAATGTTGTGCCCATCTCTGCTGTACAGCAAAGTGACTCAGTTACACACATATAGACATTCTTTTTTTATATTCTTTTCCTTTATGGTTTATCACAGGATATTGAATATAATTCCCTGTGCTATACATTAGGACCTTGTTGTTTATCCATTTTAAATGTAATATGCCTCAGTTACTTCTTGATTACAAATTTATAGAAGACAAGTGCAGAAACCCAGTTGCAAGCCTTGATATAATCAATGATGAGCTGCATGACCTTGGGCAATTAACTTCATTTCCACTTGATGCTATTCCTCATCAGGGAGATGAGAGAGCAAGAACAAATAATCTTTTATCTCAGTGACTTTAAGAAGCAGATTGCAGATTTAAGACTATGGGACTTATAGATAGGCAGACCCTGTTCAAATCCTAGCTCTACCCTTTATGATGTGGCATTCAGCATTTTAATTATAAAGCTTCTGATTTCTCATTTGTAAAATGAGAATAATAGATATTTTAAGAGCTATTGAATGGATTAAATGGATTAAGACACTCCTCAATGTTGTAAACCTTGAGTCTTCAAAAAGACCCTTGATGAAAAACCTTTCTCTTCTCTACTAGCTTCTGATATTTTGAGAAATAAGATGAGGAGTAGATATGGAGACCATAATATACTTAATGTTAATGGAAAGAAGGTAGCTTTGAGAGACAACCAAATGAGTCTCCTAAGTAAACCCCCAAATTGGGCAAAGTTTACCCACCAATCACAGCAAGAGTTGGAGTGGAGTATGAGGTAATCACAAATGAGGATCCAGATAACATTAGCACGGGGTAGAAGAGAAGGAAACTCATGCTTTCTGGGAGCAATCTTGCTCCCATATAAAATAAAGGGCAGAGCTGAGCCAAACATGGACACTTCAGAAATTACTAATCAGAGAAGTCACATTCTCTCCCTTTGGTCAGGATGAGGAAAACAGCAGAGAGGCCCATGATTGTAATCACCGAAGTTTCTATCCAGGAGGAAAGATTTAGCATGGGTTAGAAGTATGGCCAGCCAATTACAAGAGATCCACATCCAGTAGTTATTGTGATGATTTTTTTAAAATGTTACACTAGTTTTTTTAGATCACCAGAATTTTATTTAGATCATTTTGATCTGCAGTTACTTTCATTTACATACGGAAATGGTCAGCTGAGATTTGCTGAGTTAACTTTTATCATGCTGAATTGTGTCTTTCTACATAGACATACTTCTTTCCAGAATACTTTGTAAAGTTCTGTCCAAGGTACTAAAGGTTGCATAATGTTCTTTCTACACTTCCAATTTTAATTGGAAAGACAGTCATTATGAGACTATTTGTATAGGCATTGTATGCTAGTGTATTTCAAAAATCTATAATGAAAATAGAACCAATGACAAAGGATTGGGATGGTAATGAAATGCAGTCAAGAACAATGGAGCCAAACAGATTAAAGGTTATCAGAATTTAATGTGTGTTATTCTTGCATATGAGACCAAGATTTCCTCAGCTTTTAAATTTTATAAGACATAAAAATTCACAAAAACAAATTCTCACATTCATAAAAATAGTATTTGGAATTGTCATTAGTCACAGTAAAAGTAAAATGAATTTGCTCCAGAAGAGTCCTGAATTTTTTGCATATTTCCTCAACAGAAAAGTCTACCTGAAGTCTTTACACTATAGCTATATTCATTATTGTTGGAGAAATCTCTCATTGGATCCCTGACTTAAATTCTCCTCGTTTTATTTCCTGTGAAGTTAAGTAACATCTTCTCTTCCTACTGCAAGAATGTGTCATGAGGCTACATTAAGACAGTGAGTAGGGAAGTGCTTTAAATAGTACCAGTACTAACAGACACTTGAAGCTACTTTTGGATGTGTTTTCAATCTTTTTCTGAACATAAGTCCCAAGTGCCTGTGCCCTGTATCCTTCACTGACTTTTCCCCTTCATCACTACTTGAGATGATGTAAAGACAATCTTATAAACTCATACAAAATGTGATAGGAAAACTGTCTAATGTGAATATTGATGAAAAATCCACATGAAACAAGTTACAAAGGAGCATATAAGAAAGCATCGTTACCTAGTCTACTGGGCATATGTGTGGGGGGTTGATGGAGTCGGGTGGAGAGACCCTGATTCAATGCCCTAAACATCAACAACACTCAAATCACTGACGTGGGTGGGGAGAGAGTAAGTTTATCACTCACGCTCCAATGCCCAAGTGAGCTTCCTTCTTGTGACGTCCTATGAAGAAGGAGGAGAATGCGGCCCCACTGCTTCTGTACCCGATGAACTTGACCTCAAGTCTTACAAAAGCTGTCATAAGAAGAAAGTGAATACTTTAAGAGAAAAGAAAATTGAGCTGTCCTAACAAGAATTATTTTAGCAAGAATATGCCAGGGTTTCCAGTCCCACAGAGCTACAACAGCCCTAGGCAGAAGGGGGAAGAGGGAAATAAAGGTCTTTTCTTCTCCACTCTACGTTAAAGCTACAAAGATGCCTTCTGATAGGAGGACATGCTGTAATTTTGTTTTAATGTCTTCAGTAGAATGGTGCCATTTAGTTCAGCTTTTAATGTGGCCTTAAATTGCTATTTTATTACCCTTGTTGACATTCTGGAAGCATGAAATTAGCAAATCACATTAAAGAAGCAAACAAAAAAAAAGCAAGAAACCTTAGCCTAGTTAAACAATGCCAGCATAAACCACATATTTGAATAATGTTCTTAACTTAAGACATTGAGCATATATTTATTTGAAGGTTTATTTTTCCATAGCCAATGAATTAGTTTTATGAATAATTGTATATTCCATTACGTTGCAAATGCATGCACTCATGGCGACCTTGAACAATGCTTTGTGCTGTGTGGGAGAAAGAAGATAGTTTGTAATTCTTCTGCTTCCTTCTGAGAAATAGGATTCCTCTTGACTCCACTTGAAGAAAGAATCCTGTTCTTAAAACACTTGTCAATACCTTTGCTGCTCCACCCAGAAGGCACTTCCTTCTGTTATATTACAACACTGATCATTTTATTTCAAACAAAGGAATTTCACAGTTACAAAGTAAAAACTATTTCAACTGAGATATCTTTATTCTGTTAGAATTTTAAAATATAGCTTAATCATGTATTTTTTCTTATCAAACTAAAAGTAGTAATATGAAACACATTAGTATGTTTACCTGCTCTTGTCTTACAAAATAAAGAAGACAATGTCATATATTCATTTCAGTGGAGTGTGATGAAGGGCAGGCTTTTTATAGCATACCTTTTTTAAAATTTTTGGCTCTTTGACATCCATTTCCCCTTTCTAACCGTACCCTAATTTCATTACGAGAATTAGCCCTTCCTTATTGGAATTAGGCTGGTGAGACTGTAATTAGGGTTTCTTTTCTGCTAGCCAAAGGATGGAAAGGAGACTCAAACTAGGCTAATCTGATGACCTTATCAGTCAATTTGAATTTTGAGCAGCAAGTCAAAGAGACTGAAAAATCTTGGCATCCTCTTATAAAAAGTGGCATCAGTGTTCTACAGAACGTAAGAACCAGCCTGCCTGGGCTTTCATCCTGACTCTATCACTAACTAGGTGTGTGATATCGGACAAGTAGCTTAACCACTCTCCCTTAGTTTGTTCATTTATTAATGGGGAGAATAACACCAAAGTCATAGGATTATGATAATAATTAAATGAGCTAACAGATATAAACACATAGTAGTTGATGCATGTTGGCTATTAGTGTCATTTTTGCACGTTCCAGCAGTGGTTGCCTTGACCATTTTGCTTTTCTGTGGCACATTTTTGTGGGTCCTGCTTCCAGCCTCCATATCTGCTTTCGTGCTCCTCCTTCTCAAATTGGTTCTTCATCTTCCTGTTGATTCTGAGTCTCCTGTGATCTTCCAATAAATTATTTTGTATTTAACTTATTCAGAATAATTTCCTCATACTCATAACCAGAGAAACTTTTCTGATACACACTTATATTGAAATGATGTAGTTTACAGACAAATCCAGAACAGATTATTGGTTTTAATAGTTAAAAATTCAAGCTGTAAAAATTGGCAGATTAAAAGATTGATATTCAACCCCTAACAGTAGGATATAATTGAAGTCCAAATGTTAAAAGTTGGAAGATATTCCTTTAGTTCAATTCTCTCAAAATGATTCAATTGATTATCCACCACAATCAGCAATGCAATGTTTCTTTGTAACAAGTAAACTTGAGTCTGTAAGATACATAAGTGTATTACTAGGAACTCTCCTGGGAATAGTAATGAAATTAAGGTCATAATTAAAGCATTCTTTAATCTGTTGGGTCCTGTACTTAAAGCAGGAAATTAAGGCTTGAATGATGGCCTAGAGGAGAATAGAGCAAATTATTAAAATAATGAAGTAATAGATTATATAAGAAAAGACTAGAAGAATTGAAAATTTTCAGAACAGCAATCTCTATAAGTTGTTAGCTTTGAAACACATACTGAAGATTATTTTATATGGTGATACATTTCACTTTCAGATCTATATCAAGTAATTTTGTTTGTGAAATATAGGCTAGATAGTAAGAAGATCTTATAGACTCTCCATTTTATGGGAAACAGATACACGTAATCAAGGACAATTTGGAATATAGTTTTTCCAGAATTTCTTGTAGAGATAAGTATCTGACATGGTTTGGCCCAGAGTGACCCAATGACCATAGCTGTACTACCTAATTCATAAATGTGGCAGATGGCAGTAAGGTCCTCTTGCCTCCACACCAAAGCTTTATTATTTAAGTACCTTTACCAAAAAATTATCAAAAAGGAGTCTTTGAACCAGTGTCACAATCAGACAAACGAGAGAATCTTGAGAGGGTTTTAGGTGCTCATTAACCACATCCTAGATTTGATTAGGAAGCACACAGAGAAGAACGTTTCAGCTGAGGTCCACCTAGCTAGCCACATGGTAATGCTTTTGCTAAAATAAACAGGGCCACAGAGTTTGATTCTCAAGGACACTAAACAGCAAGAGTTTGGGTGTATGAGATATTTAGTTTGTTTTCATTTAAAATGTATCTAATTTAGAAAATTTTCATTTGTTTTATTGAGATACCATCAGTATCTTCTCATTCCATAACAAGATTGACCATTTTTATTTTTAAGGAAAATACAGCAATTTGACAGAGAGAAAGTGGTTATAATTCACATTTAATGTTAAATGGTTCTTATGACTTTGAGAATGGTCTGGAGTGTCTGTTTCAGCTGCATCCTTTGGAAAACAGGGATAATAATAAGGGCTTATTCTCCGTCACCTTCTTTAGAGAGTTATTGCGAGAACCAGAATACTGAGGTAGCCAGATCTTTTAGTCTCATCTTATACAGCATCCTAAACATCACAGTTAAGATAAATAGGCTACAAAGATCGTTTTTAGAATTGAATCCTTATTTGTGCTAATGAAATACTCAAAATGTATAGTCTAGAATAAAGACAGTTCTTTTTAAAAATACTTATATAGTATTTCTAGTCACCTTAAAATATTCAATTTAGTCATCACAGCAATCTGTGAGGCAGGTCCTATTATCATCTGCATTTTACAAATAGTTTATCCAATGGTACACTGATATAATGACGTGAAGTCAAATTTGAACCCAGGAGTTCTGGCTACAAACTCTGTTCTCATAACCACTACATAGTCTGCCTCACTGCATAGAAATTATAACTCCCAAACAAGGGAAGTTTTAATCCAAAAGATGTAGTAAATCTTTGACCTAGTGCACATCGTTTCTAGACAGCTTCTAAGGTTTCTTTCAGACTGTAATTTTGTGATGCTCTCCAGTTGACAAAGGAGACACTGAAAATACTATAGTGGGTGACTGATGTGAGCAAATCATGTCCATAAAGCTCTTTGAGGGCTTTTTCCTCCAGGACCTCACAGTACTACTCATACTTCTATCTCCTGGAAAATAACAAAGTCGAGATGGTCTGATATTGGCAGATGAGTATTTGAATTGTCAAGTTGTAAGTGACAAAAGAGGTTCTTTCAGGAAGTCTGTTACAGCTATTGACATATCAAACCAAAAATCCAGGTTGCTGCCCAAGGGTATTCCAGGTGCAAGAATCTGAGATTTTTGATATCAAACGGGTATGTATGTAATGGAGATGGAGAAATCAACCAAGGAAACGAGAAGAAGGAAGATGAGTCTAGTGGAATGTATCTATTTCTAATGCTAGTGTATAGATTGCAACCTTAGGTGAAAATACAGGATTGAATAAATTCCAACTATAGATGTAGTTATTTGGGTTAAATCACAAAACACTGTTAAGATGCTTTCCCAATTATTAACTGCTAATACTCTAAAAAAGGTAAATGTGTGCCAAGTTCTATATTATAAAGTTCAATTTTATAAAGTTATTTTGTACGACCTTGCTGAAAAGGGCCAAAAAAGGTCAAACCATGTTATGAATATATATTTCTGGAAATCTCCCTATCTCAGAAGAATATGCAGCATTATATACCAATAGGGTTGGTTCTGCAAACATATTTAGACCACACTATGAACCAGATACTATTAGGTATTACATCCCCCCTAATGCCCTTCACTCAGGAATTCCTTAGTGGAGCTTACAGTCTAAGCAAAGGATATGGGTATTTGAAAGAATTAAAGTTTAATTGCAGAATGGGAGAAAATATTTGCAAATGAAGCAACTGACAAAGGATTAATCTCCAAAATTTACAAGCAGCTAATGCAGCTCAATATCAAAAAAACAAACAACCCAATCCAAAAATGGGCAGAATACCTAAATAGACATTTCTCCAAAGAAGATATACAGATTGCCCACAAATACATGAAAGGATGCTCAACATCATTAATCATTAGAGAAATACAAATCAAAACTACAATGAGATATCATCTCACACCAGTCAGAACGACCATCGTCAAAATATCTACAAACAATAAATGCTGGAGAGGGTGTGCAGAAAACAGAACCCTCTTGCACTGTTGGTGGGAATGTAAATTGATACAGCCATTATGGAGAACACTATGGAGGTTCCTTAAAAAACTAAAAATAGAACTACCATACGACCCAGCAATCCCATTACTGGGCATATACCCTGAGAAAACCATAATTCAAAAAGAGTCATGTACCAAAATGTTCATTGCAGCTCTATTTACAATAGCCAGGACATGGAAGCAACCTAAGTGTCCATCAACAGATGAATGGATAAAAAAGATGTGGCACATATATACAATGGAATATTACTCAGCCATAAAAAGAAACAAAATTGAATTATTTGTAGTGAGGTGGATGGACGTAGAGTCTGTTATACAGAGTGAAGTAAGTCAGAAAGAGAAAAACAAATACTGTATGCTAACACATATATATGGAATCTAAAAAAAAAAAAAAAAAAAAAAAAGATCATGAAGAACCTAGGGGCAAGACGGAAATAAAGACACAGACCTACTAGAGAATGGACTTGAGGATACGGGAAGGGGGAAGGGTAAGCTGGGACAAAGTAAGAGAGTGGCATGGACATATATACACTACCAACGTAAAATAGATAGCTAGTGGGAAGCAGCTGCATAGCACAGGGAGATCAGCTCGGTGCTGTGTGACCACCTAGAGGGGTGGGATAGGGAGGGTGGGAGGGAGGGAGATGCAAGAGGGAAGAGATATGGGGACATATGTATATGTATAACTGATTCACTTCGTTATAAAGGAGAAATTAACACACCATTGTAAAACAATTATACTCCAATAAAGATGTTAAAAAAAAAAAGAACTAATGCAGCCAAAAATAAATAAATTTATTTTTTAAAAAAGTTTAATTGCAAATTTTGAAAAAGTATTACAAAAGAAGGAACGGTGTTCTACTTTGAGAGTAATTTGGGAAGGGTGGTGATTGAGGACAGAGAAGGCTTTTATCAACAAACAACAGCTTTCTATTCTTGAATATTTCCTAACTCAGGGATATCCTTCCACATAATTAAGCAACAAAGTTTAATAGCAGGAACACAGGCATTAAAATTAAACAGCCAGGAGTTAAAATCAAACTATGTTAAAATCAACTTATTTCACCTCCTTTATCATCAGTTTCCTTGTCAGTAAAATGGAGTCATTACCACCTTGAAGGTTGTTTGGAGAAGTACAATAATTTCAAGTGCCCGGTACATGGTGGAACTCAATAAATTATAGAATTATACCTGCTTTCATTGTTACTTCTGTTAATTACAGCAATAAAATATATTTTGTTAAGCTTTGGGCTATTTGCTTCTTTGAGAATGTAAACACGTAAATCTTTAAGCTAACATATGGGTTTATACTGGAAAATCGTATTCACTGCCAAATAACTTGAGGGCATACACAAATATGGAAGCTGTCATTGATGTAGTCTGTTCATTGTAAAATATGAAAAAAGGCAGGAAGACTGACAGTCTCGTTGGGAAGTTGGAAGACAAAGTAAGTAAATATGATTTCAATGCTTTATTAGGCTCTGTGTTAATTGTCTCTGAAAGTGTGGCCATGAAAGATAATGTGGTTGTCATCACATAAGTCCCCATGTGATTTCATGAACAATTTCATTGAAATAAAACATTTCAATCAAGTCTCATGCATTGATCTGTGCACAATAGAATCCAAAACAGCTATTCTTTTCTTGAGAATTTCCATCAGAGAAGAAATGTTCTGGCAACTTCTCTATCATTCAAATATTAAAATTAGGGATTTTTAAAAAATCAGTATTTTTAAGGGAGAATTTGTAAGTTGCTCTAGTCAAATGTTTACTTTTAGGCTTTAGAAATTAGCTGGAAGGATTAAAAGAAGGAGATTCAAAATTATTAAATTAGAAGTAGGAACTACCAAATGTCTGATTCCCCTTCCTAGAAGGGATGGAAGACTAGGGACCTGGTTGCAGGTAGTCTCGGTATTTGGACTGATCATGAGGATGGAGATCCTTTGGGGCCAATCTTGTAAAAAATTGGAGTATGGGAGCAATTACCAAGGACTAAGTTCTGAGAATTTCTACTTTGCAGGGAGCCTAAGGGGATTTGTCAAAGTGTGGTCCATTATAACCTGCTTCAAAATTACTCATAGTGTCTCTTAAAAATTCCTGAACCTCACTGAGAACAATGGAATTTAGCTCTTGGAGATAGATACCAGAGACCTGCTTTTCTAACAGGTTCCCCAGGTCATTCATTTGCACACCAAAGTTTGGGTAGCACTTAGGTAGGTGATCTGGGCCTAGGTAACCAAATCCATCCTGTGCAATAAAACATGGCCCAGGGGTCATGCAGAGCACATGTGCATTGGTTTTGGAGCAGGTTTTAGATTTAAAGAGACTGAGTAGATCTTCCTGAACTTGAAACCAAGCAGCTTCCTTCAAAATTTATAATGTTCTGTAGTCATGATCACACATTGAGTGGTCAAGTGTCCAGGCCTGGAAAGACAACAGTAAACTGTATTCACAGAAAGCTTTTCAGCTTTCATCTAAGACGTTTTTCCCTGTCCTGCATATTAAATTCCATCCAAGCAGGGTACTAGTGGAGTAAATTACGTCAGTGATTTTTTTTTTTCCTGCTAATGTGTAATTTTAAAAATATCTTGTTTAGAAACATATATACCAAAATTAAATTCTATGTCTGGCATATTTACTGACTTGATTTTTTTAAATCGCAGGTATAGAAAAAATGCACCAGATATTTGTTAAAAAATGGCAAGGAAGACTTCATACCAAACTACTGCCATAAAGGTCAAGACTATTGCAATAGGGGAGAAAGAATGAGCTCAACTTTGCTGAAACAAAAGGTGAGACAGATTATAAATGTTGGTCTGTGCAAATGAGAAAGTACTGGATGACTTAGAGGGGAGTGTGGTCCACGTGGTTAGGCTGTCCGTGTTTGCCAGTCAGTTACGTATGGAAGTTAGACTCCTACCCTCCCACAGAGAATAGGAGACAGGGGCCCTATCTTCCTTGCTGATTATATTTCAAAAGGTTGGCTCCCACCTCTTTTACCTTGAGAAAGACCTTTCTGGATTATCAGAGATTCACATTTCAAAAAGGCAGAGAAGGAATTTACAATTGCAAGTTTTCTAATGAAAATGATCCAAGGAAAGAAAGGTCAGGGGCTTGAGGTCAGGAAGAAGCCTGTCCAACGTTTAATCAAGCTGAGGGGAAATTTAAGGCCATTTTGGTCACAGAATATAGACTAGGAAATGCTGTTTTCTTAAAGACCCATGGAAGTTCTTCTGCTTTTCAGATTTTTCTGGAATGATCCTGCTTTCAAATAGTATTCCCCCATTTTCCACCTTATGTATCTTTATACGTATCAGAATAGGAACCCCAAATCATTACTATTTGTCAGTGATATATGGGAATATGCTAGTTACAATTGCTTCTTCAGTCTGTTTGGGTTCAAAATTATTCATTATAGAGATCAAACCTGATATATTAGCCATCTTGATGTTCAAATAAAATGCATATTTAGCTTTGTATAGACTAGTGATTGAGGTCTTCCATTTTCATCTGGAAGTTTAGTAGGATATGTACACAAGGGATCTTTTCTTTAAATTTGTGGATGATGATATGCTAAAGTAGATTCTCAGTATTTGATTATTTTTTGTATCTTATAGCCTCTAACATGCCAGAGGTGTTATTTTTGCTTCAGAAGAATCTAGCACTGAGTGTCGGCATGAGATTGACATTAAGAATTAATGAAAGGTATACCCTAAATAGAAATCCATCATACTTTACTAACTTTAAAATTATGGGTCCTAACTGCATATTTTCTCTTTTCTCATATTTTCTGATAGTGTATATCTCACCCATACCACTGACGAATGCTCTGATATGCTCATCTCTTTCTCAAGTGTTTGTATGTTACACCCTTGCCACTTAGTGTGAAGTGCTGTCAGTCCTACAAGCTGCTCTATGCCTGTTCCAACTTTCTACAACATCCTGCAGAAATCAATACAAAGCCGCCAGTTTGTTAATAAATCTGCAATTAAGATGTAATGAATTTTGAATGAGAAATGATTTCTTTTAAGTGTGACTGCAGACTCTGCATTCATAGTGAAATGAGAGAAGGACAGTTAAAAACTTGACTTCAAGCTCTAGGTCTTGGCTTTGCCTCATAATTTCAGTGACCTTAGAATTTTCAAGTTTGAATTTTTACATTTCTTCCTACCCCAGGTTCAGCTAGGCAAGAAATACCTGGTGGATTAAATGCAACATGCATCTGAGAAAAATTTTAAAGGTCAAAAGGTGAATTTAACTATTAAGAAATGTCTTGGGGTAATTTACAAACCTGAGGGTGTATCACCATCCTAGACAAATCTTAATTAGGGTAATGTTATTCTTGTGTTCCTATAGTACTTTCTCTAGGAACAGAAATCTCAGCCCAGTCTTTAATTAAGGCATCAAATGTTACTGATTATTTTCAGTTTAGTGAGTAACACTTAATATTTACATGCTTCTGTAAAGAAGACAGAAGAGAATTTTCATACCTCCAGAGCAGGACATCATTTTATGAGTTCAAGGGTAACTGCTGTCCTCCTTGGCCACCACATGAAGAGCTACAATGCATCCCATTCCAAGGGCCATGTGACATAGTCCCAGATTGTTCACTTCATCTCCCACAACATACCAGTTATTAAAGTAATTCAGTTCTGTAATATTAACACATCTAGCTGCCATCTCGTCTACTTCCTCAGTTCCTCCTCTTATTTCGTGAAGACCAAAATATTACCATAATCTCCTCACTAAGCATTTTTACCTTCTTTTTCAGCCAACTCCAACTAACCATGCCATTCATCTTACTAGAGTGCATTTTCTTTTATTTCCCTATTTAAAACATTCAGTAGCTTCCAATCACTTAATAGATAAAGTGTTGTTAGCTAAACCTCTGTCATCTAGTCCAAGCCTATTATTCCAACAGTTTTACCTGCCATTGCCTTCAATTAAACCTTTAAATAAAGAGTGTTCACTGCTCTTCCCACCTGTGGCATCCTTCAGAGCACCGTCATTTTGTGCAGGTTTAAATTGTAGCTGTCTTTAAATTCTCTTTCAAAGCGATAACCTCTGATACCTTCCCTGATGCCTCCGACATGCCATACCAAGCCCAGCTAGGAGTCATCTTTCCCTCCTTTGAACCCCTGTAGAAGTTTAGTTGTCATTTTCTTGATGACACTAGCATATTGTATTGTTTTTAGGAATGTCTTATTTCTCTTAATAAATTATAAACTCCTTAAAAGAAAAACCATGTCAGATTTGTTTTTCTTTTCTGTATTCAGCAAAGTACTGGGCACAGCAGCTTTGCTATAGGAGGTCTTCGGTAAAATTGAGCAACTCTTTGATGGTAAATTACTTTGATACTTTTCAATACTTTGATAAAATATTGAAAAACAATAAAGTAAATGTAACAAATGTTGGTGTTGTTTTGTAGGGTGATCTTCCTATAATTGCTGATTTTACTTATATGTTAACCCTAACTTATTTATTTTTTGAGCATTCTTTTTATATTAAAATTTATTTCAATACTAAATCAAATATATTACATTACCTTAATGCATTAAGAATTACATTTATTCCCATCAGTCTCAAATCCCAAACTTTTAGTTTCCTGAACAATTTTCAAACTTCGATTAAATTTCCAACATAAACCACTGGAATTACATCACATTTCAAGAATGGCAATACATAATTCTAAAACATTCTCATAATCTTCAATATTATACTAGCACCCAATTATATCAATGTATGAGGACAATAGACAGACTTTATCATTTCCAGAATAGTGTTCTACTCACATAACTCAAAGCATTGACTTCTATCATTCAAAATATTTCCTAATATACAAACAGTGAAAGTTACATTCAAGGAGAAAAAAAAAAAGTAATGCAAGGATACTCAAGTTCCCAGTCATTCAAAAGAAGATGTCAGTTTCTTGTGGCTGTGATAGAACATGTAAATATGAAGTAGATGATTTATATTGCCTATTGCACAACCATATTGAATCATTTCTAAAATATAATAGACTGTAGTTAAATGCAAACCTAGAGTTGCTGACCTCTTTATTACCTGTTTCATTGTGCTACACACACTTTGGAGGGAAAATGAGCTCATCAATCAGATGTTAATGTTTACCAGCACAGAGGTTTCTTCTGAGCTGATGACTTTCAGTAGCAAAAATACATGAATAGCTTTGTAAACTTCTTTGGGATAAAGACTTTGCCATTTCCAAATGATTCACTGCAAATAGTCTTTTTATTCTAAACACCTAACCTTTCTGCTAGTCCAATCTGACCAATCACAAATGCAGGGGGACTTGAAAAATTCAAGGTCTGCAAAGTTATTTGAAGAGAAAAACTCTTGTTGAGGAATTCACCCTGTTCTGTTGGTGGAGTTTCTGTACTGAGCTGTGTAATAACTTCCTTTAGAAAAGCATTTCTTTTGAATTAAAGTAGGTGCATGCCTTTGATTTGGAGTATCACTATTTTGTTACATCTGAAAAAGAAAGTGTTTCTTATGAAAAGAAAACCTCTGGAGATATATCCAAGTGTTGGTTGCCCTCAATTCAGAAAAGGTCCCCATTAGAATGTAATTCTCTGGTAAGAATCAGTTCTAGCCTTCCCAGCCCACTCTCTGCTTCTTCTTCTCTTGTACTGCTTCTCTAAAAAACAAACATCACCTAGATTAACATTTGTATTGTATTAATTTTCATATTGCTCCTTCATTCCTTCACTCCTGCTCAAAAAACGTTATTAGTTTCCTCTTGTTTGAAAAGTGAGGTCCATATTACATATCTTGGCATTCCAGGTTCCCTTAAAACCTTTCCTAATCTTATGTTCAACATCTGTACTGCAAGAACTTGAGCATCTTTCCAAATTAGTTTTCCAAAATTTGTATCAATTTTCACCTACCACCATCCTCCCAAACAGACACTTAACCTCTCTTTCATCCCTGTTATGTCTGCCTTCTCTCTATGTGCAGGACCTGCCTCCCCATTTAGACTATAAGCCAAGTCTCACCACCCCCCCTCCAGGAACCTCAGCACTGAGCTGAGGGAGACCCTCAATAAATATTCAAGATCATGATTATAGAGTTGTAAGGTCAATTCTTCTTCCAGGAAATGCAAGATGAAATAATCATTTGGTGCATCATTTAATTTTAGATGCTAATGTGTATGTGTGTATGGGAGAAGAGGGCAGTGGGAGAATGGGAAGGACATATTAGCTTCTAACTCAATTGAAAATATGTAAATCAAATGTTTACACAGGGTCCAGAACTTAGTAAGAATTCAATATATGATATATCAAACAATATAGGTGGGCAATGTTACTTTCTTGCTACCTTCCAGTATAGTTGGAAAACATAGAACACTCATTTTTACATCTTGGTACAGTTTGGGAAAAGAATTCTGGGGTAAATGCTAAAATAAACAGTAACTATTAACATAGGTCTTGTGTGAGAAATGGGAGGTCACTTATACCCATTTCGTGGTATTAGAGATTCTTTTGAATTATCTCACCTGAGATTTGAAGGATAAATAGGAACAAGGTAATCTAAGGGAAAAGTTAAGATCCTTCTCGGTAAGAAGCATAACTCGTGACATTTAAGTGAAAGAGTAGATATAGATAAGATTTAGGAACCAAACTGTAGTAGGACATGGGTGCTTTAATAAAGAATTATTTGTTTATGTGCCTTTTTAAACTGAAAGAAATAGAAGTTATTGAAATAAGCTTTAAGTGTCTGAATAACATGATAAGATTTGCATTTTAGAAAGGTCACTTTGGCTTATGGGGTGGCAAATAAATTAGAGAAGTTTGTATGAAAGCAGTGAAAGTTTCTATTTATTTGAGTATCTTTCTCAGGTTAGCCATTCAGAGGCATTTGCAACATCCCATGTGAGAAATGGTGGAGAACACCTGACTTGGATGTGGACAAAATAGTCTGGAAATGCTAGGGTCAGTAGTGACCCTGTGTGGTTCCCGGGTCTCAGGTTGGCAAGACTTGGAAGATGAACCAGCCATTACCTTTGCCCATTGCAGAAGTGATGCTTTCAGGAAAGTTTTCATACACAGAGGTGGTGGAAATCTTTTATAAAACCTTTGAGGATGTGAGGGTGTTGTAATTGTATAATGTGAGTTTAATTGTGTAGGTTGTGAGGATTAGGAAGGCAAAAGAAAGAAAAGAGAGAAGCCCAGTAGAGGATGGGTCAAACTGAAACAAATAAATAAATAAACAAACAAACGAACTGCAGTATTTTAAAGACGGGAGCCAAAGAGCATATTGACAGTTTATGGGGGGTTAGGATTCTGTCTGTGACCTTGGGAATTAGGGGTGAAACTCCTAATAGATTTTTAATTAGTTTATTTGTTTGCTGTATGTTTTTCCTTACTAAAATGTAAATTTATGAGGGTAGGAAATGTCTGGTTTGTTCACTACCATATTCCCAGTGTGAAGGAGCTGAAGGAGCTCAATAAATATTTGTTGAGTTATTTAATATATGAATGAATAAATTCTGCTCAAGTTGACTGCTTTGAAGGGAGTAATTCTGAGTAGGCAGCAATGGATAGGATCAGATACATTGTAATAACAGATTCTATAAAATCTTGGTATCCATTTTCCAAGACTTATGAAAGAAAGAACAAATTTCTTTAAATGTGGTAACTTTACCTAATCACTAAACTCTTAAATCAATGGTAATGGTAATTATGCACCGTGTTCCAAAGAAAAGATCCCATAAGCACATGTTCACCCCTGGATGACCATATGACTCTGAATCTCAAATAGAACAGAGCAGTTCAGCATATGCTCAATAAACCACAGCAGCAATTCCAAAATCTGCCAGGCTAAGCAAAAAAGACAAGGAATCAAAACTTCAAATGACCCTGATACCAACATTTCCTTTACTGATCTAATTCCCAAGAAATACAGTAAGAACTCGACTAATGATGTGTCTGTAAAGATTGTACCCGTATGAAGGGTAGATTCACTTGTTTTTAGTTTTTATTATTGTGTATTTTTTTGCCTTTTCTCCTAGTAACAGGGACTTAGTTATTACATCTCACATCTACTTCAGAAGCTAATGGCATCATAGAATTTTCTCTCAAATATAGGCTATAGTTTTAGACATGAGAAAGGGTAAATAGACACAGACACGTAGCTAAAATCTAAAGTGTGACCCGTGGCTTTACGGAAGTGTTATTCTACAATTATTTGCATATGGTAGCAAGAAATTTAAAAAAAAAAACAAAGACTAATTGAAAAATATTAACATTCTCATTTTAGTTTGCTAGTCAGAATTAAGGAGGTATGGCTTGTTGGAGGGAATAGAGCATTAGTGTCAGAAGATGGGGACTCAGGTTCTGACACAGCCAATGATTGGGACCTGACCTGAAGGTCATCTTAACCTCTGTGGATCTCTGTTTCCTCAAACTCCAAGTGAAAAGATGCCTTCAGGCTCTAAAATGCTCATTAATTTCATAAAATAAATAATCTAAATATGATGGATTGTGGAACTGCTACTTTTTGAAGAACATCCTGAATATCAAAGTTACAATGAGCTAGAGGTAAAAGGATCATCAGAAAAACTCTGTCCAAGTCCTTCCTTGAGGAAATGGAGAATTTCAAGATTAGGACAATTTAGTATGTGTCTGAAAACAAACATAGTCTGTCCCCCTTATATACAGAGGATATGTCCCAAAACCCCAAGTAGATGCCTAAAACTGCAGATAGTATATATACTATGTTCTTTTTTTATATACATACCTATGATAAAGTTCAATTTATAAATTAGACAGGGTAAGAGATGAAAAACAATAACTAATAATAGAACAATTATAATAATATACTGTAATAAAAATTATGTGTTTATTCCAGTCCTGCCTCTAGGTTCTTCATGACCAATTTTTTTTTCTTTTTTTTTTTTTTTTAGATTCCATATATATATGTTAGCATACGGTATTTGTTTTTCTCTTTATGACTTACTTCACTCTGTATGACAGACTCTAGGTCCCTCCACCTTACTACAAATAATTCAATTTCATTTCTTTTTATGGCTGAGTAATATTCCATTGTATACATGTGCCACATCTTCTTTATCTATTCATCTGTCGATGGACACTTAGGTTGCTTCCATGTCCTGGTTATTGTAAATAGAGCTGCAATGAACATTGTGGTACATGACTCTTTTTGAATTATGGTTTTCTCAGGGTATGTGCCCAGTAGTGGGATTGCTGGGTCATATGGTAGTTCTATTTTTAGTTTTCTAAGGAACCTCCATACTGTTCTCCACAGTGGCTGTATCAATTTACATTCCCACCAACAGTGCAAGAGGGTTCCCTTTTCTCCACACCCTCTCCAGCATTTATTGTTTATCGATTTTTTTGATGATGGCCATTCCGACTAACACACAATTGTAAAGCAATTATACTCCAATAAAGAAGTTAAAAAAAAACAAGTTATGTGAATGTGGCCTCTCTCTTTCTCTCTCAAAATATCTTATTGTACAAACGTAATGCCTTTTCCATCTTAACTAAGCACTCATCATGCACTGTGGCCATAACTTTTGCAGTTTGAGGTATAACAGCAAAACTAACACGAATTTATTTTTCCTTCTTCACAATTTCATGTATAGATGATTCGTTTTTATCATAGATCTTAGCAAACTTTGCATACAATTTTTTTCTTTCCTTATTAAGTCAAGAACTCTCACCTTTTCACTTATGGGAAGCACTTTTTGTCTTCTCTTTGGCATATCTGACTTGTCAGCATCACTTCTCTTGCACTTTACGGCATTATTAAGTAAAATAAGGGTGACTTGAACATATGCCCTTGGATATCAACAGTCAATGTGATGACCCAGAGGGTTACTAAGTGACAAACCCTGGACCAAGGGATGCGTCATGTCCCGGGCAGGATGGAGCTGGAGAGCGCAAGATTTCACCACACTATTCAGAATACCATGCAATTTAAAATTTATGAATTGTTTATTTCTGGAATATTCCATTTAATATTTTCAGACTGCAGTTGATCTAGAGTAACTGAAACCAAGAAAAATGAAATCACATATAAGGCGGGACTACTGCAAACTAGCAGGAGAGCTAAGCTTCCTAGAGCCCCTGGCTTATAAACCAGAGTTCCTTCCATATGTTCTCTTTTTTCCAGAAACAAACATTCATCAATTTATTTCATTCTTTCTAAAACTTTTTTGAATGACAAAGCTTAATTCCAAGACCTTCAAAATATTTTTAAACAATTTATTTTACAGAGGACCCTCAATTTTTAAATCCTTGGTTGTCAGACTATGACAACTAAAATGGAAAACTGCTAAGAGTCACTTGTAAAAGTATCAAATGAAATCTGAGCACAGACAAGACTATCAATTCCCATTTGCATAGGAACTTATATCTCAGAAATAATTTTTCAGGAGACATGGTTTCATGCTGAGACTTCTCCTTCTGTACTATTTTCAATTTAAAAATCTAGTTAGTTGTTAGTTACCCAGGCCTATTTCTCCAAAGAAGATGTACAGATTGCCAACAAACACATGAAAGGATGCTCAACATCACTAATCATCAGAGAACTGCAAATCAAAACTACAATGAGATATCATCTCACACCAGTCAGAATGGCCATCATCAAAAAATCTACAAACAATAAACGCTGGAGAGGGTGTGGAGGAAAGGGAACCCTCTTGCACTGTTGGTGGGAATGTAAATTGATGCAGCCACTATGGAGAACAGTATGGAGGTTCCTTAAAAAACTAAAAATAGAACTACCATATGACCCAGCAATCCCACTACTGGGCATATACCCTGAGAAAACCATAATTCAAAAAGAGTCATGTACCACAATGTTCACTGCAGCTCTATTTACAATAGCCAGGACATGGAAGCAACCTAAGTGTCTATCATCAGATGAATGGATAAAGAAGATGTGGCACATATATACAATGGAATATTATTCAGTCAGTAAAAGAAACGAAACTGAGTTATTTGTAGTGAGGTGGATGGACCTAGAGTCTGTCATACAGAGTGAAGTAAGTCAGAAAGAGAAAAATGAATACCGTATGCTAACACATATATATGGAATCTAAAAAAAAAAAAAAAAGTTTCTGATGTACCTAGGGGCAGGACAGGAATAAAGATGCAGACGTAGAGAATGGACTTGAGGACACAGGGAGCGGGAAGGGGAAGCTGGGATGAAGTGAGAGAGTGGCATGGACATATATACACTACCAAATGTGAAATAGATAGCTAGTGGGAAGCAGCCGCATAGCACAGGGAGATCAGCTCGGTGCTTTTTGACCACCTAGAGGGGTGGGATAGGGAGGGTGGGAGGGAAACACAAGAGGGAGGGGATAAGGGGATATAAGTGTACATATAGCTGATTCACTTTGTTATACAGCTTAGATTAACACAACATTGTAAAGCAATTATACTCCAGTAAAGCTGTTTAAAAAAAAATATGAATATATTTCAAAGGGCTGTTTCTCAAGATTTAACCTAGCTCGTTCAGATACAGTGGAGCACTTGATAGGTTATTTTGTCCAACTGGATAAGAAGAGATGCAATGTTGACTTCATGTATTATGCTACTTATTATAATAAAACCTCTTAAACTTTCTAATGTTGATTTATTACAAAATGTTATTGCAGGAGAAATATTTCAGTATATTAGACTTAAGCCACCCATCTGTCTCACTTCCAATACTAGTTGCCCATGCCTTGTTGCCTGTATGTTGGAATAATTACTTGAAGGCATCCATATAAGAGCTTACATATTTTAAAGTAGTGCTGCCAACAGAACATGAAAACTATAGCAACACCAATGTACCCAACTAATTATCTTCCTTCTTTCCCCATTAGGCCTCCAGAAAACTGACACAAATTTGCTAACATGAAAGAGCATCTAAGAAAATTTGAGTAGAAAGTTAAGAAAGAGAAGATGAAAGACAGAGATATAGACACAGAAGCAAAACTTTGTGGAAAGATTGAAAGAGAAAGCTAGAAAGAACACATTCATTCATTTATCATTTATTCAGTAATTAATATAGGATGAGCACTACACAATAATGGGAATGCAGAAAAGAAACTGTATAGCACCTACCCAAGAGAAGATATGATGGAAGTATTAAACCGGAGCTTAGTAGAAGGAAAAAGCTGTGTCTTCTGGGGAGATCAGTACAAATAGGTTCACAGAAAGAGGTGACATATGGACACTTGGCTAATGAAGCAGTAGGTATAGGTAGACAGAGGAGATCTGAGGCCTAAGGGTCTTTGAAAACTAATAGTAAGATTAAACAAAGAAGGACTCCTGTTTGGATGGCACATTCCTTTTTTTTCTTTAATAATAAATGCCAAGCATTGGATCAGAAGGTAGAAAACTAACAGTAAGATTAAACAAAGAAGGACTCTTGTTTGGGTGGCACATTCCGTTTTTTTCTTTAATAATAAATGCCAAGCATTGGATCGGAAGGTAGAAAGGTCCAGGTCTTAAGCAGTGGAGAGTCCATGGCGGTTGCTGAAGTGACATAATAAAATTTGTTTAAGAACCCAGGACCAAGTATGTGACAGACAGGCAACACAGAGACTAGACAAGAGGATTTTGCAATAGTCCAGGAGTTATTCAAGATGTCAACAAAGGTATGAGTAATGAGCACACAGAGGACACAAAGATGTGGGCAGGCAACTGCACTATTCAAGTGTCGTAGACTATCACCTGTATCGCCTGTATGACACACTATGAACGTGTGCCAGGATAGAACATTAAGCATGACTAACACTTCACTGAGCCAGCATGAAACCCCTCACCAAGGACATCTCGTGAGAACTGGCAGATCCATGAAAACTGTTCTCCGTCATCCCTCTTCCCCACACCATGCACATCCCAGCCTTATTTACCTCTCCGTATAAATGAAAATTCCCTTCTGCATAACATTTGCAGATCTAATAGTCAGAGTGTTCTCCTTGTTGCTATAGTCACCTTTCCCCTATTGCAATAATCCTTTCGAATAAAGTCCCTACTTAACTTTACATTTGTTTTTATTTGATAGCTTAGTGATTCTTATTTGTTCAGATTTCATATCTCCCCTCCCTTTTTTATTCTCCTAGCTCTTCTGTGTACTATATATTATACTTCTGGAATGTGGACTTACTTTAAGGAAAATATATTCTTTAGCATCTATTTAAAGTACCAACATTTTCAAATAGTACGTCTATGTCAAAGCAGAAGTCAAAAGACATAAATGAGATGATACACCTAAAGCACTCAGTATAGGGTTTGGCACAGAGTAAACTTTAAATAACTGTTGGCTGGTTGATGTCATTGTTATTATTGTAAATGTTATTATATAATGCACTTCTTAGCTCATCATTTTCTCTGATAAAATTCTCTTCTGTTCCCTAGGCCTAAGATAAAATCTAAACTCCTTAACATAACTCACATGGTCTTTTATGACAAGGATCCTATCTATCTATTAGCCCCATGGCTGGAATGAATGCTTCATTTGCTTTTTTAAACTTCCAAGTCCTGTAAATACCAGGGCTTTGTGTTTTTGCATATGAT
Source organism: Balaenoptera borealis (assembly GCF_965194805.1). Taxonomy (NCBI): domain Eukaryota; kingdom Metazoa; phylum Chordata; class Mammalia; order Artiodactyla; family Balaenopteridae; genus Balaenoptera; species Balaenoptera borealis. The sequence goes on along the minus strand of NC_138866.1, from coordinate 16,752,273 downwards.
ATTTCAACTGCCTCAAGCCCTCACCATCTCATCCCCCAATTAATATGGAAAATAATTATTGTATATTATTGATATTCAAAACTACAATGAAGTGTCAAGAACAAGTCTAAAATTACTCTTCTTAGAGATCATTATTTTTAACATTTTTTTCAGTATTTCTCTTGTTTGGATCATTTTATCCCATTTTATTATAAATACAATTCTATTGAATAAGCATTTCTATGTAATTAAAGTATTTTATAAACATAACTTACCAGTGGTGGTACAATAGTTCATTTTACAAGTAACCTATAATTTATATGACTAATTTAATAGTGTTTAGCTTTTTATGTTTTATCTATTTTCTGGCTATTATTAATAAGGTTATGATGAGTATTTATGTACATGTACATTAATCAACATTTTTGATAATTACCCAAAGTTTCATTATGTTCTTAGAATCATTTACCAGAACCAGATCGCTAGATCAAAGTATATAAATATTTAACAAGTTTATACTCTCAGAAGTGGATGAAAGTTCTGCTTGCATTGCACACTGACCAAGATTGCATAAGTTAAATTTTTTATCTTTTGCTAATTTATTGTCTTTCTGTATCCTACTAAAAACGATTATAGTAATGATTTTTGAACACCGTTTATATGCCAGACTCAGTAGGAAGCATTGTATTTTTAAAATTATTTGTATAATACTCAATGTGATTTTTTTTTGAATTTTATTTTATTTATTTTTTTATACAGCAGGTTCTTATTAGTCATCAATTTTATACACATCAGTGTATACATGTCAATCCCAATCCCCCAATTCATCACACCACCACCTGCACCCCCCGCTGCTTTCCCCCCTTGGTGTCCATATGTTTGTTCTCTACATCTGTGTCTCAATTTCTGCCCTGCAAACCGGTTCAACTGTACCATTTTTCTAGGTTCCACATATATGCATTAATACATGATATTTGTTTTTCTTTCTGACTTACTTCACTCTGTAGGACAGTCTCTAGATCCATCCACATCTCTACAAATGACCCAATTTCTTTCCTTTTTATGGCTGAGTAATATTCCATTGTATATATATATATATACCACATTTTCTTTATTCAGCTGTCTGTCAATGGGCAATTAGGTTGCTTCCATGTCCTGGCTATTGTAAATAGATCTGCAATGAACATTGGGGTGCATGTGTCTTTTTGAATTATGGTTTTCTCAGAGTATATTCCCAAGAGTGGGACTGCTGTGTTATACGGTAATTCTATTTTTAGTTTTTTAAGGAACCTCCATACTGTTCTCCATAGTGGCTGTATCAATTTACATTCCCACCAACAGTACAAGGGGGTTCCATCTTCTCCACACCCTCTCCAGCATTTGTTGTTTGTACATTTTGTGATGAGATGGCCATTCTGACTGGTGTGAGGTGATACCTCATTATAGTTTTGATTTGTGTTTCTCTAATAATTAGTGATGTTGAGCAGCTTTTCACGTGCTTCTTGGCCATTTGTATGTTTTCTTTGGAGAATTGTCTATTTAGGTCTTCTGTCCATTTTTTGATTGGGTTGTTTGTTTTTTTAATATTGAGTTGCATGAGCTGTTTATATATTTTGGAGATTAATCTTTTGTCTGTTCCTTCTTTTGCAAATATTTTCTCCCATTCGGAGGGTTATCTTTTCATCTTGTTTATGGTTTCCTTTGCTTTGCAAAAGCTTTTAAGTTTCATTAGCTCCCATTTTTTATTTTTGTTTTTATTTCCATTACTCTAGAAGGTGGATCAAAAAAGACCTTGCTGTGATTTATGTCAAAGAGTTTTATTGTGAAAATGACTATACTACCCAAAGCAATCTACAGATTCAATGCAATCCCTATCAAATTACCAATAGCATTTTTTACAGAACTAGAAGAAAAAAAATCTTAAAATTTGTATGGAGACACAAAAGACCCCAAATAGCCAAAGCAGTCTTGAGGGAAAAAAAAATGCAGCTGGAGGAATCAGACTCCCTGACTTCAGACTATACTTCAAAGCTACAGTAATCAAGACAATATGGTACTGGCACAAAAACAGAAATATAGATCAATGGAACAGGATAGAAAGCCCAGAGATAAACCCATGCACATATGGTCAACTAATCTATGACAAAGGAGGCAAGGATATACAATGGAGAAAAGACAGTCTCTTCAATAAGTGTTGCTGGGAAAACTGGAGAGCTACATGTAAAAGAATGAAATTAGAACACTCCCTAACACCATACACAAAAATAAACTCAAAATGGATTAGAGACCTAAACATAAGACTAGACACTATAAAACTCTTAGAGGTAGCATTCTTTTTAAAAACTTGGAATCTAAAAAAATGATACAAATGAACATATTTACTAAACAGAAACAGACTCACAGACTTCGAAAACAAATTTATGGTTACTAAAGAGGACACGTGGGGGGGAGGAATAAATTAGTAGTTTGGGATTAACATATACACACTATTGTATATAAAATAGATAATCAGGGCTTCCCTGGTGGCGCAGTGGTTGAGAGTCTGCCTGCCGGTGCGGGGGACATGGGTTCGGGCCCTGATCTGGGAGGATCCCGCGTGCCGTGGAGCGGCTGGGCCCGTGAGCCACAGTTAATGAGCCTGCGCGTCTGGAGACTGTGCTCCGCAACGAGGGAGGCCGCAATGGTGGGAGGCCCGCGCACCGCGATGAAGGGTGGCCCCCGCTTGCCGCGGCTGGAGAGGGCCCTCTCGCAGAAACGAGGACACAACACAGCCATAAATAAATAAAATAAAAATAAATAAAAAATAAAGAAATAAAAAAATTAAAAAAAAAAATAGATAATCAACAAGGACCTACTGTATAGCACAGGGAACACCACTCAATTTTTTTTAATTAGTATTTAATCAACATTTTGACTCCCTTTTTAAAAATATCAGTTCATACCATTTTCTCATTCATCTAGTTGGAGATTGTTTTGGTTATTTGGGATGAGCTGTTTGTATAGTAAAATATTAGTTTTTTGTTTCTGTTATCTTTGTGACATTTTAATTTATTTAGTATTATTTGAATGTTTAATTTATGTTTACAATAAAAACAATTAATGACTATTTTAGACAATTCATAATATATATAGTTATTAGTTAAATAATTAAAATTATTATAAGCCCATATATGAACAATTAATCACTTAACACTAAGAAAATAATATTTAATAATCTTTTTAACATAATAATTTAGTATATTGTTTAGATTTTCCTTGTAGTTATAATATATACATTTTTCAAAAGTAAAATTATTAAATATATAATGTTTTTAGCTAGCAAAATGAATATATCTTCATTTTCTTTCAAAGAGATAAATGAATGTAACTTCATTTTTACATTTAACAATTACCTTGTTAGACATTTGTATGAGTCCTTTATATATTTTACCTTTTTAAATGATGTTATTATAAACATCCTTGCATGCAAACATATCTGTTGTTTTCCAATTGTATCTTTAGGTGAAATTTTGGGAAATTGAATTGTGAATTTATATGAAGGGATTTGCTACAGAGAGCTGGCCTTAAGCAATTGTTGGAGCTGGTTAAGCAGTCTCTATAAGGCTGTTGTCTGCACGTCTGATGCTGGAGCTTGAAGTCTGAGGGCAGGTAATCAGGAAGGGAAAGTGGATATAAAGAAGGTGAGGAGAGCAAGCACGAGCTGGAATCTACAACCTCTGGGATATATATATATCCTGGTGAGTCTGTTTCTATCATTGAATCCAAACTGACACACAGAAAAAGATCAGAGAAAACAGAAATGCAAGAAATATGATAAAAATGATAGCTAACCCTTGCATAACATTCACTATATCCAGGCATTTTTCAAAATGTTTAATACATAGTAAAACTTTTAATCCCCATAGTAGCCCTATGAGATAACTACTACTATACTTTTTATCCAAAAGAAAAATTGAGGCACAGAGATATTAAGTAACTACTAAAGGATACTTAGATAATATGTTTGTTTCCTAGAAAATTTTGAAAAAAACAAAAGGGTGATACCTTTATTTGTTACTATGTTTTTGTTTGTTTTGATTTGTTCTTGATATTTCCTCTTATCCAAACCATTTGTAAATATGCAAATTGTAAACAATTTGGCTTAGTAATATAAACAGTAGAATATCCGTACTTCAGTGTTCATCTTGGCTCTTGAAAATGATTACCTTTATCCAAACCATGTATTACTGGAAAGCAGGACAGATCTAGAAATCCTCCCAACTTTCCATGGCTAATCAAAAAGACTGCTCTGCTCTCACATATTTTGTTATCAGAACCACCTCCATTCTTCCTCAATGACTCCTATAAAACTCAGCAATGACTTTTTTTTACCTGTCTCTATAAAACCCTGAATCATATTTCTTTTCTTTAAGATAGTCTTCATTAATAAAACTCCTCCCTATTGCAATAACCTACATATAATTATTTCCTCAATTTGGAGTAAATTTTGTCTTCTATACTCTCATCTATCTCTTATACTAATATTTTTTGGAACTCCTTACCATGTCATTAATGTGCACCATTTACCACCATTTACCACTTCATAGATTATTCTTTCTTCAGGGGGCAGTTTGTTCTATTTATTTGGGTTTAACATTTATATTTTTGTAGTATGCACTTTCACATGTCTTTTACTCCAATAGAATCTGAACTCCCTATTTCAGGAACCAATACTACCTGTATCTCTGAAAACTATCATAGTGCCAAAAACAGAGGTGTTTTATAAAGGTTTTATTAGAAATAAATCCATGCATGCATACATGCTTCAATGCAATAAAACAACCCATGTAGTTGACATGAAACATTTGGCAGTAAGACATGCACTGCCTACAGGATTTTTCAAGTCTCCTTTGGGAGTGTTGGCTAACTGCAGAAGAATTTATTATCCCCGCAAAATCTCTTATTGATGAATTTTAATTAAAAGCATTTTGATGTGCTCTGTAGTTCCTTTAGATAATATGTGCATTCCCAACTCCTAACTAAATTGGTAAGAAATCACAGAAAACAGTCTGAAATCATATTCCCATCCTCATGTACTGGTTATATATTGTTACATAATGAATTAATACAAAACATAGTGGGGGCTTCCCTGGTGGTACAGTGGTTAACAATCCGCCTGTCAATGCAGAGGACACGGGTTCAAACCCTGGTCCGGGTAGATCCCACATGCCACGGAGCAACTAAGCCTATGTGTCACAACTACTGAGCCTGCACTCTGGAGCCCGCGAGCCACAACTACTGAGCCCATGCACCATAACTACTGAAGCCCATGCACCTAGATCCCATGCTCCTCAACAAAAGAAGCCACCACAATGACAAGCCTGCACACCACAACAAAGAGTAACCCCCGCAACTATAGAAAGCCCACACACAGCAAAGAAGACCCAATGCGGCCGAAAATAAATAAATAAAAATAAATAAATAAATTTATTAAAAATCATAATGGCTTAAAATAATAATATTTATTCTGTTCAGGCATCTATGAGTCCGTTGGGCACTTCTTGTTATCAGGTATGAACTCAACCATGTATCTGCGGTTAGCTATGGGTTATCTCAGCATCTCTGCTAACTGGCCAGTTCTGGCTTCTGCTGGGGCTCATTCACATGTCTGATGATTGACTTGCTGTCATCCTAGCATGACGGGTGACTAGGCCACCTATCTTACATCCTTGAATAGGCTGCTTTTGTTTTTTATTCTAGTATGGCAGGAATACAAGAGGGAAACAAGAAGCACATAGGTTTCCTGAGACCTAGGCTTGGAAGTGGCACAAAGCTGCATGTTATTGGCCAGATTAAGTCACAAGTCCAGCCCAAAGTCAAGGGTGGGAAAAGAGAACCATCTTTTGATGGAAACAGCTACCAACTCACATTAAACAGGGTATTCATACAGGGAGGAGTGAAGCATTGGAAGTGTTTCTGCAATCAGTCTGTAACACACCATTTGTATAAATTTTGCTCTCCCCTTGGGATAAGTAAATAAAATATCAATCCTAGAGAAGCAGTTTAATCCAAATGATGTTTAAGACCACAAGGGTGACACAGAAATGAAAAAGAAAATGAACACTAACATTTTTGATTGCCTACTTTGTATGAGGTACAGGGTGTGCTCAGCACATTTATTAGGTCATAAGATACTCACTATAAAGCCCCCCCCCCCCAAAAAGATATTATCCCCATTATTTCTCAGATGAAGAAACTGAAGTAAGAGAGTTTAAATTTCTCAATGTCACATTACAAGTAAGTGGCTGAACCATGATTCCAATCCCGTTCCAAAATTCATGTTCTTTAGTTAACCCATAACTGCCATTGAAGTGCTGCTTTTCTATCTTTTTGGTTGTCTATTTAATTCCTCAACAGTACAATAAGCCTTAGAAGACAGAGACCTTGCATCCTTTCAATCAACCACTACTTCTAACAGAATGATGCTATTGGTTTACAAGTTTGAATATGTTCAAATGTCTTATTGTTAAAAGACAAAAATCTCAATGAGTTGGACTTTGTCTACATAGAAAATAGAAGTCTGTGTCAATAGTACTAAAAAAAATATTGAAATCTTCTTGGAATCAGCAAGGACACAATAATAATATTTTTTTCTCATGATTATAGTTCCAAAGCCCATTAACTCCCCTACAAGTTCCATGAAATAAAAGCAAAGACAGTAACCAGGAGGGGTGGGGGACTGCAGGCTTTCACATTAATCCCATACTGAATACTTCTGTAATAAGAAAGTGAATAAAAAATATGTTTCCATCAAGTAATCCTATCCACAAAAGACAGATCTTTTCAATGCGGTCCCCAGGAGGATGAAGTAGCTGTAGGGAATCTCTGCTATTCCTGCTTTTTCCCCCTTTTGTTCAAGAGGCAGAAACAAATCTTCCCAAAATGAGCCCTTTAAATATGAAACGATCACCAGAGGCTAATTGAAACAACAGACAACTGAAACAAATTATGCATTCTTCCCTTAGATAAGAAACTTAAATGATAAATCCTTCAAGACTAGAAAGTGTGAAATAAATTGAAATGCAATTAAGTGTCAGAATTAATAACATTTCCAAGTTATTTCTTATAGAATCTCTTGAAATGCTTTGAGGTTTTGGGAACTTTGTATTTATCTCAATCAAGCTTATCTCAAGTTTTGTTTAAAAAAAAAGAAACAAGTTTTATTTAAAAGAAAAAGGTGGACCTAAAGATCCACTTCCTTAGTCTCTACCTGAAAATGCAAGCTTTAAAAATTTTTTTTGCTTTGTTTTTTTTCCACCCTCTCCACTCTTCCTCAACCAGCATTTGATTAAACAGCAGGAAGCCTGGACAGCATGACTTGTTTCAAATCATCAAGTCAGCTGTGTCTTCCTTGGTTATTACTTTGTAAAGTTTATTGAAACAGATAATTATATTGAGTTTAGTCTTATGCTGGAAATTGTACAAAGATGATAATCTTGTGAGGACAATCGCCTCCAAAAGCTGAGGGACTGCTGCTGTTGATGAATTCAATCTGAATGACTATCAGCATGATTTGTTTGGCTGACAAATTTTTTATTAGATAAGCCTGTGAGTGGTTAAAATGACCTAGTTCATCCAAGGACGGGAATCTGTGATAGGACCTAGTGAGGTAAATTATAAATTTATTCTCCGTGTCCTATTCAGCAGGTTAATCGTTACCTAACATAAATGGACACTGAATAAATAAACTAATTTCCCTACCATTTAAGAAAGCATCAGAGCTAATGAATGGTGTAAAGTGCCAAAGTCTTCTTAGACAATTCAAGCTATGTTTCTTTTATGAAATTTTGGTTTGGACAGGACATACACTGAGACAAATGAAACTTAACTGTGTAGATGCCAAAAGCTCTGTGGAACAAAATAAATAATTATAAAAGGAAGACATGTCATCCAATGTCAGAGTCTAAAAATCACTGCCATTACTATAATGACCAAAAAACTATGTAAAAGAATTCATTAAAAAATGAGAGTACTCATATTCCCAAATTTCAGTGAAATTAAATGAACTTCTTTCTTTGAGGAGGACTTAAATATATTGTGTGTTTTGGGTTTTACTTATCACAAATTAAAGTGCCTCTGATCCCAAGGCTACTTAATAGGAATCTAATTATCTAAAAATACTAGAAGAAATAAAGAAAGGCCATATAAAAAGGAAAGAGTTTAATTTAGGGCTGGAAGCAAAGAATGTAGACTTCAAGATCTATACTCAAGGGAATTCCTGTATTTCCATGCAAACATTAGGCAAGAGTTCTTTTGAGATAAAAGCTATGACTTTCTATGAACTAGTGTCATGTCACACTATGTGTAAATCCACCAAATTAATGTCATGATAAAGCTGTATAACCTCAAAGGAATTATATAAATAAACACTATCATTCAGAAATGTACTTCCCTTATGCATTAGTCAAGATCAAATCCTGTGGTTGGAAAAATCAGTTATTTTCCATGTTATAAAAACTTGGATTACATTTTTTTCCTAAATCATACTATTAGGAAATGTCTGAGTGGGTCTGTCTGGATTGTTGATCATATATTAAACCATCCTGACTTCCTTGTATGCATTGTCTAGACAATATTATAAATTCCCCAAGAGCAGGTACAGTATATCATTGCAAGTTGAAATTCTAGGCCCTCCTGCAAATGTTTAAAGAAAAGAGCCTTTCTTAATTACAAAGTAAGCAAATGTCCCATTGGCATATCTCATTTCATGCTTTCCCCCTCCCGAGGCCTCCTTCCCCTTTACCACCATCATATACTCTCATGTAGGGGATGCTTAAGCAAGTTTTATCTGTGGCCCATGTCTGCCTTATACTTTAATAAGCCATTCTTACTATTACAGAAAATCAGAAAGAAAAGAACAACTGAGAATTGAAACCTTTACATTATGACTTCAGCTAATATTTATTAAAACGTTATGATGACTGCATGTAAAGTCTAGTGATAATCAAATAAGACGTGTAATTTTCTTAAAAGTCTTTTTCCAGTTTTTCAATTTTCTTTTTTCTTTTCTTTTTTTTTTTTTTTTTTAAATATTTGAGTCCATCTGGGTGAAAGGTACAGGGGAACTCTGTATTCAGTTTCTGTGAGTTTTAAATTATTTCAAAATTAAAAACTAGAAACATTAAAAATAAAACAACCTTGCTGTGTGGCAGACATTGTGTTTGATAGTTATATAATATTATATCATTTAATTAAATTAAGGAAAAATAAATGTAATTATTTTCTATTCAGACGAATTGTGTGTGTGTGTGTGTGTGTGGTAGGGTCACACTTGAATTTCTAAGTATACTAGGCCACAAATTAAATGAAGAAATCTACAGATCTAAATCCATTCTAACAACAACCAGAGTTATACTCCAACATAATATCATCAATCAATCCAAAATTAGGGGATGTATTTCCATTCAAATCTATCTTATCCTGCTCAATATAGCACAGTTCTGTTCTAATCTATCATCAACTCCTCTTGATTTCAACTATTAAGACTTTTCAGATCCATCCATTTCCCCACCTTCTCTGTAGCTAACCCTTAGTCTGTTACCATCAACTTTGCCTGGAAATTGCCTCTGAACTGACCTCCACATGTTTTGTCTTTCTTCCCTCATAATCGCTGTCTCCTTCAGGACATTGTAAATTCCTTGAGGATTAAGGATTGAGATTATGTATTTGTTTTAGGTTGGGTTTCCCCAGAAACAGGCCCTGAGACAAGAATTTGAGTTTGAGGTGGTACATGGAAACACCAGCACGGGAACGGAAAAGCGAGATAGGGGAAGGATGAAAGCTGATAAAGGGTCCATACAACAATCTTTCTGTGGAGGGAGCAGTGTAGAGTATGTCCCAGAGCTACGTATGGGAGAGAAAAGTAGAGTGTTTGTTTTTTAAAGTTCATCCAGCATTTTCTCAGGGCTGCTCCTAAAAAGTGGGGGAGGGAGGGAATAACTCCCCATACTCCCGGCCTGCTGTTCAGTGGGCTGGGTGGTAGAAAGCCCTCAAGCAGCATCAAGCAGAGTTGTACAAGTTCTTGCAATAGGCTGCTGTGTGCAAAAGTTTTGCTGGTGAGAACTGAGGGGAGAAAGGCACGTCCACAGTAGTGTTTGCTCTCCTTGTATTTTTGCCCACTATCGTCTATTTAATATTATGCCTAACACAATGCATAGCATAGTAGGCAGGAAAAGAACACTTAACGCAAACTGTAATCTTTATATAAAAGTAGCTTAGAATACAGTAGAAAAAATAATCTCCTTGGCTTGCCACAATAACACAGACTTATTACATTGGCTCTGATCATTAATAGATACATTTCATGGCTCTGAAATAGCTAACGTTCATAAATTTCCCCCTTATTAAGAAGATAAACATTTTCCAAGATGGATGAGTTCAAGGTTTGTTTTTAAGCATGGAGTTTGTAAATAATATAAATAATATTTTCCTTAATATATCTCTTTCAACCTCAAGCATTATTGCTTTTAATCATACCTATTTTTGCCTACAGTTTTATATTGAAATGTGATTTTTGACAAAGAGCTGTGATGATAGGTTATCAGTTTCTCACAGGTAAGAACTGTATCTTGTTTCTTATAGCTGCAATGTCGTGTACAGACTAGGTGTCCAAATAAATGTGCTTCAGACTAAGTTGTTAGATGTGGCTAACTGCATATTTTTGGCTTGAATTGGAGTCAGTTAAATAGAAAGTATTTGTATCAGTCAAAGACACAAAGAAAAAACATAGTGGAAAACACTCATATTTCTCTTTCCAATCTTATTACTCTGTGATTGACTTCAGCAAAGTGCCAACTACTTTTTTTTCCCCCAAACACCTAAATACCTTTGCTTTTGAAATATATGTATCTAACTGAGCTGCTTATTTCTTCACAAAACCTCCTTCTATTCCTGACAGAATAAAAGAAGGGCTTCTGGGAGAATAGGAAAGTAATGTATAATTTGAAAAGAAAGTTCTGAATCATCCTGTCATCTGGGCACGTAACTGAGCCAATCCAACCAGAGAAATCTGCACTTTTGCCTCTGGTCTGGGATGGGCTCAAGTTGTATCCCATTAGGGTCTGTGGGGCAGGAAGAAGGACACGTGCTTTGTGGCATTTGGTTCTGTCTCTGACATGGTCTTCACTATTTAATGGTTTCATGGCTGTCCGTTTCCTGATCCCTAAGTGTCACCTTCTTATCTGTAAAAGGCACATTAATAACCATCTCAAGGTGTTGCTCTGAGGGAAAGTGGGAAAATGCATGAACATTCACAAAGCATCAGAATTGTGTCTAGTACATAAGAGATAACTGATACACATCAACATTTCCCTTCTCTTCACTTCCTGAGGTTGTGACAGTGTATTTCCAAATAACCTTGCATCTATCCTAAATCGTATTCTTATTTGCTTACTCCTGCAATTTCACCTCAAATCCTCCAATAGTGGTCCTTTAAGACCATGACTCATCCACCTATATCTCACCTCAGCTTTTTTAGAAAATGCCTTAGAAGTTGCTGCCTGTCTGACCTCACAGGAGCCTGCTAGAGAAGGCTTCATTCTTTCTCCTTCACTTTTCTCTTGGGGAAGGCATCATGAATCCACTCGTTGCTTGGGAGTGAACTCAACTTGAATCATTGTATTTTTGAGTACAGGGTTTCTTTTTTTTTTTTTTTTTGAGTCCAGGGTTTCTTTAGCTGGATAAAGAGCGTTGGCAGCTGCTAGCAAAACTCCCTTTTGGTTTCGTTGACTCTGTTTACCCATGTGACCCATAGTTCAGCTACGGGCCATGCTTTGTTTTGTTTTTAAATACCCAGTTCCATATCATACATTCTATAGAAAAATGTTCTTCTGGACATTTATGGCAAAGATTTCTTTCTTTTTCCTTAAATTTATTCATTTATTTTTGGCTGCCTTGGCTCTTCGTTGCTGCGCGCGGGCTTTCTCTAGTTGCAGTGAGCGGGGGCTGCTCTTCATTGCAGTGTGCGGGCTTTTCATTGCGGTGGCTTCTCTTCTTGCGGAGCACGGGCTCTAGGCCTGTGGGCTTCAGTAGCTGCAGCATGTGGGCTCAGTAGTTGAGGCGTGCAGGCTCTAGAGCGCAGGCTCTGTAGTTGTGGCGCATGGGCTTAGTTGCTCCACGGCACGTGGGATCTTCCCAGACCAGGGCTCGAACCCGTTTCCCCTGGGTTGGCAGGCGGATTCTTAACCACTGCGCCACCAGGGAAGTCCCATATGACAAAGATTTCTGACTATCAATAAACTCTTGATCTCTCTTTTATCTTTTACCGAATTAGCTGTCTCTTCTCTCTTTGTGTCAGTGTAAAATCAGAAGTCAACCCTCTTTCTGTGAATTCTCACTGCAATAACTCCCTACTCAGTTGCCTTTGGGTCTTACAGACTTTACTTAAGATTTGGCATATTTGAGGGATTACACATTACCATCTGACTTGCTCCTCTCTCCCCTTAAATACTTTACATTTCTTAACTGGCCAGGTTATCCACATTTCTGCTTCTCAGGAAACACAATTCTCAGATCTTCTTATGCAGATAAGTTTAGCTTTGCACCATCCATGGCCTGGGGTGCCATTTACATATGTAAGATTCATTAAGGAGTTCTAAAAACCATGGATCACTTTCTCCAACTTGAGAAGTAAATGCAGGTTTTTATGGATTAAAGCTTATATGATGTTACAGGTCCTTTTTAAGAAAAAGAATTTAAGAAATATTACTTTTGCAAAATTTTTAAAACACAGGAACATATGCACACCCTGTTATATCTCTATTCCAAGGGCCATGTAAGTGAGAGTCTCTAAAGCTTAAAATTTTTTAATTTCATGATAAGCCATCTTTGTCCAAGACCCACCCACTTTTTAGTTGAATAGAATAACTGGTAAAGGATCTGAAATTTCCAACTCATCCTATTCTTCGTCCAATAGTCTTCAGGAATAAGGAGAGGTTAGTCGTGTATTTATTTCGCTTTCGATTTTAATTGTTAAATTTGAAAAAAAAAAAAAACAACTATGGTCAATACTGTTTCTAAATTATTATTTTCTTTCTGAATATTTCCTTAGACCTTCATTCAATGACTTCAGCATCCTCAATTATGATAAAACGATTCAAAATTGGTCCTATGTCTTGGGCCAGCTCCTTGGAAATTCCCCTAAGTACCTTTTGAACTCTAAATCAAAGTACATATTTGAAATGACACGGCCTATAAACTGGTGCTCACTATAAGAATTTTGTAAATGCTTTCTTGTAGGAGCAGAAACATTTGAGAATCTGATCTTGACATTTCAGCAGACCTGGCCTTGCTCTTGCAATTTCGAGCTACTTTCCGATGAGCTCCAAAGTTTGCGGATAAAATAAAGTCTCCTGATGGACATGGATGGCACTGCTGTCCCTGATCTGTTGATGAGTTGTCTTAAAAATTTAGCTGAGATATTTCAGTGGCCTTATCCTTTTACAGAAGAATTAATAGTCAATCATTCAGCTCCAGATTAAATGCCTCTGATTTCACAATCACCATTACTCTGCCAACCTCCTGGTCTACCTAGACCTCTAAAATCAAAACAGATATTCCTTCCTTTTATTACCTGCCCTAGGGCGCATTAGGGAGCCTACTGTAAAGTAATTAACACTGCACTGGGAATCAGACACCTCCTGGTTCTACTACTTTCTCCTAGGAGAATTTAGGCTGGTGCCTCCATTTTTTAATTAGGCCAAATGTAAATAATATTAACTCTATAAACCTAAACTAATTACTATGGGAATCAAATTAGATAATTTATAAAGGCAATTTTAAATATCAGTGATCTAATATAGCATGGAGATTTTCTTTTTATTTTATTCTTATTATTTTTAAATAGTTAATGCCAGAGATTATTAAAAATTGAAGAAAAAAAAAAGGATATATTTTAAAAAGTAAGTATCTCATCCTATCTGTTCCATGTTCTCCAGCCACATTATTCTCCTATCCTATATGTAGTGGTTGGGGTTCTCCAAAAAACAGAATCAATAGGACATGTGGGTAAGTAGATAATAGATAGATAGATAGACAGATACAGAGATAGACAGATACAGAGAGATAATGAAAAAGAGATTTCTTTTAAAGAATTGTATCACATGATTATAGGGACTGGCAAGTCTGAAATCTGCCAGGCAGACCAAAGCACTGGAAATTCCTGCAAGAGTTAGTGTTATAGTCTCAAGTTGGAGGTGATCAAGAGGCAGGATTTCTCCCTTTTTGGAGAACCTCAATTTTTTCCTCATAATTATTTCAACTGATTGAATGATGCCCACCCACATTATGAAGAGTAATCTGCTTTACTCAGTTTACTGAGTTAAATATTAATCATGTATAAAAAAGTATCTTCATAGCAACACCTAAACTGGTGTTTGACCAAAAAACTGGGTATCATAGATTAGTCAAGTTAACATAAAATTGTCACACCATAGAACACTTTTTTAAACAAACTTTAAATTTTAGAATACTTTTAGATTTATAAAATATTGTAAAGAGAGTATAGAGAGTTCCCATATATTTTATATTCAGATTTCCCTATTATTAACATCTTGAATTTGTAGGGTACATTTGTCACAATTAACAAACCAATATTGACACATTATTGTTCAATAAAGCCCATACTTTGTTCAGATTTCTTTAGTTTTATCTATGTCCCTTTTCTGTTCCAAGATTCCATCCAAGATGCCACATTGCATTTAATCATCACGTCTCCTTCAGCTCCTCTTTGCTGTGACAGTTTCTCAGACTTCCCTTGTTTTTGATAATATTGACAGTTTGAGAAGAACTGGTTAGGTATAAGTTTAGGGGAAAAAAACCCACAACAATAAAGTGTCATTCTCATCATATTATATCAAGGGTACATATTTATTACGTGACTTATCACTGTTGATATTATGTATTACCTGACTGAAGTAATACATAATTGCTTTTGATTTTTTTTATTGTCCTTGGAGAGCTACTCTATAAATATAAATGTTAATGTGTATGTATACATATGTGTGTTTTAAAATATATACATTCAAATGCATTATGTGTATATACAGGTTTATATTTGTATATTATTTTACTTACTCTGTAATGGAGACCATGCTATGGAACCATATACAGAGAAGGAAATTGTCATTCTCAAATGATGCATAATATTCCATTATATAGATGGACTAATTTTTTTAACTTTCCTCTATTGAAAGATATTTACCTTGTTTTTGTTTTTTAACTCTTAGAAACAGTGCTACATTGAATATCTTTGTATTGAGCTCATGGTGGAGAAAATCCATAAGGTAAATTCTGAGAAATGGAATCCTACAACAAATGTGTGCATTTTTTATTTGATAGGTATGGCAAAATTGAACTCTTTAAAGGTTGTAACAATTTATATTCACTGTGTCTGTTTTTTCATACATTTGCACACAAGTATATTATCAAATCTTTTTATATTTTCCAACCTGATAAGTAAAAATATATTTAATCATAGTTTAAATTTGTTCTTCTTACTAGTAAAGGCAAGTATCTTTTTATGCGTTTGAAAGACATCTGCGTTTCCTACTAAGAAATGTCCTGGTCTTTTGCCCATTTTTCAGTTGAATTGTTGATAATTTTCTCATTAATTGAATATAGAAAATCAGCACATTATAACATAATCTGCAAACATTCTCCAATGTGTCGATGTCTTACTTTTTAAGGTCTGTTTTTAAAGGTTATGCAGATTTTTTTTTGTATTTGAATTCTTAAAATAATTTTAAAATATTATCTGTGTTTTGCATTAAACTTTAAATAATCTTTGAATGTTTTCTCTTAGACTTTTATGAATTATTTTTTATAGTTAAAACTTTAATCAGACCAGAATTTATTTTGGAGTAAGGAATGGGGTAGGGGTTCGTTTTCTACCAGAGATGGCTGTATAATTGCTGTCCCTTTGTTGACTACTCCATCATTTCCCTACTGATGTGTAATGTCAATTTTATCATATCATTTTTAATTCTTCATTATGTTCCATAGTGTTTCTACCATGCAGGTGTTTTTTTTTGTTTTTTGTTTGATTGGCTATCATCACTTAAGCAGTTGCCTCATTTGTGAAAGCCTAGTTGGCTGTTTGTGATTTGTTGTTTCAATTTCTTAAGCTTCAATTTCTTAACCTTGAGGCATATACAGACTGAGGTTTTGGTTTGTTTACATAGGTACTAAGGCATTAGAACCACTTCAGTATGATGGCCTCCTTGTTTAATTAACACTAGTAAGAGGCTGTGCTGGGATGTGAACCCAGAAAGTTGAACTCCAGGGCTCACATTCTTAACTATGAAATGTTATGTATTAAATCTAGCTCCAGGGAAATAATATTAGCTGGGGACATATGAGGATCATATTTTTCTGTTCGGGTTGATATTGACTCTGTGCTTTTTGTCGTTGCTGCACTTGAAAGTGATGATAACAATGTCAATGAATGCAGCTTTATTATACAGATACTTAATGAGAAAACAGAAAGAAAGTTGTGCTAGATTATCCAGCAAATTATGTTTATATGGTTTCTATCAGAGATGGTTACTAATAGAGGGAAGTATATATTACATATATATATATACACACACATATATATTACGTATATTAAATATATATTACATATATATGTAAAAAGACAGTAAAATCTTTCAAGTCTGATACAGCAATCAGAAATCTCTCCTATCATTTTTCTTGTGTTAAGCTATTTAACGCATATGTTTTTCAACTTGTGGAAAGAAATTACATAGAATTTTTGAGCTTTTCCTTATGAGTATACTAGATGCAAAGAACTTTTCTTTCTTGGGTACTATAAATAGAAGGGTGAAATGATCACACACATATGCCCCAAATTGTCACTGGCTTCACCAAAAATGCAGTGAATTTACTCTCTTTTCATCACAGAAATATGACTATTTTAACAGTACTTTCATGCTTAAAAATACACAAAATAATTTTTAAACGACAAAATAAACGTTTTTTACATAAAACTGGAACTTTTCTTTGTTTCTCCGTTGATTAAATATCCTCCCAGAAACAAGTGGTTGCCTGTAAGGGTAAGAGCTTATCTGCAGTAGACAGAAGGATACACAGAATAGATTATGTGATTCTTTACAAAACGTCCCATACTGACTGCATCACAGCCGGAAAACTTTCATTTTGGCTTTATATAAATATTCTAAATGGCCAGCACTTGATTCTTCTTCTTCTTTTTTTTTAAGGAGCCCAATTATTCTTGGATAACATCTGTGCAAACTGTGAAGTAAGTAAATCAATCTTTGGAGCTTTTGGTAAAAGTTCAAGATCTTACAGTCAGCATGGTATATACACGGTTCTGTTCTTTGCTGTAACGTCCTTGTGCTCTGGTCCATTTTAAGCAATCTTGAAAATGTGGTTTCGGCCCACATTGGCTTTATGTCTTTTTTCTTTCAGCATCTATGTAAAATGAGCCCCTTATTTAGCAGATATCTTCTTGTATTCTGTGTTTCAGCTCAAGAAAAATAAAGGGCTTATCTATCATTAGAACTTTGGGGTATTGAGAGTAGATGAAAGGCCAACTGGCTCCAATTTTACCGCCTGTATCATTAAAATATATGCCAACTGTAGAGATTTTTTCCAGCAATTGCCTACTACTGGTTCACATACTGATCTGATATCTTAGAGACCTTCATGGCCGGGACTGCCAAGGCCTTCCACAGATGTATGCAACTTACACCAAGGATTACATCACCCGCCACTGAAGGGCAGCGACTTCCCTGATGAGACACAGACACCTGTACTTTTAATGGGGCACAGCAAGAATATGGAATAGGTATGGTTTTCAGTTTGAGAGTGCAGGAAATTAACTCAAGTTTAGAATAAATTTAGGCAATAAAAAGAAATTGATAGATACTGGGAGAAATAGTTATATATATATATATATATATTTGGGTGTTGTTTTCTAGATCTTAAAAGGAACCATTCTTTTAAAAAAACTAATGTCTAATCAAATTAAGAATGAGGAAAGCATTCTAACTTTCACATAAGAATGGATTCAGAGAGTAAAGAGAGAATGAGAGAGGGAGGAAGGAGGCCTGGAATTTTATCTCATACATTTGTTTATTCAAAAACACTTGTTGATTACTTCCCTCAAGCAGCATAATAAAATTTTCCTGGCACCACAGGGAGGCAAAGGTAAGAACTACCCAGATAATCCATCCCAAAGGTGAAAACCAGTTTACTTAGGAAACACAAGAACTATACTTTTCTAATTGCAAGTAATTCTTCTCTGGAGCTATTTTCCACCTTGTTTATAAGTGAATCGCCTTAGCTCTTAAGCTAGTGGATGATAAGTGTGCACTTTCAAAAAAATGTAATGTTTTTGCAGCGGTATAGAAGAGTTGTTTATTATTATTATTATTACTATTTAAAAAAAGAAAAAACATTAATTTGTGATCTGTAAGTAAACGCTATTGCTTGCCTCGAAACTGGCGAGCACAATTCTCTGTCCTTTTACAATGAGAAGTAGATTTACATTTTGTCTTTGAGGAAGTTTTTTAACGTCCTCGAACCTCACTTTTCTCATTTTCAATGTAAAGAAAAAGGAAAACCTCCGTGTAAAGTTGTTGTAAGAATTAAAATCATACTTGCAAGGCAGGAAGTGCAATTTAACATCCATCCATGGTCTCTCACGAAACGAGATATTCTCATCATCAGGAGACCTCATTGTAGTTTTAATTTGCATTTCTCTAATGATTAGCTATGTTGACCATCCTTTCATGTGTTTATTTGTAATCTATATATCTTCTTTGGAGAAATATCGATTTAGGTCTTCTGCCCATTTTTGGATAGGGTTTTTTGGTTTTGGATATTGAGCTGCATGAGTTGCTTGTAAATTTTGGAAATTAATCCTTTGTCAGTTGCTTCGTTGGCAAATATTTTCTCCCATTCTGAGGGTTGTCCTTGTCTAATTTATGGTTTCCTTTACTATGCAAAAGCTTTTAAGTTTCACTAGGTCCCATTTGTTTATTTATTTATTTTTCTTCCATTTCCCTAAGAGGTGGATCAAAAAGGATCTTGCTGTGATTTATGTCATAGAGTGTTCGGCCTATGTTTTCCTCTATGAGTTTTATAGTGTCTGGCCTTACATTTATGTCTTTAATCCATTTTGAGTTTATTTTTGTGTATGGCATTAGGGAGTGTTCTAATTTCATTCTTTTACATGTAGCTGTCCAGTTTTTCCAGCACCACTTATCGAAGAGGCTGTCTTTTCTCCATTGTACACTCTTGCCTCCTTTATCAAAACTAAGGTGACCATATGTGCTTGGGTTTATCTCTGGACTTTCTATCCTTTTCTATTGATCTATATTTCTGTTTTTGTGCCAGTACCATACTGTCTTGATTACTGTAGCCTTGCAGGATAGTGTGAAGTCTGGGAGCCTGATTCCTCCAGCTCCATTTTTCTTTCTCAAGATTGCTTTGGCTATTCGGGGTCTTTTGTGTTTCCATACAAATTGTGAAATTTTCTATTCTAGTTCTGTGAAAAATGCCAGTGGTAGTTTGATAGGGATTGCATTGAATCTGTAGATTGCTTTGGGTAGTATAGTCATTTTCACAATGTTGATTCTTGCAATCCAAGAACATGGTACATCTCTCCATCTGTTTGTATCGTCTTTACTTTCTTTCATCAGTATCTTATAGTTTTCTGCATACAGGTCTTTTGTCTCCCTAGGTAAGTTTATTCCTAGGTATTTTACTCTTTTTGTTGCAATGGTAAATGGGAGTGTTTCCTTAACTTCCCTTTCAGAGTTTTCATCATTAGTGTATAGGAATGCAAGAGATTTCTGTGCATTAATTTTGTATCCTGCTACTTTACCAAATTCATTGATTAGCTCTAATAGCTTTCTGGTAGCATCTTTAGGATTCTCTATATATACTATCATGTCATCTGCAAACAGTGACAGCTTTACTTCTTCTTTTCCCATTTGTATTCCTTTTATTTCTTTTTCTTCTCTGACTGCTGTGGCCAAAACTTCCAAAACTATGTTGAATAATAGTGGTGAGAGTGGGCAACCTTGTCTTGTTCCTGATCTTAGTGGAAATGGTTTCAGTTTTTCACCCTTGAGAACGATGTTGGCTGTGGGTTTGTCATATATGGCCTTTATTATGCTGAGGTAAGTTCCCTCTATGCCTACTTTCTGGAGGGTTTTTATCATAAATGGATGTTGAATTTTGTTGAAAGCTTTTTCTGAATCTATTGAGATGATCATATGGTTTTTCTCCTTCAATTTGTTAATATGGTTTATCACATTGATTGATTTGCGTATATTGAAGAATCCTTGCATTCCTGGGATAAACCTCACCTGATCACAGTGTATGATCCTTTTAATGTACTGTTGGATTCTGTTTGCTACTATTTTGTTGAGGATTTTTGCATCTATGTTCATCAGTGATATTGGCCTGTACTTTTCCTTTTTTTGTAACATATTTGTCAAGTTTTGGTATCTGGGTGATGGTGGCCTCGTAGAATGAGTTTGGGAGTGTTCCTCCTTCTGCTATATTTTGGAAGAGTTTGAGAAGGATAAGTGTTAGCTATTCTCTAAATGTTTGATAGAATTTGCCTGTGAAGCCATCTGGTCCTGGTCTATTGTTTCTTGGAAGATTTTTAATCACAGTTTCAATTTCAGTGCTTGTGATTGGTCTGTATATATTTTCTATTTCTTCCTGGTTCAGTCTCGGAAGGTTGTGCTTTTTTAAGAATTTGTCCATTTCTTCCAGGTTGTCCATTTTATTGGCATATAGTTGCTTGTAGTAATCTCTCATGATCCTTTGTATTTTTGCAATGTTAGTTTTTACTTCTCCTTTTTCATTTCTAATTCTATTGATTTGAGTCTTCTCCCTTTTTTTCTTGATGAGGCTGGCTAATGGTTTATCAATTTTGTTTATCTTCTCAAAGAACCAGCTTTTAGTTTTATTGAAATTTGTTATCATTTCTTTCATTTCTTTTTCAATTATTTCTGATCTGATCATTATGATTTCTTTCCTTCTGCTAACTTTGGTGTGTTTTTATTCTTCTTTCTCTAATTGCTTTAGGTGTAATGTTAGGTTGTTTATTTGAGATGATTCTTGTTCCTTGAGGTTGGATTGTATTGCTATAAAGTTCTCTCTTAGAAATGCTTTTCCTGCAACCCATACGTTTTGGGTCGTCATGTATTCATTGTCATTTTTTTCTAGGTATTTTTTTTATTTCCTCTTTGATTTCTTCAGTGATCTCTTGTTATTTAGTAGTGTATTGTTTGAGATTTGCTACTCCAGCTTTCCTTTGATTTCCATTTGCATAGAATATCTTTTTCCATCCCCTCACTTTCAGTCTGTATGTGTCCCTAGGTCTGAAGTGGGTCTGTTGTAGACAGCATATATACAGCTCTTGTTTTTGTATCCATTCAGCCAGTCTATGTCTTTTGGTTGGAGTGTTTAATCCATTTACATTTAAGGTAATTATTGATATGTATGTTCCCATTACCATTTTCTTAATTGTTTTGGGTTTGTTATTGTTGGTCTTTTCCTTCTCTTGTTTTGGTTTTTTCTGCCTAGAGAAGTTCCTTTAGCATTTGTTGTAAAGCTGGTTTGGTGGTGCTTTACCTTTTGTTTTTCTGTAAAGGTTTTAATTTCTTCATCGAATCTGCATGAGATCCTTCCTGGGTAGAGTAACCTTGGTTGTAGATTTTTCCCTTCATCACTTTAAGTATGTCCTACCACTCCCTTCTGGCTTGCAGAGTTTCTGCTGAAACATCAGCTGTTAACCATGTGGGGATTCCCTTGTATGTTATTTCTTGTTTTTCCCTTGCTGCTTTTAATATTTTTTCTTTGTATTTAATTTTTGATAGTTTGATTAATATGTGTCTTAGTGTGTTTCTCCTTGTATTTATCCTGTACTGTACTCTCTTTGCTTCCTAGACTTGTTTGGCTCTTTCCTTTCCCATATTAGGGAAGTTTTCAACTGTAATCTCTTCAAATATTTTCTCAGTCCTTTTCTTTTTCTCTTCTTCTTCTGGGACCCCTATAATTCGAATGTTTTTGCATTTAATGTTGCCCCAGAGGTCTCTGAAACTGTCCTCAATTCTTTTCATTTTTTTCTTTATTCTGCTCTGCAATAATTATTTCCACTATTTTATCTTCCAAGTCACTTATCCGTTCTTCTGCCTCAGTTATTCTGCTGTTGATTCCTTCTAGAGAATTTTTAATTCATTTATTGTGTTGTTCATCATTGTTTGTTTGCTCTTTAGTTCTTCTAGGTCCTTGTTAAACGTTTTTTTGCATTTTCTCCATTCTGTTTCCAAGATTTTGGATCATCTTTACTATCATTACTCAGAATTCTTTTTCAGGTAGACTGCTTATTTCCTCTTCATCTGTTTGCTCTGGTGGGTTTTTACCTTGTTCCTTACTCTGCTGTGTGCTTCTCTGTCTTCTCATTTTGCTTAACTTACTGTGTTTGGGGTCTCTTTTTCGCAGGCTGCAGGTTTGTAGTTCCCATTGTTTCTTGTGTCTGCCGCCAGTGGCTAAGTTGGTTCAGTGGATTTTGTAGACTTCCTGGTGGAGGGGACTGGTGCCTGTGTTCTGGTGAATGAGGCTGCATCTTGTCTTTCTGGTGGGCAGGACCGTGTCCAGTGGTGTGTTTTGGGGTGTCTGTGACCTTATTATGATTTTAGGCATCCTCTCTGCTAATGGGTGAGGTTGTGTTCCTGTCTTGCTAGTTGTTTGGAATAGGGTGTCCAGCACTGTAGCTTGCTGGTTGTTGAGTGGAGCTGGGTCTTAGCGTTGAGATGGAGATCTCTGGAAGTGCTTTTGCCTTTTGATAACGTGGAGGCAGGAGGTCTCTGCTGGACAAATATCCTGAACTTGGCTCTCCCACCTCAGAGGCACAGGCTTGACATCCGGCTGGAGCATCACGATCCTCTCAGACACACAGCTCAGAAGAAAAAGGAGAAAAAAGACAGTAAGAATAAAATAAAAGTTATTAAAATAAAAAATTAAAAAGTAATAAAAAAAAGATAGAAAGAAGAGAGCAACCAATCCTAAAAAAACAAATCCACCAATGATAACCAGTGCTAAAAACTATACTTAAAAGAAAAAAGGAAAAAAATGACAGACAGAACCCTAGGACAAATCGTAAACACAAAGCTATACAGACAAAATCACACAAAGAAGCATACACATACACACTCACAAAAAGAGAAAAAGGAAAATATATATATATATCTATATATTAAAAAAAGGAGGAAGAGAGCAACCAAATCAATAAACAAATCTACCAATGATAATAATCTCTAAATACTAAACTAAGATAAACATAAAACCAGAAACAAATTAGATGCAGAAAGCAAACCCCAAGTCTACAGTTGCTCCCAGAGTCCACCGCCTCCATTTTGGGATGATTTGTTGTCTATTCAGGTATTCTACAGATGAAGGTACATCAAGTTGATTGTGGAGATTTATTCCGCTGCTCCTGAGGCTGCTGGGAGAGATGTCCCTTCCTCTTCTTTGTTCGCACAGCTCCTGGGGCTCAGCTTTGGATTTGGCCCCGCCTCTGCATGTAGGTCGCCTGAGGGCGTCTGTTCTTCGCTCACACAGGACGGGGTTAAAGAAGCAGCTGCTTCGGGGGCTCTGGCTCACTCAGGCCGGGGGGAAGGAGGGGTACGGATGTGGGGCGAGCCTGCAGTGGCAGAGGCCAGTGTGGCGTTGCACCAGCCTGAGGCACGTGGTGTGTTCTTCTGGGGAAGTTGTCCCTGGATCACGGGACCCTGGCCATGGCGGGATACACCGGCTCCCGGGAGGGGAGGTGTGGATAGTGACCTGTGTTTGCACACAGGCTTCTTGGTGGCTGCAGCAGCAGCCTTAGCGTCTCATGCCCGTCTCTGGTGTCTGCACTGATAGCTGCAGCTCACGCCCGTCTCTGGAGCTCGTTTAGGCGGTGCTCTGAATCTCCACTCCTCGTGCACCTATGGGATGACTTTTAATATGTTCCAAAATATCCTGCAATGAACAATTGATTTGATAGAGGCCATCCAATTATATTTGTCTGGGGTAAATTTTCCCAATTTTCTAAGTGGTCGGCATAATAGCAGGGAGAAATATTCTATAATACAGTCAGTGGGAAGGATGTGTTTGGAATTTATAGCTATGCAATGAAAGTTTGTATGTTTAAGTGTGATTTCTCAAAGATGTTTGCATTTTAAAGTTGGAGATAAATTCTCACATTAAAAAGAAGCCTGATGTTCAATATCTACCTCATTTCTCTGTGGTCTATCACAGGCAGGCTCCCCAAGTTTCCTCTGAAGAAAGGAAGGCTAAATCATTGTGATCATTGGCTAAAGAGAATGTGTAATGATTCTTAATAACAGAATTTTGAAAAGCTCATAAGCATGATGATACATCTTACAAGTACAAAAGGACATTTCATTTCAATGGTATTTTTTCTCAGAAGTACAATTTTTCACTTCTCCGTTTTTAAGGAGTGTGAATTTCTAAATGATTACCATTAGAATGACTCAGAAATAAACAAAACTCAAATCTGAAAGTTACTTTTTCTTGATCTGACCAGTTTCTCCACATTTTGAATGTTCTCTCCCTGTTGAACTTCACGTTTTACTATTTATCTTTGTATTTTCCTATTCTTTATCAAATAACATATGTTGGGATCTTACAACATCATTGTTGGGTTGTTAAAATATCATCGAGGTTTAACATTAATGAAGCTCTTCCAGCTGTGACAATTGTCTTTGAAGTATTCTTTAAAAGTTGTTCCTTTCATCACAAAGGACAAAATTTCCCCATAATTACTAAAATTATTTACTCTTCTCTGTTTTTCCTATTGATTCGTCAGAAGAAAATGATTCGATGAAAATTTTATTCCTTTGTAGATCATCCTAATTTGTTTAACTTTCACTTTTGAGGATGAGCTTATTTTAAATCTTAAATATAATAAAAGATAAAGTTATCCTGGCTATTGGATAAGGCTGGATCCAGACAGAAGAGAATCCAAACATGTGACATTTTTGGTTCAGGAAATAGTCAATTGCCCTGTTCGTCATTCCTGTCTCTACTCTTGTATGCCTCAGAGGCCCAGCAATTAATTTTGAAGAGATGTTGAAATTTCACATAATTGCGGTTTCATTGTCCATCAGTCTTTCCTTTCTTTCTGTCCAGGGACCATTGCACATTCTCCCTTTCATCATCCTCTGCAGTGACCCAGGACCAAATGACTGATTATATTTTAGTGAGCTGGTCCCTGCATTTCTGGAGCCACTAAATTCTCCATTTAAATGGAAGACTCTTGCCCCATTTTTTATCTTCATTGTGCTGATGTGGGAGCCCTCTAAGTGTATCTTTTGAATAGTTTAGCATCCTCAGGAGTATGCCGAATTTCTGTAATGCTTCATATGTCATCTGCTCCTTTGTCACACACATGGCTCCAATTTTAGTACTTTATTTCTAGTTGGTCCAACAATTTAGTTTATTTTTCCCTGATTGTATCAATTTATTTTAAGTCTCCTATTTCTGTGTTTGGATTTCTACCCCTGTCATTCCCACACCCTTTGGTTTGTAACTTTGTTTTTCTATCAAAATATTTGATCTGATTCTTCCCTGTTCTTTTTATCCTCATCTGGGTTTCATCTTAATATTTCTTCTTTTTTTTTTTTTAGCCCTACAAAATATTTTCAATGCCCCATAAGCATCAGCTGGCTCTTTTTGAACTAGCCATTTTGAAGCAGGCTTTCAGGTTTTCAAATTACAGTAACTCCTTGTAAAAATTCATAGTCCTTGTAATGTAGGTTTGGACTGGGAAGGAAGACTGTGGTCAATTTAAGTTAGAGTCACTCTCTAGCAATGGCCACTCTTACATTCTGTCATACTAAAGGGTAATCTTCCTTACATGGACAGCAGTCTCAGGATGCTCACAAAATAGAAAAAAGAAGGAAAATCTGGGAAGAGGGAGAACATAGAGACCAGGAGCAGCTTGATCTCTCTTTAATAATTTTTGGACTCTGTCTTTCAATATCCTGGTCCGGGGTACTTTGACCCAGAGAAGATTAAAGAAATAGTATCATTCATTCTGGAATCAAATATAAGTCAGCTTAAGCTATATATAAAATGGAATAATGATATTGTTTGCTTGAATATAATTAATACAAATAATAGCATTCTTTAGCTGCTGCTGCTGATAATGATTTTACTTATTTATCTCTTATTGTGTATAAGTTTTAGCATGGAAACTGTCAACATATGAACAGAAAAGGATCAAATCAGAATTATTTATTGCATTCCACTTTCAGCTCCATCACTAATTCTCCTCACCTAGGGCTTTTAAGAACACAATCTATTTTTAAATATACTTTTAAAACACTCTAATATCTTAATTTTATATCACATGTATTTAGCAAATGTCTTTGTTCTTATATATACCATAAACTCTTAATTTTAAATTATTTGATTTGTTCCATTTTGGAACACATATAGCAATAAGAGATTTAAATGCAATTCAGATTAGAAAAAAAATGCATAGTCTCTCTCTGTCTGTCTGTCTTTCTCTCACACGCACATAGACATAGAGGCAAACTACCTACTCAGTTATAAGCAAAGTCAGAAGTTCTAATATATAGTATTCACTCAGTTAGCCTCACTACAAAAACGATCCCACATTCATTTGGAGCTTAGTATCAGATCCTATGGTATATGTTGGTGATATCCCAAATAATAAAGACTAGTTTTTGCCAATAATGAAGTTTTAGTCCAATTTGGGAGGCATCCTGGTACCTTATCTGCTTGTGTGTCTAAATGCCAGAGTATTAGAAATGGTCAAGTGTCCGGGGAGCAGAGAGTAGAGAATGGCATATTCTCTATGGGGGAATTCAGGTAAAGAATAAACAAAGATGTACAATTTTGTAAAGAACTTGGGCATAGAATCAAATTGGCCTGGATTTTAGTACAATATTTTCAATATAACATTTGCATCACCTTGAACAAAATATATCATTCTCTACTTTAATTTTCCCCTCTGAAAAAATACAATAATAACTACCTCCAAGGAGTTTCTTTGAAGTTTAAGTGATATGATATAGAGAAAATGTCTAAGAAAGTTTTGGAACATGGTATCTTTTTCTCTCTTTCTATTTTCTTTCTCCCTTCATGCCTTCTCTCCATTTCTCTCTCTCTCTCTCTTTTCTCTGTTTCCTGTAAAATGACTAGCAGGTGGAGAAGCAAGTGGTTATGGCATAATATTTTACTCATGGCTCAAACAGGAGGGAGCAATTCCAGTGGTACCTGCACACAATGATGAAAATTTGGACAGGACTAGATTATCTAAGTCTCACTGGTCATATTAGAAATTTTGGACTTGAGTTGAAACCACCAATAACCACTCAGGTTATGGTCTACTACATAAGCAAGTTTTTTACTATTTCAGGAAATTCTTGCCCAGGGAGAAGGAGCTTCAAGTAACTTTATTATTTGCTTCAGGAAACTCCTAAAAATCCATTTATTTGAACAACTTTCATCTGTCAGCGTAAACAGCACCTTCTCAAAGCACTTGACTCATACAACTGTTTACATTTCTAAAGCTCACTACAAAACATTTGTCTCCTGTATCTTCCAGTCCTAAAGTATAATATCATGAACTTTGGTTGATGCGAGTCAGATCCCTGCATTGGATAATTCACCTTAACCCTCCTCCAAGTTTATAAATATTCTGTCTTTGACCTCCCACTTTGGAGATGCTACTAAAATTGTTAAAATAGTGACCTCCCTCACTGCAGTAATCAAGAAATTTGGCTTGCCTTATCAAGAAATTAATTTAGTGGGTTTTTTTTTTCTAGGAATTGGCAGTCAAAAGACTTTACCTTTAATTACTTTTAAAGTTGTTTTGTTTTATATTTGCATGGTTTCATGAAACATGAATCATTAAGAGCATAAACGTGAGAGTGGTAGAATAATAAACCAAAACAGAGAAGAGAGGTGGAAAAATAAAGACAAAGCCTATCAAAAGCGTCTGGGTAAAAGCCAATAAACTGAACTGAAGTAATGGTAATGCAACTGAAAAGAGGTGACTAGATTAGAGCGATATGTCTGATGGAGGGCTTTGCAAGAGATAAGAGTTAAAAGTAAGGAATAATTAGTATCACAAGACTCCAAGGTTTTGCATCTTTGAGACTTAGTGAATCAGTGAACTCACTAATTATAATAGAGAATAAAGATGTAAGATTCATTGGGTGGAGTGGAGTGGGTTATGGGACTGATGTTTAATTGCCGAATTTGAAAAAAATGTATAGCAGTGGATTTCAAGTGAGAGCACTTACCCATACCTTCAATCCTAAAAAAGGGATGTTTGGAAATATCTGGAGACGTTTTTGGTTGTTACAACTCAGGATGTAGTGGTATCTTGTGTGTCAAAACCAGGAATGCTACTCAACAGGCTGCAATGTACATGAGTGTCCCCACATAACAAAAATTATCCTGTTTAAAATGTCAATAGTGCCACGATTGAGAAAACTTGGTCTACAGGCACAAATAGATAACAAAAATGATTTGTTAAAACACTTGTTGAATTAATTACTTCCATACCTAAAGGTATGTCCAAGGCAATTTATTATAACCAATAGAAAAGTGGTGTCAAAGACAAGAATAATTTATCAGGAGGAAAGAGCAGATTGTTTGTTCTATCTGAGCCTAGTCTGCTCACTTTCACTCTTGCCCTTGCCCTCAGCGCTTCTGTTACTTGGGTGACCTCTTTCTCTGAATACTACAGGCTGAAATCCAGCCCACCTTGCAAGAGGCACATACAAAGCCATGTGATTCAAGAGTCTGTTCACATACCTCAGTTCTGTCCAGATGTGAAGTAGTAGTTCTCATGGTGCTTTATTTAAGCTTCCAGTTCAAACCCTCTTTCAAAATGTAACCATCAGCACTCCAATCTCGCTAGTCTGTAATGTTTTCAATTTCTTATGTGAGGCACAATTTATAACTTAATTCTTTGTCCCTTCACTTTCTAACAGGGAGTTTACTTCTGCACACAGAGTAGACGTGCAACAAATGAATGTGGGATTGAACACCTCTTCCTCAGACTGATAACTGAGTAAAGTTACATTATTCATTGCATGTCTGCGTAAGTTCTGTTAATGTTGATTTTTAAAAAACAAGTCAAATCATGACTTTCCCACAGATATAAAGAGAATATGAACTCAATATTTTATTTAACTAATTAATTAGAAAACCGAGTAGATGTTATAACTGGTTCAAAGGAGAAGTCAAAAATGTATGCTTATATGGAGAAAACTGTTGAAATGAATGTACAAATCGATGAACACTGGTTTTTCCCAGGGGGAAGAGGAAGGAAAGTCAACTGAAATCTCCACTGGACAGAAAACATCTGCATGTCTAGAGACAAGAATTATTTTGCATTGCTCTCCGTTATCCACAACTTTCAGAGTTGTAAAATAGCTCCCAGAGAATCTAGTCAGATAACCCTGAAGGGTTTGCTCTAGACAATACATTGCTTTCCCTTGAATTACATTTTCCCTTGCAGTTATAATAATTCACCCCCATAAGATCTAAACCTCTTAGATCTAAAACAAAAGTTTTCAGAGAGAACAGCAATTAGGTCTATTCTAATCTATCGTGTGTTTTCATCTAAATTTCCCTTTTAATTCCAATGCAATCTTGTCCAGTAGAACTACTTTAAAACCCATAAAATGCCACTTCAAGTTTTAATTTTTATGTAATAGATTATGCAATCTTGTGGTATGTAAAAAATATCACTATCAAAGCTGTAATTTCTCTTTGTTCGACAAATTATGTTATGGTACATGAAAAGTAGGTTGCTACTCATTTCTTCAGAAAATGCTTTTCTCGAAAAAAATGTTGTATTGATATGAAAAAAGTATTAGAATGTTTATATATATATATATATATGTTTGTACTACTACCACTGCCAGTGCATACCTATACTTCCCATTATATAAATAATAGTTTTGAAATAAGTAAAAAAAATTAGTGGACTAAACTTCAAAACTATTTACAATGAAAAGTTTATTTTATTCAGTTTCTTAAAAGATTCTTAAGTTCTACATTAGGTTTCATCATGTTTCCCTTCTAAATGTTCCCAATTATTTTTTGACTTGACAGTTTCATCTATTGCCTACATTAATTTCTAATTTCTCAGACTGTGTCAGACAATGCTCAGATACTACTGCTTGCCCCAGTGGTAATTTCCTGCAGATTTTGTGTTCTAAACCAGGGACCACACAAAAACTTTACTTCAGATTTTTTTTTCAAAGCTTCCGGTAGTTACAAATTCCAGCTTTAAAAATTCCTTCCCAAGGTTGGTATTATATTTCCCTGCACAGTAATCCTCCTTTTACCTTCCTACATTATGCTTTTCATCTTGAGGATAAACTAAAAGCACTGAGAAGATTACATTTAGACTTTAAAAAATATCTCTCCTTTATTTCAGGAGGTGCCAAATCCTTTTAGGTGATTATACTAGTTTATGATCAATGCTCCTAGAAAAATCTGAAACAGAAATTAAGGAAACACTCCCATTTACCATTGCAACAAAAAAATAAAATACCTAGGAATAAACCCACCTAAGGAGACAAAAGACCTGTATGCAGAAAACTATAAGACACTGATGAAAGAAATTAAAGGTGATACAAACAGATGGAGAGATATACCATGTTCTTGGATTGGAAGAATCAACAATGCTTTATTTTTGAGTTTCAAGTAGACATTTAAATTCTCGGCACAGATTTTGTATCAAAGAAAGGGTTTTAGAGTATTTTTTTTCTCTCCTTAGAATCAAAATCCAGAGCCTGAAATGACTGAAAACATAAAATTTATGCCATAAACAGTAGGCATCAAAGACTTCCTAATCAGTAATAGCCAATCTTCCTGCATACTCAGAGAGAAAGATGAAATGCACCACACAATTAAGGAGATGATTTTATTCAGGCCATTGCAATAAGGAACTTCATTAATGAGGAACATCCTTAAAAACAAAAAAGGAGGCTTGGGTTTTATAGAGGCAGGTAAATAAGTGAGTCATTGGAAATGGTGAAAGTGACTTTTATCTGGGAATATGGGAGAATATGGTGGTCCTTTGCTATTAACCTTTTCTGAAAAAGAAAAAGATGGAGGGATTTTTTAAGCTTAATTTCTTCCCAGCAGCAAAAAGTTCAACATTATCATCTGGTGAGAAAAATATCCCATGGGCTGGGATTAAGACGTAGAGTCAGAGAGGTGAGCAAAAGAGTTAAATGCCAGTGTGGACTTTGTGAAAGCACCTCTTCCTTTGATCTCACACCCAACCTAAGGTACCGTTAGGTTAGAGTCCAAATTTGAAAATCTAGGAAGGACAGGACAAAGATGAGTGTAAGATCTGCGAGTAGGAGAGATGTGTATCATTGCTGAGTGTCGTCTGGGAATGCAACAGCTCTCCAATCCACACTTGACCCTCCACTCTTCCTCTCCCTCCCCACTTACCAATCTCCACTCTCTGTAGGGCTCAGCATCAGTGGAATGGACAAGCAGCACATTTGCTGTGTCTGTCGACTGGAAAGACTAGACACAACCTCAGCAGCCTCATCACACTTCCAAAGGGATGCAGAAAGGCATGCAATTTCCTGGCAAACGCTAGCATCTTTCTTGTTGCAGCTGAGAAAGCTCTTTAGGGTTACTAGATCCCTCTGGGCTCTTTCTCTCACATCTTAAGGAACACAGGAATGATATTCAACTTTATATGTCGGTGTATCATTAATGTTCAGTATATATTTGAATACAAAACTCAAAAGATCTGTGATAAAGTTCATGATTCACTTATCATGGCTTCTCAACTTCAGAATTATTGGCATTTTGAGCAGGATAATTCTTTGTTTTGACAGAATGAAGGGTTGTCTTGTTCATTGTAGGATGTTTCCACACATCTTTGAACTCTACTCATAGATGACAGTAATACTTCTCCCCTTCTCCTGAATTGTAAGTTATGACAATCAAAATAACTTCTCCAGCCATTGCAAATTGTCCCCTGGAAACAAAATCACTCTCAGTTGGGTGAGAGCCACTGGTTTCAGCTATGGATTGCCCTTGAAAGTAACTGGCATAGAAGTGGGCATATGATATTGTTCTGGCCTATAAGAACAAGGAAGAGTCTTCTGGGGAGACTTCCTTCCATCTTGGTTTGCTCAGGCTGCCCTAAAAAAATACCATAGGCTGGTTGGCTTAAAAAATAGAAATTTATTTCTATTTGGTTCCTGATGAGAGCTCTGTTCCTGATTTTTATGTGATTGCATTTTCATTGTCTTCACATGGTGGAGACTGAATGATGAGGTGGGGAGAGAGAGAGAGAGATTGAGACAGAGAGAGAGATTCTTTCTTTTTCCTCCTCATTTTATAATGCCACAGTCTAATCAGATTAGGGCTCCAGACTTATTTAACCATAATGTCTTCCTAAAGATTCTATCCTCAGAGAGAGTCACATTGGGGATTATGACTACAACATATGAATTTGGGGGGAACACAATTCAGTCACCTTCTGAGAATGTTTTTTTCCTACTCTTACAAGGGACCACAAACAAAGTGGCCTGTTCCCTATTTCTACCTTTTAATATGGCCATTTGAGGAGTTGATTCATTGATCTACCTCCTTGTGCCACCTTGAGGGGCATAACTAACCCACTAATGATGATTGAGGAGTAGGAACAATTTTTAATTTCCCTGCTTGAATTGGTTTTTTCAACACATTATCCCTTGTACATGCCTCAAGCTTCATTTCTAACCTGTTCTGACTCTCTGATCAATAATTAAGTCCATAAGCTCCCAATGTACATTATCAGACAAAAAATTAAATCAACACAGCAGAGTCCGGATATCCTCAAATACTTTGTTCTAGGGTTATCTCCAGCAAACTCAATTTATGTTTGTTTGGTTTTTTTTTCTCGCATTTGGCTGCAGAAAGAAATCTTCAGTATATCTTTATTTAGTAGTAAGGAGAGGAGGAGACCTTCACTGAGAAGGAATGAAAGGTATACCTGTGTACTTCACAGACTCAGAATAGATTACCTTTTTCAAGGATCAGCATGTCTTACTGTGTCATAAAAGAGAGAAAATGAAAGGAAATCTATATGAGGAAGTGGGGCAATTTAGAAGCTCCAGATTTTCTATATAGAAAGAGCTTAAGGGAGAAGCTTTGCTAGGAAGGATGTCAAGAAAAAGTATGGAATTCATCTTGAAGCTGTACTGTTTGGCCCCATGACTGAGGACAAGATATATGGGGAAGAATCACCCTAGGCAACCCTACATAAAGGTCCAGAAGTAAAGCTGGACAAAAGGTCCAACCTTAGCACAGCAACTTGAGAACAGTTCTACTGATCTAACAATTTAGTGGGGAGGTATCACTGCCTAGGATTCAAGACCTTGCAGTCTCACTTGTCTTATCACCACAGAAGATGCTCCAGAATGATCCTGAGGTCAGGAGACCACTGTAAGTCTATATATATTTGTGTGATGTTGGTGCAGATTTATAAATTACTTACTGTGGGCTGAGCAGAGTTTCTCTTCTCAAAAATTATGACCTCCAGAGGGAAGAAATAATTCTTTTGTTTTTGTGTCCCCCATACTTACCTGAGTAAATGAACAATTAAATCTTTCTGGAGGCAAAAGAAGAAATTATTCAAGTGTATCAGTCACCCTCAGTTAAGTTGTAGACAAAAGCACAAAACTCAAGCTAAAGGAGTAACTAACATTTAGACATTTGGAAGAATAAGGATGTAAGTTCCATAAAAGACCATGCTTGTCTTGGTCATCACTCTATCCCATGTGGTGTGACCAGTGACTGACTGGTATACAGCTGTCACTTCATAAATATTTGTTAAATGAATTAAAGTGAATTTTTCCTTTAACGTATGGCTGCTAAATGTGAGATATTTTTAACTTTTCTCAAATAAGTTGTTTCAAGTTTTTTTCTTTCATGATTTATTTAGTTAGACCTGCCCATGGAGTTAATTCTGTTTTGTTGTTCTTGTTGTTCTTGTTGTTGTTTTTAAACTCATTCTCCTTATTTGCCAATCAACAAAGTTATCTGAAAATCTTCTGTAATGAAAATTCCATGCATTCAGTAGCAATGAAGGCAAAGCCCTTAGGGGACCTGGATTCTCCATCAAAGGCAAATTTAAAAGAAAGCAAAGATGCCCGGTCCCAAACTGAATAAGGTAAAGCATATAACTCTCTGCCTGCTTTAATTGGTGAAGTGGGCAGATAATCGATATGGGGTATTGTTGAGAGCAAGACATTCATTTCAGTGCTGATTACTACCAGACCTGCCTCAGGGGAGAGAGATCCCACTAAAGCTATGTCACATGCTCTTAAAACCACTTCAAAAGGAAAGGAGGAGGGAAGTTTTTTTTCACACAACATAAAGCTGATTTCTGAGAAAGTAAATATGTATTAATTGATAAAAAAGACATGCCAATATTTCCCCCTAGGCATCCTGGCTGATAAAACTCGCTGCATTTTATCTAGAAGTTTTCTAGTAAGCTACATACATAAAAAACAAAATAGAAAATATTATTCTTAGTTTAATTTATAAAACTTAAAAATGTTATTTAGGCAGTTTAAAGCTGTGAAAAAGGACAAAATACAATAATACCATATGGCTGTTTAACCCTTTACAGTATTGAACATGTTGTCACATATTAGCATTATTTGATTCTTGAGAGCTTTGCCAGGCAAATTTGGTGAGTATGATTGGACAAGAACTGTTATTCCCATTTGACAAATAAGGGAAATGAGACTCATAGAAGTTACATGATTTAAAAGAAGTTGCAGAGCTAAAATTTTAGAAGTAAGACAAAAAAGTAATGTTTTCTCACTATATTAGGTAAGAGAAAAAGTTTCAACTCAGTGATGTCAACTTAGCCAAAAACATATTAGAAAAAGAAAAGCAAATGAAATACACAGTAAGCATAAGGAAGGAAATCATAAAGATCAAAGCAGAAATCAATGAAATGGGATACAAAAGATAAGAAAATCAATGGAACAAAAACTGACTCTTTGAGAAGATCATTAAAATTGTTTAGTCTTTAGTCAAAATCATCAGGAGAAAAAGAGAGAAGACACAAATTACTGAAATCAGGAATTAAAGAGGTGACATCACTATACATTCTACAGATAATAAAAGGATAATATGTGACTAATGAACAATGTTACATCAATACATTTGACAAGTTAGATTAAATGGGAAAATTTATTTAAATACTAAAGCTTACTCTAGAAAACTAGATAACCTAAAATCCACTATACATGAAAAGAATGACATTTGTAGCTAAAAACCTTCTGGCTAGGAAAATTTCAGGTGCAGATAGTTTCGCTGTGAATTCCATCAAACGTGTAATGGATAAATAATACAAATTCTTTGTAAACTCTTCCGAAAACTTAAAGAGGAAGGAATACTTCTGAATTCATTCTATGCAACTATTATTACCAATAACATGAACATAGATGCAAAAAATTTAAACAAAATGTTAGATATAAAAATCTAAATATGATCAAGTGAGGTTAATCCAAGAAATGCAAGGTTTGATTTACTATTTTAGAATCAATCAATGTAATTCACCATATTGGAGCAACTAAAACAGACAAAAAAAATAATTTCTTCAATAGACACAATAAAAGCATTTGACAAAAGCTAAAATCCATTCATCAAAAAATCTCTCAGCAAACTAGAAATAGAAGAGAATTTCTTCAATCTGATAGAAAGCATCTACCAAAACATACAGCAAGTATTATACTTATTGGTGAAAGACCAAATACTTTTCCCCTATTATCAGGAACAAAAATAGTATGTCCACTCTCACTACTTCTATTCAACAGTATACTCCAAGTTCTTGACAGTGAAATCAGGCAAGATACAGAAATAAAAATCTCCAGATTTGAAAGGAAGAGGTTAAATGGATTTATCTCAGATAGCATGATTATTTATGTAGATATGATGGAATCCACAAAAAAGCGCTACTAGAACTAATAATTGAGTTTAATAAGGTGGCATGATGTGGAGAAACAGAGTTGGGCACAATGAATTTATTCCAGCAGAATACTTGGTCAAGTTGTAAATTTCTGCTGGGGTAGTAACTGTTAGAGTTTCAGCTTCCCTTACTTTTGTTGTGCCCAGTAAGTCACAAGCAAAGTAAATGTCTGATTTCATCTTTCACTTTTGAATTTCTTCAAGTGCACATTTTCAGCTAAGCTGGAACAAGATGATCCTTTGTCTTCTTTTTTCAGCTCTAATGTTATAAACCAGTATCCTATTTGTGGTATATTTAGGGCCACATTTTTCACAATTTTGTGTCTTTTGGTGGAGACTTTGCTGTTTAAGATGGCCCTCAGTAGCAGTGATGAAGTTCTGTCTATTGTCGCTAAGCACAAGAAAGCTGTGATACACCCCAGGGAGAAAGTACATGTCTGAGAAGCTTCACTATGATATATGAGTCCATGATGAGTTCAGTGTTAATGAATCACCAATATATTTCCAATAAGGTGCCTTTATTCAGAAATACACAAAGCAAAGTTATGTACTGACTTGTTGATAAAAATGTTGTGACTACAGGTTTGTGGTATTGTAGTAACCTAACCCTGCATTACCCCTAGAGCAGTGGTGCAGCATTCACTAATTCAGGATTTGTGGTGACTTTATAGAACACAACTACCAAGAATAATGATAACTGACTGTGTCTGATAAATGATTGTGTCTAGTTTACTGAAAATTAAGAAACTCAAATCTCAACAATATACAAAAAAAATTAAAATGAGTAAATTATTTGAACAGATATATTAACAAAAAAGATATATGGATAGCAAATTAACATATGTAAAGATGATCAACATCATTAGTTATTAGGGAAAAGGAAATAGAACCATAATACGATATTAAAGCATACCTATTAGGATGGCTAAAATTAAAAGAATATGGAGGAACTGAAATTCTCAGACACTGGTGGTGGGAATGTAAAATAGTACAAGTTGGGAAAGTAGTTTGGCATTTTTAAAAGTTAAGCATATACCCACCATATGATCCAGGCATTCTACTCTTAGATATTTTTCCAAATGCAAAGAAAACATATGTCCATACAAGGACTTGTATATGAATGGAAGTTTTCTTTGTATTAGCCACCAAATGGAAATAATCTAAAAGTCCATCAACAGATGAATAAATAAAACTATGGAATATCCCCAAACAGGATATCATTCAGTAATAAAAAGGAATAAACTGTTGATGCACAGTACGGCATTAATGAAACTCGAAGTAATAAGCAGAGTGAAAATAAGCCAGATTAAAAAAAAAGAGTGCAAACTATGTAA
This sequence comes from Balaenoptera borealis, assembly GCF_965194805.1. Lineage (NCBI taxonomy): Eukaryota > Metazoa > Chordata > Mammalia > Artiodactyla > Balaenopteridae > Balaenoptera > Balaenoptera borealis. Next base: position 16,714,882 of record NC_138866.1, on the reverse strand, counting down.
AAGTCTAGAAAACACAAAGTAATCACCAGTGACAGAGAGACGATCAATGGTTACCTGAGAACTGGAATGAAGGGTAGGGAAAGGGAAAGGATGGGTAGGAAAGATTACAAAGGGGTGGCAGGAGACTTTGGGGTGATGGATAAGTTCATTATCTTGATTAAGGTGATGGTGTGAGCAGTATATACTTCTGTCAAAAGTTATCAAATTATAAACTTTAAATATATATAGTTATATTAATTATAACTCAATAAAAGTATTTATTTTTTTAAAGTCAATAAGCCCTAAAATTAATAGTTTTTTAAAAATCCCTAGTCTAATGCTTTCAACTACAACATGTGTAAAGTAACAAGATGTATATATAAAAGATATATAATATATATAATATATAGCTATATAATATATAATTTCTCTCTCTACGTATATATATATATATATATGCTAAATAAGCACACATTATAATTTTTATTCATCACATTATAACACATTAGTTACTGGTAACATAAAATTTATACATCATTTATTCCTCATATTAGGTGTTTGGAGGCAGGGACGATGTTGTCGTGTAGTGAAAATAATATTTATAGAGCAACTATTATCAGCCAGCAACAATGTTGAGCTTTTCAGACATGTTATTTGGTTTCATCCTTACAAAATTCTTTAAGATATAAAAGATTTTCTCATTTTATAATTGATAAAACTGAGGCACAGAGAAAAGTTTCTCAATGTCACATTTTCAGTGAGAGGTTGACTTGCAATTCAACCCCAAGTTTTGGTGACTCCAGAGTTCCAGTTTTCTTGACTTACATGATATATATTATATTACATTATGTTATATATATTTATTATATATGTTAGATATTGTAAATAACATATTCTTGCACTCATACCTCTGAAATAAATGATAAAGCTCAGAAACTTTCAAGGTAAGCTCTCCAGTGCTATGATTCTATATGCATTTTATCTAGCCTTCCTATAACAATATAATAAACACATGTTTATGTAATATATTCATAGTAACACCTGTTTTTGTCAATCAATACAAAATATATATCTGAGAAAAATGTGCATGTTCCATAGTTAAATACCAAACTCCAGCTGTCTGCATCAGTGAAGAATATGTTTACACTCCAATTGTTAAAATTAATTATTTGTTTATGTAAGACATTCTGCCTTCATTAATGCACATGATTAAATAGAAATGCTTCAGAACACAATAATTATTAACCTCTCTTCACTAAAAGGAGTCTCACATTCAGTCAAGAGCCTTATAAGTACAATTACAATAAAGGCAAAGGATCCTTCTTAAACTAATTCAAGGTTTGCTTGAAAAAGAAAAGTATAAATTCCACTGATGTGCTTACCCATTGCTCTTCACTCGCACAGTCTTCAATCATTGTACCATCTTCAGTTATAAAAGTGTATATATGCATGTGTATACCCACATGTCTACAAATGCATACAAAACCCAAAGCAACATCAGATATTAATTTAAAATGGAGTAAGATTCTCACCTGTGGGGCTCAGGCTAGGAGCCCATTATTGCCGTTCTCTACAAAGAAAAGTTCAACTAATTGAATAGCAATGCAAATGTAGTTTCCTACAACAATCCTGACCAATCCATCTTAACCTGAAATGCTACACATTGTTAAGACCTGACCGAACTAATCAATTCTGATGAAAATGTCTCAGTCTTACTAGTAGGTATACAAGTAGTTAAATTAGATTTGGCATTTCAATAGAAAAGTATTCATGTAAACATGGGAATGCACCACAAGAAAATGAGACATAACAATTATTTTATTTACAATACAGATAGTTTGAAACTTTGTTGTTAAAGACACCAAAAGAGTTGAGCATATAATCTGGGTCTTGTACTAATTTTGGAGAATTAATAAATCACGTATTTGTCTTGTGTTACCCAAAAAGTCATGTTGAACCTACCGAAAAGCGATTTTTTTCCTGTTCTGCTCTACGTGTTCTTTACATCATCATGTTCATCTGAGAATATGGTTATATACATATGGGGCTAATAATGAGTATGCAATATATTTTCCCCTGAAGAGATTAATAGGTTGGAAAATGGGGAGACTTTTTGCCAATCGTGAATTAAGATAGAGCAATGATTTTCAATGTACAATCTTTGGCCTATTGTTAGGTCAGGAAAATCCTTCCAATGGACTGTGAAACTAATTCAAAAAATGTCAATCCTTTACACTGTTCTTACTGGTCCATGACACTTAATTCCATGGACTTTGTTTTTTATAAATAAATAAGAACTACTTCCTGATAATCGATTAACTGAATTATTACACACTCTTAAGATTTGGAATTCACAAGTTTAAAAAGTTCATTGAGGACAGTAAACATTTTGCTAAAAAGTCTGATTGCCATGTAAAGATGGAAAATGCTGTGAATTCTCCCTCTGGGCTTGGGCACAGAGGGTTTTCCAGAAATATCACTGTTGTCTTGAGTTGCACATTTTTAATTGCTGCTCTGCTTTGCTTGCAGTAATGACTTATTGCAAGTATATATTTTAGTTTGCTCTGGAGTCTACAGTGAGTACTGCTGTATTTTTCTCAAACTAGTATTTGTAGTTGGTGCTTTTCCAAAAACTACGTATTAATGTGCTTAGATAGATGTGGATTAAACATGAAATCATCAGTAACTCCTAAAATGTGCTACTTCGTAGCCACTTCATTGGAAACTGGTGATGATGAAACTGGTAGATGAGCCATGGGTTAAATTGTCTTCCACCTGAACATGTTTCTCTTTAAAAATAATGAGAGGCACTGGAATGAAGAAGGTTGCAAATGACATACGTAGTCTGAGTTTAATTTTGTCTTATATTGTATTTTTTCTGTATATACTCTGTGTGGTGTGTGTGTGTTTGTATGAGAGGAGGCAGAGAGAGACACTACTGACAGAAAGACTGACTATAGGATAATTATGCTGCTTCAATGCCTAGCTATCTATTCATCTAGCTACAAAATGTTAACAACTTTTCTCTCTACATAGGGAGATTATAAGTAATATTAAATTTATTGTATATATATTTATATTTTTCAAAATTCTGCCTTTCATATGCATTAACATTAAAAAGAAGAATTCAATGTGAATAACTTGGTCTTGGATTAAGTATGCTCAGCTGCCTAATTTGGGGTCCAGAAGGCTGGGGGCAGGGAGGGAAGGGAGTGATATAAATATACATATAGGGCTTCCCTGTTGGCGCAGTGGTTGAGAATCTGCCTGCCAATGCAGGGGACACGGGTTCGAGCCCTGGTTTGGGAAGATCCCACATGCCGCGGAGCAACTAGGCCTGTGAGCCACAACTACTGAGCCTGCGCGTCTGGAGCCTGTGCTCCGCAACAAGAGAAGCCACGATAGTGAGAGGCCCGTGCACCGCGATGAAGAGTGGCCCCCGCTCGCCGCAACTAGAGAAAGCCCTCGCACAGAAACGAAGACCCAACACAGCCATAAATAAATAAATAAATAAAAATTGAAATATACATATATCCACACCCGGATGCTTCCTGGGTGGAGTTACAATAAGACAAGTGAGTACAGGCTGAGAATGAATGAACTTCCATTTCAAAATGAGGACATTATCTATGTTCTATTCTTTAACATCAAGCACAGCTGTGTTCTATGCAGGGGGATTCAGATATTAACTTCTGCTGGCTCCTAATAACTTATGCAAATATTTTGACCTCTTCTCAGACTGGACTCTTCTTTTTCCAGGCCCTTCACTTCATCTTTTGTAATTCCTATGGCATCTTGTACATACAGTCTCATTCTTGCTTCAGTGCTCATACTGATTTTTGAAGTCTCTTAATTTTTTTTTTAAAGATTGAAATTTTTTTTTTTAATTTTTATTTTTGGCTGTATTGGGTCTTGGTTGCTGCGTGCGGGTTTTCTCTAGTTGTGGCGAGCGGGGGCTACTCTTCATTGTGGTGCGCGGGCTTCTCCTTGCAGTGGCTTCTCTTGTGTGGAGCCTGGCCGCGGGCTCTGTAGTTGTGGCATGTGGGCTTAGTTGCCCCGCGGCATGTGGGATAATCCCAGACCAGGGGTCGAACCTGTGTCCCCTGAATTGGCAGGCGGATTCTTATCCACTGCGCCACCAGGGAAGTACTGAAGTCTCTTAATTTTGATGACACTTGCTCTTCTCACTGTCTTTACATCACAAACTTCTTGTTAATTGCTTTCTAAGAAATCGTAGGCTTCTCTCAATAGCTCTGCAAAACTTGCCTTTATAGGTATATGACTTCCCTTTTACCTTCACAGAATTCCTGGGTACTTGTGTGTTCTCTCAGTGGCTTCTGCCTATCCTAATCACTATCCACACAGTGGTATACTAAGAAACTTTTTAATCTTTTCAAATCAGGAAGAATCACTGCCTTACTTGAGGTCTGAGCTAAAAACAGATTCTGCAGTGGGCACCCATGTGACATTTGCCTTGTAGCACCCTCAAGTGATCTACAACAGCAAGCTTTCAAGAATAGCTCAGGGAAATTAGTGTTTAATGGCCACAAATCCTGTTTGGATATAGCTGGACGGAGTCTTGGAGTCTCATTTTTCATGTGGCTTTATAACTTTGACCACCCCTAAGTGTTTTTGCAGTCTCCATTGTTCAACAACAGACTGTTTGACACTAGCTTGGACACCCTAGATAGAACCCTCTGCTGACCTCCACCTACCTTAGAAATCCACCACCTTTGGGAGTGGTTGAACCATGAATAGCAATCCCAAGACTTTGTAGGAACAAACCTAAGGTACATTAAGTGGACACCAGAGTTCATATAAACCCAGCCACTTGTTAACTGCTGCACTTTTCTAGTGTTCTTTTAAAAATGACACTACAGTTACACCAGCCCGATAATTTAAACCCTTCAACAACTTTCCAGCATTTGTAGAATGAAGGCCAAAATCTTTAACATGAGTTTTTAGACCATGTGTGATCTAGTCCTGGCCTCCATGTCATCATAGAGTGCTATTTTCCCCCTCACTATCTTTCTTCAAATCACATTAGCTTTCTTTCTATTTCACAAAAGATACATTCTGTTTCTCATCTCAGGAGCTTTACACATGCTGTTCCTTGTACCTGGAATGATCTTATCTCCCACACCTTTCTCTAGCCAGTTCTTACTCACCTGTCAGAGCTTAGCATACATTTCAAATCGAAGATGACTCACTCCTTGATTTTCTAATATGAAGTCAGGGTGTCCTCCGATTTCTCAAATCACCCTGCACTTTATTATTTTTAATAATAATTGTCTAAAAAATAGTTGGAATAAATTAATGGATTTTAACTAATAAGAATGTATCAATATTAGTTAATTTATTGTAACAACTGTACCACACTAATGTAAGAGGCTAATAAAAAGGGAAACTGGCTGGGTGTACAGGACCATTCTATACTACCTTTGCCAGTTTTCTGTAAATCTAAAATTGTTCTAAAAATAAAGGTCATTTAAAAATAAGTGGATGGGGGGGTGCTTCAAGATGATGGACGTGAAGATCACCTTCCTCCCCACATATACATCAGAAATACATCTACATGTGGAACAACTCATACAGAACACCTGCTGAACGCCGGCAGAAGACCTCAGACTTCCCAAAATGCAAGAAACTCCCACATACCTGGGTAGGGCAAAAGAAAAAAGAAAAGACAAGAGACAAAAGAATAAGGATGGGACTTGCACCTCTGGGAGGGAGCTGTGAAGGAGGAAAATTTCCACACACTAGGAAGCCTCTTCATTGGCAGAGATGGGGGGTGGGCGGGGGGGAAACTTCAGAGCCGCGGAGGAGAGCACAGCCACAGGGGTGCAGAGGGCAAAGCGGAGAGATTCCCGCACAGAGGATCGGTGCCGACCAGCACTCACCAGCCTGAGAGGCTTGACTGCTCACTCGCTGGGGCGGGCGGGGGCTGGGAGCTGAGGCTCAGTCTTCGGAGGTCAGACCCCAGGGAGAGGACTGGGGTTGGCTGCGTGAACACAGCCTGAAGGGGTCGAGTGCACCACACCTAGCCAGGAGGAAGTCCAGGAAAAAGTCTGGACCTGCCTGAGAGGCAAGAGACCATTGTTTCAGGGTGCATGAGGAGAGGGGATTCAGACCACTGCCTAAATGAGCTCCAGAGACAGGCACGAGCTGCAGCTATCAGCACAGACATCAGAGACCGGCATGAAATGCTAAGGCTGCTGCAGCCACCAAGAAGCCTGTATGCAAGCACAGGTCACTATCCACACCTCCCCCCCACCCCCCCCCGCCCTGGGAACCTGTGCAGCCCACCACTGCCAGGGTCCCATGATCCAGGGACAACTTCCTGGGAGAACACACAGCATGCCCCAGGCTGTTGCAACATCACACCAGCCTCTGTCGCTGCAGGCTCGCCCTGCATTCCATACCCCTCCCCACCCACCATGGGCTGAGTGAGCCAGAGCCCCATAATCAGCTGCTACTTTAACAATTTAACACCCTCCTTTCTGGGCAAAGAACAGATGCAAGAGGGCGACATACATGCAGAGGCGGGGCCAAAACCAAAGCTGAATCCCAGGAGCTATGTGAACAAAGAAGAGAAAGGCAAATTTCTCCGTGCAGAATCAGAATCAGTGGATTAAGTCCCCAAAGTCAACTTGATGTACCCTGCATCTGTGGAATAATATCTGAAGAGATAACAAATCATCCCAAAATTGAGGCAGTGGACTTTGGGAGCAAATGTAGACTTGGAGTTTGCTGTCTGCAACTGACTTGTTTCTGATTTTTATGTTTATCTTAGTATAGATTTTAGTACTTGATATCATTGATGGATTTGTTTATTGGTTTGGTTGCTCTCTTCTTTTTCTCTTATTACTTTTTAAATTTTTTTATTTTAATAATTATTTTTCTATTTTAATTATTGTGTTGCATTGTATTTATTTACTTATTTATTTTCTTTCTTTTTTCTCCCTCTTTTTCTGAGCCGTGTGGCTGACAGGATCTTGGTGTTCCAGCCTGGTGTCAGGCCTGAACCTCTGAGGGGGGAGAGCTGAGTTCAAATCATTGGATCACCAGAGTCCTCCTGGCCCCAAGTAATATCAATCAACGAGAGCTCTCCCAGAGTTCTGTCTCAACACTAAGACCAGCTCCACTCAATTGCCAGCAAGCTCCAGTGCTGGAAACCACATGCCAGCTACCAAGGCAGGAACACAGCCCCACCCATTAGAGAGAGGCTGCCTAAAATCACACTAAGTTCACAGACAGAAGAAAACACACTACTGGACGTGGCCTTGCTCACCAGAAACACAAGATCCAGCCCCACCCACCAGAACACAGGCACTAGTCCCCTCCACCAGAAAGCCTACACAACCCACTGAACCAACCTTAGTCACTGGGGGCAGACACCAAAAACAACAGGAACTACGAACGCATAGCCTGCGAAAAGGAGACCCAAACACAGTAAGTTAAGTAAAATGAGAAGACAGACAAATACGCATCCAGTGAAGGAGCAAGGTAAAAAACCACCAGACCAAAAAAATGAAGAGGAAATAGGCAGCCTACCTGAAAAAGAATTCAGAGTAATGATAGTAAAGATGATCCCAAATCTTGGAAATAGAATGGAGAAAATACAAGAAACATTTAACAAGGACCTAGAAAAACTAAAGAGGAAGTAAACAATGATGAACAACACAATAAATGAAACTAAAAATTCTCTAGAAGGAATCAATAGCAGAATAAATGAGGCAGAAGAACGGATAAGTGACCTGGAAGATAAAATAGTGGAAATAACTACTGCAGAGCAGAATAAAGAAAAAAGAATGAAAAGAATTGAGGGCAGTCTCAGAGACCTCTGAGACAACATTAAATGTACCAAAATTCGAATTATAGGGGTCCCAAAACAAGAAGAGAAAAAGAAAGGGACTGAGGAAATATTTGAAGAGATGATGGTTGAAAACTTCCCTAACACGAGAAAGGAAAGAGTTAATCAAGTCCAGGAAGAACAGAGAAAACAATACAGGATAAATCCAATGGAGAAACATGCCAAGACACATTAATCAAAGTATAAAAAATTAAATACAAAGAAAAAATATTAAAAGCAGCAAGGGAAAAGCAACAAATAACATACAAGGGACTCCCCATAAAGTTAACAGCTGATCTTTCAGCAGAAACTCTACAAGTGAGAGGGAGTGGCAGGACATATTTAGGTGATAAAACGGGAAAACATACAACCAAGATTATTCTACCCAGCAAGGATCTCATTCAGATATGCTGGAGAAATTAAAACCTTTACAGACAAGCAAAAGCTAAGAGAAATCAGCACCACCAAACCAGCTTTACAAGAAATGCTAAAGGAACTTCTCTAGGCAAGAAACACAAGATAAGGAAAAGACCTACAATAACAAACCCAAAACAATTAAGAAAATGGTGATAGGAACATACATATCAATAATTACCTTAAATGTAAATGGATTAAATGCTCCAACCAAAAGACACAGACTGGCTGAATGGATAAAAAAATGAGACCCTTATATAGGCTGTCTGCAAGAGACCCACTTCAGACCTAGGGACACATACAGACTGAAAGTGAGGGGATGGAAAAAGATATTCCATGCAAACGGAAATCAAAAGAAAGCTGGAGTAGCAATTCTCATATCAGACAAAATATACTTTAAGGGCTTCCCTGGTGGCGCAGTGGTTAAGAATCCGCCTGCCAATGCAGGGGACACGGGTTCGAGCCCTGGTCTGGGAAGATCCCACATGCCGCGGAGCAACTGGGACCGTGAGCCACAACTACTGAGCCTGCGCGTCTGGAGCCTGTGCTCCGCAACAAGAGAGGCCGCGATAGTGAGAGGCCCGCGCACCGCGATGAAGAGTGGCCCCCGCTTGCCGCAACTAGAGAAAACCCTCGCACAGAAATGAAGACCCAACACAGCCATAAATAAAATAAATAAATAAATAAATAAATAAATAATTTTAAAATTAAAAAAATATATATATATATATATATACTTTAAAATAAAGACTATCACAAGAGACAAAGAAGGACACTACATAATGATCAAGGGATCAATCCAAGAAGAAGATATAATAATTGTAAATATTTATGCACCTAACATAGGAGCACCTCAATACCTAAGGCAAATGCTAACAGCCATAAAAGGGGAAATCAACAGTAAAACAATAATAGTAGGGGACTTTAACACTCCACTTTCACCAATGGACAGATCATCCAAAATGAAAATAAATAAGGAAACACAAGCTTTAAATGACACATTAAACAAGATAGACTTAATTGATATTTATAGGACATTCCATCCAAAAACAACAGAATACACTTTCTTCTCAAGTGCACATGGAAAATTCTCCAGGATAGATAATATCTTGAGTCACAAATCAAGCCTTGGTAAATTTAAGAAAATTAAAATCATATCAAGTATCTCTTCCAACCACAACACTATGAGACTAGATATCAATTACAGGAAAAACAATTGTCAAAAAACACAAACACATGGAGGCTAAACAATACGCTGCTAAATAACCAAGAGATCACTGAAGAAATCAAAGAGGAAATCAAAAAATACCTAGAAACAAGTGACAATGAAAACACAACGACCCAAAACCTATGGGATGCAGCAAAAGCAGTTCTAAGAGGGATGATTATAGCAATATAATCCTACCTCAAGAAACAAGAAACATCTCAAATAAACAACATAACTTTACACCTAAAACAATTAGAGAAAGAAAAACAAAAAACCCCAAAGTTAGCAGAAGGAAAAAAATCATAAAGATCAGATCAGAAGTAAATGAAAAAGAAATGAAGGAAACAATAGCCAAGATCAATACAACTAAATGCTGGTTTTTGAGAAGATAAACAAAATCGATAAACCATTAGACAGACTCATTAAGAAAAAAGGGCGAACACTCAAATCAACACAATTAGAATTGAAAAAGGAGAAGTAACAACTGACACTGCAGAAATACAAAGGATCATCAGAGATTACTACAAGCCACACTATGGCAATAAAATGGACAACCTGGAAGAAATGGGCAAATTCTTAGAAAAGCACAACTTTCTGAGACTGAACAAGGAAGAAATAGAAAATATAAACAGATCTATCACAAGCAATGAAATTGAAACTGTGATTAAAAGCCTTCCAACAAACAAAAGCCCAGGACCAGATGGCTTCAGAATTCAGGCGAATCCTGTCAAACATTTAGAGAAGAGCTAACACTTATCCTTCTCAAACTCTTCCAAAATATAGCAGAGGGAGGAACACTACCAAACTCATTCTACGAGGCCACCATCACCCTGATACCAAAATCAGACAAAGATGTCACAAAAAAAGAATACTACAGGCCAATATCACTGATGAACATAGATGCAAAAATCCTCAACACAATACTAGCACGCAGAATCCAACAGCACATTCAAAGGATCATACACCATGATCAGGTGAAGTTTATCCCAGAAATGCAAGGATTCTTCAATAAATGCAAATCAATCAATGTTGTACAACATATTAACAAATTGAAGGATAAAAACCATATTATCATCTAATACATGCAGAAAAAGCTTTCAACAAAATTCAACACGCATTTATGATAAAAACACTCCAGAAGTAGCCATAGAGGGAACCTACCTCAACATAATAATGGCCATATATGACAGACCCACAGCCAACATCGTTCTCAAGGGTGAAAAACTGAAACCATTTCCTCTAAGATCAGGAACAAGACAAGGTTGTCCACTCGCACCATTATTATTCAACATAGTTTTGGAAGTTTTTGCCACAGCAATCAGAGAAGGAAAAGAAATAAAATGAACCCAAATAGGAAAAGAAGAAGTAAAACTGTCACTGTTTGCAGATGGTATGATACTATACATAGAGAATCCTAAAGATGCTACCAGAAAACTACTAGAGCTAAGCAATGAATTTGGTAAAGTAACAGGATACGAAATTAATGCACAGAAATCTCTTGCATTCCTATGAACTAAGGATGAAAAATCTGAAAGGGAAATAAGGAAACAGTCCCATTTACCACTGCAACAAAAAGAATAAAATACCTAGGAATAAACCTTCCTAAGGAGACAAAAGAACTGTATGCAGAAAACTATAAGACACTGATGAAAGAAATTAAAGATGATACAAACAGGTGGAGAGATATACCATGTTCTTGGAATGCAAGAATCAACACTGTGACTATACTACCCAAAGCAATCTGCAGATTCAATGCAAACCCTATCAAACTACCAATGGCATTTTTCACAGAACTAGAACAAAAAATTTCACAATTTGTATGGAAACACAAAAGACCCTGTATAGCCAAAGCATTTTGAGAAAGAAAAAAGGAGCTGGAGGAATGAGGCTCCCAGACTTCACACTGTACTACAATGCTACAGTAATCAAGACAGTATGGTACTGGCACAAAAACAGAAATATAGATCAATGGAACAGGATAGAAAGCCCAGAGATAAACCCACACACATATGGTCACCTTATCTTTGATAAAGGAGGTACGAATATACAATGGAAAAGAGAGAGTCTCTTCAATAAGTGGTGCTGGGAAAACTGGACAGCTACATATAAAAGAATGAAATTAGAACACTTTCTAACACCATATACAAAAATAAGCTCAAAATGGATTAAAGACCTAAATGTAAGGCCAGACACTATAAAACTCTTAGAGGAAAACATAGGAAGAACACTGAAATAAATCACAGCAAGATCCTTTTTGACTCATCTCTTAGAGAAATGGAAATAAAAACAGAAATAAACAAATGGGACCTAATGAAACTTAAAAGCTTTTGCACAGCAAAGGAAACCATAAACAAGATGAAAAGACAACCCTCAGAATGGGAGAAAATATTTGCAAACAAGCAATTGACAAATGATTAATCTCCAAAATATAGAAGCAGCTCATGCAGCTTAATATCAAATAAACAAACAACGCAATGTAAAATTTGGCCAAAGGCCTAAATAGACGTTTCTCCAAAGAAAATATACAGATTGCCGACAAACACATGAAAGGATGGTCAACATCACTAATCAGTAGAGAAATGCAAATCAAAACTACAATTAGGTATCACCTCAGAACAGTCAGGATGTCCATCATCAACTAACACAACATTGTAAAGCAATTATACTCCAGTACAGGTGTTAAAAAAAAAAACAAAACTACAAACAATAAATGCTGGAGAGGGAGAGGGTGTGGAGAAAAGGGAACCCTCTTGCACTGTTGGTGGGAATGTAAATTGATACAGCCACTATGGAGAACAATATGGAGTTTCCTTAAAAAACTAAAAACAGAACTACCATATGACCCAGCAATCCCACTACTGGGCATATACCCTGAGAAAACTATAATTCAGAAATAGTCATGTACCACAATGTTCATTGAAACTCTATTTACAATAGCCAGGACATGGAAGCAACCTAAGTGTCCATCAACAGATGATGGGTAAAGAAGATGTGGCACATATATACTATGGAATATTACTCAGCCATAAAAATAAATGAAATTGAGTTATTTTTAATGAGGTAGATGGACCTAGAGTCTGTCATACAGAGTGAAGTAAGTCAGAAAGGAATAAAATACCTTATGCTATATATGGAATATATATGGAATCCAAAAAAAAAAAAAAGGTTCTTATGAACCTAGTGGCAGGACAGGAATAAAGATGCAGACGTAGAGAATGGACTTGACATAGGGAGGGGGAAGGGTAAGCTGGGACTAAGTGAGAGAGTAGCATTGACATATATACACTACCAAATATAAAATAGATAGCTAGTGGGAAGCAGCCGCATAGCACAGCGAGATCAGCTCCATGCTTTGTGACCACCTGGAAGGGTGCAATAGCGAGGGTGGGAGGGAGACGCAAGGGGGAGGGGATATGGGGTTATATGTATACATATAGCTGATTCACTTTGTTATACAGCAGAACCTAACACAACACTGTAAAGCAATTATATCCAATAAAGATGTAAAATAAATAAATAAATAATGAATGAATGGATAGTTGTATAGTTCGTCGTTCCTTCAGTTTGCACATTCCATACATAAAGCATCCCATGTCTAGTTCTCCACTGTGCCTACACATCCCTTGCCTAGAGTAAGCATTTTATACATTTTTGTATGAATGAATAATAAACATGTAAACATACTGAAGTCTATCAGACAATGTCAGGGAACCTTGGCACTTTCAGCACGTCTGTTAGTATCATCATTTTTCATATACTCGGGTCTGTTTTCCCAGCTGGCTCTGGGCTTCTCAAAGCCATGAGCCATAACTAAATATTTACTTTGTATGTTCGGCATTTAAATAGCACCTGACACATACGAGGCCCTCAAAAACAGCTTGTATATTATGGTATATATACCATATGACATTTATATGGGAAACTGTATAAACAATGCTTAATTAGTTTATTTGGGGGGTAATTTTTTTCCTTTGTATTCAACCACACTGTGAGGTCAACCTTTTAAAAACAGGAACACAAGAGTTTCATGGCGGGGGGTAGAATTTGGAGAATATATTCATTGATTGTCACCATGCTATCAATAATGTATATAAGAAAATTCATGAAAAAATGTGTTTAGTGACATTCAATAAACTCTCTTTTTTGTTCTTTAAAAAAAGAAAAAAACAGCTTGTTTGTTGATTAAATGTAATGACTTGAAGGAGAACAATAGTTAGATAATCTATTCCTCAGTGGAGATGCTTATTTTTGTATTTGAAGTTCTACATACATTTTAACATATGTTTCCTTATATTGTCCATATATTGTTTGGTATATGAATACCAAATTTTAATGAGGAATTTGCAATACAATAGCCACAAAGCATTTAAGAGTGATATTTTAAATTTATTAAATGTTTTTTCAAATAAATGACTGTCACAGTTTTCTACCTATACCACATTAATTCAAATTAAATGCATTTACAAAATAACATTAAATGCACTCAAAGAACTCCGGAAAGGAACTTTTGGAAATTAATCTTAATAACGACAAAATTATAAAATCTCAGAAGTTAAATTTATATATGGAAGTTTCTGCTCAAAATAAAATATGAAAAGTTCATTAAAGGAAATTTTTGCTAGGTTTCACTGAAAATAACTTATCTGCCCCACGCAAATTATCAAAATGTAACCAAATGTATAGAATTGTCAGAATCTGGTATTTGTAATATCAGTTCCTGCTAGATTATTTTCTTTACTAATAACCTGTCTAATAAATTAGAACATTAAAAATGGTCGCATATTTTATACCCATTCTTTATTCTTATCTGGCTCAGGTGGGCATTGCTCAGTTAAGCATGGAGATCTCATTGACCTCCGAAGCACTCTGGGTTTGGTCAAGTCCCCAAGGTGTGCTACAAAATGAGAAATTATGCCTCTTGACATTAAGGTCACAGAAGAGAAAAAAATTCTTTAGCAAAATAGTGGGAAATAATCTCCCTAGTGTCAGAAATCAACAGAGTTAGATATATTTCTAGTTGGTTTTGAACTTGGTGGGGAAAATGTGGGGCAGAGTAAAAGAAATGCAGTAACAAAATTATTTCTAATGTCTAATTATGAATGTTTATCTTGTCCATAAAGCTGGCTCCAGAAATATTACATGTTGAATCACTAAGTTTTAGATGGGGACAAAATATTCAGAATGGGATTTTTAATATTTAATTGAGGAGACATTAAAAACAGGAACAATAGTAGCTTTGTCATTCTCACATTGCATTAGAAACACTACAGAATAAATTTGGAGAAATTGGGGGATTGTATGGATTTTCCTAATAAAATAAGCTGTCTTGTTATGTTGTGATTGTCGCCAGTATAACGCGTAATATCTTCTAATTTATCTTCTTCATGTCTGAATCTTCTACCAGTCGAAGAGTTTCTTGAAGGCTCGTACTAAATCCAGTTCTTTTTTATATTCCTGGTTCTTGGCATGTGGAATGAAGATCAAAGCCTTCCTAAATAAAACACAAATGAACGAAAGGCTACTCTGTTTCTCTCTCCTTTCCTGAAATCAACTATGGCTCAATCTACTTTCAACAAGCATCTGCGATGTTACTGATTGAATTGGAATTGGGATGATCAGAATCTAGGTCCCCAGAGGAGGAGCCCTGCAAAACACAGAACAGGCTTCTGATGAACAGGAACCGATTTTGCAGCTCTCATCTCTGATGGGACAAGAGGAGCTGCTACCTTCCTTATGTGCTGAAACAAATTGGAGACTGGAGCCAACCACTGGGGCTACTGTTGTGCGCTCGGCTGGAACAGTACTGCCAGGAATGACGTAAGTTAGAAAAGTAAAGTTAATTATTTTTTTTTCCTCTTCTTCCTGCCTTCCACTCCCTCTAATAACTTCTTGGGGCAGTACAAACCAGGAAGCCAGTTGACAAAGAGAAACTTATTTTGTAAAGTCCTACTTCCAACGTCACAAAGTAGCAAATAGAAGAGTAGAGTTCAGAGCTAATACGTGGTGCTATATTAGATAACAAACTCAATTACAAACTCCTTGAAAGCTAAGGCCTTCTCCAGTGCCTATCAAAATGAATGGAAAACTAAAGGTGCTTGAAACTCTTTGCTGAATTGAAATAATGTATTCACATTTAAATTAACTCTAGAAATCTTTATTGAAAACAAATATTTATTACAGGCACTGCTGAATACTTAATATAAAAACATGAATTAGACACCATTTCTCCTCTTAGATAACTTACAGCCTAAAGAGGAAAATAGATTGTTAACAAAAGCAATTGTAGGCAGTGTGGTATTTGTACCATGGGGACCAAGATATTGGGAAGGAGGGAGAAAAGGACCCAGTTACTGAAAAGATGGATATTTATTCCATTTGGTCAACAATAGACATCATTCCAGCTACTGCTCTATGCTTTGGAAGTACAATGGGGATCTCGATGAACATAATCTCTGCCTTCCCTGTGCTTACAGATGAGTGGAGGCAAGAGACACTGGGGAAGAACTTAGCCTCATCTGTCGCAGGATGGGTTTAACAGGTCAGTGTAACTGAGCAGGTAATCTTCAGTGCCTTTTTGCTCCAGGTGAAGGAGTGGGCATCCACAGACACCATCCATGCTTTTGACCTAGCCTCGAACATAGCATAAAGACTTAAGGGCTCTGCATGTTCCCAATAGACAGAAAAATGATCACTCCCAAGAATAATATTCTGTGATGCAACTGATCCATCAGTGATGTCACCGCCTCCAGACCTGGCAAGGAAATCAGGGAACTGCTGCACAGACAGATTAAATAGCACAGCACTTTTAAAACCACAGCAATTTTACTGCTAATGTATGGTAGAGTGGAGGAGCCTGGGCTCTGGATTTAGACTGGGGTCTGAATTATGAATCTCTCATTTAGTAGCTGATATACTACAAAGAAGTCATTTAAATTGTCTAAGCCTCACTTTGTGATCAGAAACATGAGAAATACAGCACCCACTTTGTGTGGTTATTTTGGGAATAAATGAATACTTCTACAGCCCCTAATGCCCCGCCTGAGCTATTGTAGATACAAATATAAAAAGCTCCCTACTGTCTGATCCCTTACACTTTTCAGATTGCTTTAAGGTTGAATTCCACTATCAGGAGAACTCTAAGAATTACATGTGCTTGGACTACTTACTAATCCCTCTGTACTGCTGAATAAAAGAAATAGAAAATGTTTCTTTCCCTCTTTTTTTGCTGATGTCCTATTACAAATAGGTGGCAAAATGCAGCCTACAAACCTGGTCCCCTGATTATTAGTAGCATTAATTATAGATAGAAAAGAGGGAAAGCACACACAGTTTAGAATAAATGTGTGAACAGAGAAACAAATAAATAAAAAGATAATAAATGAATGAATACATTAATAAGCTGGTGTGTATTTACTAGAGAAAGGCTTAATCACTTTGGTTAATACTATGTGAAATTATAAGACCTTAGAACTAAGGCTTGTCAGTAAGAAGTCCTTTACAATTGCTATTCCACTGCACATCAACACATAAAGTGAGTGTATTCAGGTTTTAAAACAGACACTATGACTTTTTAGAGATATCTATAGAGACTCAAACACACACCCACACTCTCACACACAAAGTGAATATCTTCCAACACTAAAGCAACCATTATGCACATATTCTCAGAGAAGCAAAACAGAGCCCAAATCAAAAAGAAGCATGATGTCAGGGAAAGCTGGTCCTCCAACTCAGGTTGCCTACATTTATAAACAGAGAGATTTGAGCCTCCAGGGGTTACTTTGTTTAACTTTTATTTTTTGAAGAAAGGAATAAAAATGCAATAAACTCTAATAGAAACCATGTTTCTCTTCTGGTTCCAGAAGGGATTACAATATTATTCATTTTTCTATATGCCTCACTCTATGAAAAGGGAATATGAGTAAGAGAAGGAAAAAAGAAAACAACTATAGATTTGTTTTAACATTTCAGAGCAGAAAATGGTAACAAAGAAATCCCCGTTTGAAAAGAAAAATGCATTTTTCTCCCAATGGCTAAGGAAAACCACATTATTGAACTTTATATTTGCAAAATGCAGCTGGAGAAGAATCAGTTGATGGAAACTTTTTAACTTGCTAGTAGAGGGTCCTGAAAACTCCAGAGAATGAATAGGGTCCGTGATATCTTAAAAGAGGGCAATATTGAGCTGCATGAGCTGCTTGTAAATTTTGGAGATTAATCCTTTGTCGGTTGCTTCATTTGTAAATATTTTCTCCCATTCTGAGGGTTGTCTTTTGGTCTTGTTTAGGGTTTCCTTTGCTGTGCAAAAGCTTTTAAGTTTCATTAGGTCCCATTTGTTTATTTTTGTTTTTATTTCCATTTCTCTAGGAGGTGGGTCAAAAAGGATCTTGCTGTGATTTATGTCATAGAGTGCTCTGCCTATGCTTTCCTCTAGGAGTTTGATAGTGTCTGGCCTTACATTTAGGTCTTTAATCCATTTTGAGTTTATTTTCTTGTATGGTGTTAGGGAGTGTTCTAATTTCATACTTTTACATGTAGCTGTTCAGTTTTCCCAGCACCACTTATTGAAGAGGCTGTCTTTTCTCCACTGTATATTCTTGGGCAGAAGACCTAAATAGACATTTCTCCAAAGAAGATTATACAGATTACCAACAAACACATGAAAGGATGCTCAACATCATTAATCATTAGAGAAATGCAAATCAAAACTACAATGAGATATCATCTCACACCAGTCAGAATGGCCATCATCAAAAAATCTAGAAACAATAAATGCTGGAGAGGGTGTGGAGAAAAGGGAACACTCTTGCGCTGTTGGTGGGAATGTAAATTGATACAGTCACTATGGAGAACAGTATGGATGTTCCTTAAAAAACTAAAAGTAGAACTACCATACGACCCAGCAATCCCACTACTGGGCATATACCCTGAGAAAACCATAATTCAAAAAAGTCACATACCAAAATGTTCACTGCAGCTTTATTTACAATAGCCAGGACATGGAAGCAACCTAAGTGTCCACCAACAGAGGAATGGATAAAGAAGACGTGGCACATATATACAATGGAATATTACTCAGGCATAAAAAGAAATGAAATTGAGTTCTTTGTAGTGAGGTGGATGGAGCTAGAGTCTGTCATACAGAGTGAAGTAAGTAAGAAAGAGAAAAACAAATACCGTATGCTAACACATATGTATGGAATCTAAGAAAAAAAAAAAGAAAAAGGGTCATGAAGAACCTAGGGGCAAGACGGCAATAAAGACACAGACCTACTAGAGAATGGACTTGAGGATACGGGGAGGTGGAAGGGTAAGCTGGGACAAAGTGAGAGAGTGGCATGGACATATATACACTACCAAATGTAAAATAGATAGCTAGTGGGAAGCAGCTGCATAGCACAGGGAGATCAGCTCGGTGCTTTGTGACCACCTAGAGGGGTGGGATAGGGAGGGTGGGAGGGAGGGAGACGCAAGAGGGAAGAGATATGGGAACATATGTATATGTATAACGGATTCACTTTGTTATAAAGCAGAAACTAACACACCACTGTAAAGCAATTATACTCCAATAAAGATGTTAAAAAAAAAAAAAGAGGACAATATTGGACAGCAACGGGGATTGCTAGCCTCGGATGAGAACAATTACAGAACGTAAAGAGGAAAATTTACATGCATGCAAAGTTGCTGAGCTTTGTAAAGAAATCAAAAACCTTTAATTATGTGACGCAAGTCAATTTTTGAGAGGGCCATGGTAAGCTGTGCAATGCTACCCATTAAAAATGATGAGATATAGTAGTAGGTAGCTGTGCTCTGAGATGTCACCATCATTCACTGTCTCATTCTATTTGGCAGTGGCAGAACCCACATAGCATAAAAAAATACAAGCTCCATGTCATCATAACCTATACTAGAGGAATAATAGTATTAGCTTAGGTCAACATACCCGTTCTCTTTTCCTTAAAGGATAAATCTAAGAGATAGTTTTGGCTTATGTGTTTTTCTTTCTGTTTCTCCAAACATGAGGGTTTGGTTGGAAAGTCTGTTGTGAGCTAGATGTCTGTTTCCAGTGCATCTTGAAAGCCAAGTCACCTTGGTCCTATCGAGATTGACTTCCTCTGAAACTAGCAGATCCAGTGTGTCCTTCTACTTTTAGGTAGAAACCTGCCTGCATGGATATCATACAGGCATCTCAAAATCAACATGTTCAAAATTTTAGCCATCCTCTTTGTCTTCTTCCCTGCTCCTACTCTCCCTGTACTTCCTATATCAGTCAACATGACCAATAGTCTACAGAATTACCCAAACCATGAAACTGGATGGAACCATTCATTAATCTCTCTAAAACCACTCAGGTATCTACTTACATATATTTTACCCCCTACATATCTCTGAATGGCTATTCTCTCTTGATTCCCACTGCCAATATCCTTGTTCAGGCCACCATCATCCCAGTCTCTGTTATTAAAACAGTGCCCTACCTGGTCTCCCCATCTGCCATCCTATGCCCTTCCTATCTGGTTTCCACATAAAATGCCAGGTCAGATTTTTAACTGCCCATGTGATCACATCAATTCCCTGCTTAAAACCTACTTATTGCTTGCTGTTGATTTTTTGATAAGCCCAAACACTTCAATGTAGTTTGTAAGGGTTTCATATCTCACTATTATTTCTTCTTAGTGTCTAATAGAAGCCTGTGACCACCCATCCCATTCTTGGGCAGATTCTAGCACAAACATCCAAGGATTTATGGATCTGGCACAAAGAGCATGGTGAGGGGAAGGGAGGCCGGAAAAGAGAAAGGGAGCTTACGTTTTCTATTATAAGCTTGTTATTTCTAGGTATTATGTTGAGTGTTTTCACCATATTATCTCCTTTAGTTTCACAAATGTTCAGCAAAGGTGGTTATTATTCCTATTTCATACTTGAGGAAAGTTAAAGTCTAGGAGAAAAAAGATCTAAAATCACCCATAGCTCATTATTGCCTGGACCAGGATTTAAATCCAGGTCTGTCATCATCTGGTTCCCATATTTTCTTCACTATTCCAGACCAGAGTGGAAGTGGGTCATAGCAAGTCTGCCTACATTTCCTATGCTTTGCAGCTAGGACTTCTACCCTGTTTTTCAGGGTCCTTCCTCCACTTCTTTCTATTTCCAGGGAGGAGAATGGACTGTAAAGCCAATGAGATAGATTATATGATTATCCCATCTTAGAGACAAAAAGAATGAACTCCTGAATTATTCTCTTCTTCTTTCCTCAGTAAGGAAGTGTCCCTAGGACTGGAGTTAAAATCTTTTCTAGAAAAGACAGTACTATAAAGTATAAACAAAAAGGTTCTCTCTATGGTGGTCTTTTGGGGAGATATTGGGCCATGTTTTGCATAGAGAGTGGAGTTTTGGAAACTGATGACTTTTGGAGATACCCTGGACCCCAGGAGAGTAGACAAGGCCTGGCACAGCCAGTGGCCTCTGGTTTATGGAGAAGTGCCCATGGTGACCTTGGGGTTTCTTTCCACTAATATCTTCTGTTTATTGGACTCTGTCTTAGTCAGCCTGGGCTGCCATAGAACGTGTTGCTTCAACAACAGCCATTTATTTCTCAAAGTTCTGGAGACTGAGAAGTCCAAGATCAAGGTGCTTGCCAATTTGGTTCCTGGTGAAAACACTTTTCCTGGCTTGCAGACAGCCGCTTTCTGACTATTTCCTCACACAATGAAGAGATAGCTCTGGTCTCTCTTTCACTTCTTATATAAACACTAATGCCATTATGAAAGCCCCACCTTCATGACCTCATCTAAACCTAATTACCTATCAAAGGCCCCATCTCCAGATACCATCACATTGGGGTTAGGACTTCAATATATGAGTTTGGGGGGTAGCACAAACATTTATTTCATAACAGACACCATAGGTCACTCAGGCACGAGGCTGTAAATGTCACATATATTATCTCATTTAATATTCACAAGCCAGCCATTGAGGTTAAATATATAGAGATATCCAGCAGTATGATCCAACTCTCCTGGGACCCAAACAGAACAACAATGGCAGTAACATTTTCTCTTATGATTAAGCTGCTAGTAGGAATGATTTTTTTTACTAAATTGATACCCTGGAGCCTTCTGATGTGTTGGGTTGGGGAAAAAGTTCGTTCGGGTTTTTACATAACATATTACAGAAAAACCCGAACAAACTTTTTCGCCAACCCAATACTATAGCTCACATCAGAAATACATTACCCTTCTCTCCTCCACGAGTACAATTGCAATCACATTTGCTCATTTGCAGTTGGCCGGTGCCTTAGTCCTCCCTGTACAATGCTTCTTGGATGAGTGAATACTCTAGTCCCTGGTTGTCCCCAACCTTGCCCAATTGTGTTACAGGCTTTGAAATATGTCACTTTAGCACACCTTTCTTTCCATCACTAAGGCTACTACTTTAATAACTCTATTCCTTCTTCTCTTTTCTGGTATTCTTAAGGAGTGTATACGCATTTTCATAATCTCTTCCTTCTGCCTCACCTCCTATTACTGGCAGCCCTATCACAAATACACTGGTGGTAGACTGAATAATAGGCATCAAAGATGTCCACATCCTGGGCCTTGGAAACAGTGAACATGCAACCTTCTCTGGCAAAAGGGACTTTCCAGATGTGATTAATTATCTTGAGAAGGGGTTATTAATCTGGATTCTCCAGCAGGGAGTAATATAATCACAAGGGTTCTGGTAAGGGAGGAGGCAGGAGCATCTGAGTCAGAAGTAGGATATATGATGACAGAAGTAAGAGACTGCAAGATGAGAGGAAGGAGCCACAAGCCAGGATATTCAGGCAGCTTCTAGCGCCTGGAAATACAAAGAAATGCATTCTCCCCTTAGAGTCTCCAAAAGGAACCAGCCCTGCTGATACCTTGACTTTAGTCCAGTGAGACTGAATTTGGACTTCTGACCTCCAGAACTACAATATAATAAATCTGTGCTTTTTTAAGCCACTAAGTTTGCGATAATTTTTTACAGCAGTAATAGGAAAATAATACATTTCTCCTTCTCCATTCTGAAATATCTTCCAGTAAGTCAGTCTCAGAGGGGATTTACTTAAGAATTCGACATGTTCTGAGTGCTTAAAAATATTGTTTATATGTGAAACAGGACTAAATTTAAAAATGCAGATGGCCTGAAAAGATAAATAACTTAATCATCTCTCATATAAATGACTCTCATGTTGTTTCAACACGCATTTAGTGAGGTGAAACTGATCTTCAGATACAATATATAATTTTCTTTCACCAAAGACTCCCAAATGTCTAGCATGCAATACCATGCATGTAACACATCAGCAATATCGATTTGTTGAATGATTTTATGTGATATTTTGAAATAAAGATGTTATTTACATTTAAAAGACTGAAATATATATAATGAAATATGCCACTCATTCCCAATAGTCAGTACTGGGCATGTCTTATTTTGTTTTAGAATTTCAACCACTCTAACTACCAAATTCAGGAAGCAGTTAGCTGACTATCTCAGAGTTGAGGTTATAGATCTGTACCATATAACTTCTGTAGAGCCACCAAAAAATATCTTCTCAATACAAATAAGTTGGATCTGAAATTTAAACATAGTTTTTATTAAAGGATTATATTGAATTAGTTGAAGCAGAACCAATGTTTCATCCATTAGAAGGGACTGCAGTTGGAAATCTATGTTAACTGGATTCATGTCTCTGATTTACATCAATGATATTTTGGTGCTCCTTACAGAATAGTTATCAGTGGAATATCCAGCTAGTTGCCCTAATCTGTCTGACTCCCAAATACTGCTAAATTTAAAAAAAAAAATCTAATTCTCATATCTGAGACAGCAAAAGAAAGGGTTCATCAGGAAACACTTAGTGTTACTTCACATACTGAAGAAATAAAACTACTTTCTTTTTAATCGTTCAAAATTGTTTGAATTTAATTCAAAATGTCCACTTCTATACCAGTCTCCTCCTACTCTCCAGGTTATCAATGAGGTTTTGTAAATTTGTATGACATGAAAAGGAGAGAAAAAGGAAAAGCCTTTGTTCTGAGAGCCACAAGACAAGGTTTCTGGTCTTGTTTTGGTAAGTGACTTGCTCATGTGAGGCAAGATAGAAAAGCATGAAGATGAGTGCTAACTTGCAGAGGTGCTAGTCTAAACTTGGTCACCAAATTTCATAATCTTTAAGTAAAATCTTTATGGTTAAGAAAAGTATTCCTGGAGTCCAATGGGCTCATGCTCATTCATTGCCATTTCGGGATAACCTGCTTAATAGCTGAGCAAATTTGGGTAAATAATTTAGTCCCTCTAAGCCTTAGATTTTATTTATAAACTGAATTAAAGGAATGATAATAGTGAAAAGTGTTTATTCATGCATTGAAATATTGATTGAGTTCATATTGTGTGTTGTAAACAGTCTCCAATTAGAGGAAGGGCTACTACTTGGTCTCCTGGGATAAATTAATGAGAAAATTCTTGGGATGTCTTAGCACAGTACCTGGAATCTAGTATGCTCTTAATAAATATTAACTATTAGTAGTAGCTGACTTAGCAATGTAAAATAGGGGACATTTCTAAGAACTCCTCTATTCTGTGTGTTTTTCTCAGGTCTAATGAATGATGTGACAGTGATAATTATGAAAACATCTTAGAAGTAGATATGTTACGTAAAGGCAAAGCATTAATGCTCACAATTGAATTGTTACAATTCACCCATGCCAAATTGAAAGACCCAAAACACTCAGTCTCCACATCTGGCATCCTCTTGGCAGCCAGTAAACAAGACACATTTTCAATTTATATGAGGGCTTATGCTTTACCATACCAGCTCTAACACTTTGTAAAAGAGAAAAACTCACTCTCCCTTAAGAATATACATCTTGCCTCATGTGAAGATTCTGCTAGCTTTCTAAAGAAACTGTTACTGCCTTGGATTGATGCTAGAAAAGGGCCATTGTATTTGGCATTGTGCTAAGTACTATTGAGAGAAACTATACAGGATCCTTAACTTCTGACACTTTAGAGAGTGAAGCAGAAATGAAAGCAGCAAACCAGTGTAACTAAATATATATAAAATGTTCTTGCATGTGAACAAATGACTTGAAGAGTGGAGATAATCCACTGGGGGAAAACCTCAGTAATAGGAAATTTCATTGGATTTTAAGTGATTGTCTCTCAGGAATCTTGATCAGGGAAAGAATTCACCATCCTAATCCTTTTTACTCCAGGGCATAAGCAATGATAGTGTGTTGGTCACATAAAATTCGAGCTAAGGAAAGAAGGTTTTAGAGAATCAGAATGAATAAAGAATCTATGTTCATAGCAACACGCTCCTGTATTTTGCTTTCTTTCCTTTCCTCCGAAGGCCACTAATCACATGCATTGTTTTAGATCTTTCTCTTGTCACTGATCTCTCCTACATTATAAAATCAAATATCCTGCATATATTTTTCCCTGCTCAATGAATCTTCTCACTGTATTCTAAACTATTAAGTTTAAACTCTATTCTTTTAATGTAAGGTGAGATTAAGAATGCTTTTAGAAAACTATTAAAGTGATTTGGCACAACTCAATGATGTATTTTTGTCTAGTTTCTAAATCTGTTCTGATTTTTACTCATTCTTTGGGAGAGATTAATCTGACTTAATAGCAACACATACAAACTTTAAGAAGGATTATATTAAGACCATGGGCTTGGTTCTCTTCCTAAGCTTGTCATATCGTCTTCTGCCCCCGTAGCACAGGTTTCCTTCTACCTAATCTCCTCTGTTCTATTTCCCTTCCTCTTTTCCTGTCTTTTGACTTTCAGTCATTCATAGTGAAGCCCTAGCAGTTTTACAGAACAGACTGCATTTAATGCTTTATAAATATTTTCCCATCAAAATTGTTTGCTCTATAAAAGCATCCAGGAAGGAAATGAAACAATCAAATGTCACTTATCATTTGTCTACTGTAAACTGACATAGTCAATAAAGTTTGACTGAAAATTCCTTGAGAAAACCTTGCAACTTGATAACTTTTTAATTTTATTTAAAGAATTTTAAATCTCAGCCATCTGAACAGAATCACTCTAACAGCAAGCTTCGTTCAGTTTTTCCAAGGTACTCTTCTGTTGCCTTTTTAAAAGATCCAGGGGGCAGTAAGAGGAAATATTGGACCAACTGAAGAGTTTTGAAGGAGGAATACAATCACTACCACAGAATAAATGAGATTATAATCATACAGTTGAACTGTAATAGAACATCCTTCCAAATAGAAATGAACATACCACAAATGTGCAATTAGTATCCAATAAATCACACTAAGAAGAGTGTCAATACAGTAAGGTGTACCTAGTCGTCACAATTAGTGCCTGTGTCCTGTATTGGAGAAGGCAAGCTGTTTTCATGTTACAGTCATTAGGGATGAGATCCTTTCTGCAGCTGAACTCCTAAAAGCAGTTAAGTACGTAATAGAGATGCTGCACTTTGAACAAGAACTTTTAAATTCCACAAGCTACAGGAGTTGCTAAACCATTTTAAAGCAAAAAAAAAAATAGTAAGAGCTGCTGTTTTATTTGGAATACAGCAACTTTGTAAGAGCACTTAATTAAAACAAAAATATATGGTTTGGATGAGAATGGCTTTGTTTTTCTTCCTATTGCTTAATTTTCCAATCAGAGTCAGAGATATCAAAGTCAAACATAAAATATTCAGCAAAATACCATTCAAAACAAACAGATGTATGATTTGCAAATGAATTCTAAATAAAACACAAACTGAGGAGGTAGTGTTTTCCTTCCTAGGATTCTGGAATTTTCAACTGTGAACTGAAAGATGGGTGGTTTAAAATGAAAATAGTTGCGGTAGGAATTAGGAAATTTGAGTTGTAATGTAGAATCTTCTACAAATGGTCTGTCTGATCAGTCTAGCTTTAGATGGGCATTTAATTTAATTATTAGTATTTCTTCAGTTATTTGGGGAGGAAAACAGAAGAACTGGGTGAAGAATAATTCATGGATGCGCTCAGAAGAATCCTTCACAGGTAACAAGTACAGTTTGGAGACAACAATGAATTGTATTCTATTTTGCTTATAGCAAACAACCAATGAAAGACTTAAAAAGAAGATTCAATATGTATTTGAGAACTATTACTTTTCAAACTGGAGTACAAAGTACAGACCGTGGGGCAGTTAGGATCTTCTGGCAGATGACAGATAATGAATGACTTGGACTAAGATTGTAGCAATGGAGATGGTGAGAAGTGTTTGAACTCAGGTTGCATTTTTTAAGGGACAACTGGGCTTAGTAAGAGATTGCAAGTTGGGATTTAAAGAAAAGAGTTAGCAATCAAGTATGACACCAAATCACTGCAGTGGCTCAATTTGCTGGGATTAAAAGGTTTAGGGTGGGAGTGGAGATGGGAACAAGTGTTTTAGTCATATTAACAGTTAGATGCTAGTAGAAATCCAACTAGGAGAAGTGAATATATAGTTAAATATGAGTCTAGCACCCAGAGTAAGATAGCTAGGCTAGAGTTGGAAATTTGAGGGTCATTAACACATAGTTGATATTTAAAGATTTGGGGCAGACTGAGATCATCTGAGAGGAATGTAGACAGAGAAAAGAAGAGCTGGAGGAGAAGAGCCCTGGAGCACTTAAAACCCTGTAAAGTAGTATAAAAAATGACAAAGTATAAAACATGACAAATATAAAGGCAGAAAAGTACCATTGGAATGGGGGGACTGGGCCAGAGAAATGGGAGGTTGGTGTCGTACTTTGGTTTCCTGTGGCTGGTATGAAGGCTTATGTTTGTATGTCAATGGTAATTATCTGGTAGACAAGAAGAAACTGATAATTCAGAAGAGAGAGAGAGAAATTCAGATATTAAGTCCTTCAGAGTGAGGAGAGGATCCAAAGCATGAAAGGAGGTCCCGGGTTACATGTTTGATTGTAACAAGGAAACAAAAATAACTAAGTGTCTTTCTTCCTTTTGATTCAATGTAAAATTATGCTTTCTGATTGAATTTAATTTTTTCATTAAGTTTGTCATGTTAAAGTAACTAAACAAAGTGGCCATTAGATTGAGGTGGCAGCCTATGTAAGCAAACCAAAATCCAAACCCAAACATGTAAATGCCTTAAGGTCATGAAATCAAAATGCTAAGGACAACCAATTCTAGGCTTTAAACTATGGTCATTAAATAATTTCCTTTCTCTTCTTCCACAACTTCTTTATGTAAGTCTTTCTCCTAGCTTCTTTTAGCAAAACACTCCTAACCACTTCCAATTTGGTGCTGTTGGATTGGAATGGATTTTTGCTCAAATAAACTCTTAATTTTTTTTTTTATGCCTCAGTTTATCTATTAGCCGTGGACAAGTAATCTGCAGAGAGTGAGGGGAAGAAAAGGTTTTAGAAATTAGAGGAAAGACTAGAAAGGATGAAATAGTTGTTTCTGGGAGTAAAAATGAGTTCACAAGGGAGGTAGTAAGATTGTCTGGCACTAGAATGATCTAGTTGAGAGTTATGATTCTAAATTTCAAGTGAAATTAGCACGGTTGTTATGTGATTTTTCTCCAATAATATTCAGCTACCTGAATGCAGGTGAAAAGTTAAGGGGAGAGTTGGTTTTAACCAGGAGTGGAAGTTTGTCATAAGGGTAAAACATAGGAAGAGGATACTGGCAATTATAGGTATTAGCAAGAGAGTGGCTATAATGTGGAATGATAGAATCTAAACTGGGCTAATAAGAAAGTGAGGACCTGATAAATTTAAGGACTAGCAAAAAGCATTTGAGTCCATGAATTAGATATAGCAAGGAGGTCAGATCTTTTTACCATCTCATAGTTTTGCCTTTTCCAAAATGTCATGTAATTGAAATCATACAGTATGTAGCCTTTTCAGATTGGATTCTTTAACTGAATAATATGCATTTAAGGTTATTCCATGCCTTTCATGGTTTGATAGATCATTTCTTTTTAACACTAAATAATATTCCATTGTCTGGATGCACCACAGCTTATTTATCTATTCACTCACTGAAGAACACCTTGGTTACTTCCAAGAGTTGGTAATTATGAATAAAGCTGCTATAAACATTCATGTGTAGATTTTGGTATGGACATCATTTTCAACTCCTTTGAGTAATTATGATGGGGCACAATTCCTGGATCCTATGAATGAGATTGCATTGAATCTATAAGTCAAGTTGGGAAGAACTGACATCTTGATAATATTGACTATTCCGATCCATGACCATAGACTATCTCTCTAGTTCTCCTTTGATTTCGTTCATCAGTGATTTAAATTTTTAAATTAATTTCATGAAATTTTGAAGATAAAAGTCCAAACATATTATAAGGTATATACTAACCATTCTAAAATTTAAAAAAAAACAGATAATTCTCAAATGCAGAGATTTAATTATATCTAAAAACCCAACATCTTTAAACACATTATTTCTTAAATCTTCATAAAAGATTCATTCCAAATTTCTAATGAAAAAATGTCTTTCCATTTCTCCCTAGAAAACAGTAAATAAGCATGTACTACAGGACATTGAACTAAGTAAAATTATAAATGCCTACTTTCTTTCAGAAGCTAGTGATCATGGGCAGCCTAATTACAATGGAAAACATTTCAAGTGTGTATAGGTATTATTGTTGCATTAAAAAATTACTTCAGAAAAATAGCATCTTGAAACAACAGACACTTATTTATCTCACCAAACTTCTGAAGGTTAAGAATCTGGGAAAGCTTAGTGAAAGGTTCTGCCTCAGGATTTTTCTTTCATGAGGTTGGAGTCAAGTTGTCAGCTAAGATTAGCATCATCTCAAGGCTCAATTTGAGGTAAAGAATCCACTGCTAACCTCACTCACCTGACCTGGCAAGTCTCACTTCCTCACTGGCTGTTGGTTGTGGACCTCCATTCCTGGCCAAGTATGCCTCTCCATAGGCTGCATTAGTTAAATACATGCAACTGACTTCTTCCAGGCAAATAATATGAAAGAGGAAGAGAGAGAGGGAGAAAGATGCCCAAGGTGGAAGGCTCAGCTTTCATAGCCTAATATTGTAAGTGGCACATCATCACCTTAGCTATATGTTATGCTTCACGCACTAATTCTAGTACAATTACAATTTCAGGAAGACTACAGAGGTGGTGAATATAAGGTAGTGGGGATTGTGAGGAGTCATCTTGGAGGCTGGCTAAAACAAAATGTAAAATAATAAAGACAGCTTTTAAATTATTTATTTTAAAAAAATAGAAAATTTAGGTTTGTTTTTGTTTTTTTTTTTTCACGTTCTTATCTCAGCTTTGCAGTATACATGGAAGGGACCTCCTACCTCAAACTAAACCATATCACGAGAGAGCTCAGTAGTAGCACAAAGAGGAATATAAGTTAGTGTTAGATGATGATGAGCAAAGTTTTTGCTGAGTAGGAGTTCAGAGAAGTGAAATAAAACCACCAAATGTCTTTAAGCTATGGAATGAGCTTTTTTCATACAGACTTTTCTTTTTATTTGCTATATTTACTTTAAGTTGGATTTAGAGACCTTCCTGGAAAATGTGTTATGTAGAATTAAAGTAAAAACCTCCATCCTTGTAGCCGTTATTATGTAGAGGCATTATTCTAAACACTGGACCCATATCATCTCAATTCTCACAAAAGACCCTCAATGTATAGAAGGCATTGAATCCAAATATGTCTGAGTCAAAGTCCATATTATTTTTCAAGCCAAAATTATCTTTAGAAATCATTCTGGTGCAAATTTGCTGTTGTCCTAAGGATAGAGTCTAGGAGCCAATGAGATTAAGATACCCGCTCAAATATACAGAATTTAGTAGTAGAGCTACTATAAAATATTAGATTTTTTGGCATCTTACCTGAGTACCCTTGAGAATGTACAATAAATTCAACAGAACTCTCATTTGATACTGCAGCAAATGAAACTCTATTGATTGGCATTTTGTTTGAAGTCTTTTATGTCTGCAATTGTATATATGTAGTTTGAAGAAAAAATATCTTAAGCGCACAAAATTGAAAATGGAAATGAGACATTTGGACTAAAATCCCTCAACTCCTTGTTGATTTTGTCAGCTGAAAATTACAAATATCTAGAATATTGTTTTTTGTGCTGTTTCAATGGTGGGATCTGAAAGCACCAAGTTTAATACTTTAGATTAAATGGGACTTTGATTAAGTACAGGATGCCAAAGATTATCTCTCTTAAATATGTATGTGGACTTAAAAATATATTTTTAGAAAGAAGGATAAAATGATGACAAGTAATTTGAAAATTTGAAAAATTTAAGGAAATATCTAAGCTGTCTTCCAACTCTAGCACTTCATAATTCTGTACTATTGATTATAAATTCTTTGATTTGATTATTAAATATATAAATCCTACAAAGAGATGTATATGTGCATCTATGAAACTTCAAACATAATGGCCTTATAATGTCAGCTAAGTTAATATATATGTATAACATGTAAAGAATAATGTTGCTTATTACACATTATTACAATGTATATAATGTATATATCATAGGAACACAGTCATAAAAATGTGTGGGCATGTATGCATAAAAATGAAATTAAACTGTATGAAATTGCTGTTTTATAGATCAAAACAGTCAAATATAGAGAATTTTGTATGGATCAACCTAATAGTAGTTGTGGCTATTGCTAAGTATTGGAGCTATAAGATATTTAAAATTATTCTTATGCTTTCCTATATTTGATAAAAGATCTTTGAGGAACATGTGTTCTTTTTATTATCAGCAACAAGTAAAATATACCTGAATTTGAAAAGGAAGAGAAGTTTAGGGAAGTTGACTTGTAAATATGACGGGCCTCCTGGAACCATTTCACGGAGGAAACACACAGAGGATGCAGCGGATATCAAAGAAAGAGCAATATTTGTAAATAGGGCTTCCCCTGTTGCTACAGTGTCACAGTTGGGTGATGATCATAAATAACAAACCTTTAGGAATCTCCAGAGATCTCTCATTCAGAATGGCAGGGCAGAGAGCTCTCACCTCTTTAAGTACTGGTTCTCCTTTATTTCTAAACACACATCTTAAATAATTTCTACTTGGATGCAGTTTCCATTAGATGTAGACAACCAAAATAATTTGTTATAGTCACAAATGCTAGTGTACTTGCTAATGGCTGGGGTGAAGATAAGAAAGGTTTCAGGTTGTAGGCAACTCCACTCTTTCCTCCTCGCAAGAAGAACAAACACAAGTGAGTTGATATTGTTATACAGGTAGATTTCTATCCACCACATCCTTTTTATTGACTGAACAAGACTCCAATTGGTGTAAGTAGATTATCCTGCTGGAAATCTCTAGTTGCAATTTCCATGACACTACCAGCTGGCTACATAAAGCTTCACTGCTCAGTGCCTAAGCATCTGGCAGTACATCCATACAGACTCTCTCTGTTAGGGTTCCACTCTCTTGAGCAAAAGATCTATGAAGATGGTGCCAAGCCTGCTCTCTTTACCATGGGCTCTGGTCCCCAGGACACACTGATCCTCGCCATGACCTTGGTAGCTGTTTAAAGCTGGCCCAGTGCAGGCATCTTCTATGTGCTTGGCTAATGCAAGGCGATACCCACAATTCTCAGGCTAGAGTTGGGTAGTCCACTGTGTCTAACAAGCTTTGGGTGACACATATCGAGTTCTCATTGTGGTCCTTGAAGCCCCACTCATAAGGCATGAAACAAGCAGGAAGCCCTCTCTTCTCCCCAGGGATGAGGGCAGGGCCCAGCACTCTGACAGTTGACTGCAAAGCATACTTCTCTTAATCTCTTCACCTTCAGTCCTCTGACATTCTCTAGAGTGCTGTGCCAAAGGTCAAAAAACCAGATTTTTTTCATCTTTTTGGTAAACCCTCCACACATAGGCCAGTGTCTCACCTAGGGATGTGGGGTATCTAAAACAAATGTTTTATTTTTGTTCTTTGGGGCCTCAGCCAAAGAAACAAAGAACCCATTTTGGCTTCCTATTAAATACATTAATTGATAAAAGAAAAATAAATGTTCCTTAGACTTCAATATTCTACCTCTTATTCTTAGCAACTTGGCATGCATATCACAGACAACTGTGATACAATACTTGGTCATATCCTAACTTAAAGATCAGAGTTCTGTAAAAGGAAGGGTCTTTCCTGAGAGAATCTGGGGCCCTGCAAGGCAAGGTGTTGCTACAGACCTCTCTCCATTCACAGGTTCATGCCACAGTCCCTTGAAGTTAGCAGGGACTGAATTTCCAGCAGTAGATGAGTCACTGTGGTTTCGAAGCCCTGATAAAATAGTATTGGTATTTGTTAAAAGAAAATCCTGTCTTTAAAAGTCTATAATTTTATCTTGGGCAGATGCCCATGTAAAAATCTTTTCGAAATCTTTTCTTTCATTATTTTCGAAAAGTTTGGTTTAGTTGGAGAAAAATATTCTAACAAAGAGAAATATCCAACTTTGCTAATCTATAACTTCTGGGGCCTTTTATAATAGAAAGATTAAATAGCAATGTCACTAAACATGGTAATTCAGAACAGATTAAAAATAAAAATACAAATGGTTGAAAATAAGGCAATAATATTAGATAATTCCATGATTATGGTGATATCATTGAATGTATTTATGGTCGAATAAGCCCATCTGATTTTTCTGACTTCATCTTCTCTTGGCACGTGATAATTTCTGTCAACTCACAAAAAATTCTAATAGCTACATGAGAGGAAAGTAATGGCTGAGAAGGCTAAACAGAAGTTATGCTAGGCAGCGATGTTTGTAGTTAAACCCTGTAATTATGTGCTCTGCAACCCCTGGCAACCCCTCAGAACTCACCAGTATATTCCCATGTGAGTTGGTAAGGTTCCTACCAACAGTTATTGATAAACTGTTGGTAGATCAGCTTCAAGGCAAGGGAGAGGGAGAGGTTCCACAAGGCATAGCTCTAAAAACAACAGCTCAGTGCTTTGTGACCACCTAGAGGGGTGGGATAGGCAGGGTGGGAGGGAGACACAAGAGGGAGGGGCTATGGGGATATATGTATACCTATAACTGACTCACTTTGTTATACAGCAGAAACTAACACAACATTGTAAAGCAATTATACTCCAATAAAGATGTTAAAAAATAAAAATAAATAAAAACAACAGTCCTTTACTAAGCACCAATTTTATGCATATGGTATCATATGTTAGGGAGGTAGGGATGGAGGGATGATAGAAGATTTATTCCCAGTACTGATAAACTATATACTACTTATTAGGTGGAAAGAGAGATGCACACAAATAACCCAAAATAATAAACAGGAGGAAATTTGCTACAGGACAGACTGTGGCCAACTCTGAGGCTGGAATTGTCGATTTTGTTAGCAATATGGACAGATTCTAAAGCTCAATTCAGAGTCTCAGGGAAGACTATAGTCCTGGCTACCAATGAATATAGCAGTAATGCAGCAATTCTAAACAGATTGCTGTCCATAGGACTGGGGCATATGAGTACTGTCCCTAACCAGGCAGCGTTTCGTAAGAGACTTCTTTACTTGGTCTATCAAACCAAGACGCAAAGATAAAACTATCCATTTGATTTGTTAATCCCAGGTCAAGAAACTCTGTTTCACTAAACAAGAAATGGTGTGCTTAGCACACAAATCCATTTAATTTTTTTTAAAAAGAGAATTAAATGCACGTAATGTACACGTAGATTTGACCCTCAAGCAATCTGTAAAATGGATTGCTTGTTCTTAGGCAGGCCACTTAACCTTTCAGTCTGTATTTATCACTAAAATGTGTGGTTATGAGGATTTATATAACACTTTACAGGCACTTATTACAGTGCTTTACACATAGAAAGAACCTGTTTTTGATGTTCAAAATGAAAATAGAATGCCAAATTTGTATTTTACCCAAAATTTAAAGCGTATACTGATTTAGTCACTCATAAATATTCATTGAGGCTTGTTATTGCTAAATACTCTTTCAGGTTTTAGGGATTCGGAGATGATAAA
The DNA here is from genome assembly GCF_965194805.1 of Balaenoptera borealis. Classification (NCBI taxonomy): domain Eukaryota; kingdom Metazoa; phylum Chordata; class Mammalia; order Artiodactyla; family Balaenopteridae; genus Balaenoptera; species Balaenoptera borealis. The sequence goes on along the minus strand of NC_138866.1, from coordinate 16,680,414 downwards.
TTGACACAGTTCTTAAGGAGCTTATATGTACCAGTTGGGGAAAACATAACCAACAAATAAACAAGAGCATGACATGGGTAAGAAGACACAACAAATTTGCAATGGCTGGACATGACATAAATAATTATGAGTATATTGTTCTATGACTATTCTGTAAGTACAGTATTAATTGAAAGTTCCTCTTCTTTAAAATGTGGGAAAATCCTTAGTCGGGTGGATTGGGGATTATAGTTAGGCTAGTGTGTTGCTGACCAAGATTTCCTTCTTTCACTGGGCTTGTTCTCTACTTGCATGCCTCAGTTTCATGCTGTGTCCTATTTCTCATTTCCTAATATCAGAGCTAGAAGGCTAATGATGTTGGTATCTATTTGTTTGAAGTTCAGACTTCAACATAAAAGAAATGTTTGCCAGATAACATAGATTATATTATTATTCTCCCATTAGTCTATCTTTTTATGTTCCCAATTCCTTCTGGTAAAATCTGGGAAGGTTTTTGCTCCTCTCTGACAAAAGTTTTCTTTAAACATCTTTGGAAACCATGTTGAGGGAAGGAGACTTCATACACATCCTTGTATTCACAAAGCAAAGTAAAATTCATGTTTCCAGTTGAATGCTAATTACTATTTCCCCACCATAACTTGAAAGACTTTTATGCCCTTTGTTGCTTCAAATCCCACCCCAGTAACTCCCAAACCCAGCTGCTGTATTTTAAAACGATCATTTGAAAATAAAACTTTACCTGGGTAGGCATTTTATATTTTAAGTCACATGTTCATGATATGTTAATATGAATGCATTTCTGTCACCTTGAATAATATCTAAATTCTGGTCCCTGGTGTCAGAACATGACATAAATCCATGGCACAACCAGACATAGGAACACTTGATAACTTTAAAAAAATATTTTGTTAAAACTAGCACCCACTAAGATATGTCAAAAGGAGATTAGGCATAACTCAATACATTTTATGATATTTCTCCTTTTGCAAGTATGAATCACTATATAAGCAGAATTTAAAAATGTGATCATGGTGTCAGTTTTATTCCATAGTCTTGTAGTTAACTTCCCTGACTTCAATCTTACCGATGAGTAACATGTTCTCTATAATGCAGACATTATGTTTCTTTCCAATAATGTATTGATCTAACAGTTTCCAGTATTGAAGAAAGTTTCACACTGCAGCATATTTAAACTTTTAACACCTTGGAAGATCTGTGTCCCAAGTTAAGACAAAGTCACAGAACTGGCTTTGTGACAGCTTCCAGTGATCAATTCATGTGAGTTATAACATGCGATTTGTTTAATAGTGCAGTTATTTGGGTTCTATGTTTCGACACTTGGAGAATAAAACATATAAAGATCAAAAGAACGGTGTTCCCTGAATTCACGGTTCATGGCTAGAACATATTTCAGAAATGCTGAAGTAGAAGGGGAATGATAAGTCTGGGCAATCGAAAGGAAGTTGAATGACCTGTTCGTGACACTGGCTAGCAGGAGAGCCGTTACCTTGCTCGCCCACATTGCAGGTTCCCTCTGCTCTAGAAGAGTAATTGCCCATACAGTTCACCGATCCATTGCTGGGTGAGTTGATGAAATTTGTCTTTGTACATCTGCAATCACTGATTCCTTTTGCTTGGTGGATAAGCTCTGTTGTCAGTGAAATCTCTGTGGTCACTATATCTGTGCTGCTCTGTTCATTAAGAAAATACGTCTCTATTTTATTTGTGGCAGTGTTATATGTCAGTCCCAGTCTCCCAATTTATCCCTCCCCCCTCCTTATCCCCTGGTAACCATAAGTTTGTTTTCTACATCTGTGGCTCTACTTCTGTTTTGTAAATAAGTTCATTTGTACCCTTTTTTTTAGATTCCACATATAAGCAATATCATATGATATTTGTCTTTCTGTGTCTGACTTACTTCACTCAATATGACGATCTCTAGATCCATACATGTTGCTGCAAATGGCATGATTTCATTCTTTTTTATGGCTGAGTAATATTCCATTGTATATATGTATCACACTTTCTTTATCCATTCCTCTGTTGATGGACATTTAGGTGGCTTCCATGTCCTGGTTATTGTAAATAGTGCTGCAATGAACATTGGGATGCATGTATCTTTTTGAATTATGGTTTTCTCTGGGGATATGTCCAGGAGTGGGATTGCTGGGTCATATGGTAGTACTATTTTTAGTTTTTTAAGGAACTTCCATACTGTTCTCCATAGTGGCTGTACCAATTACATTCCCACCAACAGTGTAGGAGGGTTCCGTTTTCTGCACACCCTCTCCAGCATTTATTGTTTGTAGAGTTTTTGATGATGGACATTCTGACCGGTGTGAGGTGATACCTTATTGTAGTTTGATTTGCATTTCTCTAATAATTAGTGATGTTGAGCATGTTTTCATGTGCTATATATAAAATTGATAACTAATAAGAACCTGCTGTATAGCACAGGGAACTCTACTCAATACTCTGTAATGGCCTATATGGATATATGTATATGTATACCTGATTCACTTTGCTGTACACCTGAAACTAATACGACATTGTAAATCAACTAAACTACAATAAAATGTTTTTAAAAATAGATTGCTGCCCCTCCCACCCCGAAAAAAAGATAATAAGTTTTGGAAGGCTGGAAATTGTTTCCCTCCACCTCCCTTTTCCTATATTCTTTCTAAAAAATTAAGTTGGATTATTTTGATCCTTTTTTAAAAGCTCTTTAGCAGCTCCCCAACATAAGACCCACAAAACGTAAAATAGACATTCAAGGCTCTCTAATTTCTAGTTTCATGAAAACATCATTTTCTTACATCATCTAAAACCCCTGCAATTTCCTGAGCCTACCAGACAATGTGTGCACATTCTGTTCCCTTTCTGGCTCTCCTCCTCTTAGTATTTCCTTCAAGATCTAGCTCCTTGTCATCAACTGAATCAAGCCTTTCATAAGGGGTCACTAGCTTTTCTGTACTTCCATAGTCCATACCTGTATTATACAATGCTTTTCAGTTGACTATGGTTATCAGCCTATGGATTCATCTTCCCCACTGTGCTGTGAAGCTCCTAGAAGCCAAAAAGTTTGTCTTCTGTTTTGATTGCCTGCACTTCATGTGGTGCCTGGTTTTTCCCTGTCTGATGCTCTGCCCTTAATACCCTCTTTGAGAAATTCCTGGCACCTTAGAACCAGATTAAGTCTCTCTAGGTGTGTAGCCCTGGTCATCTATCTGTGTCACACACAAACACAGGCACACACACACACACACACACACACACCACATACAGAGTGGTAGAAAGTTAATGTGATTGGTAAAGAAAATATTTAGAATCTTGGGAAAAATATGTCTACAACATTTATTTCCATTATCATTAGAATAAAACTCAATTGTGTATTTGTTAAAGATGTAATTCTGGGTTATAAATCGAGGAAAAGATTTTTAGAATGTGCATTTTCAAAACAAAGTTCAGTGATAGTGCCATAATGAACTTCGGTTTTTATAATGAATATTCCAAAGCATTTAGTTGCTGTGCATTTAGTGGCAAGGCACTATACCCGGCCATTAATACACATATTACAGTGAAAACATTTGGCAGAATATGGTCCAGCAATAATAATAATTTTTACTTATAGCTCAAAACTAATCGCTCAAAGCACTTCACAATGTGCTGTTTAATTTCTGCTTGCCCCCATATGCTACTTATTTCATCTTCATTCATCCTGCAAGTTATGTGAGTGTATGACTTTCATTAAAATAATAAAAATAAATGAAATGTTTAATATGAAGAAGAAAACTGAATAGTTTTTTATAATTATCTAGAGTAACTGGAGAGCTGATGGCAGGGAGGGAAACATAAGGATTATTTGCTTGTATTTTCTCTGAGCTCTAGGATCACCTGGAGGTGAGTGGAAAAATGTTCTTGTGGATGAAGTGCTAATTCGAGTCATTGATTTTTACCTGAGGTGGTTTTGAGAGTCAAATTTCTGAGAGCAATTGAGGAAACTTTTTTTTTTTTTTTAGGTTTTCCCTGGTAATCTCAGCAATTAGCACCCATAGAAGAGAGAAGCATATTTACTTCTTGTAGCAACTAGTCTGAAGATCTCCTTAGAGGGTTACAAGACTTATTACTAAATCTCAATCTTCTTTTGGAATCTCTGGGGTGTTTTCTCAATCTGTACCTGGGTTCTGAATGTACCTTCATACAGAAAGCCAGGATTTTTTGCTATGTTCACCTTGTTTGGCTTTCTTCTCTCAGAATCCTACAGCAGAGTTAGTGAAGACATAGTGAAGATCTTAGTTGTTTGCTAAGATCTGAAAATGAGTCATTTAAAATGATTGTGTCCAATTTTCCAGTTGTTTTATAGTGGGAAAGTATTTTAGTCCCTGCTACTCACTGGCCATAAGTGAAAGTCAATTTCTTTTAATACATATACATTTATCCAGATGTTCTTTCTTCTCGTGTTAGGTTTGGCAAACTATGTTTTGCAAGAAATTTTTTTCATCCAAGTTGTTGAGTTTATTTTTGTATCATTTTTCTTAGTATCCTCTTATTATCTTCTTAATGTATTTCTTGTGATTTCCCTTTTTTCATTCCTGATTTTTGTCATCTGTACCTTCTTTCTTATTCCTTGATCAGTAGTGCCAGGGCTCTATCAAATTCTGCTCTGGTAGTCTGGTCCTTTGTAGTTTTCTTTTCTGTTTCAGAAATACATGCCCTTTGGCTAAACCCAAAGTCAGTGAGGAATGAATAGAGGAAAGCAATCTGAATGAATGTTTGGGGAATAGTAATTCACTCTCTTACGTTGAGTTGCCTCTTGTTCTGATGTCCTGCTTAAACCAAATTCTGTTTATCACCTACATTGGCTCATATATATGCACCCTTTGAACACACGGTGGGCACTGCCCTGTTTCTTCATTTTCCTTACTAACAATTTGGGATTATAGAAAAAGAATACAACTAAACTTGGTGGAAGTGATTGTTTAAGGCTGAGTGTTCCATGCCATTGTCCAAAATCCTCCCACATAGGAAAGATTTCTTAGGCATAAGCAGCAGTTTATCATCAATTTTGCCCACTTCCTTTAATCCTCAACACTCTTTTCCACCCATCTCTACCTCCCAGCCTTTAATCCCAAACTTCCAGTGACATTTGAGTTATTTTTTGTTTATTATTGTGGTAAGAAAACACTTAACATGAGATTTACCCTCTTAACAGATTTTCAAGTGTACAATACCGTTTTGTTAATTATAAGAAAAATTTGTCTAGCAGATCTCTAGAACTTATTCATCTTGCATAATTGAAAATTTTATACCTGTTGAATAGCAACTGCTCATTTCCCACACATCTTAGCCCTTGGCGACAACCATTCTACTCTCTGTTTCTATGAGTTTGACTATCTTAGAGACCTTATATAAGTGGAAACATGCAGTATTTGTCCTTCTGTGACTAGCTTATGTTTTTTAGGATAATGACCCCCAGATTCATCAATGTTGTTGCCCTTGGCAGAGTTTTCTTCTTTATAAAAGCTGAATAATATTCCATTGTATTATATTATTTTATATGTGTATATATATATATACGTGTATATATATATATATATACTATATATATATATATATTTTTTTCTTTATCCGTTCATGGATGGACATTTAGGTTGTTTCCATGCTTGCTGCAGCCAGCAGGTCTCTGCAAAATTGGGAGAAGACTCAGATCCTGAGGATCCAATGATACTCTTATGCAGGACAATCTAGTTCACTCCTTTCACTGTCCTTTACAGTCTATATCTACAGAATTTTCTCAATCAAAAAGTCTCATCAAGGCTTATTAAGTGTTTCCTCAGAATGAAGGCAGTCTACCCCAGAAATATATTCTACAAATATGCATTTACAAAATTTTCTTTCAAAATATTATTTTGTATTCTATTCTAAACAAATGGGGCCTGTTCTGTTGCTCTCTCAAAATTTCTTAATATATCTTTCTCACACGTATATATGCACACAGGCACAAACACACATAAAACTATTCATACATAACATACACATTGATGATATATTGATATACATATATTTACCTCAACATCTTTCAATAGAATAAATTTGGAGAGATACAAATATAATTTTAACAGTGATTTCTTGAGCAGAATGGGAGTGTGGGAGGTGATGAGGGGGAAGGACTCTTATACACTTTTGTTTTCTTTAATTTTTTTCCCCTGGGCTGATAACACATTTTTTTACTTAAATATATTTTAAAAACCCATGCCTATTATGTGTTCTGTTTTATGTACTTTTGTTTCTCTCACTATCATGAGAGAACATATTGATAGTTTAAGTTTTTATATATTCTAATCCTAAAATTATTTTCCTGACCTGTGTTTTATTGATTGTCTGTTTAAGTTATAATTCATTTTGGCATTTTCTTAATGTGACACACAGTCCTTGAATCCACTGGGCTTCCAGTTTATTTCAGCATGAAATGTTTAAAAATGGCCCTATCTGCTTGCAGAAAGTTCAGAAATATCCAAACAATCTCTACTCTCCTGAGCGTAAATATAAGTGAATATTAAATTCCTTTCAATCAGGTTAGTCATTAGTTTGACAGTCTATGTTGGAACATCTATATTTAGCAATCAAATTTCCTGCATTTTAATGAACTTGATCAAATGTATGGTTTAAGACCATAAGTAAATAATTATTATATAAGCAATTTCATTGTTACCATAGTAATGAAATAGAAGCAGCTCACTTTATGTTCAATGTGGAAGCTTAAAATAAAGACAGTCTAAAATGTCTATAGTTAGGAAAAGAGCAGCAAGAGCTCCTGTCTATTCAGTCTTTAGATTCCAAATATCATGACACTATTTTTGTTAAGCAGATTTCTCAAAGCTCTAAAAAAACAGATATTAGGAAGCAATTCCTTGTAATAACAATTTTAAATTTCCCATATAACTTTCATTTCCTTAAAGTCTATCCCACCCTATGCTGGAAACCATGGGTGAGAAATGTAAGACATAGCACCTAAGATCAAGAAGATGATTGTCTAACTGATGAGATACGTACCTAATTATACGTATTTCATACATATAATTAGTTTTAAAAAACCTCAGTATTCCATAGAATGAAACTGTAAATTGCATGATATAAATAAATGAGCTGGGAAGAAAGGGAGATTTGAGTAGTATGGAATACTTTAGAAAATCTTAGTTGAAACTGGGAGGAGTTTTGCTAAAGCATTGTGGACATTTAATTCATTGAAGACGCATATTAAAGACCCAGTTATGACCTATATATTTAGCTAGGTGCTTTAGGGAATACAAAGAAGAATAAAACAGGATTCTTGTATGTGGATGCTTTACAGTTTAGTGGGACATTGTAGATATAAAGGTAAATCCAGAACCGATACTGTGATGAGTACTACAATATCAAGAGAAATAGGAGACTGGGAGGGTGAAGTATCAGCTCTCGAGGTATTGATAGTTCAATAGGAAGAATTGATGAGTGGTGCTAGGAAGGGAGGAAGATGTAGTATGTTTATTGTATTTATGACCATAATTAAAAAGCCCAATTAAAAAGGCCACTCTGTTTCCATGCCTTTGCCCTTCAAATTTGTAACTCTTTGCGACCCTGGCTCTGGGTTCAGTAAATGACATTTTAAGGCCAATGAGCTGTTAGCAAATTTGGTGGAAGCAGAGGTTTATAAAAAGCATGCAAGGGCTTCCCTGGTGGCGCAGTGGTTGGGAGTCTGCCTGCCAATGCAGCAGACACGGGTTCGAGCCCTGGTCCGGGAAGATCCCACATGCCACGGAGCGGCTAGGCCCGTGAGCCACAACTACTGAGCCTGCGCGTCTGGAGCCTGTGCTCCGCAATGGGAGAGGCCCACGCACTGCGATGAAGAGTGGCCCCTGCTCGCCGCAACTGGAGAAAGTCCTTGCACAGAAACGAAGACCCAACACAGCCAAAAATAAATAAATAAATAAATAAATTAAAAAAAAAAAAAAAAAGCATGCAAGTTCCAAAACTATTGTGTGTTTGGCTTTATTCCAATGAAGTCACTCAAATCAGATTCATAGAAAGCCCACAACATTTGTAATGGATCTGTTGAGGCTAAGGAGACTAAACTAAACTCAAAGGGACAGACAGGTAAATTAGTATTAAGGCCTCTGGGACCCCAACTTTATATAGACAGGAAATATGCTGAGAAAATTTCTCAAATACATATTTTCCAATGCTCTCTTAAGATGTGGTTAAAGAAGACCATGAAAAGAAAGTAGCTCACAGAGATCCAGGCTAAAACCTCAGACCTAGGCTAATAAAGGAACAGTTCTATCCTTGGAATTGCAGGACTTGGCAACTTGTGCTTCACTGTCTTCAGTTAGCTATGGACAAGTGACTGCTCCATGTTTCCTATTCTTTCCTTCTGTGAATGGTCCTGACTGTCATGGATACCTTACCTCTGTCTCACCTCTGTGGATGAGTAGGGAAAGGATTAGTTCATAATTCTCTATATCAAAAGGAGCCAGATCTGAGGAGCTTCATGTTGACCTGATGTAAAGCAAAAGACTATGCTATGATCAGATGAGACTGATCTGGACTATGCTATGATCAGATGAGACTCATTTTGCATGTGGAGGGCAGAGAGGGAAGACTATGACAGACTGACTGCATTAATGACCCTAATTATTTGTCTCCCTGCACCTATGCCCTTTACCATGTAACTTTGCTCTCTGATCCCCACCACTCTGACTTTGGGCTCAGTTATGTGATATGCTGTAGCTGAGGCAATGTTAGTAATGTGATGCAATCAGCAGCTTGAAAGGTGATTTTTTTTGCTGGCAATCTTCTACAGTTGAGCTTTTCTCTTGCCCAGGATAACCTGCTGGAGGATGAAAGAAATTGGAAGAACTGCCCATTCAAGTCCAGCCCAGATCACTAACCTGCAGGTTCAAAAGCAATAGTAAATGATTGTCATTTTTTTTTTAAAGATTGACTGATTGATTGATTGATTGATTGTTGGGTCTTCCTTTCTGTGCTAGGGCTTTCTCTAGTTGTGGCAAGTGGGGGCCACTCTTCATCACGGTGCGTGGACCTCTCACTATCGTGGCCTCTCTTGTTGCAGAGCACAGGCTCCAGACGCTCAGGCTCAGTAGTTGTGGCTCACGGGCCCAGTTGCTCCGCGGCATGTGGGATCCTCCCAGACCAGGGCTCGAACCCATGTCCCCTGCACTAGCAGGCAGACTCTCAACCACTGCGCCACCAGGGAAGCCCAATGATTGTCATTTTAAGGCACAATGTTTGGGGAACCGTTTGTTATACAGCATTATTGTGGCAATAGTGACTGATACAGAGATTGTTCCAAGTAAAAGGAGATGAGGAATGTGTGCCTCATCCATGGTCTCTTCAAAGACATAATAATAAACATTAAGTAATAGTTGTTGACTGGCTATTCTATGTAAGGTACTATTCTCAGTTGATTTATGTGTACTTGATCTTTTCTTGCAATCCTTAAAACAAATTTTAAATAAGCTGATGCTATTATAACCCCTAATTTGTCAGTGAATAAACTAAGGTACAGAAAGGTTAAATAATTTACTTGAGTTCACATAGCTACTAAGTAGCAGGTACAGTGAGAATACCATGAAGAGGCATAGTTGGCACAGTGTGAAATATGACCGTAGATCTGTGACATATTGAATTTAAGAGTCAACAACATTGTCCACAGGATCACAGGTTAATTTAACAATGTAAGAAAGGTCAAGATTGTATATTGAATTGGTAAAGAGTAATGTAAAAGAAGGCAAGGGAATAAGGCCTGGCGAGCATCAGAAATAGAGGGGCAGACAAAGGTAAACACAGTAAGAGATAATAAAAAAATTGGTTGACGAAGAGGGAAGAAAAGTTGAAAAGAATAACAAAGAAGGAAAGAAATGGAAGAAGGAGAAAGTGGGCAGCAGTGTTTCTTGTCCCTGAGAAGCTGTAGTAACTTAAGGACTATTAGTATCTGTTGATTTCCATAGTTTTTATAAAATGATGGAAACCAAGCTATAGTAGATTCAGAAGGGAGTGGGAATTCAAAAGGTTTAAGGTCTGATTGTGGTCTATTATCTTCTATCTAAGAAGGAAAAAGAAAATGAGAAAAGAAAGAAAAATAAAGATCTTATTACTCAGAAGAAATGGAAAGGAATTATTTTATATATATATAAAAAAATAATGGTTAATGGTATTGAATCACTTCAAAGTTAGAAGGGAATGTGACCAAGAACTGAACTGACAGAATTTGTTTTAAGTGAATAACAACCCCTTTCATGGAGAAAATTGGAAAGTTTTTCTCCAGATGATAGACATACATGCAAGTAAATACGTATATCTGCAGTTTGGAAGGTAAAGGATTTCATGACTAGTGGCTTGTGCTTTTCTCAGTGAAATGGAAAATTAGTTCCTCTGCTTAAAATGAGAGCCATGGAGTGCAGATAGGAAGATGGATATAAAAAAGGAGTTTACCTAAGTAAAATAAAATAATTAAATATTTAAAATCCCAATTGTGTTCTGAGAGTATGAATTTGTGTGGTTCCAAAATGCACAACTGTGTAGTGCCCAGGCATTAGATGCAGAAACAAAGAAGATGATGAATCCAGCATTAAGAAGTGGTTGGAAAGGAGTAGCAGCAGGGTAAAGGAATGAGGCCTAGAAGTTGCAGATGAGAAAGCAGCAAAGTAGTCTATTTTGGGTCCAGGATTCTCTCCTGTGTGTGGACCAGGAGACCTTCTACGATGTCTACCGTAGAAAAGCCTCAGAAAGGCAGTATCAGAGAAGGCTGGAAAATGGATCAGAGGCTGAACTTCAGCAGTCAATAAAGTGAATATGAAACTAAAAAAAAAAATAGGAAAGAATCTGAAAGTGAGAGAAATTAATAAGAAACACCCACCCCTACCACTACCACTAGGTTCAGGTCACACTGGATTTCTCTCTGTCCCTTGAAAGCACCAAGTACATTCCCAATCTAGGTCTTGTTCCAATTATCTCCTCTGCCTGGAACAGTCTTAACTCAAGAGTTTTACTTGCTGATTCTTTCTTGTAATTCAGACTTCAGCTCAAATGTCACCTGCTCATGGAGACTTCCTCAGTTGCTCTCCCCACCTACACACATAAACAAACAGTAACTTCTATTGCATTATTCTCTCAGTACCCTTGTGTTTATCACTTGTCCCACTCACTAGAAGGCAGGCAGTGTGCGGGCATTTACTTGGTCTCATTCCTCACCATATCCTTACTCCTAACATGGTGCCTGGCACCTTGGAGTGATTCAAGGAATACTTGCATCCTGATCAGGTGTATGCTTGGAAAATAGACTATAGAAGATCTGACAGGTGGACTAATCCTGAATGAGAAAAAGATCCAGAATATGACCACAAAAACAGTTGCTAAAATAAAGTATAACTGAGAGTATTGTCATTCAGGAAGCCAAGGGTGAAGATCTAGAGACAGTTTGATGGAGTTGCCAAATACTTGTTTAAATCAACAAGATTTATAACACATAGAAAAACAATAAACCGTGAATCTGGCTCTGCGGCCACTACAATGAGTTTTGAAGGAATATGAGACAAAGCAGAGAATGGCATCCACATATCCTGGTCTTCGGGCTGCAGGAACATGATCAAGCTTCACTCTGAGCCCTTAACCAAGTCAAGAGTAGTCGCTGAAAAAGCTGAGGTTAGAGAAGGGTGTGTTTATAATGAATTGTTACTTCCAGATAGTATTGTTTTATTTATTATTTTTCCAGATCTCTCAGCTTTGTTAAATCCTAGATAAACGTGAATTTTTAGGACTTGAGTCAGAGGCAAAACAAACATAGTGATGGCAGTGTGGAGCTCGGCACACGTTGCCACTCAATAAATAACTGTTCAATTAACAGGTGGATCATGGTAGATCTCATCAGGATCCAGCATATATGGCTTTTATTTAATTTTATTTTCTCTCTCATTGAAAATGCTGACATTTTATCATGCCCTATAACTGTTTTATTCAATATGATATCCACCAGTCACATGTGGCTATTTAAATCTCAAATTAAATGAATTAAAATGAAATAAAATTTTAAGTGCTCAATTGCTACATGTGGGCTAGTGACTACAACAGTGGACAGTGTGAGCATTAGAACAGTTCCATCATCCCAGAAAATTCTATTAGAGAGAATTGACATAAAACAAATGCAGCCATGGTCTCTTTTCCTAATTCACCCATCATATTGCATGTGTTTTTGACCTTTCAATCATCCTATGCTATTCCTCTAAGACACTGGAGAATTACATTAAGAGACACACGTTTTCATTGATGATGTACTTAAGTTCCCTGCAAACATACTTGAACATCAGGCCACCTTCAGCCCAGATTTCTCTGACCAGCCTCCTAACTATGCTGGCTTGCATCCATTTCCTACCAACCCAAGTTGCTCAAGTCCCGGCATGCCTCAAGCCTAGATCTTTAAGTTACAAAAGTGAGTAGTGATTGGTGATCACCACCAGAGAAAAATATTTTTCTGATATTTCAATTTAGAAGAAGATGCAGGCAAAATTATATTCCTATTTTATTTTATTTTTATTGGAGTATAATTGCTTTACAATGTTGTGTTAGTTTCTGCTGTACAATAAAGTGAATCAGCTGTATGTATACCTATATACCTTCCCTCCCCTCCATCCGACCCATCTAGGTGTCACAGAGCAACGAGCTGAGCTCCCTGTGCTTTATAGCATGATCCCACTAGCTATCTATTTTACACATGGTAGTGTATATATGTCATTCCTGTTCTTCCAGTTTGTCCCACCCACCCCTATGTCCACACGTCCATTCTCTACATCTACGTCTCTATTCCTGCCCTACAAATAGGTTCATCTGTACCATTATTCTAGACTCCACACATATGCATTAATATACAATATTTGTTTTTCTCTTTCTGACTTCACATTTTATGACAGACTCTAGGTCCATCCACTTCTCTACAAATGACCCAGTTTCATTCCTTTTTATGGCTGAGTCATATTCCATTGTATATATGTACCAAATCTTCTTTATCCATTCATCTGTTGTTGGACAATTAGGTTGTTTCCATGTCCTGGCTATTGTAAATAGTACTGCAATGAACATTGGGGTGCATGTGTCCTTTTATTTATTTATTTATTTTTAATTTATGGCTGTGTTGGGTCTTCGTTTCTGTGCGAGGGCTTTCTCTAGTTGTGGCAAGTGGGGGCCACTCTTCATCACTGTGCGCGGGCCTCTCACTATCGCGGCCTCTCTTGTTGCGGAGCACAGGCTCCAGACACGCAGGCTCAGTAATTGTGGCTCACGGGCCCAGCTGCTTCGTGGCATGTGGGATCTTCCCAGACCAGGGCTCGAACCCGTGTCCCCTGCATTAGCAGGCAGATTCTCAACCACTGCACCACCAGGGAAGCCCCACATGTGTCCTTTTGAATTATGGTTTTCTCAGGGTATATGTCCAGTAGTAGGATTGCTGGGTCATATGGTAGTTCTATTTTTAGTTTTTTAAGGAACCGCCATACTGTTCTTCACAGTGGCTGTATCAATTTAGATTCTCACCAACAGTGTAAGAGGGTTTCCTTTTCTCCACACCCTCTCCAGCATTTATTGTTTGTAGCATTTTTGATGATGGCCATTCTGACTGGTGTGAGATGATATCTCATTGTAGTTTTGATTTGCATTTCTCTAATAATTAATCATGTTGAGCATCTTTTCATGTGCCTCTAGGCCATCTGTATGTCTTCTTTTGTGAAATGTCTATTTAGATCTTCTGCCCATTTTTCAATTGGGTTGCTTGATTTTTTTGATATTGAGCTCCATGAGCTGTTTGTATATTTTGGAGATTAATCCTTTGTCAGTTGCTTTGTTTGCAAATATTTTCTCCCATTCTGAGGGTTGTCTTTTCATCTTGTTTATGGTTTCCTTTGCTGTGCAAAAGCTTTTAAGTTTCATTAGGTACCATTTGTTTATTTTTTTGTTTTTCTTTTCATTACTCTAGGAAGTGTGTCAAAAAAGATCTTACAGTGGTTTATGTCAAACAGTGTTCTGCCTATGTTTTCCTCTAAGAGCTTTATAGTGTCCAGTCTTACATTTATGTCTTTAATCCATTTTGAGTTTATTTTTGTGCATGGCGTTAGGTAATGTTCTAATTTCATTCTTTTACATGTAACTGTCCAGTTTTACCATCACCACTAATTGAAGAGGCTGTCTTTTCTCCCTTGTATGTTCTTGCCTCCTTTGTGGTATGTTAGCTGACAATATGTGTGTGGGTTTACGTTTGGGCTTTTTATCCTGTACCATTGATCCATATTTCTGCTTTTGTGCCAGTACCATACTGTCTTGATTACTGTAGCTTTGTAGTATAGTTTGAAGTCAGGGAGCCTGATTCGTCCAGCTCCATTTTTCGTTCTCAAGATTGCTTTGGCTATTCAGGGTCTTTTGTGTTTCCATATGAATTGTAAAATTTTTTGTTCTAAGTCTGTGAAGAATGCCATTGGTAGTTTGATAGGGATTGCATTGAACCTGTAGATTGCTTTGGGTAGTATAGTCATTTTCAAATATTGATTCTTCTAATCCAAGGACATGGTATATTTCTCCATCTGCTTATGTCATCTTTGGTTTCTTTCATCAGTGTTTTATAGTTTTCTTTGTACAGGTCTTTTGCCTCCTTAGGTAGGTTTACTCCTAGGTATTTTATTCTTTTTTTGCGATAGTAAATGGGATTGTTTGCTTAATTTCTCTTTCTGATCTTTCATTGTTAATGTATAGGAATGCAAGGGATTTCTGTGCATTAACTTTGTGTCCTGCAACATTACGAAATTCACTGATTAGTTCTAATAGTTTTCTGGTGACATCTTTAGCATTTTCTATGTATAGTATCATGTCATCTGGAAACAGTGACAGTTTTACTTCTTCTTTTCCAATTTGTATTCCTTTTATTTCTTTTTCTTCTCTGATTGCTGTGGCTAGGACTTCCAAAACTATGTTGGATAAGAGTGGCAAGAGTGGACATCCTTGTCTTGTTCCTGATCTTAGTGGAAATGCTTTCAGTTTTTCACCTTTGAGAATGATATTTGCTGTGGGTTTGTCGTATATGGTCTTTATTATGTTGAGGTAGATTCCCTCTATGCCCATTTTCAGGAGAGTTTTTATCATAAATAGGTGTTTAATTTTGTCAAAAGCTTTTTCTGCATCTATTGGGATGATCATATGATTTTTATTCTTTAATTTGTTAATTTGTTGTATCACATTGATTGATTTGTGTATCTTGAAGAATCCTTGCATTTCTGGGATAAATCCCACTTGATCATGTTGTATGATTCTTTTAATGTGTTGTTGGGTTCTGTTTGCTAGAATTTTGTTGAGGATTTTTGCGTCTATGTTCATCAGTGATGTTGGTCTGTAATTTTCTTTTTTTGTGATATTTTTGTCTGGTTTTGGTATCAGGGAGATGATGATCTCATACAACGAATTTGTGAGTGTTCCTCCCTCTGCAACTTTTTGGAGAGTTTGAGAAGGATAGGTGTTAGTTCTCTAAATCTTTGATAGAATTCACCTGTGAAGTCACCGGGTCCTGGACTTTTGTTTGTTGGAAGATTTTTAATTACAGTTTCAATTTCATTACTTGTAATTGCTCTGTTTATAATTTCTAATTCTTCCTGGTTCAGACTTGGAAAATTGTTCCTTTCCAGGGATTTGTCCATTTCTTCGAGGTTGTCCATTTTATTGGCATATAATTGTTTGTAGTGGTCTCTTATAATCCTTTGTATTTCTGTGGTGTCAGTTGTGATTTCTCCTTTTTCATTTCTAATTTTATTGATTTGAGTCCTCTCCCTTTTTATCTTGATGAGTCTGGCTAAAGGTTTATCAATTTTTTTTTTATCTTCTCAAAGAACCAAATTTTAGTTTTATTGATCTTTGCTGCTGTTTTCTTCATTTCTATTTCATTTATTTCTGCTCTGATCTTTATGATTTCTACCGACTTTGGGTTTTCTTTGTTCTTCTTTCTCTAGTTGCTTTAGGTGTAAAGTTAGATTGTTTGAGATTTTGCTTGTTTCTTGAGGTGAGATTAAATTGCTGTGAACTTCCCTCTTAGAACTGCTTTTGCTGCATCCCATAGGTTTTAGGTCATCGTGTTTTCACTGTCATTTGTTTCTCTGTATTTTTTGATTTCCTCTTTGATTTCTTCAGTGATCTCTTGGTTATTTACTAGTGCACTGTTTAGTCTCCATGTGTTTGTGCTTTTTACAGTGTTTTTCCTGTAATTGATATCTAATCTCATAGCTTTGTGGTCGGCAAAGATGCTTGATACGATTTGAACTTTCTTAAATTTTCTGAGGCTTGATTTGTGACCCCAGATGTGATCTATCCTGGAGAATGTTGCATGTGCACTTGAGAAAAATGTATTCTGCCACTTTTATGGGAATGTGCTATAAATATCAATTAAACCTATCTGGTCTATTGTGTCCTTTAAAGCTTGTGTTTTCTTATTTATTTTCTGTTTGGATGATCTATCCATTGGTGTAAGTGGGGTGTAAAAATTCCCTACTATTATTGTGTTACTGTCAATTTCCCCTTTTATGGTTTTTAGCATTTGCCTTATGTATGAGGTGCTCCTATGCTGGGTGCATAAGTATTTATAATTGTCATATCTTCTTCTTTGATTGATCCCTTGATCATTATGTAGTGTCTTTCCTTATCTCTTGTAACAGTCTTTATTTTAAAGTCTATTTTATCTGATATGAGTATTGCTACTACAGGTTTCTTTTGATTTCCATTTTCATGGAATATATTTTTCCATCCCCTCATTTTCAGTCTGTATGTGTCCCTAGATCTGAAGTGGGTCTCTTATAGACAGCATGTATATGTGTCTTGTTTTTGTATCCATTCAGCCAGTCTGTGTCTTTTGGTTTGCACATTTAATCCTTTTACATTTAAGGTAATTATCAATATGTATGTTCCTATTACCATTTTCTTAATTATTCTACATTTGTTTTTGTGAGTCTTTTTCTTCTCTTGTGTTTCCCGTCTAGAGAAGTTCCTTTAACATTTATTGTAAAGCTGGTTTTGGTGGTGCTGAGTTCTCTTAGCTTTTGCTTGTCTGTAAAGCTTTCAATTTCTCTGTAGAATCTGAATGAGATCCTTGCTGGGTAGAGTAATCTTGGCTGTAGGTTTTTCTCTTTCATCACTTTAAATATATCCAGCCACTCCCTTCTGGCCTGCATAGTTTCTGCTGAAAATTCAGCTGATAACCTTAGAGGGATTCCCTTATGTTATTTTTTGCTTTTCCCTTGCTGCTTTTCATATTTTTGTTAGTCATATTACTATGTGTCTTGGTGTGTTTCTCCTAGGGTTTATCCTGTATGGGACTCTCTGCACTTCCTGGACTTGAGTGTCTATTTCCTTTCCTATGTTAGGGAAGTTTTTGACTATAATATTTGAATATGTTTTCAGACCCTTTCTTTTTCTCTTCTGGGAAACCTATAATTCGAATATTGGTGCATTTAGTGTTGACTCAAGAGCTCTCTGAGGTTGTCTTCAATTCTTTTCATTCTTTTTTCTTTATTCTGCTCCTCAGCAGTTATTTCCACCATCCTGTCTTCCAGCTCACCTATTCATTCTTCTGCCTCAGTTATTCTGTTATTGATTCCTTCTAGTGTATTTTTCATTTCATTTATTGTGTTGTTCATCTCTGTTTGTCTTTAGTTCTTCTAGGTCTTCATTAAAAATTTCTTATATTTTCTCACTTCATTTTTCCATTCTATTTCCGAGATTCTGGAACATCTTTACTATCAATACTCTGAATTCTTTTTCAAGTAATTTGCCTATTTCCCTTTTTATTTATTTGGTCTTGTAGGTTTTTACCTTGCTCCTTCATCTGTAACATACTTTTTTGTCATCTCACTTTTTCTTTTTTTTTGATGGGTGGGATTGTGTTCCTGCCTTACTGGTTGTTTGGCCTGAGGCTACCAGCACTAGAGTTTGTAGGCAGTTGGGTAGAGCTGGGTCTTGCTGCCAAGATGAGGACCTCTGGGAGACTTCAGTCTGATGAATATTCCCTGGGGTTTGACGTTCTCTGTTAGTCCAATGGTTCAGACTTGGAGCTCCCACCACAGGAGCTCAGGCCAGACCCCTGGCTCGTGAACCAAGATCCCACAAGCCATGCAGGATGGCACACACACAAAAAAAAGGCCGAAAAGACCTTGGCTCTAGGGGGTTGGGCTTAGGCAGAGGCAGGGTTTATGCGGCAGGCGGGGTCTAGGCTTAGGACCCACGTGGTCAGAAAAGACCCTGGGCAGGTGGGGGCCAGAACTTAGGCTCAACATGGCTGGAGAGCCCCTGGAGTGCCTCTGGCCTCAGAGGGCAGAGGACCAGGCCCAGGACCCCAGCAGGCTCCCTGGGCTGGAGTGGGTGGGAAAAACGCTAGGCACATTTCCCCTTGAGCCTCTGATCCAGAGGGCCCCTCCCCATCTGCCTCTCCTCTTCTTCCCCCCCACAACCCTAGAGTCAACGTGGCTAGAGGGGGCCGTGGAGGGTGGAGGACCCTGCCTGGGAGCCCAGCAGGCTTCCTAGAGCCAGAGTGGGTGGGGGAAATGCCAGCCATGCTTCCCCTGATCCTCTAGTCCTGGAGGGTTCCCCCCAACCGCCCCTCCTCTTGGCCCCTCCTCCCTCTCTCCTATGCCCCTAGCACCCATGCAGCCATAGGGGGCCTCGGAGGGTGGATTACCAGGCCCAGGACCCCAGCAAGCTTCACAGGAACTGATTGGGCAGGGGAAACACTAGCCGCATTTCTCCCTGTTCCTCTGATTCCTGGAGGGTCCCTCTAGGAATGAAACTCCTTCCCTCCCCAGCCACCCCACAGGGACACTGGTCCCATCCAGCCTCCACTTCTCCTCCCTGCTTACTCCACCCCATATCCTACCTGGTCACTTGGGGGTTCCTCCCATCCCCTTGGACATCGAGGTCCCCCACCAGCGTCTGGTAAGGGCCCTAGTTGTGGGGAGACATTAACTCCGTGGGCTCCCACTCTGCATTTGACTCCACCCTTGCAAAATTATATTCCTTAGCAGTGGAAGATGAGTATGAAAAGCCACAAAGCTGGTAAAGGTTTTTTTCTAGCTCCTGATTTTATCATTTATTACTCTTGATTTTGTACACTTTTTTAGGAACTTTGTTTTGTATTGGTCATTAGTATTGTTAGTCAACTGTGCATTAACCTTTTCCTCAATTGTCTTCCTCTTTAAAATTTGGGTATTTAGTATTTATTCCTCCTTTATCACTATAATAGCTAAGAGTGCATATTTACTGCATTTAGGGATCATAATTCAGCAAAGTTTCTCCTTCTCCAAAGTGCAGCCAACCTTATTTATTCATTAACTTTCTTCTAATTTATTTGTAAAGTTCATTTTTAATTCTCCAAAATTCAAATATGCATTACGCCATGCATATTGAGGGTAAATATTGCAGAGCAGTGTAATCTTACTGTGTCAGTGATACATGCAGACTTACAATTTTTAAATAAACAATGTGTTAACAGTCTGGCAGTTCAGCAGCTTGAAAAATGAAAACAAAAACAAAACACAGTAAATGTTCATAGCCTTTAAAAATCTTATATCTGTTCTCATGTTCAGGAGTGAAATAGTGTTAAAGCAGATGGCAATAACATTGTTCTTCTTAACTTCTTAGAAGACTGTTCTTAAGTTCCAGTAGAAATCAATTGGTTTAGAATTTCAACATTCCCTTTTTAACAGGTATTCAAAATAGTCATGAATAGTATATAATTTTAGAAACTTCTTACCAAAAATGCATGAGAATAAAATTATACAACTGCACTAACATGTAATGAAGGAAAATGGTTTCCTCTTTGACTCTTAAAATCTTAACCTTTGCTGTTGTCTTATATTTGCTGTTTGGCAATGCAAAGGTATTGGAAAGATAGCCTTGGTACAAAAGTGGTGGTTCCCTAGATAGAAGAAATAAACATATTTCTTTGATTTGAATGACCAGTAAAAATAAAATAAAAGCAAGATTAAAGATCTTGCCTGTATTCTATCAGTGCCACAGATGTTGCAAACTATTTTTTTTTCCAGTAATCCAGCTGTTTACAAATATGGTGTGCCTGGCCTCACATGAGCCATATTTGTAATAAAGTGGAGGAAGTTTTACTTTTTTAATAAATGTTTTGGAGATATACAACCTCTGTGTGGTTCCCATTAATAGCAGTTTAATGAGTGTGTTTCCCAGGGCCAAGCATACATTCTGGTTATGGCAGTGCTAGACTGTCTACCACATACACTCAGAATGCCTGGGGTAATTGTGACCTGGGCTAATGAATTGTAGAAAGATAATTTCCTCTTCCTATTTTTCCCTTTAAACAAATTGCAGCTTCATATTTCAACCAAATGACCTTTCTAAAACTCCACAGTGACTAATTATAAGAGAATGAGGGGGCATTGACTATTAACAGAAATGAGATTAAGTTTTGCCGTAACCTTGGGAGGCAACATAGCCAATGATGTTTATAATCCAGGGTGATTAGAAGAAGGTCTCCTCCAAAGGCTGTTGTAGATTGCTCCTGGCACGGTGCAGCTGACTGCAGCCTATTCAGTGCCACAAAGCCAGAAGCTTAAAATTCCCTGTCTGGTTTTTATGTTGCTAATAATCTTCAATTTAGTACTGTTGAATGGGAGGAGGGAAGCAGAGAGGAACAGAGAACATGGTTGATAAAGTAACAATATGAGAAAATAGAAATAGGAAAAGGTAAGAGAGAATAACTAGCAATAGCTATTTACTTACTCCCAAAATATTTATTAAGAACCTACTATGTATAAAGCACAAGGTTCTAGGTATTCAGAGTACAGAATGAAAGAGACATGAAAAGTTCCTGGCTTTGTGGTGTTTGCAGTTAAGTTGGAGAGGAGACAGACCAAAAATAACAAAACAAGAAAATAATATCAATCACAATGTGTGAGGAGATCTAAAGAAAATGAATAGGATGCAAAGATATAGATGATACTAATAAATCCTCCAAAAATTATAGAATTGTTTTTAGAGTGAAGCTGAATAATGAGAAGGATCCAGGCATTTCATCATTGTAGAAAAGAGAGAA
Source organism: Balaenoptera borealis (assembly GCF_965194805.1). Taxonomy (NCBI): domain Eukaryota; kingdom Metazoa; phylum Chordata; class Mammalia; order Artiodactyla; family Balaenopteridae; genus Balaenoptera; species Balaenoptera borealis. Next base: position 16,659,284 of record NC_138866.1, on the reverse strand, counting down.
AAGAAACAGTGAAAGTCTTGAAATATAAAGAAGATTAAGTATATTAATAGTACATAAGATGCTAATGGGGCTGAATTAAAACAGCAAGAGGAGAGTGGAAAGAGGAGGTATTGAAACTATGTGTCAAATCCTATATGTGTTCTTAATTCTGAGCGATGGAGTTTCTTTAGGGTTTTGAGCATGTGACATGCCTGATTTATATTTTATGGGGAGTTGATGGATTGGACCTAGGCAAAATTGGAAGACAAGAGATCAGTAAGATGATGGCAACAGTGTCGGCAAGAGATGGTGATGGTGGTGGAGGTGCAGAGTGAAAGAGACATGGAAAGGTTTGACAAATATTTACAAGGCAAACTATTAAGATATTAGATTTACTGATGGATTGGATAAGGGGGTTAGAGAAATTGAGAGCATTTCCCATGTTTCTGACTTGAGCAAGCTGGTTTATAAAATTAAATATGTCAAGTAGGTGATTATAGGTTCTAGAGCTTTGAAAAGGGATCAGTGCTAGTATATTAGTCAGAGTTCTCCAGAGAAAAAGAACCAATAGGAGAGAGAAAAAGAGAGACAAGGGAGAAAGGTATTTATTATAAGAAATTGGCTCTTGTGATTATGGAGGTTGACAAATCTCAAGATCTGCAGTCTGCAAGTTGGAGACCCAGGAGAACAGATGTATAGCTTCAGTCCCACTTTAAAGGCCTGAGACCATGAGAGCCAACGGTGTACTTCAGACCAAAAGCCAGGAGGTTGAAGGCCCAAGAAGAACTGATGTTTCAATCTGAGTCTGAAAGGCAGGAAAAAGGTGATGTCCCAACTTGAAGGCAATCAGTCAGAAGGAATTGTTTTTCACTCAGCCTTTTGCTCTATAGAGAGCTTCAACTGATTAGATGAGATGCATTGGAAAGGGCAATCTCTTTTTCTTTTAATAAATTTATTTATTTTATTTATTTATTTTTGGCTGCGTTGGGTCTTCATTGCTGTGTGTGGGCTTTCTCTAGTTGCTACAAACAGGGGCTACTCTTCGTTGTGGTGCGCGGGCTTCTCATTGTGGTGGCTTCTCTTGTTGCAGAGCACGGGCTCTAGGGGTGCGGGCTTCAGTAGTTGTGCCGCACAGGCTCCGTAGTTGTGGCTCGTGGGCTCTAGAGCACAGGCTCAGTAGTTGTAGTGCATGGGCTTAGTTGCTCCGCGGCATGTGGGATCTTCCTGGACCAGAGCTCGAATCCGTGTCCCCTGCATTGGCAGGCAGATTCTTAACCACTGCACCACCGGGGAAGCCCTGAAGGCAATCTCTTTTATTCAGTCTACCTATTCCAATATTAAACTCACCCAGAAATGCCCTCATAGACACACCCAGAATAATGTTCGATCAAATATTTGGGCAATCAGTGGCTCAGTGAAACTGACACATAAAATTAACCATCACAGCTAGAAATATAAACTTGAGGGCTACAAGCATAGAGACAGGATTTAAGCCATTGGATGGACAAGCTCAGTTAAGGAAATAATACACACACACACATGCAGAGCAGAGAACATAGTACTAATCCCAAAGGAACTGCATATTTTACAATTTGTACAAAGCAGGAGGAGTTGGAGAAGGAGACCAATAAGAAATGCCCTGGTTCAGAGAAAACCTGAAGAATGTGTACTAGGTAAGCCTATTTACTATTGAATGAAATTCAAACTTTTGAGACTTTCTTTTTTCAGATTATCCATGAATTTAATCTTCTCTCCCTGTTTTTCACGGCTTTTTTTTGTATTCCAGATAACATTTTCACTCACGGGAATACGCTCTCAACCCTTACTCTACTTCTCTTATGGTCCCCATTGTGCGCTTTCTCAAAATTATGTACAGGCGTCTTATCCTTACTGGAATTTCAGCTTCTTGGTATTCATATTATTTGTTTTGTTTTGTTTTTACTTCTCCTCAGGACTGTCAGAATACACCCTCTGTAAGTTGCCACTGTGATGGCTTCAGTCAATGGGCATCATCTTTTAAAAGGTTTCTTGTGCTAAAAGTTCAGGAAAATTAAAAAAAGCATTTCCCAGACACCTTCCAGCTGGTTCTGTATACGAGTTAGATTTTTGCCCAATAAAAGCAATAGCTTGAGAGTTGGTAAGTATAAGTAAAGTTCAGGTGTCTACTTATCCCTTTTTCTTCTGGCAAGGAGAGCTGTGATGTTAAAAACAATTGTCGTGGTTGGATAGGCATTCCAATGTCTAGACAGTGGCTCTGTGAATATTGCATGACAGTGACAGTCCTTGAGGCTCCCTGACCTCTAGAATATGACTGTATAACTATAGGTATATGTCCTTAATGATATTTCAGTGGTGTCCATCTGACTGCTCCCATCTTCCAACAGTTTTGTACAAACTGAATTCCTATATTAAATCAATTTCTGCTCAAAATACCCAGAGGTACTTCTCTTCCATTCATTGAACTTTAACTGCAGAATACATGGTAAGGATTCAATTAAGGATGCTTGAAGGAACACATGAAATAAGAGACCAATTATGACATCGCAGTAATATTAGCTACAATGAATTCTTAGTGGGTCTTCTTTACCAGGCTCAGAGATGCTCTACAATTCAAAGATAAGAAGTGGAATACAGCTAATGATGCTAAGTCAAGACTGAGACAGAGGCAACGGAGTGAAGAGGAACAGTACTTTAATAAGAGCTTATCTGTGGAGTACATGCTGGGAAATCGTGTTTCCTAAATCGTGTTTCCTAAAAAAATTATATGTGGAGTTCTAACCCTCAGAATGTGATTTTATTTGGAAATAGCATTGTTACAAATATAATTAGTAAGTTAAGATGAGGTCATACTCGAATAGGGTAGGCTCTTAACCCAGTATATCTGTTGCCCTTACTAGGAAAAAAACAAAACAAACAAACAAACAAACAAAAGAAACCATGTGAAAATTGGAGAGATGTTGCCATAAATCAGGGCACTACCAGTATCTAGGAGGAGGCCTGGGAGATCCTTCCTTACTGCCCTCAGAGGGAGTATTATGGTCCTCCTGACACCTTGATTTTAAACTTTTGATCTCCAGAACTGTGAGATAGTAAATTTCTGTTGTTGTAAGCCATCTAGTTTGTGGTACTTTGTTATGGCAGTTCCAGGAAACAAATACATTCAGTACTCGTAAACTCTAAGTGGTTTTACTGAAATGTGGTTAGTAACATTTCCTCTAACTTAGACAATTAGTACAGATAATAGATCCATATTTAACAAGACTTTTAGAAAATTCTGAAATATAAAGCAGAGTCATCATAAACCTGGAAATACACATTAGCAATTTTCCTATGGATTTCTTTTTAATGATTTTTACTTCCAATTATGATTTTTATGTACACGGATGATTTTGCTTTATGTAGTCATTCTGATGCATGTTAGTTGTCCTTGAGAACAAGGCCTAGACAATACTATGCTCTTCATCATCTTTGTACCATCAACATACATGGAGGAAGAGGATTTTACTGCAGTGAAAAAAATGGAAAGCACATGAAGCATTCACACAAGGCTTTTTTGAAAGGTGTAAATGTTGTAACTATGAATTCAATTATGTGATAAATCCTGATTTATACTTATTTAATTTTAGCACCACACCTTATTTTTCACTTCTAAAAGGGAAATTGGAAAAGACACATAATTGATTAAGTAAAAATTGTTTAAGGCCATCATATTATAGTTGAAAATGTGCGATAAGATATATCAGGCTTCATGCCATTTTTTGGGAAATCTAGCCAATATATTTATCACTACTTAGTATGAGGATAAAATCTAATTTCACCCATAGAATTTATTGTGACAGAGTGTTTATTGGCTTAAAAATAAATAACAAGTTCCTAAGACCCAACAAAGTAACAAAACTTATGTGAAGCTTTCACTCATGAAAAAAAAAGAAAAAAAAAAAGCAGAAAATGCATACATATTAGAAATATACTAGTGCATCAGAATGGAAAAGTTCTAGAAGACCAAGGCCAAAAAAATCTCTGCTACAGCAGAAATTAAGTAAATCCAGCATAAGATAAAAACACAGCCACAGCTAGGTTTAAATGAGCTACAAAGACTGCCATTGGCCTGCCTTACTTTCATGTCCTTAAAATGAGAAGAATATTATTATGAAACAGTCTTTTGTAGCTATTGAAGTCACTGTTGTTTTTTGTTTGTTTTCTTAAGTTTAAAGTCTTGATGGGCACAATCATGAAAAAAATATGAAAGAAGACCAAACTCTCTTGAAACTAATTTCAACTCTACAGTTTTTTAACCTTTTACAAAGACACACTGGTGACTGTAACTGCTAATAGGTGACCGAACAAGCTAGAATGTTTAATTCACACCCATGGCCCTGGCATTTCTCTGTAAGTTAGAAAGAACTGTGGTTCCCAGGTGATTCTGTTGCAAGTGACCTATGAAGGTCTTTTCTACTAGAGAAAGAAACAAACTCATTCTTTCCAGCTCAGATGTTGGAGTCTGTGATACACAGCACTGATTTCAAATCAAATTCTTTAAACACTTAGTGTTTAGAATAGAACCAGAAGATGGTTAAGAGGCCTTAGCCCCACTTAAAAGAGAGCTCTCTGAAAATAGACGTTTTTGTCCAAACCACAACAGATTTGGGATCAACAACAAACAGTACAACAAAGCTAAATGTGGTTGAAATGAAACAATTTGTTTAGAAATCAACTTGCTGCATCCATTTGTTTGCATTTAACCTTTTTTACAAAATGCATTTTCCTGTTTATGGGTAAAAAGACTGAGTTATAAATAATAAAAAAGACAGTCCAACTTTTGTAACCAAATTACTGAATAATGAAACTTTAGAAGTTGAAAGGCGCCTCACAAATCTTCGAGTACTTATGCATGGTTTTACTAGAAATTCTCCTTGAAAACTCACCATTCGGAAAAGTAGCCCACTGAACTTTGGAGTAACGATTATTGTAAGAAATACTTCTTCAGTATTCATTCAAAATGTCCATTTATATCTTCCTTCTACAGACCCAGTTTCAAACTTCTTGTATTCATATAAATCTAATTCCTCATAAAGACTACTGACCTTCTAATATGTGAATCATAGGAAATCCTTGATTTCCAGGATTTTACAAGTGAAATATTCATCAGTTGCAAGATCCTTTGTCCTCTTTTTTTCTGACATTTTATCATACCTGGGTTTGTCTACTTCCTTCCGGAAGTATGATCTGGCAGTAGGGTTCCAGATATGGAGTGACGTCTTCTTGGTTGTGGATACCATACTTTGATGAATGCATCTGAGGTCCATGTTGACTTCAGTGGTGACTCCATCACCCTGTTGGCTCACATTAATCTTACAGCTGGTGAAAATGCCTCTAACATTTTAATCCATGCTGCTGTTCAGCTTTGCCTCTCCCATACTCTTTTGAGCCATATGCTTTCTGACCCAAGCACAGGATATCGCATTTATCTTTATTAAATGTCATCTTCTTAAATTCAATCCACTGTTTCAGCCTGTCAAGATGCTTTTGAATCCTGATTCTGTCATCCCTTGTATTAGTTATCTCCCTGAGTTTGTTGTCAGCCCCAGATTTGATAACAGGTCTTCTTTGTCCTCACCAGAGTCAATGATAAAAATGCTAAGGGGACCAAGCCAAGGAAAGAGCACTGCTGCTGGCATTCCTCCAGGTTGTGAATGCTATGTGGATCTGAATTTCATTCAACCTGTTGAAAATCCACTCAACCATATTAAAATTCCATACTGTATCTGATATGTAAAGATATTTTGAATCTGGCCCCTGCCTTCTTCCTTGACATTATCTGATCCTTTATTCTCAGCACTTGTTGCATTTCAGCCAGACTAGCAATCTTTCTGTCCCTTACTGATACCGAGCTCCTTTCTCATCTCAGAACTTTTGTAATTTTTGTTCCCTTTACCTGAATTACTCTTCTCCTAGATATTTGCACGACTGTCTCCTTATTCAGGTCTTAGCTCAAAAACCACCTCCTGGAGCTGTGTTTCCCAGCCTTTATTTCTCAACCATTGACATTTCAAGCTGGATAGTTTTTGTCATAGGAGACTGTTTCCCTCAGTAATGTTTGGTGATTTTTAGTGTACATGCACTTCTTCTATCAAATATATTCCCAAATATGTTATTATTTGATGGTATTTTAATGGAATTATTTCCTTTTAAGCTTAATCTTTACATAAAGCTTTTAAATAATGTTTTTTAAACATATATATTTCTCAGTGAACATTTTTAATACTGATTGCTAATCACATAAAATCAGGTGTAGGTCTTTTAAAAGAACTATTCTATAAGATAAAATCCATCTATTATGTACCTGGTGTTGGATTTAAGGCTATGTTAGGCATTTCACCTGGTTACTATATTAAATATGAATAAATGCCCTCATTTTGCTCAAATAAATTTACGTATATCTTGTTTCTACAAATATAATCCCTAAAATAGAGATCCTACAAATTGACACTTTATAATTCTGTCCACTCATATCCTAATAATTCACTGTAAATTCAAGTTAAAATGCAGGGCTTCTTACCTTTATATAGAATCAAACCCTATATATATAGGTCAAGTTATTTAACTTATTTGACCTAGAGTAGATGACTTGGGTGATGTGAAATCTTGGTTGAATGGTGATGGTAGTAAGATCTTTGACTTTCCCCTTGCATTATTCTTTATAATCCACTGACAACCAAGATTTATCATTTACTCTTATTATGAAATGTGTTTCATATTTAGTCTTCATTTCATTTCTGGCAACACTCTTCTAAACCTCAGATTTAATACAGTACATGAAAGAAAGGCTGGATCAGAGTCACAAAGCACTGAGAAGATTGTACTATGTATTTAAAAATAAAAACAACACAAAATTTAAAAATATATGGTGTAGGAAAGTCTGACAAAATTTTGGGTTTTCTCTGGGAAACTATTTCATTGTCTTTTAAAAAAAGAAATCAAATATCAAACACAATTTTCTAATTTTTCCTCAATACTTTAATTTTCTAGTGTCCTAGACATATCTTTAGGATTAACTGGATAAGCCATCACTGTATGGAGACTATAGTAGTATACTTCTTTACAAATTCTGAAATTTTATATATATATATATATATATATATATAATATTATATATATATATATACATACATATAAAATGCAGAGTAATATAGAAGAATGTACTATAATATGGAAGTCACACACAACTGAGGGTTTAATTCTCCAACCCCTTTTTATTTTATAACTTCCTAGTTTACAAACTATCAATGGCTGACCATTGCCTATAAATCTATAGTCCTAATCTTGTATTAGATGCCCTTTACTATCTAGTGACACAGAAGAAGGAAAACTGACATTCATTAACTTAATACTATGTGCCAGGAACTTTAATACATTATGCCATTTAATCCTATAAATCTGATGAAGCAGGTATTTATTTATTTATTTATTTATTTTTGGCTGTGTTGGGTCTTCGTTTCTGTGAGGGCTTTCTCTAGCTGCGGCAAGCAGGGTCCACTCTTCATCGCGGTGCACGGACCTCTCACTATCGTGACTTCTCTTGTTGCGGAGCACAGGCTCCAGACGCGCAGGCTCATTAGTTGTGGCTCATGGGCCCAGTTGCTCCGCGGCATGTGGGATCCTCCCAGACCAGTGCTCGAACCCGTGTCCCCTGCATTGGCAGGCAGATTCTCAACCACTGCGCCACCAGGGAAGCCCAGAAGCAGGTATTTTAAACAATTTAAATAACCTGCTCAAAGTCACATAATGAATAAATGGTAAAGCCAAATTTGAAAACCAGATCTGTTCCTCCAGATGAGTCTAGAAAATGACATAGAGAAGGAGAACAGCAAGTAGGCTAATCAGGGCCCCATTGTTGATAAGGATTAAGAAAGTGGGGAGCCCAGAGAATAAACAGTCATTTGGGAAATCTCTTATTATGAGTCTGATATTAGAGCCCAGCACTAACGCACTGCCATGGATTAGCCAGAGTCAAGAACGGAGATCAGGGACTACAGCCGTGCCCATACCCTAAATAAGAATTAAACATTTATTCATTCAATAAATTCTTAGTTTGGTATATTCCTTAATGGCCGCAAATTCTTCCCACTTCAATATGCATATTCCTTTGCACTGTGACTGTGTCATTCTTCAAAACAAACAAACAAACAGAAACAAACGAACAAGCAGGTGGTTATGGGAATCTCCAATTTACAGCCAGTGGCCTAGAAGCACAGGTAACAACATGGACTTGCAATTGATATCTGTAGTGGGGACAGTCCTGTGGGACAGACCCTTAACCCATGGTATCTGATGCTAATTACAGGTAGATAGTGTCAGAATTGAGCTGAATTGTAGGGCACACAGCTGGTGTCACAGAATTGCCTGATGTGTGGAAAAATCAACACATTTGGAATCAGTAGTGAAGTATGGTATTAAGAGTATAGGAGGGGCTTCCCTGGTGGCGCAGTGGTTGAGAATCTGCCTGCCAATGCAGGGGACACGGGTTCGAGCCCTGGTCTGGGAAGATCCCACATGCCGCGGAGCAACTAGGCCCGTGAACCACAACTACTGAGCCTGCGCGTCTGGAGCCTGTGCTCCGCAACAAGAGAGCCCGCGATAGTGAGAGGCCCACGCACCGCGATGAAGAGTGGCCCCTGCTCGCCGCAACTAGAGAAAGCCCTCGCACAGAAACGAAGACCCAACACAGCCATAAATAAATAAATTAATTAATTAATTAATTAAAAAAAAAAAGAGTATAGGAGAAAAACGAGTGTTTTTTCTTGAGCAATCATTGATGAAAATGATTATAAAACTTTTAAAATAGTTCTAGCTAACTACATGTTTACACTTATCTACAAGTTTTAATCTAGCACATTCTCTTAATATAGCATGAGGAAAACCCACATTATATGTACTAACCCTGTTTGCATATCCATCGTCTGAAAAATTCCACAAGGACTGTAGCTGTTTACTTCTACCCTTTCGTTCCCCATGATGTGGTGTTATGTCACAGTAGTTGGCTCTCCCAAAATTTTATAAGTTGGGTGTGGAAAAGTCACTGGACTTGGAGTGACAAGATTTGAGTTCCGTTCCTAGGTCTACAACTCAAGAGCAATGTGCTGTGGCCAGATCATTTAGTCTCCAGGTGCTACATTACGGCAGATTAAATGACAAAAGCAGTATGACTGCAGAGGACATTTTATGATCTGGTAGCATTCTCAGCCATGTACACTAAAGCCAGAGGACAGAGGCTTCAATAACACATGACATGGATGCAAAGTATTATTATATCAGTTAAGGAATGGGTTATAGGTGTTCTGTAAAATAAATTTCCATCCCTAATCTGCTCATGTGAACATTCAAATGTATGCTTGATCAGAGTACTTCATCAATGTTGAAATTACATGGAAAGGAATGGACTCCTTGTTCCCAGGAGTAGATGATGGTCTTTATAGTATCGTACTAGGACATATGTAATAGTGTCATACTCAAGGCCTGGTTTGAGCATGAAATGATCATGTGTCTAAAATGTCTTATAATTATTTTTCGTTTCTCAAGCTGAGACATGTAACTCAAATTATGTTACTTGCCTTATTCCTAATTTGGAACAAATTAATCATGTCAGTCAAGCACTCATCAGGACTCTAGCAAAGTAAGGAAAACTACCACTAAGGGCAACGCAGCGGAAGGCTGAAAGGAATCATGATCAAATCAGTATGGTTACATCACAGGCAAAAAGATGATCAAATTATGAAATAATTCCCTACCTATGAGGGAGAGTGAAATAGGTCATTAAAAAGCTGAAGTACTTAATTTAAAGATCATAGGATTCTTAATTGATTTGTGAGATGAGGGGGACAGAATCCTTGTAGATTTGAAAACATCAAGATGATTTCAATTCTAAAAGAAGGGTATACTTCACATCACTAATGACAAACTGAAAATAATATTATTAACTTTAAAAAGTGCCAGAGTAAGAAATACGTAAAGATTCAAACTGAATTTAGGTAAATATTAGGATGCCAATGTCATAAATTGACAAAGACAGCCTGGGTGAGGCAAGATTTTGAAGGCGAAGTGGACGTTATCTAATGTGACATTAAGTTGTTTAAGGGTAGGAGGAGGGAGAAGGTGAATGGGTGGTGAGGGTAGGTTTGAGCAGGCTGCCACAGTGGACAGGGTCCAGCCTGGAGGCAGCTGGGGAAAACACAGCACTACACACTTGCTGATTTTGTCCACAGGTGTCCCTGATCAGTGGTAACCACAGAATTTGCATCATACTTTGCATTAGAATATATTACACTGAAATGTATATATTTTTAGTATTGAAATTTTAATAAGGAAGCCAATCACAACTATCATAAAAAGACCTAAAGAACTAACATCACACACACACAATTAATGTTTGATGATTTCATCTGCCTAGAGAGAAACTGAAACAGAAACATGTAAGAATTAAATCAAGCTCACATTTTCTTCCAAGAAAGGATTTTTCCCCCACAAACCAGACTGTGAATAGTAAATTGAATACACTATATGATTTTTATTCAAACACTGGCACAATTGGGAAATTGCAAAAAACATAGTCGAATAAGTCATTTAGGCATCTGCATCGAGATTTGAATCAGTTTACTCAAGGTTTACACAACAAATTTATTATCTGTTTTCTTAGGAGATGAGGGTTATTTAAGACATGGAGCTCACCAGTCCAGACAAGATCCTTGCATTGTATATTTGAATTCTGCAGGGAAGTTTCACAATTTTATTTCAAATTTAAGAGAAGTACATCATCCAGCAGCCCACAGTCTCCTACATTTGCTCTAATATGTCTAATTACTTTTATCTTAATATGCTAGACCTATGTATATGGAGCCTTAAAAAATATTCTCCTTTTGGCTCAAGGTGCTCATCAGCCATCTGGAACTGCCTCCCAAGCTTCATCCGTTATGCAAATGAGGTTTAGTATTCATCATGTTTCATCTACTGATACTAATACATTAATGTTGGATGTTACAACACAAGCCCCTGAGAAGACATTGCCTTTTCATCAGTCATTGGCTTGAGCTCACACCTCATTACTTTTAATGGTTCTGTGGCACTTAAGGTCACTGAGCTTCTAACTGCTGCTGCCTAGGGTGTTAACAATAAAAGCAATATTCTCTGTTTAAGTGAAGCAGTTTCCCCATTTCATTCTCTTCTTCCTGTTATTTTATTTTATTTTAATTTTTTTGTCATTATGGAATTTCCAGCACTTGGGAATAGATAAGGACTGTTTGATTGAAGAAGTAGAGCTGTCTTTCAGAAATTTAGGTAAACAAAGCTAATATTTCTGGGAAGGGTTTAAGAAGAAAAAGTCCATTGGCCTGTGTGTGTCTATATATATAACTTATATATATATAACTTTTATAGCATTTTTCAGTTATCTCTCTTAAAAATATTTTTCCTTTTAGCATACTGTAGAGTGCTTAAAGCACTCTTGAGACAAACAGTTCAGCTTCATTCCTGGCTCTTCTACTTTCTAGCTGTTTGAGTTTAAGCAAGTTAGTTAATCTCTCTGTGCCTCTGTTTTTTTATCTGTAAAATGGGAATAATAAGAGAATTTATTTCATAGGCTTGTAGTGAGAATTAAATCAATTAATATTAGTGCTTAAACACTCTGGCACATAATATGCACTAAATAAGTGGTTGTTAAATCAAATTGCATTGACAATAATGTACAGATTTAGAAATAATTTTAAAAACATGATTGTGAATAAATATTCAAACTAAATTAAGTTGTTAAAAATAAATGAGAAAGGCAGCACAAGTTAATGCTAATAAGCCTGAATATTAATAGAATTCAATTTTCAAAGAAAAATATGTTAAAATTTATACAAAAATTAATTTAGAAAGACTCATTAGACTGATAATTACAAAATAACTGCATATATATTTTTAAAAGCGTCCTAAAAGCACCAGATTTAGCAACATTACAGGCAATATCTTCCAAAAAATTAAAGAACAGAAAATTCCAGCAATCTGCTAACAGTCCCAAAGTCTCAGTGTGTGGGTACGTTTTTGTGTACCAGTCTTACATGAATATAGATGTAAAAATCCTAACACAAATTAGCAAATTGAATCCATCATGATATTAAAATAACATCATAATGAATTCCAAGAATGCAATAATGTTTCAATAATGAGAAAACAGTATTGTTATTCATCATATCATGAGTTAAAAGAGAAATAGTATTGGAACTTGCAATCCAAGGTGCCAGACTAAGCACATGAATGAACCTTCCTTTCCTCTCCAAATTCAGTTGATACAGAGAAAATGCTTAAGAAAATGTACATTAATAATAGTTCTGGGAAGCAGCAATAGATACTAAAAACAGAGCAGAAATTTGAAGGATGGTAAAGTACTTTCTAAACAAAGCCTCAGAGGTAGAAATAAAGGTCAATATTGATATATTTGATTGTAGACATATTCAAAAATTATTTAGTATCAGGAAAATATAAGCCATATTAGAGGGCAAATAAGTAGCTCAGAAACATATTTGCAAGTTGTATGACAAAGGATTAATTTTCTTTTTATACCAAATGACTTAATAATCAATAAGCAAAAGTAAAGCTCCCTAACAGACACTGCTTGTCTCATTAAGCAGGAACTGTGTACTTCAGTGAGAAAAATATTCAGTATATATATAGGGCTCCTAACACTCACAATGAGTCACAAAGAAACATGTTCACAAACACATGTGCACACATACAAACATGTGCAAACATTCAAATACAAGCACATATCAGTACATGAAAAATTACTCAACATTGCCAATGAAGTGTAAATTACAATAAGGTGACATATTTTCCCAACTCACTTAAAAAAGAGAGAATAACAATGCACAGATTGAAAATAGTTTGAGGGAAATAATCATTATATGTAAATTAGGCAATGTACAATAAAAATATTCAATACTCTGACCCTGGGTTTCCACTTCTAGGAAATTTCCTGAAGAAACATATCTTTGAATACAATTTTTAATAGAAAATATTGGAATGTACATCAACACCTAAATTTAGGAACCATAATGTTAGTATATTATGATACTTCAATGCAATACAGCACTATGCAGTCACTGATAGGATGATGTGATTGGACACATAATTACTTCTATGTATTTTCATATTGTAGTAAGAAAAATAATATTAAGTATTGTCTATAAGTATTAATATTATAGTATTCATTAAAATAAAAGGTTGCCAAACAGTATCTATAGTATCTTATATATGTACTGGATTCTCATTATTCACAGAAGTTATGTTCTATAATGTCACTTCAAATGCTGAATTAGTGAGTATTAAACTGCTACTTTTAGGATTAGGATTAGAAATACAGGATTAGGTTCCTGCAAGCCCCTGGTCACATTTTCGCAACCTAAGTGCATAACCTTGTTCCGTACGTATGTTTCTATTTAAAGACACATTATTACATATATTTATTTATTATATATTATATATACATAGATATGCATATATATTTGTTGATCCCTTAAGTGAACTCACAGCCATCAACCCTATCACTTATGCCTGAAGGAAGCTTATCTAACACGTATTTTCTTGATAAGGCTTGTCACAACCTTCATGCACTTAGGAACTCTGGACAGTACTTCAGCACTACACTTGAAGGTTATTTTAAATATGAAAATCAGCAACAAAAAACTATTATAGCAAGTAGAAAAATGTTCAAACACAGAATTCATGAATAATGATGACCAACTATATGTATTAGTAAAGACCTTTATGGATGGAAGTGCCACAATATGTCAGTTTAAACTAGGTAGAGTTAAAAAGAAATTTATTGCACTATAAAACAGGAAAACTCATGGTATGAAACTTGCTTCAGGTACACTGGACTTGAGGATAGCCACGTCTAGCTCTCCGTTTCTTTCACCCTCTTTGTTCTGCTTTTCGTTCATTGAGGTTGCAAGGATGGCTGGTAGCCTCTGTAACCTTTCATTCAAGGAGCTCAGTGAGTATACGTGAAACAGTGTGTCTATTTCCCAATATCTTCAATAAGAGTCACAAGCAGTGATCATGGGAGCGTGAGCCATCACATGCCTCTCTTTGAAACTAGGAAGTGGAGTCAGAAGTGCAGTGAAGGAGCTTGCCTGGGACTCAAGCCAATGAAAAGAAAAGTACACTTCTACCAACAGAGTGTGATGGAGATAGAGCAAGTTTTGAATATTCTTGAGGCCTTGGGTCCACTGTTCTTGAAGCAAGCTTTACTCCATGAATTTCCCTATTTTGTGACCCAGTGATTTTCCTTTAGCTTAAACTAGTTTAAATGGACATATTGCCTCTGCCACCTGAACACTTCTTACTAAAACCACAGATCGAGATTGGTAAAAGAGGTGCTCCTCAGAGAACAGGGTTAATCTATTACCCTATCTTTTAAGATAATTTCAGGGAGTATATGCACACCAGAAAAGATACATGAAATATGCATTGCTAACTTTGGATGGAGGGATTTTAAGTGACTTACATTTGTTTGTTTGTTTGTTTGTTTGAATTTTCTTTCTTTTCTTTTTGGTCTAAAATAAGCATAAATTATTGGTGTATTGGAAAAACATCATAACTAAAATATAATCTCTACATTAAAGTTAGCAGGGGAGAAGTTAGCACCGAGCTGACCTTTTCAATATTCGTATCATTAGACTTGCATCTTGTGAGACATGCTGGGTGAAGAGTTAGCCTCTACTGAATTATTTAGCAATCTTTTTGGTAAGGCTAGCTGGCCCATGTGCCTGGTACATCTCTTTCTCATTGCTGGAGGCCAGCTGTGCTGATATTCAGAGGTGTGAAATGCAAATAATATCACATATCCATTCTAAACCTAATTCTATGCAAACAAATGTTTTCAGAAAAACTTATTTTTAGTCAATGTTCTCAAAGTGTGGCCCTGAACCACCTGCATCACAATTACTGCAGTTTTTGTTAAAAATTGAAGTTACTACATCCAACATTAGACATTAGTGAATCAGAGTATTTGCTGTTAGGTTATTGGGGAGAATATTTCTTAGAAGCTTATATGATAATCATTATATCTTCCACATTTTATAAAACAATGATCTAGTGTGATAAAAACTTACTGTCTTCATAAGAATATATTCTGAACTCAAATTTATTTAAATTAATGTTTAGAAGTAAACATTATTAGAGTCACTAAAAGCAAATATCTTCATGTTCATGTACCATAGATGATTCTCAACTGAAAGCAAATAACATGTCATACCCAGAGAGAGGGGAAAAATTAAAAATAAAATGTATATTCTCAAAGGTAGAATAAAAATTTTTATTTTCAAAGAGTCAGCTCTTAGAGAAAAAATATATTGATAGGCTTTAGTATTCAAGGAAAGTAATAGAGTAAAACAGTGATTTTTCTGCCTTCAAGTAGAAGAATGAAACATCTAAAAACAGCTGGAGATTGAATTACAGGTAGAACTAAAAGAAAATGGGCCCTAAGTTAAAATTCCAGCAAATAAGTGAATCTAATGCTACTGAATTTGGAAACTAACTTTCATTACAATATATTTTGATTATAATCCATGCCCTGAGTTCACGCATTGCAGGATGCATGGTATCAATTTTCTGAGTTATTTTTATATCATTCCACAAAGCTGGAGGTTGCATCTGAATGAGTAGAGAGAATTGGCAACAGAGTTGTATCTAAGAATTGATTCAATGATAAAACATATTGGAAAACAATTTATAAAGTGTTACATATTTTTTTAATATTATACAATATTATGTTATTGCATTTTCTTAGTAGGCCTAAAGCAGATCTGCCTCTTAATATGATATCAGAGTGCTTTTCAAAACAGTGAAATTAAGACCTTTTAAAATATTAATAAGTATCATTAAGGTTTACCATAGGAAATGTTTAAGAATAGAAACACATGTATAGCATTTAGTCATTCATTTAGCAAACAATTCTGAGTTCTTGCTATGGACCAGGCACTATCAATGTTTTGAGAGGCAGTTTCATAGGGAGGCAAAGTAATAGATAAATATATTGCAGGGTATATATGCTTTGATGGGGGCAAGAGCAGAAAGCTCTGGGACTATGTATTAGGGGCGTATATCTCAGACTTCCAGGGTGAAGGAAAATTGTCCATAAAAGGAATTATTGCTATCAAGCTGTGCAAGATGAGAAGTAGTTTACCAAAGTCATAATGGCTGGTGACTGGAGATTATGAGTCAAGGACTGTTGGGTGTGGTATGGTTGGGAAATAAGTTTTGAATAAGGGAGTGTTGAGAGATAAGCCTGAAGGTTGGTGTGGGATTTCTATCCTCAGGACAATGGAAGACCTTTGAAATCTTTTAAACTAGGGAACTAGATAATTTAGAACAGGGATTAGCACAACTGTTCTATAAAAGACATATAGTAAATGCTTTAGGCTCCTTAGACCATTTGCTTAACTCTGCAGCACAAAGGCAGCATAGGTAAGATGCAAGCACAAATGATCATAGCTGTGTTGCAATAAAACCTTAATTACCAAAACAAGTAACTGGCTGGGTTTAGCCCATTGGCTGTAGTTTGCCAACCATTGATTTTGAAGTTCACAATGGCTGAAGAATGAAGAATGGATTTAAGAGCGACAAGGATGAAGGCAGAGGGAATATATAGGATATTGCTGCAAAAATGCAAGTATAAGAGTCATAATTAAGAGAAAAGCAGTGTATGAATGGATTAGAGGAAGATGAATACAGGAT
This sequence comes from Balaenoptera borealis, assembly GCF_965194805.1. NCBI lineage: Eukaryota > Metazoa > Chordata > Mammalia > Artiodactyla > Balaenopteridae > Balaenoptera > Balaenoptera borealis. The sequence continues at coordinate 16,642,532 of NC_138866.1, read as the reverse complement.
ACCTTAGAAATTTAAAAGATGTAGGAGTTGGTGATATGAAGGATGTATATGGATGTGATAAATGCAGGTTAAGGATAGCTTGGGCACTGGGAAGGTGTAGATACTGAGATAGAAAACATAAGAGCTGGAGCAGGATTGAGTTGAGTGGAAAAGAAATGGTTTCTGTTGTATACTACATGAAACCTAAGAATCGTGATATCCAAATAGAGAATAATGATGTCTATTAGGTCAGAAACTCAGGGCAGAGATCTTGGGTGCAGACATGATTTAAATGCTCCAACTCCAGAATTCTTCTATCTATAAGAATATTGAGACAAAGAAATACCTAACCCAAATAAAAAAATAAATAAACCACAACACCATCAAAAGTTGAAGCCTATATTCTGTGGCACATCAATGTGAGGGAGGTAGTAAAGGAGGTTTCCACTGAGAAAATAATTGGAATGTTGAATGGCATAGAATAAAAAATACTTTTGCATTACTGTAGACTAGAGTACTTGAGGGCAGTTTTTTTCTGTTTGTTTGTAAACTTTACAATGCTAAGATGATCTTTATTATAAACCTGACCCAATACACTAGGAATGTTAAAATGTGATTATTTCCCATGGATTCAATTTGAAAATGCCAGCCTGGTGGTTCTGAAAGCAGCCCACCTATTTCACTGACATACAGCTTTAGATATTGAGGTAGAAGATTTCAAGCCAATGATGAGAAGATGTTCTCTCATTGATAATGACAATGTTTATTAAAATTAACTCTATTGGACATTAATATAATAAACACAACATTGATTATATTATTGTGTATACTCTTCCTTTTTTCTTCACATGACAAAAAATATATAATTTCCCTAAATAGTTTTTCTGTATGCTAGAATTCCATGATAACATGTTTCATGACTGCACGGATTTGGGACATAACAGAGTTCAAATAAAAAGCCCACTGAAGCACAATTACATTTAGCAAATACCAAAAATATGAGTGTTAAAGTTATTCCTGCAAAGGTATGCAGTGAATTTCACCATATAGGTTTAGATTTTATTTTACATAAGTTAAGTTATAGCAATTTCCAGGGTCATTTTTCTAATTTGTCTGCAGCTTAAATTGCATTGCATTTCCATTTTATTAAAAGTGTGAATGTTGTGATCCTAAACCGTTTATCTGACTGTTGTGATTCTTAATGTTGTATGACACTTGAAGATATACTTGTTCAAAACCCAGGGCAAATATTTTATCTCCTACTTAGTAAAATTTTCATACTTTTACATTAAGTGTATATAAACATCCAAGAATAAATGTGAAGGGTCAAGGAAAATGTTTCAGTGTTTATTAGAGAACAATATACTATATTTACCCTCCATGATCATTATCTCTTTCTCATTTATTCTGAGCTGAAAAAGTGGTATTTATTTTTCACTTCATAGAAGACAGTCAACTGACTACTACTTTGTGTAGAATGTAAAGTTGCATCTCATGACTTGAAATGATAACATTTGCATAAATAGAAGTCAGGAGTTTTATTGCCAAATGCACTGTTATTTTATTCTGAAAGTTAAGAAAATAACAGAAGTGAGTAATGGCTATTGATGCAGTTAGCAGTGGCCCTAATCTGATGCTTATTCACTGGGAATGGACTCACTGAGTTGAATTTTATACATGTATTATAAAGGTTTATGAAATCAAATAAGATATTCCAGATGGAAGATTAACATGTCTTGGTGAACATTTTATGACACTGTTAAGTGCAAAGTCAATGAACAGTACCAGAAGAAAGAACATATCTATAAACCAAAGACAATTTGCAATGAATCATAGGAATATTTTACATGATAAATGCAGTTAAAATATGCCACCAGGGATTTAATTACAACCAAGGTTCATGATTATACCTCTTTGCTTTCTCCCCCAAGCATGCTTTTCTGTGATCTACAAGACTTTATCATTATGGAGTGTATCATTCACTGAATGCTGTACCTCCTGTCATGGATTCTGTTTTGTTTTTTTGTGAATATAGAGCTTGGACGGATCAGTCTACAAGAAATATTTGAAAGTCACATGTCATAAAGTGGTATCTCTCATAAACCCATATTAAGGATGGTGAACTTTGTGCCACTTTTCTATTTATATTTTCCCCAGTTAAGTAATCAAATTTTCAAACTGTCTCTAAGCTATCCAAGAAAAATATAACCTAGCTAAGCATTAACAGTAATTTCAAAGTAGTCAGATAATCAAGCAAAACTCTCACCTCTGTTCAAAGATTGAAGGTTGGCCTTCACGACTTTGTCCCAGATTAGCCGATTAAAACCTGGAAAGACTGATGTTCACAGGATATGGACTCTTTAAGAATTTTATGCAAATGATTTTTCTCAACTGATCTGCTTCAAATTATCTCCTTCTTAATTCTTTCCATACTTAAATTTGACAACATTCCTCATTTAGTAAAATATTTCTAAGAGCATTGTATATGAATTCAGAATAAGAAAAATCTTGAAGTTGAAATAAGTCTTTTGATGTCACTAACTATCTTTAACAACATGAAATGAATCAAGTTTGCTGACAAACATTAACAGTTGCCTGTACTTTTCTTTGTCTCTTAAATATAATTCATCTGGCTATTATTTGTAGAAGCACATTTTGAAATTAAGCATAGAAAATTGCAGTCTTTTAAATTTTCTGCATTTACTACATATTATCAGAGCTAATTCAACTTTATTCATCCTACTGAAATTGAACTCGGTTTTATATTAGTGCTTAAAATGAATTCCAACTTGGAAAATCAATAAGAAACTTGTAAATACTCTATCTTACCCCAAGTTCTAGATAATTTTGGAATTTACAATGCGTGCACAGGTTGTTTAATGCCATTCAGATTTTCTAAAGAGTAGTTTAATTTCATCTGGACTAACAGCAAACTGTGTACAAAAGAATTCAGAGTTAATCCATGTGCCTCGGAAGAGCAGTATGTGACTAAGAAGTCTGGGTTAAAAGAGAAAAGAAAGCAGATGTTAAAAAGAGAAAAAGATAGCGATTAGAGTTCTTTAGTGATATTATCACTTAATCCTTCACCTGTGCAAACTTGTGCTAAAATCCATGCCAGCGTTTCTCAACCCTTGGAACATTCATCATAGAAACCTAGATTATTTACCCAAATCATGGAAAATACTAGCTAACACATAGTTATGTACAATTTCTGCCCAGAAATCTTCAGGTGGCAACGGTTTATATGGTCCGAAAGCCTGACAAAGCCATGTAGGGGTGTAATGGAGATAAATATAAATATAAAACACATATATATATATACATGTATATATATGTATATAAAGCTAGATATATATTTTATATTATGTATGTATAGATAGAGATACATACAATGAGAATGAGAAAGAGAAAGAGAAAGAGAGAGAGAGCTCTAGCTGTACTTGTTTCAGAGTCTAAATCTATATGTATTTTAATCTCATTCTTCCTGGTGTTTTCAAAGTAAATCACTCTAACTTAAGCATGAATTTGACCATTTCCAAATCCAAATCTGCAGTGGTCACCTAAATATGTCCATGACATTTTAAAAATTACCTTTACTTTTCAGATGCACAAGTATGAACAATTGAAAATATTTTAAATAAGCTTTAAAGATATACAACAAATAAAATAAGAGGTTTAGATAATTGCTTGGCAAGTTTCAATTACAATGATGTGAAGCCTCAGGAATATATTCCTGTATAAAAGTTTATATATTTTAATACTTTTGAATAATATAATCATGAATGCTTTAAAAACATTCAATGTGATTGAATAAATCACCATTACATATGCAATAATAAAATCATTATTTGTTGCTACTCATAATTAGGTCTGTGTGTCAGTTCTACAAAGCATTGATTTTTATGTTTATTTCATAATTATCATTGGAGGAGATGACCCACTTTAACAAATTAGTTTGTGCTCCCAAAGGGCTAGACCAGAGGTGTGTGGTTATGCTTTAGTGTTGACCAGAAGGTAAGTCATCATGAAGCATAAATCATGTCTTTGATTTCATCTTCATCTTCATCAAGCTCCTTCTTTCTTTTTGATATCACCGTTCTCTTTTATTTTCTGCAAAATTTTTCTCTTCCCTTAATGTTATTTGAACATTTCCTCTCTCACTTACTCTCAGGCAACTTGTACAATTTTCACAACTGACTCATAGGTTAGGCACATTTCCCCCAATTTCAAAGATGAGAGAATGGAGACAATGCAGTTACTGACCTGCCCAAGGTTGTACAGTACTAACTATCAGAGATTTGAATCAAAACAGTTCTGTTGGATTCCTATCCTTACAGATCCAGTCTGGACATTTATTGTTAAAAATATTATTTCTTTCCTTTTCCAACTCTTTCTATGTCATAACCATTCAAAAAAGAGCTAATGAGTTAATGGCTGATGATTTCTTTCATAAATAAAACACAAATGCAATTGTTTATACTGTGTGTTGCAGTGAACAGCTCTGGGGTTATTTGCATGCTTTAGTAACCATCTTCCTGACCCATTCACCCAGCTTCAAGGTTGCTTTTTTTTGGAGCTCTCTAGCTTTCTAACACTGGTTTATCCCCAGAGTGCAGCTGTCAGGCACAGTCTTCCTGGTGGCTGAGACTGAGGCCTGAGTTGGCAGAGTGTCACTAAGCAACTTGGTTCTCCTCTTATCTTGCACCTTACACTTGCAAAGGTGTTAACAGTGTCACCGCCAGCCCAGGCGGCCCGTAGCCACTCCAACTGTCAGCTTCTCGACTGACAAGTTTGCAAATCCTCCCCCTTGTAGCTCTTGTCCTCAGAGTTACAGACCTTGGATAGTGATGCATCTACTGAATGTCACTGTAAGGTGCCGGAAGGATGACTCTGGGACTAGATTTCCTTTTCAATTTTACTTGTTTTACATTTTCCTAATGTATTTGTTTTATTTTTAAATTTTATTTTATTTTTTTTATACAGCAGGTTCTCATTAGTTATCTATTTTATACACATCAGTGTATACATGTCAATCCCAATCGCCCAGTTCATCCCACCACCACCACCACGGCCCCCGCCCCCGCTTTCCCCCCGTGGTGTCCATACGTTTGTTCTCTACATCTGTGTCTCTATTTCTGCCTTGCAAACCAGTTCATCTGTATGGTCTGCATGTAGTGCTTCAATTTTATTTTTGATGAAACTTTGTAAAATCTATGATGGAAACACCTTTTGTTTTTTTCACGACCTACATCAGTCTCAAAATCATTTCCCTTTCTTCCAATTTTATGTTTGAGGTTTCAATGTAGCCGTATCATTGTATTTCTTTCTTTCCTACATTATAATTTCTGCTATTATATATTTTAAATGTTCTTCTATCATTTATGTTTTAAAAAATAAACCACCACCAACAACAAATGATTTGACCCTTAGGAGATGGGCTAGGTTTGGAGTAATTTTTAACGTTATCAGAAATTTGAACAACTGTGTTAGGACATCTTCCCTTTTAGGCCCAAAGCCACAAAAATTTCTTATTATTTATGTAACCACAGAGCAGCAGTTCTCTATATTATCTGTTCATCCGACTGCTAATGCCTTCATTGAAATCCCCATTGGCACTTGTCAGCATCCTCACCTCACTGATACAGACTCTACCCGGTACCGATTAGGGTTCTTGGCCTTCCCCAATCAATAACAATTGATAAGATGCCAGACAAGAAATTCTGGCCAGGCTTTCCTGGGGCCCCTGCTGCAGCAGTGGGGAGCAAAAACAAGTAACATTTTCCCTACCTCACTCCCTAAGGGGGGTTAGCTGGCTCCTTATACGTCGTGAGGGTAGGGGTGTGTCCAGGGGTCGGGCCAGAGCGGTGGCTTAGGGGGTCTGCCCACCCCTTTGGTGGTGTTGAGTGCAGGGGGCATGTGCAGTACCCTGCTTTTGCTCCCGGCTCTTCAGAAGTGGCAGCTGGGTTTTTTCTTTTTTTTTTTTGGTCTTTTTGTATCTTGTCCATAATTTGCCCCAACTGTACACGCAAGCAGTTGTTTTTAGTCCCTTGTAGTTTCTTGGTATTTTATTGCTGGAGGAGAGGTTTGTCCAGGTGCAAGCACTGCAGCAGAGGGTCCCAGGTCCCAGCCTGTCTTATACCCACACTGTTTCATCCTCCTGGATTTATCTTTCTAAAATAGCTGATCCTTTTATGACGCCGGCCCCTGTATAAAATCTAACATCATTTCATACTTCCTAAAGGTCACAGGTTACAATCCTTCATTATTTGTTCCCCAAACATTTTCCCAATAGAGCTAATAAAACATTTCAGTCCTTGTCTTACCACTTTCTGGTCACCCAAAAGCCAGTTAACTGCTGTCTCCAAGTCAGTTTCTCTTCTACAAACAGAGACTCTCCACCTGGTATATCTGGCTTTGACAGTCTCTTACCAAAAAAATTCCCCTGATTACCATAAACAGAAGGCTACTCCTCTAAGTGTGCAGGATGGCACGGCAGGCTTACTCTTCTCCACCCCGCTCTCTCTCTCTCTCTCATGATTTGCCATCGATCCAAGCTGAACCCGTTGACGTTCCTCAAACTCAACTTCTCTCAGCTCTAAGTCTTTGTCGTGCATATACTGTGTCCACTGCCTGTGTCTTTCACACACACACACACACACACACACACACACACACAATACCCTCATCTGGAAGACTTCCATTCAGCTTAGGCATAGTATCCTCCAGTAAGCTTGGTTGTTATGATGGTTCTTAAAATTTCCTTATTCGTTTTTTTTCAGCAGTCATCACAGTGGATTATAATAATCTATACTTGTTTCTTCATTAGAACATAAGCTTCTTTAGGGCAACGCTACATTTTGTTTTTGACATTATTTACCCAGTGTCTCAAATGATGTCCAGGATAGCACCAGTTCCTGGTAAACATTAGAGATTCAAGTACTAAATGAAGGAATGACTGTAAAAGAAGGAGTAATTCTCACTGCTCTAATTTCACATCTGTCAATTTGTTCCTTTTCCCTAACAACGTACCTGCCAGACTCTGGAAAGAAATTTGTTTCCTATTCCCAAATACACTGCAACTTTTCTGTGTTTATACGCATGCATTCCCCCCACTTGTCTCCATCTGGAGAACTCCTTCAACCCTCAGCACAAATATCATCTCCACCATGAAAACTTTCTTGTCTACTACAGTAGCTCCTTTATTTGTGCCCCCATAATATTTTGCATATGTTACTGCATTTGTGTTTTATTTTACTGATTTATGTATGTGTCTTCCTTCTTTGCTCAGCTTTAGAGAATGATGCGTTCACCATAGAATACTCAATTTCTAACACTGCACTGGACACATATTAGGTGTTTAATAAGTAATTGATCAATATATTTGAACAATTGTCAGATGGTTTCTGACTTGAGACCAAGATTCTAACTGTGTAGGATGTTATCTGTAGGTGTAACTATTCTCATACAATACAGGAGTTATTATTGATTCCTCAGTACAAAACATCTCAACTTACGTATTTGAAATCGTGTATTCTCATCTACAGACATTACTTCAGTTCTACAGGGACCACCTCTTATCTTATAAGAATCATTTAAAAAAACTAAAATATTTTTCTGCATCAATTTTATGGATATGCGCTTATGTTCCCATACTACTTGTTTCGATATCTGCCTTTAATCCTTGACTATTTTCTTAGGATCTGGGGCTACTTAGACTTTCTTTCACTTGATTTCAGTTTTTTTGACATCCTAGAACTGTAGCACCCTACCTTACCCATTAACTAATTTAATAATTAAATGCAGAAAACCTACTGTGTGCCAAGTACTATTCTAGGTTAGAGATACATTAGCAAATGTAAATAAATAAAACTCTCACTTTTATGCAGTTTACATTCTAGAGAGATGAAACAGACAATAAGCAAAACAAAGAAGTACATTACATTGTTTCTTAGAAGGTGATAAATGTTATCACATAAATTAAATTGGGGTGGGGTGGCAGGAGAGCAGAGATGGCATGGTGGTTAGATTCAGAATAGAATGGTCAATGAGGGCCTTGCAGAAAGTAACTTTGAGCAATGACTTGAAAGGAGTGAGGTGGGAGCCCTGCAAATTCTGTGAAAATTACAAAGTATAGAATTATAGTACATGCAAATACACTCAAGCAGCAACACATTTGGGCTATTCTAGGAAAAGAAAGGAGGCCACCATGTCTAGAATAGAGCAAGAGAGGAGAAAGTTATTAGAAATAAGAACAGACAAGCAACAAGAAGATAGGAGGTCTTCAAAGATTTTGAGCAGAGGAACAGAAGAATTTAACAGAATCACTCAGGCTATTGTGTTGACAGTAGACTCCAGGGTGGAAGGCAGGAGACCAGTCAGTGGTTGAAAGCTATAATCTAGCCCAGAGATGACGGTTGCTGGGACCATGGTGGTTGTGGTGGAAGTGATGAGAAGTAGTAAGAATTTGAATATGCTTTGAAGGTAGAACAGAATTTGTTATGAATTGAATGTGAGCATTTAAAAAAAGAGAAGAGTCAAAGGTGGCTACAAGCCAAGTTGTCCTGAACAATTCAGAAATGCAATTTCTAATAAATGTAGGAAAACTTGTTCTGGGAAGACAGGAATATCAGAAATTTGGTTTTCAATGTGGTGAGGGTGAGATGTTTGTTAGACATGTAAGTGGAGAGGTCAAGTAGACAATTTTCTATGAGCCTAAAGTTCAGAGAAAATATACAAAATGGAGGTAAACTTTGGTACACAGGCAGTATTTAAAGCCATGAGATTAAGTGTGAGAAGATTTGAGGACTGGTTTCTGTCTTATTTGAAGACTAGGGGCAGTGGAAGAAGAATCATCATAGTAGACCATGAAAGAGCAGCCAGGAAGGAAGAACATCAACAAAGTGCATGGTGTTACAAATAGAAAGGAGTGGAAAATTGTGTCCAAGTGAGAGCTCAGGTGAAATGAGGACTGGAAAGTAACCATTGCAATTGGCAGTGAGGAGGTTACTGGTGACCCAGGAAAAGCATTTAATGAAAGAGTAGAGAGAAACCTGATTGTAGTTTGTTTCTGTAATTATTTCATTAATACTGTGGGAAGAATTGAATCTTATCAGTGTTTTCTCACGTTTTTGGCACTGCTCGCCTGAGTGCTCTGCAGTTCAGTGAAGTGACATACTGTACATAAGTAACTAAATTGTCTTTGATAAAAATAGTATAAACAATAAGACAAAAGGGGGACATGGCTGCATGGTATTTTTAAGAAGAGAGAGAATAAGAGACACATGTAAATAGTTGAAGGGTTACTTCCGTCATACCCAAGGAGACTGCTGTCTAGAGAAGGTAGACAGTGTACAGTTGAACAGGTTGTGCAATGCATAAATCCTAGAGAAGCCATTCATACCATAGTGAATGTGAATGACACCATCCAGGGTTGTACAGGTTAAATCTGGAATGATTGTACACGATGGCTCTGCTCTAGACTGGTATGGGATGGAAGACATACATCTACTGTTGTTTTAGTCTCAATTTTCATGTTTCTCATGTTTGAGCATTTCTTAGCACAAAATAGGATTCACCAGTTTCAACCAATGTATTTTTCAAATAGTATGTAAATTTAGTCCAACTTCTTTGGAATGCACAAAACCACATATTCTGTTTTATCATAAGCATTTTAAACTGTGTTAAGAATAAGTTTTAATGATATGCCTTATGTATCAGCCTTAGAACTTAACTCCTTATAAGATGAATGTCTCTGTATCTCATACCTCCTCACTGGTCAAACTCAGGGACTGAGATAGTTTAATCACATTTTTCATCCCATGATTCACCAGGTGTGTCAAACACTCATGCTTAAATGCATCTTTCCATCATTCAAGAACCCATGTCTTTATCCTATATATATCCACTCAGTAAATAACTCCTAAACCCCCAACATACACCAGACTCTAAATGTTAGAGATTACAAGAAAATAAAAACATGATATCCATTGTTCTTGCTGTTAGGTTATCTCCTGTTGTGCAGCAAATTCTCCCCAAACTTTTAAAGAACAACCATTTTACTATATCTTATGATTTAATGGATCAGGAAACTGTGCAGGGCTCAGCTGAACCATTCTTCTATTTCATGTATCAGAGGCTGATCATTTGGTAAGTTTCAACTGGGGTCTTTGTTAGCTTAGAGGGTTTAAGACAGCTTTACTCACATTCTTAATGCCTCGGGCTTGGAGCGGTGGCTGGAAGTCTGGGCTTGACTGGGTTTTACTCTCAGTAGACTCAGATCCTTTCGACACGCTCTCTCCAGAAGGCAGGAGGACTTCTTACATCATAACTCAGGAGTCCAAAAATGAATGGTTCAAGAGAAAGGAAGTAGAAGAGAAGTCTCAACTCCGGGCCAGCAAACTAGCTCATGCCTTCTGATGTATTCTTTTGGTGAAAGGAGTCACATACCCTTCCTAGATTTAAGTGAATGGTACATAGACCACTACTCTCAGATGGGTTGTGCAGCAAAAGTTTTGTGGCTGTTTTTAATCTGCCACATCCACTAATCTTTTCATGAAGAAAGTATATTTATTAACACAATGCATTACAATGGCTGAGAAAAGAATTACTAACAGTCTAGGGAGTGGTTGATAAGATCATTTTCTTCTGCCAGGTATATCTGGAAAGCCTATGCTAGGGCTTAAGTGACAAAATATTTGCTTTGCCAATCCAAATATGGAAAAAGATGGAGGAAACGCAAGCCTTAAATTCTTTCCACTTAATTCTCTGCTCGTTAAAGGAAGTGTTTCTGAGAAGACAAAGACCACCAACATAATCGACGAAAATGTGACACTTCATTTCCAAGATCTCCTCCGGTTCTAAATAACTTATGTCACCTTATAGTCCTTTAAAACTGGGACTATACAGCAATGGAGTAGCAAGATAACCACCTGAAAAATGCGAGCAAGCAAAATGCCCTCTGCACGGTGACCCTGCCTGGAGTGAGTGTGAAATGGAGACATAAATCTATTGTTCCCTTGGTTCCTTATGGAAAAAAGGAGTCATTTTGTGGCAATTGAAGACAAGATAATTGCAATATTATATTAGGCCCCCAACATCTTACACTCCTTAATGACCCAAAGTCAGGCTGTGGAAGAAAGATTGGTTGGACATAAATGTCAAAGGTTAGTAAGAGTTTATACAAACAATCCATGATTCTACTGAAGTATTTTAAAGCAACCGGTATCTGTAAAAGAATTGCTAGAAGTGTTGTTGTATATCCATTATGTAGCCATATGTGAGGCTACCGTCGTTAGCAGAGAACAGCATCAGAGTAGAAGCTTTATTATTTTAGGAATAAATGACTCACTGCCTTTAGAAGGCAAAAATTCTAGCATTGTTTCTACTCCAACATCACCAGAGCAAGATTATTTTTTGTGTGAGGCTTCACTACCAATATCCTCTTTTAAATACCGACTGAAGATTTTGTATTTTCATGAGGAATTAAATGTGTAGTGAAGTAAGATTGACTTTTAGACTTCTTGAATTTTCAGAAGTGACAAAAAAAAGAAAAAAACAACAACTCAGGAATCCTAAATGGAGTAATTTTGGTTGTTGTTGTTGAGGTATTCAGATCCTTATAGCATCAGCTTTACCTTTCCTGAGTATGCTGTTTAAAAAAAAGAAAAAAAGAAAAACAAAGAGATATACCACAGTAGGAAAGAATCCATTAAAAGAAGATAGCTAGGGCTTCCCTGGTGGCGTAGTGGTTGAGAATCTGCCTGCCAATGCAGGGGACACGGGTTCAAGCACTGGTCTGGGAAGATCCCACGTGCCGCGGAGCAACTAGGCCTGTGAGCCACAACTACTGAGCCTGTGCGTCTGGAGCCTGTGCTCCGCAACAAGAGAGGCCGCGATAGTGAGAGGCCCGCGCACCGCGATGAAGAGTGGCCCCCGCTTGCCGCAACTAGAGGAGGCCCTGGCACAGAAACAAAGACCCAACACAGCCAAAAAATAAATAAATAAATAAATAATAATTAAAAAAAAAAAAAAGAAGATAGCTATATAAATTTTCTTGTAATACAATAAATTATTTTAATGAATTATGCATTTTTAAAGATTTCTTTCCGCAACATGAACAGTCTTGTAAAAATGATCTACTTTCCTATGAACATGATTACATACAGAAAATATATGTGTGTAGCAGTGCAAAACCATTTTTAACTAGCTTGTTTTCAAAATTAGAAGTTTGATTATGAATTATTATACTTCTTTTAGCATTTTTATAATAGAATATGAATTAGAAGCTGAGAATTGTCTCCTCTTCCTAGAAATATACTGAATTTTAGCTTAAAGGTATTTGGTATCTAAACTATAGCTCTGACAGATAACATCCTTTTTACTTTGGTCAAGAGGTTATAAACAGTAGTAAAAGATAAAGTTAGAGAATTCTCATGGTGTCATCAAAATATAGTATTTTCTATTTACCTAGCAGTTTACATTTTCTAAAGCTTTTGTCAACTCTTCGATTTCATTTACTTCTCCCAAATCTCTGTGAAACAAGTTACAATAAGTACTTTGGTGTGAGTTGTGTTTTTCAGATGAAGACACTAAAGCACAATGACACAATCAAATTGGCAAAGACACGTTTGAACTAAATTTCCCTCTCTGCTACCAGGGTTCTTACCTGCGTAAACTGATGTAACATTCAATCCCTCATGCTTTTGAGCTCAATGGGTGCTACACAAGTTGCCACCTGCTGTTGTATATTTTAGTGCCAAATGTTAAGTATATGCTTAAATTCATTCTAAATTGCATCTTACGATATTCAACTAGCGTTTGCCGCTATTCAGATATGCTTGAGACTGGGAGAATCCTCCAATCAAGAACAAAAACCACTACACCCTTTATTTATGTTCTAACCAAAGCCCAGATACATGACAGAAACATTTATTATTCAATCCAAATATTGGATTCCTCTACCTTTTGCAAGCTCCTTTGAAATAAGATAATGGTCATATGATTATCGATGGCCAATTGAAATAGGAGCCAAACTGATATGTGCTACTTCTGGATCAGTGCGGTTAAGGAGGTGATAAGCGTGGTGCAGCTTCCATTACCCAATTGCATGTAGCAAATTGTAGAGTTTTAAGATGGAGGAGGACGACCTGACTTGCATCAGGCTGAGACATGAGCAAGAATAAACCAACATTATGTTAAATCACTACATTTTCAGGGGTTTGTCTATTGCAGCATCTAGCCTTAAATGTTCTAATGAATATAACATAGTACTTTCAAGAAACAGAAAATGGTTTCTGGATCTGTTGCAGTCCACATGACGGTTACCATAAATTGATTAAACAGTAACATTTCAACTACAGAGCATGTTTCAGGGTCCCTGAACTTTTGTACAGATGGAGCACTTAGAACTTAGACTTACCTGGAAATCCCTCATCCCCACCAACATCCAGAGCATAAAATAAAACCTCCTCTGTTGTACAACCTATGACACACCATGAAATGTACAGGTCACAGAGAAACTGAGAACCACACATAATGTGGCAGTGCTAAAGAAGACAAGAAATGACAAAGAAATGATCAGTAACTGAAAGTTGTTTTGAGATGGAGCCTTTAAATATACGTCATTAACAATACAAATAATTAGAGATTTAAGCACAATATCAGAGAAGTCTCTGAAATGACAGTTTGTACTTTCATCATTTAAAGATTGAAAGATAGAGAGATCTTCACTCTTAGGAATTCTAAACACTAACACAAGAAAATTTACTAGCCTTCCCACTGCACACTCACTTGGGATGTTGACAACATAGAATATGTAAAAGGAGCCACAAAATAAAATAGAGTTAAAGGGACATTTTTCTTTTTCTTATTCCTTAAAGGAAACCTGGATAATAATTTTGCCAAGTCCTAAAAACAAAAAGAAGAATACCCAAACACACTTGGGATTTTCTCTTTCGGTGCCCACGTGTGTGTGAAACATTTAATGTGTTTTAGATAAATTAGAACTCAGGGACTTCCCTGGCAGCACAGTGGTTAAGACTCCACGCTCCCAATGCAGGGGGCCCGGGGTTCGATCCCCAGTTGGGGAACTAGATCCCACATGCATGCCACAACGAAGAGTTTGCATCCCATGCCACAACTAAGGAGCCCGCATGCTGCAACTAAGACACAGCGTAGGCAAATAAATAAATTAGAACTTGGAGTGGTTTAGGTCTTAAGTATCTATTCAAATATCCATAAAGGAACCTCTTTTTTTGAATTGGATTGGACCAAGAATAAAATCTCAGCCCGATTCTCGATTAAAAGTTACCGTCTGTTAGAATTAGATAAAGATAATGTTTATAGCTGGCTCTTCTAAGCAGCAGAAGTTAAGTGGGTATTGCTTTGAGTTTTTCCTTGTAGCTGTTGGGACAACTGGGGTGGAAACTTTAATGCTCTCTCCCATTACTAAAATACCCCTAAAAGCCAAAGTGAAGGAAGCTGAACAATGTCATGGGGAAGGAGCAATCCACAGAATTTGTTCTTGATCACGTATCAGACTGTAAAGAGAAGCCCACCTTTGTTTAATGAGGCAGAGTTCCAGTTGGAAGCCAGAATAAAACATAATTGTTTCAGTAACTTTTCCTATTTCTTTAATCCTTAAGTTATCAACAAAGTAAAGAAAACAGTCACACAATGCACATCCACACACATAGGGCTGAGGAAAGAAGGAAAGGCTTAGGAGGGGTTACAGGAGCTTACATGTTCACGTTCCTAGAAAAGGTGGTTTAGTTAATCACTGGATTAGCTTGAGAACTTGGAATTCTCTTTCGGTATCTCTTTGGAATGACACCAATCTGCTTTGCCAATAAATAGGCTATATGTGTTTTGTTATAGGTAGTTACATCTGTGTTGGGTTTTTGTATATCAAATAATTTAAAAACCATGACATGCAAATAACCTGTGTAGCAATGACTAATCTTACATCCCAAATGTTGTAACTGATTTATAGGGAAATGATTCATCAGTGATATTAAGCCAAACATGGGAAGCTTTTCTAGTATTGCAAATACATCTTTTGAATGTTCACTTTTATCTTCTCTTTCCTGTTTCTATTATTGGAATTCTTGCATTGTATGTTTGTTCCAATCCAGACATTATCACAGTTTTCAACCTTGAACATTCCCTGGCCTTGATAAATGAGTGTTCATTGATTTTTTTTCAAAATGGCATTTCCAATTTAATGAATGAGACACTTACTGTGTGACCTTAGGAAGAACACTTAACCTCTCTGGGCATTACCTTCTTCCTGTGGAAATGTAAATGAAAGAGCAGGGATCACTCAGTGTTTTCCTTAAGTTCTGTTGCTGGATAACATTTTGCTACTATTCTCAAAGCACAATTTTATTTCTTCCAAAAAATTTATTACTGCACCCTCATCCTGGTGAATAAAAGGATAGTGAAATGAATACATTTCTAACAGCCACCCATAATCCTAGGTTTTTCTAAAAGATATTTTCTTAGACTCTGATTTCCAAGCATGTGCTTCGTATCTTTTACTGAAGCTTCTTTCCTTTGGGGAAGGGAACCGATGCTTAAAAGAAGCATTTGCATCACAGAAATTGTGGTCCCTATTAATGCCTGTCCAAGGACAAGAATATATCAAAAGGGAAGGAATGATTGTCCTATGTTGAGGTTAAATAGTTACCACCCCTAGGGAAAGCTTATATTTCTTTTGTGCTATGTGTCTGTGAATGTTTTATGAATCCAGTTGAGCTTAAGAATCAAGTTTCTCCAACAGACACAGTTTATTCAGAAGAATAAAGATACAGCAGAAAGTTATTGATTTTTGAGGGATCCACGCCTTGTGAAAAATTAAGCAGACATTCCTTCAAAATCAATATGATTACCCTTGCTGCTTCACAACTGTTACATCGAGTCTGACACAAAGAATGTCTTCATCGTAGAGGGCAGTGGTTGCTTTTGTGGGTCTTTTGAAAACCAAGGGCAGGTGATTTTCCCCTTTGAATGAATCTCTCCTTTCCTCCTGTGATTTCTAATCCTTGACTCCTTTCCACAAATGTGTTAGTAAAAAACACCTTCAACTTTCTCAGGATCCATCTGCAGTTTTGCTGGCCTCTATAGCAGTCACATGGAGGCTTGGAGTTACCTATTGAATCCACTTCCAGGCTGGGTAATTAGTAAGACATTGATATTAGGTTTTATTGTCGCTTTCCAATGGAGGTTACCATGCTGCTCTCTGTGACTTATCAATTCTGATCACTTTGTTTTTTGATAACTGATCATGGACTGCCTTTTCCCATATCTCCTCAGATGCAAGAGTGTCTCGTCTCTCTGTCATTGAATCAATATAAAGTCATACATTGATGCATTTCTATATTCCTATCTAGCTCATTGGTAAGTAACTGAAGTCCATCTCCAATATGCATTCACTGTAGGTCTAGCAATGAGCTTGCTGCTGGAACACACAGAGGAGCAAGATAGAAACCCATTAGTCAAGGAACTCCTTGACTCACAGCATTTCTCCATCAGAGTGCTCTTGGCATTTAGTGCAAGGAAATCTTTTGTTGTAAAAATCTGCCCTGTGCTTTTGCAGGGTATTTAGCATACTTAGTCTCAATCCATCATCAGTAACATCCCTCTGTTAACCCCTCTGCTATTGTGGCAGCTGGAAATACCTCCTTGTATTTATAAAACAACATTGGATAAATAGTACTGCCCTGATTTGAGCTTTTGGTGCACAATTTAATGTCTGCCTTGGTGCCTGGGTACCAGATATCTAACCTTCTGAACACAGGCTCGTGGGCTAAACTCTTTACTTTGATCTTTTGGCTCCCAAACCCTTTGTTCAATAAAGTCCCGGGTCCTGACATGTCAGGGATCTGGGATCTCTTGTCCATCAATTCCACGTATGTAGAAACTGACTAACTCACTTGGTCTCCTCTTAATGGGCAGACTGTGTCTGAATAAATCTAGTCCTTCAGAGTAATGTCTTCTTTAATGCTACAGTGCTCAGTAATTTCCCTAGCAGAATATTTGAGATATATGGGTACTCATTCCCAAGATTTTATTAAATAATTAACAATGTAATATAATATGTTTATCAGGGTAGTTTTACTATGATAACTACTTCTTTTGCTTTTTCATTAAATCACTCCAGGTGTTCATGATTAATTGAGCCACTACTAAATGCCAGGCATTTGACGGATCTTTAGGAATACAGACGCAAGCTTAAATCCGATCCCTCCCCTCAAAGACTTTACATTGTATTAGCAAAATATACTAATCAAAGAATCACACAAATTAATTAAAATTATAATGATAAGTATGAGAGAGAGAGAGAACTCTGAAAGGATATAATGGGAGAATCATCCTTGTTAGTACTGTGACAATTATCCAGAGGAATTGTCACTTGAGATGAGGTCTAAATTTCATGTTCTAAAGAAGAAGTAGTAATTAACTAAATGAAGTTGAGAGGGGAGAATATTCCATCCAGAAGATTAGCATGAGAAAAGGCCTTGTATATCAATATTTACACATATTTAAATCCATTTGTATATGTATATATATTTATGTTATGTGAATGGGATAAGAACTTTCAATATTTGAAAGAAATTAGCTGGCTTTTCCCTCTAAGTCTGGCTTACATGTTCTTATTTATATTAGACAAATCATTTAGCCCCTTTAGACCTTAGTTTTCTCATATGAAAAGTGAAACAATGAAACCTGAAGTATTTTAATGGCCCTTCAAGTTTAGGTCTACAGATTTGTTTAGTAAAACTAGGCAAGAAAAAGTAACCATGACTGCTCTTTAAAATATCAGAATTTGGAAATTCAGGAGAAAGAAATTTTAAATGTATATAGTTTCAAAAAAAAGTTTTTAATGACATTATATATTTTATTCAGGTTAAAAACATAAAAGTTATTATATTGTGTTAAGAGAATCTTGTAATGAGCCCTTGGTTTTCTAGAAAGTATAAAAAATTTAAGCCGTAGTAAAATGTAAATGTTAATGAAAATACCTTATGCTGAATATTTGTTCTCTTACATGATTTTTCTAGCCTATAATTGGTCACACATATCTCTTGACAATACCTATGGCTATTTCTGGATATGTCAATTCAAAATTATTGCTACTTTTTTGTTTTCTTTTTTATGCTCCTGGGCCATACAAAATGACTCTTTGAATTTCTGTCTGTTACAGGGATTAACAGGTACAGATTTAGCCATCAATCTAATTGTTGGACAGATCACACGCCACGTGCATGTCAAGCTAGTTTGTATATTAATTGGTTAAACCCTAATAGTAATCTCAATTAAGTGCTCTCTCATTTGTTTAATTAGCTCTACTTTAAATGGATGGTTTAAATCTATTTGTCTTCTACTCCTAAACCAAATCCTGCCAGAAGGACTGCTCTTGAGAATTACAGCCCCCAAAGTGAATCGAATTGAGCAGAGCTGATTCTAGTCCCACCAACTCTCTTTGCTTCAGCTAGTCATGCTATCTCCTTGTTCCTTGTTTCCTCATTTGCCAAAACAGTGTTTGAAAAGAGATCAGTGGTTTTCCTACTGTGTTTCTTGGTGCCTTAGTTTTTAAAGAAGCACTCCTGGAAAAGCCTTGAGAAAGGGTAAAGAAAATATTCAGTTTACAGCACAGATATACTTTTACTGACTTATCTTCTGGTATTACATGGGAAATTGCATGTAATGAAGAGTTCTATGGCCATACAAACAAAACACACCCTGAACTGGATTTTTTTTTTTTTTGATGTTCCTTCCATTTCTATCTTTCTGTAGATCTATAAATTCAACAATTGATGCATTAATTTTATTCCTAAAAGGGAACAAAGTATCTATACAACCTTGGCTAATACCTGTCTCTAATAAAGCATGGATTGTGTAAGAGAAGACAGAAACATTCCCTCAAACAGCAAGATAAGGCAATTCAACTTCACAAGAGAGACTGATTGCTTCATTCATTCGATAACATGCCAAGGATCCAATGGTGAACAAAACATAATCTGCTATCTTAGAGCTCATGGTATATTGGAGGAAACAGAAACCGACTAATAAGAATACACACACACAGGGCTTCCCTGGTGGCGCAGTGGTTGAGAATCCACCTGCCAATGCAGGGGACACGGGTTCGAGCCCTGGTCCGGGAAGATCCCACATGCCGCGGAGCAGCTAGGCCCGTGAGCCACAACTACTGAGCCTGCGCGTCTGGAGCCTGTGCTCCGCAACAAGAGAGGCCCTGACAGTGAGAGGCCCGCGCACCGCAATGAAGAGTGGCCCCCGTTTGCCACAACTAGAGAAAGCCCTCGCACAGACACGAAGACCCAACAGAGCCAAAAATAAATAAATAAATTAATTAATTAATTAAAAAAAAAAAGAATACACACACATAAAATAACATGTTAAATACTGCTGCAAAGCATGAAAAATAAATAAATCAAGGCACAGGCATAGTGAGTGATGGGGAGTTTATCAACTATCTATCGTTGTGAACAGACATTCCTAAAATTTAGGGGCCAAAAGCAAACAAAAAACCTTTTAATTGCTCATAATTCAGTAGTTTGAACTGGGCTCAGCTGCATGCTCCTGCCGGCCTTGTAGGAGATAACACACGACTTCATTCAGCAGGCTGGTTAACTGAGTGCTGGGCTCAGCTAGATGCCTGGGCTTCTCTCCCTTTCTGCTTGCTTTCTCCACGACTGTGTACCTGATTTCCTCACGGGGCTGCTCTCTACGTTCTGCTCAGCAGTGCAGCCGGACTTCTGGCATGGCGAGAATGAACACAAAAGCAGAAGCTCTTGCGGTTACCTAAGGCTTAGGCCCAGAAATCCTGAAATGGCTTTTCTATTTGTCCTATTGATTAAATTGAGCCCCAGGGATAGCCCAGCTCCAGCAGAGGTGACTACAAACGTGTGTGAGTACCAGGGATCACATTTTATTAGGAGCCACAAATATAACAAAACTATCCCAGGAGGTTCTAGTGTATAAAGTTTTGAAGACCAGAGGCCTCCCTGAGCAGAGACCTGAAGTGGGAATGAATGGAAAAAGACAGTCATGCAAATATTTGGGGAAAAGCTTTCAAGTGGACAGAAAAGCAAATAAATGGCCCCAAGATGGGAAAGCTCAATTGTATGAGAACTGGATAGAAGATGAGCATGAACAGAAGGGAGGGTCTACGTAGGAGAATGATAAGAAATATGGTCAGAAAGACAAGGTTCATATCACATAGAACCTGAAAGACCATGGCCAGATGCTGGAATTTTATTATGTTTTCAATAGAAAATTAATGGAGATTACTGGCCAGAGGAGTGACACAATTTGATTTTTAAAAAGTCACTTGCCTTCTGTGTGAGTTGACTTACTGGCTCCAGAGTGGAGGAAAAGAAGAGAAAGAGGAAGTAATTGTACCCTTGAATATAAGAACATTACAAGAATTGGTCACGGTGATGTTGGAGGATGAAGTAGATAGATTTTAAAAATATTTTGGAGGCAGGCTGACAGGACTTGGTAATGAGTATGGTATGGATTGGGCAAAGAGGAGCCTGATTTTAGCATGAAAAACAGAGTTGGGATGATGCCATTTACAGATACAGAGAAAACTGGAGAGGCGGGTAGGAGCTTGAGAAATCAAGAGATCCAGTTTGGACCTCTTAAGTTTGAGATGCTTCCTCAGCATTCAAATGGATCTGAAGACTGACAGTTAGATATTATAACTCAGGGATGGGACAGGGTCAAAACCATTTCTAAAGTCTTTAAAGCCATGAGACTATATGATATCACTGAGGAGATGAGTATAAAGGGATAAGAGAAGAGCTGAAAACTGAGAGATTTTGAGGCCAGGAAGAACAACTCTAGCAGCAGGGAGAGATTGAGCATAGATCCCAGTAGCAGGGGTACAAATTAGGAAGCATTGCAACAACACAAGTGAAAGATGACTGTCAAATTCAGGGAGTAGCAGTTAGAGGGGAAGAGGGAAATTCGGGTTCACTTGGGGAGAGAAACCACGGGATTCAGTGGCCTACAGGACGTAGAGGTGCTGCCAAAGATTTTATTATATTATTTACTTAATTTTTTTCTTCACAGATTGGGATTTTAAGGCCTTGAGTTCAAATAGTTCTCTCAAATGTAGACTGAATCATTTGCAAAATTATAAAGATGACATAGAACATGGTTTGGAAAGAAATATTGAATAAATAGAGAGGTGGCTGCTCTTATAACCCAGAACAAGACAAAACCATCGAAATCCAGTTTCTTCTGCACAGGTTGTGGTGCCTTAAAGCACTGGGCAATACTCAGATATCTTCTATCACTGTTCTCTCCCTTTTAAAAGTCATCATTTCCTCAAATTTCATGTCTTTTTTAGCCCCTGAAGCGTTTTGAGTGTAGAAGACATTTCATTCATTTAGTATTCATCATTTCTGTGTCTAGCGTTTTCCCTTTTGGTATCTGCCTTTTGGTACCTTATTTGGGAGAACAAAACCAATCTATGTAAAATGATCACAGAACAGTTAGTTGCTACACACTGTGGTACTCACTGAGTGCAATAGGGAGCCAGAAGAGAGAGACATTAGGGTACGCTAGAATACGTAGAGAATGGTTCGTGGAAGAGGTGGGACCTGAACTATTTTCTTTGCGCTTGGACTTTAGATTGACAGGGGACATAGGGAGGACATTTTAGGTGGAAAATCAGTGAAAACAGCAGACATGTAAATCCAAGGAACTGTGTAGTTCTGTCTAGTTTGAAGAAATAAGTCGTAAGGTGGAGTGGAGATTAGTGGTGCAACAACAGGCTGTAGGATTTAAACTTGGGTCAAGCAGAGGCCATTGCAGATTTCAAAAGGACAAGATTTTCATTTTATGAAAGCAGTGTTCAAAGATTAGTTTACTAGCTGTACTCAGGATAGATTGCTAGAGAAAAGAGGACCTCACTAAGGTCCTCTTTTTTCAGTAAGTCCTGTTTGGATTGCTTATAGTCTTCTAAAAGACAAGTTCAGGGTGGCATCCGTGGGGAAAAGAGATGTGGGTGAGAACTAATTACTACACCTCCACTATGCTACTCCTGGTATGAGTTTTGGAACCTTAGAGAACGCTTTGGTTTTACTTCAGGTTAAATAAACTCCTGCTGCCCCCTAGTGGCAAATTGTTGGGGAACAAAGTCTCTGCATCTCTTGTTTATTTTGTGACAGATGTGTGCATTGGTGACACCAACATGGTACATAGAGGAGAACTCTAGAAACCGAGGCACTTTATAGACATCAAAACCCTGACTGTGCATTCGTAATCGCATAAAATATTGATTTGTCTGTTGTCATTGCAATCAGTGAAGTTCTTAATCCATAGGGTTGTTCAGTGATAGCAGTACCGTGCCATATGTCAGTCAGAAGTTGGTCATTTCTTGATGGGTCTAGCAATTTATTCATTTTAATTACTGAAGTTCTGAATCTTTTTAGCCACAATCATCATCATCATGTGATCATCTGGGCTTACTGAACCTTGAACAGGCATGATAGCAAGAGTGTGTTCTAGCTTAAGACTTGTAGCTTAAGATTCTACTCCTCAATTTTTATTTCCTGATTCCCTGTCCCATGTTTATTGTCTGTGGGAAATGCCATTTCCTTCAGGAGAAACCCAACTCCCATTCGCCGTATTGGGATATAGCTTTCTGGCCTAAAGAATGTAATCACGTCAGGAAACAATGGTTCAAGTGACCACCCACTCTTGCTCCTCTTCATAGTCTTTTCATGGTTGAAATAAAACATGGCCTTCAGGGGCTTCCCTGGGCTTCCCTGGTGGCGCAGTGGTTGAGAGTCTGCCTGCCAATGCAGGGGACACGGGTTCGAGCCCTGGTTTGGGAAGATCCCACATGCCGCGGAGCAACTAAGCCCGTGCGCCACAACTGCTGAGCCCGCGCGTTTGGAGCCTGTGCTCCGCAACAAGAGAGGCCACGATAGTGAGAGGCCCGCGCACCGCGATGAAGAGTGGCCCCCGCTCTCCACAACTAGAGAAAGCCCTCGCACAGAAACGAAGACCCAACACAGCCAAAAATAAATAAATTAATTAATTTTTTAAAAAAACAAAAAAAAACACGGCCTTCATCATTTTCCTAAGACCCTTCCAGTGCAGCTTTTCGTTTACAAACTGCTCAGAGAAGGCTACACACAAATTCATAAGAAAAGTCCACACTTTACAAAGATAAGACTCGTGCTCTAAATCAAACATAAAAAAAGTTAATATTTCTTCCCAAAGAGGCATGGAAAAATATCGCACTTATTTTCTTCTGGAAGATATATCCAATTTAATTTACCAAACAGAACAATTCATTTGTAAACCTAAGATATCTGCATAAGTAAATGGTATCTGTTCCAGGAGTACAATGGTGAGTAATTGTTTTGCGCTCATAGAATAAGAAAATTTCTTTTGGTGATTTTTTGGCAAGACAAAGGTACCTTTGTTTTCATCCAGATAAATTCACTTCCAAGGAGATAGGAACTATTTTAAACAGTTTAAACAACACCATTTGCTATTTAAATTGTAAATTTTTAGTGTAAGCTTTCTCCTCCCTGGATTCTATACTCTTAAAAATTAAAAACAATGAAAAGAACAAAAAAGCTTTAAATGGCTCTCACTTTTAAGGTACAGTCATTTAGGAAGTAGGTGTGATTCTGTGTCCCCTGTTTGCCCTCCTCTTAGACCTTTGAACTTCTTAAAGTCAGAAGAGATGACAAACACATCTTTGTAATCCAAGCATCTAGAAATAGTCTGGTTTATAATAGATGATCAATGAAAGTTTGTTGAAAGGAACCCAGAAAGAGGGATATAGGTGACATTGTTAGCAAGAGATAAAACGTAAGCAGTAGCCATCGAGAGACAGGATGTCACTAAGGGGAAACCTATGGGATGATTTAATATTGATTGACAGGGAATTAAAATCCCTTAATTACCCTTTGAATTAAAAACTCGTGGCCTACTCATGTTAAGTCTTTCAGTGTGAATTTTATATTTCAAAATATTGAATAAACTGTGAAGCTGAACTCATGGATGTGATTCCAGCTAAATTCGAGACTGTGTTTAGATACAGTGGGAAAGAAGACAAAGTTTGCTATTGGTGTCTTCTCTTTCTCATCACAAAATACTCTATTTTCTTCCTACGTTGTCCAGGGATATCCTGTTAAGAAAGAAAATGATCTAATGTACAATCTCCATTGTTGGAATATAAGCATTTTTAAAGAAGACTTTAAAGAAAAGTGTGATGCTAAACATACAGTCATACTATGGTAATGAAGGTATTTTAGGCATATGGTAGGGAGCACATTTTGGAAATGGGGTTTGGGAAATAATGTCCCTCAATTATAAGACATAAGCATCAGTTGATATCACTTAATAAGTGCGTAGTTTAGGCTAGTCATAATTGTTATACCTTATGCCACATCCCTCTGGGTTCTTTGACTCAGAGCCTTTATAGTTTCTACAAATGCACATTAAAGGGCTAGGAACTCAACATCACCTTTCTCAATAAGCTTCTTTGTGAATCATATTTTCCATTGAAATCCTATGTTGACATCAACTTGTAACATTCTTGAAACATATGCGTAGCTTTACAAATGAACAGAAACATTCAAGATGTATTTGTTGTTATTCCAATAGGCAGAGATATTGGAAGATCTTTTAAATCTAGCGGTGAAAACGCTGGTGGTGTGTTCAAACTCAGTTCTCATTTTTATAATAATCAATAGCATATCTCCATTCATCCCAACGATTAATATACATAATAATAAGAATCAATTACTATTTTCCAGCGATTTTAAACCAGTTCATTTGTTTCAAACTCTAGGATGGATTTTTTTCAGCTCGGAAGGAAATTAATTACTTTAGTTTTAATTTTAATTGATTTTTAAGGCCTCTTTCATAAGTAGCACTTTGCTTCTCATTTTTTTCTGTAAGGATTTATCTAAATGGTATTCCTTCTTGCTATTTATAACTGTAGAGGTAATTTCTCCAGATTATCTTTAACTTGAACTGCCTGTCCAAAATGGTAATTCCTGCAGAAAAGGGGCAGTAGATATAAAATAGTACAAAGGACACACATTTTAAGGCAGATCAAGCCACACTGAAATCTCACCTCTGAAACTTATAAGATACAAGATTGAACAAGTTATTTTACCTGTTTAATTTTCTTTTTCATGTATTAAATTATTTATATCTTCTTCCTAGAACTGTTTTGAAGAATAACTAAAATAATACCTATTAAGACCCTGATGAAAATAAATACAGAAGAAAGATTAATTCCCACTATTTCCTATCCAGATCTTCATAGTTATTTTGTTCAGGTTTTACTAAAATGTCCTATTAAGTGTCTAAATAAAGTGAGAATCTGCAGCAATATAAATTATTTACTTTATGAAGGGAAAGTGTAATTAGACAAGTCTTAAAAATACCTCAGGGTACTGAAATGTGGAGTCCACGTTTATGTACTTGCTCACCAATAAACCATGGTAAGAGATAAGAAAAATTTAAGAACATGGGCAGAAAGCTGGGCTAGAACAGTATGCTGGACCTTATATAATGCATTAACAGCAGTAAAGAAACGAGCAGAAATGAATGTAATTAGGTGCCTCTCTGTAAATAATGTTTAATATGCAGTGTTAGCCGAGTGAGCTAATGAAAGACGTTTTAATTATAAGAAAATTATTTCTGTAATACCTTAGGCAGAGTGTCTTAAACATGGTCTTAAATATACTGTATATATCAGTCAATTCCTTAAACAATGACATTCATTTCACTACTTTTTGGGACAAAGTTTTGCTATCTGCTAGATGAAGTTAAGCAAGGGAAAGTAAGTGTAAACTTAGTGTTTAAAAGGTGGGCAGACATAAAAGAATGTGGTAACAAACTCTGCTGAGGTAATGTTTTAGAAGTAATTTAGGCTGTGTTAACTCAATGGGATAGTATTAGAAATAAGCAAAAGGCCTCCTGAACATTTGAAGTTGTGAAGAACTTCCCTCGCTTACTGAGTTTTGATATATACACATCATGTGTTTTGGTGAGGTTGCACCACACAGACAAAACACGCAGGCATCTCGCCTTCCTTCCAGGAATTTAAAATAATAAATAGCCTCATCAGATTCCAAACACAGCTGGTTATTTTCTAATAATATTTGAAGAAGCTAACATCAGGCAATGTCGTGTGCATGCTTTCCCAAATATAAACATTGCATCAATAAAGTATAGTTTCATTTATTTGATAGAACAAGGAGCTGGAAGTATAATGGCAGATGTTTCAATCATTTTATCATTGACTTGCTCTGTAACTGTCTGTCAGTCAACAGGCTTTTGTTGTTTCTGTGCTGAATTGATCAATGGTAATGCAGTTATCTGTACTCTTCTTTGACTCATTACCAGGAGAATTGAAAAATAGCATTTATTAAACAAATTTTGCCAAATACTACACTCACAGCACTATCAAAAACTAAGTAAGAGAAGGCTTGAAATGCTGTCCAAAACAGTTCTCAAAAAGAACTATCAGACTTCACATGGCAGAAAATTACAGGGGATAACTTTGCTTTGGAGATGATGAAATACGGCATTAATCTACTATTCCCACAGGTCATACTATCACCATATTCTAAATCTAACACTTTAATTAGTGCATGCTGCCATGAAAACATCTGAGTAAAAGAATCCCAAGGTTGGAAGTAACCTTTAAGAAAACTTATCAAAGTATCTATGTGAGACTCACGTCACCCCTAGAATCTCATGGATAAATGGTTGTCCAGTGCAAGCTTGAACATTCACTCCTATGGAAGCCACTGATTCACCTGGGAACAACTTTGACAGTGGGGATTAATGTCCTTGTATTAATTCCCAGTTTTACTGCATCCACCTTCTACTGTAATTGTGCTTTGTGAAGGGGTTATAAGCTAGATTAATCATTTTTTTCACATTCAGTAGCAATTTAACATATAAGAAGTATGTGCCTGCTGCAAATCAGGCACTGTTTTGGATACAGGAAATAAAATACTGAATAAAAGGGGGAGCCCAATCACATGGCGTTAACTGTCTTGCTGCGGGATGGCTAGGAAACAGGCACGTACATAAGCAAGTACAGTACAGTAATATGACTTAGGATAGGTATTTGTGTAGAATGTAATGGAATTATCCAGCAGGTAGTTGGATTAGGGGTGTTGCCTAAGTGAAGAACAGAGGTATGATAATGCTGTTTTCTTCCAGGAAACAGATAGCACTCACATATACAGGAAGTTAATCAGCTAATAATAAATATCTTGGCCAAGCCCTATCGGGTGACCACCATGCAGCAGCTACTGAGTCATGTACCTTTCCTGGACCATGTCACCTAATACTATGGATGCCATATGAGAAGGCACTATCATTATTTACCTTCTTATAGATGAGAGAACTGAAGTTGGGAGAGGTCAAGTTATTAACCCAACGTCACCCAATGAACAGGTGACTAAGCAAAGACTCAAATCTTAATCCCTGAATAGCACCTCTCCAGGGTAATGCTGTGAGAATGAACTTCACAGGAAAAGCGACTTACAAATGAGATTTCTTCTTTACCAACCTTTTCTCTTTTAGAAAACACTGGATAATTTCCAGAATTTCAAGGGAGCACTTTCAGTTCACAAGCCAAATCCTGATAACGTGGTACATTTCACAAGTTAACAAAGCAAATTCTGGCGTCACCTGGATTCCGTTCTGGGGTCACTCCATTTTGGGGTCAGTTCCTTGCTTTAGGCAAGACCTCCAAGCCTGACCCCCTTTAAGTTTCTCACCTCTAAACACCCTTCTACTAGCTCATTGGCCTGCAGCCCACTGGACTTTTCTCTATTGCTCAAGCACCCCTCCCAAACCTTCCTACTCTGGGCCTTTGTACTTGCTCTTTCCTCTTCCTAAAACATTATTCTCCATATTTTTCCCATACCCCTTTAGCTCCTTATTGTCTCAGAGCCAATGTAGATAGCCAGCTTTGCTGCTTTAGAATTCCACTGCTCTCCACAACTCAAAGTTCTCTCCATCTTATTAGCCAACACTATTTCCTTCAGCGTACTCATCATCTGACCGATAGTGTATATTTATTTGCTTAATCAGTATTTTAATATTCTCCACTGGAATGAAAGCACCATAAGGTTAAGAGTTCTGGCCGGCATGGTCACTATGTATCCTGAACAACTAGAATAATACTTGGCTTCTAGTGAGACTGGAAAAGATAAAAGATAAAAGGATGATTCATTTACTTTTTCAGTGAATATTTGCTGAGTGCCTCCTGTGTGTTGGGCCCAAATGCAATTAAAAAATAACTTGCCTATACCAAAATAGTATCTATATAACGCTATACAGATAAATCTCATTTTCACCAGTTTGAGATGAGACTGAGAAGCTAAAAACTTGGGTCAGTAGCCCAGCCAGCCAGGTAGAAGACGGATGAGGGAGAATCAAAATTAAACTCTCCTACTCCAAAGCATTTGCCCCTATATTTCAGAAAATGTGCTGAGGGCTAAAATAAAAGTGTGACAGTGAAGAGAAATCAGAGCATAAGAGGAACTGATTCAACCTGGGAGAATCAGAGAAATTTCTCAGAAGTGACTATTTCCCTGCGTTTGGAAATTTGAGGAAGAATTTGACAAGAGGAGAAGAGCAGCAAGGAGACATTCCTGCCAGAAAGGAAGTGGTGTGCAAGAAGCAGGGGTGTGCAAATCAACAAAGGTCCATTTAACACCTGCCTTTTTGAAAATAGACTCCGCCATGGCATCAGGGTTTTACAAGTTGCTTGTAAGAATATCTGCAAAACAAGATTTAGCCACTAAAATTCAAACCAAGACACTGAAAGCTAGCATGCTGCCCAATGAAAGTGTAACAAATCAGCACCTGGTTCTGTCTACCAAGCGGAGACGGACAAATTGAACACTGCCGAGTGGACATCAAAAGCTCACTGCAGGGACAGGAATAAAGACGCAGACGTAGAGAATGGACTTGAGGACTCAAGGAGGGGGAAGGGGAAGCTGGGACGAAGTGAGAGAGTGGCACGGACATATATACACTACCAAATGTAAAATAGATAGCTAGTGGGAAGCAGCCGCATAGCACAGGGAGATCAGCTCGGTGCTCTGTGACCACCTAGAGGGGTGGGATAAGGAGGGTGGGAGGGAGACGCAAGAGGGAGGGGATATGGGAATATAAGTATACGTATAGCTGATTCACTTTGTTATACAGCAGAAACGAATTCACCATTGTAAAGCAATTATACTCCAATAATGATGTTAAAAAAAAAGAGAAAGAAATGGGGGAGGAGGAAAGATTCACTTCATAGGGTTTGAAGAAGCAAATTTTAATTTTATTTTAATTAAATAAAATATTGAATTAAAAAAAGAAAAAAGCTCACTGCAGTGAATGGGGATGGAGACTGAGCACCAGAGGCCACGAGCTTGCCCTCCTAATTTATTAGATTCTCGTGAGAAACGCAGATTACAGTCTGTCATGTTTATATTCATGTTCATTTGAGACCCACCATCAGAGCGACAAGGCTAACTGCCCATTGACAGCAGCGTGAAGTCTGCAAAAGCGAAGATGGGTACTGACTGCCAGACTTCCGGAGACAAGCTGGCGTCAGAAATTGCCTCTAAGGCTAGTACACATATTGGTACCCCAGAGTCATCGGGAAATTGTCCCAGAGACAGACTTAAGTGAGAACTCAAGTAACTGTCAGACATATTTCATTACTGATGTAAATACTAAACAGAGTAATTTTGCTGATGTCTCCGGGATTAGCATTAAACCCCGACTCTGCAGGAAAACCTATTGCCTGTAAGGAGGAAATTTCCTTACAGGTTTCGGGTGGTGTGAATGTGCTAATGCCAAAACGCATATTACTTTCCTGCCAGAATTATTTTCCTTAACAACTTTCCCTACACTGGGCTTGGAACAGGTTAGGTTTATTTAAAGGACTCTATTTCAAATAGTATCTATCACATGGAAGTAGGTTGTTTGATGTGTGTCTCTGTGTCTGCACCTGTGTGTCTGTCCATCTGTGTGTTTTTCTCCAAAGGATATTGTATTTCAGAAGAAAATGTCAGAAGTCAAACAGTACAAAGGCCATTTTTTTCTCATAAATTCTTACAGTGGTTTCTTTTCTAGAGGTGTCCCCTTGAATTGCTTGTATTTTAAACATCTGTAATAAGTTATGTACCATTTCTAACTGTATTAGCACTGAATCACTTACTTTTCCAGGAAATAAAATATTTTTCTCTGTTTCATCACTTTTTATTTCATGATCATGCACATGTAAATGTCCTAGATATTTTTTACCCTCAGGGGTTTTGCATACTTACCAGGAATAAAAATGAAAAGAGAGGTAACCAACCCATCGAACATCTCTCTCCAACAGCCAATAGAAATGCATTTGTGAGCTAAAAAAGTGGTATGGTTTGAACAAAGAAAGCTGTTAAATGTACCTTTAGAACTCTATGTAGGGTATAACATTCTGGAGATATAGCTCTGTTTCTACTTCATCTCAACCAGCTTTAATTTCTATACAAAGGGAATATTAAATCTTGAAAAGGCCTAGAAAAGGACAAAGCATATTTATTTGTGAGCACATTAAATATACCAGGCTTCTACTTTGTCATAAAACTTGCATGAACAGATATAAGAACAGGCAAGGAATAAAGGTCATTCCTTTTGTCCAAGCTAAATTCACCAGTTCTCCCCCTAACAAATCACTTATAGATTCCATCAAAATGTGAGTTAATGAATTATAGTACATAATATCCACTGGCAACACAATTTTGCTATGCCTTTTTTTAATATCCTGCTGAAACCATTTTTTTTTTTTAGATTGAAGGAGGTAAAGAGGTAATTAGCACAGGCTTATTAATACTTTCAGGATAAAGTTGTGAAAATTTTCATTTTTTTATGGAAAAGGAAATATATATAAGAAATGGTATTATATGTAGGGAACTTATGCTAACTATACACAAAAATTATCTTTTATAAACATACTTGATATTTGTAAAATTAAATTTGTGTTTTGAGCTACTCCACAAGTCTTAATTTATAATAGAGACGACTTCATGAATGTACTATAATTATTTTTTCCTTTTCATGTAATTTATAGTCAAATTTGGATATATGATGAATAAAACCATTGCTTCTGGGTCCTATTATTTTAGCTTAGCTCTCAACGTTTGGACAAAGCAGAAATGTGAATAGGCTAGTTAAGGATGGTATATAGCTACAGAGTTGGAGTACATCCTGTTGTAATATTAACCCACCAACATGATTTCTCCATGAGCCTCCTGAAAATCTAGAATCAAACCCTTCCTTAATAAGAGGAAATCTCAGATTTGAGGTGTAAGTTAGACTTCAGCCTCACAAGAACTTAAAAATGTTTGATTTCCTATCCATTCATTGGGGAAATTTGAGCTGGTTTGGGCTTCTAGTTTAAAACACCTGAGAGCCTTACCATCTCTAAGAGAGAGTTGGAGTTAACAGTAAGTGTGCTTTCAAAGGTTTGAACCTCTACGCAGCATCCTTAAGAGTTACTCACAACTGTGCTTGGGACTTTGGAAATTGAACTTGAAATCTTAGCCATGAGAAATTTACTTTTCTTTCAATATAGATGGTGCTCTTGACTTCCGTCAAATCAGCATCCTCTGAAGGATACCTTTGTCACTGGATTTCTTACTTCTTCAACTAGAACCTTATAAAAACTGCTTACAAAGGCAGAACTGTATATGTATAATCTACTGATACCCTTCCTATTGGAAGACAACACTTCTTGCTGGTAATTCATGTAATATAGGAACTAAGAAGAATCCTTCACCTCCTTCCCCTCAGTTATTTATAGGACCACAAGAAGAGTACATTACACAAAGCAAAAATGACCTATTAAAAACAACCAGAGTTAGAGGAATTCTACCATTTTTAAAATCATACAAGCGCAATTTTCTGTCATATGGAGTGATGCATTGAAAGGAGCCTAGTTCTAAGATTAAGAAAAAGGTGACTTTTAAATTTTGAAAGAGTAAAATGGGATTTCCTTAAAAGCTGTTTTTGTGGGAAAAAATTATGAGATAGCTGTATTTGTTCTGTATCATCATTCCTTCTTTGCCAGCTCCACAAAACAACCTTTAAAAATAGCTGTGCAGTAACAGCTAAGAATGGAAATGGTTTTAGATAATTTTTTTGTAGTGTGCAGAGGCACCTGAAGGGATGTGGCATTTCCTGTCCTTAGGAAGCTCTTTATCCTGAAACTCTGGGTGGAGGGGAGGAGAAGAAAATAGAAAGAAAGATTTCATCACGACAGAACTCAGTCGATGTTAAAAATGTCGGGGGAGGAGAGAAGATGGCGGAAGAGTAAGACGCGGAGATCACCTTCCTTCCCACAGATACAGTAGAAATACATCTACACGTGGAACTGCTCCTACAGAACACCCACTGAACGCTGGCAGAAAACGTCAGACCTCCCAAAAGGCAAGAAACTCCCCCCGTACTTGGGTAGGGCAAAAGAAAAAAGAAATAACAGAGACAAAAGAATAGGGACGGCACCTGCACCAGTGGGAGGGAGCTGTGAAGGAGGAAAGATTTCCACGCACTAGGAGCCCCTTCGCGGGCAGAGACTGCGGGTGGCGGAGGGGGGAAGCTTCGGAGCCACGGAGGAGAGCGCAGCCACAGGGGTGCGGAGGGCAAAGCGGAGAGATTCCCGCACTTCCCGCACGGAGGCTCGGCGCTGACCAGCACTCACCAGCCCGAGAGGCTTGTCTGCTCACCCGCCGGGGCGGGCGGGGCTGGGAGCTGAGGCTCGGGCTTCGGTCGCAGGGAGAGGACTGGGGCTGGCTGCGTGAACACAGCCTGAAGGGGTTAGTGCACCACAGCTAGCCGGGAGGGAGTCCGGGAAAAAGTCTGCAGCTGCCGAAGAGGCAAGAGACTTTTTCTTCCCTGTTTCCTGGTGCGCGAGGAGAGGGGATTCAGAGCGCCGCCTAAACGAACTTCAGAGACGGGCGCGAGCCGCAGCCAACAGCGCGGATCCCATAGCAACAGGGGCGCAGAGGGAAAAACGGAGAGACTCCCGCACAGAGGCTCGGCGCCGAGCAGCGCTCACCAGCCCGAGAGGCTTGTCTGCTCCCCCGCCGGGGCGGGCGGGGCTGGGAGCGGAGGCTCGGGCTTTGGTTGGATCGCAGGGAGAGGACTGGGGTTGGCGGCGTGAACACAGCCTGAAGGGGTTAGCGCACCACAGCTGGCTGGGAGGGAGACCGGGAAAAAGTCTGCAGCTGCCGAAGAGGCAAGAGACTTTTTCTTGCCTCTTTGTTTCGCGGCGCGCAAGGAGAGGGGATTCAGAGCGCCGCCTAAACGAACTCCAGAAACTGGCACGAGCCGCGGCTATCAGCGCGGACCCCAGAGACGGGCGTGAGACGCTGGGGCTGCTGCTGCCGCCTCCAAGAAGCCTGTGTGCGAGCACAGGTCACTCTCCACACCGCCCCTCCCGGGAGCCCGTGCAGCCCGCCACTGCCAGCGTCCCGTGATCCAGGGACAACATCCCCCGGGAGAATGCACTGCGCGCCTCAGGCTGCTGCAACGTCACGCCGGCCTCTGACTCCGCAGGCTCGCCCCGCCTCCTCTGTACCCCTCCCTCCCCGCGGCCTGGGTGAGCCAGAGTTCCCGAAGCAGCTGCTCCTTTAACCCCGTCCTGTCTGGGCGGGGAACAGACGCCCTCAGGCGACCTACACGCAGAGGCGGGTCCAAATCCAAAGCTGATCCCCAGGAGCTGTGCGAACAGAGAAGAGGAGGGGAAATCTGTCCCAGCAGCCTCAGAAGAAGCGGATTAAAACTCCACAAACAACTTGATGTGCCTGCATCTGTTGAATACCTGAATAGACAACGAATCATCCCAAATTCAGGAGGTGGACTTTGGGAGCAGGATATATTAATTTTTCCCCTTTTCCTTTTTTTTTTTTGTGAGTGTATATGTATATGCTTCTGGGGTAGATTTGGTCTGTATAGCTTTGCTTTACAATAGCTTTATTTTACTTCACTATATTATAGCTTCTTTCTTTCTTTTCTTTCTTTCTTTCTTTCTTTCTTTCTTTCTTTCTTTCCTTCCTTCCTTCCTTCCTCCTTCCTTCCTTCCTTCCTTCCTTCCTTCCTTCCTTCCTTTCTTTCTTTCTTTCTTTCTATTTTTTCTCCCTTTTACTCTGAGCCGTGTGGACGAAAGGCTCTTGGTGCTTCAGCCAGGCATCAGGGCCGTACCTCAGAGGTGGGAGAGCCAACTTCAGGACACTGGTCCACAAGAGACCTCCCAGCTCCACGTAATACCAAACGGCAAAAATCTCTCAGAGATCTCCATCTCAACATCAAGACCCAGCATCACTCAATGACCAGCAAGCTACAGTGCTGAACACCCTATGCCAAACAACTAGCAAGACAGGAACACAGCCTCATCCATTAGCAGAGAGGCTGCCTAAAATCATAATAAGGCCACAGACACCCCAAAATACACCACCAGACGTGGACGTGCCCACCAGAAAGACAAGATCCAGCCTCATCCACCAGAGCTCAGGCACTAGTTCCCTCCACCAGGAAGCCTACACAACCCACTGAACCAACCTTAGCCACTGGGGACAGATACCAAAAACAACGGGAACTACAAACCTGCAACCTGTGATAAGGAGACCCCAAACACAGTAAGATAAGCAAAATGAGACGACAGAAAAACACACAGCAGATGAAGGAGCAGGGTCAAAACACACTAGACTTAACAAATGAAGAGGAAATAGGTAGTCTACCTGAAAAAGAATTCAGAATAATGATAGTAAGGATGATCCAAAATCTTGGAAATAGAATAGACAAAATGCAAGAAGCATTTAACAAGGACGTAGAAGAACTAAAGAGGAATCAAGCAATGATGAAAAACACAATAAATGAAATTAAAAATACTCTAGATGGGATCAATAGCAGAATAACTGAG
Organism: Balaenoptera borealis; assembly: GCF_965194805.1. Taxonomy (NCBI): domain Eukaryota; kingdom Metazoa; phylum Chordata; class Mammalia; order Artiodactyla; family Balaenopteridae; genus Balaenoptera; species Balaenoptera borealis. Next base: position 16,607,563 of record NC_138866.1, on the reverse strand, counting down.
GCAGAAGAAAGGATAAGTGACCTGGAAGATAAAATGGTGGAAATAACTACTGCAGAGCAGGATAAAGAAAAAAGAATGAAAAGAACTGAGGACAGTCTCAGAGACCTCTGGGACAGCATTAAACGCACCAACATTCGAATTATAGGGGTCCCAGAAGAAGAAGAGAAAAAGAAAGGGACTGAGAAAATATTTGAAGAGATTATAGTTGAAAACTTCCCTAATATGGGAAAGGAAATAGTTAATCAAGTCCTGGAAGCACAGAGAGTCCCATACAGGATAAACCCAAGGAGAAACACGCCAAGACACATATTAATCAAACTGTCAAAAATTAAATATAAGGAAAACATATTAAAGGCAGCAAGGGAAAAAAAACAAATAACACACAAGGGAATCCCCATAAGGTTAACATCTGATCTTTCAGCAGAAACTCTGCAAGCCAGAAGGGAGTGGCAGGATATACTTAAAGTGATGAAGGAGAAGAACCTACAACCAAGATTACTCTACCCAGCAAGGATCTCATTCAAATGTGATGGAGAAATTAAAACCTTTACAGACAAGCAAAAGCTGAGAGAGTTCAGCACTACCAAACCAGCTTTACAACAAATGCTAAAGGAACTTCTCTAGGCAAGAAACACAAGAGAAGGAAAACACCTACAATAACAAACCCAAAACATTTAAGAAAATGGGAATAGGAACATACATATCGATAATTACCTTGAATGTAAATGGATTAAATGCTCCCACCAAAAGACACAGGCTGGCTGAATGGATACAAAAACAAGACCCATATATATGCTGTCTACAAGAGACCCACTTCAGACCTAGAGACACATACAGACTGAAAGTGAGGGGATGGAAAAAGATATTCCATGCAAATGGAAATCAAAAGAAAGCTGGAGTAGCAATTCTCATATCAGACAAAATAGACTTTAAAATAAAGACTATTACAAGAGACAAAGAAGGACACTATATAATGATCAAGGGATCGATCCAAGAGGAAGGTATAACAATTGTAAATATTTATGCACCCAACATAGGAGCACCTCAATACATAAGGCAAGTACTAACAGCCATAAAAGGGGAAATCGACAGCAACACAATCATAGTAGGGGACTTTAACACCCCACTTTCACCAATGGACAGATCATCCAAAATGAAAATAAATAAGGAAACACAAGCTTTAAATGATACATTAAACAAGATGGACTTAATTGATATTTATAGGACATTCCACCCAAAAACAACAGAATACACATTTTTCTCAAGTGCTCATGGAACATTCTCCAGGATAGATCATATCTTGGGTCACAAATCAAACCTTGGTAAATTTAAGAAAATTGAAATCGTATCAAGTATCTTTTCCGACCACAACGCTATGAGACTAGATATCAATTACAGGAAAAGATCTGTAAAATATACAAACACATGGAGGCTACACAATACATTACTTAATAATGAAGTGATTACTGAGGAAATCAAAGGGGAAATCAAAAAATACCTAGAAATAAATGACAATGGAGATACGACGACCCAAAACCTATGGGACGCAGCAAAAGCAGTGCTAAGAGGGAAGTTTATAGCAATACAAGCCTACCTCAAGAAACAGGAAACATCTCGAATAAACAACCTAACCTTGCACCTAAAGCAATTAGAGAAAGAAGAACAAAAAAACCCCAAAGCCAGCAGAAGGAAAGAAATTATAAAGATCAGGTCAGAAATAAATGAAAAAGAAATGAAGGAAACAATAGCAAAAATCAATAAAACTAAAAGCTGGTTCTTTGAGAAGATAAACAAAATTGATAAACCATTAGCCAGACTCATCAAGAGAAAAAGGGAGAAGACTCAGATCAATAGAATTAGAAATGAAAAAGGAGAAATAACCACTGACACTGCAGAAATACAAACGATCATGAGAGATTACTACAAGCAACTCTATGCCAATAAAATGGACAACCTGGAAGAAATGGACAGATTCTTAGAAATGCACAAACTGCCGAGACTGAACCAGGAAGAAATAGAAAATATGAACAGACCAATCACAAGCACTGAAATTGAAACTGTGATTAAAAACCTTCCAACAAACAAAAGCCCAGGACCAGATGGCTTCACAGGTGAATTCTATCAAACATTTAGAGAAGAGCTAACACCTATCCTTCTCAAACTCTTCCAAAATATTGCAGAGGGAGGAACACTCCCAAACTCATTCTACGAGGCCACCATCACCCTGATACCAAAACCAGACAAAGATGTCACAAAGAAAGAAAACTACAGGCCAATATCACTGATGAACATAGATGCAAAAATCCTCAACAAAATACTCGCAAACAGAATCCAACAGCACATTAAAAGGATCATACACCATGATCAAGTGGGGTTTATCCCAGGAATGCACGGATTCTTCAATATACGCAAATCAATCAATGTGATACACCATATTAACAAATTGAAGGAGAAAAACCATACGATCATCTCAATAGATGCAGAGAAAGCTTTCGACAAAATTCAACACCCATTTATGATAAAAGCCCTGCAGAAAGTAGGCATAGAGGGAACTTTCCTCAACATAATAAAGACCATATATGACAAACCCACAGCCAACATTGTCCTCAATGGTGAAAAACTGAAACCATTTCCACTAAGATCAGGAACAAGACAAGGTTGCCCACTCTCACCACTATTATTCAACATAGTTTTGGAAGTGTTAGCCACAGCAATCAGAGAAGAAAAAGAAATAAAAGGAATCCAAATCGGAAAAGAAGAAGTAAAGCTGTCACTATTTGCAGATGACATGATACTATACATAGAGAATCCTAAAGAGGCTACCAGAAAACTCCTAGAGCTAATCAATGAATTTGGTAAAGTAGCAGGATACAAAATTAATGCACAGAAATCGCTTGCATTTCTATACACTAATGACGAAAAATCTGAAAGTGAAATTAAGAAAACACTCCCGTTTACCATTGCAACAAAAAGAATAAGATATCTAGGAATAAACCTACCTAAGGAGACAAAAGACCTGTATGCAGAAAATTATAAGACACTGATGAAAGAAATTAAAGATGATACAAATAGATGGAGAGATATACCATGTTCCTGGATTGGAAGAATCAACATTGTGAAAATGACTCTACTACCCAAAGCAATCTACAGATTCAATGCAATTCCTATCAAACTACCACTGGCATTTTTCACAGAACTAGAACAAAAAATTTCACAATTTGTATGGAAACACAAAAGACCCCGAATAGCCAAAGCAATCTTGAGAACGAAAAATGGAGCTGGGGGAATCAGGCTCCCTGACTTCAGACTATACTACAAAGCTTCAGTAATCAAGACAGTTTGGTACTGGCACAAAAACAGAAATATAGACCAATGGAACAGGATAGAAAGCCCAGAGATAAACCCACGCACATATGGTCACCTTATCTTTGATAAAGGAGGCAAGCATATACAGTGGAGAAAAGACAGCCTCTTCAATAAGTGGTGCTGGGAAAATTGGACAGGTACATGTAAAAGTATGAAATTAGAACACTCCCTGACACCATACACAAAAATAAACTCCAAATGGATTAAAGACCTAAGTGTAAGGCCAGACACTATCAAACTCTTAGAGGAAAACATAGGCAGAACACTCTATGACATACATCACAGCAAGATTCTTTTTGACCCAGCTCCCAGAGAAATGGAAATAAGAACACAAATAAACAAATGGGACCTAATGAAACTTAAAAGCTTTTGCACAGCAAAGGAAACCATAAACAAGACCAAAAGACAACCCTTAGAATGGGAGAAAATATTTGCAAATGAAGCAACTGACAAAGGATTAATCTCCAAGATTTACAAGCAGCTCATGCAGCTCAATAACAAAAAAACGAACAACCCAATCCAAAAATGGGCAGAAGACCTAAATAGACATTTCTCCAAAGAAGATATACAGATGGCCTACAGACACATGAAAGAATGCTCAACATCATTAATCATTAGAGAAATGCAAATCAAAACTACAATGAGATATCATCTCACACCGGTCAGAATGGCCATCATCAAAAAATCTAGAAACAATAAATGCTGGAGAGGATGTGGAGGAAAGGGAACACTCTTGCACTGTTGGTGGGAATGTAAATTGATACAGCCACTATGGAGAACAGTATGGAGGTTCCTTAAAAAACTACAAATAGAACTACCATACGACCCAGCAATCCCACTACTGGGCATATACCCTGAGAAAACCATAGGTCAAAAAGTGTCATGTACCACAATGTTCATTGCAGCTCTATTTACAATAGCCAGGACCTGGAAGCAACCTAAATGTCCATCGACAGATGAATGGATAAAGAAGATGTGGCACATATATACAATGGAATATTACTCAGCCATGAAAAGAAATGAAATGGAGGTATTTGTAATGAGGTGGATGGAGTTAGAGTCTGTCATACAGAGTGAAGTAAGTCAGAAAGAGAAAAACAAATACAGTATGCTAACACATATATACGGAATCTAAGGAAAAAAAAAAAAAAAAGGCCATGAAGAACCTAGTGGCAAGACGGGAATAAAGACACAGACCTACTAGAGAATGGACTTGAGGATAGGGGGAGGGGGTGGGGTGAGATGTGACAGGGTAAGAGAGTGTCATGGACATATATACACTACCAAATGTAAAATAGATAGCTAGTGGGAAGCAGCCGCATAGCACAGGGAGATCAGCTCGGTGCTTTGTGACCACCTAGAGGGGTGGGATGGGGAGGGTGGGAGGGAGGGAGATGCAAGAGGGAAGAGAAATGGGAACATATTGTATATGTATAACTGATTCACTTTGTTATAAAGCAGAAGCTAACACACTATTGTAAGGCAATTATACTTCAATAAAGATGTTAAAAAAAAAAAAAAATGTCTTATGTACATGCAATTGAGGCCAGATCTGGAAATTTTACTTATAATTATATATACATAATACATTTATAAAGCAGTTACTTGGACTCTGTAGTCTACGGTATATCTTCATCTTTATTATCCTTGGGCCTGACTTTTTGTTTGGCAGCAAATGGAATTTTAACTTGGCAGAGGAGTTTTTTGCAGTTAGCAGATATTCGCGGTGTTCTACCAAGCCTCTACAAATCGACTAGATTGTAGACCGCTAAGGAGAGTCTAAAAGGAAAGGAGAGAGGTTTGTCATTGTTTGACACTTGTCCTGGATTTATATACATCATCATTATGCATCCATTCCTCACTTGTTGGGTGACCATCGACCTGTTAATGGTCCCAGCTCAATCTAGAATCTTCATCTATGAAAAAGAATGTTTGCCTCACCATAGTGATATGGGGCCTGGAGCTGGCATGTTTTTTAAGTCCCCTATCATACTGTAAGACACAGAGTTTAGGCTGAATAAATAATAACTGGTTTTGTTGGTATTACCTTGTTTTCTTCTTTCTTATCATGTGAATATACAAATGTGTTCTAATGTCTCCCACAGAAAAAGTAAAAATACAACCTCCTTTAGTTCTACTCCTCCCCTAGTCCACACACCAGTCAGTTTCTCTGTTACTATAGAAGAGCTAAACTTGAAGGAATTATGGCAGCCTCCATATGCTCACCTCTCATTCTCTCTTCAACCCTACTCCAGCCAAGGTGTTGCCTCCATTTTTCTCTCATGTTGCCAAATCCTTTGGGTATTTCTGTCTACTCAAATTATTTGGCAGCATTCAACATAATCGATTCCCATTTCTCAAAACATTCTACTCTTGGCCTTCTGACACACCCATTTCCCAGTTTTCTACCTACAACACTGGGCTTTCCTGCTCAGCCTTTTTTTTTTTTTTTTTTTTATAAGATTCTTACCTCTGAATAAGCATATTTCTCAGTTTTAGTCACAAGTATCTTTAATTCCTGTGTTGTATGTCTACCACGTAGTGTCACCCATTTCTGTGACTTTAAGTATCACATATACATTGAGACATAAATTTAGAAATCCTATGCTCATCTCCTGGTAAGAACTCTCCTCTGCATGGCAAACCATCAAGTTGAAATCTCAGACTTTTCTTGTCCAAAATTATGCTCTTGATTCAACACTTCACCTCTATTCTAACTCCTTGATTTTTCCATCATTCTAAATGGCTTTACCATTGCCTAGTTGCTCAAGCTATAAAACCTAAATTTCCATAAGATACCATGACCAAGACCATAGTCTCTATGGTTTAAATCTTGGCCCTGTCATATTATGCTAGACAACTGCCTAAGTCCATTTGTGTTGCTATAACAAAATACAACATACTAGATGGTTTAAAAAACAGAAATTTACTTTTCAAAGTTTGGAGGCTGGGAAGTCCAAGACCCAGGTTCCAGATTTGGTGCCTGGTGAGACCCATTTCATAGTTCACAGATGGTCATCTTTTTGCTGTGTGCTTACACAACAGAAGGGGTGGTGGAGCTCTCTGGATCCTCTTTTAATAAGGGCACTAAAGCCATTCATGTGGGCTCCACTCTTGTGATCCAATCACATCCCAAAGGCTCCAGTCCTAAACACCATCACATTGGGGTTTAAGTTTCAATATGTGAATTTGAGGGGGGCACAAATACTCAGTATATAATAGTGACTTGGAAATTTTCTGTACCTCTCTGTGTCACAGCTTCCTCACTTGCATTTCAGTCGGTTTGGGCTGCTTTAAGAAAATACCATAGACTGTGTGGCTGAAACAAAAATTTATCTCACATAGTTCCAGAGGCTGGAAAGTTCAAGATCTGGGTGCCAGGGTGGTCAAGTTCCGGTGAAAGCCCTCTAGGTGGTTTACAGATGACTGTCATCATGCTGTGTCCTCAGAAGGCAAGGAGAGACATCATCTTTTTCATGTGTCTTCTTATAAGGGCACTGATCTCATTCATGAGGGCTCTACTCTTATGACCAAATTATTCCCAAAAGCCCTACTTCTAAGTATCTTCATGTTGGGCATTAGAGCCTCAACATATGAATTTTGGGAAAACACAAACCTTCAGTCCATAACAACTTACAAAATGGAGATAATGATAGTAATACCTTTATGTTGAGGTTATTATAAGGAATAAATTAATGAATTTATTAAGTGTTGTGCATAGTGCTCTACCTAGAGAAAATATACAACAAGTACTACCTGTCATCTTCAGCAGCATCATCAATGTCACCTTCAGTGTTGCCACCATCATCATCATCATCTTTGGCTTTTAACTATCACCTTCCACACCCAACCTAAAGGAACTCAGGCAGATTTCCAAATGTATTTTATAATATTTTAAATCTACCCATTCTCTCTTTCTCTGCCACCACTCTATCTAAGCCAATGTCACTTCTTACTTGGATTATTGCAATAGCCTCTAGTTGGCCTTGACAATTCTTTTCTTATTGTCTTCTAGTTCTCCAATGCAGAAAACAAATTTTCAACATGTCAATAATTTGTCCTCCAATAACTTTACACATTATAATTTAGAATAACATTAAAACTCTTTATGTCTTAAAAGTCTAGTATGCTATGGCCATATACCAACTCTACAACTTCACCTTATTCCACTTTCTTCTTGGTTCATCAGAGAATAACACAGTTTCTTATATATTTTTTGAATGTTTTGAGCATGCCTAAATACTTCTTGCCTCAAGGTTTTCTCACATATTTTTCCCAGTCTATCTTCTTCTGTTTATCATATTTCCTTTTTGATTAAATAGTTTTAAATATTTCAAATGGAAGTGGAAGAGTAGTTATACATTAATTGGCAGATGAAGATTACCCATATTGTTGCTGTAGAGTCCAAAATTAATAATGAGTTTCCACAGAGCCAGTTTTCAAATACAAACTTCATAAGTTGTCACCCAAGTGAAACTATGAAACCTACCAAAATAACAAAGAAAAATAAAAAGAAGGATTAGGAGAAGAAGGAGAAGGAGAAATAAATTTTAAAAAATACAGACAATGGATAAAGCCAGTCTCTACTAAAAACAATGTCACATGGCTTAGATGTTAATTGCACAGCAAATACATTTATATTAATATATTAACATATTAAGTATTAAATATAAAACATATTAATATATATTAGTACATATAATTTAAATTCATGTATATTATGTATACACATATTTTAAATACATATATACACATATATATGTATTTAAAATATCTCATTCCCAATATCAAGGAGAAAATTATGAAGTCAATTTTATTTTTAATACAAAGGTGTTTTCCTTCTTATTTGAGGAGAGTGTTATTTAAGTAAATTTCCATATAGAGAAGTTATATACTAATAAAAATAATTTTAAAAATCACCAAAGGCCAAAACTCAAATGCAGCTACTGTTCTCATTATGATCTAATGGTCTCCAATTATACCTATTTTAACAAGATGAACTTGTATAAGTTTACTGAAGATTCTTGCCAAATATTAGAATATATGTAAATAAGAACTTGCCATTAACTCATCATATAGTAATCTAACTTCCGTTATAGAGAACTTTTTCAGTATAGTGAAGAAGCTTGTTCCAAAATTTATATACATCACAAAAAACAAAACAAAACAAAAACAAAACTAATTGGATTCTCTGCAATAAGATATAGGAATTTCAGGAGAAATATTTTTGAAATTATATAGAATGATATTTATGTAAACTGTAAAACAAACTTTTTTTCTCGGTAGTTTTTTAGCCTACAGTGATATAAACAGATAAATAATGGAAGAAAACGTAGCATTTAAAACAAAGCAAATGATTCCTCATTCTATTTCTTGGGTTTTTATAGTTTTTTATTCATCACACACTTTTTATGTAGTTTAGTGACTTTGTACTAACTCACATTTTATGTGTTTTCTCTTATTTCTTTTTCTTTAGCAGTAAAATTTTATCATCCTTTGATTAGATGAACAGAGAAGTCTAAAGCTAATTAAAAGCTACAAGCATTTGGTGAGGTTCATTGAGTTCCTTGAAGCACAAAACTGTTTCTTAAGAAGAGGGTCCTGAAATCTAGAGTACCAAATATAACTTCTCAGATAGCTGCATAGCCTCTACATAATTTCAGAACCTGCCAAAACACTTGCACTTATGACAGTGTTGGCACAAAATAATGACTTACCCAAATATTTCATGCTGACTTAAGAAAAATAAAACAGAAGCAAACATAATATGTAAATGATAAATTCAAACTGAAACAAGATTAAGTAACACTAAAGTACACTACATGAAAAAAGGCTGTGTGCTACATTAAAATGAGAATAATTGCAGAAAAACTGAATCACTATTCAGTGCATAGAAGTAACAGTGTACTAAAATAAAGTAAAATAAATTCCATTTTAGCAGTCAGAGCCATATTCACATTGTAATTGCTGATTTAGTGTCAACAAAAGAACATCATTTGTCACAGTAAACTAATGATGTTAGTTTGGATTTTATGGTTTGTTTAGTTTTGTTAGCATTTAATTTATAAATTCTTTTGACTTTATAGCTTCCTATAAGCTATAAGTAAATAAGTTTAGACACTTTGTTTATGTTTATACTACTTAACTAACATAATAAAAAATATAAAAGTCAACAATGAAGGTTAAGAAATACCATGAATTCTAAAAAAACACAAAACTGAAATTTTGTTACAATATCTTTGTGTATTATTCACACATGTAAATCAAGTACTTTTGCAAGTAAGCAAGGAGTCTTCATGCTTTTCCCCTTCATTATTTTCTTCTTTAAATTAAACTTTTTATCAAGAGATAATTGTAGTTTCACATGAAGTAATAAGAAATAATACAGAGTTCTAGTTCTCCTCAATAATAACATGGTAAAAAACTATAACACAATATCTAAACCAGAACACTGGCATTGATATAGCCAAGGTATAGAATATTTCCATCACTAGGCTCCCTCATGTTTCCCTTTTTTAACTAAACCCACTTTTCTTCCACATTTGCCCTACCTCCCTTAGCTCCTGGCAAAAACTAAAATGGTTGACATTTTTTAAAATAAATTTGTCATTTCAGGAATGTTGTATAAATGAAATCATAGAGTATGTAACCACTTGGATAGGCTATATTCACTGAACATAATTCTCTGTATATTCATTCAGTTTGTGGTGTGTATCGATTGTTCATTCCTTTTATTGCTGAGTAGGTTGCAGAGTATGGATACACCACAATGTATTTAACCATTCATTCACCCACTGAAGGACATCTAGGTTAGTTCCAGGTTTGGGCTAATATAAATAAGACTGCCATAAGCATTTGTGTACAGGTTTTTGTGTGAACATACATTTTCATAAATGCCCAATGTGCCACTGTTGGGTAATTATTTCCATGTTTAGATTAAAAAAAAAAAAACTGCCAACTTTCTTCCAGAGTGGCTGTACCATTTTACATTCCTATCAGCAATATATGAGTGATAGGTTTCTCTGTAGAGTTACCATAACTTGGTGCTGTTAATGTTTCCACCACGCACTGCCCCCACCCCAGGCCCCTGCATCACCAAGCCATCCAATAGCTCTGTATTGATAATTCATCGTTTTAATTTGCATTTCCCTAATGGCTAATGATGTTGAACATCTTTTGATGTGCTTATTTACCATTTTGAATCCTCTTGAGCAAAAGGTCTCTTCATTTACTTTTCCCATTTTCTAATTGGATTTTTAAAATTGTTTACTTTTGAGGGTTCTTTGTATATTGTAAAGACTAGTCTTTTCCTGGATATATGAATTGCAAATACTTTCTCCCAGTGTTTCCTTTGCTGGTTTCCTTTGCTGTGCAAAAGGTTTTAAGTTTAATTAGGTCCCATTTTTTTATTTTTGCTTTTATTTATTTTGCCTTAGTGCTTTGATTTACACCAAAGAGTGCAGTGCCTATGTTCTTTTCTAGGAGTTTTATGGTTTCAGGTCTTAAATTTAGGTCTTTAATCCATTTTGAGTTTATTTCTGTATATGATGTGAAGAAATGTTTTAGTCTCATTCTTTTACATGTAGTTGTCCAGTTTTCCCAGGAGCACTTATTGAAGAAACTGTCTTTTCCCCATTATATATCCATGCCTCCTTTGTCATAGAATAATTGACCATAAGTGTGTGGGTTTATTTTCAGTCTCTCTTTTCTGTTTCATTGATCTATGTGTCTGTTTTTGTGCCCCTATCATGCTGTTTTGATTAATGTAGCTTTGTAGTATACTCTGAAGTCATGGAGCGTGATACCTCCAGCTTCATTCTTTTTTCTTAGGATTGCTTTGGCTATTCAGTGTCTTCTGTAGTTCCATATAAATTTTAGGATTATTTGTTATAGTTCTGTGAAAAAAGTCCTGTGTATTTTGATTGGGATTGCACTAAATCTGTAGATTACTTTGGGTAGTATGGCTATTTTAACAATATTAATGCATCCAATTCAAGAACAAGAGATATCTTTCCATGTCTTTGTATCATTTTCAAATTCCTTCATCAATGTTTTATAGTTTTCTGTATATAGGTTTTCAGCTCCTTGGTTAAGTTTATTTCTAAGCATTTTATTCTTTTTTGATGTGATTGTAAATGAAATTGTTTCCTTACTTTCTATTTCTGATTGTCTATTATTAGTGTATAGAAAAGCAACAGATTTCTGTATATCAATCTTGTATCCTGCAACTTTAATGAATTCATTTGTTAGTTCTAATAGTATTTTAGTGGAGACTTTAGAGTTTTCTATATAGAGTATCATGTCATCTGCAAATAGTGACAGTTTTACTTCTTCCCTTCCAAGTTGGATGCCTTTTATTTCTTTTTCTTTCCTGAATGCTATGCTTAGGACTTCCAATACTACGTTAAATAGAAGTGGTGAGAGTGGGCATCTTTGTCTTGTTCCTGATTTTAGAGCAAAAGCTTTTAGCTTTTCAATGAAGAGTATGATGTTAGCTGTGGGTTTGTCACAAATAGCCTTTATTATGTTGAGATGTTTTCCCTCCATATCCACTTTGATGAGAGATTTTATCATGAATGGATGTTGAATTTTGTTAAATGCTTTTATCCTGAGTGTTTTGAATTTTTTTTCAGATAATTCTAACATCTTCGTCACCTCATTTTTTAATTTATTGATTGTCTTATTTCATTCAGTTTGAGCTTATTGATATGACTTCTTCACATTCAGTGTGAGGTTCTTCATATGACTAGCAATTTTCTATTGGAATTTGGACAGTTTTTTATTATGTTTTGAGACACTGGATCTCATTTAAACCTTATGTTTTAGCTTGCTTTCTCTGACAGTGTTCTCTAGGGGAGGGAGGCATTGTCCATTTACTGCCAAATGCAGGTAGAAATCCAGTTTCTCCACTCTCATTATGACTGCTGGGTTGGGGTGTGAGTCCTGGCTCCCACTAGGTCTTCAATGTTAAATCCCTGGCTAGGAGGGGTAGCAATGTCTCATACAGTTGCCCACATATCTTGCACTAACATCATGGGTGGATGGCTTACTACCGTTGGCTGATGGTCAAAATCTTGACTCTTCATTAGGTCTCCTCTTATACTACTCTAATGAGGATGGTGAGTAAAAGTCTCTTCACCGTCAGATGGGGGTAAAAATCCAGGCTCCTCATATGTTCTCCACCAACACTGCAGAGGGATAGGGGCTCATTATTGGCTGGTGGGTAAGAAAGTTGTGGCTCCCTATTTGACTTTTTCTGGTACCACCTAATCAGGGAAGTTGAAGCACCATTTTACAACTTACTAGTGTGGACCTCTGGGTTTCTCATTCAGTCTTAGTTGATGTGGGTATTGAGGGGGACAGATTTTTTTTCTGTGATGTTTGGCTAGAATAGAGTGGTTATCATCTAAGATGTTTTTTTCTTTCTGGGCTACCCCTTTCCTTGTCATTTGACTAGAGAGAGCAGGCTTTGAGGGATCATTTTTGTTATCACTCAGGATTTCTAGGATGCCATATACTTCAGCTCCAAGATTGGGAAATGTGAAGCAAAAAGAAATCTCACCATCATGTCCTTCCTTGGGTCCTGAAGCCCTTAGATGTTCTGCCTTTTTCTCTCCTCCTTTCAGAGTTTTCTTATGTTTGTTTTATATATAATGTTCAGGGGTTTTACTTGTAATCTTAGCAGGAAAAATAGGAAATCATATGTCTACTGCAACTTCTCAGAGGTTGAACCTTCCCTTTCTTTTTAAAACAAAGTAAAATAGTAAACGTATACAAGTAACTCATGGTGGTCCCAACAAAATATGTTTTTTCTAGTATTCCTGCTTTCAACTCCATGGCCCACTAAATCTTTGTATCTATCTGACCTTCTATTTTACATTTTTCACATCAGTTAAATTGCTCTCCCATCTGAAAGAGACTGGCATCTTCTTCCCCAACTCTACTTAAAACCTACTGTTATTTTGCCCAGCATAACCATCAAGTTTTTAACCTGGGCTCCTCCCATTTAGTATTTGTTTGTTTCTTTTTGTTTACTTGTCTGATGCTTTTCTGCTGCATCTTGTCTTCCATTACTGCTTTTATATTATATATAATTGGGCCAAATCTTTCCTGGTTGAACAAACTCTAATGCTATGCATGGCAGAACCTCAATTCCTTAATAAATTACTGCTGAATTTAAGGAACTCATAGATACAAATCATCTCAAAGGATGATGCTTTCTCGAATGGAAGATAAAAGGATTATCCTCTGGTATCAAACCATGAACTAGACTTCTGGTACTCAACTAATTCTTATATTTTCTGACCTCAGAGACTTAGCCTTTTCTTCTTGACTTCTGGGCCTTTGAGTTTTGACTTACTTTTGACCAAACTGGTCCCTCATTGAGTTAATTCAGCTTTTAATAAACGCTGATATCTGCCCAACCTAATCCATGTTATGTTCTTTCCAAAGCACTTTTTCCTGCAACTTGTCTACACTCAGCCAAGCATTTTAATGGTTTTGTTTTGATTATTAAATCACAGCTCTGGAAACTGTATATCCTGTTAATCCTTCTTTAAACTAGTTGTTTTATGAGGTACATGTGAATGTACTTAGAAAAGCTAAAAACATTTTTACTGAAATGCAGGGAATTATTATCAGCAGGAGTTTATTTTAAAGTAATTTACTACCCAACTATGTTTGTGGGATTCAGAGCTAAAAAATAGTTCTTATGGAATATGGTATACATTTAGCCCTTTTGGGATGAGATGGGGGTAAAATACATATTTCTTCAGTAGTCTCGTTTATTAGCATAGTATTCATTTATTACGTATATATTTTTTATATAATTGTACATTTTCTCTATATAGTGAAACAAGTTATTATTTTATGATAACATTTATTTACATTAAGTAAATCTATATTCTCAGTTGTTGAGAAGAACTAAAGAAGCCAGCCGATGAAAGCAAGGAAAAGTGAAATATTTTGTACACTGCCTAGATTATGATAAGCAAGGGTATGTAAGGTGCTACTCTATTCCAAATATATCTGTAAATTTCTCATGCTTGATGAGAATGCTCTTTTTACACTAAAGGATGCTACATAAGCAGAAGATAATTTAAATAACTTGCCTCTTCATTTCTGATTGTGTTTCCCTTCCATGGGGAAGGAAGCAAAGCAGAAGAGAGGATACACTGGAAAACCATTGTTTCCTCTGCTCCAGCATTCATTCCTTTTTATTTAAAGCATAGAACCCCTGTTTTCTTTTGGAAACCTCCCAGCTTTATTATCAATATTTTGTACCCAGGATGGCAACTCAACCTAGTTATGGCCAATCAGCATACTCAAGCTACAGCTATTCACTCCAACTACTCTAACCAGAGTAGCCGACTCAGCAATAGCCATGCAACCCAAACCAGGCAGATAAGTTTCAGATCTTTCATTGAAAATAATGAGAAAGTGATAAATAAAAATATGAAAAAGAAGAAGCATAGACTAGAAACTCTGAGCACAGACTCTGGAGCCAGATTGTCTGCCTCCAAAGCTTGGGTTATCGTGGGCAAGTTTCTTAACCTCTCTGTGGTTCAGTTTCCAGTCTGCAAAATGTGGATAACAATAGTGCCTACTTCATAGATATTATCAGGATTAAATGAGTTGCTGTGTCTAAAGTGCTTGGAATAGGTGTTTGTTTTATTATTATTTTCTTACTGACATTTTGCTAAGCTGGTAGGACATAAATGTGGAGATGCGAATAGCCATTTGCCATAAACACCCATGAGGGAATAAATCCAGCAGAAAGAAAGAGTATAGTTAAGAGATGGAGAGAGATAGGTCCCTTGAACATCATTTGATCATCTGAATCCAGCTCTATCTTGATGTGCAAACTTTATAACTTCTCTGTTACCTAAACCAATGTGCATTGTGTCTGTCCACTGTAAGTGAAAGAGCCCTAAGGAACACAGAAAAAGAAGGAAATAAACTTTCTAGAGCAGTCTGTCCAAGATCCAGAGTGGAACAGCAAACTAAGATTCTCTCAAAGAAAAGCTCAGTAATATATTCAGTCAACTCATTCAGAACGTATTTATTAAGTGCCTATTATGTATTAAGTACAAAGTAAGCGTTTCGGATACCACAGAAAAGGAGTGGTCCCCACGTTAGAGGAGGTTACTATCTAATGGGGAGATAAGAATCTTAGTCACCTCAGGCTGCCATAACAGAATCCTGCAGACTGGAATGGCTTAAATGAGAGAAATATATTTTCTCACCGTTCTGGAAACTAAAAATCCAAGATCAAGGTGCCAGATAATTCAATTTCTTTTTTGTTGTTGATTTGCGATATAATTGATATATAACACTATATTAGTTTCAGGAATACAACATAATGATTCAATATATGTATATATTATAAAATAATCACCACAATAAGTATAGTTAACATCCATCAGCACTCATAGTAACAATTTTTTTCCTTGTGATGAGAACTTTTAAGATCTACTCTCTTAGCAACTTTCAAGTATACAATACAATATTATTAACTATAGTCAGCATGCTGTGTATTACATCTGCAAATCAAGTTTTTGGTGAGGGTCTTATTCCCAGCTTACAGATAACTTTTTTTCTCACTGTCCTCACATGGCAGAGAGAGAAAGAGAACGGATATTTCTTCCTCTTCTTACCATGACACTAATCTTATCAAATTAGAGCACACCCTTATGACTTCATTAAACCTTAATTACCTCCCTAAAGGCCCAAATCTCCAAATATATAGTTACATTGGTGGTTAAGCCTTCAACACACAAATTTGCAGGGGCAGGGGTGGGGTGGGGGAGGTGGGGCACATAATCCAGTCCATAACAGTAAGTAACGATACCTGGTTGAATATTGTTTAGAGAAATACCTGGTTGAACAATAAATCTTTAAGCATTTTCTAAAATGGTCTATTCATTCAATGAAATGCAATTCTTGAAGACAAATTCACTTAGAAGAAGCTTCTATTAAGTAAATGCCTAATATAAAAATATACATTGGGAAGATAATTCGTAGTGAAAATAATTCTGCCCTTCTAAAAGGCATTTCATAGGAAAAAATGTTTATTTTGCAAGATACATTGAAAAGTATATTTATCACAAGTTTATGAAATAAACTATTGATACTGAGACAAAATGATTATAGAATAATTTATTAGAGCATGCCTGAGCCTAGCTTGTGTTTGTTAACTTTACCAGGTCATTCTACTGAACTTGTTGATGGAAGCAGTAAAAAAAAAAAAAAAAAAAGAAACAGAAAAATCAACCAAATCAGGAACTTGACATGCTAAAAAATTAATATAAATAAGCAAAAAACCTATTAATTGATCTAACAACAGATTGAGTTGACAAATGTTTGAATCAGTTAATTGATTTAAGCCTTTGTAATTCCAAACACTGAAAAAGGTAACACTTTCAAGGTCAAGTTGGTAGTAGAAATGCATGGGTTGCAGATGAAAAAATGCTGCTAGGTGAGTTGCATTTGACAGCAGAATGCCAACAAATAACAAGTAACTCTTTAGGCACTTTTTATGTGAAATTAATTTGATTTTCACTACAAATTGAAGAGGTGGGTATTATTGACCCTACTTTGTAGATGAGGAAACTAGGCAAGACTTTCACCCTCCAGGCACAGCCACAGATCAGTGGCATCTCAGCCAGAACACGTGAAACTGAGTCCAACACCTTGTTCTTTCTACTTTAACATGCACTGTGTTAGACAGGAGCAGGCATTAACTACAAATGTCTCTGCTGACAAGTGTGATTAACAGTGGGGGTGAAGAGCCATGATAGATCAGAGATTTTTAAAAAAACCAATGTTATGCTCAGTGCCCATTTATTTTGCTTTTCTTTTCACAATATATATTGAAGTGCATGGTCTTTTATTTAATTGTTTATTTTAACTACTTAAAAAATGTTATCGTGTGCTTGATTTTAAAAAGAAAAACATCTAAAAATCCTCACTTTACAGAAACAAAAAAAATAGCAATTTTCTGCTTTGCTTCTTGCTAGTCCTCAGTTCCACTCTCCAGAAGCAATGGTTCTATTCAATTTTAGCTTTTTCTTTTGTTATTTAACACATTTCTGAATAATGTGTTTATATTACTATTTCTTGATTCAGTTATTTAGACATTATCAACTCCCTATGATGGTGTATGCGGACGTTAGCTCTCTTTACACCTCCCACCACTCCCACTTCCTCCACATATAATTAAACCTCTCCATACAATCTGATGACTGTAATTATGTCTCATTCTTAAGCCAGGTAGTGAACAATAATTATATTTTCTTTCTTGTACAGTTCTTGTGTTGTTTTGCTTTGCTTCATTTTAACTTCTGTATTGTTTTCTTTAGCTCTGTAACAGTTAGTTGGGTACTGGCTTTTCCACATTTTGCTTGGGGGGTATCCTGCTGGAGGCCTTTACATTCCTACTGCGGTCAAGATTAGTGGATCTTAAACGTGCTGTCCTAGAACATCTCTGCCTTTCCACTGGGTGAGATGCCATCTTTCCTGGATCACAGATGTTCTTCATTTTGCTGAAGCACATCTACCAGTAGCTTCTTGGGAGAGAGGGGAAGGTTATGAATTCAAGAGATACATTATTTGAGACCAGGTCACTCAGAAAAACATTTCTCCTGTCCCCTCATGGTCATTGGTAATATATCAGTCTGTACATTTCTAGACTGAAGAACATTCCCTTTTGGAAGCATTATTCCACTGGATTCCAGTCCCTCATAGGATATTTGGTATTTCCCCTAAACCCCAGAATAATTTAGGATTTTTGCCTCTGGTCTTTTAAAGTTATGTGACAAGACTAGATGTCAATTACAGGAAAAAATCTGTAAAAAATACAAACACATGGAGGCTAAACAATACATTACTAACTAACCAAGACATCACTGAAGAAATCAAAAAATACCTAGAACCAAATCACAATGAAAACACGACAGCCCAAAACCTACGGGATACAGTAAAAAGAGTTCTAGGAAGGAAGTTTATAGCAATACAATCCTACCTCAAGAAACAAGAAAAATCTCAAATAAAAAACCTAAACTGACACCTAAAGAAATTAGAGAAAGAAGAACAAACCCCCCCCCCCAAATTAGCAGAAGGAAAGAAATTGCAAAGAACAGATCAGAAATAAATGAAAAAGAAATGAAGGAAATAATAACAAAGATCAATAAAACTAAAAGCTGGTTCTTAGAGAAGATAAGCAAAATTGATAAACCATTAGCCAGACTCATCAAGAAAAAAAGGGAGAGGACTCAAATCAATAGAATTAGAAATGAAAAAGGAGAAGTAACAACTGACACTGCAGAAGTACAAAGGAACATGACAGACTATTAAAAGCAACTATATGCCAATAAAATGGACAACCTGGAAGAAATGGACACATTCTTAGAAGAGCACAACCTTCTGAGACTGAACCAGGAAGAAATAGAAAATGTAAACAGACCAATCACAAACACTGAAATTGAAACTGTGATTAAAAATCTTCCAGCAAACAAAAGCCCAGGACCAGATGGCTTCACAGGCGAATTCTATCAAACATTTAGAGAAGAGCTAACAACTATCCTTCTCAAACTCTTTCAAAATATAGCAGAGAGGAACACTCCCAAATTCATTCTACAAGGCCACCATCAGCCTGATACCGAAACCAGACAAAGATGCCACAAAAAAAGAAAAGTACAGGCCAGTATCACTGATGAACATAGATGCAAAAATCCTCAACAAAATACTAGCAAACAGAATCCAACAGCACATTAAAAGAATCATACACCACGATTAAGTTGGGTTTATCTCAGTGATGCAAGGATTCTTCAATATACACAAATCAATCAATGTGATAAACCATATTAACAGATTAAAGGAGAAAAACCATATGATTATCTCAGTAGATGTAGAAAACGCTTTTGACAAAATTCAACACCCATTTATGACAAAAACCCTCCAGAAAGTAGGCATAGAGGCAACTTACCTCAACATAATAAAGGCTATATATGACAAACTCACAGCCAACATCATTCTCAATGGTGAAACACTGAAACCATTTCCACTAAGATCAGGAACAAGACAAGGGTGCCTACTCCCACCACTATTATTCAACATAAATTTTAGAAGTTTTAACCACAGCAATCAGAGAAGAAAAAGAAAGAAAAGGAATCCAAAATGGAAAAGAGGATGTAAAACTGTCACTGTTTGGAGATGACATGATACTATACATAGAGAATCCTAGAGATGCTACCAGAAAACTACTAGAGTTAATCAATGAATCTGGTAAAGTATCAGGATACAAAATTAATGCACAGAAATCTCTTGCATTCGTATACACTAATGATGAAAAATGTGAAAGAGAAATTAAGGAAACACTCTCATTTACCATTGCAATGAAAAGAATAAAATACCTAGGAATAAACCTACCTAAGGAGAAAAAAGACCTGTATGCAGAAAACTATAAGATGCTGATGAAAGAAATTAAAGATGATACAAACAGATTGAGAGATATAGCATGTTCTTGGATTGGAAGAATCAATACTGTGGAAGTGACTACATTATCCAAAGCAATCTACAGATTCAATGCAATTCCTATCAAACTACCAATGGCATTTTTCACAGAACTAGAACAAAAAATTTCACAGTTTGTATGAAAACACAAAAAAACCCTGAATAGCGAAAGCAACTTGAGAAGAAAAGTGGAGTTGGAGGAATCAGTCTCCCTGACTTCAGACTGTACCACAAAGCTACAGTAATCAAGACAGTATGATATTGGCACAAAAACAGAAAATTAGGTCAGTGGAACAGGATAGAAAGCCCAGAGATGAACCCACTCACATATGGTCACCTTATCTTTGATAAAGGAGGCAAGAATATACAATGGAGAAAAGACAGCTTCTTCAATAAGCAGTGCTGGGAAAACTGGACAGCTACATGTAAAAGAATGAAATTAGAACACTCCCTAACACGATATACAAAAATAAATGCAAAATGGATTAAAGACCTAATTGTAAGGCCAGACACTATAAAACTCTTAGAGGAAAACATAGGCAGAACACTCCATGACATAAATCACAGCAAGATCCTTTTTGACCCACCTCCTAGAGGAATGGAAAGAAAAACAAAAATAAACAAATGGGACCTAATGAAACTTAAAAGCTTTTGCACAACAAAGGAAACCATAAACCAGTGGAAAAGACAAGCCTCAGAATGGGAGAAAATATTTGCGAATGAAACAAATGACAAAGGATTAATCTCCAAAATTTACACGCAGCTCACGCAGCTCAATATCAAAAAATCAAACATCCCAATTCAAAAATGAGCAGAAGACTTAAGTAGACATTTCTCCAAAGAAGATATACAGATTGCCAACAAACACATGAAAGGATGGTCAACATCACTAATCATTAGAGAAATGCAAATCAAAACTGCAAAATGTTATCACCTCACACCGGTCAGAAAGGCCATCATCAAAAAATCTACAAAGAGTAAATGCTGGAGAAGGTGTGTAGAAAAGGGAACCCTCTTGCACTGTTGGTGGGAATGTAAACTGATACAGCCACTATGGAGAACAGTATGGAGGTTTCTCAAAAAACTAAAAAAAGAACTACCATACAACCCAGCAATCCCACTACTGGGCATATACTCTGAGAAAACCATAATTCAAAAAGAAGCATGTACCACAATGTTCATTGCAGCTCTATTTACAATACCCAGGACATGGAAGCAACCTAAGGGTCCATCAACAGATGAATGGATAAAGAAGATGTGGCACATATATACAATGGAATATTACTCAGCCATAAAAAGAAACGAAATTGAGTTATTTGTAGTGAGGTGGATGGACGTAGAGTCTGTCATACAGAGTGAAGTCAGTCAGAAAGAGAAAAACAAATACCGTATGCTAACACATATATATGGAATCTAAAAAAAAAAAAAAAAAGGTTCTATACCTAGGTGCAGGACAGGAATAAAGACACACTTAGAGAGAATGGACTTGAGGACACGGGGAGGGGGAAGGGTAAGCTGGGACAAAGTGAGAGAGTGGCATGGACATATATACACTACCAAATGTAAAATAGATACCTAGTGGGAAGCAGCCACATAGCACAGGGAGATCAGCTCTGTGCTTTGTGACCACCTAGATGGGTGAGGTAGGGAGGGTGGGAGGGAGACACAAGAGAGAGGAGATATGGGGATATATGTATATGTATAGCTGATTCACTTTGTTATACAGCAGAAACTAACACACCATTGTAAAGCAATTAAACTCCAATAAAGATGTTAAAAAAAAAGATATGCATAAGATTTGCGATGTGATTAATAAGCAGTAAAAAATAAATAAAAATAAATTAAAAGCTATCATTTTTTAAATTTAAAATAACTATTTCTTAATTTTTGATTGTATTAGCTTCTCTTTCTTATATTATAAATAAATATGTTTTCTTATCTTTCAGAGATTATCAATGATGGTATATTGAAGTTTTCTTCTGTTCTCTGCATTTTCTCTGATAAACTATTCTCTGTTTCTTTGTATTGACCTCTGACTTCTTACTGGAGGCTTTCTTCAAAAACCCTGCTAATTTTACTGTGTATTTGTTTTTCAGAGTGTGAAACAAAAATACTAATTGGGCTGAGACTTTTGACTGGTAGGGTAGTCAGGTGTTTAGCTGAGTTTTCTTTAGAAAATGTAAAATATTGTTTTGTTACCTTGTCTGGAACTGATCAGTCTTTGCGGAGAAGAATCTTCCAGCCTCTTACACAGGGGTTATAACCCATTATTTTTAGTTGGGCAGCTCAACTTCTTCATGTCTTGTTGTCCTGAGTTCAGAGTGTCTTCATTAATCTCTCTAGTGAATGTATCTGGAATGAGAGACTATTTGCCTAACTAAATGGGGAGGGATGGTTATAGAAGGGTCTAATTGTTCTTTGTATTAACTTTACGTTATCCTTTTCCGGTCTTCTGTATCAACCTACGTTTCTTGGTGTCTGGTGCTTCTATTTCTGAGAGTTGCAGTTTATCATTATCTTTCTCTATGGATACACAGTCCTTAACTAGCTCTGCCAGTGGATTCAACACTCCTCCACGTACTATCCACATTCTTATACTATGGTATAGAAATTTGATTTTCCTAGTTTCATCAGTGATAACACTTTGGTGCCTGTCTCTTGATCTTTCATTTTTTCGAAGATTACTTTCAAGGAACAAATGTTTTGAGGTCTTAGAAGATATTTTTTTACCCCTCCTTTCTTGAAACCAGAAGTATCATATCACCAGTGGTAATATGATGTAGTTACTGAGCAAGCTTTACCTGAAGTACTAAGTAAGAGAAAGGCAGCGTTTGTAGCAGACTGAATAATCATAGATTGAATGTTTGGAGCCATTGGCTACTTGTTGTGTAAGAACCATCAGGGGGAGTTATTGTGGGTTGAGAGAGATGTAATAACTTTGGGGGATAATGTTTTCTCCAAGAGAATTTTGGTATTCTATTTAGGCAAGATACGTTTTCTATTGTTGTATAACTCATAACTGTAAACCTAAGTGAGAATTTTAGCTTAGAACTTCTGTATTCTCTGCCCAGCGTAGTGAGAAGTGAAAATTAAGGTGTTACTCTAGCTGAATTCTTGTCTAGAGTCTTTGGAGACGTATCCACTTCCAACCTCATTCTTGCTGTTGGCAGAATTCTTTTCTCGTGGTTGTAATTCTGAGATCCCTGTTCCCTTGCTGGCTGTCAGCCGAGGGGTTGCTTTCAGCTCCTAGAAGTTGTATGTATTACTTGACACATGGTTCCCTCCGTCTTCAAGCCAACAAAAATGCATAAAATCTCTCTCTCATATTTTTAATCTCTGGCCTTTTTCCATGTAACTAGCCAGAAAAAGCTCACTGCTTTTAATAGGCACGTGTGATCAAGCCAGGCCCACCTAGATAATCTCCTTATTTTAAGATCAACTGTGCCAAATAACATAAGCTATTATGGGAGTAAAAGCCATGATATTCAGAGTCCCATGGATTATGCAGGCCCTGTACCTGGGGGAGTGGGAGATCTTGGGGGCCATTTTAGGATTCTGCCTACCACAATTAATAATACAAAGTCTTTGTTCATCTTTTATTAAACATATATTTAGAGCTACATTTAAATGTATAGAAAAAGTCCCCCAAATATTCCATATTCCATATGTCCCTCACCCAGCCTCCCCCAATGTTACCATCTTACATAATTATAGTAGAATTGTCAGAACCAGGAAACTGGCCTTGGTAAAAGAGTTCAGCCATCTCTCTAACCCACAAAGAACTGCAGTTATCACCTCCATGCACCACTCTTCCTTCCTTCTAAAATTCTTACTCCTCTTTCAAGTATTAGCACAAAATTTTCCTTCTTGTATGGGGTATGGGCTCATTCTCCATCCTCTGAATACTCCACACCCCTTTGGGAATACCTGTATTATAGCACTTACGCAAATAATTAGAGAACAATATATCTGTTTCCCCAATCTATAATGTGTATTTATTCATCATATATTTATTAAGGTTCAGTATGCCACGTAGGGAGATATTAAAAGTAGAAACCATAGGTATTCACCTTCTGTTCACCTCACTCTCTATCTAGGTAAACCCTAGAACATAATATGTTATTTATTAATATTCAGCTGAATAAATTAGGTGTAAGATTAGAGTATTCACAAACACTGGGTTGAAAAGTCCTTTGGATACAAAATATACTGAAATGATATCATTATATACTAACATATATGGTATATATTTTTAAAAACTTAGGTTTGAAGGTTATTTACTTATTTTTTTCCTTCAGTTTACTACATTATTGTGCACATTTTATTTGTCTGATAGGGGTAATAAATAGAAGTCTATACAGTCATGTTCCTTTTAGCCCATGCATATTCTCTTAGACCATTTTGTAAAAGTAATGGAGCCCTTTCCTTTTCTATTTCCATATGCTAAAATGAATTTTTGGTAATAATGTTCCTAAATTCATTGACTAGGTCCTTAAAAGCCAAAGCTTGGCAGATACCTCTGGAGAGTATAAGAAAATTCACAACTTCAGGAGGTAATTCCATAACATTCCACTCTTTCACGCACAAATAAAATGTTGGAATGGTGCTGGACATCAAGGACAGAGCAGGGAAAAGGGTGCCCACCAGACCTCCACCCTGTAAAAGAAGTCCTCATCAGGAAAGACCTTAGAGCAGAAGGGCACATAACATATGGAGAACATCACATAGCCAGCAGGACAAATTAATGGCCCCATAATAAAATATGTTTTCACATGCTTTTTTTTTTTAACATCTTTATTGGAGGATAATTGCTTTACAGTGGTGTGTTAGTTTCTGCTTTATAACAAAGTGAATCAGCTATACATATACATATATCCCCATAACTCCTCCCTCTTGCGTCTCCCTCCCACCCTCCCTACCCCACCCCTCTAGGTGGTCACAAAGCACCAAACTGATCTCCCTGTGCTATGTGGCTGCTGTTGTCACACTTCACTGCATATGCGACTAGAAGCTCACGATGATGGAAGGTGAGGTCAACTTCCTAAGCCAGCCTGAGTTGTAAGTGGGCAGTTCATTCCTGTAAAGTTCCCTGGAGCTTAGGGAATTCCCTGTATCCAGTTTGGTCACTTTTGTTAAAAGGAAATAAGTAATGGCCTTTCCACGCCGAGACTTGGAAATAAAGGTACAAAATGATCCTTCCTGGTAGGCACTGCTAACTGGGGTTTCATCCAGATGATAAAAACAGAAACGTGACTAAATCTCCTTTAGGAAAATTAGTTGTTTACTTATGGAGTGCCTGGATTATGGAAGATGCCTTATAGTTTCTGTGAAATGGAGAATGGATTGACACTTCTAGAAATTAATGTCTTCCAACATGTATTACATTAACATCCTGTGCAAAAGTAACCTACAGACATTTGCTTGGACCTGCATTATGGCCCACCAAAGCACTTCAGTAAAAAGTGCAACTTGTTCCACTCAATGATTATTTAGTGATCTAGTTAAATACCAGAAAATCGTGACATTTTCCACTACCTGATAATTTCTGGTTGTAGAGTTTACTCTTTTTTGAAGAAATTAAATTAAAAGAAGATGGTGCCTTATTCATTTTATTACCACATAATAGTTGCTCAGTAATAGTTGTTATTTTAATGTATGTGTACCAGAAACAAAGTAATGTGGTGGGGTAGAAATGGCACTGTTTTGAAAATCAGAAATATTTGTGTCAATGTCGGGTCTGCATCTACCTTGCTGTGTCACCCTGGACCATCATCCCATCTTTCATTTTCTTTTCTTTTCCTTTTTTTTTAAAATTTTTATTGGAGTATAGTTGATTTACAATGTGTTATTTCAGGTGTACAATAAAGTGAATCACTCATACATATACATATGTCCATTCTTTTTTAGATTATTTTCCCAAAAGTTTATTATTGACTAGAGTTCCCTGTGCTATACGATAGGTCCTTTTTAGTTACTTATTTTATATATAGTAGTGTGTATATGTCAGTCTCAATCATGTTTTTCTTATATTTTAAAATGAGAGAGCTAAACAAGATAAACTGTACACTTCCTTCTTTCTCAGCATTACATGATTTTTCTAGGTCATTAGCTAGTAGCAACTTCTTAAGAAATTTCAATATGCTAAAAGTGTCATATAGAATAAAATGGAAATTATAAATACTGAGCATCATTGCTTCGTAATATGTCTTTTATTTCAGGATTCTTTATAAGCATTCTGGTTCTTATAAACTGCAGAAGGGTTAGTCACAAAACTTTTCTAGTCAAGAGCTGAATGCTTGCCTTGTCTTACATGGATCGCAACAAATGCAGTTGACCTGGCACATAATTTATCACTACAGAAGGAGGTGGTGAACCCACAGGAAAGGGATAAGCTCCCCTTATGCATTCCAAGCATTAACAACTTTTGCTTTTTGCGTCTCCTCTCAGAGTTTTCTCTTTTACTCATCTAAGAGTCCATTTCCTGAACCTAATCTTACAAATGTCTGCATTCACCTGTGACAAGACTATGCAAGATCATGTTATCAGCAGTCAAACATAAGTTGAAAAATCAAAAAGTGAGTTTGCAGAAGAATGTATAGTTAGTTGCACCATTACTGTGGACCCTATACAATCTTCCAACACAAGGATAAAAATACTAAAGGAATGATGGGGAAAAGTGTTTACAGTTTATTAGGCTGTTATAAGATTTTCTTAAACTACAAATGGAACACACTACCTGCTTCTGCACACACAAATATCATGCATTTGAGGGCACAAGATGGTTCCCCAAACTAAGTTTTTCAGAATGCTATGGGTCCTCAAATAAAATGAGAACATCTTCTAGCTATTCTCCTTATTTAAAAAATTCTAACAACCATGAATATAAAATATCAATATATAAAATAAAGAATACAGATGGTCAAATAAACTTATAGAATTTGTTCCCACTAGTGCTTAAAGATGTGAAAATTAAAATAAAATAGAAATCACCATTTTTTGGTTTTGGTCAAAATTAAGGCATTAAAATATTTAATGTTGAGGATGTAGAAAATGGGCACATCTTTTCCCTCTCACCCTCAAAGCATTATCCCACTAAACAGTGATGGATTTGGATACATGCTGATTTCCATAAACAGCTTTATAAAATTACAAACATATGTAACATAGAAATTTTCACAATAAAAATAAGTATATATAAAAGTATATAAGTATACACAAAAGTTACATAATTGTTTCCTAGTGAGACACAGTTAATTAGATTAAAAGGATATAAAATAAAGAAAAGGGCTCTTGAAATGTTCAGAAGTTGGAAGAATCAAATCCTGAATCTAAAAAGAGAAGTCAAAAATAAACCAAGAGAAGGTTAAAATGATTATCACAAGTGAAATAATCATTTCCTCTGTGTAAATTCTGTCTTCTGCCCCCTTTGTTTTGATGAAATGAGCTGTTCACCAATTTTTGTCAAGTAGAGTGAGTACAGAGGCTGATCCCATGGTCTGGCTCCTGAAGTAGAGGTTAGGATGGGAATGACACTGCATTCTTTTTTTTTTTCTTTAAATAATCCCCATTTTATTTTATTATTTATTATTATTTTTTTAATCTTTATTTTTTAAATTTTTATTGGAGTGTAATTGATTTAAAATGTTGTGTTAGTTTCTGCTGTACAGCAAAGTTAATCAGTTATACATATACATATATACACTCTTTTTAAAATTCTTTTTCCATGTGGGTCATTACACAATACTGAAAAGATTTCCCTGTGCTATATAGTAGGTCCTTATTGGTTATCTACTTTATATATAGTAGTGTGTATATGTCAATCTCAATCTCCCAATTTATCCCTCCCCCCTTTCCCTCCCGGTAACCGTAAGTTTGTTTTCTACATCTGCGACTCTATTGCTGTTTTGTAAATAAATGGTACAAATGGATACTACATTTTGATGTAGTTTGGCACCATTCAGCAGTGGATAATAGAGGAGATACCGTGGGTGTTAGTGATGGTGAGTCTGCATCTGACTATTCAAGTGCCTCCAAGGAGTGAGAATTTCCCACTCTGCTCCTTGAAAGGCACAGCTCCAATCTGACCTCTCTCATTTTTTGTTGTTAAACTATTAGATTCCTTTGACTTTTCACAACTTATTTTGGTGCCTTTCTTCTGTGAAAGAATTCCATTCCAAAGTAAGTTTTAGTTTACTAATTCTCTTACATTTTATAATATTTCAGACTAATGCTACTCATTATCACCTTTTAAAAACAGATAATAGAAATAAAGCAGAAAGAAGTTAAGTGGCTTCCCAAGACCTGATGCTTATGAAACATGCAATGGAGAGTCATATTTATTTCTCTCCCTAAACAGCTTCTGGCTTTTGCCAAAATGGTCTGAACAATTGGAAAGGGACCAGAATCCTTGCTTGGTGAGTTATTATGGGAGTCACTCCCGTGTATAATTTCCCATCTGTTATTCTGTATTAAGACTATAATAAATTTAAACTTGTAAATTTTTAAGCATTAATCTTGATTAATTTTTCAGTTGAGGGACTGGGAAATATAGACTCAGGTTAAGTATGAGACTACTGAGGGAAAAGAAAATTAACTGATTTGATAAAAGGTCAGGGAGATACTTAACTAAAGAATTAGTTCTTCAACTCATGACGTCTAATAACCAGTACTATATTTTGTTTTGCTTGTTTGTTTCTCCCTACATCAGGGTGACTTTCTATTTCCTATGAATCATATGAATATTTTTTCTAAGGTCTCTTTCTCCTGTTAAACCTTATAAAAGAAAAAAACCTGATTTCTTCTGAAAACACTTTTTTTTTTTATCAGCTTAATTATTCAACATTTAAAGTTTTATTTTCTTATTATTTTACTTGGATGATTAACATGCGATGTCAGAGCCCAGTGACTATGAAATTTATGTTTCCATTGTTCATTCTTACTAAAAACTCGATATTAGGTTAATGCATCTGTAACTATATTTTAATCTGCCAATTGTTAATTGGCTATCTCCAATACTTAAGATCATGATTTCCAAGGTATCAGAGCAGAATTCTATACTTTTTTTAGCCAAGATTACCACAAGTGCAATAGAAAAAGAATGCCTTCCCCAAGTACATATTCCTATAATTGTTGTCACTTCCACCACTCTGCTCATCTCATGATTAAATCAAGTTCAGATTGTGCTTCTCAGCTCTCTCTGACGCCATGCATCATTCTGTAGAAAAATATTTATAAGCCGTATTAAATCAAATATTTGCACACACCCCAATCATTATGGGTGATTAATTTTCTTTTCTAGACTCCATTAAGGGCCTTCACTGATATTCGTACCAGAGGCTGAGGTCTCTAATTTATTTCTCTCCTCCGCTCCTCACAGCACCCCCCTTTTAATGGCCCAGGGTCATGCTGGGATACTCATTAGTTTCCTGCTAGTTGTTCTGCCAAGTGGCCTCCAAAGCCTCAGCGTCACCTCAAAAACCATTAACGTAACTGGCGCTGCAATCTCCACCTGCCAAGCATAGAGTAATCATTTAGAGAGTGAAACCTGTTCCTCCATAAATGAGCATTTTGGGGGGAGAGAGAAGTAGAGAGGGAAAGCTCATGTGTTGCAATCATTTTCTCCAAACAAATGAAGGCATTTGTTGATGAGAAGGCAGATGTTTGCCAGCATCCTAGTCGTGTTTGGGGACCAGAAATGGTTTGGTGTAGAGGCAGATGTGATTTACTTTTGGCTAAAGAAAAAACACAATGATATACTGAGGGCCCAAGGACGTCTAATCACATTTGTGATTTTCTAGAGCTGCCTTCACTTCCATGAAGTTAACATGAACACATGTATGTGTTCATACATGGTGATAGAATCTCGTTGCAGATGTGTCTTGATGAAGTGATGATGCTATTCTTAGCAAGGATATGGAAAACCCATTCAGCCTTCAATCAAAGACTAATGTATATACATTTATTTATATGTGGTTTATAGGTTTTATGGTTAAAGACACAACTGCTGGCATTGTTCCTTATGTCATCATTCAAAATTATGTCTTATACAATCAGGAGGGCAGGTTCTATATTAAGATTGCTGACCCGAAAATATAGTTCTCCTAAGAGCAAAACAAACAAACAAACAACAATGGTCAGTGAACACAGGGTTACAGCCTTATTGAATACAAAGGAAATATGAATCTTGCATGGAAAAAATGCAGAGACTCTGCGTATATGTGTTCCTATGGACAGGATCTCTGCCTTTTTTTTCCCCTGTAGACTTTGTTTTTTTGTTGTTTTTTTGTTTTTTAACATCTTTACTGGAGTATAATTGCTTTACAATGATGTGTTAGTTTCTGCTGTATAACAAAGTGAATAAGCTATACATATACATATATCCCCATATCTCCTTCCTCTTGCGTCTCCCTCCTACCCTCCCTATCCGACCCCTCTAGGTGGACACAAAGCACCGAGCTGATCGCCCTGTGCTATGCGGGTGCTTCCCACTAGCTATCTATTTTACATTTGGTAGTGTATATATGTCCATGCCACTCTGTCACTTCATCCCAGCTTACCATTCCCCCTCTCCATGTCCTCAAGTCCATTCTCTACGTCTGTATCTTTATTCTTGTCCTTCCCCTAGGTTCTTCAGAACCATTTTTTTTTAATTCCATATATATGTGTTACATATACAAATACAGTACTTGTTTTTCGCTTTCTGACTTACTTCACTCCGTATGACAGTCTCTAGGTCCATCCATGTCTCTGCAAATGACCCAGTTTCCTTCCTTTTTATGGCTGACTAATATTCTATCTTATATATGTACCATATCTTCTTTATCCATTCCTCTGTTGATGGACATTTAGGTTGCTTCCATGTCCTGACTATTGTAAATAGTGCTGCAATGAACATTGTGGTACATGCTTCTTTTTGAATTATGGTTTTCTCTGGGTATATGCCCAGTAGTGGGATTGCTGGGTCTTATGGTAGTTCTGTTTTTAGTTTTCTAAGGAATCTCCACACTGTTCTCCATAGTGGTTGTATCAATTTACATTCCCACCAACAGTGCAAGAGGGTTCCCTTTTCTCCACACCCTCTCTGGCATTTATTGTTTGTAGATTTTTTGATGATGGCCATTCTCACCAGTGTGAGATGATACTTCATTGTAGTTTTGATTTGCATTTCTCTAATAATTTGTGATGTTGAGCATCTTTTCATATGTTTGTTGACCATCTGTATGTCTTCTTTGGAGAAATGTCTATTTAGGTCTTCTGCCCATTTTTCAATTGGGTGGTTTTGTTATTTGTTTTTTTTTTTTTTTTGATATTGAGCTGCATGAGCTGTTTGTATATTTTGGAGATTAATCCCTTATCATTTGCTTCATTTGAAAATATTTTCTCCTATTCTGAGGGTTGTCTTTTGGTCTTGTTTATGGTTTCCTTTGATGTGCAAAAGCTTTTAAGTTTCATTAGGTCCCATTTGTTTATTTTGTTTTTATTTTCCTTACTCTAGGAAGTGGGTCAAAAAAGATCTTGCTGTGATTTATGTCAAAGAGTGTTCTGCCTATGTTTTCCTCTAAGAGTTTTATAGTGTCCAGTCTTACATTTAGTCCTTTAATCCATTTTGAGTTTATTTTTGTGTATGGTGTTAGGACGTGTTCTAATTTCATTCTTTTACATGTATCTGTCCAGTTTTCCCAGTACCACTTATTGAAGATGCTGTCTTTTCTCCATTGTATACTCTTGCCCCCTTTGTCATAGATTAGGTTACCATAGGTGTGTGGGTTTATCTCTGGGTTTTCTATCCTGTTCCATTAATCTATATTTCTGTTTTTGTGCCAGTACAATACTGTCTTCTTTACTGTAGCTTTGTAGTATAGTCTGAAGTCAGGGAGCCTGATTCCTCCAGCTCCCTTTTTCTTTCTCAAGATTGCTTTGGCTATTTGGGGTCTTTTGTCTTTCCATACAAATTGTAAAATTTTTTGTTCTAATTCTGCGAAAAATGACATTGGTAATTTATAGGTATTGCATTGAATCTGCAGATTGCTTTGGGTAGTATAGTCATTTTCACAATATTGATTCTTCCAATCCACAAACATGGTATATCTCTCCATCTGTTTGTGTCATCCCTGATTTCTTTCATCAGTATCTTATAGTTTTCTGTGTACAGGTCTTTTGCCTCCTGAGGTAGGTTTATTCCTAGGTATTTTATTCTTTTTGTTGCAATGGTAAATGGAATTGTTTCCTTAATTTCTCTTTCTGATCTTTTGTTGTTAGTGCACAGGAATGCAAGAGATTTCTGTGCATTAATTTTGTATCCTAAAACCTTCCCAAATTCATTGATTAGTTCTAGTAGTTTTCTGGTGGCATCTTTAGGATTTTCTGATGTATAGTATCATGTCATCTGCAAACAGTGACAATTTTACTTCTTCTTTTCCAATTTGGATTCCTTTTATTTCTTTTTCTTCTCTGATTGCTGTGGCTAAAACTTCCAAAACTCTGTTGAATAATAGTGGTGAGATTGGGCAACCTTGTCTTGTTCCTGATCTTAGTGGAAATGCTTTCAGTTTTTCACCATTGAGAACAATGTTGGCTGTGTGTTTGTCATATATGGCCTTTATTATGTTGAGGTAAGTTCCCTCTATGCCCACTTTCTGGAAAGTTTTTATCATAAATGGGCATTGAACTTTGTCAAAAGCTTTTTCTGCTTATATTGAGATGATCATATGGTTTTTATTCTTCAATTTGTTAATATGGTGTATCACATTGATTGATTTGTGTTTATTGAAGAATCCTTGCATCCCTGGGATAAATCCCACTTGATCATTGTGTATGATCCTTTTAATATGTTGTTAGATTCTGTTTACTAGTATTTTCTTGAGGATTTTTGCATCTATGTTCATAAGTGTTATTGGCCTGTAATTTTCTTTTTTTGTGATATCTTTGTCTGGTTTTGGTATCAAGGTGATGGTGGCCTCGTAGAATGGGTTTGGGAGTGTTCCCTCCTCTGCAATTTTTTTCAAGTGTTTGAGAAGGATAGGTGTTAGCTCTTCTCTAAATGTTTGATAGAATTCACCTGTGAAGCCATCTGGTCGTGGACTTTTGTTTGTTGGGAGATTTTTAATCACAGTTTCAATTTCAGTGCTTGTGATTGGTTTGTTCATATTTTCTATTTCTTCCTGGGTGAGTCTGGGAAAGTTGTACTTTTCTAAGAGTTTGTCTATTTCTTCCAGCTTGTCCATTTTATTGGCATATAGTTGCTTGCAGTAGTCTCTTATGATCCTTCATATTTCTGTGGTGTCCAATGTATCTCTTAGAGAAAACTCTAAAGTTCAAATTAAGAGACTGTAGCATAAAGAGAATGCTTAGAAGTGGTTTCACACATGAATTCTGGCCATTTAATCTGTTTGACTATATAGTTGAACTAGGAAAAAAAAGGTGGGGAGAAAGAAGAGAAAGAGGAAGAGGAGGAGAAGAAATGTTACATATGTAGTATTAACACTAATTAGTTTAAAAAGTATATCTTGCCTCATTTACCTGGTTAGCTACCCAAAG
Organism: Balaenoptera borealis; assembly: GCF_965194805.1. Lineage (NCBI taxonomy): Eukaryota > Metazoa > Chordata > Mammalia > Artiodactyla > Balaenopteridae > Balaenoptera > Balaenoptera borealis. Next base: position 16,574,149 of record NC_138866.1, on the reverse strand, counting down.
TCCTTATTTTCTCATATTAGACTTCTAGATCTAATCTGAAGAGAGCATATTTAAAGAACTAGCATTAGAAATAGCCAAATAAGCAAAAAATCACTTTTTTACCTGAAGATAATAAATAATAGATAATGTAAGCATCATATGACATTTTTTGAAACCTGGTTTATTTAGGAAAAGGGTAGGTTAATAGTGTAACTGTAGGATAATGAATCTATATATAATCCTTTGAAGAAGTCACTTGCAATAAATGACCCTGCAGACTTGCAGTGAAGTAAATCTAATTATTTATTGAAATGATAGAAAAATAAAGAATAAAGTCATAATTCAGAAAGAAGATAATAGAATCATGCAAAACAAGCAGCATGGGACTATAGCTAATAAATCATTTTATGCCAACGTCATACTACTACCCAAATTAATAAGATAATAAATAAAAAAAAGAACAGTGTAATATTGCATGTTACTTTTACATTTTAGAAAGGCATTTGAGTTGCTCAAGTACATTCTAATTTTAACATATTATTTGGAACAAGTGATTAGTTTCTATGCTATTGCTGACTAGTTTATGTGACACATACAGAAATGGAATTAAAAAACAAATACAGTATGTGGATGAAAATAATCACACTCTAACACAGGAGTCCCCAACCCCCAGGCCGGTACTGGTCCTAGGCCTGTTAGGAACTGGGCCACACTGCAGGAGGTGAGTGGCAGGGGAGTGAGAGAAGCTTCATCCACTGCTCCCCATCTCTTGCATTACCCCCTGAACCATCTCCCCTACCCACCATCCTTAGAAAAATTGTCTTCCATGAAACCAGTTCCTGGTGCCAAAAAGTTTGGGGACCACTGCCCTAATGCATTTACATGTCAACTTGGAACCAGAATATGAATCACTTGGGGTCCTTTTTGGCCATACCATTTACAAGACGTGTGAACTTGATTATATCCAAGAGCTTTTTTGCATCTAAAAAAGTTTCATCCATCCCTTAATTTCTAGTATCTATATCCACTCTTCCATCACCAACTCTATTTCATGGTTTATGATGAATACATATCAGATGAATTGCCCTATATAATGTAAGGTTTGAGTCTTCTAAGAACATTAAAATACTTTTAATTCAATTCACCAGTCATCCATAACTCCTTACGTGTGCTCAGGATTCTTTCTTCTTAAAATCCCTCTCTCTCTCTCTCTCTCTTTGTGTGTGTGTCTCTTCTGTTTCATGATAAACTTGGCATCATTGTTCTTCATTCTAATAAGATTAATTTAATTTTTAAACTATTTTATATCAAGTTTATTGTGATGTAATTTACATACCATAAAATTCACCTCTTAAAGTGTACAGTTCAGTGTTTTTTCTATATTCACAGATTTGTGCAACCATCATCACTACCTAATTTTAAAACATCTTCGTTACCCCACAAGGAAACTATACTCCTTAGCATTCACTCCCAGTTATCTTCTGCCCCAAGTCCTGGGAAAGCATTATTCTATTCTCTTTCTCATTGGATTTTCCTACTATGGATATTTCATATAATGGAATCATACAGCTGTGGCCTTTTCTGCATAGCTCCTTTCACTTAACATAATGTTTTCAAGGTTTATCCATATTGTAGCATGTATCCTTTATTTCTTCTCATTGCCAAATAATATTCCATTGAATGGATATATCATATTTGATTTACCCACTCATCACATTGATGTTCGAGCTGTTTCCACTTTTTGGCTACTAAGAATAATTCTGCCATGATCATTAGCATACACTTTTTTAGACATATGTTTTCATTCTCTTGGACATGTACCTAGGATTGTAATTTCTGGATTGTATGGTAAGTCTATGTTTAACTGTTTTAAGAACTGTCAAACTGTTTTTCAAAGTTGCTGCAACATTTTACAGTCTTACCCACAACAATGTATGAGTGTTCTAATTACTCCACATTCTCCACATCACTTGTTATTGTCTGGCCATCCTAGTGGGTATGATAAGGTATCTCATTATGGTTTTGATTTGTATTCCCCTAATGACTAATAACCTTTGAGTATCTCATGTGCTTACTGGTCATTTTAATATCTTCTATGGTGAAATATCTATTCAAATCCTTTGTCTATTTTTGAATTAGGTTGCCACCTTATTGTTGAGTCGTAAGTGTTCTTTGTATATTCTAGAAGTAGTTTTCTGATGAGATATATGACTTGCAAAACTTTTCTTAATTTTTATAGGTTGTCCTTTTATTTTCTTTATGGTGTCTTTAGAAGCACAAAACTTAAAAATATTTATGGATTCCAATTTATCTAATTTTTTGTCTGCACTTTTAGTGTCATAAAAACTATTGCCTGAATGAATGCCACAACGATTTTCTCCTATGCTTCTGTTTTATAGTTTACCTTTTAAGTTTAGATTTAAGAGCTATTTTTTTTCATTTTTATATATGAGGTATAAATAAAATTAGGTAGGGGCTCCACTTCATTCTTTTACATGTCGCAGTCCAGTTGTTCTGGCAACATTTGTTGAAAAGAGTATTCTTTCCCTCATTGTGTCTCAGCACCCTTGTCAAAATGGTTCTCATGAACCTAGGGGCAGGACAGGAATAAAGACGCAGATGTAAAGAATGGATTTGAGGACACGGGGCGGGGCGGGGGGGGGGGGAAGGTAAGCTGGGATGAAGTGAGAGAGTAGCACTGACATATATACACTACCAAATGTAAAATAGCTAGCTAGTGGGAAGCAGCTGCATAGCACTGGGAGATCAGCTCGGTGCTTTGTGACTCCCTAGAGGGATGGGATGGGGGAGGGGGAGGGAGGTGCAAGAGGGAGGGGATATGGGGATATATATATACATATAGCTGATTCACTTTGTTATACGCAGAAACTAACGCAACATTGTAAAGCAATTATACTCCAATAAAGATGTTAAAAAATAAAAAAATTAAACTGTAAATGTAGGGTTTATAGATGTATTGCCAATTCTAATCCAATTACCTTTTTGTTTATTCTTATGCCAGTACCACACTCTCAATTGCTGTATATTTGTAGTAAGTTTTGAAATTAGGAAGTTTGAGTCCTCCAAACTTGTTCTTTTATTTTTCAATATCATTTTAGCTCTTCATTTCTATTTGAATTTTAGGATCAGTCAGTAAATTTCTGAAAAAAACAAGCAGCTGAGATTTTTACAAGGATTGGGTAGTATTTTTCGATCAATTTGGGAAGTCTTTCCATCTTAGCCATATTATATCTTGCAATCTATGAACATGGGTGTCTTTTCCACTATTTAATTATTTAATTTCCTTCAGCAATTTTTTGTGCTTTTCAGTATACGAGTTCTACACTGCCATTGTTAAATTTATTACTAAATATTTTAATATTTTTATACTATGATGCTATTATAAATGGAGTTGTTTTCTCCATTTCATTTTCAGATTGTAAAATTAATTTAATTAGGATACTGTCCTCAGTCCTAAAAATGTATGGAGTAATTATAAACATGTAGTTCACACTATTCCTTGGCTTAAAAATAATAGTTAACATTTCTGTATCATTTTTTATGTGCCTGGCATTGTTCTAAGTATATTATACATATATACTGTTCTAAGTATATATTATATATATATATTTATATATATATATATTCTTTAATGTAATCTTTATAGCTACACTATGAGATCATTTGACAAATGAGACATAAAGAGAATAAGTGGTCCTTTCTTATTAAAACAACAACAAAAAAACGACAGTATATTCCCTTATACCTCTCAGAATACCGTTTATAATTTTATTGAACTTTTCTTCTGCTCTTTGGCTTCTGTTTCCTGTGAGATTGCTTTTTCATGTTAGTTAATGTTGAATTTTATTTTTCATGTCTTATGAGGCTTGACTGTTGATTGGAACTCTGTCCAGGTGTAGGACTTATTAACTGGTGGCCCTCAGCATACAAATATCCTGACTTTTCATGTGGAAGCCCCCATACCCAACATAAAGGTACCTATGGTTTTTCTCCCTTAGTTCTTCAGCCTCTCCAGGAATGAATCTGTACTCTGCTGTTGAAGGATAGGTGAACTGGCTGCAGGAATTGTGAGAACAGATTAAGAGAAAGGGATATGAGTTGTCATTGTTTTGTGGTTTGAAAATTTTCACTGAATACTCATTTTCTGTGTGAAACCTCCTTCACCCCTCTGTTTTGAAATTTGAATTGTCCCTGAATTTGAAAGATCCAGTATTCTGTGTGTGTGTGTGCATGTGTGTGTATAAATGTATTCCCATGGGTGGATGGCTGGCTTGGAGAGAAGGGGGTACAAAGCAAGGGTTACCTTGGGGAGGATCTATTTCTTGTAGATTTTTACATTGTCCCCTCTTATTATCATGATGTGTTTCTCTCATCTTCTAAAGCAGCGGTCCCCAAACTTTTTGGCACTAGGGACTGGTTTCGTGGAAGACAATTTTTCCACAGAAGGTCGGGAGGAATGGTTCAGGCGGTAATGCAAGCGATGGAGAGCGGCAGGTGAAGATTCGCTCACGTGCCACTCACCTCCTGCTCTGTGGTCCGGTTCCTAACAGGCTGCAGATAGGAACGAGTCCACGCCCCGGGGGTTGGGGACCCCTCTTCTAAAGTATTTGCACTTTCAAGTTTTAAGTCTTCCTGATCTGTTGACCTAAGTCAATAGATTTATGAGTTAGAGGCCCACTCTATTCAGGGACATTTCAGCTTTTTGAGGTGTACTGTTAATTACTGTTAATGACCATGTCTCTACATGTTTTACTCCTTCAATTCTTTACATTCTAGTGAGCATGTATATGCTCTATCAGTGCATATAATTCATCCACCAAAGCTACAATTATCCCAGGTGTTTTTAAATTTTTATTTATTTATTTACTTATGGCTGTGTTGGGTCTTCGTTTCTGTGCGAGGGCTTTCCCTAGTTGCGGCAAGTGGGGGCCACTCTTCATCGCAATGCGCGGGCCTCTCACTATCGTGGCCTCTCTTGTTACGGAGCACAGGCTCCAGACGCGCAGGCTCAGCAATTGTGGCTCACGGGCCTAGTCGCTCCGCGGCATGTGGGATCTTCCCAGACCAGGGCTCGAACCCGTGTCCCCTGCATTGGCAGGCAGATTCTCAACCACTGCGCCACCAGGGAAGCCCCCAGGTGTTTTTTTACACACTCTTTTTTTCTCTTGAAACCATCACAATGCTTGGTACATAGCAGGTAATCAGTAAAATACTGGTGAAGCCAATTAAGTCAAATGGAATTGAATGGGACACAGTTTAGAAAATTATATATAACCAGTGTATCTAAATATTATAATTCAGTAAAATTACTACATATGACTAGTGAAAAAACACATTTTTATTGAAGTATATAAATTAATTGCTCATATAGCCAAAACATATGGAGTAAGAAAGTCAGTGGAAATATATTTAATCAATAAGATCTAGATCTCTGTGTCAGTGATGGCTAGATATTCACTGATTATTCATGTTGCCCTGCTCATGGTAAGGCTGTTGCTTGAAAGCCACAGTCCAGCCATTGAATACATTTTAATATCCTTCTTGTATCCCAGTTGAGACATTGGGATTCCGTTCTAAAATATGGAGTATAAAGAGAATAAATGAACGATACAACCAATCTTGTCCCATAAAAACATTCATCCCTCCTTTTGAGTAAATATCAATGTCCAAGGAAGCTACGTGTTGAAACTTGTGGAGCCGATGTCAAGCTTGGTCCCTGGATGATAAGGTAAAGGAAAGTTCTCTCATCCCTGACTTCTGAGTCAATTAGACATAATAGAAATAAGAAATTAACTCATGTTATTATATAACACTAGGACTTGAGAGTTTATTTGTTACTAGCATTCCTCTAATAATAAAAAATAACAAGTAAATATAATGCCATCAGTATTTCATTAGTAGAAAGGAAATTAAAAGTTGATTTGAAAATATGTTAGTATATAGCATCATCCCTGAATACTTAGCAAAGCCCTCCTGCCGTCCTTAGTAATTACTTCCACTAGGAAATCCCTGAAAGTAAAACATTTTGATCGAGTATTTCTGTTTATTCTGTTTATTTCTGTTTATTATCCTCTGGGTGTATATGTTGTTTTACATAATGTATCTTTTCCCAGCCTTAAAATACAAGGACTCTACTCAGCAACTGTCTTTCCTTGAGGTGAAAGTCACAAGTTATTGACCCAAAATCTGATACAGATTCTAATTATTGTTTAATTGAGTAAAATTGAAAAACATTAAAAATTCACCTAGAAATCTGGAATGTTCAGCTTCTGTTGACAGTTAGACTATCTGACAAACGTGCTGCATTCCAGCATGACCACATGAGCTGGAGCCAACCGGCTTCTCCTCCTTTGGTAGAGTATGTGTTTTTGATTCCCCTTAGGTGCAGCCATTCTTTCAATGTACTCATGCATTCTTATACCTGGCCTCATTTATGTACTTGTCTGGTCCCAAAAGGAATTTGGATTACAATCAGTTTTGCAACGATGCCAAAAAATTAGAACATAAATATATTAAGTTTGTTTTATGGCATTTGAATTTTGTAATTTTTACACAGGTTTATTATTGTCATGTAGGGTCTTGAATCTGTGATTATCTTAGCTGAGTGTCAGAGAGGTAGATTGCTGTGTTATCTTACATTTACATATTACTTTATATTTAAAAATCTGTTAGTTACATTTAGTCTTATCTACTTACTTGCTGGGGGAAAACATGAAGCAGTGGTTGTGCTTCATCATGAAATGGAGAGTAAATTTAAGAAATATAAACTATTATCCATATGTTAGCCTACATGAGTTTAATAGGAAAAGTACGTATATTATGGATCAGACTTCCAAAGGTATTTGGAAGAAGTTGTCATCAACTCACACATTATCCACCTAAATCTGTAATATTCTCAATAACAATTTCAGATGTAAACTTGGGTAAATCAGTATAAATTTAATTATATTTAGTGTTTAAAATAGAAATGACTTTTATTTATTCCCCAGGATCTGGGGAATTCTCCACTATATTCATTAAAATGTGTTCAGCTTCAAGTAATAGTAAAGTTGAGTTCAAAAGCCTCAACAAACAGGGGTTTATTTTTTCTTACATTACAAGATGTCTGTACCATGTTTTTTCTAGCATTGATTCACTGGTTCGATATTATCAGTGTTTGCATCTCTGTAATTTTTCTATTCTTGTTACAGTCACAAGTGATTACTACAACTCCGGGCCTTATGCCCACATTCAAAGCAATGCAGGGACATCAGTTGAAACTACCTTTATTATCAGGAAAAGCAAAAACATTCCCAGAAATCCATCAGCATAATTCAACATATGTCTCATTGGCTAAAAAGATTTCAGATGGCCACTTCTAATTCAAATAGAAGCTTGGACTGAAAATACTTAGAGGAAATGGTCAAGGGAAAAGAGACAGGAATGAGTGTTCAGTTAGCCAATCATTTGTATATGTCCATAAACCATATGGGTAATAAAAGGGAAACACATACTGTCTCCTACAGTTGGCAATGTCTACCCAGTCACCCTTGCTAAGCAGATGCCCCCATTGCAGGCTTCTCACTAGATATTTGCTAAGAAGCAGAGAAGGTGTAGCAGTAGCATTGAAATTCTAGGAGCAGAGTGTCAAAAATGCAAGGTAATTTCTAGAGGCAGTGGGGTGATGAAAGCAATGCAAGCTTGGCAGCCAGTAATCAGCATCATCAACACTAGATCAGTTTGTAGCATGGTTTTGCTGTGGTCCTGGCTACCATTTAACCTACCTTATCCCTGCCCATTTCCCTTGCCTAATTCTGTAGCCTTCCTGGGTATTCTTTGAATGCCCAGTGTTCTTTAGTTAAACCCTTCATCTGTTTCATGTATACAAGAAGGTAACACAGGAATTAGCACAAGAAATTGTTGTAAGCCAAAGACATTCAGAGAAATAAGGAGAATCTGGGGTATGTTGTTTTGAGTCAGTTGAGACTAAAGGCAATAACAAAATAAATTCTAATGAGCATTAACGTAAGGGTGTCTGGCAGTCCATGGTATGCAATAGGAAATGGCAAACAACTTATGTTATTATCAGTGGTCACCTGGAAATAATGTTTAGAGAGCCAGCAACATGATAAATAAAATTCAGGACTGCAGAGTAGAGTGATTTACTCCAGTGGGACTGGAAATATTAAATAAATAATTTGATAAGTTCAAATCCCCTTGCTGTTGTTGTTATTGTTGTTCAAATGCAGACAGAAAAACCAGAAAATTCCTATGCCTTCTCTGAAAGATTTCCTTATCTCTTAGAGCCACTGGACTAAAAGCCAAATCCCAGACACAGAGTTTGCTTCTGTGGGTTGCTAAATTATCATGTTAATTGAATTCACAGCCTCTCAAAGGACATTTAGGGATATGGAAAGAATGAACCTATAATCTTTAGAAAATTGGCTTATATGGGGAATCAGAGGATTACGAATACCAAAACTCAATCCACTCTTAGACTCTTTTGGCAGCAGAAGTGACACTCTTCCCAGTTTACTGAAGCTGTTCTCTGCCTTGCTTGAAAATATTGAAAGGTTTGAGATATGGATATTTAGTGATTCTTGATTTTGATAGAATGGTCAGGAACTTAGAAGCAACCTGATTGGATGGTTGATGACATGAGATTTGGACAAGAATTATGTGGATGGAGCTCTTAGAATTGACTCCGAGTGTAGGAAATTTTGTATTCTACAGGAATCTTCACAAAAATGCCCCCACTTCAAAGGAGCTTCTTAGTAATTAGGGTCACAAAATAACTTTTATAGCAATATCAGCTAGTATTCTTTTCAGCCACCCTGGAAAGGACTTAATGAGATCATGAACAAAAAAACACATTAATCATGATAGCTTTAAGGATGTATAGACTATATTTATGTTCAGCTACTTTGATCTCACTTATCCAATGCTAACTGATGTACTTTCCAGGAACAATGACAAAACTGAGAGTCAATATGGCAATGTATGCCAGAAGACCAGACAATCACCTTTTGGCAATTGGCCTTCTTCCACCAGGGTGAAGGTGACATTTTACCCTTTCTAAGAGTCATATTCTCAGTTTGGTTTTGCTTTTTCCACCTCACAGGTAAACTACATATTTTAAAACAATAATAAAACTAAACACTTGTATTAGTCTGCTGGGGCTGCCATAACAAAATACCATTGACTGGGTAGCTTAAACAACAGAAATTTATTTTCACACTGTTTTGGAGGATGAAAAGTCCAAGATCAAGGACCAGCAAGGTTCATTTTCTGTTGAGAGCTATCTTCCTAGCTTGTAGATAATCACCTTCTCGCTAGGTCTTTACATGGATGAGAGAGAGAGTTCTGGTGTCCCTCTTTTTATAAGGACACCAATCCTATAAGATTAAGGCCACACTCTTATTAGTGCATTTAACCTTAATTACCTCCTAAAGACCCTGCCTCTAAATACAGTCACTTCGATGGTTAAGGCTGCAACATAATTTTGAGGGGACACCATTTAGTTACAGCACCACTCAACATTGCTATTGACGTAGGAATTCCCTTTACCAATTAACAAGAAACACACAAACACATGAACACAGGAATGAATAAATAAAGGCAATATATTGATGTACATTGTTGTGAGTCTTTTCTTTTATCAATAACTACTTTATCAATAACTCAGAAGCAGCTGACCATACAGAATGACAAAATGCTTAATGTCTTTATTATGGCACAATTGTCCAATATCACCTCTAGATGAAAGTGATATCCTTGGAACCACAACTGATTTATGGTGTTGTTTTTCCTACATCCAGTATTCATACAGAAACTAAGGGCTAGAAGTTGGGGTGTCACCTCTTCCTATTACACAATGATCTACTCACAAAATATCTGCTTCCTTTCCCCCATGACCCTGGGCTTTCAGTTCAGAGGTTTCATTACACAAGGGAGAAAACCATCCCAGTGGGCATAGCAGGGCCTAGTTCTATTAAATCAGAAGCTAAATTGCCACTGGCCATTTTGGGCTCTTCATGCCAACAGATGAACAGAACAAAAAGGGTTTACAGGGCTGTCTGGTATGATTGATCCTGACCATCAGAGTGAGATAGGATTGCTGCCATATAGTGGGGACAGGAAGGAACATAGATGCAACCCAGGGTTTATACTGTTCCAGAATTACCTTGTTCAGTGTTAAAAGTTAATGGAATTCTATAGCAATTCTATACAGATGGGGCCACCAAGAGATCTAAAACAAAGGCTTGGATCACCTCACTCAATAAAGAGCAACAACAGGCTGAGATCCTGATTGAAAGTAAATGAAAATTAATACAGCCTGATTAGTTGAGGAGGAAAGTTGTAAATTCTAAAAACAGGCTTATGAACAGCTCTGGAAATGAGGGCTACATATAACCCATATCTTCCTCTGTGCTTGTGTGCGTGCGTGTGCATGTGTGTGTGTTGGATGGTTTGATTTAAATCTGCTTGAAATAAAAATCATAATTGTGAACTAGATAACCTAATCAATCAATCTAGATCCCCATCTGATGATAGGAATTATAACACCACTGCATTCCAAAGGATGCTGAGTTTTACAGAAAAGCTGATGCTATTGAATAGCTGTCAATAGAACATGCACCCTGAGTTGTTGTTCCAAGTGGGTCAGAACATTTGCACTGAATCTTCAGCATTTTCATACTTGATTTCATCATAGCCAACAGCATGAACATAGGAGTTGAGTAGAGATTCAGAGAAATTTACTAGGTTGCTCAGGAACAAATCATTTCTCTATGAAAATGAACCCAAGTTGTTGGCTTCAGGAGTATTAGGCTCTAACCAATTGGAATAACTGTTCTTAGATAATTGTAGCAGTGGAAGCCTCTTACACATGTGTGTTAATAACTTATAAGGTTCTGATATATGGATTAATCTGTTGGTTCTCCCAAGAAGTAGGCAAACATGCATATGACCTTATTTGTAATATTGATGATGAAACAAAGCCAGACAGATTACAGTCATGATCACAAAGTTTATAACTGAAGAAGCTTGAACTGGAATGTGTGCTTCAGAACCCATATCATTGATGGAATTATAGACATACTGGAAAACACTGTATTTGACACTTATAAATAAAATCATGCAACTTTGATAGCTTTGTTGCACAAAAGTTTTCTAAAGGTGTCCTTGAAATGAAGCATGAGAATATTCATAATTTATGGAACAGCAATGACTAAATAAAATTGTTGGTAACTTGTTTTATGCCTCCTGTCTCTTTCTGGATTGGGTGATGATGGAGGCCATAAGAGAGATTATACTCTGGGCGTAAGAAAGGTATTGCTTTAACTTCACTCCTCCGTAATGAAATTACAAATCTTTGATTTTCTCTAATTGAAAATAATTTATGTCATCTTGTTTTAGAAGTTATTTTTTAAAAAATGACCTAGCAACTAATATCTTTGGGGCACTCTCCCTGGATTTGTACTTAAAGTCACTTCATGGGCCAACTGTGATATTTCTCCAAAAAAACATTTAATAGTTGTTATGTACCCATTTTAGTTCATATTTGTGGATGCAAGAAGCTCTTGCTGATCCTCTTTTTTTGTATGAAAATTCAGGAAACAAAAGAAACCCTATCCTTACCTCCAAATTCTAGAGCAGACATTGTATTAAGCTCTGAGATCAGGTAAGGATACCTAGGTAAATATTAATGAAATAGCAAAATGAAAAGGAACATATATTTGCACTGTAATATCCTGTAATTTTCAAAATGAACAAATTAAAAACATAATTAATAAAGTAAAGAACAAGGAAAATAAAAATTCATAAGCAGCAATGTTTCATCTTTCTTTGTAGGAACAGTTTCTTTTCCATTTCAATTGACACAAATATAAAATGCTTTTCTTTAACTGAGTATCTATATTGATTTTGCTTTATGATCCATACATCTTCTCCATGACTTCATTCCCCTCACTAAGACCACAAATAAGTTAAAATCCATCCATTCTCTAGAGTAGTTTCAATTTTCATGATGAATCAACCAAATTTTGACCAGAATACCAACAGTAATTCTCTTCTTTGTCTCTTTTGACAAGTAATTGTATTTGCTCTATAAAAAACAACTTTCATTAATCCACATTGTTCTTTTTCAAAACCAGAGGTTTAAGATTTTATGTTAGATGTTGACTGACCATGCATCTCAAATACCCTTTTATTATATTGGAAAGGTTCACAGGATAGTACTCATAAATGAATGCTACACTTTGGAAAAGAATGTAGTTAAAAAGATAGGATAGATGCCTGGGTGAGACCTGAATTAACTAGACATTTTGAGAATGCTGAACATTTACATTTTCAGCACATCTAATTAACTTGTAGGTATTACATTCCAGTTGATTCAGGGAAACTCATACACATGCATGACATGAAAAAATCATTGCCACTGTGAAATGGTGTTTTACACTTACACCCCTACAGGCAGTTTTCTTTTTTCAAAATTAAATATGCATCAAGCTGCATATTAGAACCCACCTGAAACTTTTCCAATATTTCTTCCTTTTCCTTCATTCATTTCCACTTTTAACTCCTAGTGAGAATGGGAAATGGAGACTGTAAAGAATCATAGAAGAAAAATTCTGACCATATTCTCAACCACAAACATAAAGAAAGCATAGTTTTTATACTTCATGGGACTTTTTGGTTTTTTCTTTTGAATTTTATTTTATTTTATTTTTTTATACAGCAGGTTCTTATTAGTTATACTTATTAGTGTATATATGTCAATCCCAATCTCCCAATTCATCCCACCCCTCACCATGGGACTTTGTTTTAATCAAATTCAATCACTTATAGATTCATTCCTCCATTTCTAGTCCAGGAAGCAACCCCTAATGTTCACTTTAATGAGTAAAAGTAAAAGCTTTACTCAATACATTATCTTCCAACATAAAGTACAAATAATATCATTGCATGCTTATAGGAAACCTTTTTCATGATATCGTACTTCCTAAGTTGACTCTCGAAAAGGTAAATGATCATTTGGAAAATTCTTCTAATGTATGCTGTATACATTTCAAAGACAACTTGGAGTTCAAAATAAGACAATAAATGGCACTCATAGTTTCTTATATCATGAATTTCAGCACAAAGAAACAATATTTTCTAAAACCATATATAAAACTATTGAGTTCAGCATGCACATAATTCAAAATAAATCCATTTCAAATAAAAAATTACTTGATTTCTTCAAGCAAAAACCAATAGCTCAAAAAGTCACTCCAATGCTTTGACACTTTTAAGTAACCAGCTAAGAAAAAGTGCATGACTAATTCAGCTGGCTATGCAAAAAAAATTGTCTTTCAGGTGGTCAAAACTTAGCCACAAAATGCACTAATGGGGATAAATAATCTCTGTGCACACCAACTAAATAGAATATAAAACAATTTTTCCATGAAGAAAATGCAAAATTTGCACATATAAGCAAGCAGGGAAGACTTCTTCAAGACTGATCTGTTGTTCTTGAAGTTTGTACATTTTATTGGAGTTTTGATGTTGCTAGTTTATTTTGCTTTTGTTCTGGTGGTTTTGTTTTTATTTAAATGTCAGTAGGGAATTTTTAACCTCTTTGACTACACACATTTTAGTCTGGAAGCTAACATCACTTTTTAAATTTTTTTTCTCCAATTGCCCTTAAAGATATCCAGGATTAAACATATGATATTAATATTTCTCAGAAACAGTGAATCACATAAATACTTTTAAACAAAAACATAAAAACAAAGGAAGAAGAAAAGAGAGGCTATATAAAACTGAAAGCAAGTAAGAATTCCCCCCTAATCATAATGTGAAAAAACACTTTATCTCTTTAAATTTTAGACAAAAAATTTTCTAAGAGGGAGACTGTGTCTGCTTAATCTCTTTGGCAACAGTTTTCTTTTTCTCCTTCCTTCACTGTTTTTCTAAGATAGATCCAGAGAGCACATCAGAGAAGTAAACACTATAGTCTGCAGATATCATATTACACACACAACAATTTGTATGATAATTTTTTTTTCTTGATTGCAATTTAACTCTTTAAAAATGCAAATTGTATAATTACTACCAAAAAAAAAGAAAATGTTCTCCATGTGTAATGACAAAAAGTCCACAAAAGTGCTATAAATTTTGCAGAATAATGGGTTTACAGATGAAAAAAAAAGAGTGTACTCTATTAGACAAGCCCATTATGGAAGAAAAACACACTGGGTTGAAAATCCTTACAGTTAAAAATTTCTAGGTTGTTGTTGATTACTGCCCAGAGCCCTACCCTCAGTCTTCAAAACCTGTTGTAGAGGGTAAAACATTTTTTTCCCTTCTGATATATTTCCCAGATATATCGATTAGATCAAAAGTAATGTCAGAAAATCTAAAATTAAGCATTCAAACCTGCAACTACTTGAAACATAGGCAATAAAGCATTAGAAAAATCACATCTATGCTCACAATTAATTTTACAAATAGTTGAAAATATGGACCTCGGTAAATATATACACATACCTACTATTTACACTATATATCCTTTTTCTTGACAAGTTTTTGTGACTAGATAGAAGAAGAGCAATGAATTCACCTAAAGCAGAGTGTCATCATAAGCACCACATTTAGCAATATAACAGCTAAACTTTCCTGAATACCTGCTGTGTGTCAGTCTCTGTGTTTAGTGTGTTATGAAGATCAGATCCTTCATAATCCCCAACTGGAAGGCATGAATAGCATCCCTTTATTCAGGTAAGAACTTGAGACACAAAGGGTGATTAAGAGGTGAGTCACAAAGCCCAGATCTAACTGTGCATACCTGATCCCACAGCCAGCACCCATACTGTTCTACCTCCTTTCTCCCCAGTGAAAAAACAGACCCATTTACCACTTGGCTTGACTGGGCACATGGGCAAGTTAATTATTTGGTGTGTGTCCAGTCACTCACATCTGATAAATGGAAAAGCTAATTCACTTACCTAATGCACAAAGGAGCTGTGAAACATTGCACAAATGAGCTTTGAAAATTGGTGTATTATATAAGTGTAAACAATAGAAACTTTCACAAATGATTATTTTTGATGCATAAAGTTTAAAGGATTAAGCAGTGTTTATAATAAAAAATACTGTCTTCAAAATCAAACACATATAATCAAGTCCTGAATCTATCACTTAATAGCTAGGTAAGCACAGAAAGGATCCTTAAACTCAATGAGGCTAATTTTCCTCTTCTGTAAAATAAGGATAATGAGTATTACAGAATTATTGGAGGAACTAAAATAATTCATGAAAAATAATTTGACATATAGTAGACACTAAACAAAGTATATCTGTTATTATTATTTTATGAATCAGAAAAAATCTGAGTACTAAATTAATACATGAATTCCCTATTTGTGTACTGCTTTCATATGTAGAATCATCTGCTGATTGAGGGAAAGGGAACCTTAAATTTTAACAAGCAAGAAAGTAAACATAATTCTTTCCCTCCTAATATCACATATATATATATAATATTATATATAATATAGTAATACTTGGCTTAACTGTATTAGAGAAAGCCATCTGGCTATGGCAAATTTGTAACATGCCATCTTGAGTCTAATTTATTGATATGTTGCATGTTTAACTGTATGTTAAAAATGTGACTTACTTGGTGTCAGTTTCTTGTGAAAGACCAAGGGAACAGGAAGTTCCCTCATGAGTGTTGCCAGACCACTGATGCTGGACTTGCAAAGGAGTAGGGAAAAACCAGTCATGTAACACTTTGTTGACCATCACTTCTAGCCTATAGGTGATTAGAAAGTTTAAGAAAATAGTGGGAGATTAAAAAGGTAATTATTTGCAGAAAGATGTGATGTGGGTGCTGTGATTCTTCTGTGGCAGAGTGGTGGGCAATCATGTTCCCACCTCATATCACATGAAAAGGGATTCAGAGCAACCATGCAAAGAACTTGATGTATGTCCTCTACAGTTGTGGGCAGGATGACTGGTGTTTGATAGACACCTAAGGAAAATAAGGCTCAGAGGCTTGCTTGCTAACATACACATCTGGAGTTTGTCAGGTCAAAGGCTGCATGAGCGCATCCTGTGGACCAGATGTGGGTCATGTGTGCAAGAATCAGTCTGGGCATGTCTTAGATTCTGTTCAAGAAAGGCACTCTGTAGATAAAGAAAAGCTAATAAAACAGGTACAGCCATCTTCTTCCTGGTCTGTGGCTAAAGCCAACAAATAAAGGATCTATAGACATATAGAGCCAAGAGAATGACCAAGGAGTTTAGCTAGGAAGGTGACACACTGCTTCTGATGCCTGCCTAACCTCTGGTCTTCTGGTCATATAAGAGAATAATATTATTACTTCAGCTAATTGTGGTTAGGGATTTTGTTTTTTGTAGCCAAAAACATCATAACTACTACCATAGCTAATCTACAGTATTTATGTGAGAATTAGTGGAAATTTATGAAAAGTCCTTAGTAAGATATTTCTGAATGTAGTTGACAGGCACTAGATAAATAGTAGATGTTTCCTTAAGGTTTTTGATAGAAAGAAGAGAGAAATGAAGACAATGTAAATGAATTGAAATATATTAAGGAAGATAAAACGTGTATGCACAAATACAATATATAATAAACATTATAATGTTTTAAATGCTACACAAAACTATGAGTTTTCAAAGGAGGGAGAGATTATTTCCAGCAGGGAATATATTTGAGGACATTATTTGAGAGAGAGGTTGCTCTCTGATTTCTCCCAGGCAAGTTTCAGCTCACAGATGTGTTTGCCCATGTATAAATCAGGGTTCAATCAGAAGAGCAGGACCCAAGGAATTACACAGAAGAGGGAATTTGTTTACAGAGATTAAACCTTCCACAATCATGGGAGCTGGTGGGGAGATCTATGAAAGGCTGTTGGCTCTGCATCTGGTGTTGGATGTGATGTTTCTGTAATTCAACCAGTAGAGCATTTGGAGAGGAAAGTTAGACCTGAAATGGGCTAGAATAAGAAAAAACTGGCATCCTTGCTGATGAACCTGAACACACAAGGACAAACTGAAACCCATGTTGGTCTCTTTTTCCCCAAACCTTGTTGATACAGATAACTTTCCAGGGTTGCTGGCACCTTTGGCCACAGACCAATACATACATTTCTCTGGGTCTAGACTCAGAGAAACTTTAGGAGATCCAGTGTGAGTTGCAGGAGCTAGAGGTCTGGACACTGCCCCATGCCAAGAGCATGAGCTCAAAGATCAGATGTATCATGCCTGACCAGAGAGGAGGCTGACTTTCAGAGAATACAGATAACCACTACATCACTTCTAGTCTCCACCTTTCACGCAAAGTTTGACCTGTCTTGTGACCAACCGTAACCCAGAGCCACACAGGGAAGGGTATTCTGAGAAATATAACTGTAGCTTAGCTAAGTGACAAAGCCAGCACAGCCCATAACTTTTTGATTATAATTATTTTATATCATTTAAACTTTAGGAGATTTCACAGAATGACCAAATATTTGGGCTCCCCTTAAAGAAAGAAGTTTGTGAAGATATTGACGAAGTGACTGTAAAGTTTATATGGAGAGGCACAAGACCAAGAACAGCCAACACAATACTGAAAGAGAGCAAAGTGGGACAACTGACACTACCTGACTTCAAGACTTACTATAAAGTTACAGTAATCAACACAATAAGTTATTGGTGAAATAATAGGCAAGAAGACCAATGGAGCTGAATAGAGAGCCCAGAAATAGACCCACATAAATATAGTCAACCCATCTTTAACAAAAGACCAAGACAACACAATAGAGCAAAGGTAGTCTTTTCAATTAATGTTGCTGGAAGAACTGGACATCCACATGCAAAGAAATGAATCTAGACGCACATTTTGCAAAAACTAACTCAAAATGGACCCCAGACCTAAATGTAAAACATAAAACTACTGGAAGACAAAATAGACAAAACCTGGGTGACCTTAGCTATGGTGATAACTTTTTAGATACAATACAAGGGCATGATCCATGAAACAAATAATTGATAAATTAGACTTAATTAAAATTAAAATGTCTTCTCTGTGAAAGGCAATGTCAAGGGAATGAGAACAAGCTAAAAACTGGAAGAAAATATTTTCACAAGATACATCTGATGAAAGACTGTTATCCAAAATACAGAAAGAACTCTTAAAACTCAATAATATGAAAACAAACAACCCAATTAAAAAATAGGCCAAATACCTTAACAGATACCCCACCAGAAGATACACAGTTGGCAAATAAGCATATGAAAAGATGTTCTACACCATATATCATTAAGGAAATGCAAATTAAGACCAATGTGATATTACAACACACCAGTTAGAATGGCCAAAATCTGGAATACCAGCAACACCAATGCTGGTAATGATGTGGAGCAACAGGAACTCTCTTTCACTGCTGGTGGGAATGAAAAATGGTACAAACACTTTGGCAGACAGTTTAATGATTTCTTACAAAACTAAACATACTCTTACCATGCAATCCCTCAATCATACTCCTTGGTATTTACCCAAATGAGTTTGAAGTTATGTCCACACAAAAACCTGTACATGGACATTTATAGAAACTATTCATAATTGCCAAAACTTGCAAACAACCAAGATATCATTCAGTAGAGCAATGAATAAGTGAACTGTGGTACATCCAGACAATGGGATGTTATTCAGTGCTTAAAGAGAAATGAGCTATCAAGCCATGAAAAGACATGGAGGATCCTTAAATACATATTACTAAGTGGAAGAACCCAATCTGCAAAGGCTACATGATATATGACTCTAGTTATATGACTTTCTGGAAAAGCCAAAACTATGGAGATAATAAAAACAAAAAAATCAGTGGTAGCAAGGGGTTGCAGGCTGGGGTGGGGTGAATAGGTAGAGTACAGAGGATTTTTAGGGCAGTGAAAATATATTGATGGATAAATGTCATACATTTGTCCAACCCACAGAATGTCCAACCCCAAGAGTCAGAGATAATGTAAACTGAGGACTTCAGGTGACTATGATGTCAGTGTACGTTCAAATGTATCCTCTCGTGGGCGGTGTTAATAATGGAGAATGATATGCATGTGTGGAGGCAAAGTGTATATGGGAAATCTCTGTGCCTTCTCTTGCTGTGGACTTAAAGCTACTCTAAAAAATAAAGTTCTGGGCTTCCCTGGTGGTGCAGTGGTTGAGAATCTGCCTGCTAATGCAGGGGACACGGGTTCGAGCCCTGGTCTGGGAAGATCCCACATGCCGCGGAGCAACTAAGCCCGTGAGCCACAATTACTGAGCCTGCGCGCCTGGAGCTTGTGCTCCGCAACAAGAGAGGCCACGATAGTGAGAGGCCCGCGCACCGCGATGAAGAGTGGCCCCCGCTTGCCGCAACTAGAGAAAGCCCTCGCATAGAAACGAAGACCCAACACAGCCAAAAATAAATAAATAAATAAATAAAATAAAAATAAAAATAAAATAATAAAAAAATAAAGTTCTAATTAGAAGAAAAGAAAAGGAAAAAAAACCATCAGTTGAGCTGACATTCATACATGACAGCAGATGACTTGAGGTGGGGAGAAGCAGCCCCCTTGCATGGGTTTGAGCTCTCTTGTTTGCCGTCATCCCCATCATTTCCTATCAACTTCCAACACCGAAACCTTGTTAGTTATCATTTACTGTCACTGTAGACTGAATGTTTATGTTCCCTCAGAATCCATATTTTGAAACCCTAATCCCCAGTGTGATAGTATTTGGAGGTGGGGCTTTTGAGAGGTGACTAGGAGACACCATAATGGGGAGGATACCCTTATAAGAAGATTAAGAGACCAGAGCTCTCTATCTGCCATTTGAAGATACAGCAAGGAGGCTATCCACAAGCCAGGAAGGCTTTTACAAGAAACAACCCTGCTGGCTCTTGATCTTGGCCTTCTAGCCTCCAGAACTGTGAGAAATAAACCTCGGCTGTTTAAGCCACCCAGTTTATGGTATTTATCTGTTAGAGCAACCCGAGTTGACTAAGATAAGCATACTGCTTTTCTTTTTTCTTTCATTCATTAAGCCTGGGTTCTGAAGAGTTTTGCATTTGGGACCCCATATTTTGAAGGAGGCTTCGGATTGAGTATCTGAGAAGGGTTTGCATTTGATATGGAAAGTGATAGGTAACTTAGGAAAAATTGTTACAAGAAATATTTTTTAAACTCATGAGCAGTCTTAGGCCCGATGAAGATTAAAGTGTGAAGGAGAGTTTGGTGAGATATGGTAGTCAGAAAGTGACTTGGCGCCAGATGGTAAAGGGTCTGGAATGCCGGTTTTATTTGGTAGACATCGGGAAGCAATTGAAACATTTTAAAGAGGTGAGGGAAATGACCACAACTATGGCATAGGAAAATCAATCTAGAAGTTGTACAATAGTGAATTAGGTGGAGACAGAGACAGAGATGGAAAGTATCTTTTGTAATGCAGCAATTTTTACTTTATTACCAGTCTTGCCCGAAGACCAATCTGATTATTCTTATGGCCACTGGGCCACTGTCTTTGTCCCACTTAAAATTTGAAGCCCTAGATTTATTTATCACTGTGGTTGATAGACAGAACTCCAAGTTTTCCTTTGTTTAAGGGAAACACATTCAAGCTGGTATTCAAGTTCATATTCAAGCTCCCCAGGCAGTTTGGCTGCCAAGACTGTTCTGGAAATCTTGCAAACTCTGTTCTGTGGCATTTAGCACTGCTGCTTTCAATCTTGGCTGGAAACCATAAAAATAATATTTCATTCATTATGTTGTAGAAGAGGCCCTTAGAGCTTCATACTTGAAAGAGGAGATATTGTGCAGATAGAATCACATTTCTATGCACAGCAAGGCACCAGATTGACAAACAGTTAAGTTATGACTTAAGGGATATTACTAAAATGGTAGTATTACTTTATCACCAAAGAATTATGAGGTCTTAGTTATATCCTCTAAGTGACTGACTGAGAAGGAAATTATTCAAACTAGTAAGACTGGGAAGACACTTTAGTTCCTTCCTGAGCAAACCTGTGCTTACTCCGAATAATAAATGGAGTTGGTGTCTTTCGTTAGAAACCCCCAAATTACAATGAGCCAAAGGAATATTACTCTAACTGCATTTCAGAAAATAGAGTTAGAATTGAAGAACTCAAAAGCAACACTGGTGACTAGCCCCCAAATCTCAAATGCATCCAAAATACCCAACTGCTTCAATAGAGATGAAGAAGTAAATACTAAACAAAAATCTTTGACTTACACATTGCACACAGGTATAGACATCACATTACCCCTCTACTGCACACATATCTAGTTTGATTCCACTGAGAGAACTTTAGCAATCAGTGAAAGTACTACAGCTAAAAGGACAATATATATACGTAAAATAAGAATGTTTTGGTGCTTAGTAAAATAAAATAAGCACCCATATTAGGGTAGGCTCTCTCCCAAGAGGTCCTCTGCATTGGAGTTCTCTGTCTTCATCTTTGGCACTTCCAGTACCTTGTTCAATTTTGGGGAATATTGACTGCTAGACTGCTAAACTTCATATCCCTATAGACAGAAAGCTATTTCAAGGCAGGACAGAGACATTATTCTGTAACCAATGGCCAAGTTCCTTTTTTTCACTTTTGTGTAAGCCAAACTACCAACACAAGAGTCTATTCTGCCATTTCCTGGTCCTAAGTCTATTTACTTTTTACACTCTTCATATCTAATTTAGACCACAAATACTAGTCAATTAATAATTCATAATCAGAACATCTCTAAATGCACTTACATTTGAGGTTAGGGCTTCGACATATAAATTTTTTTTTCTGCGGGGTGCATAATTCAGTTCATACATAGCACAGAGGAAATCAGAAAATTAACTTATAAGCCTCAATGTCTTCATTTTGAACATCAGGATAATGATATCTTCTTCAAATTGTTGTTATCCAGAACAAATGAGATAGTACATTTTAACAGTATAATAGTTGCACAATAAATCTAAAGTTTCCCCTATATCAAACCATCTGGTTAGAAGTCCACATTATCCCTGGACTTGTATTTTGCTCAAATCCCTGCCTCTGCCCTCCTGCTGGGCTTGGATCTTTGCCTGGGATCTCCAGGCCCATAATTTCCAGAATCAGACATCTGAATGCCTACTCAAGTCCCCTTTACCTGTTTACTGGTGTTCAGATATGCCCTCAAAAATCCCAGTATAAACAAAACATATAGATATAGATAGTTATAAGATATATAGATATTCATATATAAATAAAATCCCTTACCTCAACCATATAGAGATTCTACATTTCCCCGCCTGTCCAGTGGCCACTTCAAAAGTGTACTGCAGTCAGATTCCAGAAGGGCTAACTAATAATATTTTAAAAGAAAGTTAGGAACATATTTAATACTAGCACTCTTTCTATTTGTCTGGCCCTATCTTGCCTTTTACTTTCATCCTATTACCTGCTGCTTTCACCAGACCCCTAGATCAAAGGTTCTCTACTGACAACATAAAGAGAAATGGCATTAATTGTTCTAAAGATGCTTATCAGAAATTTTTAAAATAATGCATTATTTGTGAAGAACTTAGCTCAGCATATGAACGTTAAACTGTATATTTCCAAGCGTTGCTGTACATGTATATAGTTGATTCTTTCACCTTTCCTACTGAGACACTTGTGATGTCTGATATAGTAATTGCTTTCTGGTTACAGTATGTGTGGTCTCATCTAATCCTCACAAAAACCCTATGGGGGTACCAAAGCACAGAGAGACAGTTGACCTGTCCAAGGTCACCCAGCTGGACAGTGGTAGAGCCAGAATTTGAACTCAAGCAGTCTCTCTTCTGAGGCCACACTTAACCACTGTGCAATAGCACCTTGAAATGGAGGGAAAAGTGGAGTCATAGAGCCAGTATCCATGGAATTGCCCATAGCCAAGGCTGTCTCCCGAGGATGCCATGTCACTTGTCATGTGTCATTTCAGCTCCCGAAGAATGAACGGTCAATGCAGCTATTTTATATTCTTGCTGGAAAGGAGATTGCATCTGCTAGAAAAGGACTCTGAGAGCACAGCTGACATCAGTCAGGTTTCTGCTCCATGGATTAAATCTGACAAAAAGCAGATTACAAAACCCTCTCCTCAAATCCTGCACCTTCGTATTATTTTAAGATCTAACTTGTTTTGAAGAAAAGGTCCTATAAAGACGCCTGCAAGCCGAAAATATTCAGAAAATGACAATGTCTGCATTAGGACTTTAAACTTACATGATATAAACAAAATGCAGAATTAGCCTATTATATTTGCATTCACACAGGAAAATAAGAAACTCTCTTAGATCTTGGACAGATTGGCCACTAGAAAGGTCTTAGATCCACCGGTGATTTGGCTGATCAGCTTGGGAATTAAGCCTTAGCATGCTCAGAATGAGAGAAATACTGCTTTGTAGAAATGCAGGCAGATCTGGAAAAGGGAAAAGGAGAAACAAGACACAAATGGTATCTTGATTCAGCTTTTTCAGTCTGTCTTATTCACACAGCGTTCCTCAGAGATTTGATATTTGCCTTCTTATTGAAAGAAATGCACACAATTGTAAAAGGAAAAGACTGTCTTTCAATGTTTTTACATTAATATAATGTAAATGCCCGCCACTATACAAAAAGTAAAGAAAAGCAGTATAATACAGTGGAAAACATATGCTTTCTGGTATCATGCAGTCTTAGCCAAATTTTAAGCTTCCTGAATCTGAGTTTTCTTATTTCTGAAATAGATATTTATCTCACAGAGTTTCTGTGAAAAGCAGTGAAATATCCCCAAATCATCATGCACTGGGAGAGGTAGCACAGTGATATTGAGAGCGACTTGGGAGATAGGCTGTGTTCAAATCTCGCTTCACTCTCTTATTAGCTGTGTGAGTTCAGGAAAGTTACTTCAGCACTCTGGACCTCTAAAATGAGGATGAAAATCATAGTGCCTACTACACAGAATTATTGTGAGGATTTAATGAGTAACTAGTTGTAAAGTGATTAGAACAGTGCCCAGATCAGAGTAAATAATTTGTAAAAATTGAAAAACAAATAGTGTGTTGGCTATTAACAGTCTGACATTCATTTCCTCTAATTCCAGATACAGCATTCCATCTTTGCTTTCAGTAATGTTACCACCGGTTTATTTTAAATAGTCTTAACTAAGCAGTCAATCCAAGTGCTTCAACCAGTTGTGGCTGAGGGGTGGGAATGTGACCCAATCTAGGCTAATCAGATACGCTCTCCCTGGAATTTGACTCATTAGCAGATACTACACAGACTGTATTGAAATGTATTCATCCTGACTATTGCACCCTAAAGATACCCTCCATTAATTTCTCACTTTAAGATTTCCAAGGTTGCCCTAGTCTCTGCCTACTCTAGGACATATTTCGATACCTTATCCATCAATTCTATGAGCCAACCCCTATCCTTTTGAGAAATCAGCCCCTATTTCCTTTGTTTTCTTAAATCCATTTCTTCTACTTTTTTTATTTATAATCTCATATTTTATATTTATTTATTTTTTAAAATTTTTATTGGAGTGTAGCTGATTTACAATGTTGTGTTAGTTTCAGGTGTACAGCAAAGTGAATCAGTTATATATATATATAACCTATATATACATATGCATATATCCACTCTTTTTAGATTCTTTTCCCATATAGGCCATTATAGAGTATTGAGTGGAGTTCCCTGTGCTATGTGGTAGGTCCTTATTAGTTATCTATTATATATATAGCAGTGTGTGTATGTCAATCCCAATCTCCCAATTTATCCCTACCCCCTCTCCCTTGCTGGTAACCATAAGACTGTTGTCTACATCTGTGACTCTATTTCTGTTTGGTAAATGAGTTCATTTGTACCATTGTTTTAGATTCCACATATAAGCGATATCATATGATATTTGTCTTTGTCTGACTTACTTCACTCAGTATGACAGTCTCTAGGTCCATCCATGTTGCTGCAAAAGGCATTATTTCGTTGATTTTATGGCTAATATTCCATTGTATATATGTATCACATCTTATTTATCCATTCCTCAACAAATACTCCCCAAATGTGTACAATAGGCACACAATACAATTTTATTCATTATTAGAATCAGAGTAATCATTCTAAATTGTTCTTCTGTACTCAAGTCATTAGTTTTGCTCATTTAAACTGATGAAATGATTTAGTCCTATGTCACCTCCATTCCCACCCATGGCAGGCAAAAAGGATATATATGTAATTATAATCTGGCAAGGTTGGAAGTGTGTATGACTGGAGAGGGATGTCTCCTAATGACCAGCCCTAGCCCTGGGATCTACGAGATGAGTCTGGGCAATCAAAGACTCAAGGTTGGCTCTTCATTTCCTTTCAGTCTCAGAGGTATATAGAATTTAAAACAATTCAGAGGTTGGAAAGAAGCAAAGTCACTGAGACTTCATGTGCTCTGATTTTGCTAATATGTCTCTCCCCCTCCTGCTAAAAGATGGACAGAAACTTATCAGAGAACAAAATGTAGTGTGTCTGTATAATATGAGAATGGCTAATTGGACTTTGAAAAATACACACATACAACAAAATAAATCTCTAATTGCTGACATTTCAAACACTAATACAAAGTAAATAACTTCATACTGAGAAGTTAGAAATCATGTAGTGAGCAATTTGGGGAGAAAAAAGGAGTCTTTTCTGGACTGGTTAAATCATTTATCAAAAATTATAAGCAAATCTATAGAGACAGAAAATACATTAGCAGTTGCCTAGGGCCAAGAGATGGTGGTGTGGGAAGTGATTGCTAATGGGTACAAGGCTGCTTTGGGGGATGATGAAAATGTTCTAAAATTAGATTATATGATGGTTGCACAACTCTTTAAATATACTAACAATCGGGCTTCCCTGGTGGCGCAGTGGTTGAGAATCTGCCTGCCGATGCAGGGCACACGGGTTCGAGCCCTGGTCTGGGAAGATCCCACATGCCGCGGAGCAACTAAGCCCGTGAGCCACAAGTATTGAGCCTGCGCGTCTGGAGCCTGTGCTCCGCAACGAGAGGCCGCGATAGTGAGAGGCCCGCGCACCACGATGAAGAGTGGCCCCCGCTTGCCGCAACTAGAGAAAGCCCTCGCACAGAAACAAAGACCCAACACAGCCAAAAATAAATAAATTAATTAATTAATTAATAAAAAAAAAATACTAACAATCATTGAATTCTGCACTTTAAACAGGTAAACTTTCTAGTGTGCAAATTATTCCTCAATATGTTGTTTTAAAAAACAATTTCTGAATTTCCATATTTTGAGTGACTAGAAATCTCTAGCTAGCCTGAATGAAAGTTAGCAGGCTTGGACTAGGGATTCCAGAACAGGGTGGAAAACATAAAGATTAGTAAAATGCATACAAATCAAAATCTGTGTTCAGATCCCTTAGGTCAGTATCAGACAGCTAATGGAAAGCAGGGGCTGGATTACAAATGAGAAATGGGCCTGGGTTGTAAGGAGATGGACATTGGACAAAGCAGGAGCAAGTTCAATTCAACTTGTCACCCTGATAGACTGGGCGCCATGGTCTAGTGAACATTTCTCAATGAGATATAGTCCACCTGCACTATTTACCTGTCTGGTGTAGAGTCAAAGAGAATCTTTAGGCCAAAGAGTACCCAGGATTCTGAAGAACACCCTTCATTATGTTCTTATTTCCTTATCTCAGGCTTAGTAAGTTGCCAGCAACCAGCACATTCTCTGAGTGTGGCTACACAGACCACACACCATGCTGCTGGGTGTGTATTTGTCTATCCAATGGAAATATGAGGTTTATTGAGAAAGCCTTCTTTCCTTTATGTCACTAAGTACATGTGACTAGCAGCTCTCCCTGTTGATAATTTATAAATCACATATTCATTGCATACTGAAAGGAACCTAAGATAAAAAAAAAAGAATAAGAATTTTAAAAAATGATATTCAAGAGAAAGTTGAAATTAGAATGTTCAATTTTCCTACCGTTTTGTAGTTATGCTTCCATTCACTAGATTTTTTTTTTTTCAGAGCTTAAGGATGATTCAAACACAGTCCCCTTCAAAAGTTCTCAGCCATTTTTTTTTCCCGCTATCACACTTGTGATCGATGGCACTTAACACAACTCATATTTTATGGAACATGTACATATAAGCTGCTGGGTATAGGTGATTCCCACATCTTTTCCTTTCAAGGAAGCATGTCAAGTGGCAGGAGAATGAGACTAATACTGTAAGAATGTTCTAAATAAACATATAGTGACATATTTATCATTAACAAAAGTTAAATCCTATCAGTAAAAATTAATTTGAAATATCCCTCATAATTGATTGTTACACACACAGATCACACACAAACATTGCAAAAGCACTTCAGAGAAGCTGCGAAATGGTTTCCTCTCATAGATTTATAAATGAGGAGAAAGAAGATTCAGAGATTTTAGGCATTTTGCTTAAGCATTATCAGTCTGAGTTAATGTTGACTATTTCCAGGATTAAGGATGTCCCCCACTGCACAATCCCCACCCCTTTTAGACCAGTGCCTCTCCAAACTGAATGTGCCTATGAAATACAAGTCAACTTGGGAGTCTTGTCAAAATCCAGAATCTCACTTTACGTTGTGAGGTTCTCTACCTATATTTGAAAGCACCTCTCAAATTTTCAAAGCACTTTACATAAGCTAATAGCGTTTTGTTACCATGACACTTATGAAAACAATACATTGTAAATTCAGTTTTATAAATGGGAATGTAATATGTCTTACATTGTACAGTAAATGATAGATCAAGAATTCAAACTAGGAACCTGTAGCCCTAAATCTTATGTCCTTGACCCCTGAACATTTCCTCCTGGGTAGAAACACATGTTCTATGAGTGTTTCCTTCTGAAGTCTAAGAGGAGACTATAACTCTGACTTTCCTAAATGTCCTCTTATTTCATTTCTTTTTCATTCTCTGTCTGAGATTTTTCTTGACATGTTTTCTGTTTTTGAATATGACCCTGTTGTAACTTCTACAATCAGTCTCCACCATGGACTCTTTTAAGGTAAATTTGTATTTTCTTCTCTAGGTTATTTACGTATTTCGCCAATGGATTCAAATCTCTTAGTCAGTTCTTTAGCCATGATACCTTAAACGTATTATATTCCCATATTTTATTTCTAACTATTAATTTGTCTTTTAATCATATTTACTGTTTCCCTAGAACCTATCTGAACTTCTTAGCCTCATCTTTGTATCAGAGTTAGAGGGTGTGGAGAAGGGGAGATCTCTTGCACTGTTGGTGGGAAGGTAAATTAATACAGCCACTATGGAGAACAATATGGAATTTCCTTAAAAAACTTAAAGTAGAACTACCATATGACCCAGCAATGCCACTACTGGGCATATACCCTGAGAAAGCCATAATTCAAAAAGAGTCATGTATCACAATGTTCATTGCAGCACTATTTACAATAGCCAGGACATGGATGCAACCTAAATGTCCATTGACAGATGAACGGATAAAGAAGATGTGGCACATATGTACAATGGAATATTACTCAGCCATAAAAAGAAATGAAATTGAGTTATTTGTAGTGAGGTGGATGGACCTAGAGTCTGTCATACGAGTGAAGTAAGTCAGAAAGAGAAAAACAAATACTGTATGCTAACACATATATATGGAATCTAAAAAAAATAAATGGTTCTGTTGAACCTAGGGGCAGAACAGGAATAAAAACGCAGATGTAGAGAATGGACCTGAGGACACGGGGAGGATGAAGTGAGAAAGTAGCACTGATATATACACTACCAATTGTAAAATAGATAGCTAGTGGGAAGCAGCTGCATCGCAAAGGGAGATCAGCTCAGCTCTGTGCTTTGTGACCACCTAGAGGGGTGGGATAGGGAGGGTGGGAGGGAGATGCAAGGGGGAGGGGATATGGGGATATATGTATACATATAGCTGATTCACTTTGTTATACAGCAGAAACTAACACACCATTGTAAAGCAATTATACTCCAATAAAGATGTTAAAAAAAAAGTCAAAATCATGAACAATGTAAAAAAAAAAAAAAAAAGAAACATAAGTACTCACAGTCCCAAGTTTCCTACATTTGAATTTATATAGCAAGACATTTCGTTGTTCTTTTTAAGGTCTTTTAAAAGATAATAGATATTAAAAGGCTCCAAGCTAAATTTGTTTGTTTTTTTAAAATTTTGAGATAAAGAAGTCATATGGGGAAAAGAGAGAGGGAACCCATTTTGAAGGATGACTTACTGGAATTACAAAATGCAATATTTAGTTACATATTTCATTGGGATCTTGGAAAAATATAAAAGATACACTACAACTGATTTTCCCATGTGGCATTCTTAAAAACTCATAGCATTTGTATTAGTTAATTCCTATTATTTGTAGTAAAAAAACATATTTAGCCATCCTATTAATGATAAAACATGACTCTCTATCATGAATAGTATAGTCTTTTCCTACTATTAGAGTGAAAGACCATTGAGTGAAATAATAGTCATTCAAGAAAACCCAGGGATGTATAACAACATTTCTAGATTTGGGAACCATGTTTCTTTTTTGTTTAAATTTCTGAAATGATATGAAACAATATCTGCCCCATCCATTCCAATCCTGCCTGGCTAGAAGATTCACAGCTGAGTTTTTGATTTCTCCATTTATAGAGAGAAGGAAGAACACCTGAAAGAGGAGAAATGTATATACACCCAAAGAGATTATCCATTCTGTAGTCGTCCTCTAGGTTATCCCACCGCATTATTGTTTTTAAATATTTGCCATGTCAGAGGTCAGATCGAACTGTACCACAATATATAGGGCTAATAGAATCAAGGCAAACAGGCCTCTGATTTTGAGAAAGTTTGTACCAAATGCTGATGAGAGAGGAAATAAGTACACTCTAGTTTTAGAGGAAGTATTTCTTAGTTTCACATGTCCCTTATTAGAACCAGGATATTATGCTAAGGTTATTTATTACTTCTGAGGATTTCTCCGGATATCTGGGTGTGTGTCTGCAAGAGAATTCACTCTCCTTCCAGTCTTGACTAATTATTTTACTTACCTGGAGATGTAAGAAGGACCCACAAATTTGCAACGCAAGAACAAATCCCTTCAAGAAGGGAGAATTGAAGTCCCAGGACGGTGATTCTCAACCTAGGCTACATATTAGATAAATAAAGAAACTTTTAAAAACTGCAAAAGCCCAGGTCCCAATCCTGGATCAGCTAAATAGGATCATCGGGGGAAGGAATTCCAAAGCTTTAAAGCTTCTCAAATTATTTTAAAGTCCACCAGTTTTGGAGGCTACTTTGGAGACGATCTAGGTGCATATCTAGTTAAAAAATAAAAATAAATATAAAATAAATTGGCAACAGAGTTAAGATGCCTCCTTTCTAATCAAGGACTCTTTTTGCTCCAATGAGAATTATTGAAAATAAATTTTAAAGAGGATACACATTAAATGACTATTTACCAAATGGCAACTGAAGAAAGCATGACTGTATGTTTCAGTAAAAGAGGGCAATAGAAATCAAATTTAAAACCCCAAGGGGAGGAAATCACCAGGGTCAGTGAAAGTTTGTAGCCAGGGGAGATTATGTCACGTATTTACATTATTATTTAATTGTATGTTAAACAGGATTTGTAAAATGAACTATAAATCCAAATACCACCACAGAGGCAGAGTGCTAAAATCTTTCATCTCAGGTTGACACGGATTAGAGATTTGAAAGCCCACTTCTCCTTTTACCATGTCAAATTATAAAAGGAAAAATAAAATGCTGATTTGAGTCTCTAATGAAAGGTAACTGCACGGTTATTGGAAACATACTTTCATTGCAAACGTGGATCTTATTACAGCACAGAGCAGGGCCTGCGTCTTTCTACCTTTAGGTTTTGATGGTGGGATTGCTGTTTACATTCATCTGGTTTTCATTTGAAAAATCCCATCTGTGCTGAGCCTGAAAGAACCGTAAAAATACTAAAGTTACAAGCATTTAAGTAAGGTGAACAGAATTTCCTGGGTTTACTTTGCTAAAATGATGTTTAAAGAAGATTTTGGTGATGTAGGCTGCGAGACCACTATAATATACCTGCTACAACTAATTATGTGTCTGAGATGAGATGCAAAACAGAACTTCAATCCCAGAGGGGAGGGGAAAAAAATATCCTAGCAGCATGATGCACTTATACTAAGTATGGACATTTTCAAAAGTGAATGTATTATAGTTAGGCTAATTATGTAAAACTTTTTATAATATCATATTTATCTGCCATTTTCTATTATAATCCAAACACTTATTGCTACACACATAAAACGTGGAAATAATGGAGTGGAGAAGAGAATGTTTCCATATTACAAAAAACCTAAAAATCAAATCGAATCAAATAAGCCAGATAGTTCTCCTTTTCTATATTGCTCATAAAGGATCAGACTTGCCATGAGAAAGCTTAGTTACTCTGGCATCAGCAGGTGAAGTGTGCCTCAGAAAAAAGAGGAGATTTGAGAGAAGTGGAAATGTCAATATTAGATGTGAATGTTTTAAAAGACAACTTGGGGCTAGGCATTATAGAGGTAAAAGAGAGTTCTTGAGTCAAGCATGGCATCTGGGCAAGTAGAACAGTATTATTCCCCACTTCCATCCCAGGCACATCATTTATATTAATGTAAATAACCCAAGTCAGATATCTGAAAAGATTACTTGGATATTTCTAAGGTATCTTAGATATTTCTAAGGTATCTGGTATATTCCAGAGTTCAAAGGAAGCACTGAGCAACTATCTGGACTTTCCCCAATTTGGATGATCATTCATTGAGTGTTTAGATGAAGTTCAGACTAGACATTGGTTCAAGAAACAGTATCTATGTTTAGGTGATTTTAATACTGCTATTCTAAATTCTTTGCAAGCTCTGTATCTATGAATTGTTGCCTCCATATGCCTTTGTAAAAGTGTAAGTCCAATTAAAACTACTAAAAGAGACAAAAGTCACTCAATCTCTAATTCCTGCCTGGTTGTGCAGTGGAGAATTTACAAAAGATCCTCACTTCATTTCTCATTTCTTCCTCTGTCACTGCTTCTGTGAAGGATTATTCTGGAAATTACACACACACACACACACACACACACACACACACACACTAAAACTGCACTAAAAATACAGAGCCAAATCAAGGGCTTCTGCTAGCTGAGAATCACTCCATCGGAAGTGAGGTTGTCACTGACATTTTTCTTCAGTGGCTGCTCTTTCTTACCGTTCACAATTCACTTGTGTCACAGCCTCCAGGTAAAATTCCCTGACCTCCTAATTATGATAGATCCTGATGTGCATATTTCTCCATTATGTTTTCATAATGATATGTGCATTTAAAATAAATCTTGTGACAGTCCTTTATGATTACTTAATGATCTGTTTCTCCCCCAGCACTGTAGGTTAGGATAGACACAATCTCTTGATTCACCACAAGCAGGTATCAATAAATATTTGGTGAATAAATCAGGATGTGAATGAATATTTAAATGGCAGACGTAAAATTTATTATATCTATTTGCAAGAGCTTTGAGATCCTCAGATATCTAGTGGAATGTTCAGAATTTTCATTCTTTCTTCTATAAATTATTTTAGATTGAGCCTTAATGATTTTTTTAAGATAGACTATTTTTAGAACAGTTCTAGGTTCACAAAGAAATTGAGTGGAAGGTACAGAGATTTTCCATATGCTTCCTACTGCCACACAATCACAGCCTCTCCCATTATCAACATCTCCTATCAGAGTGTTACACTGATAACAATAGGTGAACCTACAGTGACACATCATAATCACCCAAACTCCATAGTTCACATTAGGTTTCTTTCTTGGTGTTGTATATTTTATGGGTTTTGAAAACTGTTTAATGACATGTATCCAACATTATAGTATCATACAAAATAGTTTCACTGGCCCCCAAATTCTACATCCTCCACCTATTCATCCTACCCTCCCCCCCAGCTCCTGGCCACCACTGATCTCTTTACTGTCTACATAGCTTTACCTTTTCCAGAATGACATATACTTGAATTTATACAGTATGTAGCCTTTTCAGATTGGCTTCTTTCCCTTCGTAACCTGCATTTAAATTTCCTCCATGTCTTTTCATGGCTTGATA
This sequence comes from Balaenoptera borealis, assembly GCF_965194805.1. Classification (NCBI taxonomy): domain Eukaryota; kingdom Metazoa; phylum Chordata; class Mammalia; order Artiodactyla; family Balaenopteridae; genus Balaenoptera; species Balaenoptera borealis. The sequence continues at coordinate 16,540,983 of NC_138866.1, read as the reverse complement.
GCTCATTTCTTTTTAGTGCTGAACAATATACCATTGTCTGGATATACCATCATTTATTTATCCATTCACCTACTGAAGGGCATCTTGGCTGCTTCCAAGTTTGAGCAGTTATGAATAAAGCTGACATAAACATTTATTTATAGCAAGTTTTTGTGTGGACATATGTTTTCAGCTCATTTGGTTAAATACCACGGAGCATTATCACTGGATCATATGGTAAGAGTATGTTTAGTTTTGTAAGAAACCACAAAACTAAAGTGTCTTCCAAAGTGGCTGTACCATTTTGCATTGCCACCAGCAATGACTGAGAGTTCCTCTTGCTCTACTTCTTCACAAGCACTTGGTGTTGGCAGTGTTCCAGATTTTAGCTGTTCTAATTGGTGTGTAGTGGTACCTCATTGTTTTTTAAAATTTACATTTCCCTGATGCAAATTCCCATATGATGTTGTGCATACTTTCATATGTTTATTTGACAATCTGTACATCTTCTTTGGTGAAGTCTCTATTCATGTCTTTTGCCCATTTTTTCATCAAGTTGCTCATTTTCTTATTGTTAAATTAATTTTTTTAATTTGTAAGATTTATCTGGAATTTTTTCTTCAAAATTTCTATCAAAATTTTAATCAATATACTGTTCAAACACAGTTCTCAGAGATACTGATCAGTGGCCCTTAAGTCTAATTTTCAGTTTAAGTGTTAATAATCTATACCGATTATCTTTTCTAAACTCACGTTTTATTGCCAAACATTGTTTAAATAACAGTCAAACTGAATAGAGATTCTAATGATGGGCATCCTGCGCTCTGATATGCTGGAGAAAGCGAGACTTTCTTTTGCTGGACCTTTTGCTGGAGAAAAATGAATACATAAACCAATAAAAAGTACTATAAAGCATTGTTTAATTTGCCTTTCTAAAATTAAATAAATAGTTGTATGGGTTTACTTCTAAGAGTGACATCCAAAAAAGTTAATATGGTTGAGTACCACAGAAGCCCACATTTCCCAGCTTTATTCCCAGTATTATAATCTCCCAAAAAATATCTCGAAAGAGAAAACTGTGGCCATATCCGGTACCTGTATTTAGTCACCCTCTTAAGATTTATAAATGATATTTTGGGTAATTTTAATAAAGTAAAAATATATATATATAAATGAAAGAACTTTCTTCACAATTGGCCACTTCATAGCCTTTGGTCTAAGCCTTTTAGATTTCTAAATAATGTTTCTTCAGGGTAAGCCAGGCATTCTTGCCATGACTCACTTTCTGGTACAACAGCTTGTTAGAGAACGAAAATGGAATTCCAGTTAGAAATGTATACATAATGTTCAAGTTATGTCCAGATCTGCAAATGGATAGGACAGAAAATAGCAAATGTATTCCATTTATATAAAACAAACAGATTTTCCTCTATAGGAGGCACCTATTAAAGCAGGACTCTGCTCAACCAATTGGAGTTCCATGTAAATCCAAATAAGACAAGTATAGAGATTTCTAAAACGGAACCCTGGCTTCCATGATATGAAATTTATTTTTTAAGAGAAGAAAAAAAAATCAAATTGTATAGTTAATAAAAATTGTTTATACTAACTGAAGTTTAGGAAATATGGCAAATATTAAAACAGATTTTATTAGTTAACACTGGGAATATTAACACATTCAAGGAAGAGTTTTCAAGATCCTGTCATCAATCACAATTTGTGTATTGTTACAAATTGACAGCCGTCATTTTTTTGTCTTTCTTTCCAGATCACGTAGAATTAATACGGAAATATTGATCAAGGTGAAGGCAAATGACTCCATCCTGTGAATAAGGCTGAAGCCCAGCAGCTCTAGACTTCAATGATAATTTTGCTCAAGCCAGCTCAATGTTTCATGAACTACCTATACATCCAGTTGATTTATTCTGTAATCTTTTTGGAAGCAGATGTTTGCCTTGCCTTCCAATCAATGATTATTTTATTGAGTGCTCAGTGTCTTTGGTGGGATATGTGATATTTGTCCTCAAGGGGCTTATAACATGTGATTGGTTGTCTTGATTAATTTAACAGCTATCTAAAACAAGAACTCTCCTTGACTATGTGCCAGTCCCTACACTAAGCAGCTCTTAATCCCCTTAATATTCCTACATGGTGGAAGTTTTTATTGCCATTTTACAGGTGGGGAAATAAAAGCACAGAGCCCAAGTTCTCTTAGTTCATAAAGCTGGAATCCAAGCCCAAAATGCCATGCTCCAGAAGCCAGTGTGATTAATTTCACATAATTTCCTTTGTTGGCTTCCCTTCAATTTCCAAAAAGAGGCTTCCTCTTCACCTTTCCTTTTTTATGACATAAAATAGCTTTCTTTGCATTTAAAGTTCTTTATATCAATGACAGTGATCTTAGTATATTTTTAGGCCATAATACCTTTAAATGAAACCAGGAAAAAAAATGAAGATAATTATCAGCTAGTTAAAAATGCTCAATATGTAGACAAGAGAAATTTTTGTTTGGTGACTATGTTGAGAACCTTAAATTTTTACAAATAGAAATACACTCTAGAATGAATGAATGCCCAAAACAATAACAACAGCAGTAATAGAAGCAGCGTTCCCAATGAAGAAATGTATTTGGATGAGGTTTTGGTCTCAGAGAATTAAAAATAATGTATTTATGCAATAGCAATATTATACTTTGGTATTGTAGTTTTAATCAAATCACTGACTATATGAAGGCGAAGACTCAGTAGAAATGTGTTATGGAAATAAAAATGCTAAGTAAGCATTCTATGGCAGTGCTCACTGTGGGCTCTTTGGAGGAAACCGTCTGGGCCAAACACAACATAAAGGTGCTTGTGCCTATATATGTGGCTCAGTGAGTTAGGTCATATCAGAGAAAGTTATGCTTTATCAAAGCATATTGACTGAATTCTACAATTTGTTTACTCTTTTTAAGACTACTTATTTAAAAAAATAAACAATTTAGCTACTCAATAAACAGTTACTAAGCACGTTATTTAGTGGTTTGGCAAGCACTTCAGTAGCTCTTACTATGTGCCAAGTATTGTTATAAATTCTTTACAAATGTTAATTATTCCTCTTAATAGGTTTTTAGTCCTATTTATTCCTCTTAACTTCTTTCATCCTCATAACAATAGGTACAATTTTCATCCCATTTTACAATTGAGGAAACTAAAGCACAACAAAGCTAAAAAACTTAGTCATGGTCAATTGGCAAGTAGCAGAAATCCGTCCCTAAAATACATGCTACTAACCATTATATTATGTGCCTCTCACTTCCTAAGTAAATTGTCTACATTGTTTAGCTCTGAAGAAGCAGTGTGGTGGAGAGCCAGTTTTTTGTTATGGTACAATAAAAGAAAAAGAAAATGTTTTCTAGAAACATTTTTTAAAAACACACGAAAAATAATGTCTTGGGTTATATATAAAATATGTGTGTCCTTAGAAATGTGACAACCTAGTTGGTCAGACAAAGGAATGTAGGAAAATCTACACTGCCTTTAGCCACAGAAATGCTAATATCTAGTCATGTTGGGGGAAAAAATAATTCAAAAGCTGAATTGTATTTTATTTTTTATTTTGAACTTAAAATGTGTGCATTTTGCAAAGCTCAATACCTGCATGCCTCCCACCTCTATGTAATAGTTACCACTACAGATTTCAGAAGATGGAAGCCTTGGTTGGTTAAGCTATCTGCAGAATTGTGTCTGTTCGCTATTTTTCTGGTAGCAATGTAGACTGGAAACTGTAATGAAGACTTACAGAAGACATTCAAACCAACACCGTGTGCCATTTCCCGCCTGCCCTCTTATTGAAGGCAGAGGTGCAGTTAGTGGAAATTGCTTTACAAACCAGGGGAAAAAGGCATAGCACAGGGGAACAAAGCATAGTTTCCGTATTATATCAGAAGGCCATAACAGCAATGTTACAAGTTAGATGGACCTTGTGAAAAGTTTGGTCATGCTTGACTAAAATCGTATGTTTATTTTGAGACTCTTGCATTTGAAAATACATATTTATTTGCATTATGAAATTAGCCAAAATTCTTGATTTTTACAGTATCTGTCCAGGTGTATCTGTCTACACAGATCACATAATTTGCACGCAAATCCGATTGGTTATCATTAGCCCACTCTTCTCTTCGGAACTCCCAATTGTGTGGTTAATTTCCTCAGACCTAAAGAAGAGTCCGTTTCTGAGAATGGCATCTTGTTTTATTTACACAAATAAGCATGTTCCCTGTAAGAATTTCCATAACATTTGGCTGATAATGTTTAATCAGATTATTCATGTGTGAGGCCTGGCGAATTATCTAGGTAAAAGTGGCAACCTGTGTAACAATGTGCCATCATCAGAAAGACTCGGGATGAACATACCCTGTGTAGTCATTTTCTTGTCCACTGCTCGCTGACTGGGGGAGACAATCAGACATCTTTAAAGTACACCACCTCCTGTTTTCAGAACGTCCCTTGCTATCCTCCTCTCCTGCTTTTCTCTCCTCATTTGATAGTGATAGAAGAAGGCCACATTTTTGACATAAATGTGAAGCAAAAATGTGTTCTTAAGTATACCCTTTAAAGACATTTCAGTGGTAAGTGCAATCACATTGTGGTAAAAATCTCCTTTCTCAACAATTTCTAATTTATTTAATAGCAATTCTTCCTTCACCCCTCCACCTCACCCCTGGAGTCCTGATTTTTTTCAAACTGGTTTGCCACAGAGAGAGAGAGAGATACAAAAATTTTGGACTCAAATAACAACTGAGGAAGATGGTGGGAAGTGCTCAGCTGTGAAATCTCTGAAAGTTGTAATAGGAATCAGATGAGCAAGTGACATCACTGTGGCTCAGGCACTGCCTTGGCAAAAATCTGTTCTCAATTTTTGAGTTGCCTAGAAGCAAAAATAATATTTAAGCAAAATAGGTTATAAAATCAGTATGTTAGCTGGTATCACGTAAGTCAGTCATTTTATCATTTCAAATATCTAAAAACACTCATGTACATTAATGAGACATTGACATTTAGAGCAGGGAACAGGACACTGGGACATCAAAATAAACAAAGAGTTAATATCCCCATTACTCATGTGCTTTTAAGGGTCATGGCCATGGCTAGCTCCTCAAATAGGAGTTTGTTATGTGCCTTGAACATGGTGGGGCTAGCGGGTGGGGCAGAAAGCTTGAAACACTTTATTTTTTTTTGCCGCTATCTTCAATGGGTTACAAAGGATCTGCCCTTCCTGATTTTTTTTTTTTTTAATTGCTATTGATTTCTTGGCTCATTCCTATAGTTTTCCTACATTGTTGAGCTACTAAGAGTGTAAGCTATTTGAATTCAGTACACATCTTTATCCTGGCTCTTCATGTCTAATGCCAGCTCTATCTGGGAACATAAGAATGAGTGTTTTTAAGCAAGCTCTTGGGTGAGACTCTATATGGCAGAGTTACCCTAACCCCATTTAGCCCTAGGTTCCTGTTTTTCAGTGTGATCACCACTTGTAGCCTTTTGTAGCCTTTTGGTGATTTGGTCAGCCTACTCACCAGGCAACGAGGCCTATGGGTGAGTTAGCAGCCAGAGTGGTTGCTGAGCTATGTACTACAATGGCCATTGGGCCACATAGGATACTCAGCCATTTTTGCCAAAACAAAATGTGAAAGTATTGGTATCTTCACTGTTGTCTTCTCTCTGTGCTCAGGTATCTCCTTCTAGATCTCTTTTCCTCAGATCAGGTAGCTGCAGAAAAAATAAACAAGTTTACTACCAAAACTGATATCCACTATGGGAAGGAGGTAACACTTCTCTTCTTGCAAAAATACTCCATGTTTGTAAGTAATTTTCTTGGTGCCAACATAACTAGATATGGTGGTTGTAGCATCCTCTTCCCTGTAGGGGTCAGAGGGAAAGCCCTAGTATTCCTCAGCTCAATGCCTCTCAAATCTGAAGAGTCCCTCTATTCTTAACCTTTTCAAAGAGCAAAGGATGGTGCGAAGGTTAAGGCACAGAGCTTTTTCTTACCAACCCCAAGGGAGGTATCTGACCCTCACTTTGGGCATCTCTCTCTTTAGGATATAGAATAGTTTATGTCCAATTATCTTGAACTTTCAGCTTTAGTCATCAACTCCAGGATATGTAGAAAGGTATTTCTACAAATGATGTTATGCTAGCTCAGCGTCACCTGCTATCACTGCTCCTACAAGAGGTGTAATTTTCAATAAAGGAACCAACTAAAAGTATTGGTAAGCATTGTAAGCAAATTTCAAACAGCGTTTTCATTTTAAGTTGTTTTATAAATAGAAGGTGAACAAGTATAAGATTCTTTCTCACTCTATCATTCCTCTCACCCTCCTTAGTTCCTTCCTTTCCCAGGTATACTCCAAGTTAAAGAGAAGAATAATTCATTTTATTATCTATTTGAAGTATTTCCCATCCACCTTGAGTCCCTAGAACAGTTCAAACATGAAGAAAGTCCACTTTATCCACGTGACACCAGGTATTCTGGAAACACAATAGGTGTTTATAAAATACCCTGCTGTATAAATAATCAGAAGACTGGAGAATCTGGGCTTATCAATTCATTTACTTGAATACGATTAAGATAATAATAGTGAAAAGTAACACTATAATAAGAATGAAAACAGAGATGTCCTTTCCTCCAAAGAGTTAAAAGCTTTGTAAAAGTTATGATGCTTATTATGGATTTTTTTAAGGTAAATGCTATTCATTTTCATATTTCATGGTTTTGAAATTGGACAAATTGATGCACACAGTGGCTGATTCCAATGCTCATAATCTCAGCGGTTAAGGAAGCCAAATCTAAGACGTGGGTTTTTGGAATTTCAGGCAAGGGAGGCTAGGCTACGTGAGCGCTGCTTAAAGTGTGGTATCTTGATACCCTGCAGTGTCCGTTTCTGCTTAAGATCAGTTTCCTTTTTTCTAGCTCTCTGGCACATTGAAGAACCTCAAATTGCATGGAAATAATTGAGGATGGCTTATTGTGATCATTCATGTCATGTGCAAACCTTATGAGGTTGGTGAGCTATGTGAAATAGCACTGCTGTGTCCTAGCCACTGAAATTATCTGTATGAATGGTTATTTTCTGTGTCACTCCAAACCTCAAATATGTATAATGCTGCTTTCATTCAAGTCATATGTGTTCAGAGCCTTTCAACATAGCATTTCAAAATAACTGTGAAAGTGGAAGCTATGTATAAGTTCCACACTCCGCCCATTACAACCCATGCTCAGGAATTCCTCACCTGTTAATGCAGATTCTTCTGAAGATGTTAGGCCTCGCCTGTCTTGTTTGAGAGGAGTGATATTGAAATGAACCACGTCTCAAAACATAGAGAAGTAAGTTCTGACAGGGCACATATTTATCTTCTGCCAGGATTAGTTAGAGGATTTTTAAAACTTGGCTTCTGAAAAAGTGGAGCTGAACGTACAACATGTGACAGAGCTGTAATGTTTTCTGAACAAGGGAACGAATCGCTTTTAAAGGCATGGAACTATGTTCATATACACAAATGTGTTTATACAGACACACCCATGCATGCGTTGAGAGGTGATTTTTCTTCCTTTTTAGTGCTGGAATACAATTTGGCCAATACTTTAATAAACATTATTTTCTTTGCGTTCAAACTTTTTCATTTCAAAACACAAAAAGCATAATGCTATTGAAAGGGAGTAAAATATACCACCCAAAATATGCCTCTTTGGCATATTGATTATCTTAAGATGATTATTAAAAGAAACCCAGCAGACATGAGAGAATCTCTGAAAACTGAGTAGACATTATCCTTTTAAAAGAACATCTACTTTTATAAGGATAAACTGAAATACTGTTTTCCCCTGTATCTCATGTTTCTAAATTCCCCACATTCCATCTCCATCTTAGTAAAATAAATAAGTCCTACTTTTCTGCAGTGACATTAGATGTCACAATGTGACAGGAAACTTGCTGCCACTTGACAAAGAGAACTGTATCCATTTTTTTTGCTATTAGTTCCAGTTCTCCTGGTAACTTAAATCCTGGGGAAGAACTTGCTCTGCACTGATGAAGGCCGTGTTCTATCCAGAGTTGAACAAATTGTCTTTCTTGCTGGCGCTGGTGCCTTCAACTATCTCCGGAACTTGTCAAGGACGCGGAGGGTCAAGAATAGCTTTCTCATTTTAAACAACGTGACAAAACAGCATAAAGTGTCCCATTTCAGCAAGTCTGCATGAAGTTTATTCCTGCAATCGGTGCAATCAAATCAAATCTGCTCACCAGAAGTCAAATGTATGAACTTCATTCTCCCTTGTAATTCAGGAATTAGAGAGCCATCTACTGGTCTCATCTTCCCAAGTGATTTTCCAAATAGACAGGAGAATATCATGAAGAAGTGAAACATATGCCACAGTTTTAAGCCAAACAAAAAATATTTACCTTTCTCATTATAGTTGGAGAAAATATTTGTATTCTTTCTCCTCTGAGACTGAAGGATAAAATAGAAGTACTTCTATTGGGCAAATTAGATAAAATAGAGACTACATCATACAAGTAAAATAAAATGATAATTTATAGTAATTAAACAGTTAATCAGCAAGTAGTGGAAAATGTGCTACATGTTTAGTTTGCTTTTCTAGAATAAGTATGAGACATGATAACTTCTGTCAGAAAACTTTTATTCTAATTTGAAATAAAAGAAAATTAATAATAAGACACTGAATGGATAATACAATATTTTGGCATCAAAGTAAATGTACAGGACTTGAAGTTAGAACGCCTGAGTCTAAATGTTACATACTCCATTTATTAGCCTGATAATGTGGACTAGCTCACTTAGCCTCACTTTTTCTTTTTTTTTTTGGCAATTTTTTTTTTAACATCCTAATTGGAGTATAATTGCTTTACATTGTTGTGTTAGTTGCTGCTGTATAACAAAGTGAATCAGCTATATGTATACATATATCCCCATATCCCCTCCCTCTTGTGTCTCCCTCCCACCGTCCCTATACCACCCCTCTAGGTGGTCACAAATCACCTAGCTGATCTCCCAGTGCTATGCGGGTGCTTCCCACTAGCTATCTATTTTACATTTGGTAGTGTATATATGTCCATGCCACTCTCTCACTTCGTCTCAGCTTAACCTTCACCCTCCCCGTGTCCTCAAGTCCATTCTCTATGTCTGCGTCTTTATTCCTGTCCTGCACCTAGGTTCATCAGAACCATTTTTTTTTTTTTTTTTTTTTAGATTCCATATATATGTGTTAGCATAGGGTAGGTGTTTTTCTCTTTCTGACTTACTTCACTCTGTATGACAGACTCTAGGTCCATCAACCTCACTACAAATAACTCAATTTCGTTTCTTTTTATGGCTGAGTAATATTCCATTGTATATACGTGCCACACCTTCTTTATCCATTCATCTGTCGATGGACACTTAGGTTGCTTCCATGTCCTGGCTATTGTAAATAGATCTGCAATGAACATTGTGGTATATGACTTTTTTCTTTTTTCTTTTTCATTTATTTATTTATTTTCTTGTTAGTCATCCATTTTATACACATCAGTGTATACATGTCAATCCCAATCTCCCAGTTCATCACACCACCACCCCAACCCCCTGCCACTTTCCCCCTTGGTGTCCATACGTTTTTTCTCTACTTCTGTGTCTCAATTTCTGCTCTGCAAACTGGTTCATCTGTACCATTTTCTAGGTTCCACATACATGCGTTAATATACGATATTTGTTTTTCTCTTTCTGACTTACTTCACTCTGTATGACAGTCGTTGGATGCATCCACATCTCTACAAATGCCCCAATTTCGTTCCTTTTTATGGCTAGTAATATTCCATTGTATATATGTACTACATATTCTTTAACCATTCATCTGTCGATGGGCATTTAGGTTGCTTCCATGATATGGCTATTGTAAATAGTGCTGCAATGAACATTGGGGTTCATGTGTCTTTTTGAATTATAGTTTCCTCTGGGTATATGCCCAGGTGTGGGATTGCTGGGTCATATGTTAATTCTATTTTTAGTTCTTTAAGGAACCTCCATAGTGTTCTCCATAGTGGCTGTATCAATTTACATTCTCACCAACAGTGCAAGAGGGTTCCCTTTCTCCACACCCTCTCCAGCATTTGTTGTTTGTAGATTTTCTGATGATGCCCATTCTAACTGGTGTGAGGTGATACCTCATGGTAGCTTTGATTTGCATTTCTCTAATAATTAGTGATGTTGAGCAGCTTTTCTTGGCCATCTGTATGTTTTCTTTGGAGAAATGTCTATTTAGGTCTTCTGCCCATTTGTGGATTTGGTTGTTTGTTTTTTTAATATTGAGCTGCATGTGCTGTTTATATATTTTGGAGATTAATCCTTTGTCCGACAATTCGTTTGCAAATATTTTCTCCCATTCTGAGGGTTGTCTTTTCGTCTTGTTTATGGTTTCCTTTGCTGTGCAAAAGCTTTTAAATTTCATTAGGTCCCATTTGTTTATTTTTGTTTTTATTTCCATTACTCTAGGAGGTGGATCAAAAAAGACCTTTCTGTGATTTATGTCAAAGAGTGTTCTTCCTATGTTTTCTGCTAAGAGTTTTATAGTGCCCGGTCTTACATTTAGGTCTCTAATTTACTTTGAGTTTATTTTTGTGTATGGTGTTAGGGGGTGTTCTAATTTCATTCTTTTACATGTAGCTGTCCAGTTTTCCCAGCACCACTTATTGAAGAGACTGTCTTTTCTCCATTGTATATTCTAGCCTCCTTTATCATAGATTAGTTGACCATAGGTGCATGGGTTTATCTCTGGGCGTTCTATCCTGTTCCTTTGATCTATATTTCTGTTTTTGTGCCAGTACCATATTGTCTTGATTACTGTAGCTTTGTAGTATAGTCTGAAGTCAGGGAATCTGATTCCTCCAGCTCTGTTTTTTTCCCTCAAGACTGCTTTGGCTATTCGGGGTCTTCTGTGTCTCCATACAAATTTTAAGATTTTTTTTGCTCTAGTTCTGTAAAAAATGCCATTGATTATTTGATAGGGATTACATTGAATCTGTAGATTGCTTTGGGTAGTATAGTCATTTTCACAATATTGATTCTTCCAATCCAAGAACATGGTATATCTCTCCATCTGTTGGTATCATCTTTAATTTCTTTCATCAGTGTCTTATAGTTTTCTGCATACAGGTCTTTTGTCTCCCTAGTTAAGTATATTCCTAAGTATTTTATTCTTTTTGTTGCAATGGTAAATGGGAGTGTTTCCTTAATTTCTCTTTCAGATGGTTCATCATTAGTGTATGGGAATGCAAGAGATTTCTGTGCATTAATTTTGTATCCTGCTGCTTTACCAAATACATTGATGAGCTCTAGTAGTTTTCTGGTGGCATCTTTAGGATTCTCTATGTACAGAATCATGTCATTTGCAAACAGTGACAGTTTTACTTCTTCTTTTCCAATTTGGATTCCCTTTATTTCTTTTCCTTCTCTGATTGCCATGGCTAGGACTTCCAAAACTATGTTGAATAATAGTGGTGAGGGTGGACATCCTTGTCTTGTTCCTGATCTTAGAGGAAATGCTTTCAGTTTTTCACCATTGAGAATGAGGTTTGCTGTGGGTTTGTCGTATATGGCCTTTATTATGTTGAAGTAGGTTCCCTTTATGCCCACTTTCTGGAGAGTTTTTTATCATAAATGTTGTTGAATTTTGTCAAAAGCTTTTTCTGCATCTATTGAGATGATCATATGGTTTTTATTTTTCAATTTGTTAATATGGTATATTACATTGATTGATGTGCGTATATTGAAGAATCCTTACATCACTGTGATAAATCCCACTTGATCATGGTGGATGATCCTTTTGTGGTGTTGGATTCTGCTTACTAGTATTTTGTTGAGGATTTTTGCATCTATATTAATCAGTGATATAGGTCTGTAATTTTCTTTTTTTGTAGTATCTTTGTCTGCTTTTGTTATCAGGGTGATGGTGGCCTCATAGAATGAGTTTGGGAGTTTTACTTCCTCTGCAATTTTTTGGAAGAGTCTGAGAAGGATGGGTGTTAGCTCTTCTCTAAATGTTTGATAGAATTCACCTGTGAAGCCATCTGGTCTTGGACTTTTGTTTGTTGGAAGATTTTTAATCACAGTCTCAATTTTATTACTTGTGATTGGTCTGTTCATATTTTCTATTTCTTCCTGGTTCAGTCTTGGAAGGTTATACCTCTAAGAATTTGTCCATTTCTTCCAGGTTGCCCATTTTATTGGCATAGAGTTGCTTGTAGTAGAATCTTAGGATTCTTTGTATTTCTGTGGTGTCTGTTTTAACTTCTCCTTTTTCATTTCTAATTTTATTGATTTGAGTCCTCTCCCTCTTTTTCTTGATGTGTCTGGCTAATGGTTTATCAATTTTGTTTATCTTCTCAAAGAACCAGCTTTTAGTTGTATTGATCTTTGCTATTGTTTTCTTTGTTTCTATTTCATTTATTTCTGCTCTGATTTTTATGATTTCTTTCCTTCTGCTAACTTTGGGTTTTGCTTGTTCTTCTTTCTCTAGTTCCTATAGGTGTAACATTAGATTGTTTATTTGAGACTTTTCTTGTTTCTTGAGGTAGGCTTGTGTAGCTATAAACTGCCCTCTTAGAACTGCTTTTGCTGAATCCCATAAGGTTTGGATTGTCATGTTTTCATTGGCATTTGTCTCTAGGTATTTTTTGATTTCCTCTTTGATTTCTTCAGTGATCTCTTGGTTATTTAGTAACGTATTGTTTTGCCTTCATGTGTTTGTGTTTTTTACGTTTCTTTCCCTGTAAGTGATTTCTAATCTCACTGCGTTGTGGTTAGAAAAGATGCTTGATATGATTTCAATTTTCTTAAATTTACTGAGGCTTGATTTGTGACCCAAGACGTGATCTATCCTGGAGAATGTTCCAAGTGTACTTGAGAAGAAAGAGTAATCTGCTGTTTTTGGATGGAATGTCCTATAAATATCAATTAAATCTTTCTGGTCTATTGTGTCATTTAAAGCTTGTGGTTCCTTATTAATTTTCTCTTTGAGTGATCTGTCCATTGGTGTAAGTGAGGTGTTAAACTCCCCCACTATTATTATGTTACTGTTGATTTCCTCTTTTAGAGCTGTTAGCAGTTGCCTTATGTATTGAGGTGCTCCTATGTTAGGTTCATATATATTTATAATTGTTATATCGTCTTCTTGGATTGATCCCTTGATCATTATGTAATGTCCTTCCTTGTCTCTTGTAACATTCTTTATTTTAAAGTCTATTTTATCTGATATGAGTATTGCTACTCCAGCTTTCTTTTGATTTCCACTTGCATGGAATATCTTTTTCCATCCCCTCACTTTCAGTCTGTATGTGTCGCTAGGTCTGAAGCGGGTCTCTTTTAGAGAGTATATATATGGATCTTGTTTTGTACCCTTTCAGTGAGCCTGTGTCTTTTGGTTGGAACATTTAATCCATTCACATTTAAGGTAGTTATTGATATGTATGTTCCTATTATCATTTTCTTAATTGTTTTGTGTTTGTTTTTGTACGTGCTTTTCTTCTCTTGTGTTTCCCACTTAGAGGAGTTCATTTAGCATTTGCTGTAGAGCTGGTTTGGTGGTGCTGAATTCTTAGTTTTTGCTTGTCTGTAAAGCTTTTGATTTCTCCATCAAATCTGAATGAGATCCTTGCTGGATAGAGTGATCTTGGCTGTAGGTTTTCCCTTTCATCCTTTTAAATATGTCCTGCCACTCCCATCTGGCTTCTAGAGTTTCTGCTGAAAGATCAGCTGTTAACCTTATGGGGATTTCTTTGTATGTTTTTCTGTTGTTTTTCCTTTTCTGCTTTCAATATTTTTTCTTTGTCTTTATTTTTTGTCAATTTGATTACTATGTGTCTCAGCATTTTTCTACTTGTTTCTATTTTTTCTTTGTATTTAATTTTTGATAGTTTGATTAATATGTGTCTTGGAGTGTTTCTCCTTGGATTTATCCTGTATGGGACTCTGCACTTCTTGGACTTGATTGACTATTTCCTTTCCCATATTAGTGAAGTTTTTCAACTATAATCTCTTCAAATATTTTCTCAGTCCCTTTCTTTTCCTCTTCTTCTTCTGGGACCCCTATAATTCGAATGTTGGTACGTTTAATATTGTCCCAGATGTCTCTGAGACCATCCTGAATTCTTTTCATTCTTTTTTCTTTATTCTGCTCTGTGGTAGTTATTTCTACTATTTTACCTTCCAGGTCACTTATCCGTGCTTCTGCCTCAGGTATTCTGCTATTGATTCATTCTAGAGAATTTTTACTTTCATGTATTGTATTGTTCATCTTTGTTTGTTTGCTCTTTAGTTCTTCTAGGTCCTTGTTAAACGTTTCTTGTACTTTCCCCATTCTATTTCCAAGATTTTGGGTCATCTTTACTATCATTACTCTGAATTCTTTTTCAGGTAGACTGCCTATTTCCTCTTCATTTGTTTGGTGTGGTGGGGTTTTACCTTGCTCCTTACTCTGCTGTGTGTTTCAGTGTCTTCTCATTTTGCTTAACTTACTGTGTTTGGGGTCTCCTTTTTGCAGACTGCAGGTTCATAGTTCCCATTGTTTTTGGTGTCTGCCCCCAGTGGGTAAGGTTGGTTCAGTTGGTTATGTAGGCTTCCTAGTGGAGGTGTCTGGTGACTGTTTTTTGGTGGATGAGGCTGAATCTTGTCCTTCTGATGGGCAGGACCGTGTCTGGTGGTGTGTTTTGGGGTATCTGTGAACTTATTGTGATTTTAGGCAGCCTCTTTGCTAATGGCTGGGGTTGCGTTCCCGTCTTGCTAGTTGTTTGGCATGTGGTGTCCAGCATCGTAGCTTGCTGGTCATTGAGTGGAGCTGGATGTTAGTGTAGAGATGGAGATCTCTGGGAGAGCTCTCACTGATTGATATTACATGTGGCCAGGAGGTCTCTGGTTGTCCAATGTCCTGAACTCGGCTCTCCCACCTCAGAGGCTCAGGCCTGACACCCAGCCAGAGCACAAAGACCCCGTCTGCTACATGGCTGTAGTGCCTTCAGAGTTGGAGAAGCTGGCCTCTAGTGGCTCTCCTTCTGTGCTGCACATTAGAATCACCTGCTTCTTCCTTGTTTTGCCCCAAAGGCAGTGTTCCACAGAGAAAAACAGTAGCCTTGAAAATAGTCACAGCTCTGAGATGGCTTTTTTTTTTCCTTTTTGCTTAGTCGGGTTTCACTTGCTCACAAGGGGCTACGTGCAGAGACCTCGCACCTGGCTCTTCTGAAGAGATTTGCTAGTGTGGAATGGCTGCAGCCAGCACCTCAGCTTAGACGGGTGTGTGCAGAAGTGGGACGAAGGACACTGCATCCAAGATCAGCCTCAGTTTTTTTATCTGATAACTGTGGAAGATAATATCTACCTCACCAATTTATTGTAACATAATTTTCTAAAATTTTTAAAGTTTTATACATGCAGGGTATAAAATGCTGATATCATGGAGTCCAATAAAATGCATGAACTGTTGGAATCTAAACCTGAAGGAGGAGCAATTAAGGTCAGAGTACTTATGGGGGATGTTATAAAGAGCTCCTGGATAACGGAAAATATTTCCAAAAGTGAAAATGAGTTAGATGGGCATTTATAAAGTGCTTAAGTAGGTAAATATAGGACACATCAATCTGAGGGGGAAAAATGTGTTACTCCTTGATTTCCCCATGGATAGTAGCAGTTTAGTTTATATTGAACTGCTGGAAGTTTGGGAGAGGGGTTGGACTAAGTTGAAATTTAATCTCTGGCTAGTTGAACATAGGTTTTAAAAAAATCAGCAGGGGAGAGAATAAAAAATCAAGTATTGAATAAAATGAAGAAGAGGAAGATGATGGAGGTAAAGTGTTCCAGAGAGCATTAGGTGAAAAAGAGAGACTTCATAAAATATGAGTGAAAACGTTGAAAGACTCAAATTAGCTTGGAGAGTAGAAAATAAGAATAATGATGGCTAAAATCTTTGGGATTTCTAGAGGTTTTGTATAAGCATTAGAACTCTAAGGTGAGGGTAGTCGTTACAGGCATGGGCTGGTCTTCTGCAACTGCTAAGTAATGAAATAGACTCCTGTGAGCACACTGCTCCCTTCATTCAAATGTTCATTTTTGTACATCAGAAATTTACATCCCATCTAGACAAAAGGTCTAAGATACCTGGGAAGTTTCTTTACAAAGGGAATTTTAAAGCCCATCTTTACTTCAAAGAGTAAACAAAGGTATGAAAGGGTTTTCTTTGCATGTCTTCATTCAGGAAAACTTATCATGTTTCTTTGGAATATAATAATAAAAAGCTTTATATCATCATTTTCTTTTTAAGGATTGCATGATGAGAGTGAGTAATATAGCTATTGTTAATTTTTAGACAATGAAAGAAAATTAATACTCTGCAATCTTGGGTATTTTCCAAAGCTTTCCAAATTTCAGTACCAATTAAAGAGCATATTTTCCCCTTCAGTATTTCTAATTTAAAAAACTAATTAAGCATGACTTATATTAACATTAATAGCATTAATGGAAAATGCTTAGGATGATTATATTCTTAAATTCTATTTTCTGGATAAAACATTTAACCATCTGCAGTCTCTATATTTGTTGTACAGAATTTAATCTCCATTCTCTCTCACACATACCATCTTTAAAAGCTGAACTCACAGGATACCTCCTTCCTGAAGTAAGTGAATTCCCAGTTCTGTTAAAGTCTGAAGGTGAAATTCACTACAAGTTCTGAAAGCACATCCTGCTTATTTAAAGGATCATCGTCTCCCACAATGAACTAAACTCATGATTATGAAGGTCTTATTTTGCTTCCTTTCCTCTCTCAATTGCATTGCAAAATATCTCTTTTGAACATGAACATTTATGTCACCTCTCAAATGAAAATCACTTCTTCCCTCTGAAGCCCCAGAGGTTTTAATGGATTCCTCAGTTACAGTATTCATTATATTTCCCTTGCATTTTAATTATTGTTGTCATTGTTAATCGATCCTAGCAAAAAGTGTTGTTCAAAATAGGACTCATCCTCTGGGAGTGGTCAGTGGATTGACAGATGACCTTTAGCCCAGTGCAGACCACAAACATACACTCACATCTCTCAGCCCATATCAGGGATATGGATATGACAGGAACAGGAGCAGGAACAGGGCACCTCATCCACTAGGAGTCCTGCTATGTTGATTAGGCCATTTATGCTAGAAATGGAATCATTGTACTTGATTAAAGGGTCTATGCAATGGTGGCCAAAACTAATTAGACATCAAAATTACCAGGGAGCTTAAAAAAATGGGGGGGGGGTGGTCTTACCTAGGCTCTATATTAGAATTCTACATTATGCTTCCCTAGGATTTAGTCCTATAAGTTGTGTCTTTAGGACTCTTTCATTTGAAACCACGGGTTAGTCCAAAAACACCTAGCAAAGTAACTAAGTCCTGAGATACATATAAATTAGTTCGAAGGATTTATAGCTCTACTCTCCAACCTAGCTAACCAAAATTCTTTATAAAGTGTTAAGGCTCAAATCCGATTTAATTTTGTTTGCCTTCCTTTGCCTTGTTTTGTATGTTTCTACCTCAAAGACCATTCAGGGTGGGATAACTTTTGCAATCAGAATTCTGGATACTGTTGTTAGTATCCAGGACATCCTGGCATAATCTAAATCTGCTAGTCCCAACCCAGTGTCCACAATACTTTTTAATACTTATAACTTTATACTGCTCTAATAAATCTAATTGAATAAAAATCA
This sequence comes from Balaenoptera borealis, assembly GCF_965194805.1. NCBI lineage: Eukaryota > Metazoa > Chordata > Mammalia > Artiodactyla > Balaenopteridae > Balaenoptera > Balaenoptera borealis. The sequence continues at coordinate 16,523,238 of NC_138866.1, read as the reverse complement.
GTTTAGAATTTGAGGGAGAGCCATCAAATCACTAAGGTCCACTTTTTATCAGGGATATGTTGATTATGAACCCATAATTCAGGACACATTTAATGGTCCTGGAAATCTTTGGAAAGCTGTGGCTAAGTGCTTGCATTTTTCACATCAAACCACTGGAGTTCAAAGTACATCTTCCACTTACTTGCTTGCAATCATTCTGAAGTTGTGTAGTCTTGCTAAGAATTCATGGCAGAATCCATAAAGTATATTTAGCACAGTGTCCAGAAAATAAATACAAACTACCGGCTAGGTAACACTAATTTTTACTGTGATTATTGTTGTCATCCTATTGCAAATTTAATGATAGTTACCTTTAGCAGTTGGAGAAGTCAAGCTGGTTTACTTAGTTTTGCCCATCCCTCCCTAGTATCCTTGTCAAGCTATTTCTCAGTACTGTTAAATTCACCACTAGTTGATACACTTACTAACTGGACCATTGCCTCCTACAGAGAAATAAGTTATTGAGCACATGTCTCTCGTGTGCCTCTCTTTTGCTTCTATTTCTCAACTGCACTATAAAATGTCTCCTACACATGGAATTCATATATACAAAATTACTATGAGAAGTTTGGAAGTTTTGATTGCAGTATCAGAGACTTCCTTGAGATCATGGGAAAGTCATTTAATGTCCCTTATTCTTATTCCACTTAAAACAGAAAAAGAAATCTGTCCAAAACTTCAGTATTCCTATAGGGAAAAATATCTGTGCAGAATCAGGTAATTACAGTCATTGAATGAGATTCCACTTTGAGATAAATTGATGAAAAGCAAAACCTTTGAAAAAAGGATTAAGTATGTGTATAATGACCCAGACTTTTACCTCTACCATTTGGGTAGTTTTAATCTCTGACTTCTTCATTGTAGTTGATTGAATAAATTGATCTCTTAACTGTAAGAGTTGACTTCTATACATCTCAGACAGTACTTGGTTTCTGTGTGTTCCATAGCTGCTGCATCATGCTGTGAGGATTTATCTGTCCATATGCCTCTGAAAAGATCTCAGTATGAGCTGTTAAATGTTATTGGATTTGGTCAATATTCCATGTGAGTTGGTAAGTACAGCTCAGCTGAGTCACTTGACAAGTCCCTGCAGTTAAGGATTTAATTTGTAACACCTCCCAGAAAAAAGGAATAAAAATAAAGTACCGCTTACATCTACTTTATATAATACGTCTATGTATCTCAATTCCTCCAGAAACTGAAGCTGTTGGGCCAGCTGGACAACTGATAGAGTCTTACATTTTCATAAACAGAGTATCCTAAAAATTTCCTTCCTCCCAAGGTGGCATGAGGAGACGAGAGTCTTTTTCCCATTTAACCCAAGCATTGCTTTAAAAAGATTTGCCATTGTCAAGAAATGTTAATTGCACATGCATCTTTCAGTCTAAAATATAAAAACATTTTTTTCAAACATGAAGCAAATCTCTCAGAATTAAAGAGTAAACAATTTTAGAGATACGGCAATCTATAGAAGTGGATGTTCAGTGGTCAGTACAGGACAATTGGCAGGATATAAGAAAAATAAAAGCAGGGATTCTGGAAGGGTGGTATTTTAATAATTGATGGCTTTTGGATGTGTCTGATGTGAATGAAGGCGTTTCTGTTGAAAGTATAAAATGCCCGACAAGGAGTTAAGAGTGGGCAACATGTGGAGTGATTTCCAGAGCCTGCTAGCTCCCTCTGGATTGCTTAGGCAAACTTTATAGTGGTCTTATCTTTAATATGAAAGGCATAGAGGAAAGATCATCTGAGGAAATAATAATAATTGTGATATCGATGATAATACCAATAGCTAACATTTATTGATTGATAATTATATGTAAGCAGTGTTCTTTTATTCCATTGCTTTATGATATTAAAAAACAAACAAACAAACAAACATGATCTTTAAAACAATAGCAACCACACTAAGGACCTCAGAAATAAGGCAAAGGAGCTTTAATAACATTAGGTCAAAGTGTCAAAAATGAAGAGAATCGATGAGTTCTGTGTATTACATCTCACCAAATAAAGTCTTGATACTCAGCTTGGCATGTAAGACCCTTGGCATTATCTGGCTTTTGTCTCCCTTTCCAGTATCTTCTCAACTTTTCTAATTGCTGTAATCCAGTTTATATTTCTTGGTTTTGATGACAGTTCTTGGATTCATACTGTGTTCAGTGTGCCTTAGCATAGCCTGTTCCTAGTGTTCAGTGGACTTTCCATTCCCCTCTTGTTTACCTGCCAAGCTCCACTTTGTCTTTTCTTCAAGTACTGTGACAGGTATTTGCTTCCTCTGTGAAACATTTTCTGCACAACTGAGAGGGTGGGGAAGCCAGTGAGCCTTGACACTACACAAACTCAAGATTGAACCATATTTTTTTTTCCCTTCTGACATCTTTTTATTATGTTTTCCTTTTATTTATATTGAGATATAACTGACACATAGCATTGTGTAAGTCTGAGGTGCACAATGTGTTGATTTGATACATTTATATACTGCAATATGATCACCATTGTAGCGTTAGCTAACACCTCCATCATGTCACATAATTATCATTTTTTGGTGGTAAGAACAATTAAGATCTAGTCTCAACAACTTTGAAGTATATAATACAATATTTTTAAATATATTCATAATGCTGAGCATTAGAGCTCCAGAGCTTATTCATCTTGTAACTGTCAGTTTGTGCCCTTTGACAAACATTCTTCCCATTTCCCCAGCCCTACAGCTCCTGGTAACCATTCCACTCTACTACTGAGTTCAGCTTTTGTAGATTCCACATATGAGATCACATAATATGTGTCTTTCTCTGTCTGACTTATCTCACTTACCATAATGCCTTCAAGTTTCATCCATGTTGTCACAAATAGCAGGATTTCCTTTATTTCCATGGCTAGAAAATATTTCATTAATTATACATGCATACATACACACACACACACACACACACACACACTCTCTGCATTTTCTTTATCCATTAGTCCATTGAAAAACACTTAGGTTGTTTCCATATCTTGTTTCCATATCATTGTGTATAATGCTGTAAAAAATGAGAGTGCAGACATATTTTCAATATCCTGTTTTCATTTCCCTTGGATATATATATCCAAAAATGGGATTGCTGGATCATATGGTATCTATTTTATAGGTAATAATTCGAGGAAACGCTGTACTATTTCTCATAGTGGTTGGATCAACTTAAATTTCCTTCAACACTGCATAAGTGTTTCCTTTCCTCCACATCTTTGCCAGCATTTGTTATCTCTTGTCTTTTTGATGATAATTATTCTAACAGGTGTGAGGTGATATCTCATTGTGGTTTGGATTTTCATTTCCCTGATCATTAGTTTCATTTCCCTGATAATTAGTTCATCTTTTAATGAACCTCTTGACATTCATATGTACGCTGGAAAAATGTCTATTGAGGTTCCTCTGACCATTTTTTAATCATATTTTAAAATTTATTTATTGAAGTTTATGAGTTCTTTATATATTTTAGATATTAATCCCTTGTCACATAGAATTTACAAATATTTTCCCCATTTCATAGATTACCTTTTCATTTTGTAGATTGTTTCTTTTGCTGTGAGAAGATTTTTAGTTTGATATAGTCCCACTTCTTGACATTTGCTTTTGTTGCTTGTCCTTTTGGTGTCATATCCAAAAAATTCTTGCCAAGACCAACGTTGAGCAGCATTTTCCCTATGTTTTCTTCTAGGGGTTTTATGGTTTGGGGTAATATATTTAAGACCGTAATCTATTTTGAGTTAATTTTTATAAGTGTTATAAGGGTCCGGTTTTATTTTGCTTCATGTGGTTATACAGTTTTCTCAACACCATTTATTGAAGAGAACACCATTTTCCCATTGAATATTCTTGGCTCCCTTTTCAAATATTAGTTGACTGTATATGCAGAGACTTATTCATGGGCTCTTAATTCTGTTCCATAGATTGATGTGTCTATTTTTATGCCAATACCATAATGTTTTGATTACTATAGCTTTGTAGTATAGCTTGCAATCAGGACAAGTGATACCTCCAAGTTTGTTCTTCTTTATCAGGATTGCTTTTTCTATTTGGGGTCTTTGTTCCATACAAATTTTAAGATTTTTTTCTATTTCTGTGAAAAATATCATTGGAATGTTGATAGTGACTAACGATCTTACAGATGGTGTTGGTGGGATGAACATTTTAACAATATTAATTCTTCTGATCCATCAAGGTGGATATCTTTCAATTTGTTTGTGTTCTCTTCAATTTCTTTCATCAAAGTCTTGTGGTTTTCATTGTTCAGATCTTTCATGGTTAAATTTATTCTTGAGTATTTTATTGTTTTTGAGGCTATTATAAATGAGATTGTTTTCTTTATTTTTTTTAAGATATTGATATTCTATTGTTAGTGTATAGAAATACAACCATTTTTGTCTGTTAATTTAATATCTTGCCACCGAACAGAATTCACTAATTAGTTCTACCAATTTCTTGATTGAGGCTTAAGGATTTTCTAAGTATAAGATGAAATTATCTGCAAATAAACACAATTTTTTTTTCCTTTCTGATTAGAATGCCTTTTACTTACTTATTTATTTTGTCTGATTCCTCTAGCTAGGATTTCCTGTACTTTATGAAATAAGAGTAGTGATAGTGAGCATCTTTGTCTTGTTCCTGATCTTAACATAAAAACTATACATCTTTCACTATTTAACATGATGTCAGTGTGGGTTTGTAATACACGGTCATTATTATGTTGAGGTATGTTCCTTCTATACCCAATTTGTTGACATATTTTATCATGAAAACATGTATTTTGTCATATGATATTTTTGCATCTATTGAGATGATCATATGACTTCTTTCATTATTACAATGTATCATATTTCTTGACTTGAGTATGTTGAACCATCCTTGCATCCAAGAGATAAATCTCACTTGTTCATGGTGAATGACCTTTTTAATGTGTTGTTGAATTTGATTTGCTAATATCTTGTTGAAAAATTTTGCATCTATATTCATTGGAGGTGTTGGTCTACAGTTTTCTTGCATTTTTCTTATCTGGCTTTGGTATCAGAATAATGCTGGCTGTGTAAAGTAAGTTTGAGAGTACTTCCTTTCTTTCAATTTTTGGGAAAATTTGAGAAGGATTGGTGTTAATTCTTTTTTAATGTTTAGTAGAATTCAGCACTGAAACCACCTGGTCCTGGGCTTTTCTATATTGGGAAGATTTATGATTAATGATTCAATCTCCTTACTCATCATTGACTTATTAATATGTTGAATTTCTTCATGATTCAGTCATATCAACTTGCATATTTCTAGAAATATAACAATTTCTTCTAGGTTATTCAATTTATTCACATACAATTGCCCACAGTTGTTTCTAATCCTGTGTATTTCTGCGGTCTCAATTGTACTGTCTCCTCTTTCATTGCAGATTTTATTAGTTGTCTCTTTTTTTTTTTTTTTTTTTTTACTTAGTCTAGCTAAAGCTTAGTCTTTTAAAAAATCTTTTCAAAAAACCAGGTCTTAGTTTCATTGATTTTTTTTTTAACATCTTTATTGGAATATAATTGCTTTACAATGTTGTGTTGATTTCTGCTGTATAACACAGTGAATCAGCTATATGCATACATATATCTCCATATCCCCTCCCTCATGCATCCCACCCTCCCTATACCCCCTCTAAGTGGTCACAAAGCACTGAGCCGGTCAACCTGTGCTATGCAGCTGCTTCCCACTAGCTATCTATTTTACATTTGGTAATGTATATATGACAATGTTACTCTCTCACTTCGTCCCAGCTTATCCCTCCCCCTCCCCATGTCCTCAAGTCCATTCGCTATGTATGCATCTTTATTCCTGTCCTGCACCTAGGTTCTTCAGAACCATTTTTTTTTTAAATTCCATATATATGTCTTAGCATATGGTATTTGCTTGTCTCTTTCTGACTTACTTCACTCTGTATGACAGACTCCAGGTTCTTTCACCTCACTAAAAATAACTCAATTTCGTTTTTTTTATGGCTGAGTAATATTCCATTGTATATATGTGCCACATCTTCTTTATCCATTCATCTGTAGATGGACACTTAGGTTCCTTCCATGTCCTGGTTATTGTAAATAGTGCTTCAATGAATATTGTGGTATATGACTCTTTTTGAATTATGGTTTCCTCAGGGTATATGCCCAGTAGTGTGATTGCTGGGTCATATGGTAGTCATATTTTTAGTTTTTTAAAGAACCTCCATACTGTTCTCCATAGTGGCTGTATCAATTTACATTCCCACCAACATTGCAAGAGGGTTCCCTTTTCTCCACTCCCTCTCCAGCATTTATTGTTTGTATATTTTTTGATGATGGCCATTCTGACCAGTGTGAGGTGATACCATATTGTAGTTTTGATTTGCATTTCTCTAATCATTAGTGATGTTGACCATCCTTTCATGTGTTTGTTGGCAATCTGTATATCCTCATAGGAGATGTGTCTATTTAGGTCATCTGCCCATTGTTGGATTGGGTTGTTTGTTTTTTGATATTGACCTGCATGAGCTGCTTGTATATTTTGGAGATTAATCCTTTGTCAGTTGCTTCGTTTGCAAATATTTTCTCCCATTCTGAGGGTTGTCTTTTCATCTTGTTTATGGTTTCGGTTGCTGTGCAAAAGCTTTTAAGTTTCATTAGGTCCCATTTGTTTATTTTTGTTTCTATTTCCATTTCTCTTGGAGGTGGGTCTAAAAGGATCTTACTGTGATTTATGTAACAGAGTATTCTGCCTATGTTTTCTGCTAAGAGTTTTATAGTGTCTGGCCTTACATTTAGGTCTTTAAACCATTTTGAGTTTATTTTTATGTATGGTGTTAGGAAATGTTCTAATTTCATTTTTTTACATGTAGCTGTCCAGTTTTCCCAGCACTGCTTATTGAAGAGGCTGCTTTTTCTCCATTGTATATTCTAGCCTCCTTTATCAAAGATAAGGTGACCATATTTGCATGGCTTTATCTCTGGGCTTTCTATCCTGCTCTGTGGATCGATATTTTTGTTTTTGGGCCGGTTCCATACTGTCTTGATTATAGTAGCTTTGTAGTATAGTCTGAAGTCAGGGAGCCTGATTCCTCCAGCTCCGTTTCTCTTTCTCAAGATTGCTTTGGTTATTCAGGGTCTTTTGTGTTTCCATACAAATTGTGGAATTTTTTGTTTTAGTTCTGTGAAAAATGCCATTGGTAGTTTGATAGGGATTACATTGAATCTGTAGATTGCTTTGGGAAGTATAGTCATTTTCACAATGTTGATTCTTCCAATCCAAGAACACGGTATATCTCTCCATCTGTTTGTATCATCTTTAATTTCTTTCATCAGTGTCTTATAGTTTTCTCCATATAGGTCTTTTGTCTCCTTAGGTAGGCTTATTCCTAGGTATTTTATTCTTTTTGTTGCAATGGTAAGTGGGAGTGCTTCCTTAATTTCTCTTTCAGATTTTTCATCATTAGTGTACAGGAATGCAAGAGATTGTTGTGCATTAATTTTGTATCCTGCTACTTTACCAAATACATTGATTAGTTCTAGTAGTTTTCTGGTAGCATCTTTAGGATTCTTTATGTATAATATCATGTCATGTGAAAACAGTGACAGTTTTACTTCTTTTCCAATTTGGATTCCTTTTATTTGTTTTTCGTCTCTGATTGCTGTGGCTAAAACTTCCAAAACTATGTTGAATAATAGTGGTGAGAGTGGGCACCTTTGTCTTTTTCCTGATATTGTTGGAAATGGTTTCAGTTTTTCACCAGTGAGAAGGATGTTGGCTGTGGGTTTCTCATATATGGCCTTTATTATGATGTAAGTTACCTCTATGCCTTCTTTCTGGAGAGTTTTTAATCATAAATGCATGTTGAATATTGTCAAAAGCTTTTTCTGCATCTATTGAGATTATCATATGGTTTTTATCCTTCAATTTATTAATATAGTGTATCACACAGATTGATTTGCATATATTGAAGAATGCTTGCATTCCTTAGATAAACCCCACTTGATCATGGTGTATGATCCTTTTAATGTGCTGCTGGATTCCGTTTACTAATATTTTGTTGAGGATTTTTGCATCTATGTTCATCAGTGATATTGGCCTGTAGTTTTCTTTTTTTTGTAATATCTTTGTCTGGTTTGGGTATCAGGGTGATGGTGGTCTCATAGAATGATTGTGGGAGTGTTCCTTCCTTTGCTATATTTTGGAAGAGTTTGAGAAGGATAGGTGTTAGATCTTCTCTAAATGTTTGATAGAATTCGCCTCTGAAGCCATCTGGTCCTGAGCCTTTGTTTGTTGGAAAATTTTTAATCACAGTTTCTATTTCAGTATTTGTGCTTGGTCTGTTGATATTTTCTATTTCTCCCTCGTTCAGTCTTGGAAGGTTGTACTTTTCTAAGAATTTGCCCATTTCTTCCAGGTTGTCCATTTTATTGGCATATCGGTGCTTGTAGTAATCTCTCATGATCCTTTGTATTTCTGTAATGTCAGTTGTTACTTCCCCTTTTTCATTTCTAATTTTGTTGATTTGAGTCTTCTCCCTTTTTTTCTTGATGAGTCTGGCTAATGGTTTATCAATTTTGTTTATCTTCTCAAAGAACCAACGTATAGTTTTACTGATATTTGCTATTGTTTCTTTCATTTCTTTTTTATTCATTTCTGATCTGATCTTTATGATTTCTTTCCTTCTGCTAACTTTGGGTTTTTTGTTCTTCTTTCTCTAGTTGCTTTAGGTGTAAGGTTAGGTTGTTTATTTGAGGTTTCTTATTTCTTGAGGTAGGATTGTATTGCTATAAACTTCCCTCTTAGAACTGCTGTTGCTGAATCGCATATGTTTTGGGTCATCGTGTTTTCATTGTCTCTTGTTTCTAGGTATTTTTTGATTTCCTCTTTGATTTCTTCAGTGATCTCAGTTATTTATTTGCGTGTTGTTTAGTCTCCATGTGTTTGTATTTTTTACAGGTTTTTTTCTTTCCTGTAATTGATATCTAGTCTCATAGCATTGTAGTCGGAAAATATACTTGATACGATTTCAACTTTCTTAATTTTACCAAAGCTTGATTTGTGACCCAAGATATGATCGATCATAGAGAATATTCCATGAGCATTTGAGAAGAAAGTATTCTGTTGTTTTGGGGTGGAATGTCCTGTAAATATCAATTAATTCCATCTTGCTTAATGTGTCATTTAAAGCTTGTGTTTCCTTACTTATTTTCATTTTGGATAATCTGTCCATTGGCGAAAGTGGGGTGTTAAAGTCCCCTACTATGATTGTGTTACTATCGATTTCCCCTTTTATGGCTGTTAGCATTTGCCTTATGTACTGAGGTGCTCCTATGTTGGGTACATACATATTTACAGTTGTTATATCTTCTTCTTGGATTGATCCCTTGAACAGTATGTAGTATCCTTCTTTGGCTCTTGTAATAGTCTTTATTTTAAAGTCTATTTTGCCTGATATGAAAATTGCTACTCCAGCTTTCTTTTGATTTCCATTTACATGGAATATCTTTTTCCATCCCCTCACTTTCAGTCTGTATGTGTCCCTAGGTCTGAATTGGGTCTCTTGTAGACAGCATATATATGTGTCTTGTTTTTGTATCCATTCAGCTAGTCTATGTCTTTTGGTTTGAGCATTTAATCCATTTACATTTAAGGTAATTATCAATATGTATGTTCCTATTTCCATTTTCTTAATTATTTTGGGTTTGTTTTCATAGGTCTTTTCCTTCTCTTGTGTTTCTTGCCTAGAGAAGTTCCTTTAGCATTTGTTGTAGAGCTGGTTTGGTGGTGCTGAATTCTCTTAACTTTTGCTTGTCTGTAAAGTTTTTAATTTCTCCATTGAATCCGAATGAGAGTGTTGCTGGGTAGAGTAATCTTGGTTGTGTTTATTTTCCCTTTTATCACTTTAAATATGTCCTGCCACACCCTTCTGGCTTGCAGGGTTTCTGCTGAAAGATCAGCTGTTAGCCTTATGGGTATTCCTTTGTATATTATTTGTTGTTTTTCACTTGCTGTTTTTAATATTTTTTCTTTGTATTTAATTTTTAATTGTTCGATTAATATGTGTCTTGGCTCCTTGGATTTATCCTGCATGGGACTCTCTGCATTCCCTGGACTTCAGTGGCTATTTCCTTCCCCATGTTAGGGAAGTTTTCATCCGTAGTCTCTTCAAATATTTTTCCTTTCTTTTTCTCTTCTTCTTCTTGGAACCCTATAATTCGAATTTTGGTGTTTTTAATGTTGTCCCAGAGGTCTCTGAGACTGTTCTCAATTCTTTTCCTTCTTTTTTCTTTATTCTGATCTGCGGTAATTATTTCCACTATTTTATCTTCCAGGTCATTTACTCATTCTTCTGCCTCAGTTATTCTGCTATTGATTCCTTTATGGATTTTTAAATTTCATTTATTGTGTTGTTCATCACTGTTTGTTTGCTCTTTAGTTCTTCTAGGTCCTTGTTAAAAGTTTTTGTGTTTTATCCGTTCTATTTCCAAGATTTTGGATCATCTTTACTATCATTACTCTGAATTCTTTTTCAGGTAGACTGTCTATTTCCTCTTTATTTGTTTGGTCTAGTGAGTTTTTACCTTGCTCCTTCATCTGCTGCATATTCCTCTGCCTTCTCATTTTTCTTAACTTACTGTGTTTGGGGTCTCCTTTTCGCAGGCTGCAGGTTCATAGTTCCCATTGTTTTTGGTGTCTGCTCCCAGTGGGTATGGTTGCTTCAGTGGCTTGTTTAGGCTTCCTGGTGGAAGGGACTGGTGTCTGTGTTCTGGTGGGTGAGGCTAGATCTTGTCTTTCTGGTGGGCAGGTCTGCATCTGGTGGTGGGTTTTGGGGTGTCTGTGAACTTAGTGTGATTTTAAGCAGCCTCTCTGCTAATGGGTGGGGTTTTGTTCCTGTCTTGCTAGTTGTTTTTCATGGGGCGTCCAGCACTGTAGTTTGCTGGCCGTTGGGTAGAGCTGGGTCTTAGCATTGAGACAGAGATCTGTGGGAGAGCTCTCGCTGATTGATATTACGTGGCGCCAGGAGGTCTTTGGTGGTCCAATGTTCTGAACTCGGCTCTCCCACCTCAGAAGGTCAGGCCTGACACCCGGCCAGAGCACCAAGACCCTGTCAGCCACACGGAAGCCAAGGAAGAGGTTTCAGGAGAAACCAAATCTTCTGTCATCTTGATCTTAGACTTCCATCCTCCACAACAGTGAAAAAATAAATTTCTGTTGTTCAAGCCACCCAATCTTCTGATATTTTTTTTGGCAACCTTAGAAGATTGGCAGAAGCCCCTCTGTGCCATTGTCTCTGAGGGCTGCTGCCTGCCTTGGTCCCAGTCCAGCAGCCCCTTGGCACCCAGGAATTGGATCATGAAGCCCCAGCAGTGGCCCATATCTGTTCCAGCTGCTCACGGACACCTCAGAGGCCCCAGCACTCTATTGATCTCTTCTTTTGCTTTATAAATCCCTATTTCACTTATTTTCACTCTGATTTTTGTTATTTCCTTCCTTCTACAAACTTGGGCTTAGTTTGTTCTTCTTTTCTAATTCCTTGATGTGTATAGTCAGGTGGTTTATTTGAGATCTTTTTTTTTCTTAAAATATGCATTTATCTCTTTAAGCTTCCCTCTAAGGAGTTCTTTTGCAACATCTCATAGGTTTTGATATGTTGTGTTTCAATTTTCATTTATTTTGAGATATTTTTATTTCCCTTTTGACTTCTTTGATCTATTGGTTGTTCATGTGTGCTGCTTAATTTCTACATGTTAGTAAAATTTCCAGCTTTCCTGTTGTTATTTATCTCTAGTTTCATTCCATTGTGATTGGAAAAGATACTTGGTATGATTTCAATTTTCTTAAATTTGCTAAGACTTGTTTTGTGGCCTACTATATGACTATCCTGGCGAAAATTTCATGTATATTTGAGAAGAATGGGTATTCTACTACTCTTAGGTGGAATATCCTATATATGTCTATTAGGTCCATTTGATCTAATGTATGGCTCAAATCAATGTTCCCTTGTTGATTTTCTGTTTAGGTGATCTATCCATTGCTGAAAGTTCTGTATTAAAATTCTCTACTATTATTGCATTGTTGTCTACTTGTCCCTTTAAATCTGTAGGTATTTAAATAATATATTTAGGTGTTCACCAGTTGGGTGGGTATATATTTACAATTTTTATACCTTCTTGATGAGGTGACCCCTTTATAATTATATAATGATATTCTTTGTCTCTTGGTACTATCTTTGGCTTAAAGTCTATTTTGTCTCATCTAAGTATGGCTACCCCCTCTTTCTTTAGGTTTTTACTTGGGTAAAATATCTTTTCCTATCTCATCACTTTGAGCTTATGTATGCTTAAAGCTGAAGTGAATCTCTTGTAGGTAACAGAGTTGGGTCTTTTTTTGTTTAATCTGTTCAGCCACTATGTGACTTTTAATTAGAGAATTCAGTCTATTTCCATTTAGAAGATTTATTGATGTGTGAGGGCTTAGTATGCCATCTTGTTGTTTTATGGCTGATTTTTGTTCCACTATTCATTTTATTCTCTCTTGCTGCCTACCTTTGTGAATTGGTGTTTATCTGTGGTGATATGCTCTGATTCCCTTCTCTTTATCTTTTGTGAATCTGCTATAGGTTTTTCTTTTGTGGTGACTATGAAGCTTTCATCAAATAACTTATAAGTCTATTTTATGCTGAGAGCAACTTAACTTTGATCACATAAGAAATTTTATTCTTTTACTCCTCCCCTTTTATGTTTTTAATGTCAAAATTTACCTCTTTTTGTATTCTCTATTCATTAAGAAATTATAACAGTTATTTTTATTACTCTTTTAAACTATAATATATTTAGTTAGCACGTCATAATATTACAAACTTAGAGGTTTCTGAATCTGACAGTATATATTTGCCTTTACCTGTGTGTTGTATATTTTTATATGTTTTCATGTTACTAATCAGCATCTTTTTATTTCAGCTTAAAGAACTCCTTCCGGCATTTCTAGTAAAGCAGATCTAGTGGTAAAGTCCTTCCGTTTTTGTTTGCCTGGGAAAGTCTTTATTTATCCTTCATTTCTGAAAGATAAATTTGCCAATGTAGTATTCTTGGTGACCATTTTTCTCTTTCAGTACTTTGAATACATCTTTCCACTCTCTTCTTCCTGAAACTTTTCTTCTGAGAAATCCACTGATAGTCCAGTGAAAGTTCCTTTGTAGGTTACCATCTTTTTTATTTGCTGATTTTAAGATTCTCTCTTTATCTGTGATTTTTTAACAGCTTCATTATGATGTATCTTGGAGAGGATTGTTTTGAACTGAAATAATTAGATGACATATTCATTTCAGGAACTTAGATGTCCAAGTCTCTCCCCAGGTTTGGGAAGTTCTCAGCCATTATTTCTTTAAATAAGCTTTCTGCTCCCTTTTTCCTCTCTTCTCCTTCTGGAATTCCAATGATTCTGATATTCGTTTTTTTGATGATGTTTCATAGATCATATTGGCTTTCTTCGTTCTTTTTCATTCTTTTTTCTTTGTTCTCCTCTAATGGGGTTATTTCCAAGTTCCTTAATCTTGTACATCTTCTCTTGATCTTACAATGCACCAGGACAGGTATTGGTAACCTCTCTTTTGTTTTCCTGATTAGCCCTACTGCTCAACATTATAGTTTCTCCCTTGCCAGTAGACCCTGGCTTGTTTTCTGCATACATTCTCTATTTCCCCGAGAGTGCTCTCACTGCCATGCTCAGAAGTGTGCACAAGGAGCTGGCTATAGAGCTGTGGGTTTGGCACTCAGGTTACTGGGGGTGCCTGTACATGAGGTTTTCCCAACAGCTCATGGGCAGGCTTCCTGCTAGAGTCTAGAAGGCATTCAGCAGGAACCATGTTCCTTTCATGCCCTCTGATATTCTTATCCACCTTTTCTTCCATCTCCTCCCTCTCCACAGTCATGGAGCTCTTGTTTTAATACTCTGGGTGCTGCAAGAGAGAGATAGGTTTCTATAGCAGCTTCTGGCACAGCTGTGGAAGCTGAGAACTCATTCACTACCCTCACTTTTCCCCCAAGGGAGAGATGCTCAGTCCTTCTTCTCTAAGCTGTGCTGCCTAGGTGGAGGGATGATGTGGCAAAGATCCTCTTACCCACTCCACTGTGTCCCACCTCATTTTTTTTTTTTTTTTTTTTTTTGGCTACAGTGGAATGCTGAAACTTTTCCAGAAACCTGGAGTTATGCAAAGGCTCTCTTGTCCGTGGGTATCTGCCCAAGTCAGTATTTTCCAGGTACTTCCAGATGGAGGCTGAGAGCATCTGGAGACAGTTCACAGGATCCTGCCAGTTCCAGAGCCCATATAGGGATTTGTCTGCCTTAATTAACACACAGGTGGGTGAGACCCTTACCAGGTCTCTTAGTGCATGGTGCTGGCTTCCACAGTTCCCTCAAAGACACTTTTGTTTGTGAATAGATGTCGAATTTCAGAGGTTAAAGGAAGGAAAATATGAGGTACATCTTATGCCAGCATGATGTGGATATCACTCTGGACTATGCATTTATTAAACATTTTTATATTTTGTTTATCAAAGATTTTATATTAATTCTTAGTTTATAAAATATTGCATTAAACTATTATCTTGGTTACTGAGTTTTTGGATCCCCATTTAAATGGTGTGCTCTAGAAGAGTGCCTTACTCTCCTCACCCTAATACTGGCCCTGCTTCCCTGATCACTCACCATGCAAGATAAAAGTAGTCACCCTCTCCCTTTTCTTTCGTAAAAAATTATATTATTACACAATGATGTTTACACATTGTTAAGCATTGCTTATACCCATTTAATTCTCAAAAATATGAAAAGGATATTATATAAACAAATTTAAGGTAGATAATAGTGTTTTCCCCATTTCACAGATGTGAACACTGATGTTTGGAGTTATACGTAATTATCCAATGCTATACACTAGTGAGTGTTGGACCAGGAATGTGAAACCTAGTCTCTCTAACAGCAGATACTCCACTTTTAAACAGAATACTATATTGAACACATTTTTAGCTTCTGGTAGCCCCTGAAGGAAGGAGATGATAGAGAATGGCTGTTTCTGTTGCAGTTGGGAAAGCTGTGAAAGTTGTGGACCCTTCTCCAGCCTAAGGAAAATGAGCTGATTCGAAGAATTGTGAAATCAGTTCTTACAGAGAAACTTAGGGGTCAGCTTCCCAAAACGAATTTCCTTCTCCAAAGTTATGCCCACATTTTTAGGCTCTTACATTCCATATTCCCTAGAATTGCTACCACCTCTTAGGTACTCAAGAGACATTTAACGGAAATCAATATGTACTTGTAACTGTCACTGACAGGGAAAGGTGGAGTCTTGTTTCCCAATATTTCAGAGTAACTTGCTCCTGCAAAATTATTAGGTCTGTGTGACTTTTTGGCCAACCTGGCTTCAAATAAAGTTATTTCAATAGATAATGAAAGTCCTCCAAGCTCACAAGACAAGGAAGACCTTAATTAAAATCAATGAAGAAAAAAATCTGTAAAAACAATTAAGCAGTGAAGTTGACTCCGTTTAATTTGGGGTCTGAAGGTCTTCTTGGGAAATTACTGAATCATTGGGGTGATTTAATTTGACTGCCTTGAATTAAGTTTTGGTGTACTAGAACTGTCTCTCAGATATTGTAAAATGTGCAATCCTGAGAAGCATTACAGAAACGGTAAAACTCCTAAGAGAAAGTAAAACATTTAAAGAATCAATTAGATAGAGGAGTCAGCTATCTTCTGGAATAGATTCTTTCAGTTGACATATTTTAAGAGCTGTTTGTTCCAGAAAAAAAAAGCTGAAAGTTTTAATATAAATTTTATCATAAGAAGGGTCTATACTTTAGACTTTTTCTAGAATTCAGTGTTTATTGAAAGAAATAAGTCAGTGAACAAAATAGATCGGGGGGGCTATGTGATTCAATTCTGTCCAAAACTTAACAAATAAACAAAAATCGGGCCTAAGGCCTTATGTTTAAATAATTAGAGAAACATAAGCTTTCTCTCTCACTCTCTCTCTTTTTTATTTAATGGATTTGAACCAAGAGAATGTGAGCCTGAGTCTGCTAGGGTCACCATGGGAAGAGAGAAAAAAATGGAGAGCAGCCAAAACTTGATATCATTTGGACTCCTGGATCAAATTGATTCTGGAGCCTACACCTAAGCTTTTTAATATTGTTACTCTTCTGCATAATACAGTTTGGATCTGGTTTTCTCTTGCCTGTGAACAGTGAAGTAAATATTTGTTAAGAACCTTATTTTCTCCCACCTGACTTTCAATCAGGTGATACCATTTCATGAATGAAATGTACACCTTCACTCAGGATATATTAGTAGGAAATAGTTAATCCTCATTTTTAAGAAAGGTTTCTTTGTGAGCAATATTTTTCTCTTAAAGATACTTGATCTATTTGGAGAGTTTTATAATTTATCTCAAATTTGCATATGTACAAACACTGAATAGGTTTTTGAAAAATTCAGCCTTTAAATTGTATGAAGCTCTCTCTCTTTTGAAAGTATGATTTAAGCAAATAGGGAATCATAAAACAGGTTATAATCTGAGATTTCATAATTTGTTATACAGGACTGATCTTACTACAGTCAATTGACGGTAGTTATAGGCAGATGAGGCATAAATAGTGAAAGCTACAGTTCTAAAATGAATTCAGGATAACAATGGTTGACTAATGGATGGAGAGCATTACATTGAAAAAATATAGTATAAATAATTTGAAATATCAATATGACCTAGTTTCTTTAATTTCTTAAACCTATGAACTTGTCAAGTAAGTCACTGTTGTACCACCATCAAAATGGATTGTTTCTGTTAATTAAATCCCTCCCCCAAATATTTATTTAGGGGTAAAAAAAGAGAAACAGCCAAACTAATGATATCCAGTTGTGTGAATTTTCACTTCCTTGGCTGAGTCAGTCTCATGCAGACATATGTATTTAGGAAATCCATGTCCAGATACTTTGGTTAATGATGAACTTGTTCTGCAATTGTTTAACTCCCTTTGGCTTTTCTTTCCCCATCTGTAATGGGTGACACATCCCCCACTGAGTCACTCTGGACTTTAAATTATGAAACCATGCCAAAGTTCTTTGCAAAAATAAAGTGTTCTGTATGTGATTCATAATCAAAATAATGATGTTAACCTCCACAGGGTCTCCTAAAAATAATTATGCTTATAGACTCCAATTCAGTACAGCTGGCTTGAGTTTCATTTTGAAACCCATATTAAGTTAGAAGCATTTGATCAAGTAAACTCAGCTTTAAAAGCAATAGACAAGCTACAGAAGAGGCGGGGAATCTAGTTATGAAGAGACCAAGTAGAAAGAGCCAGAATGTGGGTTTTTTTGGTAATTTGTGTACATAAACACAGATCATTTCCCAAAGAAAGGAAGTAATTCCTTGTTAGAGAGAGAGAGAAAGTTGATAAAGCCAGATGGGTTAATATACTTTGGAAGAACAATGATAATAGTTTCCATTGATTGATGGTATTGTTTGCACCAGAAACTAGCTGAGCTATACACATGTATTTTCTCAATTATTTCATAAACAACTTTAAGATTTGTGTATTATTAAATTCCACATTTTACCAAAAAGGAAACTGAACCTTTAAGAGGTTAACTTGCTTTACCAGAATTACAGATTAGTTAGTGATAAAATAGGTATTCATACCAAGCTTGGCGAGTTGCTAGAAAGTACAATATATAACAAGAAGCACCATATTCCCCATTTACTAAGTCATGTGTACCTAAAAACAACAATTTTGATCATACTTGAGATGAGCAACATAATCTACAACCTTATTTTTAAATTTAAAGTAGTTGATAGACTAATTTTTTTCTTTTCTTTTCTTCTCTCTCTCTCTTTTTTCCCATTAATCAATCCTTACTATCATGAAGAGTGAAAAATGACAATCATAATCAGGCAAAAGAGGATTTTTTTTCCCACAAATCTTAATTACACCAAAATGTGGCTGAAGATTGCAATAGGATTCCAAGGAAGCCCAAAAATGGTTAGTGGATACTGTATATCAGTCAGAACTTCTAATTGTCAGTGACAGAACCCCAGGGCAATAAGCTAAAGCAATGAAAAAGTCTGGGCAGACTAATTGGATGATATAAATGGTAATTCCAAGAGTAGATATAGCTTCAGGCACAGCTAGAAGCCAGAGCTGAAATGATCACAAAGCCTTTTACTTTCTTCCCAAGCACACCCACCCATCTTTCAGTTTGGCTTCCCTTTGTGTAGGTCTCACTCTTTTGATGGGACAGTGGCTCCCAACACCTTCAAGATCATAGACCCAACTTAGCGGGTGTAGCAGAATGAATTTCATCCTTCTCCCCTGTATCTGTGGGTCAATTTCAGGTAAGGAGTATGAACGACTTGCTTGGAATACGTGTCCAAACTTCGGACCAGTCAATGCTACCAACAGGTGGAGTCTGGGGAGGTAGAGACCCACACATACCTGTTCCCTATTCTAATCTTAAATGGGAGGAAAGGACACAGAGAAGAGAAAGTGAGAAATATTCATTATAGAAGCTGCTGTTTTCCTATGTGCCATATATAATATCTTATTTTGTCCTCACAAACATCTAACGAAGTAGTGTTATTATCCTTATTTTAGAAAAATTGAGGTTCAGGGATTTTAAGCATTTGGTATATTTTAATACAAGTGTCATCTCCAACATACGTACATGCTCTGAGCCACAATATATTACGCCTCTAGGAAAGACTGATGTCACTTACCTATCGAAGATGCAGATTACTTTTCTTACTCTGTGCCAAAGCTATGCAGACATAATAAACCATACTGGATACCTAGAAATTGGGAAAATCCTCCATTTCCTTTAAATATGACCTAGGCTTTCCAAAATTTTATGAATAACAAGACTTATCTGTAGGGAGGTGGAAACTGGGTCTGCCTAGGTCTTCACAAACTGTGATGGAAATTTCCTTGTTACTTTATTATCACATAGGGAAAGTTTATACTGCTCAGCATTCCTATTTCTACTTTCCTTACCAACCTGATTGAGGCTGATTGAATTAGACATACTGGCTTGCAAGTTTTTTAAAAAAGAAGCTCATTTACAGGAAGGCAGGGGCTAAAATAAAGGATATAGTATAGGCTTTTCTTCAAACCTTTCTACCTCTCTTCTACACAGGGATAAAGACTTCACTCTGATATGGATTTGTAAGCATATGGAACCCTCTGAAGTAGAAATAGTGAATGTGATGGAATGAGTCCCCCCTGCCTTCGGCTATGAATGATTCACCATTTATTTACCTTAGGAAAACAGAGAATAAAAGGGACAAGATTTTGTCCCTTTAGAAGACTCCATTTTTATAGCTCTAGGCTATTTGACACAGAAGAGGATTGGGTGGTGTTTCTCTTAGTGTTTACTCCCGGAAATGGAAGACAGTGATATTATTTTTTGTTCAGTTCTAAATTTACTAATGTTTCTGTAGTGTTTTAAATTATCTCCTTTTAAATGTTTTTGTTCTATTCCAAGTTTTCTTTACAAATTCTCCTTTATACTCTAATACCTTCTTTGGCTGATATGTAAATGGTGGACATAATTATTAGTATAAGATATTGTAGCGCATGTATTAGGCTAGTTTCAATAACAATCCCTAAAAGAAGTTTATACATAAGTTGTCTTATAAGTTCACATAACCTAAGACTACAGTGTAGAAAATAATACCATCGTGAGGTTGTACCATGGGTGTAGGCAACAGATGATGACCCTGATTTCTAAAATTATTTTATCTCAAGAGATTTAGTCAATTTGTCCCAACCAATGTATATTAAACACTGACTAAAAACTGAGCAGTGTTTTTGGAAGTCTGGGAGCCACTGGTGAAAAATATGTGACTGTCCAACTGCCGGGAAGGCCATAGTGCATTCTATGCCAGCTACAGCCTGTGGAGGATAAATAGACACATTCTTAACTAATTACGTGTCTAGAACCTGAAATCCCCAAGAGCATTCTTAAAGTTCTAGAATTCCAAGCTGAGATATTTAGAAGCACCACAACATCTTAATTTTGCAAATGTATCATTTTTTTCAGAGAAACTTAGTATGACCTTTCACTACTCATCTTTAAAGGATTCCTTGCACTCAAATAAATTGTTGATTTTGACAAGCACAATAGCCTAGTCAAAAAGTTATTAACACTCAGTAACATTATGCCTACAGAAAAAGTAAACATCCAAATTTAATGGCACATAAAAAATATGGAAGCAGTGTTTGCTTAAGAGGTCACAACATCACTTTCTTCTTGGAACCAATTTAGAATATGACTTAGAGAATATAAAATCTATTTGAAAATAGTTTTTTCTTACTTTTCTTGTAAGATGTTACTTTTGAGTGCATTTTTATTTTATTTTTATTATTTCCCAGTTTTGTTTTTAAGTCTGCTAGATTGAAGTATGATTAAGATATTGAACCAAATAGAGCATGAGTTGGTACTTGGTTGAGAAAAGACTGAAGATAGTATTTAGGAAATTTTTAATATTTATTGTAATTTTCTGCTGAATTAACTTGCAAACTATCTTAAAAACCCTAGGATGATATTGATGACTCTACCTCTCTATTTATCTTCTATCTATCTGTCATCTATCTATCTATATCTATCTATATCTATCTATCTATCTATCTATCTCTTGCAAACATTTAAGTTTAATATGGTTCTCATTGCCAGTTTGAAATATTATTGACTCTCTTTTTCTGAAAAATGGTGCAGATACTGAGATGGGAAGGCAACAAGAGAAATGTAATTTTTTTTTTTTTTTTTTTGAGGCTTTGTTAACAGTATAAAGTCTCCTGCTATAATCTTGCCTGGAGACAGGCTCAGTCACAGTACTTCAGGAACTACATAATTGCTGTCAAAGAAGTTTAGCCTATTTCAACCAAAACTAAGTCAGGCTTCAAAGTCATATTATGGAAAAAAAGAGTGGGAGAAGTTAGCTTATTCTCACTGGTTAAGTGATGAGTCCATAATGATCTAACCTCAGATTAAAACGTTGCACCTGAGTTGATGAGCATTTATTCAAGCAACATCTCGCACATAAAGTTATAGATCCACACAAAAGAGAACACAACCTTGAAATGAGGACTTTAGTCAGTTTAAACAAAAATAAATAGTAAATTCTCCACTCCAAAACCCTGTGAATGGGAAGGGGAGATGTTGAGATGAGAGCTGATAAGATAGGATTTATAGAGCAAATAGGGAGATTAAGGGAAGAATAACTTTTGGAAGCTGTAGCAGCAGTATTGGGGATAACTTTTTGGTTAATCCTTGGAGATTAGAACTTGCATGCATCTGTCCACAACACCTGCCTAACTGGACAGTTACCTTTATTGAGGAGAGCCTACCTTATATGACTGTGAACCTCCAAGCTTCCATGTAATCTTTTGTATCAAGAACATGCTTGCTAGTGTGTATTTATTGACGAATGGGCTTAGCTTTAAATGTATCAAAAGACAATACTTAGCATTCATATGTGTGTGAAATTTCTAATAATACATGCATTAAGATGCTTCATGAGTATCATTCTAATAAAATATTTGATTAACAGTGTACAAGTGTTATATTCTCCTGTATTGCTTCATTTGAACCCACTACTGCCTTGTAAAATAGGCAAGGTAGATATTTTTCATTCTGTTACACAGAAGGGAAAAAAAGTGAGATTTGATGTCTTAAATAACTACCCCAATTTACATAGTTAGTAAAGGGCTAATGAGTAGCTTTGTAATGGAGGAGGACATAGACAACTGCACACTGGTTATCAGTCTCTACGTAGTGGGTTTACTGTTGGAAATCTACAGGATACCTGGTCCTCATAAAACTGATGAAGGAAGCCCTGAGAGAGCCGATTTTAGTATACAGATAAAACACGCAATTTCAGTGTTTTATCTTCATTCATTCATTCGGCCCTTTATTTACTTTCAATAGTACAGTAAATTATAGTGGAACTACCATCCAAGCCTAAAACTGGAATATTCCCAATTGCTTAATGTGCTCTTTCTGTATCTCACACCCTCATGTTCTCATCTTCCCTAAAAGTTACCACTACATTGAATTTTGTGTGATATATAAATATATATATCATACGTTTATATATATACATATTTCAATATGTATTTACCATACACACATGCATATACACACATAAATCAAAACTGAGTACAATTTTATAAAAACAATAAAATTCATTTGCTTTTCTTTATATGTTTTTAAATTTTATATTATTCCAAATTTTGCTACTAAAATTTTTCACTTTTTGCTTAGTCACAGTTCATTTATTTTCACTGCTGTATAATATTCCATTGTGGGGGTATATCACATTTTTTTAAATCTGTTTTCCCATTGAAAGTCTTTTAGTTATTCATTGTCTACTGTGAATAGAAATGCTTTGAACATTTCTGGGAATAAATCTATGCACATAAGCTAAAATTCATCTTGAGTGTATACTTAGCTCTGGACTTGGCAAGTCATAGGTCATGTGAATATTCAACTTTATAAGACAATGCTAAATTATTTTCTGAAGCTGCTGTACTTATTTACACTTTGACCAACAATGTGTAACACAGCACTTTGACACTGGATATTATCAGGCTTCTTAACTTTTTCCAATCAAATGATTGTAGAACGGTTTCTCATTATGTCCTTAATGTGCATTTTCCTTGTTAGTAGTGAGACTGATATCTATTTGTATGGTTATTAAATACATTTTCAAGTCTACTACTGTTGACATTTCCTTTACTGATATGTTGTAATCCTTTGTTGATTAAATGTGCTGCAATTATT
The DNA here is from genome assembly GCF_965194805.1 of Balaenoptera borealis. NCBI lineage: Eukaryota > Metazoa > Chordata > Mammalia > Artiodactyla > Balaenopteridae > Balaenoptera > Balaenoptera borealis. The sequence continues at coordinate 16,500,365 of NC_138866.1, read as the reverse complement.
TTTCTAGGTTTTTAGGTTATCCTTTCACATTTTTGTTTTTGTTTTTGTGTTTTTTTAATTAATTAATTTATTTAGTTTTGGCTGTGTTGGGTCTTTGTTTCTGTGTGAGGGCTTTCTCTAGTTGCAGCCAGTGGGGGCCGCTCTTCATTGCGGTGCACGGGCCTCTCACTATCGCGGCCTCTCTTGTTGCAGAGCACAGGCTCCAGACGCACAGGCTCAGTAGTTGTGGCTCACGGGCCTAGTTGCTCCGTGGCATGTGGGATCTTCCCAGACCAGAGCTCGAACCCGTGTCCCCTGCATTGGCAGGCAGATTCTCAACCGCTGCGCCACCAGGGAAACCCATCCTTTCACATTTTTAAAGGTGTCTTATGATGAACTGAACTATTTAATTTTAATTTAGTCATTGTAGGTATGGCCCAGACTTTGTGTTTGCTTAAGAGATCTTTCCATACCTTGAGGTGAGAAAGATATTCATCTATTATTTTTATAATTTCAAAATGTTCTTTAGGTATTTAAAAATTTAATACATCTGGAGCTTGGTTTTGTGCATAACGTTAGCTAGAAATTTGATTTTTAACATAGGCATAATACATTTTTCATCTACACTTGTTGAACAACACATTCTTTCCTCAATAATTTGCTATGCTATCTCTTTATATATATAATTCTTACTATGAGTCTGCTTCTGAGTTCTCCATTCTCTTCAATTGGTCAATGTTTCCTTCCCTGTGTAAACACCATATCATCATAATTACTGATACTTTGTCATATGTCTTTGCATCTTCCCCTCCTAAATGGGCTTTTTCAAAAATATCTTTGATCTTCTTCCCAATTTGCAAGTCTGTACACATTTTCTAAAACATTATTTTACTGTGAAATATGACACACAGAAGAGTGCATAAAAATATCAATGAGCAGCTGCATAAAATACTATAATGCTAACACTAAGAAATGGAACATAGCCTTCTCCACCGAAGTCCCCCATATACCTCGTCTCAATTACAATCTCCTTTTTCTTGAATGTAAACAATCTGGTATTTTCATTGATAATCACTTACCTGCTGTGCTTTATATTTTTATTATCTGAGGATGCACATCTTAGCAAAACAGATTAATTTTGATTGTTTTTAAGTATTGTATCAATGGAAAAATACAGTAAGTATTATTTTCCATCTTGCTTCTTTTGAATAACTTTATGTTTTTAAAATTCATCCATGTTGTGACATACCTGTATTGTTCATTCATTTTTATTTCTAAATAGTATTCCACGGCACGAATATATACCACACCATTAATTTATCTTATGGAAATGTGAGTTGTTTCCAGTTCGAAACTATTAAGAATAAAAACAAAAATAAACAAATGAGACCTAATGAAACTTAAAATAATTTGCACAGCAAAGGAAACCATAAACAAGATGAAAAGGCAACCCTCAGAATGGGAGAAAATATTTGCAAATGAAGCAACAGACAAAGGATTAATCTCCAAAATATACAAACAGCTTGTGCATCTCAATATCAAAAAAACAAACAACCCAATCAAAAAATGGGCGGAAGACCTAAATAGACATTTCTCCAAAGAAGACATACAGATGGCCAAGAGGCACATGAAAAGATGCTGGATATCACTAATTATTAGAGAAATGCAAATCAAAACCACAATGAGGTATCACCTCACACCAGTCAGAATGGCCATCTTCAAAAAATCTACAAACAATTAATGCTGGAGAGGGTGTGGAGAAAAGGGAACCCTCTTGCACTGTTGGTGGGAATGTAAATTGATACAGCCACTGTGGAGAACAGTATGGAGGTTCCTTAAAAAACTAAAAATAGAATTACCATATGACCCAGCATTCCCACTACTGGGCATATACCATGAGAAAACCATAAGTCAAAAAGAGTCATGTACCACAGTGTTCATTGCAACAGTATTTACAATACCCAGGTCATGCAAGCAACCTAAATGCCCATCAACAGACGAATGCATAAAGAAGATGTGGTACATATACACAATGGAATATTACTCAACCATAAAAAGGAAAGAAGTTGGGTCATTTGTAGAGACGTGGATGGACCTAGAGACTCATACAGAGTGAAGTAAGTCAGAAAGAGAAAAACAAATATCGTATATTAACCCAAATATGTGGAATCTGGAAAAATGGTAGAGATGAACCTGTTTGCAAGGCAGAAATATACACACAGACGTAGAGAACAAACTTATGGATACCAAGGGGAGAAAGGGGAGGTGGGATGAATTGGGAGAGTGTGATTAACATATATATACTAACATGTATAAAATAGATAACTAATGAGAACCTGCTGTATAACACAGGGAACTCCACTTCACTGTACAGTAGAAACTAACACAACATTGTAAAACAACTATACCCCAATTTAAAAAAAAGGATTGCATCTCTATGGATTATTGTAAATATCTTCTTGGATACACACACATATTTCTCTAAAATAATGCTGAGACTGAAATTTTTGGGTTATAAGGGATTTGTAACTCAAAGTTTAACAGATAAATGCTGAACTGAAGACCAATATGAACATCCGTTCAAAGTATATGAAAGTTCTTGCTACGGTATATTTTCCCCAACATCTGATAGTCAACTTTTTGTTTTGTTTTTGTTAATGTTCTGCTATTCTAGTGGATGGGTAGTGGTAGATCATGATTTAAATTTGCATTTTTATGATTACTAATAATATTGAGTTATTTCCATATGATTATACGATTATTGATCATATTATTACCTTTGTAAATGTCCATTTTTTTTTCCTATTTGATCTCTCTTTAGCTTATTGAGCAAAATTTTTTAATGTTTTAGATATCATTTTTCTGGTTAAATTCATAGTAAATATCTTCTTCAACTGTACTGTTTGCCTTTTCTTTTCTTTTTTTTTTTTTTTTTTTGACTCTCTTAATGGTGGTCTCTTTCTCCCACCTCTGCCTGCTGTCTTTCTTTTTATTACACAAACAGGAGCTCTAAATATATAGTCAAATTCATTAATTTTTTTCCTTTGTGATTGGTGCATTTTTGTACTGTTTATATAATCTTTCCCTATCCCAAAACATGAAGAGATTTTTCTGTATTACACTCTAAAGTTGTACATAGTTTTTATATTATATATTTGGTGCTTTTTTATAATTGGATGTGTAATCTACATGGAATTGATTTTGGGGGTTAGGTGTAAGGTTGTGGTCAATATTCTTTACCGTCCCTGACTCTGGATACCAATTTGTTTCCAAATGTTGACTGAAAAAACTGCTTTCTCTCTGTTATTCTAAAATGTCATCTTTCCCTCAAATAAGTGTCAAAGTTGGCATGGTTCTATTTGTATCTTATGTCTTTTGTTTGTGTGTATATGTTTACCCTTGCGCAATAATCTACTAGTTGAATTATTTCAACTAGTAGATTGAAATGATCTACTAGAGGATAGATTTTAAAAGTCGTCTTACTATGTTTTTTTATCATCTAGAACATCTCAGCTACTAGCTCTTTGCATTTCCATATAATATTTTAAATGACTTGTCAATTTTACACATACACACACATACACCTATATATGACTAATGGATTTTCATTACAACTGCATTAAAATTATGAACAATCTGGGGGAAATATGAATCTCTACATTGTTTATTCTTTTACTCCATGAATATAGCATATTAGTTTTATTAATTATTCCCAGTATTTTTGATAGTCTCCTATGAGTGATCTTTGAATCGTTTTATAGCAATTTAATTTTACATATAAATATTCTAAAGATTTATTCCTAGACATTTTTAATTTGAAAAGCTATTGTAAATGATATTTTTTAAATTTTATATTTGGTTTGTGTCAAGAATTTATAAATAAAGGAGATTTTTTTGAATAATGAATTCATATTCATAGTTTAATTAAATTAATTAATATATCCTCTGTTGATTTTGATTAGGATTATATTAAATCTTTACAGCAAAGAGGTGTGAATAGGTACCTTTTTGATGTTAAGACTTTCTATTCATGAACATGAGCTATGCTCTCTATCTCTATACATTTGTTCATTCAAGTGACTTTTGATATAATTTTATAATTTTTACATGTATCTTACATAGTTTGTATAGATTTTTGTCCAAAAATGTTATACTTTTGTAAATGTTGAAATTGATCTCTTTTTACAAATTACATTCTTCATTTTTTTTTAGATGGAGTATGGATATGTGATTGACTTTTGTATGTTAAGCTTAAATCCATGCAGATTTATAGACTTATGGTTAAGATATATATAAAATATCCTTGTATTTCTAAGATAGGTCAAATGTGTTTTTTATTCTCTGTTGAGTTTGAGCTGCCTGTATTTTTAGTTATTATTTTTATCTTTTTTGCCTCAATCTTAAATGTGAAGAAATAGGACCTTAAATTTGTCCTTCTTATACTATTCCTCATTGAATGGGTATTAGAATATATTACTCACATAGGATGAACTGGAAAACGCTCCACCTTTTTCTCTTCTCAAAGAATTTTTATGTTTATTTATTCAAACTCATTTATTAATTTATCTGTGCTACGTGGGATAATTTTTACAACTTCTCCAATTTCTGAGGTTACTTGTGATTTCCATTTCTTCTTGAGTTGGTCTTAGCAAGATATAAGCTTTCCATTTTATTGGCAGAAAATTTGAGAGAATTCTCTCCTGTTTCTAAAAATATCTGTTTTATCTGCTGTGATAGCCCCTTTTTATTCATAATACTTGGATTTTTGTTTTCTTTTTTTTTGATATTTTTTTTGCTCAACTGTGCTAGGGCATTGCCTATTTTACTAGGCATTTCCAAAACCCATTTTTTTTTTTACTATGGATTCTTTGTTTCTTACTTGATTTTGCTTTTATTTTTATTTTCTTCTTTGTACTAATTATTCTGTTGTTACTTTTCTAACTTTTTAAACTGAAAAATCAATTTGTATTTTTCCCCTCTCTTTTTTTTTTTAACTTTTTATTTTATATCAGAGTATAATTGATTAACAATGTTGTGACAGTTTCAGGTGTACAGCAAAGTGATTCAGTTATACATATACATGTATCTATTCTTTTTCAAATTCTTTTCCCACATAATATTGAGCAGAGTTCCCTGTGCTATACAGTAGGTCCTTATTCCCCCTCTTATTTTCTCATGTAAACATTTAAGACTGAAAATTGCTCTCAGGTACACCTTTATCTATACACTTTCAGTTTTGATATGTACTTAATTTCCACATATTAAAATAAAAGTTCCATTGGTTTCTTTCTTGGACCAATGCATTATTTATTAATGTCATTTCCAAGTTACAAAGATAGATAGATAGATATAGATAGATAGATAGATATTTTCAAATTTTTTAATTTAAATTAATTGCATTGAGGTCAGAGAAAATTCTTTAAAATTTCTTGAGAATTACTTTATATCCTAGTTCATAGTCAGTGTAAGTAAATGTTCAATGTTCCTGTATCTGTCAGCTTTTGTTATAATAACAAACATTCCTCCTTTTCTGTGGCTTTCCACAACAACAACAAAACCTTTTTCTCTTAACTCACATTACACGAGAGCTGAGCATCAGCTCCAATTGTGTTCAATTCTACCGGGCTCCTCTGAGCTCCACGTGTCTTCTCTTTCCAGTACCTGTGGTGAAGGAGGAGCACCTGCTTGAGACATATTGTCCTCATGGCAAAGAATAGAAACATTTGAGACTAAACCATACCACACAAGCAAACTATTCCTCCTTCTCAGTTGTATTGCACCTGATTTGCTCACACTCTCTTGGACAGAGCAAGTCATTGACTAGTCCTGACATTGAGGCAGGCGTACACATTCAATCTACCTGGAGACATGACACAGTTGGGAATAATGATACTCTAACAGGTAAGGGATCATATAATTGGAAATAATGGCAAAACCTGCCACAATGTTTGAAAAGAGTGTCTGTTCTAGTTTTTCTTTGCAGAATTAGTATATGCCCATTAGACCATGCTTTCTCATTGTATTGTTAAATCTCTGTGCATTATTGATCTGTCTGCTTGACGTAGAAATAACTGAGAGAAGTTTACCAGGAAGATAAAATGCATATACTTGTTAAAATAGCCTCATATGTATGAAACAAAAATTACTAGACCATTGAAGAATTACATAAATCCAGCATCACAATGAGACATTGTGAAACACTTTATCTCTGGCTAAAAAGGGAAAATCTTGCCTGTTCAATTGCTTGTTTGAGCAGTTTATTTTTGTGTAAATTTCTGCAAATAATTTTTTGCTTTTCTTAAGGCAAAATAATGGAAGAATAAAGAGAATATGTAATTTCTGAACCTAATTCTATATAGTTTAGTTCTCCAGACTATTTTTGGTGAAGTGATTTGAAAGAGAAAAGACAAGTTACTTAAGTTCCAAAAAAGATTTAAGTTTTTACATTTAAAAGGCATTACTGAGTCTTAGATTGTTAAAATAGATTTTAATTTACATTATTATTTTGTCACTTGTGGCTCAGTTACATACAAATATGTAGAGTCTCTTCCAAAGGCCAAAATTCAGTTATGCATGTGAGCCAAAGGTAAATATAAGGAGTTAAGAGAGACTTAACTTTTGCCTGTGATAAGACTCAAAGTTCAGGTTATATGAGTGATAAGCTTGAATGTCAAGTAAAAGATGACCTGTAAATTGACAAAAAAAATAGTTGATTGGAAAGATTGGTGTTTCCTACACAAATTGCATCAATAGATGGTTTCTAGTTAAAGGAAAAAATGCTACTGTTAGTGACAGCTGAAATGTATATAGCAAGGCAATGCTATCCCAAAATAAATTTTTTTAAAAATTAGGAATTCTGTGTGTGAATGTGTATGTATGCGTGTTTATAGTTTTGTCAATTTAGATAAACTATTCTGTGGTCCAACTGTAATTTTTAATAAATACCCATCAGAATTTTTCAGCCAGATTCTCCAAAATGTTTTAATTTTGGTAGATTTTGTTAAAATGTGCAGTTTCAATATTTGGAAGATGGCAAGTCATAGGCAAAGATGAGACTTTGCCTTTCTCCAATGAACTTTACAGTTTCTCTGTTGATAAGGTTCAAGTTAGACTAGGAAAGAAGTAATTCCTTGAGTCCTTTATAAACCATGGCATACCATCTTGAACAATGTGGAAAAACAGTGGGTTTCAATTTACAGAAAATTTCAGTCCATATAGTGTCTCCCCAGGCATGAACACAGGAGCTTCCCTGTAACAATCAGAATCTTTTACACTCAGTCACATCCTGAACTATACAACAAGACAAATGACTCCAAACAAGTCCACTACACTGTTCTTTAATTCATTCTGGCTATTGCCTAGATATTGTCTTCCCACAAATTATCTATTGACAATAAAACTATGCTCAGGGCTTCCCTGGTGGCGCAGTGGTTGAGAACCTGCCTGCTAATGCAGGGGACACGGGTTCGAGCCCTGGTCTGGGAGGATCCCACATGCCGCGGAGCGACTAGGCCCGTGAGCCACAACTACTGAACCTGCGCGTCTGGAGCCTGTGCTCCGCAACAAGAGAGGCCGCGACAGTGAGAGGCCCGCACACCGCGACGAAGAGTGGCCCCCGCTCGCCGCAACTAGAGAAAGCCCTCGCACAGAAACGAAGACCCAACACACAGCCAAATAAATAAATAAATAAATAAATAAATAAATAAATAAATAACTGACCAAAAAAAAAGCTATGCTCAGCCTCCCAGTTATTCTACTTAACCAAGAATATTTTTATTCATTCATTCATTCAATAAATTGTACTGTGAACACCTAATGCCTGCCAGGGACCATGTTGGGCACTTGAGATACATCCTGTGACACAAGGTGAAAAACAGTCACCATACCTGTTCTTGTGGAGATCTCTGAGTATGTTTTATCTCCTTTGAGAGTTTAGGGGGAAGAGTTAATTCCATCCTAAATTCCACTGCATGGTATACTATAATGCAAGACCTTATAATGAAATACCTGATTGCACTAACACTGTTTTCTTTTTACTCTTACCTCAGAATTCAACAGCTCTTGCAGGAGTCAGTTAGTCATTATTCTTATCCCAATCCATCTTTCACTGGTTCCTGGTACAGAACTTCATGACATGCCACTTCATGACATCATTCCTCACATAAAGAACTTACAGTTGCCACCTCTCCCATTGTTGCTCAACTTAAATTCAAGACCCTTTCACCTGTCCTTCCCCCGATCTCTTCTAATCAGGCAGTTTGTCACTCAGCAATGTCATCACTTTGCTACAGCCAGCCAAAGCTCTCCTCACGCTCTTGCATCATTCCATGAACTTTTGACTTTCTATGAGCTCACTTCAATTCCAACAGAACAAGTTTCTTTTTTTTTTTTTTGACCAAATGAATCTCAGAAAACGTACAGTGCAATATCTCACTCTGTGGTCTTGGGAAAGCATAGGGCTTTTTTCTAGACTGGTCTTTCCTTCAAATCCAGACTGTTTTCCATGAAGAGAGATTCTGTTTTCAAAATCTGTTTGAACGAGTTTAGCTCTTCTTAGTTTGAAACTGAGATTTATATGGGAGTTGGGTATGAATGGTAGACCTGAGTTTAAAAAGTAGAGTTTTTTCCATAATTCAAAAAGGGACATGTATGACAATGTTCATTGCAGCACTATTTACAATAGCCAGGACATGGAAGCAACTTAAGTGTCCATCGACAGATGAATGGATAAAGAAGATGTGGCACATATATACAATGGAATATTACTCAGCCATAAAAAGAAACGAAATTGAGTTATTTGTAGTGAGGTGGATGGACGTAGAGTCTGTCATACAGAGTGAAGTAAGTCAGAAACAGAAAAACAAATACTGTATGCTAACACATATATATGGAATCTAAAAAACAAACAAACAAACAAAAAAACGGTACTGATGAACCTAGTTGCAGGGCAGGAATAAAGAGATAGACATAGAAAATGGACTTGAGGACATGGGGTGAGAGGGCGAAGCTGGGGCGAAGTGAGAGTGGCATCGACATATATACACTACCAAATGTAAAATAGTTGGCTGGTGGGAAGCAGCAGCATAGCACAGGGAGATCTGCTCTAAAGGAGTGGGGTAGGGAAGATGGGAGGGAGGCTCAAGAGGGAGGGGAGAGGGGGACATGTGTATGCCTATGGTTGATTCGCTTTGTTGTGCAACAGAAGTAATTATACTCCAATAAAGATCTATTAAAAAATAAAAATAAAGAAATAAATAAAAAGTAGAGGTTTTCATAAGCACTGGATCAATAGAAAATGCATTTATGAAGGTTTGGATTTGTTTTCAAAAGCTGAGAAAGGTGAAAGCCCTGATTTATGAGCTAAGGATGAAGGGTGAATTATGGGCAGTAGGAAAGACAATGTAAGGCACTTTTTTTTTTTTTTTTTTTCAAGATGACTCATCTCTAAAACTGGAGCAAAGAGAAGCTTGTCGTTCAAATCAAAATGAAAAGTTGCACTTGAATTCAAAGAATGAAGTTCTCTCATACCCTTTCTAAATGTGTTACACAATATTTTGATTTTTAATGTGATATTACAACCATGGATAGTGTGAATTATGGTGCTCAAGAGTGATATATAAATTACAGTTAGTTTCATTAAAATTGAAATAAACCCTTGTGTTTTATTGAAATTATTGAATTCAGCTGTTACATTATTGAAATGAGAGAGAATTTTACAAATAGAGATATCACTGCCAACACTTTAAAAAAATCAATTAAGGAAAAATTTTCCTTGCAGAAGTGATAATAATATTTAATAATAGAAATCTTTGCTTTTGAGAGTCTTAACAAGCATAGATAAACAATTATTGTGCCAAGAAAAGGCCCTGCATTAAATAAATTAATGGTAAGCTTACTCTGACTTTTTTGATATACACTTGTTATGAAAATATTAAGGATATGTATCCAGCAAAACCAACAATAATTCATTAGTTTTCATATTTCTGAATCAAAATGGAAAAGCGTCCTTGATATTCAGGATTTTAGGATCTGATTATGCCAGAAAGAAGGTAGAATTAAGGAAAGCCCTTCCAAATTCTGTTTCTGTCAATAACTTTATTGGATTTGTTGAAGGAAAAAGAGGAGATTTCTCATTAGGTGAGGGAGAAGCAGAAAAACTCTTTTCAAAGTACATTTTTCTAGTCTACAGGAAACGCCTATGATGTAGTCCATCTAATCAGTAGAAGCACATGTATACAGCATAATCAATATTTATCCAGAGTGAAACAATATGGTTTTGGGAACCAACCATCCATCAGTCTCTGGTCTAGTTCTTAACAAAACTGTCATGTGAACCCCCCTCCAACTAGTACCTCCCCCATTTATGATAGGCCATCCCAGTTTAATGTGAAGTTGACCATAAAGGTGATGGACTGTTGATGTGCTGCTTCAAAAAGCACGTGGCATTTGTAGGAAGGAGGCAGTGTTTTCTCAGATTACACGTGGAGTGTATACTCTGTCCCTGCCAGGGTTATTAATAATTTTTTTTTTCTGATTACAATTTCTAAAGAGTACCAAAATATTTTTCTATACTATTGACACTGTGATTAAATGTGATTCATCTAAGAGAAAGGACACAGTCTTGGGCATCAGAACACCAGCAAGCAAGGTACTATAAGAGGCAGGAAGAATGCAGGATTTGAAGAGCTTGGTTCTGGCTTATATTGGTTATATAACCTCCAGAGACAGTTACTTCTTAGACCTCAGTTTTCTCATCTTTACAGTCAGGAAAATGAGAATCACTGTGCTTTAAATTCTTGAGAGTTCCTGTGAATCTGTGGATACACCTTGTATGTATGTTTAATTCTTTATTTCAAGTTGTCAGAGTATCCCAAAATGGAAATGTTTTTCTGTGGTCCTAGTTGTTTCCTAAATTACTGCCAAGCAATTGTATTACATTCATGATAGCTTCACATCTTTTCCCCAAACCCTGGTTATTCTTGCCGTGGTCTCTGATTCGCAGAGCTGCCTTTTCTTTCTCTCTGCTTCTTCTACTTCATTCTCCTCACTCTCCTGCTTGGTCTCTATTTCTGTTTTATTGAGTCCTGTTGTTTTCTATTTAACAATATTTCCCTATAAAACATAGCAACACAATTTAAACACTTAAAAAGAATGAAGACAATATCTTGGCTTCACATAGAATTATTTAGTGCAAAATTTGGAATCATTGTTCCCCCTCCTTGGTTTCTGGATCCCCTTTCTTTGCAAAACGACATCTCGGTATTCTGGGGACTGAATTTTTGACTGGTGTTCAGCTGTTGACTTACAACAGCTATGAAAAGTTTCTCCCACCCTGTGTTCTGCAGGAGTTAAGTGACATCTGTTTGGCATCTCTTTCAATCTGGTTTAGTTGAGGTAACCATCTTCCCTGATTATATTTAAGGAAAGGAGAGATGAGACTGAAACAAGCTAAAAACTGTAAGAGTACTAAATTCTGTGTCTACACTAATTGTATAAATGTAATATAAGTCTCTTTGGATCAGAGAAGTTTGCAGTAGCAATGAGACCTACCTCATACAGAAATGAAGACCTGTTCAAAAGCCAAGGTCCTTCACAGAATAGCTCTTATGTTTGTCTGAAATGACCAACTCCCAATTCAAAACATTGTCTGTTTGATGTCCCTCTCTTATCAAAATTGTACACTCTTTTCAATAAATAACTTATTACCTTTTCTGTGGCATTTGAACGCCCAGAGTCCTGGCAAAAATACTTCAGGGACGGGCTTCCCTGGTGGCGCAGTGGTTGAGAATCTGCCTGTTAATGCAGGGGACACGGGTTCGAGCCCTGGTCTGGGAAGATCCCACATGCCGCGGAGCAACTAGGCCCGTGAGCCACAACTACTGAGCCTGCGCGTCTGGAGCCTGTGCTCCGCAACAAGAGAGGCCGCGACAGTGAGAGGCCCGCGCACCGCGATGAAGAGTGGCCCCCGCTTGCCTCAACTAGAGAAAGCCCTCGCACAGAAACGAAGACCCAACACAGCCAAAAATACATAAATAAATAAATTTAAACGGGAAGGAAAATTAAAGTGTTAAGAAAACCCAAATGTATATGGCTAGGTTAAAAAAAAAAAAAAAACTTCAGGGAATCCAAAGTCCATATCAATATATCCCAATGGTGACTGCTACTTTTCCAAAGCAAATAAGATCTCAGAATTTGGAATTATCATAAGATTGCATTAAAACTGAAAAGTATGCAGATACAACATATGAACAACACCCGATTTTGTAAACGCTACATAAAGCCCAACTTGACAGTTGAATACATGTGCTAAGTGTCATATTATACTGAATACTGAGAATTATTCTTGTAATGCACTATTGGTTTCAAGGTTTATTTTTTTTTAAGTGAGTATTTCAGATCATAGTTATGTAAGCAAGGGCAATACTCTTACTGGCTGATCAGCCAGCACCTGGATGGTGTTAATCAGTCTCTAAAAATCAGTGCTGAGACATGCACATGCATAAATCACATTTGATCAAACATAACAATAGTACTGAGCCACATGGCTGAAGACTTAAAAGAAAAAGTATGAACTCTAAAATTTGGGTAGCCAGATCAGAAAAAACTGAATACTCTTACACTTGTAATTTTTTTTCTTAAATTTATTGTTTATTGCTGGTAGTGGAACCTACTTTAGAGCACAAATTAGAAAAAATAGACTCACAACTTTTTTTAATCTTTACAAATACCTTGTATATGTATATTTAGTGATATTCAAAAAGGGTTTTAAGAGCAGAATCTTGCTCTAAAGAGAATGTAATGCAGAAGACCATTCTAATTTACAACAAGTACAAGCTGGCTATATTATGGCAGAGATGAGCCAGTAGAGACAAAGATATAGATACTAACACATACTCTCCAGAGACTCGAAGAGGCCTCAGGGACCCCTTCTTTTGGAGAATAATTAGGACTCTGTCCAGAGTAATTTTCTGACCACTGCATTTGAATTTTTTGATCTTAAAAACTATCCCAAGATCAAATGGTATGTTAGAGAATGCAAAGCCTGAGTGACATGGGTATTTGCCCAAGTTCTTTGGCCAGCAATGCTGAGTTTTCCAAATCCCAAATATTTGCCCTTTTTTATGACACTACCTTTGTCTACAGGAGAAAATAGTAGCTACATGCTAATTAAATAGAGATCACTATAGAAAAGAGGTTAGTATAGATGACTGTTGAACAGTCAAATATAATTAATTTGGTGTAATGTTTAGAGAAGCACCTACGAATGGTTTTGGACCTGGGAAATGCTGACAGTCAAGGTCATACAAGCAGCCCTACAAAAGAGTAGCCTTCTCTGGATTATTTCAAGTGGGGAAAGGTGATTTTCTGAGTTGAAAGATGTCAGAGTATGAATAAATATAAAACTTCTCTAACTTAAGAGTCTGATCACTAAGAGCCTTGGTCAATTCCATTGGTTTTATGCTTATTGTGAACTTTTCTGCTTGTCACTGGTGAAGCTACCCTTTATTGAGTAGCTATATGCCCATATAACTTCCAGTTAATGAGCATTTTAAGGCCATCAATTTGTGGGAAGAAAAAATCAGTATCTTTAATAGCTCACACTTATATGGAAAATTCAATATAAGGGGAGGGTTAAAAGACTTTATTTTAGTGTCTTTTTTTTTTTAATTGGTGTAGGATTTTGTAGATAACCTAAAGACTTCACTATATGTATGATTTAGGGACCTTAACATCTTATTTAGAAGAAAAGGAAAAGTGAATATAAACTCTCGACCCTTCAGTTTTTGTCTCACAATGCTTATAACAACACTCACATGTGTTGTTATGAGTGAGACTAGCCAGAATATTTAAGATTATGTCAACTCCTTAGTTGTAAAGTACTTGCTAAGAATCAAATAATTATATTTAAGTTTCTTCATTTGGCAAAATTATGTTAGTAAAACATTTATTCAGTGGGTTAGAATAAATTAAATTATTTAACACATATTAATAAAAACCCAGTTGTGCACCAGACACTGTGCCCATAGCTTGGAGACCAAGAAGTTCCTCCAAGGTCCACTAGGATAGGGACAAACACCCCAAAATAATACAAATGAATAATTGTGACTAAATTAAAAGAAATAATTGTGTGTCTTCCCCTTTGTTTTTCTTTCTATCTTATTTCAAGCAGAAGAGGCAGGTGACCCCTAGATCCTTGGAAGGGCATCAAGTCTTCCCCTGATAGCCATATTCTCAGCAAGTGCCCCGGGTAGTGGTATTCCCTGAGCAGATGTAAAAGATTGGACCTTATTTTCCCCCAATTTCTCCATGCCATTAACATGGTGCAGAAGAGGCTGGGAAGAGGGCTGTCACATAATGTGAGGAATCTTCCTAATGCTCTGTGCTATGCTGCATCCCAGGAATTTTCCAGAGCTCTTGGGGCAAAAAGCTTCTAAAATGGCAGTGCTTGAATTTCTTATCATCCTAGGAGAATGAATATTTAAGCTCAGCATTAAATTGATATAAAGAAAAACAAAAGTGGTATATTTATTTATTCCTGAAACTTGGATGCAGATCTATAAAACAGAAAAAAATGTTTTTATTGGAAACTCTATGGAAAATAAAAATAAGCAAATGTGTCAGCAAAGGAAGTTTCTCTGTGGAGATGATGATTAACCTGAGAATTAGGTGTAAGAAGAGTTATATGGAGAACATTGTTCAGGCAAATATTAGATTTAAGGGGTTAAACTCATCACTTCTCCACCAATAAGGTGCCCTGTGGTCCCACATGAGTGATGTGATGGCATTACTTGCCAGTGTGTTGCCATTTCTAAAAGATAAAGACATACTTCTGTGCTAGACATACAGGACCCTTGAGGACATGCCCCATCCTATCCTTCCATACTCATGTATGGTTGCTCTTCATTCACACTCTACATCCCGTCTACACTGAGATGATGGCAGAAAAGGTCCCCAGACAAGCAACACTCTTTCCCTTCTCCACACCTTTGCAAGCTAAGATTCTCTTTGCCTCAGATGCCTCATCAAATTCCTATCCATTCCCAAGACTGAATAAAATATCCACTCTCCCTCAAATGGTGCCTTGAAGTTCCCAAGGTAAACTGAGCTCTCAGCTACCCCACTGTGACATGGACTGAATCTCTTACCCGTTTGTTCTGTCACATTGACTGTAGATATCTGTGTTCTCTAACAGAAGTGATATCTTTGTACTGGCAGAATTTAAGCCAGAACCTGGCATTTTTCTGATAATGATTACATTTAATGGAAACTGTTCTTACGAAAGCCAGAGACAGTGTTTACCACCTACAAATTACCTAGACGCTGCCCAGCTTCTTATAAATTGTCCAACCTTTGCATCAGTAAGAGCCTGGTCCTGATCCCAGGATATATACACCGCTTTCTCACTGTCCTGGAAACAAGAGATGCTCTCTCCTCTCACAGTCTAGGGTTATGCATCTTCTGTTTGTCATGATTTTTGCATGGGCACCTGTATCTTCTTCCTCTGCATGATCACACCAAACTTTCATTGGTCTGGCATTGTATGGAGTAGTTTACACCCAGTGGCGTGCTGGAGACTGCTCACACCAGCTCCCCAGAGCCATTTCTGCACATCTTGTCCCAAATCCACATTCACTGACTCCACGTTAGTAGCTTGAAGTCTGCCATGGTGGAATTATTACACCATGGAAACCGGCTAATGCTATTAAGGACACAGAAGCTGAGATGAGAGAGAGAGAGAGAGAGCCCGCAAGAGAGAGAAAAAGAATGAGAGGGAGAGTTTTAAACTAAGGTTCACAAAGGTTAGAAAACTTGCCCAAGACCGTGAAATGACAGAGCCAGAATTTAACCACAGGCGTGTTTATTACCTTAACGTCATGCAGACCTTCTCTCATCTCTCAGGTAAGGTAAGAAGGTAGAGGCTCTGAGGTAAGTGGGCTTCTGATGCCCTCATAAGTCAGTAAAATTAGCCAGGAAAACAGATGGATTTCCTCTGCTAACCCCAGCAGAAACCTCTTTCTACCACAAGGAATGAGGATTTTATTGCAGCCACTCAGAGGGACAGATTTGCAAAAGCAAGACACAGATGCCATCTTCTAAGTTTCTGGTACTTTCCTCAAACATCAAATTTGAAAATTTCCCAAAGGTGTTCAAAGAAAAAAAAAAAAAGAGATAAACCTTTTCATCTGGGGAATTTAAGTGGGTATCATAATGCTAAAATATTAGCGCCATAATCTTTCTCTGGGATGAACATGATTTAGTATAGATGTATAGATACCCTATACATTTCCTCTTTCCCAGCCCCCTTAACTTTGAGTTGACAAACTGCCCAAACTGGAATAACGCTAATTTGCCAAAGGTATATGCAGAGTCAGGGCTGAAACCCAAACGTTTTACTAAACAGATCATAAGGTAGAAGGAATTATCAAGAAATACTGCTTTGGTGATCCTTTGCCCATAACCTCTGACCAGATGGTGAGTCATCACTCGGTAATAATCAGATGTGCTACCTGAAGCAACACTGCAGCCATGTGTCTTTAGCTCAGTATTTTGTCCTCCTTCCCCGTGAAGCTGGATGGCCTCCAAGGGCTAGTAGGTGCCAAAAAATGGGTGGGAGTTTCTTACCTCTAAACCCAGGATTTGCTTGATTATGAATCACACTTGGGACATACAGGTATGTAGAAGCACAAAGTGTTGTAGAGTATAAACTGAGTCTCATTCTTATGTACATTTTGACAAAAGAGAGTGCATGTATTTGATTGACTCTATTATACAATTCATTTATCTTGAAAATTGACCTGAAACAGTACCACTTTGGATGTGCCCTAAAGCCCCCATGGCATTCATCAGAGCAGCGTGGCAGGAGAACCTGAGTGCATGAAACCTTAAAGCTTCTAGCAGCTTCCCTTTTAAAGCCCACTAAACTCTCTGTTTGCTTCTAAATCAAGCCTTAAAACAATGACTTAAGGCAGGTGTCAGTGAAATGCTTTGCACTTTTAAAGGTAAGAAGGTAGAGGCTCTGAAGTAAGTGGGCTTCTGATGCCCTCATAAGTCAGTAAAATTAGCCAGGAAAACAGATGGATTTCCTCTGCTAACCCCAGCAGAAACCTCTTTCTACCACGAGGAATGAGGATTTTATTGCAGCCACTCAGAGGGACACATTTGCAAAAGCAAGACACAGATGCCATCTTCTAAGTTTCTGGTACTTTCCTCAAACATCAAATTTGAAAATTTCCCAAAGGTGTTCAAAGAAAAAAAAAAAAAAAGAGATAAACCTTTTCATCTGGGGAAGTTAAGTGGGTATCATAATGCTAAAATATTAGCGCCATAATCTTTCTCTGGGATGAACATGATTTAGTAAGGTCCTTCCTTAACCAAGAGATAGTAAGAAAATTTCCTGTCATGCTGCTCCAGAAATTGCGATCCTGTCTCTCTACTTCTCCGTGGGGACTTAGAAAGTATCTCCACGTATTTTAAATGAGAAAAAAATACAAATACTCTGTCTGCAAATCCTTTCTCATTTCATGTCAATATCCACCCCTCCCATCATCCCGTGTTGACAGGACCAATTTGCTGAAGGAGGGTTTAACATGACAAACACCCTTTCATCAGCTTAAAAATTGAGGCAAGTCAATATTTACATCATGTTGCTGATCTTTAAAGTACATACCCTGTTTTCTGTCCTAATAAATAGCTGTCACTCTTGCCTGCATCAGAGCTTAGCTGAGAGTGGGTTTGCATGCTCAGTGGCCCCTGCATTACGGGAACAATCTAATATTTCAGGTCTCTCCTGTAGCAGCAGGTCGATTTCTTTGTCTTGCTCCTTCATATTGGTTTCCAATGACAGACCTTATACAACCTTTTAGGTCTGCTTAAAGAAAAAAATCCATAAGCATGCTGGGTTTATCTTTCACCAGAAATGCATGAAATCTAATACTGCATGAGCTAGGATAAGCAGGATCTGTGTTATCTATTTTGCAATGCAATGTTCAGGACATATTTTTAGCCTAAAACACTGGATGAACTTACCATATTTCTAGTACTTACCAGTGAAAAGGAATCATACTAAACTGGGACAACGAAATGCTTTCATCCTTTCCCAGAGAGTTCATGACACTTGCACACCTGTCCACAATCCTTCTTCCATCTATAAATGCTATCACTAGCTCTTGGATAAGTTTAAGTGGGGTTTACTCAGGGCAATTATCCCAGTGGACCCACACTGATCACAGAGGAATCTCAAGATGTTTTTTATTTTTTAATTTTTCTTTGGTTGTTATTGTTGTTGGTTCAGGAACAAAGAGGAGTCAAGAACAGAAATGGATACTCTTTTTGGACCATTTGCTTCTCAGATTGCAGAAGGTCGACCTCAGAAGAGTTTGGTAAGTACATTAAAAAAAAATAAGCAAATGGGACATAAAGAGAGATAATTTGAGAAAATAGAGATGTTCTGAAATACTTGAAGGGATGTTTATTTTAAAAATGTTTATTAAGAAATCTGGGATTAAGAACAAATGAGGGTAAGAATTCTATCCCCGAATTCACACAGCATCTCTGGCGACAAAATGAGAAAGTGCGACACCAAAGCAGATGTTCCTTTCCTGTATTTCGTTGCCTCCCTCAGGCTATGCCGTAAAGATGTCAACTATGAACACTCAATGGACGTGATCCTTCAGAGGCTGGAGGGGAATTTGGCCACAATGCTGTAGATGGAGATGTGACCCCTGCCCCAAACTTTGTGTGTGTGTGTGTGTGTGTGTGTGTGTGTGTGTGTGTGTGGAGTGGGAAGAGCCAGACCAAGTTCCAGCTTGATTTCTTCTACTTCAAAAACTTGATGATGTCTTGCTTCTAAGATGTCACCTTAATTCACTGACAAAACACAATGATATAATTTACCTGGGCTATTTGGCTAAAAGATGTTTAAATCTCCTTTTATGATTATTAAGACCAGATAAGTGCAAGGTTTTTAGAACTGACAGGTACAAATAAAACAGGACTAAATAGAGTATAAGAAGTAGTGAGCCCTTGATATCCTCTGAAATCCATCTCTGAGCTCAGTATCCCAAGCTGAAGTACAACCAGGGAACATTTCCATGTGGCTTATGACTCAGCTCTAGCTATGGATTTAATGTCAGCAGGTATTTTTGAGTTACAAATGACACTGAAAGTCACTTCTTATGCCTTATCAATAACAGTGACCAAACAACCAAGGTGAAAAGAAAAATTCTACAAATAGATTCGCAGAAGTTAAAAGTCCTCAAATGTAAGTGGGAAAATGTCCAAATCATCAATTATAAAGGCCATGTTAGTAATTACGTAGATATATAGTCAATAATTAATTAGGCTATTGATTGATTATCAACCAGGTCAATTTCAGTCCTTGACCCCATATTTTTCTAGGTATTTTCTCTTGTAAAATAGGACAATGTTTGTTTTGTTTTGTTTTGTTTTCTCTCCATGATCCCAGGATGCTAGTGAGATTTTTTTTAAAAAGATCTTTCCACTGTTAATGGCTGCTTTGTTTTGTTTTATCTTGGCACAGTGTATTAGCCATTATGTGATGAGTTTTTATTATAGTTTCTAAAGTATGAGAGGAAATGAGGTAAATGATTAATGGCAGAGTAACTTAAATCAAGATGGAATTATAGGGAGCCATTGAAAAATAGATGGGAAATACAGCTTACCAAATGGAATTTGGTCCAGCTCCAAGGGTAACAGTCTTATCAAAGGTGCCACACGGTTTTATTCATGATCCCAAGCAGAGGGGGCTCTCGGTATTCAATCTCAGCAACGGCACAACACCTTGCAGCGACAGGAAGCTTCTCAGCCCTGGCACGTGATCCATCCTTTCTCAGAGGGAAGCTCTATTTGCTCCAGGGCTGGCATCATTTTTATACATCAACTACTCTTTATTTATAAAGCTGGAGTCCAGCTTACTTCTACTTTGGAGATCTTCTTAGAGATCAGTTATATACACTTCAAATGAGGATGGTTTTGTTCCGCTTTTTAAGGTTGCAAAATAAAGAGTTTGGTGGATTGATGCTGGTCACAGGACCAGAAGATCTAAATTCTCGTTCTGTTCTGGGATCACATTTACAGCATAAACAGAGGCTATTTCTTCATTTAACATGCAACCCACTCTGCACTCAGGGTTTATTGCATTGTTATGAAGATAAGTTTGAAAATGTGCATGATTGATTCCAGATGAAAGAGAGTTAACCCAATCAACTAGATAGATAGAGCTCATAGCTTATTGTCTCACATTCTTAAATATCAGAAATTTTAAAATACTAAACAGTTGCATTATTTCACTTCCAAGAGTACAAGTGAATATTGTCTTCTGTGCCGCTTGGTAGCCTAACCCATTCCAGCTAATAGAGAGCCAACATATAAATACCTTATTTTTTCCTCCAGTGCTCACTGACCCTATCCCCACCATATACCCATAATGAATACCATCACTTTTAACTAAAGGCACTAGTAATTAAGGGAACAATTGTTTGATGTTCTATACACATACATCTCCTTGAATCTTCTGAGAACAATATGAGGTAGATTTTGTTATTGTCATCATTTTTACAAATGCTGAAACTGAAGTCCCAGGTTAGTGCCTTGTCCAAGTGGCTCACCTGGGACTTGAATCCCACATTTTATTTGAAGTTATATTGCTTTCAGGAAAAGGTTTTGGGGTTCTCACTAAAAGTACATTTCTGAAAGCCTCACAAGTCTCTTTAGCTAAGAAGTCCCAAAGCAGCTCAAAGAATTTTGCAAGAACTCAGCTGCTGATTCTGTTACCTCAGCTTGTCACCAAGATGAAATCTTTCAGAGGAAAAGCTAAAGATAGAATAGTATTTTTCTACCCTGCCCTTCCTGCCTACCTACTCCCCACTCCACTCATTCATACTGATCTTTAAGCAGCAAAACAAATGGGATCAAGCTGGATGTTCTTTCCTAGGAGAAATTCTTCAGGCCAGAGAGAAAGATAATATAGAGGAACCATGTGCCCTGGAGGCAAGTTCAATAGAGAGGAGAGATTAAGTTAAAGCCTAACAAGGACATAAACACGTTTGCCAAGCAGTATACACAGATAAACAAGGAAGCATAGAAAGAACCAAATGATAGACTAGCTTCTCTAGAATTAAACTAGAATGTTCTAATCATCTCTGTGAGAAGAGATTACATTCCCAATGAGCTTTTTTCATTCGTATATACTTTTAAAGAAATAACTTTGCAGCACTGAGTACCTTCTTATTGTACAAAAAGTTGTATATTCTTTTCATAGTCTGAACTCTCATCAGTTCATGGACAGTTTACACGATATCACCTTTTAGCTTCACTTCACTGTATGTTGTCTGAATCTCTCATAAGGGAAAACTCCAGCTCAGAATTAGATTGCCCTCTAGAGAAAGGCTGACTAGACTTAGCTGTGTGCATGCAGCAGATGACTTATTTTTTCAATAAAACCCTTGGTGTGGCTTGGTAGTGATGTGTTACCTTCTCTCTAAAGAGCCCAAGGAGCCACAGAGATCATTTTCAAAGTGAGCCATCGAGTTTGCCGTGCTGTGCAACAGGGGAGCTCGACTTGGATGGTCAGAGAAGAAGGGACAGGAGAGGAAGACCAGCTGACAGCTGTCACTCCACACCCCGTAAGGACACACCGTCTGGTCCTGAATATGAATCTCTGACAAAGAGGAGATTCAACACTGGAGGGAGGACCCATAACCGCCGTAACTCACTGCTTCCTGCATGTTTATAGAATGGTGTTATTGTACAGGTTGTTAAATTGATACCTTAATTACATGCATTGTGGCCAAGTTATGGCTATCATGAGAGGCATAAATCTGGTCTTTCTGACGTGCTCTCAACGAGAGCATTTTGTTAGGAGAGTCTTGAATACAATTTTGATGTTAAAAAGAGGATCTGCAATACAAAGATTTACTTTGCCAGTAAATAAATACTACAACTGTTCTCTGCCCTGCGGCTGATGGATGTGATTTTTTAAAAGGGTGAAGTATAATCAGATGGCAGATTCTGAAGGAAATATATGTTGCAGAATTTTTAAATGAGGATCTCTCTCTTGGCTAATTTAATAGCTAGTTCAGATTTATAGTCAGTATAGCAAAGACAGATTCAATTAGGACTTCTGAAAATCCATTTATATATATAAATTCTATCAAATAAGCAAGATGTTGGTCTTTGGAGTAAATGGTTCTCTTATTGTTTTTCTACCAAATACTTCTAACAATTGATTGGCTTGTGTTAAACCACTACTGATTTGTCTGACAATTTTATGATTCTCAGCATCTACCCTCAGTCTTACCTATCATAAATCTTCTCTGTCTGTATTGCAATTTTCAAGCTACTGTTCTTAAACAAGCATACACACAGGACTGTAGGCAACTAATGTATGATATAAATAAACTACCTTTGATCTTCTCCTAGTTTACATTAAGCTATTAAAAAATAAATACAAGCACTTATGGTGCATATTACTATTAGTTTACCATTCCAAAATTATCTTCATCTCAGTGCTGCATTATATGAGAGCAAGAGCTTAAATGTGGAAGCCCAGAGAGAACTAGTAAAATTTCTTTAGGTAGGAAATATTTAGGACACTCTCGTTAAGACCTACATGGAAATATCCTTAATATTTCCCTACATTAACTGGTACATATTATATCCTATCAGAACTGAAAACATAACAAGGTATTCCTTACCTGAGCTTTGAAGTTATTAAAGTAGGTAACTAAAAATATTTTTGGAAGAATAAACCAGAAAATTATATTGGTGAGGCAAACTAAATGACATGGACTGGAGCGAGGAAGAAACTTTTTTTGCATACCCTGTTATACCTGTACATTTTAGTTCATGTGAATGCATCATCTGGTTATAACTAAGCATTTTAAACTTATTGGCAACATTTACAATATTTTTAGACTTATAAACTCTATCTTGGTAGGGATGAGATGTACTGAAGTTGTAATTATTCATTGTATTTTAAAAGCTCATTTTTTGGTTGCTATCTTAGCAGAAGTATAGAAAGCCTATTCTTTATTCGAAAAGAAACAGCACCCTCAATTAGTGGAGAGGATAGATATCATGTCCAATATGATGGTCACCAACTATACATATGTATTTGTTGGGCATTTGAAATGTGGCTAGTCTGAATTGAGATATACTGAAAGTAATAAAATATATACTGGATTTAGGGAATTCCCTGGCGGTCCAGTGGTTAGGACTCTGTGCTTTCACTGCCAAGGTCCTGGGTTCAATCCCTGGTCTGGGATGGAAGATCCGGCCAGCTGTGTGGTGTGACCAAAAAAAAAAAAAAAAAAGAAAAAAAAATATACATATTTCCTGGATTTCAAGGACTTAGTACAAAATAAAGAATGCAAAATATCATATTAATAACATATTGAAATGATACTATTTTAATATATTAGATTAAATAATATATTACTAAAATTAATTTCATATGTTTCCTTTTACTTTTTCAAGTGTCTACTAGAAAACTAAAAATTACACATATGGTTTCCATTCATGATTCTCTTTATTTTTCTAAAGTGCTGTTCTAGGCAAATGGGTAGCAAATACAACCTACAGCCTGTTTTTGTAAATAAAGCTGTCCTGGGACATAGCCACATCCATTTATTTACATACTGTAGATGACTGTGTTCACACTGCAGTGGCAGAGTCCAGTAGTTGAGACATATGGCCAGCAAAGCCTAGAATATTTATTATCTGGCTCTTTCCAGAAAATGTTTGTGGATCATGTAAACTATAAGCTTCTAAAGGTAACATTATTTGCAAATAGTTTAGTGCGCACGCTTATTGTTTTTTAAATGGCTTGAAAAATGCAAAACATACAGAAAAGATATAATTGGGGTAAGACTGTGTTACATAATGAAAGCCCTCTTCAAAAATTACTCTTACTTTCTAATATTGCAGTGGGAATCTGATATAGATGAGCCACAAAATGTTGGATGGGTGTGTAAATATTCTATAACTTCCATTTCAAAGTTCTTTGAAGAATTAAGGTTAATGAAACATTAAAACATCATCTAAAAATATCATTCCTGCTATATTCCATAGGACTATTTAACAAAGTGTTTCATAGAATACTAGTCCCAACCATTGTTAATAAGTTTTATTCAAACATATTACATGATTTTAAAAGTTTGTTTTTCAAGTTTGTTTGACAATGTTTAGTGAGTTTACTATAGTGTTTTTCAGAGCATTCACTGTATTGATGTGTATTATAAATATCAAGGAAGATAAACTTGTACAGCTTATGTTCCAAAATTATTTGACAACAGAATCTTTTTTTTCTTTTTTTTTTTTTTTTGCAGTGACTGTCATGAGACATGTATATATACTACACAATACCTATGATGGTCACTTTTATATGTCAACTTGGTTGGGCCACAGTGCCCAGATATTTGATCAAACATTATTCTGGATGTTTCTGTGAGGCAGGTTTTTTTGGGTGATATTAACATTTAAATCAGTAGACTTTTAATAAAGCAGACTGTTTTCTACAAGGTGGAAGGGGCTTATCCAGTCAGTCAAAGGACTAATAGAACAAAGACTGACTGCCTCTGAGCAAGAAGGAATTCTGCCAACGAATGTCCTTCAGACATGAACTACAGTATTGGCCCTCCCCTGTGTCTTCAGCCTGACAGCCTACCCTGCAGATTTTGGACTTGCCAGCCTCCATAATTGCATGAACCAGTTTCTTAAAATTAATCTACCTCTCTGGCTCTGCTTTTGCCTCTGCCTCTCTCTCTCCTTATATATACATATTTGTTGACCCAACCTACAAGTAACTGTTCAGACCACAGCAGAGAAAGAAAATGCTCTCTTACACTAAGAAGATATATCTAGTTTCTCCAACCTCATATAAGAATGTCAATCTTATCTTGATTGCTATCCAGTAGCTTTGAGGAAGGGAAGAATATTAATATTTTTGAAAAAGAAAATGTCTAAAAGACATTCTATCTACTCAGAACTCCATATCTAAATAAATAAATATCAATAACAGTGAAGAGTCTGAAGTTTTACCCTATTTTCAAACTAACAAGTTAATCTGTCTCAGTTTCATGGATGCAGGCAGAAGATATGAGACTCCAGGGTCAGAGACAAAAGACATTTTACTCAAAGCAATGGCAGTAGCCAGAGTCCCCACATTTTCTTCCACTGGTTCCCTGAGCTTCAATTCCCACAAGGTGACAAGAAAAGGAACAGGTGGCACTTGAAGTGGGTTGATAGAAGAGAGGAACTCAGAGCTTAAGGACCATAATCTTGTATAATGGGCATAAGCTTGCCCTCCCTTTGTTCTGAAGGGAAACACTATATCTTCCAATACTCTTTGCTATATATTATATATACTTCCCTGAGCAAATTGCTGGAATGAATGCATTCAGTGTCTTTGCTCACAAGATATGCTGAAATGGTGGATACTCGTGGATTATTCATCTCAACAAAAAGCAAGTAAATAAATAAATAATTATATACATACCTATATAAAGCACATTTGATTTTATCCTCCTGTCAACTCACAATAACAGAAAGCTACACAGACAGCTCCACCTCAATGGCTTGGTTATTCTTCTGCAATATATTCACTAAGTTATATTGCAGTGTTATTTATTTTTACAGTAGTTTGATCCAAGGACCGATCATCTAAAGATCACCTCTGCTTGCTCTATAAAGCTACTTCAAACATAACGTTAATTCTGTGCTTCATTGTCTCTTGTATAAGAACCCACTGATTAAATCCTTTTTTTAATATGGCATCAAGGAAAAGCTTCTCTCATGGATGACGATAATGCTTTCCTTAGCAAAGGATACCTCTGAGGGTGCTCTTACACCTTCTCTACTATAAAGTGTATCCTTTTGTCTGACATGATCTCATGTGGCATCCCGTGACAATGGATTCTAAGTTCTTGAATAGTGAGTGATGCTTTCTGAGGCCCCAAGGGCAGGAAAGACAAACCCACAATTATAATATGTATTTATTTCAATGAGAATGAACCACTATCCCTTCAGAATGGAAGAATCACAATGTAGTCAACTTACCAGCGAGTAATCAGTTGGTCTCCCCAAAATGGTGTCATACCAGTGGCTTGACGCTGTTAGCAAGTTGGCCATTCAGAGGCTGAAACAGCTAGATGAGCCATTGTAAGTCAGAATGCCATGCTGTTGGTCCTCTGTCCCTTCTATCAAGGCCGTTTTGTTAATGTGCTCATTGTGCTAGATCTGGGAAAGCTGATGAGAAGTTTGTTGACATTAATTGACCAGTCGTATTTGCACTTGGTTGTTATAGTGTCTCTATGCTCTCTGGTGAGCATCAGTATGTGATGCAAGGACCTTCACACTTGTCCAGTCCTGTATGTCTACCCACATGCCTGAATCTCACCCCTTCCCTCCAATCTTCCAGTCTTTGTCTATACATGGAAGCCTTTATCTACCAACACTCCTAATACCATAGGGTCTGCCAGATTGTATGGCCTAAGCAGTGGGGTTGCTTGCACCATAGGCTAGACTTGCTGTAGCTCTATCCTCTTTGGGATCCTATGCAAAGACTCACACAGTATATGAGCTCGACCACTCTGCCCTTAGGTGTGGAGTATGTTGCCTCTAGAACCCCAAGAAGTCCCCCCAGGTGTTTTGTTTACTTCTTCATGATAGGATGTGAAAAATGAAAAGGTAGTTTTGTTGTTGTTGTTTGTGTTTTTCTGTTTTTGTTGTTGTTTTATTTTGTTTTTACTTTGGAAGGGCTGTCCTAGCATGCCTCTGACCACTGAGCCCCTAAAATTTTTATGAACATGGCAGGCCCTTGCGTATTTTCTTCCCAAGGAGCCTGGAGAGTTAAAATCTTTGGGTGTACGTCCATGCAGATGTCCTCAAGTGTCAGGGTACCAGGTTTTCGGGTTTTATTTTCAAATAGGGGCCTAAGCTTGTTGTAACATATTTGTCTTATTTGGGCATTTAATTCTTCTGTAGTTCAACCACTTTGACTAATAAATATTAGGCTTGATCCTTGATTTTTCTTCTGCTAGAAGAAATGAGGCCTTTTCTGTATGCACTCTAAATCTGTTCTGCACGTGACTTTCAATTTCTGTGTTATTCCCTCAGCTCTCCATTTATCTTTATGTAGAACAGCAATGGTGCACAGTAATAGCCATCTAATGTCTTATCCTTATAGCTACTCTTTTCTTCATCCATCTCAACTGCCTGATATTTTATGTCCAGCAGCACATTCCCTTCTACTTATATATCCTCTCAACTCACCACAGGTCAGTATTTAGCAATTGGAAGGCCACCTTATGCCAGCGGCAACCTGTGCTCCACCTACCAGCCATGATGGGTTTTTCATCACTAGCTGAGCTGTAAATGGCTTAGCTCAAAACCCCATTTTGTCTCCTGCTGACTTGGACCACCCTCGATATCCTATGTTGTATGTTAAGTTCTCTAGCAGCAGTTGAACCGGAGTCTAATGTGTAAGATGTTAATTACAGATCAACATCTGTGGAAAGAACAGGGAAGAAGAAAGATGGGACAGAGGAAAAATTTAAACTCCAATGCGGGGTGACATAGTTCAGGGTAACCTCAGCACATCTAGTAGGCAGCTCTAGAATAAGACGTTATAACTCTGCTTGGCTCAGCTGTGGCCTATCACTGTAGTGGAAGGACGTGAGCTGGAGCAAGGCAGCTCTCAGAACCGGAGGCAGACCCTGAAATTGCTGAGACCTGGAAGGTATCTGTTGACCACATGCTCTACAGTGGGGTAGCAAGTCCTCCCCTGTAGGGGCACTAGGAGGACGTCTCTGTGCCTGCCACAGCAAACACCCATCTAGAAGACACACACACACACACACACACACACACACACACACACAGAAATTAACTTCAAGAACTGACAACTTAATTCATAAGGAGCCTAGAATGTTTAACTTGCCTCACGGTCTCTCAATGAGTTCTAGCACACTGACTTTCAAATTTTGAGGTTTTAAATGACTGTCTTTCACTACCTGTGAGACTGAGGAAGAATCATCAAAGTGATTAGGTTTTTGGCTGGAGACATGAATAAAGTTGTCCAAGTGGATGGATGTCACCCTGCCACTATTAGCCAACATGACAGTGATAGCTAACTGCCTACAGGGCGTCTGCTCAATTGTTGCTTTTACCATGGAACTAGCCTGGCCAGAGCCCTTCTCATGCCCTTCTCCAGCAGGCACGAAATGCCCCCTGATTCTTATTATAAAAAGCAGATTGTTTCTAACAGAATAGTCTAACCAGCTTACTAATTGTCATACATTTGCAAAAATTCCAAATGTGATTCTCTCAAAATTCAGATTCACATGTATTGATGCTTCTGAGTCCCAGAAAACAATTTTAGGCACTGAAGAGAAACTAGGAATGAGCAAAAAGGTAATTTTACCCTTCACTGCATGCAGCTCAGAGGGTTAAGTCTCCGATATAACTAAAGATTTTGTGACTCTTTCTTCTCAGGTCTACTAAAAATAATTATAATACACACAATTTATTAAGTAGACTATGTGCCAGTCATTTCATACACTTTATGTCAAAAATAACCCTATGAAGTATATACAGACACTGAGTCTTAGCCCCGATAAGGGAATTGTCCAGGGTCCCATGAGAGGAACGTGCTGTTAGAGCTCTGCCAGACAGCTAGCCAGATAACATCCTTGCATTTGGAGTAGAAAGTGAAGCTCATTAAGATTAAACAGTATGCCCACGTTCGTTTTAAAATGTTAATCCTTACAGCGATCCTTTACTTTGGGTGGGAAATCATTTTATCCCCACCTTGTAGATGAGGAATTCAAGGTTTATAAGGTCAAAATGGCTTGCAGAAGATAATGTGTTTAGTCATCTGAAGATATAAAAATTAAATCTAAATGTGTATGTTGCCTTCATTTTCTTTCTCTTTTTTTCCAAAAAGGCAGTCACAAATCATGCATAGGAAAATATTATATATAAGCTTCTAATAAAACCAGTAAGTCCAAATTGCATATTACCAAACTATCCAAACAATCTTCCACAAATAATGAATTTTGTTTGAGGAAATTAAAACACGGTTTATTGGAAAGGGCATTCAGCTGAGCATTAATGCCTGAATTCCAAGCATGGTTTCTCTCCCAAATTCAAGTACAACTGAACTGTTGCTGCTACTACTGCTACTGCTGTTGCAAATGTCAGTAATGACTCACAGAGCTGCCCCCTTGTAGCAGGTGCTCAGCTCCACACTTCTCATACATGGCCATATACTCTTCTCTAAAGCACCGTGAGTTGGGTGTCATCATCTCCTTTTTCTAGATAACGAAATGGAATTCTAGAGAAGTTAATTGCTCAAAGCCAAAGAATATTGTTAGTCATTAAAAAGCTCAGGCTTTGAAATCATAACCATGGATTTTTTTATACCAGCTCAGCCACTTACGAGCTTTGTAAATTTGGAAAAGTTACTTAACCTTCCTGGTCTCAGTTTTAAATGATAGAATTTGGATCAGACAGTCCCTAAGGATCCATCCAACTCCGAGGGTCTCTTTGTTTGGTATTGTTTTTAATTTAGGTGGGCCCTCTGTGTTACTGGGCTCCCATGGGACCTCCAGCAATTTGATTGCAACTCACTTCATCAGGGGGTGCTTAGAAATTAATTTCAATGCCAGCAAGTTTCATGATCCATGAATGGCATCCCTTCTCTTAGAGTTACCCATAAAGAGCCTAGGGGCAATTTGAATTAACCTAACTGTCCGGGAGTATAAGGTGATGTGAAGGTGGTAATGTTTTTCTGGGTGGGGGACACAGAGATGGAATGGTGTTAATTCTCACACATATTTGGTCATTATCTCCCAAGTTCCCTCTGTCGCGTGCATCCATTCTTATATCTCCGTGAGCTCAACATTATTTTCCCTTTTTTATTAGCTTTTAGCTTCATTTTCTGTTAAATGACCAGCAGGAAGCTCTGAAAGGGGACCAAGAAGCCAAAGAAAAGACACAAAAAATTCATTTGATATCAATAATCATTGTGTGAATTATTTCCTCTTTCTGATAAGACCCATAAAATCATTTAGAAATTACAAGGCTTAGACCGTCATTCAACTTTTGATTATTAACATGCAGCACCTTGAGATTGGTGAACAATGTGGAAGTGGATTTTGGGCCATTGTAATCTCTCATAATGGAATGGAATTGCATGCATGTTTTAGAAATAAACTAAAAAATAGGAAGATCTTTCAAAAGTATATTGCATTCCAAAATTCTAAAGCGATTTCCAAAGCAAATTCTTGGTATACAGAAGAGGGTTTGGGATTTCATGTAAGAGTCAGGTTTGAATCCCAGCTCTAACACTCATTGATGTGTGGACCTTTGGTAAATTATTCAATCTCTCTGGGCCTCTTCAGTGACATCAGAATGACAATATTTACATTAAAAGGTTTTCATGAGGATTAAAGGGGATAACATTTATAAAGTATCTCATACAGAATATGACAAAATGAGGGCCCTAATAATTGTTGATTTCCTTCATTATTTCCTTCATTCCTTCATAAAGAGACAAGTAAAATCTAATTTCTGATGCCTTATTTCCTAGTGAATGAGAACTGAAGGGTAATATTTATGTTGGAGAGAATAATACGCTTGAATGACCTTGAGAAAAAGGGAGCTTAGCTTCCTTTCCATTTAGAATTGCCGTGCAGGAATTACAGGACAGATTCATTTGAAATAAGAACTTTCATACCTGAGCCACTGCCCAGAAATTATGGCAGTACTCCTGGGAAGTTTTGAAAACACTTTGAACTTACTTTCTAAAGTTGCTTTGCATTCTGTACTGCTGGGGCCCGCTGCACATCCATGACTTGGCTGGAGCTGATGCTGGCTGTGCCAGCATATTTTCAAACTGATCAAGGCATAGAGCCTTGAAAATTTCATGAGATTCTGTTTTTGTGAGATTTCCAGGTTTATACCAAGCTTTACAGATTCCAAAGGGATGCATAATCGAGAAAAAAAATAAAGTCTACCAACTCTAAGATACAACAGTTGACATGCTTAATTCAGGTTGAATTAGGGGCTGATTGGAAGTGTGACTTCTTATTTCACCTTTAGTGGAGAAAATCTCTTATTGTTTTACAGGATTGCCTTTTATATTTAACAATAGTGGAAAGTTCCTAGAAACTGGAACAGAATAATGCCTAGCAACACTAATAATGATTTAGAATCCAGTCCTGTACTGAATCAAACTAGGTATGTGTTCTACTGGATTAACCATAAATTTACTTGCTTTCATGCTTTTTTAATGAAGTACTAATCAAGACATACAGACTCAGTAGTTTTTTTTTTTTTTTTTTAGCAATTATCAGTTATCTGTTAAATGAGGCACTGTTTCTTATTTTCTTTGATTGTCTATTGTTTTAGTGTTGAATACAACATATTCAACCACCAATAATAATACAGTTTCATCAGTCACTTCTGGAAAAATCTTGTCTATTCAACAACACTGATTATGTAACAGCTAATCCATTTCTTACTTCTTAATCAGGCATATAATATCAATCAGCGTTTCTGCACAACATGAGATATCCAACATGGCACATTGATCTGATCCAATTCTAGGCAAAAGGAAAGAAACATGGTGATTTACTTAACCTAGAGTAACAATATTATAGAAAAATGTTCAGTTTCTGTCATATTTCTAAAAAACATTGAAAGCAAAAAATTCACTTGACTCTCTCTGCTGGTTTATAATGAGGGTTTCCAGGCTGGGAACTATTATTTCATTCATTTATTCATCCATTCATTCACTCAGAAAACAATTTTTCATCATGTATTATATACTAGGTGCCAGATAGAGATACAGTGTATCCTTTATTTGCAGTCTTTACTAACATAGATTCAGATGGAATTGTTGAAGAATGAATCTTATAAATATTCAAAGAAATGGGTTCACTTGTCATGAAAGTAAGGTATTCTTCATATAGCCAATGTTTGGCACTGATTTTTCAGTTTTATATCCTTATCCTATGTGGGAAAATGTTTGTTTTTTCAAAACAACATTTGAGACTATCTGAAAATAGATTAAAAACATTAGTATGGGTCAGTGTGGTCTTACATAAAACAAAAACATGTATGTAACAATATGACACAAGACCCCTCTTCTGCTGAGCTTGTGTTTGCCACTATCACTTTGTCAATTGTTATGATGGACATGCTGTCCTATAAAATTCTTCTCATTAGATTAAACAACAAAGGGGGTACAAAATGGTCAATATGTCTAGAAGGTTAAATAAAAAGTTGTTTTTCCATTAGATGGTAGGAAGATGTTGACCCTCTTCCACTGGCATTGATTAGTTGATCACATCCAGCCTTAAGGATCTGGGATATAACACTTTAGCTCCCACACTTAATAGAATGATCTTTTAGGAGAAGAAGGCAAGATTGGCTTGATCAATTATTAGCTTTGTGACTTTGGCCGAAGTCATTTCATCTTTATGCCTCAGAGATGTTATCTGGAAAATGGGGAAAATACACATATCCCTTCCTTCCAGACTCAGACTCTGAGCATCAGAAATGTTATCATGTGACTATTAACCAGTCAAGGGTTGATTTGAAAAGTAACAAAAGGATCCCCTTTCAAGCCTGTGAGAAAGGGCAGAATAAGTGGAAAGATGACAGAAACTTTATTAATCAGGATGAATAACACCAGGTGTTGGTACAGGAAATCCTGAAAGCTCAGGAACTTAACACAATATAGTTGTATGGCACACACCTGACACAACCCAAAGCAGCCTATAGATTTGGAGGAAGGGAGGTCTTTTTCCTAAATGACATTGGTGGCCCTTGGAACCACAGAATCCTGTGATGGATTGTCTGCATTTGGCTAGCCAGAAAGTGAAAAGAGAGATTAAGCCTAAAAATCTCATGGGGAGTTTGGGGCCAGGCCGGGAAGGGGTATATAACCATTTTGCCCACTTTCTACTGTCTAGAGCTAATCCTGAACACCCCTCTGCCAAGATATAAGCGTTCTTGGATACGTACGCTTTCAGTGTCCCCATTAAATAGTGGGAAAAAATAATCATGAATACATAGCATCAAATCACTTACAAAAGTCTCCTGAAAGGATGAAACTTTCTAATGGTATCCAGAAATATTTCTGAACATAAAAGAATTATATACAGAGTTTAAAGTCTAAACTATGGGTCAAAGAAATTATTCTCATTCTAAGAACTCTGGATGCCTAGATGTTAATTATGATAGCAACAAGAGTCTTCCAGTTATTATCTAAGGAAAGAATGTGCTTGCTAATTAAAATGAAAAAACAAACAAAAAGCACAGGATAGGTAAATATCAAGCATCTAATTAAACAAGGCAATTTAATATCATTTGAAAATTACTGCTTTTATTGCATGCTCAGTTATATTTGTCTTTGATTAATGCAAAATTAGAGGGTTACTTATATTTTTCTTATACACATTTGTTTGGTTGACAAGATCTTTCAAATAGAGAATCCCTTGAAGACAGTACTAAAAAAACTTGTAAAGTGGTAGTGAATGATCATCCTAGATATAATCATTAGACTAAATATATATTGTAGGAAATCAAATTTGAATTAAGCAAGATATCTTTTGTGGGTGACCCTTCACCATTTATTCTAGCCATGATCCTCAAAGGTTGATTGAAATTGTTTAGTGGATCTTCAGTATTGACTGAATCAGTCAGGGAATCAACAGAAACAAGCATGTCTTTAATCACCGTGACCTAAACACTGACCCTTTCTTCAAAGGTAGAAAAGTAAATGAACTCAACTGGTGATGAAAATGAAGCACTGCAGTTCTTCACCAATTTCATTGGTCATTTTATTCAGTTATGATGAAATCCAAGTTTTCATTTTATATGAGAAAACAGAGTTCATGCAAAAAAAGTGACTTCCTGCTTAAAAGAAAAAATGATTTCTAACCTTCTAGCCCAAGTTCTTTCCATACTGCATGAAACATGTATAAGTCTCAAGAATCTGTTCATCATTCATTGGCCAATGCAAAGTCTAAATCCAGACCTAGATAAGTCATGATTCTTATCACTCTTTCAGAGCTATAAATAGATAAGAAAAATAACTCAAGGAATGAAGTAAGAAGTCAAAGGAAGTGGGCTCAAGGAGAGTTATTTTTTATCACAATACAAACTTATTTTACTTCTTCTTCCTTAAAAATTCATTCTTTAGTCAAGTGGGCCAAATATATCCCTGTTCTTTTTTCATGCTAGCATACGTTTTATTTTGGAAATGGAAGTAGGTCAAGAGCTCCCTCTAAGGCAGAAGTTGAAAAGCAGTGGCTCTGTGACCATTAGATATGCTTTTCATTATTTTTATTTTTTGCTCACATTCAAATTAGTTACCAAAGTTTAAAAACTAGGAGTTTTCACAGAAAAACAAACAAACAAACAAACAGACCTGAATTTCTGGCTTCTTTTGAGAAATGGGATGATCTAACAACTCCACTAAAACATTTCTGGAGCAGAGTGGTAGGTACAATGTTTATATGGAACTTGCCCTCTCCAATTCACCTGAGATTCCACCACTCCCTAATTATTTACCTAACTTTGGAGTCCAGGCACTTTCTTCCATCTTGTCTAATCTCTAATGTGTCACTTTCTCAGTCTCTGGAGGCTTGTGATTTGGCGACTTCTGTCTAAGACAGTGCAGTGCGCTATCAAGACAGATCTGAGGATTGAAAACTTGATGTTTTACTTTCCATCTCTGTGGCTTCATGAAAGTAAAGTTAACTCCCAGTGACTTCATCTGTAAAATACATTATTAATCCTATTTTATAATGTTGTATCTCCAATTTTGTAACAATATGTGAAGAACTTTGCATGTATCCTGATTCACAGGAGACGCTCCGTAAGTAAACTCCATTCCCTTTCCAAAATGTTCTTATTTCGATCAGTAAATATTCCAAGAGAATTTATTAAGTTGCTGCAATTTTCAAAGTGCTTAGCGGTGCTTTAGCAATGATTCTGTTCTAATTGATAGCATCATCAGATTTATGTAAGTTCAAAAATTATAATAATAATAATAGTCAACATGTATCCAGTAAATGTAGTGTACCAGAAGCTTTTTTAAACACAGAAACATTTTTAAAATGTTAAATGATATACTTTTTATATTACTAAAAAAAATATGGTATATCTGTGATATCCCTGATATTCTTGCATTGAATAAAACATGAGGAAGTGGTTTTAGTCAATTTAAAGTTTACTTGAAAAAGTCTCATAAATAAAAGTATGACAGACCTGCATTTGGATATAATCAAAGTATGATGATTATCATCTAATAGATAATCATTCAAAAATACCAGTTTAGCAGGTTGATATCTGACTAGTCTACTATCACATTTAGAGCTCAAATTTTTAACCTCAACAGGCACTAAAGGAAAAAGGTGTTGCATACCCAATACTTAGTCGCTAATGGCCAAGTTGTCAGTATTTTAGCTTCTCTGTTGTAAATGTATTTCTCTCATGGCCTTTCTTTGGTTAGTGCTTATTTATACTGAGAACATCACCTGCACAACACACCTGTTTCTTCCAGGAGACAGGTGGCTTAAAAAGATAAATGGGCCTATCTCCTATGACATTTTGTTAAACAATGAATAATGCAAAACAAAATCTCTTAAGGCTCATGAAGTCTTGCTAATAGGGCAGATGTCCTCTGTGCAGTTCCTTGGGAACTAAAATGCAAATATTGATGTGCTAATATCACTGGACCCTAGTTTCGTTGATTGTTTCTATCTTCATTATCCTCTATTATTCCCCATAAAAAATCCATTTTTAGTTAAGAAATCTGAGGCACGTAATACAACTGATATCAAAGGTTTAATGGGCTTGCCATCAATAAATTGAATTAAATCTCTCCTTAGCAGTAATGATTCTTCAGACGGGGCAATATATAATAAGACCGTGGCAATAGAACATTCAGTGGATGATTCTTACACACTGAAACTTAACATTATGGCTAATTGGTCATTGCTACCTATTCTTTTAGATGTATTGGTTATGTCTTCTCATAAATATCTCAATTCTAGCTCACTTGCTTCAAGAGAAAGTCTTTATTGGCAGTATGACACATCATTAAACTATACAATAGGGCAACATCTTTCAACTTCGACAATGCTAAAGAACATATCGTGCCAAATTGTCTAATAAAAAAGCTGCACCCAAGTTCCACCCAGTAACACTCATACAACAAACAAGTTGTGACTATGAAAATATCAACTTTCTTGTCTTTTGCCAATCTTTTTTTTTTTTTTTTTCTTTTGCCAATCTTAATCCCAAGCATTTTTCTTTTTTGTTTTGCTTTTATTTTCCCTTAATTTTCCAGTGGTCTCTTAAATTATGTCCCAGTAAGGCTATGACTTTCTCTTTGTTATATGATTTAATAATAACATATAACTTGTTTTCATATTGAAAAAACTAGCAGGGAAGAATAATTGGAAGGAGAAATTGAGCAATGATATGTAAGTTTGCTGCCATCTATAGGCTGGCAGTAAATTCCCCGGGCAAAATGAACCTTGAGGACTAGCCTCACCCACACTGTTTATACAGGACTCAGGTGTTTCCTGACAATTAAGAATCCTAGGAATTTTAGGAGAAGGTCTGGTCAATATCACTTTGCTTAATTTCTCCTTACCAATACTTGGTTTGAAGACATGTGAGTCAAAAGTGAAAGAAGTAGAAGTCAAAATTACAAGTTTAAAGTAATATTAGGATAGGCAATTCTTTAAAATGTATATGTTTTGTTAGTTGACTATCAGCAAATTTTTTAAAGCAAGAATAAAAATTAAATATTAAGGTAAATTTATGTTGGTCACTTGAAATAAATTTGGAAGTCATATATCATTTACCATTTGATATCCTATATTCTCTAGCCAGTAATTAAATTATCTTCTTTATCTTTATATACCATCTTTGTTCCTCAAAATCTGAATCATGCTTAGTATTTACAACTACTAAGTAAGGGAAGAATATTCAAAACACTCCTTTGAAATATGTGCATGTATTTATTCACAGATTTTTATTTGGCCTTAAATACCCAATCCAGATTTTGACAAGTTCTCTGATCTATACGGGTTCTTATAATATATTCTTCCTTTCTCAGTCTTCTGCCTCTGGGTTTAAAAGCCATTGTGAGACCCTGTGCAGAGTGCCCCAGGGGTGATGCCCGGAGGAAAAGCAGCCAACTCGGTCCTGGCCCAGATAGCATTTCTTGAAATGTGCAAAATGCAACAGACTTGGACAGGGCAGT
This sequence comes from Balaenoptera borealis, assembly GCF_965194805.1. Lineage (NCBI taxonomy): Eukaryota > Metazoa > Chordata > Mammalia > Artiodactyla > Balaenopteridae > Balaenoptera > Balaenoptera borealis. The sequence continues at coordinate 16,463,077 of NC_138866.1, read as the reverse complement.
GCTAGAGGCTCTGCTAGAGGCTTGCCAAGGGGACCAGCAGCAGTTGTCACCACAGGTGGCTTCCAAATACATCCCAGAGGAAAGACAGAAATCAATTGCTAATCATTCTATTTCACCCCTGCTGTTAACACATGTCTGAAAGTCTCTCCTAGCACTGTCTTAACTGCCTTGGGTTAGAAATGCATTGTTCAAGGTTTATCTCCTTAGCTAGATTGTCAACTATGACTAAACAACAGTGGCTTTGTGCCCTTACGGTCAGACTTACAATGTTTTGAGCCTATTAGAAACAATAAATGGTTCTTAGAAACAATAAATGGTTGAAAAGACTGAGAAGCTGAAAAACGGCCACTGTGAATTAAAATCTAGAACACCTACATTACTCATGTTAAGGATTAGAAATGGGTTCTCTCCAACCGTCTCCAGCAAAGTAGAAAGTGTATCAATCCTTGCCAATTAAGAGGCTGTATCTGCCTAATCCTCCTTATTTTTATCTATACACAACTTTTTAAAGTTTTTTCCTCAGGCATTTAGAACTTGCCTTATACCTATGGGATTATAGTAACAATGGTTATATTTTTTAATGTTTTTTTTTTTTATCGTGGTAAAAGTCACATAATATAAAACATACTATTTTAACCATATTTAACTCTACAGTTCAGCGGCACTAAGTACGTTCACATTGTCGTGCAACTCTCACCATCATCCATTTCCCAAATTTTTCACCTTCCTAAACCGAAACCCTGTCCCCTTTGAACACTAACTCCCCATTCCCCTTCCACATGCCCCCACCCTCCAGCCTCTGGCATCTACCAATGTACTTTCTCACTCTATGAATTTGACTATTCTAGGTACCTCGTGTAAGTGGAATCAAACAGTATTTGTCTGCACCTAAGGTATATTGGAATGCATTTTTTAAGGTTAACTTAATATGTCCCGCAAACAGATTGTACATTCTTTTTTTTTCCTGCTGTGCTATACAGTAGACACTCACCAGCCATCCACTTCATACAAGTAGTGTACATACGTCAATTCCAATCTCCCAATACATCCCACCCCTCCATCCCCCTTGATGTCCATGCGTTCGTTCTCTACATCTGTGTCTCTGTTTCTGCTTTGCAAATAAGGTCATCTATACCATTTTTCTAGATTCCACACATATGTGTTAAAATATGATATTTGTTTTTCTCTTTCTGACTTACTTCACTCTGTATGACAGTCTCTAGGTATATCCACATCTCTGCAAATGGCACAATTTTGTTCCTTTTTATGGCTGAGTAATATTCCATTGTATATATGTACCACATCTTCTTTATCCATTCCTCTGTTGATGGACATTTAGGTTGCTTCCATGTCCTGGCCATTGTAAATAGCACTGCACTGAACATTGGGGTGCATGTGTCTTTTTGAATTATGGTTTTCTCTGGGTATATGCCCCAGAGTGGGATATTTGGGTCATATGGTAGTTCTATTTTTAGCTTTTTAAGGAACTGTTCTCCATAGTGGCTGTATCAATTTACATTCCCACAACCAGTTTAAGAGGGTTCCCTTTTCTCCACACCCTCTCCCCAGCATTTATTGTTTGTAGATTTTTTGATGATGGCCATTCTGGCCGGTGTGAGGTGGTACCTCATTGTAGATTTGGTTTGATTAGGTTGTTTGTCTTTTTGATACTATTGATATTATTTGAGAGCTTATTATATTCCTAGGATTGTGGCTGGTTGTAAAATACTAGGGTGGATACCTTGGAGCATGTTTACTCCATCCAATTCAGTCAACATGCATTTCACTGTTTGAGTATTGTTAAATCCCATAGTCGAGTTGTGACTTTGACTCTTGCACCTAATTCTATCCTACATGATTCTGTCATAGAAAGATCACTGGATTAGAAGTCAGAGGGCCCAGTGCTAGTGCTGGTTCTTCCACTTACTGAATGTGGAATTAGTAAGTCACTTGATTCCATTAAGCCTCAGTTTCCTTGCATATATAAAGGAGCTAACGTTTTTTAAAATGTTCTTTAAAATGTGTTCACGTATGTGAAAGCAATGTGTACACTATAAATGCTTATAAACACATAGAGATCAATCAGTATTATTGCTACCAAATTATTACTGGAAATCAGTGGAGTGATGAGAGCCACTCACCTTCCAGAGCAATCTATGTACCCCCTTTCCAAGAGTCTTCCTTGACTCCTTTAGCCTAAGTCAGGATTTCTGGCACTGACATTTTCTTTAGTATTCCCTGATTTGCTTCAAATATATCAGTTTTTCCTAACTTGCTCATTGAGATCAAGAATTTTTTTCCTAAGAAAGGACTTCTATCATGTCATGTCCATATGCACTATACTTAATGGGGAGCTTGGTACAAAAGAGGGGTAAACATATATGTATAATCACACAAGGAATCTTTGCTGTGTACCAAATCCCTCTCCTGCACCAATTCAAAATAATCTTGCTCTACCTTTACTCGAATCATGGCTGCAGGAACCAATTTCTCCTAAGCTTCCAATGGCTTCTCTTCTGGCAGGTATAACCTCTGCCTGAGATCAGTGAAGTAGGTTTTACTTGCTGCCCTGGGGCTTCCTCTCTTATACCTTGGCAGCTAAAGTGTGTGTGGGGTGGGTGAGGGGGGATGGAGGGCAATGTCCATGGGGCAGATAAGTGTTTCCCCCTTTCATTCCTAAGGGAATGTTCTGAACTACATTTCCTAAGGCTTCTCAGAAGGTCCAGGCAAAATCAGGTCCCAGTAGCCCATGAGAGTAGCCTAATAGATGGATAACACCTTCCTTTTACCTTCACTCCTTCTTTGTTTGACTCTCACTCTCCAGTATTTTCTGCCCCTGGGATCATATTCCCAAATAAGCTACCCAAATATTAGCTTCTGTTTCTGGCTCTGTTTTTAGGAAATCCTGGTTAAGAGGCCATCACTAAGACTTCAGCAAGAATTTGGCATCAGAATGGCTTCGACCTTAGTGAGCCTTCTTTTCTCCATTATATGCCTTTAAATTCTAATGCTAAATCTGTGTCATATTAAAGAGTAAATATATGGTCATCAGATAAATTAAAACCAGGTTTAAAAACATATAAGCAGGTTAGGCACTCTTTTCAGGCTTAGTTTGTGCTCAACCATACAAGCATGGTCCCCAAAATTCACAGAGTTGGGACAATAAATCAGACACTAGCCCTTCTAAGTGTCATCTAAATTTCTGCACTCAGCCCACTGAGATAAAATAAAATGGTGGCATGCACCTCATCCTACTGTAGGAACACTGAGCTTTTTACTGTAGCCTTTACAGGAATTGGAACAGTGATCTGCTAAATTTTTTAAAAAGCTCAACAAAACTTGGAACTATCCAAATGTTTATGCACCTCCACCCTTACCACTTCCTTCCCCACAAAATAAAGGAAATCTGTGCCTATCATGGGATGACTTCCACGAGGATTGTGGCAGAATGAATCAGAGCTCCTAGTTCAGGTACCCCATTCAGGTACCCCATCAGTGCAGCTTCCTGAAGCGAGGTTCCTCATGTTTACTGCAGCCCAAGAACTGTTCCCCAGCAACTGGTGGCTTCCTCGATATGACTTGTAATAATAACAATGGAATAATATTAATAATAATGATGACCAGAAATTGCCATATGCCACAAATTTATATCTTACATAATTTAAAAAGAGTCAAGCTGAAAATGCTACATACTATATGATTCCAACTACACAACATTCTAGAAAAGGCAAAACTATGGAGACAGTTAAAAAGATGGAGGTTGCCAGGGGTTGGTGGGAGATTAATAAGTAAAGTACAGAGGATTTATAGACCAATGAAAATAATCTGTCTGATACTATAATTAGGGATACATGTCACAATACATTTGTCTAAATGCAGAGAATGTGCCACATCAAGAGTGAACCCTAATGTAAACTATGGACTTTGAGTGATAATAATATGTCATTGTAGGTTCATCAGTTGTAACAAATGTACCACTCTGGTGGGGACTACTGATAGGGACAAGGGTATGCATGTGTGGGAGCATTGAGCACATGGCAAATCATTGTACTTCTCTTTCAATTTTGCTATGAATTTAAGACTTCTTTTAAAAATTAAGTCTTAATAAAGAAAAAGAAAAGAAACATTTAAGTCAGCCATCAGCCACTGCAAACCCCTCTACCGCCACTATCACCAAAGAGAGAGAATTCACACTGCTCCTCAGAAACCATGAGCAACGACCCAAAAGTCATCGTGATGGGAAGTGGCGAGTCTGGACTTGAACCCAGGTATTTTTTTTTTAACTAATGGCACCAAATTCGACTGTATAGCAGACATCCTGTAGGTGAGGATAAAAAGATTCCTTCCTTCTTTAATACTCCTTTTATTCTGATCCCTAGACCCTTGAGAAAAGAACAAAATGAAGACAAGCCTAAAGGCGTCTTGAACTCAGCCAATCAGTCTTCCAAATAATCAGGTATCATTTTCCTTAAGTACTGGAAATCAAGAATTGGATAACATTGCTTGTTATTGAATGATTGGTGGGAATTGGGGAAGAAGAGGTATTTTGATTTCTCTCTAATCACTCTTCTTTCCCTTGCATGGTGATACACTACTTGCCAGAAAACTTTCTCATAACCTCTGGCGTGGAGTTCTGCAAAGATGTGATCTGATTTGTTAATAGGTCAGGGAGGTGGTCTCTGGGTCCCACCCAGCACAGGCTCCACTGGGAACTTAGCTTTCCTCTGAGCCCAGCTTGTGGGCCTCTCTGGGTTACCACAGCAACAACACACAGGCAGTGACCTCCCCAAGAAGTTATCAGTTAAAATGGAGAGAGGATTGAGCTTGAGTGACAGTATGTGCTCATCCTACCCATATTTAAACATGAGTGTAAATAACTCAGTAGACAAAGGACAAATAAGTCTCTACTCTGTCCCCACCCTTCGCTCAGACTATAAAGAAAAATCACATGTTTTATACGAGTTGTTTTCCAGCTCTAAATAATGTACATAAGAATCACCATTGATGTTTATTTAAAGTAAAGTTTCCCAAGACATATCCTGAGTGATTTTTGCTAATAGCTTCTAGAATGAAGAGATAGGAATTTACATATTAAAACATGATTCTGATACAGATGATTTGAACACTACCTATGGGAAACACTGATTTAAGTGTTCGTTGAAGACCCTAATCCTTAAGATATTTGTATTTGTGTCCCCCAAATTCATATGCTGAATCCCTAACCCCCAGGACCTCAGAATGTGATTAAATTCAGAGGAAGGGCCTCTAAAGTGTGATTAAATTAAAATGAGGTCCTTAGGATGGGCCCTAATCTAATCTGACTGGTGTCAGAGACCAGGAGAGATCAGGACACACAAAGAGACACAGAGACGAACTCACCCAAAGGAAAGATCATGTGAGGACACTGCCAGAAGGTGGCCATCTTCAAGCCAAGGAAAGAGGCCTCAGAAGAAACCAAACCTGCTGACAGGTTTAGACTTCTAGCCTCCAGAACTGTGAGAAAATAAATTTCTGTTGGTGAAGCGATCCAGTCTGTGATATTCTGTTGTGGCAACCCCAACAAACTAAATAATACAATATTAGATATGCAAAGCAAGCTCCAAAAACAGCAAATACGGCAAAATATTTCTTACCAGTGGCTAGAATAGCCATCAGAAATTATGTTTTGTCCTTGTTACAGTGCCAGTACTGTGCTATTGACCCAGGAGTTTAAGAATGATCTCCAAAAAGCATGAGATATGTTACACAATTTTGCAACACACACACAAAAAAGGCTGAATACTGCAGAAATTATGTTTAATGATGAATTAGATGGTGAATGTCATTTGTGGGAGCTGAAAAGACATAAAGATCCATGAATCATCTGGAATATTCATGGAAGGACCCTGAGGATGGTGGGGCACAGGTAAAATTCCAGATGGAGGTAGATGGGGCTGCCCAATAGTATAACAATGTGTGGAAGTGATGGTTTGAACAACCAATCAGGGTCAAGTTTGTGGAAATTCTCCAATGTCACACCATAAAATTCATTCCTCATCCCTTTACTGGCCTATTCAATATTTTATTCAATGACTCAGGAAGAACCTAAATAAGGTGAGCTGACCAATAGGATAGATATCAGTTACAAAGTAATCAGGATACAGAAAGACTAGAAAATGGACTGAATTTCATAAAATGAATATAAATTCTTGCTTTGAGGACCAAGAAATTCTACTAGAAAATCACTCATTTTCTAAGTTAGTTCTCTTTATAAGAAATTTTAGCCACTAGTGTTTTTGTCCCCTTAACAATGATTAGTGTATTGTAAGTAAAATTTGTGAGGCTTGCTTAGTGACCAAAATTTTAATTAATTTGGTACCAAGCCTAAAATCACTGGATCTAAAACTGCATGAGAATTAGAGGCCCACAGCATAAAAATGGCAGAGAAGAACAATAGTCATCCATTGGTTTTGGTTATCTACCATGTAAAATAAAACTTGTTTATTTTAATAGATAAATGTATTCAACTATGACTAATATTTCCTAGTGCATTTAATGAAGTCTTGACCCAATTAACTAGTAAGACATCATATAATAGTTAGGGTTACAATCTGGTATTAAAAAATTTGCATCAAAATTTCCATGGCTTACCTCAATAGAAGTTTATTTCTCTAATACACCTGTGCAGGTATTCTTGGTCATGGGAGGATGTCCTCCAAGTGATACTTTGAGGATGCAAGTTCTTTCCATTCTGTGCCTTCTTCTCAGTTGACTGGGGCCTCAATATTCTTTGCCTCCCCAAGAGGAAGGACAAGCAATAGGGAGAAAGCATATCTAGCTCATTAGATACATTAGCACAAAAAATGAAACATATCACCCTCTCTCATATTCCACACATAAGAATTAAACACTTGGCCCCGCCTCAATGCAAGGCAGTCTGGGAAACATTCTAATAACATGGACACTTTCCAGCCAAAATAGGGGCACAAATTTTGATGTATAACTGTCTTTGTCACAAATCTCAAGCTAATCCTTCAGCCAGGATGGTGATTTTTTATTTCAGTGATGCATATCCCATAAGAATAAAAAACAACCAACAAGAAAATATGAAAAATGCAAATTGTAATCATTATAGGACTGGGAAACTATCTTCATCTTGGGCAAATAATTTGAATTTACATAGAGGATCTTGTCCTTTTTGATGACAGGAAATTTTTTTTTCCTTCCGAAAATGATTTCTCTTGAATAATAAATAGAGACTAGGGGTTAATGGTTGCATAAGAGTAGAGTACCTGGAAAAATTTGTTGCCATGACAACGTAATTCACATTATTAATAAATTTTATTTACTCCTCTTTTTCCAAACAGGTGAAATTTAAGAAAAGCTTAAAATAACTTCAAAATGTCCAAAAACTAGGAGATTTTCATTAAGATCATAAATAGTCAACTTTCTACCACTTGAAAATGATTAGAAATAAAGGAAATAAATTTTCCCTGTAGTCAGCTTAGATGCATACTGATTTTATTTGAGACAAAATACCCTGTTCTTAACCTTGAGCAATGTGCTCATACAGGTATATGAAATAGCAGTTCATATTCAGTTTGCTCTCTGTATACCATATATATTAAGTGTGCATATTTTATGTGTGATTTTGAATAAGGAAGGATAAAGTAAAATAAAATAGCAATAATGACAGTGTTTAGAACACTGAAAGTGTGTACAATTTAACCCAGAATATTGGGAGAATGGCTATTAATTTCAGGTTCATTAGCTTAATAAAATATTCCTATATATACATAGTTCCCATTTACTAAATTGCATTATTCCTGTCCTAACTTGTGACTCCAGAATGCTAAGGGGATTACAATCCTTACTACTTACTGCAAAACGAAGAGAAAAAAGGTAAAAAATTAGATTTTTCAATAATATGCTAATGCTCCCAGACCATGAAGTTTCATTTTGCCACCTACCTTCTCCCTCCATATTTAATCTCCAGCTTCCTTTTCCACAGGACATTAAAATCTGTCCCTTTTTTCCTTTTCTTTCATTCAGAGGAATATGAAGAGAGAAAGGGCCATACTCCTCACCATCGTCTCTCTCATTTCCCGTTTTGCTTTCTTTACTGCGTGGACCTGTTGGAGGGAATCATGTGATAGAAGGGCATTCTCTAAACTGTGAGATACTAGCCCTTCCTAATGTTAACAGGTAGTATAGGGAAAATTTCTTCTTCCACATGTCTAGGGTTTAGTAGTATAAGCAAATTAAATAGCTTTGTTTCTCTCTATTTTCTTGACTGCAAGATTTCCAGTAGCTTGCAATTACAAATATGCCTTCTGACCATCAAAGAAATGGAATACGTAGGGGTTTCCCAAAGTTATTTGTAACAGAACCCCTCTTTCCAGACATCTTACAAGATTAATACTGAGTTGAATGTTCTCTGGGAAACACCAAACCACACTCTCACAGAGACTCTCAGAGACCCATTAAATCTTTTCTCTATTATTGCCTAATTTGAGCCGTATTTCAAATATTATGCTGTTCTCTACCCCGCTTCCTTTTATGCATGGCTCCAATATTTGTTTCAATGACTTATTTTATACAAAACCAGCTAAAACACTCTTTGCCCTGAACAGAAAGCTATCTTTGCTAGGGTAGGAGAGCAGAAAACATGATTCACTAAGTTTTTGGTTTCAGTATGGCTCCTTTGCTTCATTGACTATAAATTTGAAAGGCAAGACATTATCCTTCCAATAGAAGCTGCACAGTAGTAAGACTAATAGCTCTCTGATATTCAGCCCAACACCAGGCAAGAAAGCACATTACATAACAAATGGAAAATGGTCCCTTTCTGAAACCTTTTATTTTAACAGTTAATTTTTGAGATCAACTTAGACCTACAGGAGAGTTTTCAAAGTAGTATAGAGAACTCCATATAGTCTACACTCAGTTCCTCTTATGTTAGCATCTTACATAACCATAGAACTTTAATCAAAGCTAAGAAATTAACTTGGGACAATACTATTAATTAAAGTACAGAACTCATTAGAATTCTACCAATTTTTCCTTATGTCTTCTTTTTGTTCCAGGATCCAATCCAACATTGTATTGAGTTGTCACATCCCCTGTAATCTGTGCCAAATCTTTGGTCTTTCCTTGTCTTTCATGACCTTGACACTTTTGTGAAATGTTCCTGGATTTGGGTTTGTCTGATGTTTTCTCATAATTTTATTGAGATTATGCATTATTGAAAAGGATACTGCAGAAGTGCTATGCCCTTTTCAGTGCATGACAGCAAGGAGTTAACAATGCTGATATATACTAGCAATGATCTTAACTTTGATTACTTTGTTAAAATGCTGTGTACTGGGATTCTCCACTGTAAACTTTTCTTTTTTCTTTGTAATTACTAAATATTTTGGAGAAGATACTTTGAGAACATGCAAATATTCTTTTTTCTGCTTAAATTTTCTTACTCATTTCAGAATCCATTGGTGGTTCTTGTCTTTGGAAATTACTACTGTGGCATTCTAATGGTGATTTTCTAATGTCTTTAATCTTTCCATAGTTATTCATTGAAATTCTCCAGTAAGGAAGATTTGTTGCTTTTCCTTCATTTATTTATTCAGTTATAAATTTATATCAATATGAATTTGTAGTTACTTAATTCTTTAGGTTATAATCCAATACAATAGTTATTTATGGCATTGCTCAAGTTATTCCAAGCAGAAGCTTTTAACAAGCACTAATTAAAAGCACTTACGTCATCTTTATAGAGTGTTTTAGAGCTCTGCATGTTTAATGGGTCAAGTTCAGTGACATGGGTGGTAGGGATGGAAATGATTTGTTCTGGAAGCACTTCCTCTGTTTTGATTGAATTGTGTGCATACTACAGACACTTATGTGCGTATTGGCATTGTGTTCTGCGTTCTCTCCTGCCCCTGTTGATCTGTGGCACCAGATGAACCGACCTCTGGCAAAAGTCATTCTCAACCACTGCTGCTGTATGTGCATTATAAGCCTTGACATAGATCTTGGTCATTGTTGAATGTCGGTCATCTAGTAGACCCATGAAAGAGTTTCTTTTCTGGATGCCACCATTGTCCTTTCTGCACTTATATGCTCTATCTGGCAAATTAAATGGACATGCTTATAAGGACAAATAGCCTTTACTTGCTCATTCCAGATGCCTTCTCTTATTCATCAAAGAGAAGTAGAGTCTCATTTAAACCATAAAGACTTTACCTTGAGCATCAAGTAATTGTGTAGGACAAAACATGCACTTCCATTTAATGTTATATCTGGGTGTCATCAATTCAATCACACATTTAGCTAATCTCAGCCTTTAGAGAGGGGATGGTTTTGAGAATTGCTTTAAGTCTAGGGAGCGAGAATCAGTTTCTTTTCTTCTTTCTTTTCTTTATATTATTTATAAGTTTCATAAAATTGTTCATCCCTTTAAATAGAAGAAATACAAAAAGGCATCTCTCAGGAAATCTGAGTAACTATCAAAAGAGCAGGTTGACCAAAGGTGCCTTGCTCTACTGGAGCAGGAACAACTATATATGCAGGGCTCTGCTCTTAGCGCTTTACATGTATAATTGATATAATCTCCTAACAACTTACGATACATAGGCTATTATTGCACTCAGTTTACAGGTGAGAAAACAGAGACCCAAAAGTTAAGCAAATCACCCTTGCTCAGACAGTCATGGGTGGTGGGCATAGCTTTGAGTTCAAGGGTTTGGCTCCGGAGACTACATCTTAATCATTGACCACATAATAAATCTCAGTTCTAAAATATTACCAGTTGTGCAACCTTGAACAAATTTCTTTTCTGAACCTATGTTATTTGTGAAATGAAGGAAATGTCTGTTTTCAGGATTCTACCAAGGATTCAGTGATGTATATGAAGGGGTTAGTCCAGGAACTACCACAATGTTGATACCCAATGAATAGTATATCTTTCAGATTCTGCACTCTTAACCAGTAACATACTTCCTAACCATTAATATATGCCATTTGGTTTTATTTTCTTTCATTTCTTTGGCTTCTCCCTCATCCCAATAAAGTCCTCACTTATTAAGCTTAGCGATAACTGTTATTATATTAAGTAGGAAAAGGGAGAGAGAAAAAGGAGAAGAAAAACTCATTTTCATGTAGTATTTGCCAAATGTCTGTTCTGAGTGAATATTTATATACATATTCAATATATATGTGTATATATATATTTATTTAATCTTTATAAAATCCCTAAGAGTTAGATACTATTATTATCGTATGTTTATAGAAAAGGCAACTGAGACCCACAAAAGGCAAGTGATCTGTGAATTTATCGCACACTAGCTAGTAAGTAGCAGAACTGGGCTTTGAACCAAGAAAGTCTATTTCCAAAGTCTGTGCTACTAACCACAAAAAGATACCAAATATATTATTTGGTCATCTTAGCCTGAACTTTGTATAATCATTCACCTGAGACATAAGAGCGTCCTCTATGACCATTATGGGTTATAGGTTATAAGAATGTCTTAGTCAATGACACTCCCTTTTGGCAATTTAATGTCAGTTGGCTTACTCATTTTTTCCCTTCATTTAACATTTACTGAGACTCTGCCCTGTGTCCGGGTCTGTGCCAAATGCTGGGGGAGGGAAAGATGGAGAGAATACAGAAATAAGTAAGAAAAGATCTTGGTCTTCAAGAAGAAAGACTAAGACTTTTTTTCAATGGTTCCAACGGCTGCTACTGAATAGATGCTTCGAGATGTTTATCGAGAATCCTGGGAGGAAGCAACTTACCATGAAGTAGGAAGTAGGTAAGGCTTCGTGGAGAAGGCAAGATGTCATCTGAGTATTAAAAGCTGCACAGAGAAGAATTCCACCTGTGTTGCAAGTGAGGGCAACAACTCACTCATGGTGTATTAAGGGGACTGTGGGAAGTTGGAAGTGCCTCCAATTAAAAGTACTTGGTGAAGGAAGGTGATGGAAGTGGGAAAGTAGAACACAGGGAAATAAAGTTAGAGAAACAAGCAGGTTTCAGCAGATCTTGAAGAGCCATATACCAGAATGGAGTTTTGTTGTCTCTGGTGAACAGGAGCCACTGCTGGTCGAAGAAAAGATACTCAACAGAAACAGGCCTGGACCAGGTATCAGTACACATATGCTTTGTCCCAGGCTTGGCCAAAACCAGGCTCTGTGATGCTGGATGGAGCAGTCCTCCTTTCTGGACTTCAGTTACTCATTTGCAAAGTGAAGACCTAGCCTCCCGTTATTTCTAGGATCCCTTCCAGCTCTAAAATCGTATCTATTTCCATAATTATCCACTTGCGGTCTTTGTATAGGAAGTGGTCTGAAACACATGGGGAAATAAAAAGCACCACTGATCCCAACCAAAGATGCCAGGAACTTTCAGAGGTAATTGGTAACATCCATCATAGAGCATCAACATTGACTGCTCGGGGGCTGGGGCTTTGCTGCTGCTGCACAGACTGGAACACCTCGGTTCTTCCCAAGATTTATCCTTTGCATTTCTACAAATTGTTATTCTAATGCCTGTGGGGATCAAGTTTCATAACTGCAACCCACTCTATCAGAGGGCTATTTGGCCCATGGTACCTTCATTCTTGAAGCAAGATGTTTTATTTAGCACTCAAGTTTCTCATGGGAAGAGGGAAAGATAGTTGCTCTGCGTTTGGATGCCTAACACAGTTTTTATAGCTGGAGAGGAAAATAAAAAACTGTCACACTTTGTGTATATATTTGTTTAGCAGTTATATCCATTTCTTCTCTGAAATACCCTTTTGCAATATATATGATCACCAAATATTTGTTTTTCAGTCAGCAAATATTCAATGAAGCATTTTGGAGAACACTTACAATTAAACACACACGCACACACACATACACACACATATACAGAGTTTAGGGTCCAGATATAAAGCTTCCTCTTTCCCAGGGAAAATAACTTAGCTGAAATATATCCCCTACCTGTAGTTCCCGTGCTGGATGCTTTTTTCTCCAAAGTCGTATATTAGTAGGCATCTGTGAAATCAAAATGCATGTGAGACTTCTCTGTTCCTTTCAATTTCTGTTCTTCTGGTGGAAAAATATGCCAGAAAGTGAGAAAATATTAGAGAATGCCAAGAAAAATTTCTTCCTGTTCAATTCCCGTGAGTTTGAGAGCAATCATTAAGGAGGCTTCCCTCCTTGGGACATCAGATTCGCAGAGCAGAGGTCAAAGGTGAGCTTATATGAGCAGGCAGTTCTAGGTATCGAGGCCTCAGCCCCCAGCATTCTGGCTTAGCTACCCTGATCGTCTCTTCGGGGAAAGCACAAGGACTCTGATATCGCCTCTGCTATTTCACTCACAAAGCACATTAGAATGTTTTCTGGTTATTCTACTGTTTCCATAACTTTGGTCATTTTTTTTAATGTCCTAGTTTTCCCCTTAGTCCTATGTGTGACTTCCTACCCTGTAAGTGATGGAGACCTATATCCACAAAGTTTTTCAGCCAATCACTGTACACTTTCTTTATTCCTTTTAAACTTTTGTGGAGTCCTTTCCATTTGTACTTAATCTTTTCTTCTTTATCTCACTTCCAGAGCCCTCTTTTAAGGTGATAGGAGCTTCATAAGTTCATTACCAAGGTTCCAGATTACTTTGGCTGTGTGGTTACAAGGCTAATATTTACACCGCAGCTGGTTATTGGGTAAAGGAAGGCCAACTTTTTGTTTGTTTTGCTTCATCTCAGTATTGTTTTTCTCCAGTAAGTTCTGGTAAAGGGAAGGTATAATAATAGTAAAATGACAAACTCTCAAAAATCATCCTTGCCCAAATGACACAAAGATATTGCCTAAACTACATTCCTGTGTGAATATTCCTTTTATTTCCTGGACAGCATGGAAGACCTAGTGAACATTTACTCGTATTTCAAGTCCAAGCCAAAGCATTGCCCTTGCATGACTTGCCCAGGGTGCTGTGCCGGCCTTTCACATGGGAGGCCTCAGGACTCTGTATGCACCAGAATGACTGCTGGTTCACACTGCATGGACTTTAGGTGTTTCCCTGTCTCTTTCCCAGACTGAGCATGACTACCTCCAGAGCAGGTATTGTGCTTTATGCCAATTTCCATCCAAAGCATAGGGCATGTTATTTGACACCTAGAAAACACTCAAAAGATACTGACTTGCTGCATAAATAAGTGAACAATGTGATAGCTGGATTGATGATCAAAATTGAGCAATATGAATTTTCTCAGTTCCAAAGAAGAAACTTAGCTACATTCAATTTGATTATTTGTGCCTTGTGTTTCACTCTTCTTTTGAAAAGAGCCAGTGATGAGCTCCAAAGCATATCATTTTTTTTTCTCCCCAGGCAGAGAAAGGCCACTGAAATGAGTCCCTGAATGACTATCAAACCCTGGCTGCCCTCAGAATGCTGATTCACAGGTAATTCCATCATCACCCATCCCATTTCTGTGTGTGTGTGTGTGTGTGTGTGTGTGTGTGTGTGTGTGTGTGTGTAAGGGGGTATCTCTTTTAGCACATCTAAATCAGGTCTTTTTTCCTGTACAATTTTAGGGAACAAAGGGAAAATATCTTGCTTAAATCTAACTTTGAAATTCCCTCTTCTCTTTTTAGTAGGAACCTATTCCCAGCAGACGTGAGCCTTTGTGTGTGGTCAAAACACATGCAACTATTCCTGACAACTAGATAGCTGGGTAAACAGGTGGGGAAGAGCAGTCAAATTTCTGCATGGGAAGAAAGGGCCTGGGACCATCTATCTTATCCCCTTTCCCTTCGCTTGTCCAGACTCTGACCATGGCTCTCTAACAGGCACGTTTCTATGTCAGTTTCTAAAAATCTTCTAGGAGCTTCCTAACAAGGCGAATCAGCAGGCACTTCTCTCAGACTGACATCTACATTTTTAATAAGCATTCAAGCCATTCAGAAGCAGGTAGTCCTGTTCATACTTGGAGCAACTCTGTTCTTTAATGCACCAAGAGTAAAATCATCAGTTCTCTTTGGCTTCAAAATCTCCACTCAACCTTGCAGTCACTTCACTCAGGGCCACACCTCTTCAGAACTCTTTACCCTTTCATTCATCCTTCACCTTCACCTTTTAAAGCCTTTTTGCTTCCTATTCTCTATTCCCAGACTCCTAACCTATATCCCTTGTGGTCCCAGATTCTGGAAAAAAATCACCTAACTCTTCATTACAAAAGTAGGATGTCTAACTTCTCTGGCATCTCAATGCTTTTTTGACTTTTTCTTTCTTATTCTTCCCCAGTGAGGCTCTTCCAGTTAATCCTAACTTTCCTCGGTTCTCCACTGGTCTCTTTAACAGAACTTGTGCATAATCCTCAGGGTTCCAAGAACACAGAGTTCATCAAGTTGGAATCTCCTCACTTTCCCTTTCCTCTCCCTCCGACACCTCAAATGCATTTGGGAAACAATGACTACTCTCTCATTAGCTTTACATAAGAGCCTCTCCTACATTTCAAGATTTCCTTTTCCACTCTATACTTTCTCTCACTCTTAAAAATATCCCACCCTTAAAAAATATTTTTTTTTTCTGCTGATCGTCAAAACTACACTTCCACTGATTTCCTTCCACTCAACACCAATTTTTTAAAATCTATACCTGCTCTCTTTACTTCTCTCATTCATTCCTTAATCTCCTGACCCAATCTCTCAGCCGCTACACTGAAACTCCTTTTATTGAGGTCACCAATGATAACTGAAATGTTAAATGAAAAAGTCTCATTGAAGACCTTATGCTATTTGAACATAATAGAATGAAACTTAGGTATCTTGAAACTCTCACCTCTCTTTGGCCTGTGACAAGACTGGATCTCCTTCTTCCTCTCTCACTATCCCTTCTTGTGGCAGAGATTGCTGGAACTCCATTATATCTACGTGAATCTCTTCTTCCTGGGCACACACTTCAATCACAATTGTCAGCCTTCCTACAATTACATGTGGCTACGCGACTGAGTTCCAGCACTTGAATGTGAGGGAAAGGGGGGTGACCCACAAGAAGAAAGAACTATCTGATTGACTATGTCAAGCAGAGTCTCTCTATTGATTTACATTGGATTGTGTCGTGAGCAAGAATTTAACACATTGTGTTAAGCCATTGATATTTTTAAAAATTTCAGCCTAACCTATTAATGCAATTCTTTATTCTTTCCTATGCACTCACTTTCTAAACTTGGATTTTCCTTGTGTTCTTGTTTCCAACTGTCTTCTCAGTATTTTTATATATTATCTTTTTAAAAATTTCTCTTTTCCTATGGTTCCAACCTCCCAGTCTAGCTCTGTCTAGCCCTACCTCTTTCATATCTGTGTTTACCTCTGACCACTGAATTTCAACATCTAGGTATTCTATAAATACCTCAAATTCAACATGACCAAACAAAAAACATTATCACCTCTGCTCACCATACCTCTCCAAAAAAGAAAACAAACAAACAAAAAAACAAAAGCAAATAAAAACTCAGGTGGATAGACTGAGGAATAGATACATGGATAGCTATAAAATAAAGCAAGCATAGAAAAGCATTAAATGGTGGTTGGTAATACAAATAACGTGGGTTTCAATATTTTTGTATTTTTTTAAAAAATAATTTCAAATATTTGAAAATTTTTATAATAAAATACTAGAAAATTTGAAAAACAGAAATCATTTATTCTTATTATTTGTGCATAATTGATCATAATAGGGTGACCAAACAATACCTAACTTTCCCTGACCCAAGAGGATCAGTAAATGGCAGATCAGACTGTATTGTCTCCCTGTACTCTGCAGCAGCTCTTCTTCAAAATGTGCCCCAGGAAATACACTGCACTAGTGCTTGGGAGTCAAACAAATTTTTGTAATACCATAGACTTCATATTTTAGAGACTCAAAATGCATTAAGATTCTCACAGCAGTCCTGAATTTTTTTAAATAGTAGATTTTTTTTACCTCCCTCTCCCCATTTTCCAAATGTATTTGAACATGAAATCCAGTTATCATGTAATATCCATCAACATCTAGTGTATGCTGTGGAAAGTGCCAATCTAACTTTAAAACTAACTTCTCACCATTCCCTGAACATGAAGTGTTTACTTCTACTGTTGATCCTGGACAGTGTTGACTCCTTTCCTTGGAACATGCTTGCCTTCATCTCTGCCTGGTTAATGCATTCATGTCTGTAATCAAGCCTTTAGATCTTGGTTCTGTCACTTCCTAACTTTGTAATTCTAGAATAATTATTTAAACATTCTGAGCTTCCTTCCTCATTTCTGAAGAAAAAAAAAAAATATCTACCTGACTGGGTGATACTGAAGTTTAATAAGATAATATTCTTCAAAATGGCAAGCCTATAGTCAACAATAAATATGCTTCCATTTGCTTTTATTTCAGGGATGTGGTGTAGTGAAGTATAAATGAGATTAAAAAGCACACAGTGACTGTCCTAGTATGGGAAACACTTTTTAAAAATGTATTTCCTTGGTGGTGGTTTATCTTTCTGTAACTAAATGTACCTATAGTCATATTCTCTTGCTAAACAAATCATAAAACTTCAAAACACAAAACTCTTCAGTGAGTGTGCATTTTTCTCCTAACATAATGTAAATCATTCATAAGGCTTATAAGGCCCTTTGTGATGTGACAGGAGGGTTACAGATGTGCTGAAATACAGATGCTTTCCTAACCTGAGGGACCTAATACTCAGGTTAACGGTTTCAGCTAGAAATAACCCCTTTTATTTGCTCCAAGGTGGCTGTGATGGTTAATTTTATGTGTCAGCCTGGCTGGGCTACAGGGTGCTGAGATATTTGGTAAAATATTATTCTAGGTGTTTCTATGAGGGTGATTTTGTATGAGATTAACATTTAAATCAGTGGACTTTGAGTAAAGCAGATTACTCTTCACAATGTGGGTGAGCCTCATCCAATCAGTTGAAGCCTTGAATAGATCAGAAAGACTGCCTTCTTCCTAGCAAGGGACAATCCTCCAGCAGACTGCCTTTGGACTTCATTGTGATATCAATTCTTCCTGGTTGTACAGAAGATTGCCTTCAGATTCAAGCTGGAACACTGAGTCCCATGGGCCTCCCTCCTACCAACCTTCAGACTGGAACTACAGCATATCAGCTCTCCTAGGTTTCTAGCCCTCTGGGCTACTCTGCAAATTTGAACTTGACAGCCTCTATAATTGTATGAGCCAATTCCTCATAATACTCTCTCTGTACCTATGTCTATATCTATATCTATTATGTTTATATCTATACCTACATCCTGTTGTTTCTGTTTCTCTGAAGAACTCTGAGTAATACAGTGGCATAAAAATTTTACCATTTTCTGTGATTTTCACTAAATGAAGAAATTTGGGAAGCAAGGCTTGTTCTAGTTCTCAAATTCACTGTGGCATGCCTTCTTCCAGGTCTTTGGTTTCTGTTCTCTCTACCTGAAAATAGTTTTTGTTTTCCTAATTCCCTCATGGCTATCTAACCTCTGCTCAGCCATCAGTTCTCATCTTTAGCACTGTTTCTTCTGGTAGGACTTCCCACTTGCCCCCTGTGCAGCCCCACAAAACTGCATTAGATGCCTCTTTTATCAGCTCCCTAATGTCCTGTTCTTGGCTCTGTCCTGGTTATTACTCCAGGGTTCTGTAACTTCCCGTTTACTGACCTACTTCCCCACTAGATCTCAAGACACTTGAGTGAATAAGTCACTTGATCTGCTTCATATGATATCCCTAACACTTAGCTCAGTACCTACCTTATGACAGGTCCTCAAACGATATTTGTTAAATGAACAAATAAATAGAAAATATATCCACAGTTTCAAGAAGAAAAAAAGAGTCACAACTCAAAGCAATCTAGAAACACTGCAACTCAAGAAAAATCAAGTGAAACAGAGTCCAGGACCAAAGCAGCAGCAAGACTTCTTGTTTCTCAGCAACACAACTAAAATGGGATAGGGTGTTTTCCTTATTTTAGCATCTGGAAGAAGGACCATTCACACAGATGTGCTTTCTTTGTATTTAACATAGTAATCAGCTTGGGAGTCCTTTTACATCAGAGATCATAAATATTTTCTCTACAGGCCTATACATTATATATTTTAAGCCATATGGTCTTTGTTGCAACTACTCAACCCTGCATTATAGCACAAAATAATCCACAGACAATATATAAGCAAATGAGCTTGTGTGTGTTCCAATAAAAGTTTATTTAAGAATACTGCTGATGGGTCAGATTTGGCTCACAGACCATAGTTTGCCTACCCCTGTTCTGGATGAAAGTTTCTCAGCCCATGAATGGGATTGACTGTTTGTATTGTTTCTCCATAAGCCATTATCATCAAGCCCAAAACAGTTTCTATAATCACTATTTTCAGGGGGCCTGAAAAACTAATTGATATTACTCTTCATTGTCACACTAGAGCATTTTGCGAGCAGTAAATTTCATTTGGATGATTCTTCCTTGAAGACATACAAAACCAAACTCTTTCCTGCACACACATTAACTCTTAGAGAAAGCAAACCAGGGAACTGACAAACTTTACATTGGAACCACAGCTGGAATCTTAGACCTGGACCTTCTCTGACTGACTTTGCCCTGAGACACAAGAAGAAGTTCTCTTCATAAGAAAATAAGTGTGAGGTAAAACTGTCCCACCACACTGGGATCCCTCCATGTGATAAAGGATATAAAAAGGATCTGGCAGTTAGGAGAGAGATTTATTTGGAGAGAACTATCTTTGTGTTGTGAGCATTCCCCCTTCATAACAAAGGGGAGACTTGCTACTTTCTAACCCCAAGTCCAGTGAGTGAGTGAGTGTGCGTGTGTGTGTGTGTGTGTGTGTTGGGAGGAAGAGGATAATTCAAAGGGAACACTCAGAAAGCTCCAAAAAAGTATTTCCTACATTGAGTAGACACAGAGGTCATAGTGCAGGTACAATGAGAAAACTACATCACACTGTAGACCTGGTTTTGCTTGGAAACTCAGTGATGTCCAGATTCATGAGTTGGAGACCATCCCAGGGGAGTGCTGTTGTCCTGGGACTCCTGCCCCCTTGGCAGAATATACCACCTCAAATATGCCACTTTGGATATTATTTTGAGCTGAAAGCAACTGAAAAACTGCAGATGTAGGAAGTTTCCCTGTTCTCTCCCCTTCTACCTAAAAGCAAGGCATACATTTCCCATGAGACATGCACCTTCCCTGTATCTGGAAGAGAAAAACATTCTTAACACCAGAGATGGGGTGTGGTTGCTGAGATGAATCTCTACAAAAAAATCTTGCCAAAATAACTTGTATTTTCCATTACTTTCCCTCACATATTTTCTATAAAATTTTCTATAATTTACCACCCCTAGCCCAAAGCCCCCTTTTCCTTTGTCTTGTCATGTCACCACAATTTATCGCTCTTTGTCAAAACGATATATAAGCCCTTGGATCTAACCGCTTCTTTGAGGTTTTTACTTCTTCCCAAGAAGTCCCTTGTGCCACATAAAAATATTAACATGAATAAAATTTGTAGGTTTTTTTTCTCCTGTTAATGTGTCTTTTGTCCATTTAATTCAAAAACCCCAGTCATAGAATCTAAGAGGGTAGAGGAAAAGTCCTTCTCTCATACACTGTCAAGGCACAAGAGCCAAAGTTCTCTTGAAGTCAGGTGAAGGTCCCACTCCTGAGAACGCTGGTATGGAATCCTCTTTAGATCTTGTCCACAGACTCCTTGAGCAGCTGATGGAGAAGCAGCGGAAAGCAGCTGCATGTATACCACAGAAGTTCAAGACTGACAAAGGGAGCAACCAAAGATTCCATGCAGTTGCTATGAGAGAAAGTGACCGACACCATTACTAATCTACATGACCCAGAGACGATGAAACACGGCTAGGTAAGCTGGGCACCCTTACATTCCTCCACTGACCCCTCAACACATACACACACGTAGAGAGACCTTGACAGGGGTAAAGGGCAACTAGCAAGAAAGGCAGGAGGTGAGCCTGAAAAAGAAGAGAGAGGTTCCATCTGTGCTCTCTTACTCAGGTTGAATCAGTTCTGAAAGATGGAAATATTTAACCCTACGTCATGTTTCAGCTTAAATTCTTATACTTCACTGTACAGGCTAAGTACTGCTTTGAGACTCTATCTATGACTTAGAGTGTTGACAGGAACTAAGAATAATGAGACAAAGTCATGGGATCTGCTGGAGTTGGTATTCTGGAAGAGGGGAAGACTGCCTCCATCGAATGCCTGAATAAAGTTTCAGAGGGAGTAGAAGAGAAGAAAAACTGGCTTTTGATCATGATCTCTGTATTATTTCTTACAATTACACATTTTTTTGGAGAAAATGATAATTGTCAAATAGACTAATTTCTTTAACACCGTGCTAATCAACGTGAATTGAACGTCCACCTTTTGCCACCACTGTATTAGGTGCCAGTGAGAATATAAAGAATTGTACATTAACCCCCACCTTCAATCAGTTAATGATAAAGCAGAGTCAGCTAAGTAGTTAAGTAAAAAGTATCATAAGAAATGGTTCTTTCCCTCCAGTCCTGAAACTCTTTGAGTGTCAGAAACATGTGTTTTTCCAGCTCCAGCTAGATCATTGACTAGAAGCACTTAATAGGCAGTCAAGGAATATTTGAAAAATGAATAAATAAGTGTTATGTCATATAAGAGATTTTAAGATTGTTTAAAATAGAAAGCAACAGCAATTCTGGAGTTTTACAGTGCAGTTCCCTAAAAACAGATGTTTGATTTCGATGACATGTGATTTTTACTTCGAACTTGTAGATAATGGACCGAAGAAACCTTGGGATTTTTCATGATAAAAGATCATATTAACAGACATTTACACAAAATTGGCCTTTTAACAAAAAGATTGTTTTTAAAAACAGTCCTAAAATATCCTTCTCATTTTGCTTTTTAAAGAAAAGGGGTGATTATGAATTGCTTTTCATTAGGGAATTACCATTTATCTTATCACAACATTTACTCTCTTTTCATATGTTTTATATTTCCTTATTGCTGAAGAAAGAGCTCAGAAACTCGATTGCATGAAAATAACTGTTGATTTTTACATTCAAATGACTGTATATTTCCTCTATAGTTCTGATGGTTTTCCTAGCTTGATGTTAGAAGAGCGTGCTAATGTCAAGGGTCTTGGAGAAGTTCATTAGTTTGATGCTGCTCTTCCTAGGTAAGATCTGACTGCAGTTCAGCCCCGGACATCTTGCTGCTCTTTTACAAATGCATCACGACAGCTCCTAAAATTTAACTCAATTTGCCATCTTAGAAGAGGCCCTAGGAAAAGCACTCATCATAAAAAATAAAAAAGTGGACCCAGTAAAAAGAAAAAGAAAAACAGTCCTCCCCCAAACACCTCTTTGCAAGACAGAGTGAACAATGTGAGTTCTGGCCAGACTGCTTCTCGGAGGAAAGGGGGAAAAGGTCTGAAGATAAACACACACACACACACACACACACCCATTTAGATGCAGCTGGAAAAACGAAGTCAGGTTTAGAAGGCCTGACTCCAAAGAAAATAGGTTTTTAAAACTTCTCTGGGGAATCTCTCATCTGAGCTCAGTGCTGAGCTATGTATCTCATGCATCTGCCTCTCTCTCAATTAACACATGCCAGG
The DNA here is from genome assembly GCF_965194805.1 of Balaenoptera borealis. Taxonomy (NCBI): domain Eukaryota; kingdom Metazoa; phylum Chordata; class Mammalia; order Artiodactyla; family Balaenopteridae; genus Balaenoptera; species Balaenoptera borealis. The sequence goes on along the minus strand of NC_138866.1, from coordinate 16,440,451 downwards.
CACAGGGCAACAGGGAAGAACTCCTGCTTCTGTCTCTTGAGAGTCCAAGATGGTGTGAACTTCAGATCCTGGCTGAGCCAGGCCATCACCACCAGTTGCTTTCCTAGTAAAAGAACACATTCATCCAGTAGTGTAGGGCTCTCTCATTAAGCAGGAATGCGTTCTCAACTGGCCAGTGCTTCTCTGTTGATGACAGATTTAGAGGCACGTTTATGTACAATGGCAATTCTAAGGCACAATTAAACCTTAAAAACTTATTTTTGTGTAAGAAAGATGCACATACCTAATACTACTAAGAGTTATTAAAGACTTAATCTCTTACTTGGGATAGTTCTAAGTACTTTTCATTAGCTTGTTTAGTTCTCGATACGACTCTGAAGTAGAGACTATTTTATTTCTTCATATTTTGGGGATGAGGGAGCAGAGAGATAACAGAGTTCACATATGGCCAAGGTCTGTTCCCTATATTTAATATAATTAGTCACTAAATTAATGTTGGGTTCTTATACTTTATGGTAACAAGATTTAAAGACCTAATAGTCAATAACATAACTAGCATGCCCCACTTTATTGGTCTGGGGTGTGAATTAAATCACATATCTTTTAATTGCCAAATAACACAATTCAATACTCCTACCAGGACACAGAATATTCCTTTTTTTCCCCCAGGTCAGTTCCATTCCTTAAGATGCATATTCATACAATTCTATCTTGATCAGGATTCCCCTTTGAGTGGAAATCAAGGGTTCTACCTGGAGACTCAGTGCCACTAAAACCCCAATTAAGAGCTGATTTCTTCAGAACAAGACTCCCAGCTTGCCCAGTCATCACGGTGCAAGAACCTGTGTGTCATAACTAAAGAACTTCGGCCAATGACAAGGACTTCACTGTGGTGGTACCTAGAGAGAACCAACTGGAACCAACTGGGGGTAGAATTGGAAAGTCCTCTATCATCGCCATGAGCATCACTGATGAAGCAGGCTGGCCTTAGGCACAGTCTGCTGTGCTCACACCTCTGCTGGAGCCTCCGTCTGTCAGGGAGTAGAATGGTAACAAGGAGAAGGCTCTGCCCCATGCTTCTGCTCCCTTTACTATGGTACTTTATTTAAAATTTATATTCACTGACAGTAATGACAAAGTGTATCCATAATACCAAATGGCTGGGTTAAGAGAATCAACAATTCCTCATGATTATCAGGCCTGGATGTACAGCTTGGGTCAACAATTCAAGTGACTCAGTCATTTGCTATTAAGTTCTCTTATGAGAAAGTGCCATGGAAATCAGTGTCTTTTATTGCCCATCGAATTCACTTAAGTGTATGTCAATCTTGAGATAGGCTCTGTTAATCATAAAGCTCAAAAAGGAAAGAAATGGTACTCTGGAAACCTTTTTGTCTCAGGAGGTTGCCTGAGTCCCAGGCAGTTAGTCCTGCCTTTCCCAATATCCTTGGATTTCTGCATAACAAGGCATTAGAGGGGAAGTGTTGTCAAAGCACACATACTATCTTTTGACAACAATCTTCTCTACAGCCCTAAATAATTACCTTAGGGGACACTGATTATTTTTTTAGAATATAGGGAGGGTTTTGAATTTTGCTTTAAGAAGCAAATAATAAATATCAGCTATGGCGAATGGAGTAAAATGATTTAGGATCCACTGTTAGGTGAAGAAAGAAACAGGTGGCTATACTGATAAGCTGGGTTTAGACATATTGAACAGTAAACTTTAGTAATTAATGCTTTGACTTTATTTAGTTTTCCTGATGAGTGTAAAAAGATTTCAAAATGTACATTGTCCTATACAGATCACTCCATGCCACCCTCTGCCCTTCTTACCCTTCTCAAGGAAGAAGGGTGTTGTTTGTTTTAGATCAATACTTAGAATCTTAGACTGAAAAAGAACTTGAGAAATTACCTGATATTTCCCTTGTGAAATCTAAGACCCAGATGAGTTGTTGTGACCTGTGTTCTGTGCCCAGATGGTACAGGAAAGAGTAGGGTGAGAATCCAAGTCTTTGGAATCAGTACACGGGGTTCTCCTATACACAGACCCTTGCTGATTCAGTTGCATCAATTTAATTTGTACTGATAACGTGATTCTAGGTGGACTACAAGGAAATTTCCAGTTGTTAGCAATGACAACTTTCTTTCTCTAGCTGGGTTGTGGCTTGGGAAGTGTGGTGCTGCCGGGAGATCAGGATGTTCATGGAACGTGAAGTCACATTTTATGATGACTCACAAAAGACAACTTGTATGGAAACAGTAACTAAAGTGCCTGATAGCAAATCTGATTTATTCATGTTACACTATTCATACACATTATTTCATATTAAGCTCCTATCCTTATGAAGTCAGGAGACTTACTCTGATTCTCTTAAGTAGAGACAAGAGACTAGCCTTCTTATGATCATGGCGTAACATGGTAGTTACAATTTGAACAAAGTGATTTGGTTTCCAATCTCAGTTCTACCTCTTGAACAAGTTACACAACCAACTAGAGCTCCAAGTTCTACAATTGGGATAATGAATAATAAAATGTTACTGGTTTATTATGAAGATTAGAGAGTCTGGCACACAGTAGAAGTAGACTGCTATTATCAAAATCTCCATTTCAGACCTCTGGGGTTTCCAGTCCCACATATAGAGCTTAGAAGTCATTCTCCTGCCTTCACAGCAAGAAAAAAAGCTGAACACACTGAAAATCAACAACTCTTCTTAAGTCCATCAGAGAATTGAGGTCACAGGGCAAACTGCTACCTTGAAAATGAGAGACAGACAGGAAGATACAGAAAACCACAGCTTATAAGGAGAAGCCCACAGCCCTAGCCAACATTCTTAGGAAAAATTTAAACTATAATTGAAGAATTGCTATGTGCTCAGTGTATATTATTGTGAGAATTAAGAACTCCAACGGGATGCAGTGCTGGGGGAGGGCACACTTGTGAGTTTCACCTCTAAGAATGCTAACAAATTCTCACTGTGGAGAAAACCCTCATTCTTCTAGTAAGAAAGAGAGGAAAAATAACCATTTTGAAATATACCCAGAGCTTTCTATTCTCCTCAACTAGAACTGCCCTCAAGGGAACCTATTTTACCAGAGCTTAACCAAACTGGGATTTTACCAAAGCCTAACAAACACGGGGGAAAAAATATTTAACTCCAGGCCCCGTTAACCTTCCATAGTGGAGGAAGGAAAGATCCAACTCCAGCCCCCTCTAGCCTTCAGCATGGAGAAAGGGAATTACCCAACTCAGGCTCATTGAAAGACTGAAAACTAGTCGTAAGAGTGTAGAATGCTTCCTCTTCCCTAAAATCTTACACCACATCAATAGGGATCCTGTATAACTACAGGGGATTACAGCTAAAAGAGATGCAAGCCTCAGATCCTATTTAAGAAATCTCTAGGAAAATCCCAAAACAAAAAGAGAGACAAAAACAAGGACAGTAGAGGAAATTTTAGCTTCTGACACCACAGCTACAGCAAACAGTAAACACAGAAAACTCCTAGCCCGATAAACATAAAACCTCACACTAAAGGTATATCTAACTACTCTCCATTTCAGGCTTAAACTTAGTATACCATTTAGTATACCCTTTCTTCTACCCATCTATAGTTGGTTGAATAGTGTCCCCTCAAAATCCATGTCCATTCAGAACCTCAAAATGTGACCTTATTTGGAATAGTCTGTGTTGATATAATTAGTTAAAATAAAGTCACACTTTAGGGTGGGCCTTAAATCCAATGACTGGTGTCATCTCAAAAAGAGGAAAGAGAGGCTGAGACATACTCAGAGACAGAGAAACACACAGGGAAGAAGGCCATGTGACTATGAAGGCTGAGATCAGTCTATAAGCCAAGAAACACCAAGGGTTATCGAGAGTCACCAGAAGTTAGGAAGAAGCAAGGCAGGATTTTTCCCTAGACTCTTCAGAGAGAGCAAGATCCTGCTGAGAACTTGATTTTGGACTTCTAGATTTCAGAACTGTGAGAGAATTAATTTCTGTTGCTTTAAGCCAACCAGACTGTGGATTTTATTACCACATCCCCAGGAAATTAATAAAGTAATAAACCATCCAATTAAAAATATCAGTATAATAATACTAATACAATTGCTCAAACTCAGAATGAGCTTTCCAGTGGTGGAAATGTGGATTCAAGAGATGCCTGGAAGAACTTGGAAATCCTCATTCATATACATTACTTATTCAATACATTTCTAGTCCTCATTCATATACATTACTTATTCAATACATTTTTAGTAAGTATTGTAGAGAAGATTTCTTAAAGTTTTATTTATAATGTCCATAATTTGGAGGATAACATAGAATTAGAGAAAAATGTGAGATTTGGAGAATTTTTCACATAATATTCATGAGATTATGTATTTCCCAGTGGAGTTCAGCAGAGATGGGGAGATAAAGGAGAAGAAAAAGTCATAGGGACGGGACTAGGTTTTGGCTCCCTTCTTGAACATGATTTGATTAAAAGCATGCAAAAAAAAAAAAAAAAAAAAAGAAAAATTAATACCAGTTAGGGTGACCCAGTTTGAAGAATGGTTTGATTATAATATTATTAAAAATCCTGACTCCCTAAACAATGTAAAGGAATTGAACCCAAAATAGACATTCCTCCAACTGAGTTTCAGGAGGAATTATACCAATTAAAAATTACCTCTACCCTTTTGATAGCCTTGGAAAAGAAACCTTACTGAATAGATGTGGGAGGTGGAAGGCAGAAACATTAGTTCCTATCAAGTGGTTGGGATACCATATTGCTTACCTTGCTTGTAAAAATAATACATTGACTTTCGGTTAACTTCCTCCATAACCGCAAGGCAAGCTACCAGAAATGGAGGCTCATGGCAGCTAAACTGTGGTCTGAGAGATGTCATTAATAATGCATCTTGACCAGACACATCTATCCTAAGCAAGGGGGTCTTAGTTGGGAGCATATTGTTTCTTCTTAGATGTACAAGGATCTGTAGTCAGCTAACACTAATTTCATCTTTACCTTGATCATGACACCCACTTTTTCTTCTGTGTCCATTTTTAACAGCATTCAATTTGGTCAAATCACGAAATTTGGGGAGGTTTTGGAAAAGTTAGTCAATTTTCAAACCAGTGCAGAAAACACTCTGTAAGCAGAATTCGACAGGGTACCTGCCACAGGTATAGGCACTAGGGATTCAGATATGGAAAAAAACCCAAAAATGTTCTAATTGAATGAGTTTCCATGAAGAGATGCTTTGCTTTATTTACACTGGAATACTCCTAAGGTGGACTGCATGCTGGGGTCATGGGCAGAATGGCCCCATGTAGATTCATAGTCCCTAAGGAGAAGGACACTAAGATTGTTTTCACTATCTCCAGGAGCCTCTTTTCTCCGCTAGTGTTTATGGGGATCCAAATTTTGCTCACTATGTCACTCTGTGCCCTCCACAGTCTGTAATAGTGTCCTTAGAGTTAGACAGACCTAGGCTATATTAAACATGATACTATAGTCCAGTGGTTAAAACTGGGCTCTAAACTTGACTGTCTGAATTTAAATTCTGGTCCAGTCACTATCAGCTTTGAAAGCCTGGGCATGTTACTGCTGTTACCAGTCATTCATTCCCTCATTGCCTTTCTCAGAGTTATTGGGAAGATGAATGCATCTACATATAAAAGATGCTTAAGACAGTGTTTGGCTCATAATAAGCACTCGATAATGTAAATTATCATGGTGATGAAGAAGAAGATGATCATGATAGTTCCTTATAAGCTGAGTCATTAAGATAAGTCATTAAACTCTTTCAGACTCAGCTCCTTTAACTGTAAAATTGAAGATAACACCTTTTACTCCAAAAGATTGTCTTTAGGATACCATGAAACACAATATGTGAAAGCTTTATAAAATACAAATGGCTATGTGAAAGAAAAATTGCTATTATGTCATGTTTTTCCTCCCCCTTGGGCTGTGAACCCATTTGAAAATCTAGAGCCAGGAACCCTCTGTGAAGGTGAGCAGCTGCTATTCATTTGCAGCTGAATGCTATGAAGAGGCCCAAGATTGCCAGGTCTCCTGATTTTTCAAGAGAAACTGCAAACACATTTTTGTACATCTCTCTCCCACTTCCATCCCCGCAGTTTTAAATGTTGGTAACTAAGTCAAATTGGGTAACAGAAAAACAAATTTTGGTACCGCCAACAGCCCACGGAATTCTGGTATCCATTTCTGTTTAAAATAAGTTGGTGCTTGGTCCATAATCAGATACACAGCCGGTACTTCTCTTATGTATCATATGTGAAGAAGGTACAAATAGAAGGCAGGTATAAGATTCTAGTTCCTGAGTCAAGTGATCACATGCGATGCAACTCCATATACCTGAGGTCCAATACATATAATCCCTGGTACACAGTAGTCACTAATAAATATTGATTGAAAGTATCATAAAATTCAATCTGTACACAATAATATCAGAAATATCCAAATTAAAGAATAGCAACTGAGAACATATTGGGGACTAGGAACAACTAAAATATTCTAAAAAATTTCCTGACTTCTCTTTGTTTTTTCCTTCATTCATTCACTGAAAATAACATTTACTAGCCATTTACTAGGTGCCAGTTGATGTGCTAAAAACTATTTTACTAAGTTGTATTCAGCAAGTACAAGAGAAAGCAAAGCAGCTGGTGGGGTTAAAAAGGAGAGAGCTGGATAAAAATCAGATGGTGTAGGGCCTTGTAGAAGTTCAAAGAACTTTCTTGTTTTCTCTAGACAATGTGGGAAGCCACTGGAAAATTTTGAGCAAAGGAGTGACCTGATTAGGCATGTTTTAAGAGAAGCAGATTGGCTTTTTTGTTGAGAACAGACCAAGAGTGAAAGCAGAGCTCACAGGTAAGATGGTTTGCAGTAATACGTGCAAAAGATGATGGAGACTTGGGCCAAGGTGGTCACAGTGGAGGTGGTGAGACATTGATGTGGTTTTGAATTTTTCCTTAAAGTGTAGCTAGTAGCATTTGTTCCTAAATTAAAAGTGTAGAGTGAGAGAAGGGAAAGATTCAAGGAAGCCAAGATTTCTTAATCTGAGTAGCTGAAGAGCTAGAGTTCCCATTTACTGAGATGGAAAGACTTCAGGAAAAGCAAGTTTAAGGGGTGAAATCAGTTTCAACATGTAAATTCGATATGCCTATTTGTTATCCCAGTGGTGATGTCGATGTAGGCAATTGGATATATGAGTCAGAAGTTCAAGTAAAAGGTCTAAGCTGTAGATATTAATTTGAGAGTTATCATCATATAGATGCCATTTAAAGCCATGAAGCTGGATGACATCACCAGGCAGTGAGTATAGATGCAAAGAGAAGAGATTCAAGCATGAGTCCTGTCTCTCCCCCCCCACCATGTTGTTTCATGTTAATTCTTATGCTACATTATAATGGCAATAAATAAGCAGTTTATACTTTGCAGTCTTTTGTGATTCTGGAGAGAATATTTTAATGTTTTAAGATGTAAGCAATTTGGTGACACAGCATTCCTTCATCTAAAGCAAATGTTACAAGACTAAGGCATATGGAGAAAAGATGAAGTAAGTTTGCTTATTTTAGAATAAATTTATTTTCCTGTCTCCCTGGACACACAAATAGAGAACTGGGAGTAATATTTTTCCTAACCATTCTTAATCTCTGAAGCTATAAGCCATTAGCATTGTACTTGAATATAAAGTGAATGCTTTCTGAGTTATAGTGGTCTTTTAAGAACTAAGGAGAAAATTATGGCAGTTTTCCATGTGTCTTTAATCTTCCTGTCACAAAAGTATGTTAGACCTGGATCTTGAATATGATAACTCTCACACAGAAAAATTAAATCTCACTACCAGTAAGTTAAAAGCTAGGTCCTTGTTTTGTGTTAATTTTAATCAAATTATTAGCACAATAGCAAAGTTGCCTGAATGAACTTTATTCCATCTAGTTTCATCTCTCTGGATGACTATAGAGAAAATAATTAAATTTCTTATGGAAATTAGCAATTTTCCATAGCATACAAAGGGATGGAGTATTGCCTTCTAGTCCTTAAGTCAGCACATTTGACATTCTGTTTGGTCTTTTTCTAATTTTTATTTGTAATGAGAATGAACGATTTTAATGAATACTCACAAAGCAGTAAAAATACGAAATGTGAAATCAAAGATACAAAGCTAACCAAACTACAAAAACCGTGCTTAGCATGTTAAAAATGAAAGGCATTCCTAAATTCGAAAATTTAAAATGGAAGATTTTATGTGATTTGATCAAAACTAACTGAGCAGTATCTCATTACTATATAATACCCAGAACATAGAGTAAAGAAGAGAAAAATCTATGGCTCTATCCACTCCCCTTCAATTACTTTCGTGGAATAAATGTGATTCGCAATCCACTTGACAAAACCACCTAGACAGAAAATGGTGCTGATCAGAAATGTTCCCTAAATCATGGATGGAGTTAAAATATCCTACAGGAAGGTAATGAGAGAGAGGTGAAGAGCTAACAAGGTGAGGTCTTTATAGGTACTGCAATGGGGATCGTTTGAAATATGGTGACTAAGTCTATTTTAAAGTTAGAAATACTTTAACTTCTAGCCCTAGGAACTCACGGGAACCAGAGTGTTTACACTGGGTGTACACACCATCCCTCATTTCCTTCTGAACCTGCCACTGCCAAGGTCAGGGAGGAGGTGCGCCTGTCCACAAAGCCATCTTTTCATTTCTTGAGCTTTCCAGTAGGGAGAGAGCAGGGTTGGGCGTGAGATGTGGGCTTGTCAGTCCCACCTCACCTTCCCCAAAACAGAATAAAAATAGTTACTTTTGTTTATATTTCATTAGCGTCATACTCCCTTTTACTCACACTTAATCAAGGTCCTTTTTGGACTCAGGAACGAAGAAGGGTTTAAAAGTTGCCCTTCTCCTGTGTGTGATGTGCTCTGAACCCTGAGTTAGCAGGGCCTGTTGATTTATGTGAACTGTATTAAGTCAACACTGGTGTGTTGGGGGCCTCCGGGCTCTCCTACTGACCAATACTGTAATTTGCAGGTTTATTACCATTTCTGTGTACATCAGGAGCTTATTTCTTTTAGCACTTTCTTTTCAAAGACAGGCAGTTTTTAAATCCATTTTTCACTGTAAATGTGATTCAGAACCTCTTCTGTGACTTTTCTCATAAGAGAATGTTTAGTTATTTTTCAACAATGTGGTTCCAGAGTAAAACACAATAATAATCCTTTCCTTAGGGAAGCTCATCTGTGTATTGCCAGAAGTTCCCTTGTGATGGTCAGGCTGAAATTGCTTCATTTTCTTACCATAGTATAAGAGCATATGGTTTGAGCTTGTACAAATCTGGATTCAAATCCCACCTATGTCACCTTCTTACGTGGTCTGTTATTTCAATTCCTGAAGCCTCAGTGTCTTCATCATAAAAAAGGAAAAAGTAAATCTATTGGGGAGAGTTGGGATGAGGGTTAGATTTGATGACGTGAAAAACAAGCTTGCACAAGTGTTGGCACATAAGTGCTCTCTTCCAGAATCCTGGTTTCATTCCTTCCAATGGTGTTTTATTGATCATACCATATACATCATGCCTATGAACAAATACTTAATGGAAAATGAGCTAGGCCAATAATAGAGCTAGTTATGCTAAGGATTATACTAAAGATTTTATATAGCTCCTCTCTTTTATTACTAGAAAATCCCACCAAAAAAGTATGAGCAGCCTCACTTTCAGAACAGAAAATGGAGGCAGAGAATGTTTAAATAACTTGCCAAATTCATAGAGCTGGCCAGTTGGTATGTCTTTGAAGATCTTATAGTCAAACACAGAGCAACTCTTCACACTTGCCAGCTACACCCATGTGTAGCACTAGGGGCTGTGCATTTGGGAAGGGTTTAATTTTAGTCTTCACTGTCCTGAAACATGACCCCAACTGCATTGTGCTTAACTTCTATTCACTTTGGCAGTATCTATAATGAAAGTGCAATTGGATCATGAATTTATAAAAATTGAGACTATCCAGTGATTCCCAACTCCAGTTTCAAGACAAACTTGTGTTAGGTTAAGTCGTGAGGTATGACTAAATTGATAATTCCCAACAATACTAAGAATTCTATTTATTGACATTCATTTTCTCTAAAAACATAATAATGAATTTTAGCAGAATCTCATTCAGTGTGTTCCCATATGCATTCTTGGGTGGGATAAGAAGGGGGGGAGATGACAGCCTGTGTCCTTCTTCTGGACCCTCAGTCCTCATGGGCAAAGTTGATAACCTTGGCCCCCTATGGAAAACATCAGCCCTCATCTTGCTACTGAACAAAATAAGTTTGAAAACTACAGTCTGTATGTAGTATAAACTGAAGGGAAGGGTTTTCTCTGCTCTCCTATTGATCCCCTGCCTCGGATGTCTATTGAGTCACAAATGCTTCTTGGAAGAAACCTAAGATTACCTTGAAAATAAGGTGTGATAGAATTCCTTCTAAGCCTCTGTGATAGTTAATTTTATGTGTCAACTTGACTAGAATTTATACCACTGGCTTTCCTGGGTCTCCAGCTTACAGATTGCAGGTCATGGGACTTCTCCACCTCCATAATTGCATGAGCCAATTTCTTATAATAAATCTCATTCTATATATATATCTTATTAGTTCTTTTTCTCTGGAGAACTGTGAATAATACACCCTCAATACATTATAATAAGACTGAGTGAGAAGGACACTGAAAGAAAAAAAAATATATATATATATATACTGATACTCTTCTATTTCAATTATTTTATCAATTTCCACCCCCCCCCTCAAACAAATCTCTGGTTTTCTGTATAAGAATAAATGGAACATCTATCCAATGATGACCAACTGGGGTGAAATTCCCACTGTGAATGTCCTTGGAAGGCTTTAAGGAGTGGGTAGTATGCTCTAAATTGGGTTTTGTTTTTCTTCTCCGAACACATACTCTGAGCTGTTCCTAAGGAAAAACCTTCTGGGATATCACCAAATAAATTGCTTTCCCTTTGCATGGCACTGGCTAGTTTGCTGCCTACCCCTGGCCATGAGTGTTTGCCAGGCTTGCCACAAGGAGGAAAACACAGAGTGACAGGGCAAGCAGAATTGACATGGGGCAGATTCCATAAATTTCTGGTTGGCTTTATGTTTTTTAAAAAAATCATCACCTAACTTTCAATAATATTTTTAAAATGAGTTTTAATGATGTTAGTAAACATATTTATATGCATTCAGAACTAAAATAAAGTGAAACTTGCAAGTCACCAAATGAATAAAAATCATGTTTGCTTTTTTTTTCTTTTTTTTTTTTTTAGCAGCTGCAGTTTCTAAATATCCTCCTCTACAGAGGTCAAGTGACCAAAATTTAGAATCTTGGAGAGGAACAGACACATAATCACACTGAGAACTTTAATGAGGAAAATCATCAGCTAGGGAATGACATAGGGAACACTTAACAAGATCAGACTTTCCTCGACATTCTGCAACCTTCCCTAAATAAAATTATTATGCCATGTTCAATTCATCTCTCATTCCTCACACTTTTAAGTACTTGAGACAAGATCACATTGTTTTCCTCCTGCCAAATCAGCTTTTGGTTCTACCTGTTCCAATTTGCATGCAGATTCATCTGACTGTAAGTGAGACAGTGGCCTCAGATCCCTGGTGCTACCCTGATACCTAATCCGACCCCTACATTTTACTCATGCTTCTTGATCTTTCTAGATATCTTGCTCTTCAAATGTGAAGGCACCAGCATCTTGAAATTCTTCCAGATAATATCATGTGAGCTGATCAGTGGTTTTGTCTCAGTAGGTTCAGAGAAAAATTATTTTAAAAAGTACTGAGGGTAGACCCCAGTTCTGGCCACAGACTAAGAGTGGGAATTAAAACTTGAGTCTTGTGGTTGGAAAGGTGTATCTCTAGAGCAGCTTGTCTCTGGATTTCCTAGATGGCCTGTTTGCAAAGAGGAGACCAGACTCACTGTGTACCACTGCTCGGTCCAGTTGGCATACTAAGTGTCCCTTGAGTCTGCTGGGTAATATTTTCTGTGGTTAAAAAGCTTATCATATACACATATTGAAACAAAACAGCTAGGCACAGTGTATCATTGGAAGCAACTACTAACTTCAGGTCAACTAAACACCCTATTTTTGTGTGTGTGTCAGAAATTCCAACTTTACTTGAGCCAAAATTTTTTTTCTTTTTTTTTCTATGAAGGGCGTCTCCATAGGAAATCTTCACTTTGTGTGCATAACGTAGCATCTGTTAGAGTCCTAAGAGACACCTCAAAAGATTAATCAGGAAGAAAATAGACTTTAATTTTGAGTTATTAATTACTCCATATTATATTTAATTTTTAATTCTATCTTCATTCTTCTTCTCCCCCCTCCCCCCACTTTTCTCACCTTTCTCCTCCTCTTACTCCATTCATTTTTAATATTTCCTGTGTTGGAACACCACTGGGAGATGGACATCAGGGAAAAGAGAAATCGATTAAACTTCAATCACATCTGAAAATATGGGGTCTTTCTTCTTTCCTCCACGTCTTCCTATTTCTCTTCCTTTGTTTTGTTTCAGAGTCGGGAGAGGTGAAACTCAGGAGTGGGGGAGGTGACATGTAAAGTGGTATCTATGGATTTCAATGCTTTTATCATCCACCAACTCTACAGTACAAAAGAGGAACAAAGAAAGAAAGAAAGAAACAAACAAACATACAAACAAAAAACAGAGCTTAAGAATCAGACTAGTTTAAGAATGCAAATCAACTGGTTTAAGAATTCAAATTGGTATTTGAATCTCAACTCTGTTGCTGGCTGAGTTAAATCATGTAATCTCTCTGAACCTGTTACCTCATTTACAAAATTCAAAAATGCACACCTTCCTTGAGTGTTTTTTATGGAGATTTAGTAAGAGAATGTGTGCAAAACTTCCGACATAGTACAAAATAAAGTATACCCATTATAATTATTTCAGATATTGAAAGTTGCTGATATCTTATAATTAATCATTATCATTTATTAATATAAGAACCATTTTCCATATATATTTAATATATCTTATTATATATACATATATTAGTTTTCATCATGGTATTAAAGAACATAAATATAACTAGTACCAGATTTCTAATTCCTAACTTTAATATAAACTCTCTAAGTTAAATTTATATCTCGGGCTTCTGGGGGGAAAACTAGACTACAGCACATTTAAATTCTAGCAGTGTCCTGTCTATAATATTGTCTTCTTGATAATAGGGACATGTGCAATTGGGTATATTTTGATCAGTAAAAAGTCTAATCGTTTTCTATAGCATCTTCTTGGCTTTATTACAGTGCTCTAATGCACAGCATAAATTGCACCTGCTTCTATAAAAAGTAAATCAATATTCAAGAATTAGAATACAGACATATGTTCAAATTATTCATTCATGAGCTATTCTAAAAATAAGCTGTATTCTGGGCACAAGTGCAATAAATGAATCAATCAATTTCCAATAAAAATAAATAGCCAGAATCTTGCTTTAAGGAAGTGAAAATTTTGTCAGAAAAGTTGGACATTGTACCAACTCTAGGCTAAGTGGCAAAATTCAATGTTAAGTTATATTAGTTGCTCATTTGAACTCCTGCCTTAAGGAAAGATGTAATTCTGCACCCTAGAAACAAAGAAGCAATGAAAATAATTGATGGTAAGCATCCACTAGTCACTGACTGAATAACTATTTTACATTATTCAAAAATGGGTGAAGTTCCAAAATCTTACACACACACACACACACACACACAATGAATTGTTTCTTTTACTTCAAGTGAGCATGGACTCACACGGAAACAGAATAACTTAACTTGAAGCCAAACAAACCAGGGTTGGAATCTTGGTCAGTCACTGACTTGTGAACCACAACCAAGTTTCCACATCTGTAAAACAGTAATAATAATAATATCAACTTTATTATTAGGTGGTTGAGAGAATTCAGTCAGTTACATTTTGGTCTGATATATTCCTCTTTGCTGTAAATTCTATGATGATAAGGATTAAGTGTATCTTCACTTTTATATTCCTAGTTTCTAGTGAACTCAATAAATATCCACTGCATGAATAAATGAGCAGATGAATGAATTAACACATTATATGTGTTATTTAATTCCAAGCATGGTAAAGAGGTGGAATAAATAATTATGCATTTTTTCTGTTTTTCATAACTTTCCTTCCTATCTAAACTTTTCCATTACTTTCTAGCAAAATTCTTTTCTTTCTTTCCTCCCTACTTCTTTTCCTAACTCTGTCTTCTTTCTTTTTTCTCCTTTCCTACCTCTTATTTTTCCTTGTTACCAACCTTTTTTCTTTCCTCCCTCCCACTTTCTCTCCCTCCTACCATTCTGCCTCACTTCCTTATATCCTGTACAAAAATTCCCACCCTCCAATTATCCCTACTACATTCTACTGTAAATTAATTAGTCTATAAAAAAGCAGTAAAATAATGAAGCATCATGTACACTATCCCAGTAGGGAAATGTTAGACGTGAAAGTTATTTTTGCCATTTATATATTAGCCCAACTTATATTTTTACTTCTAGATTCTAGCTATAATGCTCATCTATCTTGTGACAAGTTTATTCCATTGCAAGCGTGCCAGCTGAATATATTTTTTACCAATAAAAACTATCTTCATTTTTTAAGATAGAAAAGAAATACTCTTGAAAAATATGATCACTAACTTAATTTCTACCTTTTTTAGGGTCTTTCTTGAGTATATAAAGTATAGCATTTACCAAGCATCCACTGCAGGCCCACACATTATATTTATAAGCTCATTTATTCCATGCAGCAATCCTACAAGCTAGATGTGATTCTACCTGTGTTGAACAAATGCTAAAAATGAGGTTCAGGAAACTTAAAATTTCCTTGTACAATGTCTCAGAACAAGTAAGTGGTGGAATCAGTATGCAAATTCAGCGTTTTCTATGAAGCTCACGATCTTTCCACCACACCAGGCTCTCTCTAGATAGACTCTCTTGACAAAAAGCAATCTGGTTTCCTTGACTGAACTTCTCATGTACTCTTGCTTTGGCATAATTACGGTCTGAGTTTCTCAAACACCTGGACGGAAATGTGTTGCCAAGTAATGTAAAAAAAATCACATCCCGCATAATTTTCATAATACAGCAATGTTGATGCAGCCGGCAGTAAAGCTGCTGCTTTATGTGGGGCATGCAGAATAGAGCCAAGGGCGGGGAAGTTGGGCCAAGCATGGGCAGCTCTCTGAGATTTTAAGGACCTTTATGAATTGGTGTCAGAGTCTCTAATTCCCAGCTCCTCTCTTGACATATTGTGTCATATTAGGATACCACACAGATTTCTAAGAAGGAGTATGCCTTTGAGAAAACCTTTGAGAAAAGCCCGCTGCTTTAAGGACTTGTGGTCCATCTGTTTGCCTAAACCCTGCCTTCTGAGTTTATTTCTGCTGATTCTAATTTTCTCATATCTTATATCAAGTCCTTTCTCTCCAATGCCCCTGATGAGGTGCAGACCACTTGCACCTCATCATTTTTCACTGAAACAACCTGTGACTCATTTTCCCACTTCTAGTCTAGTTGCTTTCTATATTTGTTTCCTATTGTTGCTATACCAAATCACCTCAGATTAGTGGCTTAAAACAACACAAATTTATTACCTTCTTGGTCTGGAGATAAGAGGTCAGAAATGAGTCTCACTGGGTGAAAATCAGGATATTGATATAGCTATGTTGTTTTTGAGGATCTGAGAGAGAATCCATTTCCTTGCTTTCTTTAGCCTCTAGAGGCCACCCACACATTCTTTGCCTTCAAACCAGCAGCATAAGGATGAGTCTTCCTCATCTTCCATCTCTTTGGTCCTCTGCCTTCTGCCTTCTTCTGCTGAGAAGTAATCTTGTGATTAGATTGGACCTACCTGGATAATCTCATCTCAAAATCCTTAACCACCCCTGCAAAGTACCCTTTACCATGTAAGGTAACATTTTTACAGGTTCTGGACATTAGGATGTAGACATCTTTGGGAGTAGAGGGTCATTATTCTGCCTATTACTCCTTCCAACTCATTTAACAAATCATCACTGCAGCGATGTCTCAAAACTTCAGATCAAGACATGTCACCCCCTTCTACTCATGGTTGTTCCTTACTTTGTTTCCAATGATCTGACCTTCACTGACCTAAAGCCCCGTGTCGCTATACCCCTCCTCAAATGTGGATGAGCCAGAGCAGATGACGTACTGCTTCTCTGCCTCAGTTTCCTCATCTATAAAATAGGGATGTTAATAGTTTTTGACAAGGTCGCTAAAAGGATTATATAAGATAACTTCATTCATTGTCCCTACAAAAATTTCTAGTCCATATTGTTGTGGGTAATTCTCTGATTTAGATCTCTAAACTCTGCTGTCTCATAAGGTAGCCACTAGATACATGTTAACTATTTAAATTTCAATTAATTGAAATAAAACAGAATTAAAAAATCAGCCCTTCCATAACCCAAACCACATTTCACTGCTGACTAGTAGCTACCACATTTAGCAGTGCAGATAGAGAACATTTCCAACAATTACGAAAGTTCAATTAGACTGTCCTTTTAAAGCATTAGCATATAGCATTAGGTTGCACTACATAAAATTGCTCATTCTGTAAGTCAAAAAAAAATCAAACATCAGCAATACCATATAGTTTAATCACACACTTCTTAGATACCAATAGTCATTTCAAATTCAACATTTTCAAGCGTCCCTCATAGACCTCTTACCCTAAAATACAACCAACTAAGAATTAAAATAAACCCTAATTTAGCTTATGCCCTTCCTCTATTTCATACACAGAAATACTGAGAGCAATTTGTAAATCAGATTTATAAATCTATCCTTTAAAAATTCACATATTATTTTTTCTCTCTAACAGTAAATGTGTCCTGAAGTTGAAACATGGTTTTTTTTACAAACTGGCCTGCATTTTGGATGTTTACACCTGGAGTTCTCTTTTAATTTTTTAAATTTAATACATGTATTAAGTATTCTTAAAGAGCTCTTGGCAAGCATAAACTTGGCTGTTCTGGTTTAAAAGTTATGGATGTGGTGGTCACTTTCAGGAAAAAAAGACAATATTTAGCAATTTAATGGAACACTTAAGACTCTAAGTTTTGCATTTTGGGATCTCTGTAAAACTTCATTAAGCCTTATATTAAATTAACCCCAAATAAGTTAAACATACTGTCAGAATTGGCATCCTAGTTCCTACTTAAACAGTTACTTATTGAGTATTCTGTCAAGTAGTTGACACAGCTGCAGACCAAGGGAAAAACACTAGAATGAAAATTTCACAAGTTCAAGGATATTTGTTTGATGATTGCTGAATCCCCTGCCTCTAGTACAATATCTGACATATAGTATGTGCTCAATAAATATTTATGAATGACTGAAATATTTAATATATCATATTAAGTAAGGAAATGATCACATACAGTTACAGTGTTATATAAACACTTTGGAACTGTTAATATAAAGTACAAAAACATGTATATTCATATTTGTACATCTTGGAATGACAGATCTGGGGTCTTAGCTTTGTATGATGTAATAAACCCATTTCAGAGATGAGGCAACAGATTCCAAAAATTGGTATGGCTTTCTCATTTAGTGGCAGCAAGTGAGTGCAAAGCTAGTGCAAATGATTTGTCAAAATCATAGTAAAAGTTACCATTGGTATAGCACTGACTGAGTACCAGGCACTGTTCTAGTTGCCCCAAAAATGTTAATAAATTTAATCCTCACGACAACCCTTTGAGATGTGTGCCTTTAATATACTCATTTAACAGGTGAGGAAACTGAATCATAGAGAGGTGTGACGCTCCCTCAAGATTGCCCAGATGTTACAAAGCCGGAATTCAAACCCTGGAAGTGTGATTCCAGAAACTTCATTCTAACCATTAGCCATACTGACTAAATAAAAAATTGACTGCAACACATAGCATTTTTAGGGAGAGTCATAACTTGTCTCAGAAATACCTGGCCTTCACTCAGGAAACCTAGCCAAGGAGCCTATCAGCACAGGCAAAATGCAGGCTGAGCATCTGAGTTGGATGTTGGGAGAGAAATTGTTCCCTACAATCAAGTAGGCAGAGTTTTAGAGCAGCCCCTCCCGACTCCAGAGGGCTGGACTTGTAGCTGCTTTCACTGAGGATCACAGGACAGAACAGCAGCATTCATCCTGGGTTCTGACTCTGAGTCATTTTCCCTACCTTAAATCAGTAATTTGATTCTCACAGGCATGCCTGTGCACTTGTGGCAGGAAAAAGGCACCATCTTTTTCAGGTATGGTTTCATTTGACTGCAAAGAAGGGTAGATCAGAGCAGACGACAGCCTCTGAACTGCGATCTCCTTGAAGGATGAAGCTGAGTCCCTTTAAAACACAAAATTCTCAACTTCAAAGGCCTAGAGTTAGCAGAGGATCAGACACTTTCAAAGCAAAGCCCTGGAAGATAGTATTTAAAAAATGCACAGTCTTTCTTCTGGGCATGGCAAACATCTTCACTGAAGTTTATTTTCTCATAGAAAATAGAGGGTGACTATTTCCACAAGGAAAGAAATGGTCAACTAATGCAAAGAATGACCATTTATTCAAATAAAAGGATAATTTTTGCTCCTGTTTTCTTAAAATTTTCACCCTCACTTCCTTCTATAGAGCAGCTATTCTTTTTCACAGATCAGGAATAAGCATCATGTAAGGTTTTCTATATAAAATTGAAGTTCCATATTTAAGAGTAATCTTACCAAGCTTTCAACAATGGCGCTTGAACAAAACAAATCCAATTACAACTCCAATTAAAAACATTTCTTAACTACAGAGACATCCCCAACTCTTCAGTTTCTTTGATATTTATAATTTGAATATGATTGTATTTTGTCTTCCTCATATTTTGTACCTAAGACTTAGCTCCCCCTTTGGTTATGAACAATAGGTGGGTAATACCTTCTATCTTTTGTGCCAGACACCAAAATGCTCCAAACTTACTTAATAATTAAGTAGCTTCTGAAGATATGATAGATTTTTATACAGATTCAAAACATTAAGGGTCCTTTTATCCTCTTCTCTGAGCTTGAGGCTGTACCCTAGAAAACAGAGACTGTCACAAGTGTGCGCACTAGATAAATAAATTATTACACTGTATTCAGTTAGGCCAGAGATAATCATGAAGCAAAGAGGTAAGCCTGGCAGCTATAACAATGATAAAACATTTCCTTTTTTAAGTTTTACAAAATTCAAAGGTTGTACGAGACACACTACTACAACATGTTTTAGTATTGAATGGTGTAAACAAACATCTGCTTTGCATAGTTTATAGTGTCAGGTACTTGTTACCAAGGTACCATTGCCTAATAGCTAACCACAAAATCTCTGTGATCTAGAACAGCATACCTTTGTTGTCCACATGTCTGAGTGGCCATATAGGCAGCTCTGCTGATCTTGGCTGGGCTCGTTTGAATGAAATGGGTGAGCTGGCGGTTGACTCATCAAGGCTGGTCTTGGCTGGGATGACATGGATAACTCAGTCCCTGTGCATGTTTCTTTATCTTCCAGAAGTTTATCCCAAGCATATGTTCATGATAAAGGCACAAGAGAGAGCAGGCAAGCCCAGTCACACAAGAGTTATTCAAGTCTCTCTTTGTGTCACATTGACTAATATCCCTTTGGCCAAAGGAGGTCACACAGCTGAGCACAGAGCCAAAGGGACAGGCACGTTGCTTTACCCAAAGTGAGGAACTACTGCAAAGTCACACAGCCCGGTCGGTCATGTGTCTAAGTAGGGGTGATGAATGGGAGTCAACCTTAAAATCAACTACATCCATCATTTGCAAGGAAAAAGTAAGAGTATAATTCTAACCACTAATGAAACTAGAGAATCTCTGGAAAAGATCAAAGATTATGTTCGAGTACTAGATGTATAGATGAAATGAGCAAATAGTCAATAACATGTATGTATCACTAGTGGTTTATGGTTTGAATCCTATCTAAGCATTAAGCCATGACTAGGTGCTGGAGAAGATGTTTGAGGCTAAGTGGACAGAGTATATAAGGATAAAGAAAGAACACTTCTATGAAGGGGAATATCACAGAAAATTGGTCTCTATCAAAAGTGTTCTTATTTAAATTGGTTTAACACTGGCAGGATTTCATTGACAGCAAACAAACAAACAAAAGTACCTTCTGGCCTCTCTGTGTTTCTTGATTACTCTAGGCAGTCTCCTACTCAGGTCTTGGGTACTTTCATTTCCCTCAGTTTTTAACACACTTCCTTCCCTCACGTTCACGCATTCTCTCATTTAATTGAGACCTCTGCTTGTCTACAACGTCCCCAGAGAGGTTTCTTCTGAGGACCCTACCCAAGGGAGCCCCTTCCCGCCCTGTCATGTTCTGTCTCTCAACTTTCCTCAGCACATTTTCCAACAGATGAGGCATTGCACTGTTTGTTGTACTGTCCCAACTCACCTCATGTAATGTAAGCTCCCTGAGAGCAGGGATGATATATCCAATTACTCCTTGCTATAGCTCAGTGTCTTGAATAATCCTGGCATGTTGTAAGTACTCCTCCCATTTTTATTTTTTTAAATGAGTTGACTGTCTGGCTGAATAAATGAATGATGTTAAGTACCTGAAAATGACCTCTCCACTCCCACTCCCTCTCATGTAGTCATGCTGGTGTTGGAGATAAGACTTCACTTCCCTTTATTCTATGAAAAATACACACCTTTTATCTCTACTTTTCCTCAGTTACTCTTGACTCTGCAGGTTTGTTTTGTAATTGCTTTCCTCCTTCTACTAACATGTATCTTGATATTTCTCTCCTGGTGCTGGAAATTAGGACCAAAGAGCCATTACTTAACTCTAAGTGGCTCTTTGGCACATAATCAGGTTAGTAAAACGGCTCTAACAAAATGTGGCTGTATTGAAATATGGGTAATAGACACTTGGTAAAAATAACTGCTTGCCAAATAAGTTGATATAGTGTAGTGACCTATAAATAAGAATAGTGACTCTATCTTATATAGCATGTTTTATTTTATAGACATCCAAAATTACAAAATGCAAGATAATGCTCTATTTTACTCTTAAATGTACAAAGTGTATTTTTTAATAAAGTTCTATCTTTTGGTGGAAAAAATTTAATTTCAAGATAAATTACACTTGGAGAACTAGGTCTACTTAACCATTTTGCAAATTTACAATACTAACATAGTAAGAAAGATCTGAGAATTCTTTCAGTAAAGGAACCACTTTGTTGAACCCAGAAGTTTCCAAATTAATTTGACCGTAAATGTTTTGATTGATTCATTTGCTTGCTTGCTTGCTTACTTGTTGCTTTCTTGTTTGCATGCATTTTAAACAGCATTTAAAATATTCAGTGGACTATATTTTGGGAAAGACTGTTCTAATCATATATGTCATTACTTGCTTGTAACTCTAATGCTTTGCTTAAATTTAAGATGATTTCCTCAAAAGTGTCAAGCCCTCATATGCATTTCTCTTTAGGCGACTCAAAGGATATTAGTCAATGGAATGAGCAAGATAAGTTCCACAATAGTTTAATTCTAGAGCCAGTATTGAAATCATCCTTAGAGACAATATTCAAGGTTGAGGCAGCTGATGGAGCACAGAAAATACATGCAGGTGAGGCTCAGAGAGGTTAAACAAGAAGATAGATAGTGTCTGTCCTTGCAGGACAATTCTCCCCATCTCAGCTCCTGGAGGAGGATCTACACAGACCTCACCAGAAGGTTCCCTTGCCCTCTGGCTTCCAACTCATTTCCCTAATAGGAAATGAACTTAGACTGGGGAGGAGTGTTGTCCTAGTACAGTAGAGTTGGCAGTGCTTTTGCAGGCAGTCTTTCCAGATCTCTGTCTCCCTCTCTCTCTCCTATCTCTCTCTCGTTCTCGCTCTCACTCTCACTCTCTCTCAGATCCAATGATCACACCTTCCTTTTGCCCCTTCAGCCAGGACCTGAAGCGGTCCCAGGCTTTCTAACCCCTGGTGTTTACTATCTCTCCTTGGCTTGCCCTAACCCTGACTATAACTTTCAAAAGTTTCTTTCTCAAATTCTCCTCAATTCTTAGAGTGTGTAGACCATCTCTTTCCTGCTGGGACTCTGATTAAAGGAGTGGTACCAGAACTTGAGCCTAAGTCTGTCCAATCAAAGGTCTGTTCTCTTTATCACTACTCTAGATTATATCCAGGCTAAGGGTATTGATGTTTTGGTAAATTCTGAGTTTCTATTTCTTATGTGAATAATGATAACTTCCACAAAATTGTTAGTTATAACAATTAACCATTCTTGAGTGCTTACTGTATATCAAACATTGTTCTAAGTCTTTATAAATATTAACTCCTTTAAACCTCATTATAAAGCTATGAGGTAGATGTAATTATACTCTCTTTTCCACATGGGAGAAATTAGGCAGGATTAAGTTGAGTTACTGCCCAGTAGCATTCTGCCAGTGAAGGGGATGTAAACCCAAGCAGGCTGGACCAAGAGGCTGAATTTCTAATTGCTACCACATAAAGCTCTCAGCACAGTAGTAATGCATAGCAATGCCAGGTTATTAATATGCACATTTCACACTATAATTCCCACTTTCTTCTTCTTCCAAGGTCCACTGTGTCAAGGTCTCAATTAATCAGCATTTTTAAGTCACTGCTGTATACCTTTCACTATGAGAAGCAAATAAAGAACAAAATGCAGTTCTCCTAGTCCATTAAGAAATGCGGGGGCTTCCCTGGTGGCGCAGTGGTTGAGAGTCCGCCTGCCAATGCAGGGGACACGGGTTCGAGCCCTGGTCTGGGAAGATCCCACATGCCGCGGAGCAACTGGGCCCGTGAGCCACAATTACTGAGCCTGCGCGTCTGGAGCCTGTGCTCCGCAACAAGAGAGGCCGCAATAGTGAGAGGCCCGCGCACCGCGATGAAGAGTGGCCCCCGCTTGCCACAACTAGAGAAAGCCCTCGCACAGAAACGAAGACACAACACAATCATAAATAAAGTAATTAATTAAAAAAAGAAAAAAAAAAAAAAGAAATGCGAACCCCTTGAGAAGAAATGATGAATATACAGAAAAAAGTTGGAGCACAAGAGAAAGTATACCCATGTTATTTAAAATTTTATGAAATACACTGAAGAGAATTTTAGCCCTGATCCTAGGTAAAGATCTCAAAAAGCACTCATTACCAAATGACATTTAGGAACTTGAATATATTTGCCACCTGTCATCTTGCTTCCTCTCACCTGGTTAAATGGCATTTATCTCTGTCGACATCGTGATTATAATGTTATCACTGCTTTTCAGTTATTTCTATTAACCCATGACAGTTTTCTTTATTCCCATGCCAGTCATTTGACATTTTTTGCTTTCTTTAATTTGTGTTTAAATATGAATTCCTAAAATCTGCTTTGATTTAATGTTGCTGCTTAGCTGATATCATATACTTCCTTTGAGATTAGTCTCAATGGAAAGTACCTAGTGATAATCATTCACCTTTTAATAGTTTTTTATGGAAGTTTCAACAATAGATAATGTCCTGAACAATGGCTTTCAAACTTGAAGCTTAATGGTATCAGAATCAGTGGCTAAAGTTTTTTCCCCTAGATACACATGGATTGTCATCTTGTCGTGACTTCTGGCATATGGGAGGAGGAAGGTTCCAAGTGTATCTTTGATAAAAGCATCCCTACAGATGGTTTCAACAGCAAGGAGGGTAATGTGGTAGAAGAAGAAAGGGAAAGGGGGAACAAAGCAGTGACTGGAGCAAGTCTGAACTTGAAAATGGAGTTACCGTAGGGAGAAAAGGATGCCAAGCCTGGGATCTGGATAAGACATGATACCAAGCTGGTGAGTACACCAGGGTTTCTTGTTGAATAGATTCAAGGGATTGTTGTAAGAACAAATGAGAAAAGGCAATGTGCAGTATGTCTGGCACAGTATGTCTGCAGTATGTCTGACATATGCCCAATGAATCTAATTAGTATCACTATTAAAATTCTGTGATAGCAACATATACACTAGAAAACACCATAGGAGGGTGAGGTGGAGCCATATGATATTGCCATTCTTTGGGTGAAAAATAATTGAGTGTAAGCAATTCCATGTGGTTCAACCTAGTATTGTCTGTTGTAATTAACATGTAGGTCATTGTCATCATGATCCCTGGTGTCCAGGCTAAGGACGACAATCATAAAGGGTGAGACCCTTCTCTGGGTCGTGAAAGGTGATAAATTCTTTCCTGACTATTTAGTTCCCCATTCTAGAATATCCCTCCTTACAAAGAGTCCAAAAAAACCTATGGTTGATAGGAGTAAAGATAAAATCTTACTGGAGTTCATGGCTGGAGGAAATGAGAATATGCATCACCTTTTCTGGAAAGCAACCTAGCAACATAGCAATATTTATTAAAACTTTTAGAATGTAAATATCCTTCATCCTAACAATCCAAATCCTAGAAATCTACTCATAGGAATAAAAGCACTAGTGTATATGTACAAGGAAGTTTATTATAGCATTGTTAATAGTGACAAAAAAAATCTGGGAACAAAATACTTGTTCATTACTAGGGGAATGTATAAATAAATTACAGTGTAACCATTCCATGTGATATTATTATACATCCATTAAAAAGCAAAGAATTAGAAATATGCAAGTTAAATTGGAAGGATATCCAAGAATATTAAGTAATAAATGTAAAATATAATAATAAATTTATTGTATTGTGACATATTTTATAAAATATAAGACATTTCATATGTATGTTAAGTGTTATTATCAGAGCATGGAGAAAGATATACAAGGATACATTCAGGACAGTTACATGATGAGAGTATAAAGTGGCTAGAAGTAGAAGAAAAGGGAAAACTAAACAAAGAAAGGATTTTAAAATATTGCATCAAAAATTAACAAAATGTATGGTATGGTTCTGACTAAATACTTATGTAAAATTCACGGTAAAAAAAATTTATTTAAAAATACAAAATTTAAGTACTAAAAGTGTATTGTTTCTGATGAACTGAAGTATGCTAAGATCCATGCTCTCAAAGGATAATTCCATTTCTTCAGTGTTGAATTATTGTCCATTCTCAAGTACCACTAGAAGAGAACTGTCTTGAAAAAGATTTATATCCATTCACAATCAGCCACAATCTTGGTTAAATAAATCATTCATACTTGGTTTTGATAGACACATTGTTTTCCCAAAACTAGCCTCTAAAGACAAAGGTGAATGTTGGGTAAAGTAAACTGGCACAGAAAGTGTTATGTTAACTGCTTTTCCTCCAAATTAGCCACTCTGTATTTTGTCTAACCTGAGATTTCTGTTTTCAAAAATAGATTCAATAGATTTTGCCTGAAACTGCAGATTTTAATGACTTCTGTATTATGAAACAGGATTTCAGCTTATAATAAAGATATTTAACATTTTGAAATTTATCAATAAAAAAATTTCTGAGGTTTTGCCACTAATCAAAGAGAAATGGCTTTTTCAGATACATGTGGCATATGCCATATGCACTTAAAGAAAACAAAACAAAACAGAAAACTACCAGGGGTAATTAGCAGAATCTTTTGATACTATGCTTGACTAAAGTTTCTTTACACTGTAAGATTTTAGCATAATTGCAAAATTCCCACCTCTGCCAGCACATAATAAATGTTATTACCACATATCACAGAACCCTAACATGCCACAGTCAGATATGTAGTACTTTACTTAAAAACCCATCAGATTTGTGATTGTGTTTTTTTTCAAGTGATTATTAGAAAATAGGTATTATATCGAATATGTTGCATTCATTAGTGGGTGACCAAAGGTACCTATGCTTCTAAGTACCTCTGGTTGTTCAAGTTATACTCATTTTAATGGAAGAACTCATTTCAAGTCTAATTAATGACTAGTTTCTATAAATATGTGTCCCAAAAAGAAAGAGTTGTTGAGTGGCTTTCAGCTTGTGAACTGAGTCAACAATTTGCAAAATGTCATATATCACAATGATCAAAATGGTTTTTTATGAGATTTTTTTTCTGTCACGTGTTAAAACACTGATTGTTGGGAGACAGTTCTCCACGGGGCTGTCACATTTCTATGTGTCTTGTGAAGGGAGGCACCCACTTTTCTTTGTTGTGCACTGTCTCTTCATGAATGTTTGTTTAGTGAAGACAAAGATATAGTGTCTCCTCCTGAAGCAAAGAGCAGGCATGCTTAAGTCCAATATAATAAAGATAATGTGTCCCTCAAGAACATAGGGAAGCATGCTTTCTGCCCATTATAAAAGATTGGGGTTCTCTAAGCTCAAGGCTCCTTTCCTAAAATGCAACCCACTGTATGTGCAGGTATCATTCCTCTTTACATCACCCAGTGGGAAACAGGGTTTGGGAAACTGGTACAAAAATACTCATGCTCTGACTACCACTATTGCTGTTGAGTAACAAACTGTTTTCTACACAACCGTGAAAATAACCTATTCGCTTGCAAATAGGGTAAAATCTCAGACACTTCACTGTTCTTGACATAGATGTTGCTGTTTCAGAGTATAGCAGAATATAGCTAAAATCAAGATATATCCTCTGTCTGTTTATATCTGAAGAATTTAGAGTCTACACCATGTTACCTCATTGCGATGATACATATGCTTTTATCATTCTCTAATTCAGAGCTTTCCAAACTTAAACATTATGATATTACCTGAAACTAATATTTACTTGATTTTTTTAAACCACTTTACATTATAACTTAAAATATATTTATTTTAAAATAATGTATTGAAAGGAAACATCATTACTAGTTTAAAAGACAGTATCAGTTGTCATAAATAGTAAGCCTGAAAATGCTGGAGGATATCATCAGGCACTCTGAAGCTAAGAGACTTCTGAGAAACAATGCCTCTTATACTCCCAAACAGAAAACGAACCCCACCTGACATAAGGAAAGTAAAGTTGCTCTCTTTACAAACTCTGGTTTGGAGATGGTAAGAATAAGCAGTTTTAGCTGAGACTGTCTCGTGTGAAGCCAGATCGTCTCTTAGAGAGGGAGGGACCTTGTTCATTTCTATACGCCCAGAGTTGAGCACCAGCAAGTAGGAGCTGTATAAGTACAAATTTAATGGATGAACAAATCAAATGAAAAAACCAAATCCCCTAAACTATGTGCAAGACAAGCAACAGGAAAAGTGACAGGCTGTTCTTTTAGATGAATGTGGCTGTTGGAGCAGAGCAGAGGATGGTTGAGATGGTGCTGACGTGTAACATGGAGCAGGCAGGACAGGCATCTCCTATGCATGGAAGAGGGATGCTTCACTGGGTGTCAGAGGTGAGCCGTGTCTCTCCCTCCATCTCTCTCTCTGGGACAACTCTTTGCCTCTGTGACATTACATCGACTTGATTCTTCTCCTGCTTTTCTGTATTCTTGTTTTGCTTTTAGGTTGGCTTCTTTTCCTTTCTTGGTCTAAATGCTGGCAAACCAAAGTTCCTCAATCCCCATTCCCTCTAAGTCTCCTTTTCTCTTGCAGAATTCATCCACAACCTTGACATCCACACTTTTACTGAAAAGAGTCCTTCTTTGCCCGAGTTCCCTGTAGACATGTCCATCTATTTTCTAGGCATCTCTACAGAGGTCTCTTGATATCAACTCTAACTCAGCATGTGCACAATTGAACTTTCAATCTCCAATCCATCCATTCCTCAAAATTACTCTTACTTCCTTATTTTTACAAAATAATAAACCTATACTCTACCTACACATTCAACAGCATTTTTTGATAAATTCATCTTATTTTTCCTATCTAAGTGGCTGGCGAGTCTTAGCCAATGTAACTTTATTCTCTCTGCTTCTGTCCATTGTTCCCTCACAATGAATATTCTTCTAGACCTTCACTGTCCAACACCATAGCCACATGTAAATGCTGAGTACTTAAAATGTGGAGAGCCAGGTCGAGGAACTGAATTTTTGAATTTTATTTAATTTTAATCAATTTAAATATAAACACTAAATGAAAAATATTTCCTTTATAACTTCATATCAATTACTTATTGAAAAGATAATATTGTAGATTTATTGTGTATTATTAAGATTAATTTTATCTGTTTCTTTTTACTTTTTTTATCTGGCTATGAGAAAATTTAAAATATATGTGTGATTTATATTATATTTCTATTAGGCAGCATTAGTTTAGACCATAGCAAGGGTAAGCAGAATGGGATTAACTGTTTCTGAATACCTAAGGTGTGCCGGACTGCATGACAGACATTCTATAATTTAGATCGCATAATCTTCAAATTATTTCTAACAAATAAGTCATGATATTGCCCAGTTTTACAATGAAAAACTCAACAGGACAAGGAGCGAAAGAACATCGCACAAGGTCACATGGTGAGTAAGTGCATACAGCAAGAACTCAAGTTCAGAACTACTAACATGGATCCAATGCATTTGTACTTGGCCCAGCTGTGTGTTGATGAAAGAGCTTGGGGAAGTACAAAGGATTGTACAGGCTCTAGGGGAGACTGTTACTGCTGTTTCATGGAGTCCCAGGGTTGTGCTATGTGGTTTAGTGCACCAGCCAACAGCAGCTGCTTTGGCATCTGTGTGCATGATACATCCCATGACATTCTCTCCATCCTTGTGATACGCTCCATGCCTGTGTGATCTGACCCAGCTGTACAAACCCAGAGCTGTCTACCACCTGGGCTGGGGGAAGTGACTCAATACCGGATCCCGGATGCATGCCCAGAGTTCTGGCTGAGACCATACTCTGACTGCTACTCAAGGCAGTCAGGCACGGCAGCTTTCCGGCCTCATCCATCTTCCACCTTGGCAGAAACAGGTCGTGGGGGTTGATGGGATTCTCCTAACATAGGGCCTGCTACCTTTGTACCTTCAGCTAAGAATAAAGTCAGGTGAAATCCCTTTATGACTACTCCAAGGCGAATGCAATCTGTTTGTACTTGGGGCATTCAGTCTACGAGCCAAGGCCAGCCTGACAAGTAGATAATCCTCTACATAACATGGTTTGTGGAGTTTCACAGGACTGCCTTTTGGAAATAGCTCCTCATCAGGTTCTCACAGGTTATGTTAAATTTTTCCACTTAAGATGCATGCTTTCTGGACTTTTTCATCTGATATTACAAGTTAAAATTCAGGGAGCGCTGGTAATCATTTTCAGGCTAATGATTTAACAAGTTTGCTATGAAAGTACAGTCTGGTAGAAATATGACATTGAATATTCCACTGTGATAATAAATAAGTATATATATAATATATACATATCACTTACATATGCTATTTACCTTTCTCATGACTACCTATAATGCACTTTACACTATACATTTCCTTTGATCTGCACAACTATCTCACATTATGCATTTAATTATTATCACAGTTTTTAAGAGAAGAAAACTACATCATTAAGAAATTTGCTTAAAGTTGTACTTTTCAGATGGCACAGCTAGAACCCAAGCCATGATCTTATCATAAGTCCCATAGCCTTTTTTAAAAAAATTTATTTATTTTATTTATTTATTTTTGGCTGCTTTGGGTCTTCGTTGCTGCGCACGGTCTTTCTCTAGTTGCAGCGAGCGGGGGCTACTCTTTGTTGTGGTGCGCGGGCTTCTCACTGTGGTGGCTTCTCTTGTTGTGCAGCGTGGGCTCTAGGCGCACAGGCTCAGTAGTTGTGGCTCGCGGGCTCTAGAGCACAGGCTCGGTAGTTGTGGAGCACGGGCTTAGTTGCTCCGCGGCATGTGGGATCTTCCCGGACCAGGGTTTGAACCCGTGTCCCCTGCATTGGCAGACGGATTCTTAACCACTGCGCCACCAGGGAAGCCCCCATAGCCTTTTATATATTGTAATAAAATTAGTAGACATGTCATTCTCATAGGTCATCTAAAAATACTAGCAGATATTTTACATACTCAGATTAATTTCTTGTTTGGTGGTTTACCAGTTCATTATTTTGATTTTGATATGTCTTTTGTTTTTCTATTTCAAGAGAAAAATATGTTTTCATTTACTCATTCACTTGTCAATACATTGAACAAGCATTTAGAGAGTACTTTTTCTTTGCAAGATACTCAACTGTAAAGATTAGAAAGAAGAGCAAAAACACTATGTCTACCTTCAGAGAATTCTAATCTAGTTGTACAGAGGAAGTTGTAGGGGAGCAAAACTTGCCACCCCAAAATGTCTTTTTGGTATGTGGATTATTTTTAGCTGAAAACAATCAAGGCCTAAGAATCTCAGGAAAAATCTTTGACCTAACAGCCTAAAATATGTTTTTTAGATAGTGTGCTTATTCTAGGAACAGAACTATTTCCAGAGATATCTGCAAAGAATATGGGCTAGGTGTGGGGGAGGGGCGTGGAGGAGGGCACTTAAGAGATCGGAGTCCACTCTGTATCCCATTGTCTTTGCATGGCCCAGCAAACATTTGTTTACCAAACATTCGCTTTCCATCTCCATGTGAATTGCCTTCCTCAACTTTGAAGTCCCAAACCCCTGCCCACAGCATCCTTTTCTGTCTTTAGCTGAAGATGGTATTTAAGGTGAGGGTTTTGGCCATTTGGGGGAAATACTCAGTGTTCCTGCATCTCTCCCATGTACACATGTTATTAAATTTGTGTTCAGTTTTCTCCTGTTAATCTGTTTCATGTCAGTTTAATTCTCAGACCAGCCAGAAGAACCTAAAAAGGTAGAGGAAAATTTCTTCCTTCTGGACAACATGAAACACATACCTGTGCAGCTACACAACTCCTACCTGATAACTCTGTATCTCAAAGTTCCATGGCCTTAAATGCAATCGTTATGCTAAGGCCTTCAAATGTATATCCCCAACACTGACCTCTTCATTGAAGACCAGACTGATATATGCAAGTGCCTGACTGATATCCCTGTTTGCACATCCGAAAGGTATTGCAAACTTAACATGGGCAAAAAAGAACTCTTCACATCCTGCAAGATTTACCATACACACCTACTCTCCAACGTTGTTCCTTTCTTAAGACTTCACAGTCTCTGGAAAGAGTGATGTTATCCACCATGTTTTCTCTACCAAAATCAAAGAAACATCCTTGAATCCTCTTTCCCTCACCCTTGTATCAGAGTCCATCAGCGATTCCTGCCAGCTTCACCTTCAAACTTCACGACTTACCTAATTGCTCCCCAACTCTATTCTTAACATGCTAGTCTGAACTCTCATCATCTCTTGTTCAGACTGCTGAATTATCCTCCTAACTCTTCTAGCTTTCATTCACATCTATCCCTCAAATAAACCATTAAAATGACATCAAGTTGGCATTCAGTAGAAATGCATTAATTTCATGTGTACAATTTGAAGACTTCCAATAAATGTGTACACTCATCCTAATCAAGATATCAAATATTTTCCTTACACCTCCACAATCCTTTCTGTCAATCCCAGCCCACTCTGTAGACAACTCCTACTCTGATGCCTCTCACTATAAAGATCCATTTCTTTGTTCTTGAGCACATATCAAAGTAACCATGCAGTATGTACTCCTTTATATCAATGCGCAGATTTCTTTCACTCAGTGTCGTATTTACGACATTTATTCATGTTTTTACATGTATTGTAAGTTGATTCCTTCTTACTGCTGAGTAGAATTCCATTGAGTAAATAGCAATTTATATATCCATTCTCCCATTGATGAACATTAAGTTGTTTCCAGTTTTGTGCTATTTTGACTAAAGGTACAATGAAAATCTGGGTTCAAGTTTAAGTGCAGACATATGCTTTAATTTCTCTTAGGTATCTAGGACTAGAAATGTTAGATCATATGGTAAGTGTATATTTAACTCTATAAGAAATTGCCAAACTATTTTCTAATTATGGTTGTACCTCACCAACAATTTGTAAGAAGTCTGGTTGCTCCATATCCTCGCTAAACATTTAGTGTTTCTAGTCTTTAATTTTAGCCATTCTAAAGCAGTTTTAATTTGCAATTCTCTAATGACTAAAAGATGTTGAACATCTTTTCATATGCTTATTGGCCATTTGTATGTTTTCTTTATGGAAGCATCCATTAAAATCTTTTGCCCAAAATTTTTTTGGATTTCTTGTCTTTTTATGATTAATCTGTAGGTGTTCTTTATGTATTTTGTATTCAGATCCTTTGTCAGATATATTTATTGATAATGTCTGTACTTCTCCCAGAATGTACTTGGCTCTCTTGTCTTTTGATAAACAAAGGTTTTTTTTTTCCTTTTCTTTTATTTATTTATTTATTTATTTATTTATTTATTTATTTATTTATTTATTTATGGTTGTGTTGGGTCTTCGTTTCTGTGGGAGGGCTTTCTCTAGTTGTGGCAAGCGGGGGCCACTCTTCATCGCGGTGCGCGGGCCTCTCACTATTGTCAGACGCGCAGGCTCAGCAATTGTGGCTCACGGGCCCAGCTGCTCTGTGGCATGTGGGATCTTCCCAGACCAGGGCTCGAAGCCGTGTCCCCTGCATTAGCAGGCAGATTCTCAAGCACTGTGCCACCAGGGAAGCCCAAACAAAGGTTTCTAATGTAGATGAAGCACATTTACCTTTTTCCCTTTTCATTGTTAATGGTTTTTTTGTGTATTGTTCAAGAAGTTGTTGCCAACCTCAAGGCCATGAAGATAATATTTTATGTTTCCTCTTAGAATTGATAGCATTGTTGGTTATGTTTTAGTCTATGATCTGGATTGTATTATTTTCACGTGTATGAAGTGAGGCAAGATCGTTTTCTTTTTTCCTGACAAAGGTATTTACTTTCCCCACCCTTCCCTCTATGCTCCCCAAATCTTGTGAAAAAGTCTTGGGAAAAAGAATTTCCTTTCACCATTGAATTGACGTGGAGCTTTGGTTGAAAATCGAATTTGAGTGGGACTGTTTTGGTCTTCTCCATTCTGCCCTACTGATTTTTTTATTTATATGCCAATATCACACCTTCTCAATTTCAATAGCTTAATGGTTAATCTTAAAATCAGGTACTTTGAGTCCACCAACTCTACTTTTTATTTTCAGACTTGCTTTGCCTATTATAGTACCTTTTCATTTCCATGTAAAATTAAGAACTCTTTAAAGCCTACTTTTTTAAAAAAGCTTTTTAAATTTTGGTTGTGATTTTATGAATTGCTTTAATTTCCTTCAGTAATGTGTTGCTGTTTTCTTTGTAGAGATTTTGCATATTATTAAAATTAATCCTAAGGATTTATGCTTTTGATATGATTTAAAAATGAATTTTTAAAATTGTATTTTCCAATTCTTTGCTACTACTATACAGAGATGAAAACAATTTTTGTATAACAACCTTGTATTCTGTGACCTTGACAAATTCTTATATGAGTTCTAGCAGTTATTTGGTACATTCTTAATATTTTCTACAAAAACCCATCATTAATCTCTGAGTAATAAATTTCATCTTTTCCTTTACAAATCTTTGTCTTCTACTTATGTTTCTCAGCTTATTGCACTGACTAGGACCTCAAGGACAGTGTTGAATAGATGTGGTAAGAGCAGACATCCTTGCATTATTCCCAATTCCCACTAAGAAAATGTTTAATATTTTACCCTCTGGTGTGATGTTAACTTTGGGTTTTGAAGGTGACTTCTGTTAGACTGAAGAGGTTCCCTTTCATTCCATTTGCTGGGTTATTTTTTAAATCCATGAATGGTATTAAATTTTGTCAAATGTTTGTTTTTGCATCAATTGAAATTATATTTTTCTCCTGTATTTATTTATATTGTAAATTTTATTGATATTTTTCAAATTCTAAACAAACCTTGTATTCCTTATAACCTTAGATTAAAACACTTGGTTGTGTATTATATATTATTTTTGAAATACTGCAGAATTTAATTTGCCAATATTTTTAGGAAATATCTTGGTTTCTATGTTCAAAGATACTGGTGTGTAATTTCTTTTTTCTTATAATTTCTTTGTTAGGGCTTGACATCTGGGTTATGCTGGTTTTATAAAACAAATTGGGAAGTTTTTCTTCCTCTGTTTTCTAAAGGAATTTGTTTGAGATTGTCATTGTTTCTTCCTTAAATGCTTGACAGAATTCATAGATAGAAACTATCTGTGTCTGAAATTTTCTTTAATAAGGCACTTGAAGGAATTTTTACATTTCATCTAAGATTTCAAATTTATTGGCATAAATTGTTTATAATAGTCTTTATTATAGCTTTAGTATCTACATAATCTGTAATGATATCATGCCTTAAATTCCTGATATAGGTAAACATGTCTTTTGTCTCATTTTTCTAAGCACTCTTGTTAGAGGTTATATATTTAATGTTATACATTTAAGTGCCTAGCTTTTACTGTGGTTGATTTTCACTATCATTTTTCTTTTTTCTATTTCATTTATTTCTGCTCTTATTTTAATTATTTACTTTTATCTATATACTGTGGGTTTAATTTTTTTATATCCAGCTTCACAAGATGGAAACATAGACAATTTTAGACATGTATTCGTTTGTAATATAAGCGTACATCTTTTGATTTATTAAGACATTTAGTGGGTAACCATATGCTCTGCCTTGAATGTTCCATGTGTATATGAAAGGAATGGTATTTTGCAGTTTGAAGTGCCAAATGCCTATTAGATCAAGCTGGTTGATAGCATTGATTAGATATTTATGCCTTTACTGACTTTTTGTCTAGTTGTTATATCAATCACTAAAAGAGTGATGTTAAAATCAACTATGTTTGTGAATTTGTTTACTACTCTATATATTTTTGTTTACTACTCTATATATTTCCATTTTTTAAAAACGTATACATTCAAGCTCTGTTATTAAGTCCTACATAGTTATGATTATTATACCTTCCTGATAAATTGATTTTTTTTATCATCATGAAATCTTTTTACTTCTAACAATACACTTAGCTTGCAGTCAACTTGTATATCAATGAAGCCACATAGGTATTTTATGCTTGCATTTTGAATGATATCTCTTTTTGAAATCTTTTAATTTCTTTGTCACTAGATTTTTAAATTGTGCGTTACAGACAACAAATACTTTGTTTTTTCTCTTTTTTCTAGTCTGATGGCAACTCTTTTTAATTGAGTAATTTATTTATTTTTAATATAGCTATTTGTATAGTTGGGTTTAGCTTTAACATGTTTCTATTTCATTTGTATATGTCTTCACTGTTTTTCCCCTCTCTTTGTCTGCCTTCTTTGGAGTTAACTATTTTTATTATTCTGTTTTAGTTTCTCTACTGGAGTTTTACTTATACATTTATGCATCATTTTAGTGAGTCTCCTGAGATTTTGACATGTATTCTTAATTTATCTCAGTGTAATAGAGTTAATCTTGTATCCCTTCAATGATAATAAAAGAAATTTGTAACAGTTTAATACCTTCCCCCGGCCTGTGTGATATTGTAGTCATATATGATGTATACATTAAAGCACTATAATATAATGTTATAGGTTTTGCTGATTCTTTTGATAGTCTTTAACAAATTGTGGAACTATTTGCTTTTATCATATTAAATATTTTTTCCATCCCATTCTCTATCTCTGTTTCCTCAGGAATTTCAATTAGATGTTACTTAGACTGATATTTTCCTAAAAGTCACTGAGACTGTGTTCATTTTATCTATTCTTCAAGTTGGAAATATTTTATTGATTTGACTTAAAGCTCATTTTTTGTTAAGTCTGTAAAGCAGAATTTTCAATTCAGATATTGTAATTTTCAGTTTTAGAATTTCCGCTTGCTTCCTTATTTTTCATAGTTTTTATGTCTACTGAGATTCTCTGTCAGTTCACTCATTATGATCATATTTTCCTTTGAGTCATGAACATATTAATACCACTTGCTTTGAAATTATTTTCTTCTAATTTCAACTTTTGGTCATTTTGTGACTGCTCTTTTCTTTTTTAAAAAAAATATATTATGGGTAGCAATTCTGTTTCTTGGCAGATCTAGTACTTTTTATTGTATACTAGACATTGCAGGTGATATGTTTGTAGAGACTCTGGATCTTATTTTCCTTTGAAGTGCGTCTATTTTTAATCTAGCCAGAAGTTAAATTACTACTGGATCACCTTGAATTTTGTTTTATGTGTTTCAGGGCACATGTGTTTTAGTTTTACCCCTAGTTATAAGGCATATTTCATAGTTCTTCCACTTCACCTGGAACTTTGTCTTAGGACTTCATCTATGCTCTTAAGTTGTGACCCTTATAGGGTTTTAGAGGAAATCCAGAGGTTTACCCAGGGCTTCTACTTTAGCTGGATTCAAACCCTAAACTCAAGTGTCTGTGGGCAGCAGGAGTCTCTTCTCACCTTTATCAGGCTTGCTTATGGCAAGGCTTATTGGAGTCTCCTCCATAAGCATGTGGTTTAGGACTTAGCTAAGTCTATAACTTAGGTATATATGAAGTTTTGGGATCTTCTTTTCTGTAGTTCTAATCTAGGTTTACTCTGACCCAGCCCCAATTTCCAGCCTTTCTAATAGCTCAAACCTCCATTCTATTTTATCTCCAGACAATAAAACTGCAAATTTATCCTTGAGTTCTAGCCAACCTGTGCTACACACACTGGGAAGTGCCCTTGGGAAAAAGTTATATATATAATCATCCATGCACTTTCCTTTTTCTAGTGTCAGATTACCTCTATCTTCTGATTCCTTTGGTTTGCTCTCCAATGCCATAAATTTATTTATTTATTTTTTTGAATAATTTCATTCAGTTTTGTGATTGTTTTCAGAAGCAGAGTCCAGCCATTCTTGGAATCAGAATTCCTTCCATAATGATTTCTTTAATATGGAGCATATCATGCACCTTCCCTTCTTAAAACTCACTAGTAACATCATCTTTCATTGGAATAAAATCTCAGAACTGGGTTTCCATGTGTTCTCAACCTTGTACTGCACATTGAATTACATGGGGAACCTACTGATGCTTTGGTTACACTCCCAGAGGCTTTTTTTAAGCTCCCCAGGTGATTCTAATAGTCAAGGTTTAAAATCATCACCTTACATAATTTGCTCTTCCCTAATTCCCCTACTTTCTCAATCACTTTCCAGCTTATTCACTGCACTCCAGTCATGCTGGCTTTCTTTCTGTTTCTCAAACACAGAACATTATTTTTTGTGCTTATTCTTTCTAGTTGTTGAAATTCTTTCCCCTTGTGTCTCTTACATTCATGTTTTAACTTAAATGTTACTTCCTGTGAAGCTTAATTTTATTTGTCAATTTGGCTGGGACACAGTGCCCAGATGTTATTCTGGATGTTTCTGTGAGGATGTTTTTAGTCGAAATTAACATTTAAATCAGTAGACTCTCAGTAAAAGCAGATTGCTCTCCATAATGTGGGTGGGACTTGTTCAATCAGTTGAAGGCCTTAACAGCACAAAGACAGACCTCCCCTGGGCAGGAAGGAATTCTGCAGCAGATGGCCTTCAGACTTGAACTGCAACATCAGATCTTCTCTGGGTGTCCAGCCTGATGACCTTTGGACTTGAACCTCAACATTAGCTCTCAGTCTCTCAATCTCTCTCTCTCTCTCTCTCTCCCTCCACACACACACACACACACACACACACACACATTGTATTTGTTGGTTTTGTTTATCTGGTGAACCCTGACTAATATACTTCCACAGAGCTAGAATTCCCTCCTGCTCCACATCAGCAAACACAATCTATCACATGACTTGTGTTATTATTTTTTTAGCCTTTTCTTCATAGCACCTCTTAACAGTCATATATGACCCTACTCCTTTTTTTTTTTTTACTTACTTATTGCCTGTTACCCACACTCAACACACTATTATAGATTCTTTATGAAAGAAAAGATATTTTCAAGTATGTTATCTGCTGTGCCAACAACATTTAGCACTTATATGCAAATACTTGTTCAGTAAACTATAAACTATATAAATTAATGAAAGAAAAAGTAACTGGTAATATGTACTGTGAAAGAAGTACCAGAAAAGTATAATGGGGGATTATACTATTCCTAAAACAAATAACCAGATCATAATAAAACATCACTTTTTGCAGAAGTCTCTTTTAGGATCTTTGTCCTGTTTTTACTCTTGTATATGTACATAAAGCAACCAAGGTCCTGAAATTGACTGAAATTGGTGTCACCCAGTGTCACCTCTAAATACTAAGCTAACAGCCAGTAATAGCCAGTATATGACATTTGGGTTAAGAATTCAATTCAGATTAGCATGTCAATGTTTCCACTGGATTGCTGAAAAATGTTAAATATTTCTTTACTTATCCATTCACACCAACCTCTTCTCTAAGGAAACTATTATGGAGACTACATCAGACTACTTCACAATGCCTGACTTGGGCCCTAACACAAGTAGGAGAAATCAGATGTCAAGATTCAAAGAGATGTAAATAAAGCATTCAGTCTTCCATTGCATGAAAGCATCAAATGCATCTCTCAGAGGTCTTTTTCTAGCTTCATAAGTAAAATAAGGAGCAGTGAGTACATATTCTAATCAACAGTTACAACTTTAAACTGCAAAGAAATTCTTTGTTACATTGATTTAAAAATTACTTTTCTGTAATGTTCATCCATTGGTGCTAACTCCACTATCTGGAACAGTACAGATGGCATCTTTTCATGCACATGATAATTTCCCAGTTATATGGAGCAAACTAAGCTGTCTACTCTTAGTCGTCTCTTGCCCCACCATAACTCTGTCAAGATCCCTTGAGAGATCCAAATAGCCCATGGATTCTGGATACTTCACGTTCCTGGTTGCTCTCTTTCTAGATGCCTTAAATATGATGGCTGACCCTTAAAATGTGACCTCCATGAAATTTCACATGAGATCTGACCACAAAGTCAAACATATATTTACTCCAAGTAATCACTGAAGCTACAACAACTCTTATCCTGAGAGAAAGGTAGATTTGTATTACATTAAATTCAAAGTATCAGGAACTACACATGTTACTTGTTTAACTCATAATCTCTGACTGTGCCTCTCAAGCTGACTTGTTTTTTGTTTTATAGTCCTTCAGAAAGCAAATATCCCAAGACAAAATGCAAACAATCCAACAAAAATATCTTTCTTGTTGCACTGATAGGTCTTTTGTACCCTTATGTCTAATGATGCAGGGTTAAAATAGAAAATATAAATAAAGCAACCAAGGTTTGAAACTGACTAGCTGAATAGGAAAAATGTAACCACTACTTAAATGACCATTAATGTGCATTTATTTTACTATTTTTAATAGGGACTAGGGGGACGAATCAATGTTTCCATCAGAGAGAAAGTGCCTTTTAAGTGCAAAGCATTTTTCAGAAGCTCTTTCCAACACCAGCATAGATGACATCACCAAAGAGGGATTGTTTAACTAACAGGGATCATTATCTGTTGTTGGGATTTTTCTTCAGTGAACAAGCAATTAGTCTGTCAAGGATGGACTGAGTTTCTAAAATGAATGTCTAAAAGATGCTTACAACTCCTCTCTGTGTTCCTGACAAAAAGAAAGATTGGTTTTCATGTAGAAGTGAGTTTTGGCTGTTTCTTTTCCATTAGAAAAAATAGTCTTCAGAAAATCTTTCATATCTTCTTAATTTGTCTCCAGTTTTATTTTGCATATTTTAAGCTAATTCTATGAGAGCTTATTTCCCATTATCTGTATGTTAGGTTGCAGGATTGCAATGGTTTCACCATTATTCATCTTTCTCCAAACATATGACAGGTAAAAGGCACTGATAAGCAGTGAAGTAAATATTATATAAGGGGATATGACCTATTCCACAGTAGAGGTTCTGGCCATTCTTGCCATTAATTTTAAGATCAATTGCATTAAAGTAATTAAATTTGCCCCTGAACCCATAAAGAATGATTGAGAGAAGGTAAGTGTAAAAAGAGAGAAGCAGTTCTACCTACTCAGTTAGAAGCAAATGTTGTCTCCACTAAATTGAATCCAACTCTGGATGAAACTAATCAGATTTTTTGTCAAATTAGCAGTTCATTGGGTAAACAGCAAAAGGTTACTTTTAAATTAAATGCTCTTAATATCAACTCCATAACATGGTAAACTTGATCTGTTAACATTCATCCCCACTAAAAGCATCACCAATCATCTATGGATTTTTTTAAAAAAGAAAAGTGAGAAGTTTCATATTACATCAGAACTAAAATTTTAAATGAGTTTAGGAAAACACTTCGGATTCATTTTTCACAATAATGATGTATCTATTGAAAAATGGTTTTCTAACATTACAAATAGATACAGCAACTATTTATTTACCTGACATCATAAAATTCTATAAAACCATAGGGTTGTTTTTCTTAAACTCTTAACTAGAAATAAATATCCAGCTCCTACTGGCAAATTCACAGGCATTTTTTTCTCCTTTGAAAATTTTAAGATAAAATTATATTCTTACATGTAAATTTAAGTTAGCTTTTTGCTTATTTTGTTTTCCCCAGTTGTTTCTTCTCTCCCAAACTGTTAAGCACAAACTTAATTTGTTATGTATCCTTTCATATATATTTACATTTTTATATATATGTGCACACATACATTCATAAATACATACTATATACAGCATAGTTTGTTTTGATTTTTAAATTGTATGTAAAAGGCAACATATTATAGATACCTGTCTTAGTCTGTTCAGGCTGCTATAACAGAATATCATAGAATATATGGTTTATAAAACACAGAGATTTATTTCTCACAGATCTGGAGTTTGAGAAGTTCAAGATCAAGGGGTTGGCAGATTTGGTGTCTGATGAAAGCTGGAGAGGGCTTGCTTCTTGGTTCAAAAAGCGTCACATTCTTGTTATGTCCTCACAAAATGGGAAGGATTAGGGAGGTCTCTGGGGTCTCTGTTATAAGGGTACTAATCCCATTCCTGAGGGTTCCACCCTTATGACCTAATCACCTCCCAAAGGCGCCACCTCCTAACACTATTACATTGGGGGTCAGAATATGAACATATGAATTTGGGGGGAAATGGGGAGCACAAATATTCAGTCTGTAATAATACCATTCTGCAATTTACTTTTTTCACTTTAATATTATACTTTTGAAACTTTTAAATGCACTCTAAGTGTTTTAAGTACTGCATAGGATTCTAATTTGAAATATACCAAAATTTATTCATCTATTTCCATATTGATGACCAATTTTGTTGTTGTTGTTGTTTTTTCTTTCTGAGTTTTCTTAGTTTTTGCTTCTGAATTTAGGATTGCAGTCCTCCTCTGCTCAGGCTCTCTCCTCTTAGCCAGTCCCACCCTTACTTTCCAGGGGTTATGGTTATCCTGAATTCTGTCTTTGGTTTTTCAATCTCAACACATAATGGGTTTTCTATGGGAGTTTAGCTACCCCACAGGGCAGGC
Organism: Balaenoptera borealis; assembly: GCF_965194805.1. Lineage (NCBI taxonomy): Eukaryota > Metazoa > Chordata > Mammalia > Artiodactyla > Balaenopteridae > Balaenoptera > Balaenoptera borealis. The sequence goes on along the minus strand of NC_138866.1, from coordinate 16,399,062 downwards.
TGGGATCTGTCCTCAGGGTAGAAACTATGAAAACATGAAACTCACCAGATCCATCCCTTTCCTCTACATTGTCTTCCTCCTTTATTTGTCTGCTCTCTGAACACTTTTGAGTTTTAGTTTTATTTTCTAATATTTATCAGAATTTATAATTAGCTGCAGAAGAAGCAGTTCAATGACAGTTACTTAGTTGTTAACCTGTATTCTGCTTATTTTTTTGTTTGCCCATCTGTGAATTAATAGAAAATATATGTATTCTTTTCTGCCCTCAGTTCCCAGAACAGAGTTGCTGAAACCCTTGTATATAGGGGGTCCTAGGAGAATCTTTATTGCCACATTTAATCTCTGACCCTGGTTCCTAACACAGAGCTCCTGAAACCCCTGGCATTTCCTAAGTGATAAAAGCGTGAGGAGCATCTTATGTTCTAATATTTGGTCTTGACCCTGGTTCCTGACACAGGGTTCCTAAATCCCCTGGAATTTTTTAAATGACAGGAATGTCTTTTGTTCTAATGAAATGACGCTGGGGTGGGTTTCTGGATGGCTTCTGGATCAGGTCTGGTCACCCCAATCAAGACCAAACCATGTTACAATCGTGGAAATTTCAACCCTGTCCCCCATCCTCTAGAGAAGGGAGAGGGGCAGGAAATGGGGTTCAGAATTGATCATGCCTACGTAAGGAAGCTTCCATAAAAATCCCAAGGGTATGGGGTTTGAGGTCTTCCGTGTTGGTAAACAAATCCATGTACAAAGAAGGTGACACTCCCCAATTCCATGAGGACAGATGCTGCTGTGTCAGGGACCCTCCCAGTCCTCACCCTATGTATCTCCTCACCTGATGACTTATCTGTATCCTTTATTGTTCTTTTAATAAATTGATAAACTAAGTAAGTATTTCCCTGACTTCTGTGAGCAGTTTGAGCAAATAATAAATCCAAGTGGGAGGAGGTCAGGGGAACCTCCAACGTGTAGTAAAGTCAGACAAAAGTTGTGGGTAACCTGGGGACTTACTACTTGCAGTTGGCATCTTGGGACTGAGCCCTTAAACTGTGGGATCTAACACTATCTCCAGGTAGATAGTGTCAAAATTGCCTTCAATTGTAGGACACAGAGCTGGTGTCCCATAATTACTTGGTGTGGGGGAAAAATCCCACACCGTCTTTATCCCGAATTGCAATCTTCTGGAGAGCAAATATCCTGGCATTATTTATCTTTGTTTTCTCTAATAATATCTGAACAAAAAAGATAAACAGTAGAAAAATGTTTGTAGAACTGTACTGATATGATAGATACTTAATACATCCTTTAAATTCTTCAAGGTTGAGATAGTTGTAGTGCTATTATTTTACTAGTTAAAAATATAAATTCTATATCAATATCATATACTTGAAACTCCCCACTAACCATTTGAAAAATATAGATGTTAGATTATCCCCAGTAGCTTTTAAACTAAAATATGGGCAAATAAACACTCATTGGGGAAAAAAAAGTACGTAGGAACATACATGCATACAACAATGGCTCACAAAATATAGAATCATCTCCGGGAAAAAAAAAATATTGCTGCAAAGCAGGCACAATAAAGATGTTACGTTAAACATTTAAGCTAGAAGTGGTGAGAATTAGAAAGAAGTTTCAGATTAAATAGGAATTGCCTCCCACTAGTGTCTCTGCATTATTAGGGTCAAATGGACTGTCCTCTAAGATCCTGAGTGGTTCCTGAAAGCTCCATGCCGTCCACATTTGAATTAAGCATAAGCAATGTGAATTCCTCAGAATGTGTCCATTTACATAAATTCTTAATGGATAAACATGAGATTTTGAATTGCCATACTGTTTGTTCAAAGAATTTCCTTGAAAAAAAAAAAAAAATTCCCCAAATGTGAGCAGGAAGTGAGGATTGTTTGCAGCCAACAACAGGGAGTTGAATATCCTCGGCATTTATCTCAACAATACCATTAATAATAAATGCTCTTTAAAGAAATTACATGCTATAAAAAGCACAGTTCCTTTATTTTCTGAGACGTCAAACTGCCATTTCTGCTACAAACTAAAGCATAATAATCGTGCCTTAAAAGATGAGATTTGGCATTATTAAAATTCATTAACAAAGATTAAAAATCAGAGGTGAATCCTCCTCCCCCCCAATACTCCAATTCCACAAGCGTTTATTAGGCACTAATCATGGTTCAGGAAAAATGGTGAGCAGTTAAATTATTACATATTCATAATGCAAGTGTAGCTGAGAAGTTACAAACACGCCTAAAAATGACGTATTCTCATCCATCCTATTCACAATCTTATGAATTCCCTTTTTCCAAGGACACAAAAATCACTTTTTCTCTATTTTCACCTGCCATTTGGGCATTACCTCATCTTTCTCACCACTAACCCACTTTTGAGTAATTTTTCCATCTTTTTCCCAAAATGTGTGTAATACTTTCTTATGAGTAATATGATTTTCTTTCCCAGATTTTTCCCTTCGCTCTAATTAATCCTTACTTGTTCTCACATTCTCTTTTTTCCAAGTAGCCTATTTTTCTAAATCCTATGTTGCACTTCTCTCTGAGCTCTGCAGAAAAGTGTATGTAGAAAAAATTAGGTAGTGTTAGAACTGCATCATATTAAACTCTGCCTTTATTCTTTTGCCAAGGCACTTAGCCTACATGACAAAAATTAAATTCATAAGCAACAACCCTATAGTGCAAATCTAGCATGATGAAATGGTCCTACTTAAATGCAAAATAAACCGTGTAATCACATTCCTATAAATGGTGGGCTATATTCTTCTCTACCACATCCTATCCCACCCACTTTTTTCAGAGAGAAAATATAAATCAAAATAATTTAATTAAGGCCAGAGCCATTTCCTGGGTAAAAGAGAGAGGAGGCATTACAAATTATGTAGCAGGATAATTTATAGAAGTACCAATTTCTATTCTGTTCTCATTGTTATAGGAACCTAATGAAATAAAAACAAAAATCTTGCCAATTCTGTAGCTGGAAGGGCAGCCAAGCCTTTTTGTTTAAAAATCAAGTTTTTTCAAATCGGCTTCACCTTTAAGAAGTTAGGCTGCAATATCCTTCTGAGGCCAGAAATGAGACTGAGATCTCTGCTCAGGTTAAAAGAGAAGTGGAGAAAGATGGTTTCCCAAAGACAGGAAAGATAACGCCTTGAAGGGGAGAAGTCCTTCAACTAGTGCAGATCTATGTACACTCTGAGAAGTAGATGCAGTAAGTTGAATTTTTAGTGCCACAGCTTGGGAAACTTGATCAAAATCTCTATGTCCATAGTTGGCATTACTTTTTCCTAAATATTTGGACTTGCCTAAAAATGGTACCCAAATCCAATTAATTTGATTTACTTTTGTTTGTTTTTTAATATGACAGCTCCTTTACCTATGTATTGCAGAGAAAACAGAGAAAACCTGGAGGGTAATGCTGCCAGCTACAGAGTAGAATAGAAAAGAACCAAAAGTGCCCAACACAATAATGGGAAGCCATTTTTTCTAATGACATGGCCAAACCCTTGCTATTAGGGAATTTTTTTTGCTTTTCATCAAAATGAGTTTAGTCTGTGGAAGATGTGATTAGTGGTTAGCTATTGATCCTTTATGTCTTCAACACAAGTTCTTCCCAAGCCTCTGATTCTCATTTGAGGATTTACCCTGACCAGGATGTTCCTCTCAGCTTGACTAAACTTTCTTTAGCCAGATTTCTTCCTGACTATAGGCCCTTGATCTCCCTTTTCTTAGAGCATTTACTTTAGAAAACTTTCAATTGTAAATTCTTTCTCTGCCCCTTGGAGATGTAAATCTTCTGCCCATCTCTTGCCAGTTTTACAGCCAAGGAATGTTTTTCTCAAGGACCTGGGAACTATTTTTTTGAAATATTATCATTTCAATCATCAAGAAAGATAGAACCCCTGTCTCCCAGTCTGTGGGAGGGTAGGAAACTAACTTCTATAAGTGTCAATTAGCAAACACAGATGGCTTAATCACATTAACCAACTTCCCCATTAACCTCCTCTAGTACTTTTTCACTAGCTCACCCCAGTGGTTAAAAACCCTCCTACCTTGGGGTTCAGTGAGGTTGAGTTCAGTCTCTCTCTTCTATTGCAAGTCTTGAATAAAGTCTTCTTTGACTGCTTAACTCCATCCAGTACAATTTTTCTTTGACAACTCCTCCCCACTTTCAGTTCATTTGATATAGGGTGAACCAGTTCAAAAGGGGCTGAGAAATGGAGGGTAAGACTGGTGATATTATTTAAGCTAGGCTGAAGCAATCAGTACTCCCAGATTTTTCCATGAGTGAAAGTCAATCTATTTCCTTTTTGCTGAATCCAGTTAGAGTTGAGAGGCTTCGTATTTGTCTTCATTTTGTTTTGTTATTTTCTTTTACATTTGCAACACAAGGTCACAGTTGGTCAACTATTAAAAGAACCAGCACAGCTGTAGTTCTTACTTGCAGTGAGGTTGAAAATAAAAGCTTGTACCAAATAGTTAACTTAGATCCTTGTTTATGGGACCACAGCCTGTTCTTCACCATCACCCCATCTAACCTTTTCTTACTCTTGAAGGATAAGGCAAAAGAAACATTAACTCCATCTGGCTGATGTCTAGTACACTTCCCAAGACTGGATGACCCTAAAGGAAACCAAAGTGATATCTCTTTCTGAGATAAGAGAAGGAGTTTTCCCCCAAAGGACAATTGGGTTCCAGTCTGTGAGTCTTGAAGGATAGGGTACTTGAGAGGTCAGCATACTAATTAGAGAGCAGGGGGCTCTTCTAGAATGTCCTTTGCATATACCCTCAGATTTCAGGCATCTTCTCATTTGATATTCAAATTGAAAGTCACACTCTCCTTTTTCACAATTCCCTTGTGTGGTTGCCCTACATCTCTGTGTACCTTGTATAGCTTACACAATCTGGCATTCTTTCTAGAACACAGGAGGGAAGTAAGTGACTATTTTTCCTTATTGTTCCTAAGTGGGGAATGGGGTAGGGGTTAGACCATGAAGGGTCTAAGGCTCATGGCCTCCACTAATAAAATTGATCATGTAGATCAGTCCACAGAAAGTTGGAGAACATTAAAAGATTTGTGATCTTATAGGAGTGTCCTGGAGAGGCCAAGGACAAGTGTGACAGTGTGACAATAAAACCAAACCTTCTGGTCCCCCCACAATGGGTTAGCAAGTGGGAGATGTGGATAAGTGTTTTAGCTTAGTCCTGAGTTATACATATAGGACAGTTTAAAGGAGATCAGAGAAAATAAACATGGGAAAAAGAAAATCTTGCTGTGTATAATCTTAACAAGGTGGATAATTTTGTTCTCTAGTATCCTCATCCAATTAACAGATGTCTTCAGAACACAAGGAAAATAAAGAATTCAGTTAGCCATCTGATTTTGCCTGAGGTTTCCTAGTATCCCAGTTAAAATGTAATTTATAAGGCAAACAATCCTCTACTTTCTTGTATCCTATAAAAACAAACGTGGCACACTCTAATTTAATTACCCCTATTTCTGGTGATACTCTGGATGTCTTTAAATGGAGATAGAATTTTTTTTTTTTCAATTTGAAAGCAAAGCAAAAACAAAAACAATAACTTATGTATGAAAAAATAAAAACCCTGCCCTGCTATGCCCCTTCAAAAAAAGCACCACCTACAGCTCTTTTAAAGATCATTTTAAATTAGCAAACAGCATAACATGTCACTTAAGTTTAAACTAAAACTTAAAAAAGCTGGCCTAAGAATGCTCATATTTAATTATGTCTCCACGTAATTAAGTGTGGCAAGCTGATGATAAAACCTTTAAGTAATGACTCATAAAGGGATAAAAATGGAGCATGTGTTTAATCAGTTCACAGCCTTCCTCAGAAACTGGCATCGCTCAGGTGCTAATGAGACACCTGTTGCTGGGGACACCAGAGAGAGCAGTGAATCAGCTGGGACAGAAAGAGAAGGGCTCACTGTTTCTGCAGGCAGGTGGCTCTGTCAAGATGACTGCCAGGAGGTTTAAGCTCTGAGAAGATATTTAAATAAAAGCACACAACCAATTCCAGATTTTTAAATAGAAAAAAGGGAAAGAAAAAGCATTTCTTCCTCCATTTCAGTGATAAATTGTGGAACAATCTTTTAATTTGTAGAGCATAATGATTTTAAGTTTTCAGTGGCTGATACATGTAAAATTCCTTTTCTTCGTGGTTTCTCAAGGAACTGTGTTATGTGCATTGAAGAAACGTTATTTATACTGTGTAACCAAGTTACACTTCTTTCTGCAATTTAAAGGGTTATTATTTTCTCTATCTTCAAAATGAATAGTGAGGTATTTCCACATGATATGATAATAGAAAAATAAACTTGTATTCTGGTCTCCATGCTCTTTTTCTGGCTAGGTTGTCTGACATCTATGTGTTAAGAGATATGACTATGCACCAGGATGGAGAAATGGGGCATTAATATCTGGGTTCCTATGGAACCTTAAATATGTATTAGAATTTGACAAGCTTAATGGTCTAATAATGAGAAATGAAGACAAGACCATTCCTCCTGAAAGGTGAAAGGTACAATGGCTAGTACTGTCTTCCCTAGAGGGCTTTAGACTTGTTACAGAACAAACTCTTCCACTCTTCAAATTATTCTCTGTGGGCTATTCAACTTTTGCCTCTAAGCAGAAACCACCACCAAGGAGCTATTTGGCACTGAGTTTAAATAAACACATGCTGTATTAAAAGAGGCTTTAACAACATCTCAGAAGGATGCCTTACGATTTCTGGAAATGGAAATTGCTCATGAGCTTCACAGAGCTTCAGAAGTTTTGGAAGTTTAGAGTAAAATATATGGGCTTTTATTAAACATATGCAGAGAAAAAGCCAAAAGAGTAATGAATAATTGTTTTTGAGGCAAGACAAATACAAGGTAATATTTGAAAGGAAGAATAGAGATTGAAAGATAAAAACAGGCTAGATGTGAATTGGAATCCTGATGGATAATACTGGTAATTATTCCGCTTTGAGTATTTGCCACGCAAATTTGACTACCACAACCTGGCATGTGTCATAGCTCAGAATAAGGAGCTCAGGCAACTTTAACATAGACTGCTTGTTCTAAACACAGTCCCTCTATAGCCAAAACAATTGAGAGAACACTCGAATGCCACATCTGATGCCCCCATCCTCCAATTCCTCCAAAAAGCTAGAAGTTATTCAAGCTGGAAAGCGAATTATTATCTGATAGATTATCTGCCATCAATAAATCCACCAGATAATTACTCAACCTCCTATTTAATTTTGATTCTCTATGTATGCATTGCTTATGAAAATATTTTGAATCTCCATTATAAAAAAGCAAACGGATGAAGGTCTTAGTGCCTGTTTAAACTTTGGAAGAGTCTTAACTTTAGAACATATTAACTTTATACTCAAATAAGTTGTTTTCATACTCCATATAAGTAATGATTCCGGTTTACATAAAATTTAGATAACATTTTGTAAAAATTTATATAAGTTTACATAAATTATTTTAGGAAAACATTAATTGTGTAAAGTAACATCAACTTGGATAGAAATTATGTATTATTTATTTTATATTAATTTTTAAATCCATAGTTTAACATTAATTTTATATTTTTTGCATTGTTTATTTTTGTGCATAGATTTTATTTCTACAAGAGAATTCCATAGGATTCTTTTAGCAACTGACTACTTCCTGCCAATGACATTTTAAGTGAAACAGCACTATGTATGTAAAACAGCAAGATATGAAACAGTGAGTCGTAGCAGACCTTCTTCGTGGAAAGGTGTGGGGAAGACGTGACCAAAGGGTATTGAGGGTAGAGGAAGCAGAAGAGGATGGAATACCTGTGTATTCGTTTATAAACAAATTCTGCCCCTTTTCAGGAGGTGTACTTTAGATTTTAACTCTCTGAAATTTCACAGAGTTGAGAATTTTGGAGTTCAGAAAAGGAATATAATCAGCAATTTGATTTTAAAAGAATATTGAAGAGTGACTGTCAAATTTGCATTCTTTGACCAGGTAATTTTTCAGCCAGAAGCCTTACTTTGGTTGCTGAGTGCTGACCTGCCTTTGCTGGAAGTTGGTCTGCGCACAGGACAAGCCTCCATTACACATGCTGGTTCCACTCAATGCAAGTGCTCTTAGTGGGGTTGCCCCTTTCTGGTACAAAGGGCATCTGCGGAAGGAGGGGTCTCTCAAAGGTGGAAGGCTCTGCTTTGGAATATGCTGAGAACAGAGGAAGATGGTTACTGAAGGAATTGCTTTTACTGTACTCTTTTTTCACTGCATCTCAGGTTTTCACATTACGAGTTATGATTTATACTTTTCAAAGGCTGATTTGCATAATCTCTCCTGTTCTTGTTTCAGTTGCAGATTCTTATTCAGACACTCTCTCTAGGTAGGTAAAGTGTATATTTTAATGGTCCTTTTGGCTACCCTTAGAAGAATAGAAGTTTGTCCTTTCTCATTAAAAAGTATGAGCTTCTACTGTTATATTTTCTTATTAGCTGTATTGTGTTGTATTCTTAGTTCATAATGGTTGCCATAAACTACTGAGTTTCTAAATATAACTAATTGTTTTTATTGGAGATATTTTTGATAGATTTTCCACTTTTCCATCCCTTCTCATGAAAATTATTCTTTTTTCTCCCCTCAGTCATTTATGGTTTATATATATATAGTAAGTGCTTTATATGTCCTTTCAAAAACAAGACACAGAAGAAAACAACAACCTTATTTACCAAGTATAATTGTACTGAAAAACTACAATTAAAGGTTCTGAAACCTGTTTATAAAATTTTGGGAAAAGTTTCGAATCTTGCTTCTGACACAATATTGCTATGAAACAAAAATGGCATGTATTAACATCTCTTATAAATCCATTTTTCAAAAATAAGTAACTGATTTGTAAACTTCCAGCCAATTAACTCCAAAATGGTTAATCTAGTCTAAGAATGGTCTGTGTGCTAAACTGTTTAAAGTTCTTAATCCAACTATTGATGTAAATAATTATAAAAATTAGCTTTCTTTAGAAGCTCTAGTTGTTATTTTGGAGTCATGCATAGATAGCCGGCCCCTACTCTGATTTTAGAATTATTCATGAATTCTTGGGGAAATAGAGCCAAGGAAGTAAATGCATCATTATTTTTATTTATTCATATCTTTTGAGTTCCTCTTTGTCTTCATTTTATTAAAGTCAAAAACATAAAGTTATCATTGATCAACAATATGATTAAGAATATACTTCCTGCACTTTATGTAATTCTTTTATAATTCAAAACACTTTTTATTCATGTTTACTCTTTGAATAGCTTCGGCCTTTCTTGTTAGTGTGTTATAAATGAAAATCATTGTAGCACAGATATAATTAAGCTCCTTTCTTTCAAGAATCCTGCTTCACAAAATTAAGTACTTAATCAACTAATGTTTTGACTACTTTGCATTTAAACAGCAAACTGAAGAACTGATTTAGAATTTCATTTGGTACGTGAATGGATTTCCTTTCTCTGAATAGTAAAATACTGTCACTCTTTAGTGATCATTACCCCCTCCTGGTGACTAGGTTTCTATTCCTACTCAAGCTACCACCATGGAGTAGTCAGATTAATTTGTTACAGTATTTGATTAGCCATAGTAATGCATTGCCTACATGTTTAGAAAAAGTTAATTAATGTGTTTTAGGTGATTGCAATCATAGTTATTCAACTGAAAATGCTCTCTCTTCTTTTCTTTATTAATAATTATAACAATCTGTATCACAATCTTTAAATTCTGTAAATATTTAAGATATATAATAAATAAGAATGTATGTGAGAATCTTTATATATATATATATATATATATATATATATATATATATATATATTTATTCTGTGTAGATAAAAACTAAAGTTTTGAAACCGGAAGGTAGTTAATTCATTTTGACTAGTGAGGTAACCTGTAATGTTTTGAATTTTCTGGGAACACAGCTGCCACTGACAAAGACAGGACAAAGATCCTTTTTGTGTGACTCTAGAAATGATTTTTTTTTTTTTTTTTTTTACCAAAGGATTTGTTACCCTTAGGATATGTGTGAGATTGGTAAAGGATGTGGAATTGTGTGTGTGTGTGTTTTGTAGGTGTGTGCCATGTGTGTGCCTTCATGTGTGATGCAGAGAAAGATAAGAGGATTAAGAAAATCACTCCAGGATTGCATATTTATAGGGATTCTTGCTTAAGGTATTATACTGAGAATTATTTTCATACAATTTCTAAAGTAATTTTGGGAAGTGGAAGATTGAATATTTGTTCTCAATTAGCATGAATGTCACTGCATCGAGAACCAATAACACAAAGAATGTGTAAAATAGATCATTGTTTAATAAATTAATAGAAGTGGAAGGAAAGATGTTCCTGGTTGAGAAAACAAGAAGGCAAGGCAGGTGTGTGTGTTGGGGATAGTAAATCACTGATATGTGAAGAACGGGAGACACTTTGAAGGGAGATAAACCTGGAATAGCAAGTAGGTTTATTTAGTCCAGACTCCTGAGCACTTTGGAGTTCCATGCCGGGTAGCTGTGTCTTGTTTCCATACCCAACGAACTACTGGCTATCACTGAGGAAAAAGAAATGGCTTCTTTCACATCTTAGAAGAAGACCTCTGTACAGAAAAAGAGTTTGAAAAGTTGAGATGAAATCCTTAACTGTTAAAATGTGTGACTATTTTCCTCCCTTATTTTAATCTCTTTCCCTCCATAGGTCTCCCTTTCTTTTCTTTTTGTCCTTTACCTTCTTTCTTACCAAATGAGTAAAGAAAAAAGATACTGGTATTTGTACCCTTTGGAATCACTGATCGAATCAGTCAAGTATCTGTATTACACTGTGTCTGAAGAAAAACTGAAAGATGAGTGAGAGAGAGAGAGAGAGAGAGCGAGAGAGAGCGTTCTGATCAAAATCATCATTTCCAGCCCACTTTTAAAAAATCTCCTTCTCTCCTCTCGTCTCTCTCTCTACCTTCCTTCCACCAGGCCCTCTCATCATTCAGCACATTCCCCCCAACTTGCTCCCTGAACCCTCAGCTGAAAAACCTCTTACATTTTCTCCCTTCTCCCACTTAAACCAACTTAACCTATATCTTGCTAAGCCCTTCAATTTCCCCTCTAGCTACTCTGCTCCTCTATCTGCCCATTCTCCATTTCTCCATCATAAAAGTCCAGAAACTTCTCTGGCAAGGATCAGACTATCCTTAAAGGTCTGGGAAATTGAGGAGAAAGACTATTCTCCAGCTACGAGCTTTGGGAGGAGGAGAGCTGAGAACATGTATACACAAAAACCTACCAATGTAGGTTTGATATTGTAGTAGTTTAGTTAAAAAAAAAAAAAAAAAAAAAAATATATATATATATATATATATATATATACACACACACACATACACACATGTGTTTCCCCCAAGACTTATTTCAGCCTTTATGGCCCTTTTTTTCTGCTTGAAATAATGTGAGTCTGGCAAAATGCTGATATTTGCCTTTCACCAAGACACTGAAGGGCTAGGATAGAACTAAGTGAAAAAAAGAAAATTAAAAAAAAAAAAAAACCTTCACTGAGTTACAAAACTGTGTGTATCATTGTCATATTTGTTACATTTAATGTGTGGAAGGATTCTTGGTGACCATTTGTGAAAACAGAATCACTCAAACTGGTCTTAATAGGAACATCCGAACCTGTGATTTTGATGTTCCTTGTAAGCTGAGAAAATCAGGCCTTGTGAGTAATTGAATGAGCGTCTAGAGACTTATATAGACGACGGCTTCATAAAGTGGTTTGGATGATGACTCAGGTGGAATGCTGCCTCCAATTTGGGGCCCATTATGGCTCAGAGACAATGATAATGTGCACATAAAAGCAACAGATTGGTCCAGAATGGGTACTCTAAAGACAGCCTTTTCCTAATCATGTCACCATTTTGTGTCTGCTGGTTTGGATTATAGCCTAGATGTTCAAAGGCAAGACCATAAATGGAAAATATTGAAAAGTATGTCATCATAAGCCAGAGTGATCTTTAAAAAATGGCAATCAGATCACCCCAGCTCCCCAGTGTAAAAACCTTCAATGGCTTCCTAGGCATTTAAGAAAATATCTTTCAACCTGGATTAAAAGGCCCTGCATGACTTTTCTCCTGTCTCCCTCTTCAGGACCATCTCCTCCAGGCCTCACCCTACACCTGCTAGATCCTCACAGAATACTGTCAGGTTTTAAAGCTGCCACCCCATTCCTACTTTATGATGCTGGACTGCATTCCCTCTGCCTGGAATACTCTCTCAAATGATCTTCCCCTGAGAGGTTGGCTTTGTCATTAAAGCCTCAGATATTTTTATATGCTTAGCAATTGACATCATCAAGCAGCTTCTATTTCTCTCTCTCTCTCTCTCTCTCTCTCTCATCCATGAATCTATCTCTTCTCCCATCCTTGAATATACCTTACTCATGACCTAAAAATAGAAAGAGTCTTCCAGGAATACATGCCCTTTCATATTTGAATGAGTCTGAGAGCGTAGAAACTTATCAAACATGATATATTAATTCTTAAATGTGTTTTAAACTCTAAATAGGACTTCTGAGCAATGTAGTTTTATCCTGTCCTCCCTGGAACACTGCAACAAAGCCGTGCCAACAAATGAGTTCCCTGGACCAACCCTGACATTTCTTTCTGAGCCTCTGTTTTCTCAGGGTGTCAAGTGCACACTGCACAGATGCGCTGACCTAAGATATCCTGATTGAGGGCCTGAGCATGCCCTGGGGGCTTCCTCCAGAGATAGTTTCATCCTTACATGCTCCTGCAGGTGTTTTGTTAGGTGTTTCTTCTAACCTCTGTGATAACTACTACAGCTCATTTCCCCCCACTGAGGGAGCATCTGGCTATTTGTCTAAGAGAAGATGCTCAGGAAATTAGCGTCTGGTCTCATTTTAAATCTTCCTTCATCTGAATTTGCAAAAAAGGCATGCATATGGGCAAAGTGAAGCAGAGTTGAGAATCAAACTCAGGATAAAAATCATGAACATAGCAGGATAAGATGCAGTTTGATATTATGACTGATTTTCATTTTGTTCCATTAATAAATGTGTTCTATATTATGCAATAAATTTGGCAGAGAATATAATACATATACACTTACAAATACACAGATATGTGCAAAAAATTTAAGTGACAGAGTCACTAGAGTCACTATCCAGAAAACTGAGAAAAAAGGTCATTTATAAGTTTCCTCCCTAACCCATCCATACTTAATATTTTTATACCAGTATTTTTTTTAATTCAGCAACTTTAAAAAAAATTAGCTTCATATTCAAAATATCTTATACTATTTTGCTCTCTTTATTTGACATTAGAATTGATTTATCTTCTCATCTTTGTAAAAGATTTACTGTCATTTTTGAACATGTTAATATTTTGTCAAGTAAGTTAGTTTGCTCCATCACTCCCCTATTGATGTTATTGCTTTATATATAATTTGTTTTCAATTTTTCATTGGTTAGCTTCTTTTCTAAATGTCATATTACTAATTAAATTTAAATGTATAAGAAATTTTAACTCTATGTATATATATTCATATCTAGACATTGATTTATTTTATGAAATTCTAGGAAAAGGCAGTGGTCCTTGAAATTTGAGTCATGGCCACTTTGCTATCAAAACATATATCAAAATGGTCTGACATCAAAGTGCCATTTTACGGAAATATATACACAGGAAGGAAAGACAGTTTTGAAAGAAAGATTGTTACTCCCACTCTTTCAGAGATAGAAAATATTCACTTTCCAAGTCTATTCTGATGTTTAAGAAATCTTGAGGAATGTGATGAATTGTATCCTAAGATGCAGCTTTGGTTAGAGAGATAAAAATGATCAATGGGTCAAATTATTGCTAGTGCTTCCCTAACCCCAAGAACAAAGAGTTACACTGTGGGTGCCTTTCAGCTAAGGGTGTTTTCAGTTTCTTAATAGAATTCATTGTGAACATTTCATGAGAGTTTCACTGAAGAAAAATCTGGAGTTTGAGCATCTCAAGAAATACTAGAATCTGAAGCAATATGAGTTGCTTGCTTTCCCTTCATAATAAGCTGCTGGAGCTTAGTAGAGGCAGCCCCTCGGATGGCCTGTTTGCCACAGTCCTCATCTTCACCTGTTTCCTTTGTGCTCACCATTGAGTTCAAGACCTTTGATAACCTCTGCAGTCCCAACTTTACAAAGGGTGATACTGAGGCACAGGGAAATTAATGATTTGACTGGACAAGTGATTAGTCATTGGTAGAGCCAAGACATTTCAAATTCAAAAAGCTCTCATTTGAAATATTTATTGCTTTAAAACTTTATTACTCTATTTCAAATGAGCATTTGTTGGGTATCAATTATGTGTCAAGTCATTATGGTTGCTATAGGGACAATGATAAATGAGACAGGAATCCTGCTCTCCTGGAGCTTACATTTTAGAGTCTAATGGATGGATACTGAAGAGGAAATAAATGCACAAGTAATCATTTCTGAAGAGGGTAAGCCAGTGCTCTAGAGAACTGAAAAATGAATATGGCCTTCATCCCAGGAAAGGTTACCAAGTGTAGTGGAAAGGGGGGGCAGGACATGTCAAGGAGGTGATACTAAGAGGAAGGGAGAGTGGTGATAGAGGAGGGTGGTGTTTTGAAATGAAGGATTTATCTCAGGCCGTTTGATTCAAAGGAAAGAGGTATCTAGGTTACGTGTCAGAGAACAAGGAAGATTGAAGAAAGATTTTAGAAGCCTTGTTGGTAAGCAGGTTTGCATAGTTCTGATTATAGTACATAATATGATACCTTTCTTTCCCAACTTGCAATCTCTAAGAGCATGGATTCTTCCAGAGGTTTTCCAGACATAGTATGTTATTAGAAGTGATATTTCAATTATGACGATTCAATGTTGCTATTAGAAATGATATTTCAGCAACCTAAAAAAGATTATTAAGGCTCTATACCCAAACAACTTGGTTGGATGAAATACAAACAAATTGAAAAATTATAGATAAGAGTTGTCAAAACTAATATATGCTATTAGAAATGAAGATAGTTGGTACTTTCACCTTGGGGGTAGCTAGTGACTGGAACGGAGCATGAGGGGGCTTCTGGGTGCTGGCAATGTTTTGTTCTTTGATAAAATGCACTTCCATAGGTGTATTCAGTTTTTTAAAAATACCCTCAAGCTATACATGTGAGATATTGGCACGTTATTGTATTCTTCAATAAAAAAAAAAGTTTAAACAGTAAATGAAATAAAAACTGGCAAATAAGTTACACAGATATTACTGGTATGAAAAAATTTTCAGGAGAAAGGAATCTTTTTAATAGTTAAAAAATGGGTAGACTTCATAAACAGAGACAGAGAGAAGGGGTATCAAGAGGGAGGGAACAGCATGACACAGAGGAAAAGAGGAAAAGTATAGACCAAATACATGGATCAAGAAGTCAGTATAAGCTCCTCAGGTGACCTGGTCACCTCGGGTTCTCCTTGCCCAAGCCTGCAAAAATACTTCATCAGGATTCACTTGTGAATCTATGGCAAGTGACTTGATAGCCACCCCACATCTCAGCCATAGCTGATCCTTAATTTTGCTTTTTTTTTTTTTAAATTCTTTATATATCCATGACCTTGAACAGTGGCTCTCAAGCTTGAGCATTCCTCAGAATCACCAGGGAGACTTGTTAAAACATAGAATGCTGAGACCTACACAGAGTTTCTGATTTAGTAGTTCTGGAATGGGGTCTGAGAACTTGCATTTCTAACAAATTCCAGGTGGTGTTGATGTTGCATGTTTAGGGATTACGTTTTAAAATCCACTGCCTAGAAAAATATTCTTGGCCTTTCCTAATTTTTCTAGCTGTACCTTTTCTTTGTAATCCGAAAGAGAGTCACTGAATTTCCAAATTGCAAGAGACCTTAAAGGTGAGTTGAGTCCCCACCAAGTCATGCTCATCTGGTCTACCCTGACACAGCTTCTTCTTTTTTCTATTTATTTAACCCTTATTGATCCCTCAAAGCTTATTTTAAATTGTGTAAGGCTGTACAATTGAAGCAGAATTTAGTCATCTTCTTCCTCTGAATGTCTGTATCAATTATCATAGAAGCATAGATAACACTGAAGGCCTAGCCTTCCTATTATTTGTCTGCATTTTCTTCCTTTTTCCAACTATATTGTAATCCAATCCATACACAGACCACAAACACAACCCTCCACTCCCACACACACACACATGCAAGTTTTGCTGATCTTTACTTGTATGTCTACTGCGTAACAGTCACATGGTTAATCCCATAGTTTATGATACTTTAAGTTTTCACAGTAGCCCTTGATAATGCTATAACTTCACATTACTCCCACCACTGGGCAAATTGACTTTTATGTAGTAGATATTGAATACCAGAGGACAGAGACTGCTTTCTGTTTATTCCCAGAACCTAGCACAGTGCCTGGCATGTATTTTTCGCTTGAAAATATTTATTGAATGAATGAATGAGGCAGAGCTTATTTTTGCCATAGAAATACTGAATATATACGGTATACCTCTAAACATAAGATCTGTAGATGATATTTGAGACTAGTGCTAAGGTAAATAAAAATTTAGTTAAATGTTTTCTTTTTCTATTCAAACCAAATCATATAATATCCTTGAAAGTACACCTGCAACTCAGCCAAATAACATTATTTCAATTTTCCAAAATTCAACGACCACTTTATGTTAAGACCAGTTGCAATCCTTATGTAAGTTTCTGGTGTGAATCACATAATTCTCACACCTATCCTCCTCCAGACATTTTGTCTTTTAGAATTGTATTTTCGAATGCTTTACAAGAGAAAAAAAAAAAAAATCTGAAGAAACTCTCTTGCCTTGGTACATAAATGCATCACTTCCAATGGATGTGTCAGTAGCTTGTTGACAGTATGAATATAGAACTAGTAAGAGCAGCTTCCAGATGCCACATACAATAAAATAACACACAAGATAACTAGGTGGCCTTTAATTTTAGTTTGTGTCCTGAGAGCTATTCTCTTATGTTTTCTCTTTTTATTATCTGTAGTACCTTTCTCATGATTCAGTGCTAATATCAGAGAACCTAACTGTCAAGCTACTTTAGGAGATCAACATTAATTCATTTGATTAACAAAATACTTATTGAATGTCTAATATGTGCCAGGCATTGTTTTATGTGCTGGGGATACAGTACTGAAAAAGACAGACAAGGTCTTGCCATCATTAAACTTATAATCAAATGAAAGAGCAGACAGACAATTAAATATATGTATACGTGAATAAATGCACAATACATAACTTCAGGTAATGACATGTGCCGTGGAGAAAAAAATGATCAAGTGACAGAGAATATTGTGATGGGTTACTTTAGGTGGTCTGGACAGGGGTTGCCTCTCTGAAAAGGGAACATTTGATCCAAGAAGTAAATGTCAAGAAAAACTCCACTGTGCAAGATACAGGGAAGACCTGTATCTAGGGCAGAGGAAAAGCGCAAAAGTGAAATTGCCAATGAAATCCACAAGAGTTTACAGGGTGTTCTACTTAACATTACTGTTGAATTTCTAAGAAACTGCTTTATCACAAATCAAGATATAAAATAATTAATTCAATGGAGAAAAAAAGAAGTGAGGGCTTCCCTGGTGGCGCAGTGGTTAAGAGTCCGCCTGCCAGTGCAGGGGACACGGGTTCGAGCCCTGGTCTGGGAAGATCCCACATGCCGCGGAGCGACTAAGCCCGTGAGCCACAACTACTGAGCCTGCGCGTCTGGAGCCTGTGCTCCGCAACAAGAGAGGCCGCGACAGTGAGAGGCCCGCGCACCGCAATGAAGAGTGGCCCCCACTTGCCACAACTAGAGAAAGCCCTCGCACAGAAACGAAGACCCAACACAGCCATAAATAAATAAATAAATAAATAAATTTATTAAAAAAAAAAAAAGAAGTGAGACACTAAAACATTTCAGACCGGCAACAACAGTTATCTTCCTTGAAATAATTCCAATGAAGGGGTTTCTAAATCTCTAAGCAGAGCTGGCATTCAAAATACTAAACAGTCCATCAGAATGGACCTTAACAAGGATGCTGCTGGGAAGTCAGCTCTAGGAGTTGCTATAAAACATAAACATCAGTAAGTAAATACGGCACTGGATGGCAATAGCTCTGCAAAAGAGTATTAGCTTTTCTTATCCTGTAGCATTAGAGCTACTACAATCAGCATCATTGATGCAAAGGATGCCCATCTCCCTTTCCACAGTAGTAGGTGCTCACCTTAGTGGTAGTTCCAGATGGAAATTCCAAGAGGAGTCTGGACATTGCAAATTGTACTCCCGAAGTAATTAATTATATTATTGCCATTTTGTTATCAAATCACATTATTTACTCATTCTATAGAGATTTACTGAGTCCCTATGCCAACTAAAAATTGTCACTCACCATCTGGCACTGCAATAATAAAGTCACTAATCACTGGAGTCACTAACCTTCAACACACCCTGAAAGGAGTTCAGGGTGGAGATCAGGAATGAGGCACTCTGCGCTCTGGAAAAAACTGGCAGAATGGGCCTTCAGATAGTTAGACAGTTTCAGGAGAAGATTTTATGAGCCCAACTTCTTGCATCTTCTCATAATTAGAAAAGCACTAATATCATTAACGGAGACATCTGCTCCTTGTGACTAACAACAAGCCTCTGCCCAAATGTGTTTGATTGCACGTGCCCCCTTCACTAAAATCACATGTGTACTGACCACCACCCCTTACCTTTTCAGAACAGTTCCTCAGAGCTATCTGAGATGCTGTCTCCTGGGCTACAGTCATCATTTTGCCCCAAATAAAACTTAACTCACAACTCTCACACTGTATTTTTTTTCAGTCGACACCTACTATGTGCCCCTCCCTGCTCTGGGAACTGGGGTTGTGGGAGTGAACAAAACAATAGAAGTTCTGCCCTTGTGATGCTTATATTTTATGAAAGAAACCAACAATAAACAAGATGTATAAATGAAATGTAAAGCATTTCATGTAATGATAAGAAAAAAAAAAGGAAATCAGGCAATGAGAACACAAAATGTTAATGAGAGATTAAAATTGGAGGAAGCCTGGACTTATGAGAGGGTGAGTTGGGAACCAAGACCCTCAAGGAGATGAGGAATCTAACTGTACATTTGTTTTGTGGTGAGAACTTTCCAAGAACAGGGAAGGACAAGCGCCATATCGCTGAGGCAGGAGTGAGACAAGCGAAAGATAAATAGAAGATGGTTCAAAGAAGCAAGGAAGAAACATCATGCATGCCTTGGAGGGCAAAACTAAGCCCTAGCTTTTGCTTTGAGTAGAACAGGAAGTCAATGGAGGTTATGAGTAGAAAATGACATGGCCAAAGAACACTCCCATAAAAATACAGCAAAACTCACAGAACAGAAACAATATAAAAAATGGAAGAAAACTTAACTAAATGATATTAACAATTTAGCAATCATAATCCTATGATGTAAAACAGGAGTTTTGATTTACCAGGAAAACTGAAATTTCAAAAGATAAATTTCAAAGACAAAAAAAAAATTCAAAACACATGTAGGCAGAAAGATCTGCTTCTATTAGATAAAATCATAGAACGTTTTCAAACTCCTTTTCCATCCTAAAGGACAGAAGACACTGGCATAGAGTTTTGTGAGAAAAAAATAACCAGTGAAGTCATTCTTAGGTGAGATTGAGTGAATGACAAGGAAATGCAGAAAATAGACCTTACGTGTAACATTCTGGCAAGAGGGACAGAGCAGGCTGTGGATTTTAGTAACTTCCCCTTAATAAGAGATGAATAGAACAGCTACAATCCAAATGCTGGTGTAAAATAACTAGTGATAAGTAATAAAATTAGTTAAACACAGAATTTAGAAAAATGTGGTTATAAATCTCAATACAAAATTAAGAAAACATAATGTGAAAAACATCCCATAACCCTGATATCTATATGTAACAGACAGGTCACAAAAATAAAACTATAGAAAACTCTCACTTTTGAGTTTAGATGTGACATCTAAATAAAATACTAGCAAATCAAATTCATCATGATATTAAAAATAATACACTGCAAACAGTGTTTATGACAAGAATGTAATGGTTGTTTAATATTAGAAAATCTAATAATATAGGTCTTACATCATTAGATCAAAAGTAAAAAAAACACAAAAATTTTATCATTTCATGAGATCCTAAAATGTTTAGTAAAGCTCCAAATTCAAGCCCAAGCAAACTCTTAGCAAATGAGGAATACAATGAATTTCTTTAACAAAATAAAGAATAGTTGTCTCAAGCCACCAACTAACACTACTCTCAATGACACATCGATTTTGATTCAACAGATATTTGCTAAGCTCCACCTAGGATGTGAGTAAACAGAGAAGAGTCAAGACAGATAGTCCCTGTCTTTCATGGAGTTTACACTGTAATGGAGGGTGAGCTTTGAATAAAGACCCACAAAGAGGTGAAGAACCTAGTTGTGTACTTGTGGGAACAAGTACATTCCAGGCATAGGGGAGCAGTGGGATAGAATTGGCAATTGAATGGAACTACGGCCACTAACAATAGAATCAGAGGCAAGGTTTTCATTAGTTCTACCACTTTCTATCATCACTACCTATCAATGCTCTGGAAGTTCTAGTAACTGTCACAGGAGAAGGAGGAAGAAAGTAAGAAAGAGGGGAGGAAGGGAGGAAGGGGAAAGGAGAAGGAAGAAGAAGAAAAGGAAAAACAGGAAGAGGGAAAGAGGAGGAGGAAGATGAGATAGAGGAAGAAAAGGAAGAGGAAGGGGGAAAGGAAGAAGTGTAGCAATAAAATTCAAAAATAGGACAATTATAACTAATTATAGATTATATAATTGTATGATGAGACAAATACAAACTATTAAAATGTGTTGGAATATTTGGGTAAATAGTGAAAAACATTTTTAAAAATTAATATTTTCTTATACTAGCAAGAAAAAAACAGAAAGCTTAATGGAAAATAAATGCTATTGTCAATACTAACCATATCACAAAATACTTAGGAATAAACTCAAAAAGAAAGTTTAGAAAACCATTATGAGAAAATCTACAGAGCATTACTGAAGGATACAGCAAAAACCTTAATAAACAAAGAAAATATGAAGAATCCCTGGAGGAATGATTCCAACTGAGAATTTAACTTAATTTAGACGATAAAGGAGTCTGAGCAAAAATTTCAATGGTGTTTTTGGAAGTAGGATGTGGCAATTTTCTATACTTAACCAAAATGATAAAAATAAGTAAATATGTATCTGACAATTTGGAAAACAAAACTAATGAAAGGAATTTAGAATATTAGCTACCATAGCAACACATAATAATCAAAACAAGATAGTATTGGCAATACAGTAGAAAAATATATGTACTATGATAAAAAGCCCACCTTGATTTAAGAAGATATATAGTTTAGAATATTAAAATATTTTAAACTGAAGGTTTAGATGTCACAAAAATGTGGTGGAGGCAGAGAAATCTATACATTGTTTAAATAATTTTTATAAAAAGTAAAAATGATTTATTTTTTGCAACATAACACCAGACCTCAGCGGCATGTAGAGACAATTTGTGATCCCTGAAATCTTTCCTATTCTAAGGCAATAAGAGAAAATAATTCTACATGTTCCCTTTGTAATCATTCCTGTAATGATGGGTTTCACTCTGTATATTGAATATATATCTTCCATGTGGCAACATTATTTCCTTGGCTTTCTAGTGGGAAGTAACATGGTATAGGGGAAAATCGTGGGTTTTGACCTTCAAAATCTGGATTCAGTCTTGACTGTAACACTTGGTATATATGTAATCTTGGAAACATTAACCTTTCATAACTTCAACTTCCTCATCAATATAATTTGCTAATTATGCCTACTTTAGAATCTAAAAATTTGAAATTCATTTACAAACTAGCAAATTTGCAAACTTCAATTTGCCTTTAGTACCTTGCAATTTCTAATCCAAATATTATCCCTCAACTTTTCTTAAGTGCTTTACTCTTTATTTTATGTGTCTGTACAGAGATTCCCAGCACTATCTCTGCCCTTTAAGTTATTCCCTGTATTAGAGGAGCTAAAAGCCTTTAAACTATCTAGCAGATTCTCTTGCCAACAGAGTTCTATTTAAATTCCACCAATGAGAAACACCCTATGAAATGTTAAAGATGGAAAAAAAGGAACTATTTCCCCCTGTGGCAATAGGTAGACACATGGGCAATGGCAAGCATGAGGTTTATACTTGACTTCTAGTTAAGACACCTTCAGTATTATAGGCAGCTGAGAATCAACAGATGTAGCTTCCTGTGGTTCCAATAATTCCTATATTTTAGAA
Organism: Balaenoptera borealis; assembly: GCF_965194805.1. Lineage (NCBI taxonomy): Eukaryota > Metazoa > Chordata > Mammalia > Artiodactyla > Balaenopteridae > Balaenoptera > Balaenoptera borealis. The sequence goes on along the minus strand of NC_138866.1, from coordinate 16,376,658 downwards.
TTAGAAGCAGTTCTCCATGACCTTCACCTCCCTGGATTTTGAAAGCATACAATTAAACTATAATATATCATCAACTTTAAGACTTTTTGAGATTTCAGAGATAAAGCAAGTGGAAATACATGTCTTCTAGAAATAATGAAATATGAAGCCAAGAAAAATTTCTGTCTCTGTATGGAACTCTCACTGATACTATACCTAACATTATTAGATATATCTCTGAATTTCAAGCTGAGTCTTTTTCTTCTTAGTCTGGTTCAGAGTAATTGTCTACAGAAAGTTTCTTGAGTGGATACAGAATGAATTCTCTCACTCACACCACAAAAATATACACTCCCACATGCACACACACAAAGAGAATCAGAGAAATCTTATCACTGATCACATAATTACATTATCAACAGTGTTTCTGTTGTTGGTTTTTTATGGAATATTATTTAAGAAAAGTAAAGTTACTAACTGGATGTCTTAGAAAGACAAGAAAATGAAAAATGGCTCATAATACTTAATTATCCCAGCATGGCCTACTTTGTTGATAAATTAACAACCTACTTAGTGTATCAAGTGCATTTTGTTTGGATAAATTCCCAGTAGTATAACTCCCTTCTATTAAAATTCTATTCCCAGTTATATAATGCCGTTTTTTTTAACTGCTATTTTTTAAAATATATTAGCTTCTCTTAGTCTAGGATATTTAACTTCTCTGCCTTTGAAGGTAACAATTCTAGACTTCCTTGAACTTCCTCCTCTCTTAATTTCCCTGAGATTATGACACTGAACTTCTTCCAGCTTCTCTGGTTGTAACTTCTCTATTATCTTCCCTAGTTTCTTTTCCTTCCCTTTTTTTTTTTTTTAAAGGTATCATCCACATCTCAGCCTTCTCATCCTCCTACTGAAAGAGGAACCGTCTTCAATGTGAATTACTGCCAAGTCTAGTGCAATCTCCCAACTCGCTGATTTTAAGCAATTAAAGAGAGATGTAAATATCCACAGCTGCCAATCAATTGATTTTTGTACATTCTGGTATATTTTGCAGATTCGATGGATACAGTTTTCCTCTCCCCACAGACTACAGCTGCAAATTTGCAACTTTTGAATTTCTGTTCATTTGCCACTTGAAAATTTTGTCTGGAAAAAATTAAAACTTCTTGTGCTGAGAAAAAAAAAAAAAATCAGTCAGCATTCTCTATAAGCACCATAGAAGGCAAGGATATGGAGGATATGGAGCAAGACCAGTGACTTAGTCCATAAGAATGGGCTACAAAGGGCTTTAAACCATACTCCATCCTACAATTTCTCACCTCTGACACCTGCATGAAATGGGTTTGGTCATAAAAGTGAAAGTTCCCCAAGGCAATGAAATTTTAGTGTCATAGAGAAAGCCCTCTTTAGGCATCTATATTCCCTGATACTTAATTGTGTATTGCAACTTTATACTCATGCCTACATGTGAATACTTCTACTTTTTAATATTTTGCAAGTAATTGGATTTTCTGTCTGTGGTCTACCAAACAAACACCTATAGATTTTTTATTAGATCAGGTCACTTATACATCATTTCCACACTGTGAAGGTATTATTTTATTAAGCATTTTTTTTTGTTCAGCACATCCAATGTGCCAGTATTTCAAGCAAGATATAGTCCTTGACTAAAAATGCTGATATTTCATGCTGTAATGAATTAATCTCACAAATACACTCTTTATTCAGCTACGTGTGGTTCATTATCACCATTTTTTACCTTCAAAGAACATGTTTTGGGGTTGTTATAATATCCTTAAGATGGAGAAGGGAGTTAAAGGATCGTTGATAAGAGTTCTTTAACATTCTTCAGGTAGAAATGAAGTGGTCCCAGAGAGAAGTGGTCCCAGGAGGGAGAGGGAAAAGTCAAGGTTATTCTCAAAGTTTAGGTTATTTAAATATTGTTGAACAGCTAAGAAATGCAGCTATAAAAGAGATTTCAAACTCTAAAACATGTCAAAAATTAGTAATTAGATTTAACCCACTAGCCGAAACGTATACAACAAATTCTGTGTCTAATTCTAAAAAGCCGCCTCTGTCTTCCCATTCCATTCAATCATGATGCCCTATTGCAGAAAATACCGGTCCAAGAGTGAAAGATGAAACTACTACAGGTATCCCTGTATTGATGAAAGATCACTTTACACCACTTCACTTTTACAAAAGACCTGTTTTTCACTAACCATAAGAAATCTGAAGAGGATTTCCACTTTTACAAAAAAAGGTGGAAAGCAAAAAAATGCGTTCAGTGTTGGTTTTGCAGGGAGTCCTCAAAGAGGCAGCAAGCACCCTGAGCAGTAAGGGGGCACCACCAAGCTCCTTCCCTGGGAACCACACTCAGCCTCTCAGCATAAAGCCACAATAGCTTTGAACTGTGTCTGAGAGCATCTGTGCTTTATCTGAATTTTTTTTGTGCATCCCTTAGCAAGATGTGTCCTAAGGTAATGGCTTCTTTGCTTTATGGCATTTCAGATTACGAAAAGTTTCATAGGAACGTTCTACTTTTGGACAGTGGGGGAAATCTGTATCTGATGTAACAAAGTAGTTAACGTCCCTTTCAGCATCTCCTTTGCTATGTGTGAGTGAAGAGAGATACCTAGGGGTTGGCAGTGGCTGCATCCTCATTTGCCTGCTTCCAGGTACATAATCAAAATCCTACAGGAATGAGGTGCCCCTGACCAGACAATACCTTTGGGTACAGAACCAAGGGACTTAAGGAAAGATGAGGGACCTCATTGGCAAAACGAACACACAAGCAGTAATCCTGACAGAGCAACTGGCAATAAGCAGGTAAAACAACACATTTCCAAGAAGCAGAAGAAAACAACAAAATAATTAACATCATGAGGGTAAATGAAACCAGCCCTGATAACACCACCCAGAGTGGATGCAGCAGCAGAGGGCATGGAAGTGGCCATTAACCTTGATGACTGCAGAGAGAAAGTGACGGGCTTGGAAATGTGGACAGAGAGCTAGACTTCTGAGACACAGGAAGAATAAATCCTTTCCAACGCAGGATTGCCTGTTTGATTTGTTTTCGTAGCCTGCAAATAAAACATTCCATATGTTTCTAATTGTGAGTGAAATGGAGGGGAAAATAAAACATCCTACTTTCAAAGTGGGATCCAAATGTTCTCAAGTGTCTCCTTCCATGGATGGGGATTCTATTATGGTCCCCAGAAATATTATGATGGACAGAGTGTACAATTCATAAAGAATTTGTACAGGTGTCCAAGCAAGATGATTCTCTTCTGAGGCCTGTTTAAATTCTTCTGTTTCTTGTACAGGGAAGCATAATTTTAAAACATTATTTGGACATGATTGATTGCACATAATGTTAAATTTAAGAATTATGATGACTAAAACTTTTAATTTTTAGGTCAAAAAGCAAATTTCAGATGACATCAACAAGCTTATGGTTAGATCACAAATGAAATGGAAAAATACAGGGAAATGCTGAGATACCAGAAAAATGTCCAGTGTAGACATTTCTCTTCAACTATTTTTTTTCTGATTTGATTAAAAAACATTAATTACAGGTAATTTTGGAGAGGGATTTATTGTATTTTAATGTGTGTATTTTTTTATTTATATTTTAACTAAATATATTGCAAGCTATTTTCTATCCCAAGATTGTCCTAGTACTAATCCATGATTTCTTCTCATTTTGATAGATTGAAATCTTATATTTAAGATTAACTCATGTAAAAAATTCTTTGGTGCATAGAGTATGAGGAGACCCTAACCTATTTATTTTCTAATTAGCAAAATTTCTCAATATAATTTCATGAATAATCTATCTCTTTACTAATGGTTTCCAATGTTTCTATAATGGTATTAGATGTTAGTTAATATATCTCAGGGAACATTTCCAGGTTGTGCTGTTACACCAGTTTGGCTGTTGATTGTCAGATCTTCACTATATATTCTACTCACTGTCATTGTATAACGGTTTTTAATAACTCATTGGGGAAGCCTCACTATATTGTCCTTTTAATTTTATTTCTTAGTTATATTTTCCTTCAGAGGTCTGTAGAAATATTTTGTCCAATTTAAAAATATTACATTGAAATAGGATTAAATGAAAATATATAAATTGACCAAGGAGTTTCAGTGAAATGAAATACTACATCTGTGCTGGTCAACTGCTGCTCTTCCAAAATGCCCAGGAATGTCCCACCTTAGAATGTCCCTGCCTCAAACACTCTTCCCCGGATAGTGACAAGCTGCCCCCCTCACTACGCTCAGGTTTCTGATTAAATGTCATCTTTCCTGAAAGGCCTTCCCTGACCACCTATGATCAAATAACACTGCCCCCCTCACACTTCATCCTCTTCCCCTGCTTTATTTTACTTCATAGAAATTATTATTACATGACATTTATGTCATATACTTGTTTATTTTATGAGAAGAGGAATTTTGTCTGTTACCTGGTAATTCCTCAGCCTGGCACATCAAAAATTCTAATAAATACATTTTGAAAAAATAAACGATGAACTTAATGCTGCCTCCATTCTGTAGTTTGTGATTCTTCAGTGAGGTCACTCCAGTCAGTGGAACCTTAGTCTCCCCCTTTCAACAGCAGTTCTACTGAATTATTTCTCTGGGAGTGTGTAAGAAGGGGAAGTTGTTTCACATTTAGCTGTTTACTACCTGTAACTCAAACATCTTTTCACTGCCCCGAATTCTCTTATAGATCTTCAGAGATTGTGTCTGAAATGACTATGCTCAGCCAAGAGTAGAGGTTTGCCTTATGTCGCTTCCAAGAGCCTGTCCTGAATTTTGAACAATAAACTAATGTTTATGAAGCACCTACCAGGTGTCAGACATCACGCTGGGAACATCCTGTAAATAGGCTCTTTTGATCCTCACAGCAATTCTGCTAGGTGTGTTGTATCAACCCCCATATTATTAGATGGAAAATCATGGAGTTAGAATAAGTTGTCTGTGGTAAACTAAGTTGTATGGAGCAGATCCAAAATTTGGATATAATTTTAAAAATTTCAAGGCCAGATATTGATTCTCTCTGTCTCTCTGTCTCTGTGTCTTTCTCTCCCCCTTTTCTGCAAAGCTGTGTACCTATCTATATATCTATCTAATTGCATATGTTTAGCAATTAGCTAACCTGCAAAGTTTGAGGTCATGGTTACCAAGACTGCTCTTACTTCTGACACCAACTGCAAGTTTAGAGAGTTCCCAAAATGACTTTTATTTTTGACAATTCACTACGAGGACTCACAGAACACACTAAAAGCTATTATACTCACAGTTATGGCTTATTACAGGGAAAGATACAGATTAAAATCAGCCGAAGGAAGACACACATAGGGCAGAGTCTGGGAGGGTTCCAGATATAAATGCTCAGGACGCATTATCCTCCCAGCATTGACATGCAACAATTTTCATAGAGTATTTATTGACTACCAGGGAATTTCACTCAAGACTTAGTGTCCATAATTTTTACTGGGGCTTCATTATGTACGCATGATTGACTGATTAATTGCCTTCACACTTGGACTCAGTTTCAAGGTCAACTGTTACTAAATGACATAAATCACATGATTGCTCTTTCTGTTATTTTCAGCCTCCACCCTAAGACTATCAGGTACTGCTGGCTGCACCCTAAGATCTGGCATCAGCTTTCCCCTTTAACAAATACACTTCTGTTAGGTATGATGTATGTTACCTCCTAGAAGCTGAGGGCAATAGCTGGATCTCTCTTTGGGCAAGACCAAATTCTTTACTACCGAGTGCCTGAATTATCCTTGCAGCCTTCAACATCTCCTTGTGAATACAACATGGCACATTATCGCAGCCAGGGTGCTTTGCCAAGTTACATAAACAAACTTAAATTTGTGGAACCAGGGAAGTTACTGCAACAGAATGGAGACAGGCTAACACACACATGCAGACCAGATCTGCTCATCCTGTCATCTGTTTCTCCAAGTGCTATGCTCCATCTCTCAAAGCTTGTTATAGGTTTGGCAGGTTTTTACAGTACTAAGTTGAGAAAAAGCTCGGATGACAGTGAAAGTGAAACATCAGGACTGTAAACTGCTAATTGCCAATTCCATATGTTTGCAAGGCAAACAACAGCGAGGGATATTGGTGGTGAGAAATTGCTAAAGTTTGTACTTACATACCTAGTGGGAAAATTCAGTTATGTAAAATCATATCCCTCATGAATTCTGTCTTCATCCCCAAATCAAGAATCCTTAATATAAAAAATAAGGATCTTTGAATTTAAATCCCAGGTCTCCCAAGCATTTGCTCTATATTTTATGTAATCTACTTAACCTTGTTTCTATGTTTTGGGGATATGAGACTGATGAGCAAGGTAATATCATACATTATAAAAATGATTAACTTAGACTCTGAACTGAGATTGCCTGAGTTCAAATCTAACTTCTGATCTTCACCAGATGAGTAATTCTCAGCCTGTTGTTCAATATTTCTGAGCCTCAGTTTCCTCACCTATAATATACCTAATTTATAAAGTCTTTGCCATAGAAGAAATGTTCCAACGTATGTTATCTACTATTATTATGAAAGCACTGGGGAGAAGTGAAAACCAACTAGTTAAAATGTTTTTTGGCAGTTAAATATGCCTAATTCAAAAAGACTTTGTGTTAGCTTAGTTTAAAATAAGCTAGTCTAACTATGGAGAACAGTATGGAGGTTTCTTAAAAAACTAAAAATGGAGCTACCATATGACCTAGCAATCCCACTACTGGGCATATATCCTGAGAAAACCATAATTCAAAAAGAGTCATGTACCAAAATGTTCATCACAGCTCTATTTACAGTAGCCAGGACATGGAAACAACCTAAGTGTCCATCAACAGATGAATGGATAAAGAAGAGATGGCACATGTATACAATGGTATATTACTCAACCATAAAAAGAAACGAAATTGAGTTATTTGTAGTGAGGTGGACGGACCTAGAGTCTGTCATCCAGAGTGAAGTAAGTCAGAAAGAGAAAAACAAATACCATATGCTAACACATATATATGGAATCTAAAAAAAAAAAAAAAAACGGTCACGAAGAACTTAGGGACAAGATGGGAATAAAGACACAGACCTACTAGAGAATGGACCTGAGGATATGGGGAGGGGGAAGGGTAAACTGGGACAAAGTGAGAGAGTGGCATGGACGTATATAAACTACCCAATGTAAAATAGATAGCTAGTGGGAAGCAGCCGCATAGCACAGGGAGATCAGCTCCGTGTTTTGTGACCACCTAGAGGGGTGGGATAGGGAGGGTGGGAGGTAGGGAGACACAAGAGGGAGGAGATATGGGGACATGTGTATATGTATAACTGATTCACTTTGTTATAAAGGAGAAACTAAATAATTAAACTAATAATAATTAGTTTAATAATTAAACTAATAAAACTAAATAATTGCATTGTAAAGCAATTATACTCCAATAAAGATGTTTAAAAAACAAATAAATAAATAAATAAAATAAAATAAGCTAGGCTACTACTACAGATTGTTGGGAAACAAAAATTTTCTGACTAAAGAATCTGAGCATCTTTATCACCAGTTAGTATAAATCAACAGGATGGAAGATGAGACCAAACTGGTGAAGTTCTTGCTAAATGAATGAATTTCAATTTTGCAAAGAATAAATCACTACAGAAATGCACAGTGTATTAGTTAATAGTATCGTCACTTCTCTAATATCCCTGATGATCTCCATGGAGGTGTGTCTCAAAGGAGAAGAGCGGAATGTTAAGGTCCTGTTCCCGTGTTAATAACTGAATAGAGGACCAGTCAAATTTTTTTCAATCCACCAGGGAGGTAGAATTGAGAATAGAATGTAGCTAAAGACCGATGATCCAGGGGTAGTTAAACTCCTCAGAAAGTCCTTTTCTTTCTTTCTTTTTCAATTGGGGGTTAACACCCATTAATCACTGGTTTTTAAAATCTCTGTTCTTTACTCCATTTTTGGTAAAGATCTGCTACTATAAATGCTTTGTTAATTGCCCTGCAGTTTAAAATAAGACTAGTAATAGTTTGTTGGCAAAAATATATGATTAAATGTGTCCATTCATAAATATGAATAATGATAAAAATAATATATAATATAATATTTATGATACATATATTTCATTTATATATTATAGCACATATCATACATAAAATAGGTTATATTATTTATATTTACAAAATATAGATTTATAAGTATACATTGTTATATAATAAACATAGCTTCCATTTTTATTGATTTTTTAATGTGATCTATACTGTACTTATACTTATTTTTTTAAAATTGCTCTTAGATAATTCTGTTATTCTCAAATTTTAGATTAAAGTACAGAGATTCTGGGATGGCAAGAGATTTTTCTAGAGTCACACAAGTAATTGCAGAATTACTGGCATGTGAATCCTCATCTCTGACAAAAATGTCCAAGTCTCTGCCAGTATTCCATGGAGGTGATGATAAAGAAAAACAAATTTAGGATAATTGCTATCGTATCTTGAATGTTTAGCATGTACCAAAAATCCTGACAGGTGTCAAACATTGTGCTAAATGTTTTGCTTCTCTTATCTGAGAAAATAAAGATAGTCTCAGATTAATCAAACGATTTGATCAAGTCGGTAGTTAGGGACTTCCCAGAATATGCCATGCCCTAAGACTTCTCTTCAATTGAAATGGTGTTTCTGTTGTATTGAAGACATTTTGAGCATTCCTGGCACACTCACACAGGTGAGAGGTATCAAAACTCCAGCCACCGTGAAAGATCAGGAAACAAAAATGAAAAAATTCTAAATTCTGTAGTTAATAACCCACGATTTTATTGCTGATCAGACACACTTTGTCAGTCTGAGGGCTGAGTCAAGTCATTTCATTCCTCTATACTTGGAATCCATTGTCAGCAAAGAAGTAAAACAACTGTGCATTGTAGTACATCTATAAATGGCATTAAATATATTGCAATGTAGAGAAGCTTAGGTACAGTTGTGCGATGGATGCTGTTGTAGCTTGGCTGCCTTACTTTCAAAAAGGATATTACCACACAGTAGAATGAAAGCAGCATATCACCTAAGAGGAACCAGAGAAGCCTGAACCTAAAATCTGCCCTGACCTCAATTTCTTACAAAATTTCATTTATTCTTATCTAAGTGTATAATCTGGACCTCTGTAAAGGCCTTATTAGCATTGATTTCTTACTGATTTGTCATATGCCAATGCTCTCTTGCAATGTACTTGACATTTGGCTATCATAAAAAATGAGGATTGGCAGATTTGTGTCAACTTAACTTTTAACCAAACTGCTATGTAATTGAGCAGGAAAGCAATGTTAACATTATGCATTTGATTCCAGTTCAAGTGCTCAATGAGCTAACATTTTAGAGTGCCCACCCTGAAATTTCTAATGCATGTCAAATCACTATGTAAATACCAGCAAATCTGAGGAGATTTGCTGTGTCTACATGTGCCCTATGCTGATGAGCACCAAGCCAGGGAACTGGAGGATTTCCTTTCCCTCTGAAATGTGAATCAGAGGATGTTTTCAGAAAGCAGATCAATTTAGGAAGTTGTTTGGAGACTCTGAGCTGTTAATAGATGTTAAGTGCCAAGACCAGGGCCTTGAATTGTATACCAGGGATGATAAATAGTAATAAATAAATATTAATTCCTTCTATAGTCACTTAACACTCTCCATTGATAACAAAACAAAATTGAACGAATCAAATCCCAACAACAACAATACCTAGTTGCAGAGAGTTGACGAAGGGAAATAAGAAACATACATGTTTTATAACCAATGCAGAGAAAGCGCTCTTATTCATCCTGTTTTGGAAACTTGCAAATATAGAGATGAAATGTCTTCCTCAACAGGTATTTAAAAAATATGACTGGATGTTTGTTGTTTGTTATATGTGAAGAGGGAAGGGCACGGTAGTATCTCTGATTAGAGTACCGTTTAAAGTTTACTTTCTTATTAATTGTCCTACAGGCAAAATACTTCCATTATAGAAAGCCTCATTGTTACTCCTACTGAAATATTGTGGGGTAACAGAAAGAAGGATTCTGGTCTAACCTGTCTTAGCATGCTCTAATCTCAGTGCTATTATTTATTTACTATGGAGTTTCTTAAGCTCTATGTACTATAAAATGGAATAAGACATAACTCATTCTTCTAGATGTTATTGTAAGAACTAAACATGACATGCTTTAGCAAATATAAAGTATTGTATAGCTATAAGCAGTACCACTGACAGCATCTTTTGTTTGCTGTTTGCTACAGAATAAATAATGCCATGCCTCCAAAGTTTGAAAGACATCTTGTCTTCAGTCAATATAAGTATTCTGTAAAGGGATTCCTCACATTTAAATTATATTTTAAAAGCAGCCTATTAAAGTACCTTTGAAAAATTTACTGCAGTTTCTCTCGCATGTATGGATCTTTTCCTCTTGTGAAATCCCAGGGCATTTCAAATAAGGAAAGTTCATTTAGCTCATCTGGTCGATTATAGCTGTGATCCATTTCCCCAACGAGAAGCAAGGGGAGCGTTTCTCAATGTGTATCAGGGAAAAAAACTCTTAGGCCATTAGGACTAAAACACTGCATATGCCACAAGCACTAGGCACCTAATTTCATCACAGATGACCGATGATTCTGCCATCTGGGCTGAATCAGGCCCGGGACACGGGGACTCTGTACTTCAGTAAGGAGGCACGTTCACTGCAGCATTTATCTAGTTTAAAAATATTTTATTGACACATAGAGCATTCAGAGTCATAAAAATATATCATGTTTATCACTGCTTTTATGGCATGCATAGATATGACACAGGGGCATTGAGCCATACAGTAGTAGACAAGCATTTATTTCACCCTAAGCTGCCACGAATAATGCAGACCTCAGCTTCTACCCTCTGAGCAGGCTGGACAGATTTCATCAGAAATAAGCATTTAAGAAAAACAGAAAAATCAATGCTGATGCATGTATTAGTGAAATGTCCTGATTGGGTTTTGCACATGCTCAACAGTCCTGTTAGTAATCCACCAGTGCACATTTCTGCCAAAGGCATCAGATTGCTAAACTGGAGATTTTAAAAAATGATCATCTTTCATGGATGTGGCAATCCAGCCAGGAAATTTACCTTTAAGCACTTTGACTAACACCCATAGCTTATGATTACATTATCACCCAGATTCTGATATACATTTTTATGGAGAGCTATTATTTCCTGAAGAATTACGGTCCAAGACATTTGGTTTTTGAATTACTGAGTGGACAGTTAAGTATGGATCTAGATTTAACAAACACACCTTCCCATGATCTAAGGCCAGGTTAGGGCAAAGTTTGTGGGATAAAGTGTTGCAAAGAGATCAGAGAAAAGATTGACATTTGCATATAAATGGCAAGTGTAAGTAAGTGGAAAGGAAGCATTAAGAAATTTGCATCTGATTTAAGCCTTGTCCTTATTCAGCAGAATACACTTGTCTCAACTTGTTGGGCTGTGTTAGAAAGGGAGACAGAGGCCAATATCGAAAGAGATGATGGGAAATGAAGGCTTTATAAACACGGATAGCATATCTGTCAAGTGCTCAGAGAAAGTTCTCAAGACCTTCCCACATCTTGACCTGGCTAAATGTTTAGCTTACCTGGAGGCATGGACAATCTCCCCTTATTAACTAACCCTCCACTCCTATAGCCGCCAAAAACATTGTTATTCTTCTGAGACACCATCAGAGTTTCCTACATGTTAAAGCACGTGCATATGACTTTTTTGTGTAGGTGATTTAAGTTCCTTCAAGGCAGAGACCATCTCATTAATGTGTCTATATCTCACAATTCCCAGTATCTCATGATAGTGCAGAAAATGGCATGTATTAGCCCCTAAAGAAATAAATGGTGAATAGTGAACAAAGAAAGAAAAGCTGCAATGCAGAATAGCATGGTTATAATGCTCTGCTTATAGTGTGCTTCCTTCATTGAACTAAGATGCATCACCATCAATAAGTACTATTGAAAATAGAAAATTTAGAGATGATATGGTTTCCTTAAGAACACAAACGTAAAAAGTAAATACTGCCTTTGTTGCAAAACTTCCTATTCTTTGTTCCAAGTTTCTTTGAATTATAGCACTTGATTTTCTTTGGGTCCAAGCCAAGCATACACAAGCAGGTACGGTCTTGAAATCAGACGAGCAGTGGTAGACATACCTGCAGCCTAATATCAAAGAATAAAGCAAGAAAGGGTTTGCTTGTCACTAAAAATAACGGTATACATTATTTTGTTTTATTGTGTTTAAAATCTGGTGTCAGCTACCATATAATGAACTAGGTAACAGCAGGTGTCTTCTGAAATAACCTGATAAGACATATTGAATTCTCTTCCGTATTCTAGAAAGAGAGTCGCATGGAAGGAGTAGTTTGGCTCCTTGGCACTATGGAGTCATTTACCTGCGCAGGATGGCTTGCTAGAGGATTGTAAGAATTGCAGGCAGGCGCTTTTCCCTTGGTAGAGCAATTGCTCATGCAGAATTTAACTTGTCTCTATGGCTTCCAAGATGCTTCTGAAGTGTGCTATTTAGAGAAGGAGGAAAAAAAAAGAAGTTGTTTTCAAGCAAGAGGTATAAAAAAAGAAAGGGAAAATGATGTATGTTTTATTCCATCTGATCTTATTTTAAAGCAGCAGTGTTTAAAGAGGTGTGCCCTCGCTGCTCACTACTTATCATCTTAGGTGACAAAGGGCAAATTTGTGTCATCTGGCAGCTCCATCACTCACCTGCTGTGGAAGTTTGGGTGAGGTACTTACTTAACTTCTCTGTTGTCTCAGCTTCTCCATCTGTAAAACAGGGAACAATAAAATACTTATTTCTAAGGAGTAAATGAGTTGACACATGTAAAATTTAGGACAGTGCCTGCCGCGTAGTCTTTCATGTGTTAAATGCTATTTGTGTGGTCAAAAGGTTATTTTGGGAGCACTGAACAAAATTTGTTTTTCCTGCTTCTTTTGCATCCTGGTTCAGAGTGTGACAAAGGTTCCTGTTAAAAATGTGAGCATCCAGCATTTACTGAAACATTTATCATACACTGAGAAGATCACCTGCACCAAGTTTTCATCACCCACTGACTGAAGCTCCGACTCCTTAGGCTCTGGATGTAGTATTCACACGTCTTAATAATGTGACCCTTATCTTTTCCATCCATTATCTTCTTGCTCACCCCAACCACTTCCCTTAAGTTATACGCAATGCAGACTGCTTATCATTCTTCAAACACATCTGAGCATTTTGAACTCTGTTCCTTCTACCTAGAATTACTTTCCTCCCCAAATCTTGCCTTTTCTTCAAGGTTAAATGTATATGTTATTTCCTATGAAAGACTGTCCTCAATTCACCCAGGAAGAAAAAATAACTTTTCCCTCAGATTTTGGCATCATTTTCTCATGCCTTCTAAATAGCTCACTTATTTGTGTTTCTGTCCCACTTCCACCAATAAACTATTTGCCTCCAAAAACTGAAACTGAAGCAACTGACAACATCCTTGCCCGCAACAGACACTTGATAAATGTTTCATGAATCAATGACTCCAAACACAGAAACATGGATTTGACAAAAAGTCTCCATTCCTAACACAAGAAATATAGATATCTCCCGATATTTATTCAGGGAATATTTATTGAGAAGCAAAGATTGCTGGGATCTGGGGTTGGTACAAGAAATAGCAAGATTAAAATCTGATGTGGAGGGCTTTGTGACATTTGCCTCCTCTTCTTGAAGACTATATTTAAATGGACAAGTGATAGGTTGGTAAGCTATAGCGTGTGCCATAGATATAAATAACCGTACCTGAAATGCATCTGGGCAGGCTTCACAGGAGAGGTAGCACTTGGATTGACTCCTGGATGAGTTTTCCAGGTGAAGTGATTTAGAATGGCATCCAAGTGGAGGAAAAGAATGATCCAAGCTAGGTAGTCCAAGAGTTGGAGGCAAGCAGGAATACAATCAATGTGGGAACAGGTGTTGAACAGGAAGAGGCTTTGCAATGCCTCATCACCTTCTTGGGCAGTTGAGTGCATGGATGCACTGGTGGATTAGCTTGAGTTACAGGAAAAGTGGGCTTGAAGGCAGGCTGACCAGAATCTGGCCAACCAACCAAAAGGTTGTTGTGAAAACTCTGGCCCAAAATGATGGGATTCCAAGTTAAGGATAATAACAAAATAGTTAATACAGATATGAACCAAGTCTAGTTCAAGTTCACATAGCTGGCAAATTGCAGAACTCTTGCCCCTATTCTGCAGCTACATTTATTTAGTTATCTTTGGCCAGGTTCTCAGGGTTGCTGAGCAGATGAAGACAAGGAGAGAGATGCACAGAGACATTAAGTGCAACCAGAGAAAAACCCAAGGAAGATAATCAATGAGAGACGCCAGGCAATAATATGGTGTCATGCTAATAAATCTATAATATGCAAAGCCTTGAAATGACGTATGAGAAAAATATTAGCTACCTTAGAAAATTATCCCATCTTGTGCTAGAAGAAAAAGCATTCTAAATAGATAAAATGTAAAGAATGAATAAAAGAAAGATGAAAGTAACTTTATTGATTAGCAAGACACTGTGCTATACTCTTCAGATTTGTAATCTAATTTAATCCATTTGATATTATTGAAAATAAGTGTTTGTATCCTTGCTACTTCAAGAAGATTATGTTGATTGCCCAAGAACCCATAGCTGGTGGTGGCAGATATGGTTTGTGAGCCCAGGAGTGGCTACTTTCAAATCCCATGTAATTTTCCTTTCAATAGGACCTTTCAGACAGAAGAATAAGCAGGGACATTAGTTGTTCCCTGAGTGTCACAGGTGAGAAGATGCTTATTTAGAATATTTTCTCTTTTAATAGTAAGCTCTGTTGAGGGCTCAGTGACCAAAGTCACTTGCTTCCAAAACATTGGTCTTAACAGATATAACATTTCACAAATGATTCCAGAACCAAGAATACATATCTACCATCCACTCTACACTGTAGAAAACCTGGCATAATCCTAGAGTTATCCTACCAGTTGAGAAATTGAGGCTGTCCCAGGAATCTCCCCTTATTCTGACCTCATTATTTCCTGTCACAGATGGTTCTCTTGGAGGAAGTCCAACTGGATGTCCTTCCGGTTCTAGGCCAGATGTCCCACATGTGGGGGGTATAAACGGCCGCATTGTGTTCAGTGAATTATTGCTACCCTCCTGGCTCCTGATGAACTAGGCAAGATCAGAAAGCAGCTTCCCATTGCATCTAGTAAATCAGAGCACAAAATATCAGCCTGCTGCGTGTATCATTAACATCCCAAGTCAGCTTTAAAAGCCCAGGTAAACAGTCCAATAAATTTAAGAAAATTGCAGTTGCTCATAAATTATAAACACTTCAGCTCTCTGTACATTTTTCTATCAGCATACAAAGCCATAAAACTGATTATTTTGTAAACTATAATATGGTAATAGAGAATTTACAAAATGTCTTTAAACTTCCAAGTTAACCGATAGGGAATGGTTACTGAAAATCATCATATATTCATACACTCTTAAAAAATTTATGTAAAAAATTAGCATTGCCTTCTACTTAAAAAAAAATGTACCGTTAATTTTTATGTTTGTATTGCCTGCTTTTTCATAAAAAATTCTATGGTATCTATAGGATATCAGTGAAAGAAAAGAATTGTCCTTCCTTTTTGTTTGAATCTTCAGGAAAAGAATAGAGAAATGTATGTGATATTTACACAATCACATGCCCAAAGACCAGCATTATTCAGCAAATACTTTTGGAGCACCTATTATATGCTAGACTCCGGGGATTCAAAGTTATCCAGATATAACACAATGTTATATGCAATGAAACCAGTGCATCAAACATAAATAGATAACTAGATAGGTGGATGGGTCAGTGGATAGACAGACAGATACTAGACGGTGTTATGGACTGAATTGTGTGCCCCTAGAATTCATATGTTGAATCCCCATCCCCCAAACGTGACTATATTTGGAGATAGGGCCTTTAAGAAGGCAATTTAGGTTAAATAAGATCATAATGGTAGGGCCCTAATCAGATAAGACTGGTATCCTTATAAGAAGAGGAAGAGATACCAGACAGCTAGCTCTCTCTCTCTCTCTCTCTCTCTCTCTCAGAGCACACAAAGGCCATGTAAGGACACAGTGAGAAGGTCATTAGCTGCAAGCCAGGAAGAAAGCCCTCACCAGAAACCAATCCTGCTGTCACTTTGACCTTAGATTTCTGCCCTCCATAACTGTGAGAGAATGAATGCCTATTGTTCAAGCCACCCAGTGTGTGGCTCTCTTGGTATCTGATATCTATCTGTGGATATCTGTGACATCTTGTTATGGCAGCTCAAGCACACTAAGACAGGTGGATATATGGATAGATAGTAATATGGAATCAGAGGATGGGTTACCTAAACCTCTAACTGGGTGATAAGGAAGTCTTCAAAAGGAGATTTTTTCCTCTTAGATTTGCTTATTTTAAGTTATAAATGTAATCCATACTTATTTTAAGTTTACAACAATGTAGAAGGCATATAAAATTTAAAAACATGAAAGCGCTCTGCTTGAGTCCAACTCTTCAAAGGCAGGCACTATTAAAGAGCTCAGCGTGAAGATCTTCAGACCACTTTAAGGGAGTTAATTTGCAACAGTGAGAGGGCATTCCCTAGGGGGTACCTAGAAGGTAGAGCAGGTAGAGCAAAGGGAAGGGTATGTGCAAAAGTGAGAGGTATAAGCAGAGAGGAATGTACAGAACCTCTCATTTAGGGAACTGCAAGTAGTTTGTGTGTAAAGTTAGTGGGCAGTAGGCCATAAATTACATGTGAAAGGGCAGGCACCACATTGTGAAAGTATTATATAGAAGTGGGCTAACAATAGGAACACACAGTTCCTTAAAAAAAGAAAAACAAACAAAAAAAGAAAAACAAAACAGTTCGTGAACATAGGAAAAGATCTTCAACTTCAATCAAAATTAGAGAAATAAGTTAAAACTGTACTGAGATAATAGTTCCCATCTTTCTGATTGGCAAAAATCCAAAAGTTTTACATAATATTTTCTTGATGAGGCTGTGTGAATACATCACTCTTACACATTGCTGTTGAGAAAGGTAAATGGCACAACCTTATAGAAGGGAATTTGATAGTATCTAGCAAAATTATGTAGACAGTTACCCTTTGACCTAGTATTCCCACTTCTGGGAATATATTACAGAGATACACTGGTAAAATATGAAAATATATATAAACAAGGAATTCAATGCATTTTTGTAAAGGTAAAATACTGGAAACACCCTAAATGTCTGCCAATAAATGACTAGTTGAATATACTGGTCCATCCCCGTAATGCGGCGCTATGCAGCTGTAAAAAAGGAAAAGGGATGATTTTATATAATGCTATGAAATGATCACCAGGATATACCAACAAGTGGGAAAAAAGCAAAATGAAAAAAAGAACATATAATGAGATATAATTTATCCCAAAAGGGAGTTCAGAGTATCTAGAGTGTACATATTTGCTTACATTAAAAATGAAAGAATAAACAAATTTAAATGGCTACCAATTAGTGAGACTGGGGAAGAATTTGAAGAAGACAGGAATAGAATCTAAACTCTTCTGAATATAACTTTTGTAAACTTGACTTTGGAAATATTTGACTATGCAAATATTTGAAATTTATGAAAAATAAAAAAATTATAAAAATAAATTAATAAAAAGCAATTTATAAAATTTGGAAGAAAATGAAATGAAAGAACTTAACTGTATAAAATGTGGTTGTTATAACCACACAAAATGGAACTATCCCAAACCACTTTAAAACCAATCATTTGACCATACATCATAATAGCATTTACCCAAGAAAAAAAGAAATGCAGAAGCAAGCAAAACAAATAAACAAACAAAAAACTTCACACTCTTTTTAATGATCCTCTGATCATGGAGCTGATGGTGGAGCTGATAGTGTTATTCTGGGCCTGTGACACGTATATTGGGGAATTAAGTAAATGAATAATTATACTGATACATCTGACCACTGTGATTTTTGGCAGGAGAGAAAAAACATGTGGAAAGACTGATGAGGTTAAGTAAAAACCATATTAAATTGGGTGTGTTAGTATTAAACTACTACAAAATTTTCCTTGTAAATATATGCACGTTGTAGAACTATGCACTGAAAAAAGAATAATAGCAAACAGCAGACCAGTAGCAGGAAGCACTTTTCTTACTCATACCATAATCTCTAAAGAGCATATAGCTCATTGAAAGGACTCAAAGCTTGTTGGAGAAACATCTAAAGCCAGGTCTGAGATAGAAAGGGACAAACTGTTTTCCTAACAAGGAAGCTATTAGACTATGGGGGTCCTGGCAAATGATGCAGGAGCCAACTGAAAAAATTTCTCATTAGCCACATATGGGATAATTTGAGTATCAATAAAGACAATTGCAAGGGACTGAAACACTTCAAATAATCTTACCTGTTAGATCTGGGAGTCTACCATTTTACAGAAAGAAAAAACAAAAAACAAAAAACAAACCTTATTGCTTACCTTTAAAAATAAATCCTTATGGTTTACTTTTTAGAAGATTCTAGAAAATCAACTCAACAGTTGGAAAACTGCTAAATACAAAGGATTATTCAAAATTTATAAATTTTGTGGCATTTATGTTGCTTTTTGATGAATTCTACCTCAGTATTACCAAGTAGGTGATAATTGGTAATTTCTCTATTTAAAAATAGTCCAGATAATAAATAAAGGACTAGCACAATTAGAACAAATTAGAATTTATTCATAAGTAAAGGGAGTCAGAAGATTATTCTGTAAACAATAAATTGTACATTCCGGTTCTAATCCCTCTTCCACATTTATCATTCTTATTTCTCATTCTCAAACCTGTTTGTGAAGTTTGTGGCAAAGCACTTCCTCTCTTCAGTGCATTCGCACACTTCTGCTGGATTAGTATCAGTAAGGTCAGTTCTAATCACACCATCTGCTTCTCAACACCTTGCAATAGCTCTCCATTGTTTTAAACATTAAATAGCCTTTTTCAATATTATGCAAATCCAACTTTTCCACAGTAATCAAATGTCATTTCCATAATTTATCCTATATTTCAGTGGTTGACGAAGTTTTTCTGTAAAGGGCTAGGTAGTAAATATTTTAGGGTTGGCAGACCAGAAGGTCAGTCACAACTATGAAAATTTGAAAAAGCAGTCATAGACATGATGTAAATGAGTGGGTGAGGCTGTGTTCCAATAAAACTTTATTTACAAAAACAAGATTAAGCCCAAGGCCATAGTTTATTGTTCCTGATAAAGCTGAATTGATTTACTCACTCTTCCAGAGCACCCTTCATGCTACTCCCTCCATTTCTGCAGGTCCATGCCCTACTCAGGATTCATTCCAAAGGCTACTCCTTTAAACATCTTCCCTAAGCATCTTAGTAAAGAATTCCTTCAGTGCCTATAACAGGGTGCCTGATAGTCTTACTAGCCTGTTTTTTTAGTTGTGTACCTGATTGTTTCTCTAATTTAAGGGCAAGGATGCCTCTGTTTGCCTCATAACCTCTGGTTTTCTGGCTTTGTTTAGTCAACAAATATTTTGGCATAAATGTAGAGTGCACATGCCGTAGGCATCTATGGCTTATGCCCATCGGCATCCATTCACTGTTTCACTAAAGGTCCAGTCCTTCCCTCACTCAGTCCTTATGCTGCACATAGAATGGAGTCCACTCAGGAATTCAGGGGTGTACCTCCACCTGCATCTTGGACAATCACAGCACTGCCTTCTACACACCTACAGTGATTGATTCAGAGATGAACATGTGAGCAATGAGTCAATATGACAGACTCTTGCTGGAACTGCTGACCCACTGTCATTTCTTCATTTCCACCTGCTTTAGACATGGGATGATTAAGGCCAAAAATGTCCAGTTATTCTATGAGCACAAGGAGTCTGAGATTAAAGCCAACTTGAAATAAAAGGAATAAATTGGTTAGAAAGACTGATTCCTGGAGAAATCATTTTAGCCTTCTGTACCAAGAACTTTAAGCAGTCTGTGCCCTCCAGACATGCCCCTGGCCCACAGCCTTCTCTTCGATATGAGGCAATAAATTCCCTTTTATCCTAAACCAGTTTGGGTTAGGTTTATATTATCTGCTACTAAAAAAAAAAAAAACCCTGTTATTAATGTATGTTATCAATAAAGTTCAGAGGAATCAATGAAATAATGACCCCACTATAAGGCATAATAATCAGTGTCTAAAAATTAACTCTCCTTTCCTATATCCAAAGATCACCCAAAAAGAGAATGCGACATATGATCCAACTTTTCAACATTTACTTCAGATCATTTCAAAACCATAGGAACTTTGAGAAATGGGGGAAAGGGAAGAGATGGCATTTTATAGCTCATTTCAGAGGCCAACAATAGGTGTGACATTTATCTTCCATAACAAAGTATCTTGGGTGAAAATCATTAAGCATTGCTCTAGAAGTTCTCTCTTGGAGAATGTGACACTTGTTTTAAGCTTTAAAAAAAAATCAGCAAAGTGAGGGGAGCAAGCCAAAATCTTCACTGAATAGAACCCAGGCAGTGACAAAATGCGGGTAAACAGAGAAGAGCAGCTTCCTTTAGTTGGTCTCTGAGCCACAGATTACATGGAACAAAACTGCTTTTCAAAATGTTTTCAGCTGGATGAAAAATGATGTTTGCTTTCTTTCATTTGAGGATTTTTCATATCTAAGAAATGGCCTCACCATAAAAATCACTGTTGAAATGAAAGAGCTAATATCAGCCTGACCATGAGACAATAGGTCTAGTTAAAAAGTTATTTATCGACATAAATGATCTTGCATATCTGACATGTTTTTATGCAGAAAGGGATAGAGCAATAGATCCATGCTTTTATAATGCAATGCCCTGTAACTAATGATCTTTTGAAAAACAATTTTGCTTTCCTAACAATTTTATGAGGAAGCTAATGATTCAAATGATGAATGGCTATTCAAAAAAAAAAAAAGAAGAGAGAGAGACTGACTTCGTGTGGTTAATGATTTCTCATAGCTAATGAGAGAACACGACTCTCCAGTTTTAGGGAGTGTTGCTCTCTGAGTGATGATAGGTACTAAAGATGTTTACACCTTTACCCAATGACTTGTATGTGAATCTTCTAAGGTGGATTTCCATGCATGTTGCATTATTTTGTTGCATATGCATATATTGTATTATGACTTCTTTAAACATTAAGAATGTTGAAAGAGGAATATCCAAATAGATTGCTGTTTTCGTTGAATTGGTGCTGATAATCTCTTAACTTCTAGTTATTTCTCTTTGCTCTTTTAATATCTTATAACTTGTTGAACATAACTTTGAAGCAGAAAATATAGCAATGGAAATAAACGATACTGGGTTTTCTCCCTAGAGAGCTTCTTCTTAAGTGGAGCCAATTAAGTGGAGCAAAGCCTGGAGACATTTTTGGTTGTCACAATTGACGAGGCGGGGGTGGGGGGGCAGTGGGGCGTGTACTGACATCTAGTGGGTAGAGGCCAGGAATGCTGTTAAACATCCTAAATGAGTAGTACTCATTAGGATGAGTCTGTCCTACTCATCCTAATGAGTAGGACAGACCCTAACAGGTAACTATCTAATTTAAAAAGTCAATAGTGCTGGCCAACTATTCCCCAAAAGGAGAATTTAAAGACTCAACTAAATGAAAATTTTCGGTTTCCTTCTCTCACTTACATCCAGACCAATTCTTTATTCTTCATGAAACATTAGCAATCTGATAATGCCTGTTAGAATGTACGACATCCCACCAGCAGCCTGACAATTTTTTTTCCAGCCCCTCAACTAATGTGCTGCCCTCTTACTGCTTTCTGGTTGTCTCTTTAACTGAAATCGTGTTATTGAAGAGGTTTCCAGCCATGTTCATGTCATCAGCTTCAGATGAACTCTTTCAGCATCTGGATGGGCATTTAGGTAATATGGGAGATGCAGGAGAATCTAATGAGGTTTCTTTCCACCTCCTAAGGTATTGAGAAGGTGAATTCATGAGTTGGAACATAGAATAAAAAATTTAAAAGGCCACAATTTAGAATTGGCTTCACGGCTTTAAACCAGTATTGTCTGCATTGTAAAGGTGATTATATGGGAAAAAGAGGGGTAATTTCCCACTTGTTTCTAAAGTATATAGGTTCTATCTGAAGAGAAAAAAAAAGATTATTTTATGGAATCTAATAACAAAATGGCAGTCACTTTAAGACCTAAAATATGATTTCAGTGCTTGGCTCAGAGAGTTGGTAAATGTGCCATTTTACATTGGCTGACACCTCTGTGCAGAGTTCCAGAAGAGTACCATTCAGTCACAGCTTTGGCAGATTGCTATCACCCAGAGACCTTTTTATAAGACCAAAATTGAGCAGTGCAATGTGAAACCCACCACATTATTGGATCACGTAGATGAACCCAGTGGTCTGGAGCTTTATGAGGTAAAATCTACTTCCAAGTTTAAATACCTGCCACCCTGAGATGAATGGAAAAATACCAACTAGCTCCTTCCAGGCTTAGAATAGTCCATTCTTATTAGATAAGAAATTGCGGGTAAATTACCCTGTTCTCAGAATAGGGTACCCATAAGGTTTTGTCTGTATAACGAATGAAGGAAATTAATTATCTAACATCACTAGTATTGTGGATATCTTCGGATATTCTCTTTCTGGAAGACTATACTCATATTTCAAGAGTCAGTGGATAAGAAAGGACATCAGTGGTTAGTATATGCTATTATTTGGAAAGGACACACCTTTTGTTTCATTTCAAAGATTTCAGGAGCCTAGATTATACACACTACCGTTGAAATAAAAATGCAAAATATTAATAATTAGCTCTGAGGTGAGTTAGCTGACCTCAGTTAGTAGATCATTTAAAATACTATGGTTCCTTTTCAGAGGGATTGAAAACATTTTTTCTAATACCCTATTTTGCATGATTTAGGTTGGTTCTGAAGAGCAGTTTACTGTGACACGTAAACCTATTATCATCTGAGAATTATAATTTTAATTCTTCATAAAAATGCAAAGAGACATGAAAAGTGTTTGAGAGAAAGAGAATATTAACATGAGAAATCAACCTGAGAAACAACTCGTTTGAACCATGGTATGATATTTGATTCCTAAAACTTCTCTAAACATAATTTCCATCATTTAATGACTCAGGTAAAACAGAAATATCATTCCACTTGGAACTCTTTTTTGTTATAAAATATAATGATAGTTTTGAACAGTACTATGTGGTATAAACTCTTTTAAACCTCTTCTAGAAAATGAAGAGAATCTCTTTCTTAACTAGACATTTCTAAGAAGAATGATATTTCTTGGAAATTACATTTCCTACTAAAGTCTGTATTTTCCCTCTCCTTCTTCTGCAAACTTAAGATTCTAATTATCATCATTTAAATTTTTCTCATTCACTTATCAAAAAACTTGTATTTAGTGCTTCTTATATGCAAGACCCTCTACCAGACATAATTGAGAATATGGCAGCTCCTTTGCCTCTTCTTATCTTGAGATTATAGCAACTGTAGGAGAAGAAATTTAAAAAGAGGGCAAAGTGAAAAGAAAATAATAAAGTTTCATGAAGGAGTCTATTTCATGCTGGTGTGGACGAACTATCTTGAGTCCCTGCGGTGTAAAATCCTATATACAAATGAAAGTGAAACGAAAAATTTCATTTATTTATGTCTGCTAAAATTTAATTCGTATTTGAAATATTAAAATAATGAAATGCATATGGGAAGCAATTTTGAGTAGTAGCAGCAACATATGCTTGAAATGCATACTTACTTATAACCCATTGTAAACATTATGAATAGGCCATATTTCTTTACAGAAGTAAAATATCTGAATAAAATATAAGGAAAAAACTAAATGAAAAGAATAAGATGTAAAAGAAAGAAAAGCAAGATGAGGAAAGTCATTATGCCAAGGATGAAAGAGCAATTTATATTTTGTTATCTGAATTTTTAAAATATTATTTCTATTTAAATATTCCTATGATCTTCTATCAATATGAAGACTTCTATTAATCTGAAAAGTCATGAAATTTAAAAATCTTTACAACTGGAAAGGCCTCAAGTTTAATCTTGTCCAAATTTCTTGTTATTTCATATGAAGAATTGAGCCTGGAATTTAGTTAATTCTGTCTTTTTCCACCATCAGAGCTTGAAGTAACTCAACTGAATTCAGAATTGGATTTCTTTTTTCCCCAGATGAGATGTGAGATTAAGGATTCACATGTGAAAAGTGAGACACAAAAGCAATCTAGCAATCTACTGGTGCTGAGGACAAAGCAGTGACAGAATTTGATGCATTGGGCAACTGAGGCTATTTCTTTTATTTTAATCACAAGTTGACATTAATATGAAAGGTAAAGGGTTGGATTTTTGTCTGTATGCATGTATTTATAAATGCTCTAGGCACTGGTATCCTAACTTGAATAATTGTTGAGTACTTTTCTGGGGTTGGGAGTTTGATGTGGTTGAATGGAAATTCACTGAGATGAAACTGTATTACAATGATTGTCAGGGGAGGCCCCTTTTGCCATTATACAAATGAGCCAAACACTAGAAAATAGCTCCAGTACATCTGCTTATAATGGTGTTTGGCATCTGAAACAAGATTATTTAGATCATCTGTGATATCTTAACAATGATCCAGTCCCCAGCTTGCTAATAATTCATGCCTTTCAGTATAGAAATATTAAACTTGTTGTTTGTGCAGAAATAAATAATATGTAAGCTTTATTTTTACTCTGAAATGAACATTGTAAATAATTCTAAATGAAGTTCATTTTTTTTTCCAGTCATACACTCTGAATTTCCTGGGTACAGCAAGTAGAGAGACTTTACTAGGATGCAGGCTCTACTGCAAAGTCAACATTTTTTGTTTGGTTATAAAACATAATTATTAAGAGACTGAGATGAAGAAACAGGAGCCTTTACCTGATCAAAGAGCTAACACCATTTAAACAAAAACAACTCAGAAGTTAAGATTTTCCAAAAGAAAATAATGACAGTCAGTTAGTTTGTAAATAATACAGGTATAAATCCAGTCTTTGACTCTAATCTTGGGCAAGTACTCTTGGCTCATAACTGAACCCACATTGATGGTTCCCCTTCTTTGGCTCATCCTGAGAAACCCCTGGGGCCCCCCAGATCTACTATGAAAGAATCTCTGGAGAAAAGGTTTTTATTTTTTTTTTAAAATAAAGCTTTATATATTTTTTAAAATACCTTTATTGGAGTATAATTGCTTTACAGTGGTGTGTTAGCTTCTGCTTTATAACAAAGTGAATCAGCTATACATATACATATATCACCATATCTCCTCACTCTGTGTCTCCCTCCCACCATCCCTATCCCACCCCTCTAGGTAGTCACAAAGCACCAAGTTGATCTCCCTGTGCTATGCAGCTGCTTCCCACTAGCTATCTATTTTACATTTGGTGGTATATATAAGTCCATGCCACTCTCTCACTTCATTCAGGCTTACCCTTCCCCATCCCCGTGTCCTCAAGTCCATTCTCTATGCCTGCATCTTTATTCCTGTCCTGCTCCTAGGTTCTTCAGAACAAATTTTTTTTTTTTTTTTTTTTAGATTCCATATATATGTGTTAGCATATGGTATTTGTTTTTCTCTTTCTGACTCACTTCACTCTGTACGACAGTCTCTAGGTCTATCCACCTCACTACAAATAACTCAATTTTGTTTCTTTTTATAGCTGAGTAATATTCCATTGTATATATGTGCCATATCCATTCATCTGTCGATGGACACTTAGGTTGCTTCCATGTTCTGGCTATTGTAAATAGAGCTGCAATGAACATTGTGGTACATGACTCTTTTTGAATTATGGTTTTCTCAGGGTATATGCCCAGCTTTATATTTTTAAAAGCTTTTGATGATCAAACGTGGGGACCACTAGTCTGGATGAAACATTTTAATCAAAATAGTATTTAGAAGAACAGGGATTGAAATCAATTTCTTACAGAATGAAAATCTTTCAAATATAATGGGGGCTCAGTATATTAAGGAACATCAGTATGAAAAGGTAACTTATTTAATAATTTATTGTCCCATGAAATTCATTGGGTTGATAGTGTTGGGGTTTTGTGTAGAATAAAAAGTTTTCTTACAATAGAGTCTATTTGCTCTGGATCCTGACACCTAATGAATGAATCTCTGACATCTTAGTGAAGAAATTTTACATAAATTAAATCAAATTATAGCTCAGGCTCATCCAGTCCTCCAATTTATGGCCTTGCAAGGTGACTTGGTTTGTGCTTGCTTTGGCGTGCCATAAACTTTTGACCAAAGATAAAATACTAAATATGTTATATCTATGTTATGCCTGATTTGTTTGTATCCAGGGATTTGACAAAACAATGATTGTTCCAGATTCAAGGTGACTTTGAAATGAATTCATTCAATAAACATTTATTAAATCTGTGCCAGGCCATAATTTGTCTGATAAAGTAAAGCTCTTTTATTAGTTTAGTATCCATTAAAAATATCACAAATCATGTATTGATTTTTTTTATAGATGTATAAAAAGTATCAGGTAACAAAATGTGTAAGAAATAGGCTGATGCAGTCGTTAAGTATGAAGTACCAGGAAAGAACAACTGGCTCCTTAGTCTTATTTCTGTTAAGTTCAAAGTCATTTATTGCACGGTTGTGATGTTCAAGGAATCAGTTAAGTGTGAGAGATACAAATGTGGACCCTGCATTCTATGAGCTCACAATTTAAAGTGAAAATATCAATAGCCTAAAGAGCTGGTATTTGTGTCTCTTCAGCATATCACAAATTATCTATTGATTTTAAAAAATAAAAATGAACATATTCCAATGGAAAAAGGTCTAAGGAATCTTTAATGGAAAATATGAAGATGATATATTAAAAATAAATCATGTTGTATGTTGTATAATTGTAGAAGATCTAAGAACAACATTTTATTCAACGTAGTCAGCATTCTTTTTAAGATGGCTTTGACTTTTGCCAGATCTGAGAGCTACATTTAAGAATTTAACTCGCACATTTACATATATATTGAGTTCAGAGCTTCTAGAATGCCTGCATCCTGCTGACAAAACCAGCTTTTAATAATGATCTTGTATCGCCTCCATAAGTAATTATACTTGATCGAGATTCAATTTGACAAAACCTACTTTTACTGTACAGCTATTGTGCTATAGTAAGATTCAAGTATTGGTGGATATGTTTTATAATTTCTTACTATGTTTTACCCATATTTAATTTTTTATGACTTCAAATATCAATTGAGGAAAAAGAGATATATTGGGTTGGCCAAAATGTTTGTTCAGTTTTTTCCATAAGATCTTCCTCAAACTAGTTTCACTTGTTCAAAAAATGTGTTTCTAGTTTACCAAGTCCCATTCCTCATGCCATTGTCAATATTGCTATGACTCAAAATGTAAGTAAAAATCACAATTCAGCTGGGGGATCCCCTATCAAGAACTAGAACATTCCATGGCCAGCAGAAATCCAAAGCCCTCTCCAAAGATTGGTGCAAAATTTCAAAGAATTATGGCCGCATCTGACACCCCTTTGCCTCTATCTTCACATATATGCATTCTCTGTGCTTGTCATGTTGCTCTAGATAGGAGATTCAACAATATATTCGTTGCAAAAACAACAAAAATGAATGCATATACAATAACAACATGAAATATTTGTGAATATAGAAAACTTTTCCAAAAATTTAAAGAGAAAGAGACAAAGAAATGGTTACCTTCATCCTAATTTCCTAATCTCACACTGGGAGGCTCTCTCTCCTTCAGTCTCATCCATGTTCTTTCAGTGGAGCTAGTACCATCCCTAAGTAGAGGGATCTCACGTTCCTGGATGCAGTGGCCATAGGAGAGATCAGCATATTATCAGGTTTAAAGAGACAAATGAAGATTTTGACTGGAAAGACTCTTGGCTGCAGGGTTTCAACCTGGTAACGCCTAGAAGCCACCTTGTGATGACCAGGAAATGAAAACAACAGAGATGGAAAAGAATGAAGAAATACATCTTGCTTACCTAGTTCAAGGCCTGAGTCCAGTCAATCTGCTTTATGACTTGCAATTAAGGGAGGCAGTGAATTTTGGTTTGTTTCTTAGCTTCTTTTGCCACTTGCACCTGAAAGACTCCTAACTGATAGAAAGACTGGAGACATTGTCAATTATGTGATCCATTGTCTCATATAAAATTAATGTGAAAATATCTTTAAAGAATTCATAGGCAGGGAAAAATTCTTCTTTCATGCTGAGCTTTCTTAATTAAGGTAATGTGAATTAGATAATATACCATGTTTCAATATTTTTTTAGTTACCATAATTAAAGCAATTGCTTAATTTTCTGCCCCCATACAACAAAAACTTTGGCTCGGCTGGAGTACTGTCATCTTTCCACAGTCTTATTTATTTCCCCATTATATTTTATTTTTATTTTAATATTCTCTCTGTGTCATTGTCTTTCACTGAAAGCCATTTTAATGGCATGTTTTTTTAATTTTTCAGAATAAAATAAATAAATCATCTAGATTTCTCCATCATTAGATAGGAAATCCTCCTGTAGAAATGCCGTTTGCCATAATATCAAAGCTTTGCATTGAATAATGAACATTCTGAATTAACAAAATAACACTGGTATAATTTAACAGATAATCAGATTGTTAAGGCTTTCCAGGAAATTACTCAGAATTATAGGAATGGGGCAAAAAGATGACTCTGTACAAAATTCATTCATTGGTTTTAAATTAATAAATCAAAGAAAACATACTTTCTTTATTAATGATTAATTTTTATATTGCCATTGAACTAGTGAATGTACATTATATATATACAATATAAATATACATGTATATGTATGCATATATATATACATATATATGTATATTCACATACCCCTCTATCCCACATAGATAATTCGTTTTTATTTTTCAAACCAATGAAAGAATAAAAACATACCACAAGGAAAAATAAATTTTAAAGAATATCTGGTTTCTCTTCTGGCCTCTCTTAACTGTCTATACTAAGGAGGCAGATAACAGTGGAAGGCAATTCTGAAATAACAATATTGATTTCAGACTTACTTCCAGGATGGTAGAATAATTTCCACATCTCTCACTGTGTTGATAGATAAATCTAGATGGTGTAAGCAGTGTCTAAAATCCTAAACTGAAGGGGAATAATGTGATTCAAGCAACCAGAAACACAGTACTGTATGGGTAAATTCAGCCCAAGGAAGGAATTTGCTGAAAGGATAAGAAGATGTTCAATGGATCAAAGAATATACAGAAGAACTAGAACTTCTACAAAAGAGGCCCTGTTCTAAGGACCTATTAGAAATAAATGGGCAACAATTCCCTTTGGGGACCTGCAGAAGTGATGAATGGGCAGCATTTATCTACCTTATGCCTCCCAGATACAGACTGATGATTCCTGGAAAGTCTGACGTCTACACTTCACTCACTCACCCACCCTAGGTTACAGGAGTTGAGACTCTGGCAATGATTTGAAGAGCACAGACACTGGAAGGGACCGTTTCTCAAAGGAATATCAGGGAGCTGTTTCCAAAAGACATGGAAACGGATATTAATTAGGCCAAAAATATAATGTCCACTACACAGACGGGGCTGAAATCCAAATCAGCTTAGAAGGAGAGAGGTAGTAAGAAGCTGATTGACAAGATAGAGAAAGGTAAAGCCATCAACTCAAGTAAATAATCTGAGAGAATGTTTATACACTCTTTCCAAAGACAGGTCCTAAATTGTAGCTTATGATACTGTGTTTGTGAATAGTTATTTCAAAGGGCAGAACAAGTCAATTCTTTTTTCCTTTCCAAATTTCGTAGATAGGGAAGCAAACGCACTGTAATCTTTTTCAAACAGGCAAGCCTAGATTGGCTTTGCTTTCTTCTGACCCAGTTGGTGATATCCATTTTATCCATTTATGTAGCTTCTTAAGCTTTTACCTCTTTATCTCTTGTATATAAGATAGTTTGCTGCTCTGTGTGCTTAGCTCCAGATGTTTCTTCCTTTTACCAAGAGTTGCACAGATATACACATGTATTTGAGGTTGTAATATTTTAATGATTATTTCTATTAATGGGCTGCAAGTGCCTTCTACAAGGTTCTTTTTAAAGAATGGATCCCAGTCCTAACATGCATCTTGGAATTTGAAACCTAGAAATGTATAGAATTTACATTTATATGACAAGGCATTAGTTCTTCATCATCTGATTTTAATCATTTCAAGACAATGCTATGTCACAATTTTATCAGGAAAGTAATTTCTGGTGAGTCAGTCTGTCTTGTTACTGATTTTTTTCCCTAATAATTAAATGAAAGGAGTCATAACACATTTTTCTATTGAATACATGAAGTTCATTGCTTTATTTGTGATTTACCAGTGGTTTTAGTATATTCACAAAGTTGTACAACCATGGCCACTATAATTCCAGAACATTTCCATCACTTTAAGAAGAAACTGCATATAAATTGTAAATTTTTTGGTTCTAGTTCTGTGAAAAATGCCATTGGTAATTTGATAGGGATTGCATTGAATCTGTAGATTGCTTTGGGTAGTATAGTCATTTTCACAATATTAATTCTTCCAATCCAAGAACACGGTATATCGCTCCATCTGTTTGTGTCGTCTTTGGTTTCTTTCATGAGTGTCTTATAGTTTTCTGCATACAGGTCTTTTGCCTCCTTAGGTAGGTTTATTCCTAGGATTTTATTCTTTTTGTTGAAATGGTAAATGGTATTGTTTCCTTAATTTCTCTTTCTGATCTTTGGAAAACAGTATGGAGGTTCCTTAAAAAACTAAAATTAGAATTACCGTATGACTCAGCAATTCCACTACTGGGCATATACCCAGAGAAAACCATAATACAAAAAGACACATGTATCCCAATGTTCATTGTAGCACTATTTACAATAGCCAGGATATGGAAGCAACTTAAATGTCCATCGACAGAAGAATGGATAAAGATGTGGAACATATATACCATGGAACATTACTCAGCCCTAAAAAGGAATGAAATTGGGTTATTTGTAGAGATGTGGATTGACCTAGAGAATGTCATACAGAGTGAAGTAAGTCAGAAAGAGAAAAACAAATACCGTATATTAACGCATATATGTGGAATCTAGAAAAATGGTATAGATGATCTTACTTGCAAAGCAGAAATAGAGACAGAGATGTAGAGAACAAATATATGGATACCAATGGGGAAAGGGGTGTGGGAAGAATTAGGAGATTGGGATTGACACATATACACTATTGATACTATGTATAAAATAGACAACTAATAAGAACATACTGTATAGCACAGGGAACTTTATTTAATGCACTGTGGTGACCTAATGGGAAGGAAATCCAAAAAGAGGAGATATATGAATATGTATAGCTGACTCATTCTGCCGTACAGTAGAAACTAACACAACACTGTACAGCAACACTACTCCAATAAAAATTAATTGAAAAAAAGAAAAAGAAACTGCATAGCCATTAGCAGTTACACTCCATACCCCCTCCCTCCACCTTCCTCCAGCCTCTGGCAAACACTAGTATATTTTCTGGCTCTATTAATTACCTTTTCTGGACCCTTCAGAATCATAAATGGAATTATTCGATATGTGACCTTTTGTGTCTGGCCTGGGTCCTTTACCATAATGTTTTAAAAATTCTCCCCTGTTGTATCACTTATCAGTACATCATTCCTTTTTGTGTCTGAATAATATTCTATTATATGGCTGTATTACATTTTGTGCATTTGTCAACTGAATTTGGGTTCTTTCCACGTTTCAGGTCTTATGAACAGCGATGCTATGAACATCCAGGTACAAGTTCTTATGTGGACATATGTTTTCAATTCTCTGTGGATGTGTACCCAGAATTGGAATTGCTGGGTCATATGGTAACTCTGTATATAACTTTTTGAGGAATTGCCAAACCATTTTCCAAAGCAGTTTTACCATTTTACATTCCAACCAGCAGTGTATAAGGGATTCAATTTCTCTACATCCTCTCCAATACTTGTCGTTACTGGTCTTTTTGATTAGTCATCACAGTAGATGTAAAGTGATATCTCATTATGGTTTTGATTTGAATTTTCCTAATGACTAACGATGCTGAGAATTTTTTTGTGTGCTTATTGATCACTGGTGTATCTTCTTTGGAAAAATATTCAATCCTTTTGTCATGTTTTAATTATGTTATTTTTCTTTTTATTGCTCTGGTGATTGTGTCCTTTACATATTGAGTGCAAGTACTTCACAAGATATATAGTTTGCAAATACTTTCTTCTACTTTGTGGGTTGTCATTTTACTTTCTTATTGGCATTCTTTGAAAAACAAAAGTTTTTTAATTTTGATGAATCCCACTTTCTTTTTTTTTTTTTTCCTTTTTGCCTGTGCTTTGGTCTCATCCTTCAAAAAATCACTGCCTAATCCAATGTTATGAAAATGTACACCCATGTTTTCTTTTAAGAGTTTTGTGATTTTAGCTTTCAGATTTAGATCTTTGAACCATTTCAAATTAATTTTTGTATGTGGTGTGAGAAGGATTTCAAATTCATTCTTTTGCATGTAGATATCCAGTTTGCCAACAGTCTGTTATAGCCTATTCTCTTCCTTTTGAATTATTCTGGCCCCCTTGTCAAAAATCTGTTCATTCCTGATTTTAGTCATTTCAGTCTTCTATTTTTTTCTCTGGGTCAGTCTATCTTAAAGTTTGTCAATTTTATTTCTTTTTTTCAGAGCCAACTTTTGTTTTATTGATTTTCTCTAATTGTTTTCTATTCTCTATTTCATTAATTTCTGCTCTAATCTTTACTATTCCCTTCATTTTGCTGTTTTGAGTTTAGTTTGCTTTTTCTAGTTTCTTGAGGTAGGTTAGTTATTGATTTGAGATTTTCTATATAGATATTTAAAACTATCAATTTCTAAGTACTTTTACTGCATTCTGTAAGTTTTGATTTATTGTTTCTTCACTTTCACTCATCTCAGAGTATTTTCTAATTTTCCTTTTGATTTAATTTTTGATCATTACTTATTTAGTAATATGCTGCTTAATTTCCAAATATTTGTGAATTTCTCAAATTTTCTTCTATTACTGACTTCCAATTTCATTCCACTATGATCTGAGATATAACTTTGTATCTTTGTATAACTTCTTGTTTTTAATTTGAGATTTTTGTCGCAATAAGTCTTTATTTTTCATACCAGGTACCCATCAGAGAACACACTACTATTTTTACACATACAGAACTGAACAAAAGCATTTTAGCATGCTGCTTCACTGTACATGGAAACTGGCTAACATCTTCAGACACTAAGTCTAGGAAATAAAATGAGTTAACACCATTTGCTTATATGTTTATGAATGACTCTGCAGTCTTATTATAGGCAGTCTTTACCTGAAAGTACAATTATAGTCACTTTTTCAGCCTTTGGGCAATTTTAAAATGCTTGTTAATATTTGAAATATCAACTTTAGAGAAATGTCTCTTCAATTTCTTTGTCCATTTCTTAATTTGGTTATTCGACTTTTTATTTGTTGAGTTGTAGGAGTTTTTTACATATTCTGAATATTTTCCCCTTATTGGATGTATGATTTGCAAATATTTTCTCTCAATCTGTAGCATGCCTTTTCCTTCTGTTGATTGTGTCCTTTGATGCAGAAAAGTATTTAAATTCTATGTAGTCCCGTTTGTCTATTTATACTTTTGTGCTTGTGCTTTAGGTGTCATAGCCAATAAACCACTGCCAAGTTCAATGTCATGAACGTTTGCCCTATGTTTTCTTCTAGAAGTGTGAGTTTTAGAGTTTACGTTTAGGTCTTTAATACATTTTGAGTTAAATTTCTGTATATGGTATAAAATAAGGGTCCAATTTTATTCTTTTGCATTTGTATATTAGATGTGCACTGGTTTTAGCTTATCTTACTTGGAGTTGCTTCTTAAATATATATATGTATATGTGTGTGTGTGTGTGTCTGTGTCTGTGTATATATATATATAGTCATATTAGGAAAGTTTTATTTTTGTTGTAATTTTCAACCCCAGAATTTCAATGTGGTTCTTTTTCCTACTGCTACTCTGTATTTTGTGAGACATCATTCTAATACTTTCTTTTCATCCTTAGATATTGTTTTCTTTAGTTCTTAGAACATATTTAAAATAGTTGATTTAAAATCTGTTTAGTTAAGTTCAATGTGGACTTCCTCAGGGACAGTTTCTTTTGACTCTTTTTTTTTTTGCCTGTATATGGACCATATATTCTTGGGTTTTTTTTTTGTTTTTTGTTTTCTTTTGTCTCATGTTTTTGATAAAGAACATGGAAATTTAAAATAATATGATGTGGCAAATATGAAACTCTGAGCATCCCCCCAGGAGTTTTTTGTGTTGCTGTTTGTTGTTGTTGGAAGCGGTGGTTATTTGTTTAGTGACTTTCCTGAACTAATTCTGTAAAGTCAGTATTTTTTGTCATACGTGTTCACTGAAGTGTCTGCTCGGTTAGCAAATGGTAAGCTAATTATTGGTCACAGATTTCCTCAAATGCTTTGAATCCACACATTTCCCAGTCTGTTGAGGGCCTCTATATGCAAGTTGGGGCATGCCTTCAAACTCAGGCAGGCAGGCTACTACTTTGTTTTTTTTTGCTTTTTGTTCCAGCATGTGCAAAGCCTCAAGGTCAGCCAGTGGTGAGAGAGCACTCCGTTGTGTCACTCCAGTGGTTGTTGGGCTGCTGGTTTACGAGGCTACCATGATTATCAGCCTTTTGTTTTCAAGACTACTTAGACCTGGAGAGAAAGGGATGGGAATATGTTAAAATGCCACAAAGCCCACTGTTCTTCTTGAGATTCAGCTATGTTTCTTGAGTAAACACTCCTTGGATTTCTGCAGGCCTTTGGTTCATTTCCAGAGTTCTGAAAAAGTTGATTTGGACAATTTTGCCAGTCAGTATTCACACTTTTTTGAATAAAGGGGTAGATTATTGGAAGACTTTGTCATTCCCACATGCTCACATATTTTAAACAGGGTTAGCAGTCCCTTATTAAATCATTTAATATACCTTATTGCTCTTCAAATAATGAATATGTGGCGATCCTGCTCCATATTTTCTAAAGTGTGGAACACATGAACAACTACATCGCTTCGAGGATTCCTCCCTTATTTATCAGAGTAATTGCAATCTCCTAGGCTTGGTTTTCCTCCCAATTGGACTCTAGTGTCAGTGGCTTGGGAGTTTTTGATTTGCAGGAATCATATCTACATTGATTGGACTGGTAGATATTTTATCAATATGTAACATAATTTAAATTGCTTTTTGTACTGAGTGGGCCAAAAGGTTCGTTTGTTTTTTTCCATAAGATGGCTCTAGTAGCACTTAGTTGTCTTTAACTTCATTTGAAACAATTTTGTTAGATTGTATGTGACAGCCGTCATATCAGTGTGCATTTAAAAAAAGACATCAAAATTGGTGAATTTTTGTGTAGCCATTTTAAAATTGAAGATGGAAGGAAAAAAACTTCATTTTCAGCATATTATGCTTTATTATTTCAAGAAAGGTAGAAACGCAACTGAAATGCACAAAAAGATTTGTGCAGTGTATGGAGAAGGTGCTGTGACTGATCAAACGTGTCAAAAGTGGTTTGTGAAGTTTCACACTGGAGATTTCTCGCTGTATGATGCTCCATGGTCGGGTAGACCAGTTGAAGTTGATAGCAATCAAATCAAAACAATAATTGAGAACAATCAACATTACGCCACGCGGGAGATAGCCGACATACTCAAAATATCCAAATCAAGTTGAAAATCATTTGCACCAGCTTGGTTATGTTCATCACTTTGATGTTCGGGCTCCACACAGGTTAAGCGAAAAAAACCTTCTTGACCGTATTTCTGCGTGCGATTCTGTACTTAATGTAATGAAAAAGTTCTGTTTTTAAAACAAATTGTGACGGGTAATGAAAAGTGGATACTGTACAACAACGTGGAATGGAAGTGGGGCAAGCGAAAGGAACAACCACCAACCACACCAAAGGCCAGTCTTCATCTAAAGAAGGTGATGTTGTGTATATGGTGGGATTAGAAGGGAGTCCTCTATTATGAGCTCCTTCCAGAAAACCAAATGATTAATTCCAACAAGTACTGCTCCCAATTAGACCAACTGAAAGCAGCACTCAATAAAAAGCGTCCAGAATTAGTCAACAGAAAATGTATAATCTTCCATCAGGATAGTGCAAGACTGCGTGTTTCTTCAATGACCAGGCAAAAACTGTTACAACTTGGCTGGGAAGTTCTGATTCATCTGCCATATTCAGCAGACATTGCACCTTCTGATTTCCATTTATTTCGGTCTTTACAAAATTCTCTTAAAGGAAAAAAATTCAATTCCCTGGAAGACTGTAAAAGGCACCTGGAACAGTTCTTTGCTCAAAAAGATAAAAAGTTTGGGGAAGATGGAATTATGAAGTTGCCTGAAAAATGGCAGAAGGTAGTGGAACAAAAGGGTCAATACGTCGTTCAATAAAGTTCATGGTGAAAATGAAAAATGTGTCTTTTATTTTCACTTAAAAAACCAAAGGCACTTTTTGGCCCACCTAATAATAAACACTAAGTCTGTTTACACTCTGAGTAAAGGACAAACACTCTAAGCATGATTTTAGAGGATATTCATGAGATGAGCTCAAGCAGATTTTGACAGCTCTTTTTATTGATTTTATTTAAATTAAAATGGTTTTAACTTCCTTCCAGTTACAATTATCATAACTCATAGATGGATATTCTCTTCCTTTATAACTTGGAGTTGTGGGGGAGGGAATCATGCCCAATTACATAGTCAGGAGTTTAAACTCAAATTCTTAAATGCAAATTGACCATTTTATGCATACTATCTAAATAATTCGAATTTCACTATAATAAGGCAAAAAGCACTGAATTTAAAATGCTAATTTCCATTGGATGTTCTTCAAAAATGATGTACATTGAGCACAATACTCATTATTTAGGCAAATTTCAATGAATGTTGAAAGAAAGGAGGAAGTGAAGATTTTGTGCATTTAAATGTGTTTTCAATCTGGCTTTCAAAATGGTTCCTCATATACAAATAAAATACTTTATTATTTATCTTGTAAACACATGTCCAAGTAGATGATAAGCTTTCAGGAAAATCGCTAATGTTACTAATGTTAAAACACACTAATCAGAGTTCATAAAATACTTTGTGATACTCTGGCTAAAGCTATAGAAAATGAATTTCTATAATATGAACATTATAAAGAAAACTTTTCTTAAGGAAACTTCAAGGAAACAGTAATTTACAGGATTTGGGGTTAAATTTATGTCTACATTCTAAGATACATCTAAGAATCCTCTGGCCATTGTAAATATTGAAGGATTACCATCTACTGAAAGTTTATTAAATATTCTGCTCATGCAACTCAACAGCAAAAGAATAAAGAATCCGATTAAAAAATAAGCAGGAGATCTGAATGGACTTTTTTTCTGAAGAAAATGTACAGATGACCAGCAGGTACATAAAAAGGTGCTCACAATCATTAATCATCAAGGAAATGCAAATCAAAACCACAGTGAGCTATCACCTCACACCTGTTAGAATGTCTATTATCATAAATTCAAGAGATGGCAAGTGTTGGCAAGAATGTGGAGAAAAGGGAACACTTGTGCACTGTTGGTGGGTATGTAAATTGGTGCAGCCACTATGGAAAACAGTAGGGAGGGTCCTCAAAAAAAAGTTTTAAAACTACTGTATGATTCAGCAATTCCACTTCTGGGTGCTTATCCAAAGGAAACAAAAACACTCACTCGAAAAGACATAATGCATCCCCATGTTCGTTGCAACATTACTTAAAATAGCAGAGACTTGGAAGAAACCTACATCCACTGACGAAGGTATGGATAAAGAAAATGTGATTATGTGTGTATGTGTATGTACGTACACATTCAATGGAATATTATTCAGCCATTGAAAAGAAGGCAATTCTTTCATTTGGGACAACATGGGTAGGCACTGAAGACGTTATGCTAAGTGAAATAAGTCAGACAGAAAAAGACGAATACTGTATGATCTCACTTATGTGTGGAATTTGGAAAGAAAAATGAACTCAAAGATATGTGAAATGGGTGAAGGTGGTTAAAAGGTACAAACTTCCTGTCGTAAAATAGATAAAAAATGTAAAAATACTCTCTTAAGAACGGATCTTAAAAGTTAGCATCACAAGAAAGAAATTTGTGTGACGGATGCTATTTAGACTTATTTTGGTGACCATTTTGCAATATATACATATATTGAATCATTATGTTGTACACCTGAAACTAACATAATGTTACATACCAATTATATCTCAGTTTTTAAAAAGTAAATATAATAACATTTTTAAAAGGAATAAAAGTATTCTACTGTTTCGATGTGATGCTTTTTTCATTGTTCATGAACTTTTTACAAAAAATGTTAGAGCCTTAACTATTTAATACAAGTCTTTCTAGACATTCTAGAAATGGATCCACTTATGAAGATGCCACAGTGAACCGAAAGTAAATTGAATTCCACTCTTGTTATACAATAATATGTTTGATATCCTATGTTTTAAGTACTTGTTATATTAAAAGGAACAAGGAGGTTATGATATAAGAAGGAGAGCTTAAAGACATTAGGCTAGCAGCATAGCATAGCGTTAGAGTGTTTGAAGCCCTGGATTCTGCCCTTACCTGCTGTGCTGCCTTGGACAATTTGCTTAACCCCTCTTTGTATAGAGTTTTCCAATCTGTGAAATGATAGTAATATCCACATTTCAGGGTGCTAAGCAAAATAGGTGTTCAAAATATTATATATATATATATATATATATGTATATATATATATATATATATATATATATTTAACAAGCAGAAAACGTTTGTTATGGAGTGGAAAACTGAATTAGTTGGGATGCTCTAAGTTGAATGTTAACTCCCTGGGTTTGTAGGTCAATAAGAAGTAAGAAGTTTTCTGCAGGAGAGATGAGTGGAAAATTCAAGACATTTTGTGCAAACGATGTTGGCAGTGATAGGCTTCTTCCCCTCTACTCAAGGCTCACTCTTCAGGTGATCTGTGCTACATCTGATGGGTTTACATATGGATTCTATTGGCATAGTACTCCACCTTCAAAGGGCTAAACTGAGGAAACTGGCCCTAAATGCCAGGTGTGCTGCTGGAAGTAGCTCCCAGCCCAGAGCAGAGCTTGATGGACAGTGGTCCCCTCTACCTTCTTACCAACAGCATCCAGAGAAAGGTTTGTGAGGAGATCGCATATGCTGACATATACATCATCTACAAATGGGAGGAATATTTTGTATTGATAAAGAACACAGTATTATACCATGGTGAAGGTCCCTGGCTTATTTAGAATTCCTGCTCTTCCACTTACTAGCTATATAATTTTGGCTGAGACTCAGTTTCCTCATATATAAAATGAATAACTGCAATCAACCCAAGAGGATTATTATAAGACTTCAATGATATCATGTATAGAAATTACTTAGTGCAGTGACAGAAACATTATAAACACCCACTGTATATTGATATAGTAATAAACTATTATCGGTAAAGATTATTACATGCACCAGGATTGTTAATAACATACGTGCAGGAAATACCCTCATCTAAAATGTACCATAAACATGTTGTAAAATATTTGCAGAGGGAGGCCAATTATTTGTCTGTTATAAGTGTGTCTGATTCCAGAAGGTTTCTGTTTATAACCCATGAGTACTCACAAACTATTATATAAAGTATGTCAGGTGCAAAACTCTTGGACTGGAAATTCCTAAACCATGTACAAAAAGTAACATTTAAGAAGAAACTGAAATTTGAACCCAAATATCACTTTATAAAAAATGTGAATCTAATCACGACTTACTGCAAGTGGAGAGTCACAGAAAATTCAGCTACAGTCCTGCTTCTAAGAAGAGGCTACAGAGACAGGGAAACTAGGAAACTAAATGGCTGGAAACTAGTTTGAAGAGCTCAAGCCTTTAGTGGGTGATAAAGTTGTTTTCAGAGTGTTATCACAGAGGTGATATTATCATCAGTGCAATATATCTGCCCAGATTATGAAATAGGTTGGGGGGATAATCAGCATTTGTATGAGTAGATTAGAGTTCTGGCTGTGCTTTGTTGAAATGTTTTGGTAAAGATTTGAGAGAAAGACCCCAAATGAAGGATGTTTGAATGAACTAGAAAGGAAGTGGGAAAAAAATGTTTGGAAACTGCAAGTTTTCCAATTACAACTGACACAGGAGACAAATCTAGTGTGGGGAGAATTCTTTAAAATGTGCTTCTCACTGTACTTAAGCACTGTTGAGCAGTGATATTAAGAGAGTCTCAATAAATATGAATTGAGATTAATCATTTTTCGTAAAGACAATTGAAGAAACAAAATTTAGTAGGGATTAACCAGGGATCTTATTTGATGAGTATATCTGGAATAATCCAGTTATTAGACATGTGCAGATTGGGATATATAGTCACTTGTGCCTCAGATTTTTCACCTGTGAAATGAGGATGGGGTTGAGAGATAAAATCAAGGATGCCCAGTTAAATTTGAATTTTGTATTAGGAATAAATAATTTTCATTCATATATCCCATTCAGTATTCGGGACATACTTACAATAAATGTATTACCACCCTCATGTGAATATAAAAGACATATCTTACGAATTGAGATTTTCAAACATTTCCCATGTACAAATATTTCACTATCTACACCTCCAAAAGTCATAATCACTCCATGCAAGTAATATTTTAATCTGAAGTCATGCTATTTGGATCTTATGGTCTTACATGGATAGCAACATAATGTTTACCTTGCTTATAACTTTTGGTTTGCCAAATTAATCTTTTAGGAATTGATTGCTTCTAGTTAGGTATCTAATCTCCAATTTTGTTATTTTTCCATAAGAGAAAAATAGAAAAATGATGTCTGACTTTGCATTAATGTGTCAAATGGCTAGTCTATTGCCAGGTGCTGATAGATGAAATAAAACTGCCCTAATTCAAGATATATTTCATTTATTTTCTAATGAGAAAAATGGAAAAAGCTAATATTTTGAAGTATTAGTCTATGTATATCACATTTCCTGTCCCCAATTCCTTTTTTACCCTGTCATAATTCCTGCTCCATTTTGGTCCAAGAGACAGGAGGTCTTGGTTTGCTCCAAGGCAACCTTATCAAGTAGAACTATTACTAGCATCAAGTTCTTGTGTTTGTTTGGGCCACATTCAAGTGTAATTACAATTTAAAGCATACATGATCCAATTCTATTACCACTGCCCAGGCTAGAAAAAGACCCTTTAAGCTAAACAAAGAAACAAAACTTAGAGGGGAATCAAGAGTATTAGATGTTGGGGAAGTTGCAGCCAGTGCTCTTCACTAAGAGGAGGAATAGAACCCCAGACAAATTGGGGTATTAGGAATGGAAGAGAGTATACCACTTCCTGTCTGACTGCCTTGAGAACTGGCAAGCTTCCCAGAATTCTCCAGCTCACTATGGCATTGATGTGTGGAATATAAATGGCAGCATGGAGATCTCAGAGAGGTGGCTTGGGATAGCCCAAGTCAAGTTCCCATACATGTTATTGAAGGGGCATAAACTGTCACCCATGTCATCGCATTAAATCAGAATGTTTCAGACAAGACACTAAGAACCAGTCAAGTCTCAGCAGTCTTTCCTGGTGGATAGAGTAAGGGCCATATACCAAAGACAAAGTGACAAAGTAAGTATTTCTGCAGATACTGTCATAGAGTAGTTCAAGCTAATGATCAGATGCAACCCCTGAAGACAGGAGACTATGTAATCCTCCAAACCTCCAATTTAATGCTTCTACAATGAGAAATGATGGAGGAGTAGCATACATTGCTTCAGTTTTCTTTCTGAAGCAAAAGAAATCACTGGAGTGGCTGTTTTCATCCTACAAGAAGTAAAAGTTTAAGATGGAGAGGAAATCGATTTATTTCAGACAAAGAAAGTTACACTTATCATCTTTCCTCCAAAGTCCCCATGGAGTATAAGGTTTGAAGATTTATATCTGCCTTTAGTAATTATAAAACAAGTCTAAATACCACTATTATTGAACACGTGCATAACAAATTTATGACAGGGTTTAAATGAATACCTGATTAGGTATATGAAAATGTTTATACAGATGTTAGGAGAAATATTGATTGAGTGCCTACTATGTTCCAGGCACCATACTAGGTCCTTTATAAGTATATTCACTTTACTCTTGGCCATAATCTTAAGAGATTCACAACTATACCAATATTAAACCTGAGGCTCAAAGAGATTGAATAATTTGTGCAAGTCTCATACAGCTTGTAATCGGCAAGGTTGGGTTTGAATGTGAGCCATTTACTTCAAAGTAGAAACTCTTTGGGATATCAGAACACAGAGTTTCCCTGCTAAACATCATTTGTTATCAGTTCTTGCTCAACTTAACCTTGGGTAGCCCGACTGAAGCTTATAGGGATCTTCTAACTCTCTTTCATCTTCATTTCAAGAATCCAAAGGCCTTGGTCAATGCCAAGTTTTTTCAGAGGGAGCTTCTGCCATATTCAGCAGCTTTGAGACAATTTTGGCATCAATTTTTAGCTCTCCACTGCAAACTGAACATGCAGAACATAGAAAAATGTGTTTTTTCCACTCCCGATGAAAGGAGAAAGGTCAACTTGATTTTTGACAAAGGCCTTGGGTTAGTAAAAACATCAATAGCATAATGCCTCCCAATAAGTCACCTCAACTCTTGAACACACATGTTCTCTCATAAAAAGTAGGGATATTGAAAGTGCATTTGGAATTGTACTTAAGGGCTGACTATGGTGTCCTCCCAATGTCAAGTTCAGGAGATGTCAGTCTTGTTATCTTTTAACTGAGTCCTAACCAAATGGTGTTCTTTCTGGCATTCCTCATATTTCTTATAAATCTTGTCTCTTAATCTTGGGCCATTGCTCTAGAAACTTATAGAAAAGTCTAATGGTTTCCAGCATACACTAAATTATTCTTATTAATTGTGCATCCTGAGGCATTTTTTTCTTTTTTACATGATTTTATGGCCATATCATTGGAAACTTTGAAAGAAATGTCTCTGACACTTTACTTCACTCCATCATTTTTTTTCTGGAAATTTCTCACCAATTAATTTGTAATCTCTGTTGCCTGTTTTGCTACAAGTGCATTTCCTTAATTAGTCTATGAGAACAGACATTTATTAAAAAAAAAAAAAAAGACTGCTTGGAGAACATTATTTCAGACTCACCACTGTCTAAGAAAATAAAAAGCTCTCTACAGAACTTAGAGAAAAGAATCTCAGGGGCTATTATCTCAATGTTAAGCATGGTTTGACAAAGCAGATTAAATTAAATTGCTCACATTAGAATAGCTTTCCTCTTGCTACTGAGGCTGAGGAATGGATTGGTCTAAATACCTTGGTGGTGGGATGAATTGGGAGATTGGGATTGACATATATACACTGATATGTATAAAATAGATAACTATTAAGAACCCGCTGTATAAAAAATAGTAAATTAAATTAAATTTTAAAAGAAACACCTTGATGAAATATTCACAAAATGTAAATTTTATTGTGGAAACAAATTACTTGTCATAAATTGAAAATATGATTTAATCAATGTTTTACATATTGTCTTTAAGACTTTTTAAAAAATAATCTATTTTGACACCATACTGTTATTGGTCCAAGAAAATGCTAGGATTTTTTACAAAATTCTTGGATGAAGTAAATAGATTTTTCACCTTAAAAAAAATGAGAATGTGGAGAGTCTTTTTGTAGTCTGATAACATATTCCAGTCT
Source organism: Balaenoptera borealis (assembly GCF_965194805.1). NCBI lineage: Eukaryota > Metazoa > Chordata > Mammalia > Artiodactyla > Balaenopteridae > Balaenoptera > Balaenoptera borealis. The sequence continues at coordinate 16,332,676 of NC_138866.1, read as the reverse complement.
CCATACAAGGGGGAAGGACTCTTCTAGCAACCTCAGAAATGTCTGTTCTTGTCAATTCAGAGACTCTGAAAATGTCCTTAAATCCAAGAAATTTGCTTTTTCCCCTTGGCTCTGTTTCTAATGGCTGGAACCAAATTTTTCCATTTATGAATGAGTAATCCATTCTTCTAGAGAGATTTCTTCTATTCCTTTGAGCAGAATAATTTAAAATATCACTAACTTTTCCTTTGTTCATATTCATGTGAGTATTTTAAGAATTTGTGGGGAATTATAAGATTTTATCCAAAATAACACAGTGTGCTGAAAAAATCCTAATTTTTTTCTTTTGTAATAATATAATTTAAAAACTAGAATAATTATTTCTGAAGTAAACATAATATGTTATGATTTAAACAATTTAACCTCATCCTAACCATAGCCTTGACATTCTGACTTATTAAGGGAAGAGAATTTGTGTCGATAAACTAATGGTCTTTATGTTTCACTTAAAATCACACTCTGATTTTTTCAGAAGCTTATAGAAAAAATTTTAGGATCTGTAAGAAAAGTTTCTCTAAGAAGCAATTTATCTTAAGTCCAGGATTGAAACACAAGGAGAGTTTCGACATTTTGAATCAGGTCCAAGGAACTGGCAGTGTGAAACCACATGAAAATGCAAAAAACATTTTAAAGAAAAGGTTACTATAGTCTTTTGCAGTAATCCTAAAGATATATAGTTCATATTATGCCAGATTTAGATAGAATTACTTGAGGGAAAATGCTCTTATTCTACTGAAACTAGCTTTCATCTCCTCATCAATTAGATAACATATTAGACATTAGTGATAGAAAGACATTTGAAAGCAATGTCGTTTTAGCATAATCCTGATTAATGTCTATAAAGTTCTATAGGCTGAATTAAGAAAAACTCCATATTAAGGGGAAAATATATCCACATATCTATAGCACAGGAAGAAATATGCTCAAAACAATGACCTGGAGACTCTCTATGATACCACCCAATTGCCTTCCAAATCATCAAAGAACTTTTAACCATTGTAATCTGTAGTTTTAACAGTAAATTCATGGTGCATTAATTTACTAATAATTAGTAATTCATGGACAGTCTATATTAAAACGTTATTGAAATTGTATCTTCTATTAATAGGCCAGTCATTATATTACACTACAAGTTCAAAAGTTGAGTGCAAACAGAAATACACATAAAGCCAGTATTTGAACCTTCTTATTGTAGAATCAAAAACCATAAATTGAGGAAATCACTATGAAGACGGAACTTGATGGGGAGTCTAGGGAATTAACTGCTTAGTTTCTGAGACATCTGAGTGTCCTTAATTTTTTTAACCAGGTATTAACATCCCCAAGGTGTGCCAGAAAAGTTCAATAATGTCTAAGTTGGTTTGACTTGCTCTGTGGTGATCACCGGGCAGTGACATCTTGGAATGTCCATAATGATGTAGCAGCAGACAAAGCATAAGCCATTTCAGGGACAGCAAATGCTGACTCCAACATACATGTTTCAGACTAAGTTGCCTTGAAATATACCTACGACAAAGAGAAATTATTAGGGATTTAATGAAGAGTTGGGGCACACCTAGTCTTTTAGTGGTGTCCTTTCTCAGAGGCTCAAAGCTTTAAGATTGGGACTTCCCTGGTGGTTCAGTGGTAAAGAATCTGCCTTCCAATGCAAGGGACGCAGGTTCGATCCCTAGTCAGGGAACTAAGATCCCACATGCGTGGGGCAACTAAACCCGCGCGCCACAACTACTGGGCCCACGCACCTCAACTAGAGAAGAGAAAACCTGCATGCCACAACTAGAGAGAAGCCCACAAGCTGCAACAAAGAGCCCGCGTGCCACAACAAAATACCCCACATGCTTCAATGAAGATCCCGCATGCTGCAACTAAAGCCCGATACAGCCAAAACATAAAAATGAAAATAAAAACTTTAAGATTAAAAAATGGTAAATGTTAGGAGGGAAAAAAAGAATATTTCTCTTTTATCCATGTGATTGAGTCTGATAAATACGTATTGTTTACATTTATATCTTGAGAAACTATAATCCATTCAGTCTCTCATGTCACGCTACTACATAAGGATATAGATTTTAACTGGCCCTGCCTTAAAAAAAGGACATCTCTTCATCAGGACAGCAAATAAGGTGATCAAATCCAAATAATCCAAATGAATTATTAAAATACAACAGTTTTAAATAAGTTCATTTGTATCTTTTTTTTTTCTGACTCCACATATAACATGTCATTCTGTTATTTACAAAACAGAAATAGGCTCACAGACATAGGAAACAAACTTATGGTTACCAAAGGGGAAAGGGAGGGAGGGATAAATTAGGTGGGTGGGATTAACAGATACACACTACTACATATAAAATAGATAAACAACATGGACCTACTATATAGTACAGGGAACTATACTAAATATTTTGAAATAACCCATAAGGGAAAAGAATATGAAAAAGAATATATATAACGGAATCACTGTGCTGTACACCTGAAACTAACATGGTATTGTAAATCAACTATATTTCAATAAAAAAATAAAATAAAATACAACACTTTTACTAAAGCTACTTGAAAATCTTTTAATTTGATCAACATGTGTTTGTGTGTGCGTGTGTGTGTGTGTGTGTGTGAGTGTGTAGTGGGCCTACTGCTATATCAACGACCAAATATCTACTTGATATTTTATGTATGTAAACATGTTTATAGAAAACCAATCCTTCCCCACAAAGAATTTAATCTAGAATACTGCATTAGTTAACTTGGGCTGCCATAACAAAATACCATAGACGTGACTTAGATAACATTTATTTATTTTCTCATAGTTCTGGAGGCTAGAAATACAAGATCAGCGTGCCAGCACGGGCAGGTTCTGGTGAGAGCCCTCTTCTTGGCTTGCAAATGACCTTCCTCCTGCTGTGTCCTCACATGATGGAGAGAAAGAGACCTCTCTCATGTCTCTTCTTATAAGGACACTAATCCTATAGGATCAGGGCCCTATTCTTATGATCTTTAAGGTAATTAACCTTAATTACTTCTGTAATGACCATATCTCCAAAAAGTCACATTGGGGGTTAGGGCTTCAACATATGAATTTGAGGGGAACACAAATATTCAGTCCATGAAAACTAGTACTTTCTCTTTCCCTATAATATAACTATTAGAAAAAAAGATAAAAATCAAAGAGGAAAAGTAAAAGAATAAAAAAGAATAGTATGAGAAAAAACATAGATAAGTTGCTGTGGATGTTTAGATGAGAAAGAGACTGCTTTTAGAAAGCAGTTCATGGAGAATGCAGTATCATGTATAGATGATACTTACAGCAACCATATAATTTATTTTCCAAGGTGGGTCACTTTTAGAATTAAAGGGTCACTATTAATCATTGCAGAATTGGCCAAGCCCAAAGGCAGCCCATGTAATGGCACCTGGAGTCATTTAGTTTTATTGAAGAATAGAGAGTATAAGAGAAACATGGCATTTGCATTAAAATCAGTCGAGGTTTAGACTCAGATTGGAAGTAAATGGAAGGCAATTCAAAGCTTCCAGAGGCAAGAGTGCCCTGATCAGAGCTGGGCTTCACTGTGATAAATTGGGAAGCAGTGTAAGTGGAATATATGGCAGATTTTAATAAAGATGGTGGCTGTGGAAACAAAGAAGAGGATACAGGTGAGAGATGTGAAGATAGAGTTGGCAGAACATAGGGGCTGATGACGAGGAACACGTGGCTCAGGTCTACAAGGAGATGATTGCCTATTTGTCCACTATTCTCTCCTTATGTACTCCTTATTCTCTGCTCTGTTCTGTGGGCTTGGCACTGCATATTCAAAACCCACCCTTTATGGTATAGAAGAAGGTTGTAAGTTCCGAACATCATGAAATGCTGCTGCCCAACTGAAAATTTGTGTGAGTGAACAGTAAGCACAGGTGACCTCTCAAAGGTAATATTTTCTATGCCACTAAAGCATACCTAGGGTGTAAAAAGAGTAATATATTAAACACTGTTCTGCTTGAGGGATCTTCCAAAAGCCTCCGGGTACCTCCTAGCTGAGATCTCTTCATCCTTCAAAATAAAAGTAAAAGGCAATGAAGTCTGGGAGTTAAAGTGTTTCAAGATTTCTCATGCTGCCCTTTAAAAGCAGCGTTAGGTAGGTTTTAGATAAGAAATAGTGAAAAGACATTATGTTATAAACCCTACACCACATGATTAAAAACATTCTGAATGTGAAAGCAAGCAACTTACTTACTCTTCTCTGCTCCTCACCCTCTACCCCACTCCCACCCACTAGAGGAAAAGTCCATTTTAGAACTTATCAGTTTACCTGAAAAATATTTATATTTTGCATTTCTAGTTAGAAAGGCAGGAAAACTATGTCATACATAATTTTTTTCACTGATCAGACCAAAGTGTTATCATTTTGTCATTTGTGGCAGCTTTGAATATTTGGTTTTCAGATTTTCTTGCTTTTCATGGACTAGGATACAGTAGATTTTTTTTTTAAAACTTTACTGTTGCATGTGAAAGGAGTGCTGAGGAATGATTATCTAAGAAGTTAAGTTTATCCATAAACATACAGACAGAAATCTCTTAAGTAAGAACTGCTGCACCAGGCCTTATGTAGTTTTTTAAAAGACTTAGTATTCACTTGTTATCATCACATGCTTCAGAACAACTCATGGAAATATCATTTAATTATAACAATTTATGACAGTCATTTACTTCTGAATCCATTGCTAAGCACTGGTCATACTCAGGAGTAATTAATTCTCGGCCTGATGAAAGCTGTACCTCTTCTCTCAGGTAGGGAATAAGTGTGACTCTTTGTTCTGAGCTATGAATACAGGTTTTAAGCAATGTAAATGGGAAGCATAGGCAGGGAGGGAAAACAAGACAAGCACACATCAAGAAACCATAAACACCTTGAAATAAGTAACTGAGCATTTGAGAAAATATAAGATCTTGCAGTGAGATGAAATGTGTATATATACAATATTCTGGGGAGATCTGAAACCATTTTGACTTTTAATCATAAAGCCATTGATTCCTTTGTAGAATGTGCTTAGGGCAAGCAAGATACCAGAAAGACAGAGGTATTAAAAACTGATTCAAGGGAACAAAGGAAAGCTGAAAAACACAAGATTGGTATGTGGCACAAATATAATTTCAATATAATATTTCAGAGAACTTCTTAGAAAGAAAGCTTAAAATAATAAAGATGTGTAGGCATGTGGAATTCATAGAATATAGGCTACTTTCTGAAGGACTTAACTAATGAGAAAAATAAGAGGCTGCAGAATGGGGATAAATCATGCATGGAGCCAAAGTTTAAAAGTCAAGACCAGGTAAGACAAGCCCAGTGATGAAGAGAAAGAGTTGGGACATTTTTCCTTGAAGGAAACAAGAGGTTTAATTCCTAGTGTCAAACTTGACTTTATTTTATTTTTTTAAGATTTTTTTGATGTGGACTATTTTTAAAGTCTTTATTGAATTTGTTACAACATTGCTTCTGTTCTATGTTTTGGTTTTTTGGCCACGAGGCATGTGGGATCTTAGCTCCCTGACCAGGGATGGAACCCGCACTCCCTGCATTAGAAGGTGAAGTCTTAACCACTGGACCACCAGGGAAACACCCAAACTTGACTTTAGAACCTTGAAAGAAGAAGAAGAAGGAAATAATGACAAGAGGACCATTGAAGGAAACTTCTGTAAAAATAATTTCTCCTCTATGGTCTGAGATCCCAAGGGAGGTTAAAATAATAAGGAATGCCCGCACTTAGGTGGTGAGATATAAAGGAATATCCAGCAAATGAGGCTAAGGTAAGAGAACCAGCTTCGGGACAAAGCTATATGAGTGTTAAGTTAAATTTAAAGACAATAATCAATGGGCCCTTTTCAGCAATCCTGAAGCCCTACCATTCATGTTATACTTGGGTCATAAAGAATTCCTTGGGGTGGGAGGCAGGGTGAGTGCTTATTTTCCCAGAGTTCCCTCCCATTTCAATTTCACAATATACAAATTTGAACAGCAAAGCCATTCTCTTCACAGTAGTCAGGAAAGAGAGTGTTCTGTGAGCAGGATGGTGGGAGAGGGAGAAGTAGTCCTGGGATTTGGCGAGCACTGGCGATAGGGATTTCGCGAGAGACTTGGCAGAGTGGGAGGACTAGAAACAACACTGCACAGGACTAAGTCAACGTCCCGCAAGCATCCCTGTGTCCAACATCCACGTTTAGTGTTTGCTCAAGTGCAGATTCACAGGCTCCACCTCCTAAGACTCTGAATCAAGTGGGCACATGAGACTGGCTTGAATCTGCTCTTTTTTCCAAGTACCCACTTTTTGTTGATACAGTTATTTGCTTATTAATTGGTGATATTTTGGTTTAAAAAGATGTAGTTCTAAAATTCATAACACTGTATTGTATACTTAAAATATGCCAAGAGAGTAGCTCTTAACTGTTCTTACTACATACACAAAAAATTGTAACTATGAGAGCTGATGAATGTGCTAATTAATGTGTTAATTAACTTGATTATAGTAACCATCTCATAAGTTATACATATATTAAATCATCACATTGTACACCTTAAAAAAAGAAGTATGTCAGGGAAATAGGTAATAACATAGTATGTAATTTTCTGAAAAAAAGAAAAACACAATGAGTTACCATTCTAAATAATAGACTCCTTAGAATGATTAAATTGAAAAGTCTGACCACACCTAGGGTTGTTGAGGATGTGGATAAGGATGGGGAGAAACTGGAACTCATCCACTGCTGATAGGAATGCAAAATGGTACTATAATTCTAGAAAACAGTTTGAGAGTTTCTTACAAAGTTAATAATATGTATTCCTCACCACTCAATCTTAAGTATTTATCCAAGAGAAATGAAAGCAAAAATCCATAAAAGCTAGATTTTCATAGGAACCCTATCTATAATAGCCAAACAATCTAAATGTCCATCAATAGATGGACAAATAAATATCCATTCAATGAAATATTACTCAGCAAAGCAAAGGAATGAACTGTTGATACATGTAACGAGATGGATGCATCTGAAAATAATTATGCTGAGTGAAAGAAACCAAACAAAAAAAGAATATTCTTTATACTATTCCATTATATAAAGTTTGAGAAAATGCTAACTAATCTCTAGTGATAGACAGCAGATCAGTGGCTGCCTAAGGATGGGAGAAGGGGCAGGAAATCTGGATTGCAAAGAGGTACAAGGTCACTTTGAGGGGTAAGAATTACTTTGACTGTGGTAATGGTTTCATGGTGTATACATGCATATGTGTCAAACATACGTATATGTCATATTTATATGTAAAACAACAAATTGTAGACTTAAAATATATGCAGTTTATTGTATGTCCATTTTAGTGCAATAAAACTCTTTTAAAAAGGGTAAAAGACTTTGGCCTTCTCTCTTTGTTAAAGTTTGATAGAATTTACCAGTGAGACCATCTGTCATAGTGTGTGTGTGTGTGTGTGTGTGTGTGTGTGTGTGTGTGTGTGTTTTAATGTGAGTAATTTAGTTTCTTGAATAAATTAGTAAATAATTGATATATTTATCAATATAATAATATATTTTATATATTATTATATTAATATATTAATGTTTTGTAATAATCTATTTATCAATATAATATATATATTAGTTTATTTGTTTCAACTATTTTTAAAAATGAACCATTATTTCTTTCAACTATTTTAAAAAATGAACCATTGGATTTATTTGTTGGTTCTATCATTTTTTACAATTACAGCATTGATTTCTTTTGACAAATTAAGAAACAATGGATACAGTTAACAGATCAGGTTCGCAGAACAGGTCTGGGAATGGAAAAAATTTCAATATTTTAAGCAAAATTAGAAGATTTTTTAAAATTAGCATATAAAATCAGGGGAAAAAATTAAGTAATATTTACAGTTGAGGTAAGTCTTTGAATAAATATTGGTATTTAAACATACATGAGTCTTATAATAGTTAAAAACATGAATAATTTTTTCAAGATTTGTGCTTATTATCTAATTAAAATTAATTTGCACTAATTAAACACACTGTAAGTTATTTTACTGTTCAAAATAGATTGTATTGTTTCTAATATGTTTACAAATGATAAGTATAGCAATTATACTTTCAAATAATCAAGTTATAAGTGATGGCTTATAAAAGTGGATGATTCATCTAACGCTATAGATCGTAATGATTTGCTCAATCTGTTTTTATACATTATAAACCGGCTATATCAGGTAAGGTTGGAAAGGATGGATACACAATATTGGCTCTTATTGGTATACATGTTCATGTTTGCCACTTTAAGAAATGTAAAACAAATGTGCATGACTGAATGAAATATCTTATGTGTGCTCAGGAGTCACAAATAGTCTTACCTGGAGTTCTGTTGCTCTGATTAGTGCTTAAATATGACAGAGTGACCATTTACCTGCCTCCCAGCTTTTTCTGTGTTGTAGGGAAATAGAAGTTAATCACTTTCATTGAAAGTTGTAGCTGTGGGCTTCCCTGGTGGCGCAGTGGTTGAGAATCTGCCTGCCAATGCAGGGGACACGGGTTCGAGCCCTGGTCTGGGAAGATCCCACATGCCGTGGAGCAACTAGGCCCGTGAGCCACAGCTACTGAGCCTGCGCGTCTGGAGCCTGTGCTCCGCAACAGGAGAGGCCGCGATAGTGAGAGACCTGTGCACCGCGATGAAGAGTGGCCCCCGCTCGCCGCAACTAGAGAAAGCCCTCGCACAGAAACGAAGACCCAACACAGCCAAAATTAAATAAATAAATAAATAAAATATAAAAAAATAAAAATAAAAGGAACAAGAGTTCATTTAAAAAAAAAAAAAACGATGTAGCTATTATATCTGAATAGAACTATGTTTCTTAAATGGTTGCAAAAAATATATAAATGAAAATAAAATGAATATGCTATTGAGGAAAAGAGTATAATTGTGTCAAAGTAAAATTGCTCATTTGTGGCAGTAGAGAAAAAAGGAAAGACAATATACAGCATAGTTAAGTTGTAGAAAATTTTAAAAGTAGTGACGTTTATTTGCCTTGATTTAAAATACTTGCAAATAATGGGTTTGAAAGAAGCATTACAATCATAAAATTTTTACAAAGTTGGTTCAGTGTTTATGACTTTATTCATAAGATGAAGAACTGTCTCGCTAATACAGAGGAAAAAATGTTATATCAGTTGTAAAAAAAATAGGTAAAGCTAAAATTCGGTTTACTTTCTGTTAAAATATGTTTTTTTTTTTTTTTTTAATCTGTGTCTTCTGTATATTTTGCCTGAATAGCAAATATTTTTTATATAATGAGAGTCTGTTAAATTTTTGTGACTTTTTTTTGCATGCTACCGAATAATATTTTAATAAGTCATTTCTGAAAAAGCTAGAGACCGTAAAATTCTTTGATACTTGGTACAAAGTAAGCAAGTATTTATCTTAAATAAAGCATGTTTATCTTAAATATTACATCAAACTTGGTCTCTATACAACTATGACTTATACTCATGCTTTTTTCTGCTTTGAAAATTATTTTTGATATTGCCTTTTTCAAATTCAGGCCCCCAATTCACAGTAATTAAATATCTTTTATACTCAACTTACCTTTGGTGTTTCCTGAACTACTTCTGGGCAATGTGAAAAATCAACTTGCTCACCTTACAAAATGAAAAAGCTAGGAATAAGTAGATATGTTTGGCATTTTTCATGTTTTTAATTTACTCAACATTATTGTGAGAGCTGTCCTATTCTTCAAACCCACAATGTGAGAAGAGCTAGAAAAATCAAAAGAGAAACTCAGCCTTTGCAGGTTAATTATATACAAGTTGAATGATATCAATATGCACACATTTACACAAATATGTGCTTTTCATGTTGGATAGAAGCAAAATCATGTTCATGTACAAAGACTGTGGAATAACTGTCAACAAATTGATTTTTTAAATGTTTTATATCTAAGTTTAAATAGAATTTTTATTTATGAGCACTCTTTGGGGAAATTTTCTACAATGAAGACTCATCCAATTAGAAAAAAAAAAATGGTACAAAAAACTCTGTTCTTAATTTTAGGTGAAGTCATCAATGAAACCACCTCAACCCTGAAAGGCAGTCAGGTCAGCTTCAACTGACTGGCCAAGGTTGTTATGGATGCCATAATAGATCTAGACTTCCTGTCTGCCGGTCAAGGTGTAGTCTGTGTAATTACTAACACATCCTATGGTACCTCAATTAATGCCTTGAACCAAGTGGAAAAGTCAATAAAGAAATGTAAGGAAAACTCCACCTGACTTTGTAAGGTAGACTGACGGTTTTGGGATTTGCTCAGCTGGCTGGATTAGTCCACGACCCTGGGTGGCATAGTTGAGGTCAATACTGCAGATTGGTCTCATCCTTATGCTTAGAACTCTGTTGATGGTAGCCTTAATTAAACACTGTATGAGACAAGTTGAATGGATTTGTTGCCAACCTCTTTTGGCTAGATAATAATTAGAGTGGCTGACCGAGTAGTATATACTAATTGGAAGGTTTGCTGAGAGCAAAAACAGTCAAGAAAAGAGGCGTGGATATCTTGGGGACACAAATCTCTCTGTGTTTCTTGCAGTTCTACACATTTTTCAAACAAAGCACAAACTGTCTTTTGTTGTAGACTATCTTTTCTTTCTTTCTTTTTTTAGCAGCTCAAATAATGACCATTTATTTATTCTTATGATTCTGTGGGTTGACAAGGTAGTTCTTAAACTTCTGTTGGTTTCAGGCACTGGATATTTAAAAATGGACTCACTCACCTAGTTGGAACTTGGTGCTAGTTGCTGATTAAAAGCTCAACTTAGATAGCCAGAAGCTTCAGTTCTCTAACATGTCAACCTCTTCATGAGGCTGCTTGGGTTTACTCAGAGGGAGATATATAGGTTCCAAGAAGGAGTGTTCCAAGATGCAAAGGCAGAACCTGTGGTTGTCTTAAAATTCAGCCTTGAAAGTTACACAGCATCCCTTCCACAATATACTATCCATCAAAATATGTCAAAAGGTCAGCTCATATACAAGGAGAGAAGAAATATCCTCCTTCATTTGATCGGCTAAGTTACATCTCAAAATAGAATGTGGAGTAGAAAATATGCTGACCAATCTGTAGTAGATATTCCTCATATTCAGTGTTCATATATTTTGTATAAATAAAAGTACTGTTATAATTTTCCTGCAACTAGACATCTAGTATTTGGAAGTGATTTAATTATTTGTAATAGAATAAATTAATAAATATACATATTGTGAGCACTTTGCGTATTGTTTGTGTGTGTGTACAATATTTTTAGATGCATAAGCAAAAATGGGTATTTATTATTTCCTGCCAATCTCTGCCAATCTCTGTCTTCTTCCACATGCAGACTTCTTTGCATATATTACGGTGTTAGACTACTCTTGGAAGATAGAGACAGTGTCTCACCCAAGATTAAGGTGGAAGATTTATTTACTGTCCAGTATAATAAATACTATATTTCCCTTTGGTAGAAAGGGTAGATTTGTTTGTAGTCCACTTAAAAAGATTTGCGTTCTCTAATTTTTGGGTTCCTCAGCTTTTACACAAACATCATTCACCATTGTCCTTCTGCATTGCCCCATAAGACATAGGGACATGAGAAACTGACACAAACATGAAGCTTATGCTGCTTTCTGTGCTGTGAGTAATAAAGTCTTTTTCTCTGACCCAGGAATCTTGTATCTTCTGTTTGAGTCCATGCACAGTGACAAGTTAGCTTGCAAGTACAGTAAACTCTCATAATTCTTGATATTGTTCAGTTCTGTTCAAAAATACTAAGATCATGAAAGACAAAGAGAGTCTGAGAGCATGTTTCAGATTAAAAAGACTCAAGAGACATAACAACTAAATACAATGTATCCTCCTTGATTGGATCTTGGTACAGATAAAATATTAGGGAGGCACTTGGTGGAACTGGAATAAGGTGCGTCAATTAGATAATAGTATTGTATCAATGATCATTTTATGAAAGTGATTATTATTTCATGTTGTGTGGAAATATACACATGTATTTTGAAGTAAAGAGGAATCAAGTCTGCAACTTATTCTCAAAAGTCTCAGAAAAATATGAAGAGAAAGGAAGAGAAAAAGTAAGACAGAATGAAGGAATAATAAAGCTAGTGTAAATGTTTACATTTGGGGAATCTGGGTGAAGGATAAACAGGAATTTCTTATATTACTTTTGCAACTTTCTTGTAAGTCTAAAATTATTTTTAAATAAACCATTTTTTTTTAAATAGTGGAAAACCCCAAAGGGAGGAGAAGATTTCTTTAATAAGTAAATTGCAAGGAAAGATCTGATGGTGGGGCAAACTATTATTTAAAAGTAACTTAGAGATACATCAACCAATTGTAAATAAATCAATGTTATTAGATCTTAATTCAAACACACCACAAAATTTTTTAAACATGATAAGGTAAATTTGAACAATGACTAAATATTTGATGACTATAAAGAAAATTTTAAGCATAATATGTTCTTGTAGATATATGTTGAAAAGTTTCCTTTTCTCTTAGAAGCATATATGGAAATATTTATAGATGGAATTAACTTCCAAATAATCTGATGGCAGTGGAGAACAGAGGGAGTGTAAATAGAACAAGTATGACCATAAATTCATAACTGCTGAAACTGAGTAATTGTTACATGGGAGTTCACTATGCTACTTTTCTATTTTTGCCTGTGCTTGAAAGTTTCAATAATATATAAATGTAAATAACTTCATATGGAAATGTAGAGAGGCAAAAAGAACAAAGACAATCTTTAAGAACAGTATGTTAGGACTCATTATATTCGATAGAAAAACTTGTAAACATAACTAATTAAAACAATGTGGTATTAATGTAAAGATAAACATGTATCAAGAAACAGTCCCTCCATACACAAGCAATTGATATATGCAAAAAGTGTTCTGTAGATCAGCAAAGAAAGAACTGTTTTGAAATAAATCTTGTGTGGTATTGGTTAATTGGATATCCACATAGAAAAAATTACATTTACCCCACCGTCTCAAAGGACACAAAAATCAATTGTAGTGAATCATAGATAAAAATGTGAAAAAATAAAACAATAAAACAATAAAACCAAAAAGATAGGAGAATATCTTCATAGCCTTAAGGTGGGGAATATTTTTTAAAATGTCACTAATATACTAAAAAAATGAAAATAAGGATAAATTGATTTATTTTAGCTTCCAAATATCAGAAAGTACCATGAAAACAGTAAAACGGCAAGCCTCATAGTGGTAAAAGATATTATGCAATACATAAGCCAAAATAGGGCTTGTATCAAGAATATATAAGAAATTCCTACAGACACAAAAGAAAAAAAATGATAATTTTTAAAATGGGAAAGACACTCAAGCAATTCTAAAACAAGATACTCAAATGATCAATGAAAATTTTTTAAAAGTTTTACTTGGTTAGTTATCAAGTAAATGCAAAGTAAAACTACAATAAAATAATATGTTGGAATGGTTAAAATAAAATGTTCATAGCAGCACGGTTTACAATAGCCAGCACATGGAAGCAGCCTAAATGTCCATCAACAGAGGAATGGATAAGAAGATGTGGTACATATATACAATGGAATGTTACTCAGCCATAAAAAAGAACAAAATGATGCTATTTGCAGCAACATAGATGGACCTAGAGATTGTCATACTGAGTAAAGTAAGTCAGACACAGAAAGACAAATATCATATGCTATCACTTATATGTGGAATCTAAAAAAAGAGTATAAATGAATTTATTACAAAACAAAAATAGAGTCACCGATGTAGAAAACAAACTTGTGATTACCCACGAATAAGACAGGGGGGAGGGATAAATTGGGAGACTGGGATTGACATATACATACTACTATATATAAAATAGATAATATATACACACTACTATATATAAAATAGACAACATACTATATATAATAAGAACCTACTGTACTGTATAGCACAGGGAAATCTACTCAGTACTTTGTAATGGTCTACATGGGAAAAAGAATCTAAAAATAGAGTGGAGATATATATATATATATATATATATACACATATATATATATATATACATATACATACATTGAGGTTGAACTACACTATTTTGTTCCTGGTCATACACTCAGCTGAAATATGAGCACATGTTTACCAAAAAGCATGTACAAGAAAGTTCAAAGGACATTATATGAAATAGCTAAAACCTGGAAAGAGTCAGGTTCATCAGCATCAGATTGAGTAAGTGACACAAAGGAATACTATACAACATAAAATTAAGCTACTGCCTCACAGAATACCAAAGATGAATCTCACTATTACAGTGTGAAAAGTAGACAGTAACACTATAATGTGTTTCACGTATAATTATAATTTATATACAGTTCAAAAGCAGGCAAATATAATTTATAGTTCTAGAAGGTAAGATAGTGTTGACCTTTAGGGAAAATGGAGGTGTCAATGATTGAATAGGGACATGAAGGGCCCCTTAGGAACTGATAACATGCTAGTCCTTGATTGGGTGGGGGGTGGTTATACAGATATCTTTACTTTGTGATAATCCACTGAATTGTATACTCATGACTTATTTGATCCTCTAGATGTATGTTATACTTAAGTGAAAAAATTAAATACACACTGCATAAACATACATGCACTTAGCCAAAATTCCAGCTCCATCTCCCTTTAATTTTAAACAGTAAATGCTCTTTAGAGGAAAATGACTGAGGTTGCCAACTTTCTTTCTGACAGAATCTCTACATCAGAGCATGACACTGTTTATAATCTTTATTAAAATTTCTAATATTTATTATTAATAATCTTTAAAATAATCAATATTCAGTATTTACTAGGCATTAGTACCATGCCAACTCTTCTACTTAGATTATCTCATTTAATCCCCCTATTCCAAGTCATATAATGTAGGCATAATTATTTTCCTCATTTTCAGGTAGAGAAGCCGAGTCTTAGGTTGGGTAAGTCACTAGTTCATAATCATAAATCTAGCAGATGGTGGAACTATGATTGAAATGTAGGCTGTCCTACTCTGTATCCCTTGAGGTCATCCCAATGCTATACTGACTTCTACTAAAACCTTCCAGATGTGGGTGTCTGTGACCCACTGAAAGGGAAAAATCAGGCAAGCCAATGCATAGAATTACTCCAATGCTAAAATACACTGAGCATGAGGAAGAAATTGCTAAGCAAAGAGGTGTTAGTAATTACATTGTCTTTTTTACAGGAGTGAGGCGACTGTGTCTAGTTGGAACAGGTCATTAAAATCAAGCAAAAGTTCACTGAAGAAAAGGCACCTATTGTTTATCTCACAAAATAACTGGAGGGTTTTCCAGAGAGAGTGGACCAAAAGATAAATTACCTAGTGGAAATGTCAACAGGACAGGACTGCACACTAGGGTCTTTTTCATGTACAATTGACAACAGCTAAAAATAAATCGAACATTGCAATGGCTCCCCATGTTCCAGTAGCCCCAGGATGCTATTTTCATTTTAATAAATGATTGAACAAAGTGTTTAAATTCTTTCTGCTTTTAGACTGATATTCATGGGCACAGAAAAATGTATTATTGAATATTTTGCTCTGCCCTAGCTTTAAGTAAAGGACTGCCATTAATAGCTAGTGGATAAATAGTGGATTCACCATTAAGAGTACAGGAAATTTGAGTCGTTTTACTGTTAGAAGTGAAGGCATGTCTTCTGCCATCCATGTTCCCTCTCTACTGCCCAGAGACAGACACAAAGGTAAGACTTCTGGCCAAGGGAAAAGTGTGCAGTCTGCAATCATAAAATAAAATGAAATTAAGCAGTGTCTATGAGAAGTGATTTGGTGATGGTGCCAAGTGGCCATGAACTGGAAGAGAAAATGGGGAGTAAGAAATTAATGATGAAAAATAATATTGCCCGAGTGAGAAGCCGAAATCAAAATAATAAAAACCAAGTGTTTCTGGGGTCTATTAAAGAAAGAAAAGCATTAGGAAAGTATAGAAATATTTTTGCTTTTAAGTTTCTTAAAGATAAGTCCAGGCCTTTTTTTTTTTTTTTTTTGTATTTTTCTTCCCACAGTGCTTTGCATATTTTGTCATATTTTATGATATCAAATTAAATCAGTGCTTATTATTGTTAAGTATTACATGTTTCTTAGAGAAGTATAACATTAAAGGAAATAAAAAACTGCTATTTCTCATGTGCAAGCAAGGATTGTGCTAAGGGCTTTATCTACATCTCCTCAGTTAATTCCCACAATTAGGTACCAGTATTGTCCACATTTTACAAATAAGGAAAAGATGACACAAAGACATTATATAGATTTTTGAGGTTACACAACTAGCAAAGGGCAAAGCTGGGATTTGAACCAGCTCTCTTTTACTCTGCAGTTTGAGAGGGTTATCAAAACATGTTGAGTAGTTTGGAGTTTCTTTTTTATGATGAGAAAAGATGGGAAGAACACTTAGCAGAAGATACTTGATACCTTTAAAAAGTACGTCTAGCCAGGTGACATTCTAGATATTGAATTAATGCCAGTGGAATATTAGGTGGAATTTAGTGTATCCTTTTTCTACACTTGGGAAAAAATAATTCACCCAGAAAATATTAATCTGCCACAATAGGAACAGATCTAAGCACTGGAAGAGTCACATACAACTAATCAAATTACTCATTGTTCTTATTTCCTATAGAATCTACAACTACAATGAAAAAAGCTCAGATAAAAACAGCATTCCCACAATTATCATTAGATATTTGTTAAACTTGTACAATATGTAGAAACTTTAAAAACATAAATGCCAATGACAAATATTGGGAAAACCAGGTTGTGTAGAAGAACGAGTTCCCCTACAAACAATTTGTGTTTAAATCACAAGGACATTTGAGTAAAGTCCTAGTGGTCAGTTCAGGAAAGGAGATCCAAAATGTGGGTAAACATGAAAAATCAGATTTGGGATTTGTTAACATCAAAGACTGCATAGTAGATCCTCTGCCTGTGAACAGTTCTCAGAGACACAAGAGTATATATATATATATATATATATATATATATATATATATATATATATATATACGACTACCTGACTATTTATTTTTGGATCCTTGGAGGGCAACCATGACCAAGAATGGTAAGCCTCAGAAGAGAAGTCACAAGGGAGTTATAGGACAGGTATAAAAGTAGCAACCGGAGATACAGAAATTAGGGGACAAAAGCTTAAAAAAATAGCAGAATGTGGAAATAGCATTAACTTGAATTAGGAACTACGGAATCTAATCCCAGTTACTTGTTGTACCTCTGGGCCAACTACTCTGCTTACCTGGGCTACATTTTCTATGAGTAAAATGAGAATGTTAGATTATATAATTTCTCTGACTTCTTCCAACTCTTTCATACATGATATCCTATGATTCTAAGAGTAGGAGGGGTCAATAGCATTAAATGTCCTAATGGAGGAAAAGAGAATGTAGTACACTCAATTTAATTAGGAAGAAAGCCCTTATGATCTTTTTAAAAACTATCTGCTTGCTTATGTTAGAACGGATTGGATGGTAAGCCATCATATCCTAATCATAAGCAATTGTGATAATCTCCTCTAGAGTGCACTAGAGACCCAATTCATAGAGAGGGCAAGGTGAGATTATTGTGTCTAAGTCAAGAAGTCAGTTCAGGAGGCCAAGGATAGATCTGACAACAATCTAAAGGAGTTTTGGATAAGGGAAGCCAAAGATGTAGAAATCTGGGATGGAAGGAAAAGGGACCAGGATAAGCACTTTGGAGAGCTCAGCATAAGATTGCATGTATGCACATGTAGAATGGCAAGATGGACAGCCATGGCCTAAACCAGACTACTGACTACTGACAGCAGATCTCTATCTAAGGCATGCTCTATCCAACTTTTTAAACAGTTTTCCTTGCACACAGAGATTGCCACATGGACAGGACTCAGAAATACTGGATCATTTATCCCAGGTCATCAATCTCCAACGGGTCAAAGAGTCTATCCTATGGGCACAGCCTGGCTTAAGGAAATGTTTTGGAGAATTTCTAGTAGGTTCAATTATGTCCTTTAAACTCTGTTTAAGAAGGCAGGAGGAAGACTAATATAGTTGAGAAAATCACCTTTTTAGAAAATGCTAATTATTTTAGGGTTTCATAACAAGGTAGTGACCTTCACCCATCTGGAAAATCAAATTATGCAGAACATATCATGGTGCAGAAATAAGACACTACATGAATTATGTCTTCCATGGCACCAAATGATAGTTTTCATAAAGTATCACAAGGAATTGACAAATTCATCTGGATTTCTTCACCCACAAATAAACATGGTGTTGAAAGCTTACCTTGTGCCTATTTGGGTGTTTTCTAATTGGTATGCAACTCTTTCTCTGCCTCCTGTGATAGTTATTCACAGGCTGTTGCATACTGATTTTCATATGCTTTCTTCCTGCCTTGGACCAATGAAGCAATAAATAAGCAGGAAAAAAAAAAAAGATAGGTCTCTAAACAGCGTCAGAGCAGTGGTGCAGGAAATAGAAAGCAACTCCCCGAAGAAGCAAATGCATTCATAGCAAATTCCACCAGCAAACGAGTAGTGTCATCCAGTAATTATATGTAATTGTCCCCTATATTGAAACAATAAATAATTTGGGAGGCCAGTGCTGCTTGTTGGAGATTACAGCTCTATATAAATAGCAGGAAAACAATTGAGGAAAACTGAAACTAGGTAGTATGTACTAAAATCGTTGTCATAGGCATTTTATGGTACTGCCTACTGGCATAAAATTTTTTGTATGCATCCATTGAATACTACATCTTGGTGTACCTAAATCAGAATGGAAGTTGTAGATTTTCCAAATTCTAGGGTGATTCTGAGCCACCTAATATGGCTCATTAGGCTGATTACCACCTAATATGAATAAGCAGCCAAAGCCATTGTTAATATTGTAGTCTTATTAACATAGCCACCTGGCCAGGGGTAACAATATCTCAGAATTTCTTAAGCATTTGAAAAGATGAATATATTGCCTTAAAATACGGCATAAAAAATCAGTGAACTCTTCTACTATCATGAGTGTGACCAAAACATTCATTGGTAGCCATTCCCCTGTAACACAAACACACATATGCTGAAAGAATCTCTGTGACTTAGAACAAAAATTCCAAATGGTAGCAGCAAAGCCACTAGCTCAATGTAATGGCAGCCTATTCTGATTATAAAGCCCCCTCACTACTTCCTATAATTCATCATGAGCTGACCAAGTCCACGTCTCTATGCATAGAAGAAGCAGTTCCTTGCCTGTTCCACAATTTCAATTTATGCATGGACATGTCTTTCTCTATTTATATTAAGTCTTTTGTTTAAGGCAAAGGCCTAAATCCTTCCTACTCTTCTCTAATCCCAGTAGACGAAGGCCAAGATTATAGCCACATATTTACAGAAACACAGCCCATCATCAATTGCCTGTATTCCAAGCAGATAGCAGAAGGGACCAAGATTCAAGTTTAGCATAGCAGGGTCCTAGAAGGCTAGAACCTCTGTAATTGTCACTACCATACATTTATTTTCATCACTGCCTTCGATAATCCAAAATAGTACTGTCTTAGAAATATTTGTCATCCATATGTACATCCATCCATCCACCTGTTTACTTTCTCTTTCATTCAAAGAGTATGTGTTGAGTACCTAATATGCAGGAGGCCCATGACAGACCCTGGGGATAGAAAGATGAATAACAATTCCTCTTAAAGAGCACTTAGACTGGAGAAAATGAACTGAAATGCCATTTTTTCACATTAACAATTCAAAGCAGTTCATAATAACTCAGATATTGGAGGTGGAGAGAGGAGAAGCAATCAAAAGGTACATAAAGCAAGTTCAGTGTATCCATTCAGCTTGTAGTTTTTATCGATAAAATAAGACAGCAAAAGAAATACAGCAGTGTATGATAAAATGCTCAATTAAATAAAATCAATATGAAAATACATGGTATAGACTTATATTCTTTGTCATCAGAAAACCTTTCATCTAATTTCTGGGTCCACCTGAAATAACCATTGGCAGTGGGAGAGGGAATGAGATTTCAAGAGTAGATAGGATGGCAGTCATATGCCTTAAGCTGGAAGCATGTGACAGTTGATCTAAGACTTCTCCTTGAGTTTGTTACTAGACAGCCTTAGCCAGGAATTTATATTCCATATTATATCAGCCCACCAAAAGCATATCAATATTTTGCTGGCAAATACCCTAAAGATATGAGTTTGAAATCTGAGCAGACACTTCTCTCCCACTTGAATTTTCTTTTGTGTTGTTAAATCAGCACCAGATAGCATGCATTCTTCATTTCCAGATATAATCTTGTCTTGGAATTGTCCTGATAATGCCTCGTTCCTTCCATTCTTACGTAGGCAGAATTCACTCAAAAGACATTGTGTTTGTTTGTTTGTTGGCGGCTTGCTTGTTTGCTTGCTTTGAGTGGTTGGGAAATCTGTTAAGAAGAATGTGAAGTCCGTCAAAGTAATTTTTTTAATAAAAAGGAACTTGAGAGAAAATTGTATGTTACTGTATATTTGAGAAATCTTGCCTGAGTGACTACTATGAAAAAAAGGTCTATGCAAGGCATTCAGGAGGACAATGAATAAGACGAGAAATATAAAGGTCGAGTATGAGTGACAACAGGGAAGCCTATTAATTATATAAATAGACAGCTACAGATCTGCTGTGATAAATTCCTGAAGGTCTCCTTTTCAAAAATTATACCTTCCTACATACAAAATGCTAATATATGACAGGACACCATTAAAGGTTTATTTCTTTTGGTAAATATTTAGTCATCTGATATCAAGTAAATGAGGGTCTACATTGTAAATGTGACTGATTTTGAAGCTGATGGTTTTTTGCTCCGATACCACATTTACTTAGCCAAAACCCAGTACATAAGAGCTCATATAATAATAAAGAATCAAATGGAAAAAGAATCCAGAATTAAGAGAAGTGGTAATCTCTCTCAAATAAACATAACAACAGCAATAAAAAACAAAATAAAATAAAACAAACATACCCAGTAGATATATACAAATACCTAAATTAGTTACATGTAAGAACACAAAATGCCATTGGCGGTAGAAGTTTCTTTAGGAAGTATTTTCACAGAAGATGGATCTGGAGCTTATTTTAAAGGGTTGGGGAAACACAAAATGGTGGAAGGCAATGCATGGGCTATACCCCATGGAGTTTTCTTTTAACACATGAGTACATTTAAAAATAGCCTCATGGACCACAAGCCCCAGGAACTGGCTGTTCATAACTAATTATCCAAAGACTTGAAGATGCCAAGCTGTGCAAAGTCAATTTGACTTTGCCTAGTACAGCCTGAAGCTACTTTAGTTAAACCTCAGTCATGGTGTTTCTAATGAAAGGGGCAAAATAGAATAAAAATTGCAAACCCAATTCAATATAAGTGAACAAAATTGTAAGAGGTAAAGGCACACAGCAGCCAATAATTAAGACTACCAGTACTATTGTTTCTCTAGAAGCCTGGACTGTAAAAGAGATTAACCGTCTTAATACTTAATTCAAAAATAAAACTCATTTGATTAGGACTCAAGCTTATAACTTACGCAAACTTACTCACAAAGAAAACATATCATAGAAAAACATATTAAATGTTCATTAAAAATAAAATTTTCAGTGAATTTATTTTTATAAAATTAAGACTTAGAAAAAAAATGTCCACAATATATTAGGAAGTGAATAATAAGGATGTAATAGGATCAGAAACATTGACATATCCTCATCAAGGCTAATTTGGCCACTGGCTCTAGTGAATGCCTATCCTGCCCATAGCAGAGACCAACACTTGAAGCCACCCTGATGGGACCATTTCCCTGTGGGACAAGCCAGCCCCCTGGTGGCAGACTGATTGCTGCATTTAGTCTTTCATCATGGAGGTGGCAACAACTTCTATTTTTTCCTTGTATAGACATGTATTCTGGATAAGCATCTGCCTTCCTTGCTCATAATCTTTCTACTGGTCTGTAGACTTCTAGAATATTTTACTTATCCTCAGGATATCCCCAGCAACATTGCTTCTGACAAAGGAACTCAGATCAAAAAAGAAGCATGACAATGAGCTCATGCCCAGAGAATTTACTGGTATTACCTACCATGTATCGCATCACACAGAAGCAGCTGAGCTGGCACAATGATGAAACAGCCTAGTAAAGTTTCAGATACAAGGCTAATGAGGATAAAAGACCCTGAAATATTAGCATAATATTTTAAAGAGTGGGTTACATGTTTGAATAAGCTATCAATATAATGGTGCTATTTTTCTGATAGCCAGAATACCTAAGTAGAGAAAACAAGGTTTGGAAATAGGAGTGACTACTGTCACTCTTTTACTTAATGAATGTGATATTGTGATTTAAAATAAGAAATATATGTCTTTGTCCCTGTTCTTGGCACAGAGCTCCTAATATTCTTGGAATTTCCCAAGTGATAAGAAGGATAAATATGGCTTGGTATTCCTTCTAAACCTCTTTCAACTACACCTGAGTTGATGTAAATAAGGTGACTTTTGATAATATTTAAGGATGGGGGCTGGTTTCTAGGAGAACTAATCTTGTGATTAGAAGATTGGAACTTTCAATCCCATGCC
Organism: Balaenoptera borealis; assembly: GCF_965194805.1. Lineage (NCBI taxonomy): Eukaryota > Metazoa > Chordata > Mammalia > Artiodactyla > Balaenopteridae > Balaenoptera > Balaenoptera borealis. Next base: position 16,309,949 of record NC_138866.1, on the reverse strand, counting down.
CTTGACTTCCAGGGATGGGAGAGGGACTGGAGTTGAATTAGTTGCCAATGGCCAATTGTTTAATTGATACTGCCTAAGTAATGAAACCTCCATAAAAACCCAAAGGGTGGGGTTTGGCAAGCTTTTGGATTGGTGAATTCATGAAGATGAGGTGAGAGTTGTTGGCTGAGAGAGAGCATGGGAACCAGACCCCTTCTTGTGTACCTTGCCATATGCACCTCTTCTATCTTGTTATTCTTGAACAATATCATTTTATAATAAGATGGTAATCTAGAAAATAAAATGTTTCTCTGAGTTCTGTGAGCCACTCTATCAAATTAATCGAACCTAAGGAGGGGGTCATGAGAACCTCCCATCTATAGCCACTCTATCAGAAGCACAGGTGACAATGTGGACTTGCAATTGGTGTCTGAATTTGGGGATGGGGAGCATTCCTGTAAGACTGAACCCTTAACCTGTGGGATCTGACACTATCTCCAGGTATCAGAATCAAGTAAAATTATAGGATACTCAGTCAGTTCCGCTGAGAATTGGAGAATTGCTTGGTGGTGTGGGAAAAAAAGCACATATCAAAATAATCCCCTCGCAAATTTTTATTTTCTTTTCTAGAAAATTTGGATTCTGTGTGTCAAACTCCCCTAGTTCTTAAGCGCAGAATGCTGCCAGCAGATGATACGTTTCCTTTGAGTTAAAAGATGAGATTGTCACCTGATAATTTTGGGTTTCTCATGCCACAGCACCAATAGGGCTTACTGTATTGGCTGTGGGATGGATCCTGTTTAGCAAGGGAAAACTGGGTTGTTACTACACTGTGTGGTTGGGAAAATATGTGTCTAGAGCCCAGGGGATTCTCTAAGGTGCCTCTTAGTATCCCCATGTCTCAAAATTAAAAGTTAGTGGAAAACTGGAGCAACCCAATAAACACGAATCCACATAAGATTTAGACACTCTAGGACTGATGGTTTGGCCATTCCACCAGGTAAAGAACCAAGACAAGTGGAGGTACTGGCTACGGACAAAGGCAATGTAGATATTTTACTGGATCTAGTATCCAGTAAAAAATACAAACACAGAGATTATAGACTTATGATTAGCTACAGAAATGATATAAATATGAAGATTATAGTAATTATACACATATACTCACTGTAATTGTCACAGAAATTGTGGAGGATGCCTCATATTGACTAGCACAGGTAATACAAAAATTTTCCCTTTTTCAGCTTTTTTGCTTATTATTTTATATAAGAATAGTTGGTTGATGATACTTATCTTCATAATTGAATGTTTACGGTAAAGAATATCCAAATAATTTTGTGACTGAACTAAAAGAGAAATTGAGTCACTTTTTGATTTTGTTCCTACCTTCTTTAGAGGGAAGGTGAGAGCATCTCCACATGTCCTAAGAGTCTTTCATCTTATTAAGGAGAGGAAGTCATTTCTATTTTGTTGTATGAAGAGTCAAATATGTATGGTGTGATGTGTACGTTTGCTGAGCAGCCACAAGGGCAGACAGTGTTGTTTTACTTACCTATTACCTTCTTTGATGTCCAAATTCACCTTTCTTGACTCTTTTATAAAACTAAGGCTAGAATTCTGTAAACTACATATACCAGACATGCTTGCAAACTGGCTTACTTTTAGATTCTACTAGCAGAAATCATTAGAGGAAAAACAGAAGATAGGAGAAGGGGAAAAAAAGGACTTCCTTGTTTATGTACACACGTATATACATATTTTGTGGTTACTGTTTCCATCAGTGATGCTCCATTAATGGCCGCTGGCTCCAATCCCCAGATTCTTCTGGTGCTGCCAAACCAGGCTCCCTGTGTCTCCCGGTCATACCAGAGAAAGCCAGATAGAGCTCCCTCCTCAAAACCCGATAGCATGCTCTGTAAGGCCCTCTCTTCAGCTCCTGAAATACCATCCGGAGACAAGTAGCATCCCCTGCCCAGAGGTCTGAGCACTATTCCAAGAAATTCTAGTCTAAACACATATGTCCTAGTAACTCCCAGTTGAGAGCAACATGTTCCCAGTTGAGGCAATGGGCTGATAAAGGAAGTTACCTAAATTAAACCACTCTTGAGACCTACCATTTAATTGTCAGTACAGACTTTTCCAGTCTTCTCATTCCTTGCTGCAATGACATCAAGAAAGCTTCATGTTCTGACAGCAGAGCTACAAGATTGAAGAAGCATAACTTTCTCAACCCCTTCCTAGTGGTCAGTTGTTCTAGAAAGTCACCTGGAAATTGGTGTGAATGAGATACAAACATTTTTTATGTTAAGCCACTGACATTTTGAAGTTGTTTGTTACTACAACATGATCTAGTCTCTCCTGATGAATGTAGAAATCAGCATCAAGACAAAGACAGGCTACCATGACAAACACTAAAATATGTAGCATTGGCACAGTGGACATAGAGAAGAAACTGAGAAGAAACTCAGGCTGGAACAATGGTGATCCATGTAACGCAATGGCAAAACATAATAAAAGTATTACCTGCAGCAAATTGAGAAGCAAATGTTTGAGGAACTTGCAGTTTTAGGGAAAGAGATTAGAAAATAGAACTTTACCAGTGTTTGTTATTTGCTGTCACGGTTTATCATATCAAATGGGAAATATATATGTGTATACATATATATATATATATATCCCAAGTATTTATCATATGTAAAAGTCTAAGAAATAAAAACTGAAGATATAAATATGAATGAAATATAACCTTTGCCATCCACAAGCTCTCATTTGGGTCTATCTGTCCAATCTCTCATCTGCAGTCATCTTTCCTGAGCTTCATACTATGGTAAGAACATAAGTACCAGCCACAGACAGATGAGTTCTCCCTCATAAATTTTACTAGAAACTCACAAAAGCTTGCTCTGTGCTGCCTACTCTTGCACCTCTAATATTGCCCATGTCCTGAATATACCACCCTTCTGCCCAGTATATCTGCCCTTGAGTACCCCATTTGGGTAGATCATTGTACTATACTCTCTGAGTCAGCAGCCACGTTTCCCCACGCAGCTCCCAGCTAGGTAGACTTCATTACTTTGGGCAACTTCCAGAAAATCCAGACCTCTGAGTAACATACCTTTGGCCAACTCCCCTGGCCTTCTGTTAGAGGGAATTTTTAAAAAGAGAACATGGTCATACTTCTCACACAAATATAAAATGAATGTGTGTCAAAGAGTTTATATAACTCACTAATTAATGAGGACACTGGTTAAGATGCTACAACCCATCCAAATGAGGATTTGACTTAGAGGGTTTTATATTGTCGACCAGAAATGATCCTTTTGCATTTCTATGAGTAGGAATTATTTGCAGAGCTATGGACAGCAAATATTTGCATTACTATCAGTTTTCTACTAGTTACCTTTTATCTCTACAGAGTGGTAAAATAACCTAGTCACACAATCAAAGGCAAAGACAGCTGTAGAATCAGATAATTCCAGCCCTGTCTACTAGACAATGCCCAGGATTCAACCGAAGAGAGATCTAGTAATCTCCTTTGCCCATTTCAAAGTCTTCCACATTTTTTCCTGATGCACAATTAAATAAACTCATGCCTCAACAAGTAACCTCCCCCACAAAAGGAAATAAAAATTCAGATATAGTGAAAGAGTCTTACATACAAACAAATATTTGAACATTGTTTACCTAGAAGAGGAGTTTTATATTCCACATGTAAACATATCTTTGAGTTGGATTTACTAGTATTTTAGCAGGAAACAATTATTCTCTTCCACTACAACCTCTTTTAATTCACTTTTTCAATTTGTTCTTCCTAACTATGGATGTAAGCTTTCCCAGTGACTGTCAGGCAATTCATGAATACTCTCTTTGCCCCTGGTAATAAAATCTAGTTTCAGGCATCATGAAACCTCTAAATATCATCAAAATTAAAATTTCTTCCCTTCCTCTTGTCAGGCCTGATTTTGACTTGGAGATCTTCAGAAGAGGAAGGGGATATGATCAGTTTTACCTCCATTCTCTGCTCCTCCTATTGTATTCAGTGGGTGATGCTTTGGGTCTCACATGTTGAAGGCAAGGAAGCTAAAGGGAAGGAGAGGTATAACTGATTAATAAGAATTGGAATCAGGTATTGGAGCCTTATGGGCATGGTGTGTTGCAATTTTGCATCCTGTGATGAGGGTTTTGTCACTTCCACCTGGCCTCTTTTGGCTTCTCCAGTTCTTGGTTTCCAGAAGTTTTCCCTTCTTTTAGAGTCCTTCTAATTCCTAGTTGTTATTCTAGGGAAAAGTCCCTATCAAGAGACAATGGGGGCTTCCCTGGTGGCGCAGTGGTTGAGAATCTGCCTGCCAATGCAGGGGACACGGGTTCGAGCCCTGGTCTGGGAAGATCCCACATGCCGCGGAGCAACTAGACCCGTGAGCCACAACTACTGAGCCTGCGCGTCTGGAGCCTGTGCTCCGCAACGAGAGAGGCCGCGATAGTGAGAGGCCCACGCACCGCGATGAAGAGTGGCCCCCGCTTGCCGCAACTAGAGAAAGCCCTCGCACAGAAACGAAGACCCAACACAGCCAAAAATAAATAATAAATTAAAAAAAAAAAAAAAAAAAGAGACAATGGAACCCTTTTCTGTGATGGCCACATCTACCTTGCTGGAGACCAGTGCAATATTCGGAATGTTAGTGCCATTCTCAATGCAAGCTCTTCTCTCAGCTTTGCTTCCAAATGGGGTGTTTAGCCACACCTTCCTACCATTAAACTTTTCAGATAAAAGTTAGATGTCAGGTTCTCTGTCCTTCAAACTCCAGGGAAAGCATGTCAAGCATTTAATTCTTCTAAAATCCACACTTACTTGACTTGAAATGGCAAAGAGAAAATAGCAACCATAATTTTCTGCAAACTTGCCATGAAGGATACTCACTCTGCAACCTCCTCAGTCTCTGCCAATGCATTTGTAATATTTGCTTAAACTGCCGGGTTGTGAATGAGGGGCCAAGGTAGAAGGAACTAGTTTGCAGTCAACTCCATTGCAAGTCTTGAATAGATGATCTAGGTAATCTTATTTTAAGATAAGTGTGTACCTTGCACCAACTATTTTGTTCTTGGCTGTTGGAGTGTTTGTTAAAATTCCAACACAACAAGAAGAGTTACATCTCACATCTTGTTACATATATTATCCAAAAATGAAGACCGGTGGTGTGTGTTAGGCAGCTGTATTTGTGCTCAATATAAGGTGAGCTATTTTTAAGAATGAAAGCTAACCAAATATGATGTGAACTTCCTCATGAGATGATGGGTCTCCTGTAACTTGTAATGTTTAAGCAAACACAAGATGGCCATTTATTCGAATGTCATTAGTCGCTTATTGAATAAAATGATCCCCCAGTCCTATATCTTATGAGTATTGGGGTTAGATGGCATTTTCCAATGCATAGAACCAACATTGTTTTATTTTATTTTTGCATATTTGGAAAAAAGGTCTTGTGAAAGCAAATGTCAGCTAATATGTACTGTTCATTCATTCACTCACTCAACAAATATTTTTTGAGGGCCTAATATGTGTTAGGCACTCTGCTAGGCGCTGAGGAAATTGAGAAGAAAGACATTGTCCCTGTGATCTTAGAACTGATAGTGGCAGAATGAGGAAAAGAACCAAACATACCTTGGGTATTTCCATTCCACAGCACTATCTTATCTTGCCTACTTAAAGTTCCTCATTTGAAATGGACCATAAACCAAAATAATTTTTTCCATAGATAATTTAAAATGACAAATCACTGGCAATTTAATGTAAATCAAGTTAGTATCAGTAATTAATTCACACGTGTCACATTTTATATACGAGACTGTAATTCACTTATTACATGTTGTCACATTTCAAAGAGCTTCCTGAACATGCAGTTTCCACTGAACTGCATCCCGCATTTATGGAAGTGTTCTTTTTCCAATCCTGGGGAAAACAGAAGGTACAGCAACATAAATTTAGACTGAACCACTCAGGACACAGCATGCTAAACCCTATGCACTTTCTATTTGCAAAGTATTCAAATGCCTTTACAAGGAAAGTCAGCTAGGAAGGAAAGACTACCTGCAGAATTAAGAGTGAGAGTGTAGCTGTGCATTTTTCTTTCAGATGGTTAACTGAAAATCAATTTCCTATTTTAAAAGCAGACCCATCAAAGGCAAGTGTCCAATTTTAAGCTAAGTTCTACAATATGCTTTTCAATAAAATGTCTTTCTGCCTCTTTCCCTTTTCTGATTTCAATGTCCTGTTACATATTTCCGAAAGCTCGCCTTTCAAACTTGGTGTATGCTATGATTGTATGGAATGAAAAGCTCCGAAAGGCCACAAAGAAAAGTGTCACTTGCCTCCATCTCTGAGGAGAGGACACTTTGAATTAAGACTGCTTCCACCTGCGAAGCCTGATTGAGCCTGAATTGATAATGCCCACATGTTGTGGGTTTTCTCACTTTATTTCCCTTTACATTCTTTTTCATTCCAGGCTGTATTGTGGGCCATTATCCAATTTTCATAGCTGCATGAGTGATTACTAAAATGCTATGAAAGAAAAACTAAATTCTTAAAAAGAGGCATTCATCGAAGGCTCCTAGGAATCATACGCCAATATTCTTCTCTGATTATTGGGATTCAAAGGGGAACGTTGGAAACATCCAAAGGAATTTAACTTTACCTCACAAAGGTTTTTAAATGCTTAGAGTTCTTTCTTGAGACTGAGGGGTTTCCATTTAGTTTTATGTCTTCACTGTTGTATGTCTTTACTTCTATCTCCAATGTGGTCTGGTAAAACATGACAAACATAGGTAAGTTTTTACTCAAATTAACTGCTCTTTCTCCAAAACCCATACCTAGACCTTACCTCTACAAAGCACATTGCCCTTTGCCCTAAGGAAATGTAAAGGGTGGGTTTTAAGCAGACTGTGCTTCAACAACCTGCCAGTAGTAAGCACAGCATTAACAAAAAATGCAAGCGTCTAGAAAGAGGCAGTGCAGAAAATGGAAATGCATCCTGTATAGAAGTCGTGAGGACTGTAATTACTGATGTTCTGGCAGAACTAGCAGGTTGGGTCAGGTAAACAATACACGATTGCAATACACGATACTCCTTGAACACCTACAGTTTGCCAGATACAGGTATAGGCTGTGGGCATAGAAAAGTGAATCAGATACACGTCTTTCCCTATTCAAAACTATTATATAATATGTCACGTGCTATAAAGAAGCGGGCATAAAATATTATAGAAAAAAATGGACTTTAAGGTATTGTGAAAGACAACCCAAATGTCTATCAACCTTTAACTGGACAAACAAAATGTGAAATATCTACCCAATGGGATAATATTCAGTGATAAAAAGGAATAAAGTACTGATATGTACCTCAACATGGATGAACCTCAAAAAAAAAAACACTGTTGGGCTTCCCTGGTGGCGCAGTGGTTGAGAATCTGCCTGCCAATGCAGGCGACATGGGTTCGAGCCCTGGTCTGGGAAGATCCCACATGCTGCGGAACAACCAGGCCCGTGAGCCACAACTACTGAGCCTGAGCGTCTGGAGCTTGTGCTCCGCAACAAGAGAGGCCGCGACAGTGAGAGGCCCGCGTACCGCGATGAAGAGTGGCCCCCGCTCGCCGCAACTAGAGAAAGCCCTCGCACAGAAACGAAGACCCAACACAGCCAAAAATAAATATAAATAAATAAATAAATAAAAATTAAAAAAAAAAAAACAAAAAAACACTGTTGTAAGCGAAAGAAGCCAGACAGGAAAGACCACGTGTTGTATAATTTCACGTACATGCAATGTCCAGAAAAGGTAAACTGACAGGAACAGGAAGTAGATTGCTGGTTGTCTGGGGCTGAGGCTGGGAATGGGGATTATCTGTAATCAACCATGAGGGATCATATTGGGATGATGGGAATGGTCTAAAACTAGTTTACAGTGATCATTGCACAACTTGGTAAATTTACTAAAAGTCACTGACTTGTACACTTAAATATTCAATTTTATGGTATATAAATTCCATGTCAGTAAAGCTGTTGTAAAATAAATTTTCACCTGAGGCAGGGGGAAGATAAAGAAGACAGACGAAGGAAGAACTTTGAGAGGCTACTTTCATTATTTTCCTAGTGCTGCTGGAACAGATTACCACAAATGTGGTTTCGTAAAACAACACAAATTTATTCACTTCCAGTGCTGGTGCTCAGAATCTGAAATCAGTTTCACTGGCCTAAAGTCAAGATATTGGCATGGCTGAGTCCCTCTGGAGGCCCTGAGGGGAGAATCTGTTTCCTTGCCTTTCTCAGCTTCTAGTGACTTTAGCATGTGGCCCCTAAATCCTTCCTCGAATTGCATCACTCCAATATCTGTTTCCATCATTACATCTTCTTCTCTGTGACTTCTCCTACATCATTCTTATCAGGACAGTTTTAATCACATTAGAACCACCTGGAGTAATCTCCTCATTCCAAAATCCTTGACTTAATCACTTCCCCAAAGTCCCTTTTGCCATATCCGGTAACATTTCCAGGTTCTGGAGATTAAGATGTAAATATATGTGAGGATCCATTATTCAGCCCAATATAAGGCCCATTTTTTCCAGAAGATAGAAATTTTGAATTGGGATATTGAAGAATGTATGCTTTTCAGGTAGAAAAATTGAGGAAATTCATTCCAAGTAGATAGAATGTTGTCAGGAAAGGGATAGAGAGAGAAACCTGCATATAATCTGTGAAATCAGACAACAACAGTTGGATTTAGCTATGGAAAAACAGATAACAATTCTAATTGCTCTCATTTCACATTTATGGTTGGATTTTTTTTCCAGCGTGTACACTTCGTTTTACTTTATCATCATCTGTTCCCCAGTTAACTGGTTAGATTGGGATTCAAATATGCTACAATATTCTCCAACCTTTAAATATTCTTCCTTGAGTACACAACCTACTTCAGCTACAGCCCAGATGCTTTGCTTCCTTATTATTTTCACAAGCCTTTCAACAGTTTCTACACTCACTTTTTCTCTTCCTCTCTTACCAATATATTTGAAATTCATACCATTTTGGATTTTGCCCTCACCACTCCACTATAACTGCTCTACAAACTCAGCAATGACCTCCACATTGCCAAATCCAATGGTCCATTCTCATTCTCATCTTACATGACCCATCAGCTGTAATTGACTTAGCTGATCATCCTCTTTTCAAAGACTACATCTTCTCCTGGTTTCCAGAACAATATTGCCCCTTGCAGGTCTACTACATAATTGTATCCTTCATTTCTTCCTTATCTCCAAATATAGGTATTTCAATTATTTGAACTTTGTCTTGTTTCTCCCTATGCTCACTTTCTAGATTATCTCATCCACCTCATGTTCCTAAATACCATTTTTACTATGATGACTGCATTTATAATTTTATGGCTCCCATTTTTATATCTATAGCCTCTACTTCTCTCCTGAAAAACAAACTTGTAATTCAACAGCCTACCTGACCTCTCTATTTGGATGTCTAATAGGCATCTCAAACTTTATGTATTTCAACCAGAATTCTAGATTCCTCTTGCTCCAAATTGGCCCCTCTACCAATCTTCCTCTTCTTAATGTTATCACCATCTATTCAGTTTCTTAGGCCAAATTCCAGCATTGTCTTTAATTTCTCTAATTCTCACACTTCACATCCGATCCATCATTAAGTCCTCCAGGTTATACCTTCAAAATATGCATATAGCTTGATTACTTTTTTTAAATTTTATTTTATATTGGAGTATAGTTGATTAACAATATTGTGTTAGTTTCAGGTGTACAGCAAAGTGATTCAGTTATACATATACATGTATCTATTCTTTTTCAAATTCTTTTCCCATTTAGGTTATTGCAGAATATTGAGCAGGGTTCCGTGTGCTATACATTAGGTCCTTGTTGGTTATCTATTTTAAATATAGCAGTGTGATCCCTTATTAATACCATCATTTCTACAACCCTTGTTCAAGTAACAATTTATTATCTATTTCCTCAATTACAACAGCCTTGTATTTGATCTACTTGTTTCTACTCTTGATCTTCTTCATTTTATTTTTCACCAAGCAACAAGAATTATCATTTATACATAAGTCAGATAATGCTATATACTTGCTCAGAATTCTTCCTAGGCAGCTGTCACAATGGTCCCCAACAACCTCACACCCTGGTCTTCGCCTTTGTAGGATTCCCTCTCATGTTGCATCACGGTCTGGTTCATGTGACCATTAGAATATGGCTGATGGTATGTCACTTCTAAAATAACATTATAAAAGACTGTGGTTTCTGCTTGGGTTCCTCTCTCTCTCTCTTTCTCTCTCTCTCTCCTCCTACTCCCAGCTTCCCTTCTCCTTCTCTCTCACATCACCCATCTTGGGGGAGCCATGTCATAGGCCGATGTTAAGGAACATCTCCATCTATGGAGAGGCACAAATGTTAAGGAACCAAAGTCTTCTGTTAACAACCATGTGAGTTCAGAAACTGATCCTCCAGACACAGTTAAGTCTCAGATGACTGCAACATTGGCTGAAACTTTGATTGCTGCCACCTGAGAGACCCTGATCCAAAACCATCTAACTAACTGTCCTAATTCATGACTCAAATGTGAGATTCCAAAAAAAGTACTTACTGTTTTAAGCTTTTTAAGCTGCTATATTTGGAGCAATGTATTATGCATCTGTAGATAACTAATTTCTATAGTAAATGGGAAAATAATGACTTTAGATTATCTATTTGGAAAATAAAATTAAAAGGTGAGATGTATTTGTCATCTGAGGTTTTCCATCTCTGATGGCTTTTTGTTAATTTTGGAGAACTTGAACTCACTCTTGAATTAATGACTGAAATAAAAGCCATTTAGGAGACCTCTATCTCAAGACTATTTAAAAACCAGCCATGGAATAATTGTCTATTTATTTAGTTTGGTGGCTCAGTCCGATAAATGAAGTGTATAGTTAAGAAGGGTAAGGCAGAATAGAGAAATATGAAGCCACTTTTTGTTATTAGCAGCAAGGCAAGAAGAGTGAGTCTGTGGCCACTCATTTACTCATTTATTCCTTCTTTCTGTTAACAGATGTGTATCGCACAGCTATTTTGGGGCAGACACTGAGGGTCTAGCAGTTAACAAGGCATAATCCATACCCTCAAGGCAGAAAGATATAGGAAGACAAGCAATTTCAAAACATCACAGTAAATACATGCCACAGTGAATTACTCAATAAAAAGACCAGCTTTCATCAGGGTCACAGCAATATAGGGACATGAATTTTTTAAATTGTGTAGCTGATGTTTCAACATAAGCAACACATAATCATACTGGGAAAAATCAACACTTTTTTAGATTTCCATACACTTACTGTATGATTCAACGTCATTTTCATTTCTTAAATTACACATGCTGGGCTAGCATGGAACTGTATACTTTTTAGTGCTTGGAGCTTCTAAGATCCAAATCCAGCAATAAGTATGTGATAAGAATAACTACATGTTGCATGGAGCATGTAGGAGAGGTGTGTAATCATTCTAAACAGGCCACTGTTATGAGGTAAACAGAAGTTACGTTGTTCTAAGGAAAAGAGAGCAGCCAGTCAAGAATTTGTAAAAGGGCATTCTAGGAAATGCAGCATTGGCAAGCAAAAGAAAGATGGGGATAGTCAGAAGCTTATAATATCTGGGCAGTAATAAAACAGTAATATTGACAGGTGAGACCTGAGATGCACAAGATAAATGAACAAGACTGTATGCTATGCTTTGAGGAAGTTGCATTTTATCCTGAGACCAATGCAGAACCTTTGCAGTAAGAGAGCAACAGGATTAGATTTGTGTTTTTGGGAAAATGACACCTGCTACACTGTTCAAAGACGGTACTGGGGACACAGATGGTGATGGAAAGCAGTTATGTTGCAATAATCTGGGAGACTAAATATGATGGTTATCTTGTCTAGAGGAGTAACGTTGAGGATGGAGAAAAATGGATAGATTCAATGGATATTGAATATCTCTAAAGAAGAGCAGTTGGTGATTTAGTACAGGTGATGTGGAGAGAGTGGCTCAGGAGTCATGAATAATATCCAAGTTTCTCCCACAACTTGGAAAGTGTTTACACTCTCTGCTGGGATAGGGAACACAGGAGGGAGAAAATCGCATTATTATGTAGACTTTCCAAGTTACCCATTCAAATCATATGAGAGCTATCATCACACCAGTGATTTTCAAAGTGTGAGGCCCAGAATCATAGAACTGCCTTAGCAGTCTACACTGGGAGGGGGCCAGGAAGGAATAGAAAGACACAACAAAGAGGCCATTGCATGCTTCACAAGATGTCCTCTTCAGTGTCTTTGAGAAAAGCTATGCTTATTTTTAGTTTTTTATTAGTTTGTCATGCATACATTATATATGTATATGTATGTATATATATATATATATGTCAGTATTAAGGTATAGTGATGAAATGAATGTCATACAAGTAACACTTTTCTGTAGAACTAGAATGTTACCAATTACTTTCATGTGTACCTACTTGACTGCTACTTCCTTATCCCATCCCTTTTCATTTTCCTGGAAGATGAAGACTTATCCAGAATCTGTCATTCACTTGTTTTATGTTCATAGTGTTTCCATACACATCCCATGGCAGACTTGTTTTGAGACTTATAAAACTAGTATCATACTCTATGCAATCTAAAAACTACTTATTTCCTTCATTATAATTCTAGTTGTTATCTGTGAATTTGTATCCACCCCAACTTCATTCATTTTCTCTGCTGTGTATTATTCTGTTGTGTTAATATACTGAACTTTGTGTATCCACTCCCCAGGAGTTGTTTCCATTATATTGCTTTTATGAAAAATCCTCTTACGAGCAATCTTTGACTTGGCTCTAGATGCTCAAAACAAGGGTTTCTACACCTACACATGGATTCAAAGGATATACAGATTGATTTACGAATTTTCAACTTTGCAAGGTAGTAAAAAATTATTTTCCAAAGTTGTTACACTAAATCTTAATCTTTCTGGCATTGTTTAAGTGTTCCCTTCCTTGCCAGTTCTTGGTACTTTGAGATTTCTTTGCGTCCACGTGCAATTGCTGGGTGGTGGCAGTTACATCAGGCAGGCTGAGACAAATGCTGGCTTGTACCCATCTGCTGTTTCACTCCAAATGGTGCCTTGTGCTGTGGTTTCTGCCACTGTTACTGTGGGATCTGGAGTCTCCAAGTAGCTGCCTAGAAGAGCCAGGTAACAACCAATCTGTGCAGGGAGTTAATGCTGCATGGAACAATCTTTGACCACTGAGAGACAGGAGATGGGAAAAAACCTGCCAGTGGGAAGCAGCCGCATAACACAGGGAGATCAGCTAGGTGTTTTGTGACCACCTAGAGGGGTGAGATAGGGAGGATAGGGAGGGAGGGAGGGAGACACAAGAGGGAGGGGATATGGGGATATATATATATATGTATAGCTGATTCACTTTGTTATAAAGCAGAAACTAACACACCATTGTAAAGTAATTATACTCCAATAAAGACGTTAAAAAAAAAGTTTTCATTTTTCCCAACTCCAAGAATTGTTCTAGAATCCAGTATTTTTAGTCAACCAACTACATTTATTCAACCTCTGTGGATTTACTCCCATTACCAAATATTAGTTGTATGATTATTATTACTATTAATTATTATTATTATTTTCTTACATGTCTTCACTTCTTCCCTGCCACTAATCTATTAGCCCCTCCCACTTGTTTATCTGGGATTATATCCACTAAGAAAGCATTAGCACATCATTGTATTTAGGAAACTCAGTCTAAGCAATGAGTAATCTTATTTTTTCATGACTATTCCTGGGGTTTTCTCTTTCATATAACTTTAACAATCAGCTTGTCCTCAAAAACCATGATTGTATTGTTATTGGAATTACATGAAACTTATGAATTAATTGGAGGAGAAATGGCAATTACATCAGTCCATGTTTATAAATGATCATGGTATAGCTCTCATTTGTTTAGGTCACTTTTAGCTTTTTCAGTGAATTTGCTGCAACTAAACATCTTTTGTTAGTTTTCTTAGGCACTTTAATTGTTTTTGTTATTGTACAGACTATTCTTCATGAATTACCTTTTCTACATATTTGTTGCTAGTGTATAGAAATGCATTTTATTTTTGCATATTGACCTAATATTCAGTCACTACTCTAAACTATTTTCTTATTTATCACCTTTATAGTGTATTTTTCTATGTAGGCAGTGTTATTATCTATAAATAACAACATTAGAATTCATTGGTAAAACTCATCTGGATATTGTTTTCATCATCGACAGGTTTTTGAATATTGGTTAATATTTTTGATAGTTATAGAAATATCCAGACATTCTTCTTTTTCCTGATTTAATTTACATATACTACATTTTTCTAGTGGCAATAAATTAGAAAATTTATTGGTCACCAAGAGACATATTCGGATTTCTAAACAATATAATATTAAGGGGGAAAATCTGGAAAATATGCTGAACATCACAGCAACATTTCAACATAATCCTCTGTAATTGCTAATCACATTAATTCATAAGTAATCATTAATGTATTCAGCCAACCATATATATCAGTCATTGATTATAAGCATTGCATGTATTATAATATGATACATTAAAAACTCAACCTTAAAGAGATTACAGTTCAATTTCAAAAAGGTAAGAAATGAACTTAAAATAACTAAAACTCCATGCTCCATGATCCTTAGTGGCATAGAGAAAGTAGTGTGAGCACTGGGAGGAAAGATGGATAACTGTCCGATGAGGGGTTTGGGAACTCTTTGACCTGGATTTCCTACGGTACTCACACATTGTCCAGGTTTAACAATTTCATTAACATCACTTCTATGCTATGATGAATATTCATGGCCAGGATTGTAACAACAGTACCATGGAAGTGAAGTTCCCTGGCCTCTCTGGGCTAAGGAAGTGTGTGGAGATGGGCCAGCAAGAAGTGCAGCCAAGCAGCTACCATAAAACAAGCTGGCTTGAGTCAAATGTGAGCAGGGCTGGTTGAAGCATTTTAAGGAAATGATTAAACAATAAAAAATTATCTGCCAACTCCTAAAAGAGCAGTTTGATGCTTAGACAGTAGTTATTTTGAATAAGGACATAGAAACTGGCAAATAATAGCAAAACTGATTTGTTGCTATGATACAGGTACCTGTTAGATATTTTATAAATAACATTTTATTTAGATAGAAAGGAGGTAGATATTATCACCTCATTTTTCTAAACGGATGTATCAGACGTGTTTGTCAGTGCCAGCCCAGGAAGCCAAGTCTGTTAACTTAAACAGCAAAGCAGTTGGCAAGAAAGCTGGAGAACTTACACCAAAAAGTGGACAGAAATCAAGGAAGTCTAGACACAAGACCCAAAGCAAAGATTACCCCACAGGGTAGGTGATACCCCTTTGTTCAACACTCCTGCCCCTAAGCTCTGGACAATCACTCCAGCTGCCTCCTGAACACTATGCAATGAATTAATTATTAACTGTTCCTTCATCTTGCTGGCATCCAGTGAAGACCCAGAGCTGTAGATGAGAGTATTTGATAATCCATGCCCTGACTGCTGGCAGGAGTCAGGAGGAAGAGAGCATCTGCTCTTCTCAGGTCTCCAATAGAAAGAGTTTCATGCCTCCCACGCGGACTCTCAGAATTGGATATTCTCCCCAAATTAGAGAAGATTTCAGATGTTCATGAGCATGGAATCAGGCTTCATTTTCAAGATGGCCGAGCTAATGAGCAGAGATGTTTTTCAGGCTCAGGTCTTGTCTGAATCAAAACCCCATAATCTTTACTCTACATGGAACTGACTCAGTGGCAATAAATTGTACAGTAAAGTTTTGTTATAGAAAGTGCATAATTTTTACAGCAATATATTGAGAATAGTTCCCCCATTGAGAACCTATCCTGTACAAGAAGATGCTAAGCAGGACAGAGTAGGGGATTACAGTCTTATATTCTTAGATTTTATGGTCTAATTAGAGATCATGTTAAAAAAAAAATGTACTCGTTAACAAGTTCAGTGCTGAAAGAGCTATGGTCATTCAAGGTTGGGAGATAAGAGTGTGGGCTGGGATGTTCCAGAAAACTACAGGAAGGATGGCTGGGATTCAGATATGCAGGGGATGACATTTCAGGCAAGGGGGGATTTGCTTCTGCAACAGTATATGTAGGCACAAATCCATCAGATTGTAATGCAAAATTTTTTGGATTAAATTCATGATGTCATTAAGGAAACAAAAAAGTTAATCATTGTAGCCACTGGACTTTAACTATAAATCAAAATCCAGTCATAAGGATAAGACACAGGATTGTGGGGGGTCAGGAAGTAACTGCCAGGTATTTCAATTTGAAGGAATCCTTTTTCTGGAGGAAAGAGCAAGAATTGAATACAAGCCTGCAGTGATTAGGAAATAGACATGGAGAAAACGGGAATGGAGAGCCGTACCTCCAGCCAAGATGTGTTTGCAAGGAGGTTATCAACCCAGAGAGCAGACTGCTGGCTGACAAAGAGTATGGACGGCTTTGGGCAAAAGTCACTAGTGACAGGTCGGAAATACAAACACATCCAAACCCTGTGTTTTGTTGCTTCGGGTAGGGTTCCATTTACTCTGGCTTTGACCTTATGAAAACATTGTGAGTGGCCTTGGAGCAAAAAGAGTAGTGTTGCCTTCTGAAGTAAAGCCAAGAATAATGCTTCAATAAAGAATTGTAAAGCAAACTCTCAACCAATACTGCATTCTAGAGATGTGTCAGTCAGTCCTGCTCACATCAGGTGGTCACCTGGTAAAGTACATGTCTGGTTGGACCAAAGACACTGACATGAGTATTGAAGCCCCAATGTCTTCTATAAGGAATGCCTTCACTTCTTTATAATTAACTTAACATAAATATCCTCACTTATTGGAAGTCCTTTGCTGGTGAGTTGCACAATTACAATCATGCATGAAGGATCCAAAGGGATCTTAGAAATCTGGCTTCTAGCTACTTAATCTGTTTTTTTTCCCGCTTTTTGAGAAAATGGAATCTCATTACACATGCAAATGAATATCAGAAGTTGTTTTACTGCTTATGTAACATAGTGAGTATTGCTATCCAAGGAGGGACTCCATTTTTCAACATCACACGGTACACTGTTTCAGATATATTGAGTGACTGGTATTATTTATTGCATAGATATTTGAATGATTAGATGATTACACGAGTGAATGTAGAATTAAGAGTGATATAATGATGCACAGAATCAAGGGATTTTCTTTGGGCTATGAATCAAATAACCGAAATGCAAACATGAAGATGATCTTGTCTGACTCGTGCCAGCTGTAATTAATATTTATTAGGTAAGGAGTAGAGTCTCTGGCTGGGAATTTAAATTAACAAGCAGATGGTTTCTCTAATGTTGAAAGTGTAGGTTGGAATTTTCTGGCCCAGTTAACATCAATCAGCTCCATACCTCCATATTCTACTTGCACTGTTCACACAAAATTGTGATATTTTGGCTACAAGCAGTACCTGGAGGGGCAGATGGTTTAGGGCAAAGTTATTCTGTTTCTGGGAAAGACAACTTGAAATGCTTTATCACAGCCTGGGGACAGTTCTTTGTTCATTGCTACCCTGACAGGTAGGAAATCAACGCTGTAAAAATGAATTTAAGGGCATCACTATTTTATTCAGTATGATAAAATAATTGTAGTAAGCTAAAAAACATTCAATAAGTTTCAGTATGTTCATGAAAATCTGCTAGGAAACCTAATGCATTTTACTCCATTTTCAATCTAGAAAAAAAAAAGTCTGATTATTTCTAAAGTCTTATTGCAACTCTCTTTTGATTGTATTATGGATGTAAAATGCCTTGCACGTGATGATTGGAATGTAGTAAACGCTCAGTAAATGTTACTTTCCTTCCTTCCCGTAACACTTAAAAATTACAGTTTGCTTACAAATTTTAATAGTTATTTATGAAGCACTCAATTTATTTCAGACATTGTATGAGTGCTTTGCAGGCATTATTTTGGTTAATATTCGTCCTGTCCATGTGAGGTAGGGGCTAGGATTATCCCCATTTTCTAGTTTAGAGAAGTCAGTCACTCATCAAGGGTCATAACTAGCGATCCAGGTCTGTCTTATCTCGAAATCTAAGCTAGTAGGTATTTTACTACCAAATTAAATATGTTCACCACTTTAAAAGAATTGGTACGTTTAAAGCCCTGATTACAAGAATTCTATTGTGATTTATATGTGTTTGTGTAAAGTGCTTTATATTTTTAGTGATGAACTCCATAAGAGTGAGAACTGTTTTTTTCTTACATCCTCATATCTTCCCCAAAGCCTGAGGTAGAGTTCGTGCTTGATAGATATTTGGTGAGTTAGTGAGTGAATGATTCCAGAAGAAATACATGACAAGAACTGCTGATGAGTACTCAGTCTCTCCCTATTCTTCAGGCTGAAGCTGTGTGGTCACCTGTCATAGACGATTTAGAAAGAATTACTAAATCATCGGAAAAATTGTCCTGGATGAGGATGTAAGCAATTTGTGCAAATGAAATTATTTTCAACTTGTTTCTATGGGTGTCAAGAAATTTAGAATATTATTTATGTTACCCCCAAGAAACTTTTCCTTACCTTAAAAAGTATGAATCTGAATCTAAAAGAGAAAAACAAAAGGATCCATGCTATCCCCTCATCACCACCTTCAAACTTCACAGAATCCTTTATTGTTCCGAAAGCTTTGCTCCAATAATGTATAACCTCCTACCCAGTTGTCTTAGTTCTTTTGGGCTGCTATAACACAATACCACAGACTCGTGGCTTATAAACAACAGAAGTCCAAGATCAGGGTGCCAGAATGCTCAGATTCCCGTAAAAGCTCTCTTGTGGGTTATAGATTGCTAACTTCTCACTTTGTGCTCATGTGGTGGGAGGGGCTGGAGTGTGGCGGGGCCTCTTTTATGAGACGCTAACCCCATTCATGAGGGTCCATACTCATAACCTAATCCCCTCCCCAAAGCCCCAGCTCTTAATACAGCACATGGGGGATTAGGATTCCAACATATGAATTTTGAGGGGACACAAACATTCAGACCATAGTGCCTGTCCTGAGAAGTGACACTCCCATGGCCATTGTTTCTAACTAAATTGTGTGAACAAAGTGTATTGGAACAATCTCAGGGTGTTTGTTAGAAAAGGCAGGTTTCCCGAGGCTTCACCTCAGACCTATTAAAGCAGAATATTTGGTTGTGAGGCTCAGAAAAATCATGTTTTATCCTATTTCTGTGTTGGGATATCACGATAGTCTGAAAATTGCTGTACCTAGACTGTCAGAGATAAGAATAAAACCCCAGGTCCTATTATCCCCCCCTCTACAATACACATACACACAAACATGTACTAATATCTGTCCTCCCTCAGTGTATTAGTCAGGGTTCTCCAGAGAAACAGAACCAAGAGAATGTGTGTATAGAGAGAAAGAGGAAGAGAAAAACAGAGAGAGATTTATTTTAAGGAATTGACTCATGCAATTGTGGGGACTGGCAAGTCCAAAATCTTCAGGGCAGACCAGCAGGCTGGATATCCAGAGAAGAGCTGACATTGCAGCTGAAGTCCAAAGGCAGGCTGTAGACAGAATTCCCTCTTCCTCAGGGAAAGTCAGTCTTTTTCTAAGGGCCTTCAACTGATTGGATGAGGCCCACCCACATTAGAGAGGATAATCTGCTTTACTCAAAGTGTACTGATGTAAACATTAATATCATTCAAAAACTATCTTCACAGTGACATCTAGATTGTGACCAAATATCTAGCTATGGTGGCTTAGCCAAGCTGATACGTAAAATTAACCATGATTCTCAGCAATAGCACATGAGAATGCTCATAGGGTTTTATTCATCATAAGATCTCAGAGAATAAATGATTCTGGACAGAAAGCTCACAGACTCACAGTTTCATAGTGACATTTTAAGCACAAAGTAATGCCAGAGATTTAATGTGTGTAGTTCCATTTATCTTAATTGAAAAATGACCAGATGAATCCAAAGAGAAA
Source organism: Balaenoptera borealis (assembly GCF_965194805.1). Taxonomy (NCBI): domain Eukaryota; kingdom Metazoa; phylum Chordata; class Mammalia; order Artiodactyla; family Balaenopteridae; genus Balaenoptera; species Balaenoptera borealis. The sequence continues at coordinate 16,289,878 of NC_138866.1, read as the reverse complement.
ATTCCAATAAGTGATTTTTTATGATGGTTTTTAACATTATTCACACACACACACACACACACAGGAATTTGCCTATTTAATATGCCAAGTCATTACATACAAGGTTTTGAATCTTTTTTATCCCTTACCAAAAATGGATGGGAAAAAAAGAAACATAGGCAGCAATGAGGGGCAACCTATCCCTCTGATCAATGTCAAACTCAAGAGGAGGTGAAATTATTCCCCAGTTCATTTGACCACAAAGTGAGATATTTTTTCCCCTCCAAGTCCTGATTCAGTCAATATTGCTGACAAGTTGGAATTCCACCAGAAGGAAAAATATTCCAGGTAAATGTTTCACTCTTGAGGTTTAAGCCAGAGAGCTTATTTCTCTGATTCACTGAAGGAGAGAGAGACTGGCCACTACTCTCCTGGGGCCTCAAGTTTCCATTCTGGAGTGCCAGCAGGGCTGCAGGAGAGCATGATTCCAAAATGCAACCTCCCTGAAAGGACTGCTTTTGCTCATGAGGGCTACATAATCCATATTGCTCTGGAACTTTTATTCTGGCATTGATTTGGTGAAATAAGTTAGGAGGTATCAAGATTCTACCTCTTATAACACATGAATTCTTCTTAATGGACCTTTAGTTGAAAGTCCTCAAACTGGTTTTCCTTTACTTATTAATGGTAAAATGGGAGCTTTTGAAGTATATACATGTAATTCCTCATTAATAATTTTCTTATAATTTGGCAAAGACAACAACTTCATCCATTGTGATAACTTTGCTAAACTAATCTGCTGGAATTTTTGTGTCTGGTGATTATCTCATGGGATATCATTTCATTCAGAGTGTTCTCATGGGATGCTTTTTAGAATAGAGCTCAGGTACACATGCCTTTCAACCTCATGGGATTAGAATTTTGGCTTATTTTCTGTCAGCTTTACCATGTCTCTCTCACTAGAACTCACGTATGTTATGGAGGCTTTTATTTTCACCCAGCTTCCTCTTGGACTTCTGCATCTGTGACTAGGAATAAGTCCTGGGGACAGAATCTAAGGACTGAGTGACTCTGCACTTGTAAGTGAAAAAATTACAAATATTTGTCCTTGAGGACACCTCAAAGGCAAATTCCTTCTTGAACTCTTTTCTTTCTGTCATTAGACACAGGATATTAGTAAACTCATGATAGATACATAGATAGATGATAGATAGATAGCTGATAGATATAGATAAGGAGAGAGAGAGAACATTTCTAAAATAATTTTTCTAAAATAGGTATATTTTTGGAAATCTGCTTCACTGGTTTGGGACCCCATTTTCCACATGAAGTCACTGCTTCAGGTAATCAGTTGCCTAACTATTCCCCCAAATTCTCAATGTCGTTCCATCTTCTCTGCTTCTGTGAAAGCTGTTTATAGCTTTTTCTATGATGTTCTCCATCATAGCCTCTCTACCCACCAAATCCTACTCATCCTTCTAAATCTAAGTAAAGAGATCTATTATCCCAGTTCCTCCAACTCCTTAGACCTAAAGTAGCCTCTTCACTCTTGATTGCCTATTGCACATACTGTCAGTACTGTAGACTGTACTTTCAGTATAAGGTATTGTCTCTTAATTGTAGTGTGCTTATTAGTCTATTCAAAGTGCTTCACCTCATACAGTGCCTAGTCAGTTACTGAGTATTGAAAATTATGGGTAGATTGAAAAGACAACCTTAATCAAATAGACTCTCAAATTATGTCCACACGGTTGTCGGTAGAAATGACACCTCAACAACCTGCACGTGGTAGGGGTTGGGCGTGATATCCCCTCTTGAAAAAAGGTGTGAATTCTAGTGTCTCTAAATAAAGACAGATTCATGACTTCTGTTTCATAATCATTCCCCATCTCCCCTTCCCTGGTAGTGAGAAATTCCCATTCTTTTCATTGTTAAAAAGCAAGATAGTTAAATTAGAGGCAGATAATTCGCTAATTATGTCATTTGGTGTTACAACTGTTATCAGGAACAAGTTACTAACAATAAGCCTTACATTTTTCTCACTCACTACCCAACCATGGAGAATCTCTGCAGGGACTCAGCATCTATTTTGGTGCTCTTTTTTTTTCTATGCTCTATGCATAAACATAACATTGGGATGAGTCAACAAATGCTATTTTGGGGTGGCGATGATGGGAGAGAACAATGGTAACTGTCAGAAATATTTTAGAACTCCCATAGTTCATGAACTAGATTCATAGTTATGAAAATTTTGGAATAGATCATGTCAAAGAATTTTAATTTTAATATGTACCATGGTTGTGAAAAATGTTAAACAATGGTTTCTGGATTTGTAAATATCACAAATGCCCATTCATTCATTTATTTATTTATCTGATAGTATTTGTAATCTGTGACTTGGAATGGCCTTCTCCAGATTTAGAAGGGAGCTATGGGGATATGCAAAAGTACCCATGATATGGCATGTATTCCATGTAGTTTTCTCTCACCAGAAGTAGAATGGCATAACCAGATATCTTCTCTTAGTATGGATGGGAATCACAAGTCAAATGAGACATCAATCTCTTGCTTATACCTCGTTTGCCAGCCACACTGGTTGAACGAAGAAAGACATTCCAAATTAAACGTTATAGAAATTGATTTGTTATAATGCAGGAGTTTCCTTTGGGAATTAATTTTCTTGGCAACTTCTTTTGACATGAGTAATTCCCATTATGAACAAGGAAAATCTAAAAGACAAAATTCATGTTTCTTCCCTTAATGTGCATACTTTTGGAGCTGTTCCTCTAGAATTGTATATATCCTTTCCCTTTCCATGATTGGCTGGTAGTTTCTACACTGTGATAAAAATATTTGCCATCTTTTGGGAGAGTTGAGGCATTCCTATAAGAAATAAACAACAATTTCAACCCCTCATCTTAAAAAGAATTTTGCCTATTACAACAGAGTTAAAAATGAAGGCTAACTTTTTATACACAAGAATTTCACAGATTTTTTTCTAGTTATAATAGCAATGATTTGGCCTTGGAAAATCTTGAGAAAAATTTATTCTTAAGCTATTTAGATTGTTTACAAGAGTTCCATGGTTTCAACTGTGAACATACATCTGGCTGATAAAGATTTTTTCATATTTTTAGATACTTTTACTCAAAGTATGTCAATAGGCTATTTTCAAACACCTTTCTTTCTGGCTTAAAGTAAATTACAACGGATCTTCCTAAAAAATACAATGACGGACACACAGAATGATTTTCTTTTTTATCTTAACAAATAATATTAATGCCTAAGTACTGATGATTGACAGGCATGGTACCATATTGCTATGCATGGTTTTGAGCTGGACAGTAAGTTAGTCTCTGGAATGAGGCTACACAATCCTCAAATGCTGAGGTTATAAACTATACAAAAATGCAAGGTAATACTTGAAAGCAATGCTACTTCAGGCAAGTTAGATTTTGTCCAGCAAGCAATATGAGAGATTGAAATAATTATCTGAAGGACAAAACTCAAATTATGGACCCCTTCCTTTTCCCTGCATCTGTTCCTATATGTCAGAAATTGTAGAAAGAGAAATCAATTTTAACAATTTAAAAATTGAAATAAGTTTTGGTTGATTTATACCAAAAAGGATTGTTCATTTTTGACACTATCAGAAATATTCTTCATTTAAAAACAAAAGAGAGGGAAAAAATTTTTAAATTGAATAATGGATTACATTGTAAACTCTATAACATTAGGGAACAGATTGAATTCCAAAATATGCTAAGAGGAATCACAGATTGAAGGTGTGGTTTAAAACAATCATTATAAGATGTGCCACTATAAACAATGCTCTATCCAAAACTATTCCCCAATACACATGAATTTAATCTGATACAAAGCAATCATAATCTTAAAGTTTTATTTAGTGGAAGACAAATATTTTATTGCAGAATGTTTTGAAATGGTCAGGGGATGAGATATATTGGAACAGAAGCATGGGGAATGATGATCTATTTTATAGACAGAGAACAAAATAACGTGAACAATTTTAACTTAATGCATATTTACACCTCCTTAGTAAACAATAAAGAGGAGAAAAATTTTAATATAATAATTGGTGTTATATTTTTAAAATCTCTACCATATGTTATTTAGACCCAATCAAACTATAATTCATATGAATTTTTAAAATAGTCTTCTAACTAGTATTCCTGTTTCTGCTCTTCTTTTCCTGAAACATATCCTTTAAAATGTAACCAGACTCATCTCTCTGAAAAGCAAAACTTATCAGGTTTGTTTACTTCAAAACCTTCAATGTCTAACTGTTTCCCATAGGATGAAGTTCAGAATTTTCAGCATAAAGAAGAAACTCATCATAGGGTCTCTGCCTCCTTTTCTAATTTTATCTTCTGTAGCTCCCTACATTTATACAATCTCACCTATATAATTCAAAATAATGCTACGCTGCTATCCTCAAATGCAAGGTTTTCCATGAAGAACTGACTCCCTCATTCCTCTTTAGCCCTTTTTTATACCCTCCATTCTTTGGTCTTTACACTCCAGCCATGACAAACACCTGCTGTTTTCCCACTCATCATTTTATTTCATTCGTCTGGGCTTTTGTTCATGTTTCCCTTCTGCCTCAGTTTCCAATTCACCCCATTCTTCACTTGACTAACTTATAATATATTGTCCTCCAGGAAGCTTCTCTCATCTTCTTCTGCCAGTTTGACTTATTTTTCCCTTCCTGCATTCCCATAACACCTAGCCCAGACTGGTGATAGAAAGCGTGCTTCACTATATTGAAATTGTCCTTTTAAGTCTATTTCCCTTATTAGAATAAAAGCTACATGAGGGCAGGGACTGACTCATCTTTATATTCCTGGCTTCTAACAAAATATTCTAATATAATATGCTTGGCATATTATAAGTTCTCTGTAATATATTTTTGAAATGAATGTTATCTTTACAAGGTGCAAATCATCAGGGACCATGCATTGGGCAGACTCAATATTTTTAGAAAAAGATAATCTAGCAGAGCTTCATCATGGTTTATGATGCCTCCACTTTTTGTTTCTATACAAAGATATATCTCCCAGCCACAGAGTTTCTACAAATTGCTAAAATGCTAAAATTATCTAAGCATTTGAGATTCTATTATATTGTCAAACAAGTAGCATTATAAATCATGTGAAAACTTGGGTTTGCATTTGAAATATTGTAAAAATGCCATGTAAGCCTGGTGTCCCACAACAGGCTCAACACCAATGTCATTGGTGTAGGGAAGGGAAAGGGGATTCCTGAACAAGAATTGTAAAGGGAGCTAGTTGACCAGTATTAGGATTGAGGGAAAAGACCAATGTCTCTTAGAGAGAAGCACAGATGAATAGCTCTCTACGACTTACCCACCAGCCCCAAGAACAACTCAATTAAAACAAAAAGAAATGAAAATCAGGACAAAACCTGCTATAAAAGAAGATATAGGTAAGTCATCCTAGTGGTATAGGGATATGTGCCTGAAGACAATAGCAACAGAGTGATAAGGAGGACACATCAGTGTATAACACAAGTAGAGTGAAGTGTTCTACCACTTTAGGTAGACAGTGCTCTGAGAGTCCATTCATTCAACAAATATTTGTTGTATTCAAAATGTTTTTGGTCTCTATGTGCCAGGCACTGTGCCAATCTTTAGGGTTATGGGTGTGAAGACAGAGAGATTCCTTCTTCCTATAGAATTCACTGTGGAATATGGAGAAATGGGAGCACATAACTGACCATAAATCACCTTCCGTGGAAATTGTACTGTTTTTCTCTTCACTATATTGACCAACTAATATTGACTGGGGAAATTCCTATAACATAACTTTTAAATTAATTTTCACATAACTATGTGGTATCTCTTTGGGTCCCTAAGTGTGGGAAATAATCTACAAAAAGAGAGCTGATGCAAGTCTAGTGAGTAAACAGTTTATTGAGAGGTAGCCGAGTGAGGGGGAAAAAAAAGAAATGAGCTGAGAATAGAAAAGCAGAAAAGCAAGTCCAGGTGGTACATCATCAAGCTGGTCTCAGCCTTTCAACAAAAACAAATACAACACATGATTTGGTTTTGTAAGATGACCCCAGAGAGGCCACCCAGAACTGCCTCCTGTATCTGGTGACCTTTCTTTCTTTCTTCCTTCCTTCCTTCCTTTCTTTTTTCTTTCTTTCTTTCTTCCTTCCTTTCTTTCTTTCTTTCTTTCTTTCTTTCTTTCTTCCTTCCTTCCTTCCTTCCTTCCTTCCTTTCTTTCTTTCTTCCTTCCTTCCTTTATCTCTTTCTTTTTTTTTTTAATTAATTAACTAGGCTGTGCCAGGTCTTTTTTTTTTTAATTTATTTTTTTAATTTATTTTTATTTTTATTAATTTTTTTTTTCAGATTGATTGATTGATTGATTGATTGCTATGTTGGTTCTTCGTTTCTGTGCTAGGGCTTTCTCTAGTTGCGGCAAGCAGGGGCCACTCTTCATTGCGGTGCACGGGCCTCTCACTATTGCGGCCTCTCTTGTTGCGGAGCACAGGCTCCAGACGCGCAGGCTCAGTAGTTGTGGCTCACGGGCCTCGTTGCTCCACGGCATGTGGGATCCTCCCAGACCAGGGCTTGAACCCGTGTCCCCTGCATTAGCAGGCAGATTCTCAACCACTGCACCACCAGGGAAGCCCGCCTTTATCTCTTCCTTTTTTCTTCTTTCTTTTTAGCTGCCTCTGGATGTTCAGTCTTCCTCACAGGGTGTTAACCCTCATAGTTCTTAACCGTGCTACCGACTCCCTTATGGCAGACACTGGGGAGGCAGAGCTACTATGGATCCAGTTAGCCCAGACTTTGGCCTCACAGGAGGTTTCTGCTATGCTGGTCTCTGAAGATAAGGCAGAGGGGGCTTGAGATCTACTACCATGGTAAGAGAGGATTGAGTGGACCTGGGGTGGTGCATAACAGGGTCCAACACATGTGGGATATGCACCACTCAGGAGAGGTGATACTTTGTGGTACATGGACAAGGCATTAGCTAACATTGAACATAGTGAATACATTTTCCCTTCATAATCCTTCTCACTATATTAGAAAGTCTCAGCTCGTGCTAATCTAAAAAGAGTACCATTATTTTTAGAAGCACCACTTTTCCCACACTTATATATATATATTTTTTAACAGACAAGAAAGATTTAATTGAAGACTATTGCAATAGGGGAGAGAGACTGAACTCAAATTTGAATATAGCAGAGAGAGCTGGGGATTTATAGGCAATGGCAGAATGAGGGAGTGGATTCTTAAGAAGAACTTAGTTAGATATCAAGAGTGGGGTAAGAGGAACTTGACTGGCTATCAAGAGTGGATAGATTTACTCTAAACTGACCTAGCACGATTCCTGCTAAAATTGGTCTCAACACTGATCTCCGTTTGTAAAAAAAAGAGAGGTAGGTAAACAGAATCTAGCTAGAATTTAATTATATTGCTTTATTTTCATAATATTTCTAGTATATTTTGTATATGAATGTATGTACTTTACATATTACAACTCTTGCATTTATGCAGAGTGGCACTGGTGTATACTTATTATAGTGAAGAAAGGTTTCCTTTCAAAATAAATGTAAGTATAAAAAGATATCATGTCAAAAAAAATCATGTAACTGAAATGATATAACTATATTGATAGGGATATACAGATAAGGAAAAGATCCAAAAGGAAGAATACAAATGATAAAAGGTTAAGAAGTGACACGTGGTATGATTGAACCTGATGTACACCTGAATATACATAGGATAACTTTGTTGCAATGAATTTTCTAATTAAATATCTTGTTCTTAAATCTGTTTTTAAAAATATCAGGATGCACAGGCCTGAAAAATGGATTTAACTACATAAAACAACTAGTATGCTTCCAAACACATAGTTGGCATTCTATAAATGTTTTTGTCATTTTACTTTTACTGGCATAGGAGTGCCTTTAATTTAGGAAACAGGAAAAAAAAAAGATGAACAAGCAATCTGGTACTGGTACAGTGACATTTTTCTTCCATTTGTTTTGAGAAATATATCTTTTATTTGCAGACTTTTAGAGCCCAAAAGTTGAGAGATAATCTGACCAACTCCTTCTTTGCATAAGGAAAACACAGAGGGGTTAAGAAACTTCCCAGAGGTCACACAGCTTGTTGATTAAAAAGTTTGAACTAAAAACTCAGTCACGTGAGGTCCATTTTGAGATTTTGTTAAAACATATTCAGTGATATGATAAAAATATAATCACCCAATTAGACTTCTACGCCCACATATCCCAGGAAGCAAACTGCCGTTAAGCCATCTTCCCTATACAAGTAGAAGGTCACAATTGAGCTGCTCCTTCTGAAGCATTCCCTTATATTCTAGGACACCCTTGTCTTCTGGTTTCCCTCCCATTTTGTCTAGTCACAAATTACTTGTCTACTTTATTACTCCCTCATTTTTTTCCTGCCCTTTAGGTTTGTTTTTGAATATTTTTCTAGTCTTACTCTAAGCATCTGAGGAAACAACCAGACATTATGCACCACCAAATACTGGGTGGGCCAAACAGTTCATTCAGGTTTTTCCATAATATCTGATGAAACCTCCAAACGAACATTGTGGCCGATCCAATAAAAGTACAAAATGCTACCAGTGAATCATTCTTGCAAGGAAAAAAAAAAACACTAAAATTATATCTGAATCTGATCAGCCCTATAATTCCAACTGGGAATTAGTAGGAAAATTAATAGAAAATACAGGAGACAAGGTTACATGTTAACCAACACCATAGACATGCAATGGTCCATATAAAGACTGTGAAAAAATTTACAGGGCCGTAATCTTGAATCTCCAACTAGTAAATGCCAGGGGGAAAAAGTGAGGAAGAGACATATCAATGTACTGTAATGAATATAACTTATTTGGATTCTGCTTTTTAAAATGTAAAGATTATAGACAACCAAGAAAATATGAGCAGTGTCTAAATACCTGATATTTCAGAATTATTCTAAGTTTTCTTAGGTTTGATTGTGTTACTGGAGTTTAACCTTCAATAAAACACTCATTTGGCGTTATATGCTGAAATATTTACAGGTGATTAAAAAAAAAAGACTCAATGAAGACATAGACCACAAAATCCATATAGTAGAGAATTCTTCAGGACAAACTACCCACTTTTTTGAACAAATAGATTGCAAGGAAAAAATAAATGAAGAAAAGACATGAATTTATAGATGAAAAGATATTTTAGAGATATATTAAGCAGTGACATATAGGGGTTTAACTGGATCATGAGTCAGAGCAAATGGTTTAAAAAAAAAAGATTATGAGACAATTTAGGAAATTTGACACTAATTTAATTATCTGATGTTATTAAAGAACAATAGTTAAATTTTAAGTGGGATAATGATGTTGTAATTATATGTTTTTGATGGAGGCCTTATCTTTTAAAAAATATTTATAGATTAAAATGCTGTGGTGCTTTGAGTTTCTCAGATGGAGAAGTGGGGAAGCAATGAGTATCACAGAGATGACATAAAGTCAGCTATGAGTCTACAGTTGTTTAAACTGGATTCTGGTTCCATGGGGGTCCATTGTAGTCTTCTTTACATATTTTATATGTTTGAAATTTTTCATGTTTAAAGAATAATGGTTACAACCAATTTAAATGCATGTAATTTATTAAAACATAAATTCATAAGAAAGTTTTTTAAAAATTAGAAAAAGAAACAAAACAAAACTCTTTGGACATTACTGGAGATTACTAGAGTACCTACTCACTACTCTGAAATATGACACATTAAAGGAAAATAATTTAGATATTTATTTTTACTTTCTGGTGTGAAGTGAATTTCAAGGTAACTAAATAGTCTAGTGTATAAAAGACTTCTATACAGAATTCCAGCTAATAATGCAACAAAATTTTAGAATTAGAAAAAAAGACAATCCTGCTTTCATCCTTAGTGAAATACCTGGTTCAATCAATAGTCATAAATGGATGGTAAAACTATTAGGTAAAACTTGATAGGAATCTCTATAATCAAGGGATAAGGCTGTTATCCACCTGTACCCACTGATTTTTTTTTTATTAGAGTATGTTGCTTTATTTACACTGTTGTATTAATTTCTGCTGTACAGCAAAATGAATCAGCCATACCTATACATATATCCCCTCTTTTTTGGATTTCCTTCCCATTTAGGTCACCACAGAACACTGAGTTGAGTTCCCTGTGCTATACAGCAAGTTCTCATTAGTTATCTATTTCATACATAGTAGTGTACATATGTCAATCCCAATTCCCCAATTCATCCCACCACCCCCCTTTCCCCCTTGGCATCCACATTTTTGTTCTCTATGTCTGTGTCTCTATTTCTGCTTTGCAGATAAGATCATCTATACCATTTTTCTAGATTAGCATATATACGTTAATATACGATATTTGTTTTTCTCTTTCTGAAAAACAGAATGTTTTTCTGTATGACAGTTTCTAGGTCCATCCACATTTCTGCAAATGACACAGTTTTGTTCCTTTTTTATGGTTGAGAAATATTCCATTGTATATATGTACCACATCTTCTTAATCCATTCCTCTCTTGATGGACATTCAGGTGGCTTCCATGTCCTGGTTATTGTAAATAGTGCTGCAATGAACATTGGGGTGCATGTATCTTTTTGAATTATGTTTTTCTCTGGTATATGCCCAGGAGCAGGATTGCTGGGTCATATGGTAGTTCTATTTTTAGCTTTTTAAGGAGACTTCAAAGTGTTCTCCATAGTGGCTGTATCAATTTATATTCCCACCAACAGTGTAATAGGGTTCCCTTTTCTCCACACCCTCTCCAGCATTTATTGTTTATAGATTTTTTGATGATGGCCTTTCTGATGGGTGTGAGGTGATACTTCATTGTAGTTTCGATTTGCATTTCTCTAATAATTAGTGATGTTGAGCATCTTTTCATGTATTTGTTGACAATCTGTATGTCTTCTTTGGAGAAATTTATATTTAGTTCTTCTGCCCATTTTTTGATTGAGTTGTTGTTCTTGTTGTTTTTTGATATTGAGCTGCATGAGCTGTTTGTATATTTTGGACATTAATCTCTTGTCACTTGCTTCATTTGCAAATATTTTCTCCCATTCTGAGGGTTGTCTTTTTGTCTTGCTTATGGTTTCCTTGCTGTGCAAAAGCTTTGTTTATTTTTGTTTTTATTTTCATTACTCTAGGAGGTGGACCCACTGAAATTTAAATCCCAATGATTATGTGCCTCTGAAGGTAATGCATCATGAATATGAAGTCATACCACCACATTTAAAGTTTTGTTTTTTTTTTTTTAAAGCAAATTTTAGATGTAACTGCCAGCCTACAAAGTGTACAGTCAAGCGGGACAAGTTAAACAATACCATGAGGAAGTAACTTAAAGGACAATTACCCAATTTCTTCAACAATAATTGCATGAAAGAAGTTCAAGAAGTATAACAATTAAATACAGTAAGTGGACATTTTTGGATTCTAATTCAAATAAACCAATTATAAAAAATGATATTTTAGAACATTTGGGAAAATTTGAAAATAAACTAAGTGTTAGATAATATTAAAATTATTTTTAAAATGTAGGTGTGATAAAATCATTGGGATAATATATATAGATATATTATACTATTATACATTATCTACTATATATATTTATACTTAAATCTACATCACAAATATACATATACATTTGGCTCTCTATATCTCAGAGTACCACATCCACAGATTCAACCAACCACAAGATCAAAAATACTTTTTTTTAATTCCAGAAATTTCCAAAAAAGCAAATCTTGAATTTGCCACGTGCCAGCAACTATTTACATAGCATTTATATCATATTAGGTATTATAAGTAACCTAAAGATGATTTAAAGTATACAGGAGGATAAGTGTAGGTTACATGAAAGTTCTATGCTATTTTATATAAGGGACTTGAGCATCCTGGGATTTTGGTATCCTTTGGGGTTCCTGGAACTAATCCTCAGCATATACCAAGGGACAACTGTATATGGATATAAAATATACATAATGAAATGTTTAGGATAAATTGGCATGGTGACTTGGATTTATTTTAAAACACTCTAGCAGACAAAAGTTTGGAGGAAATAGATGAACCAAGGAAGGCAAAATGTGAATGGTTTTTGATACTGGGCTTCAGGTACTTGGAGATTCACTGTACTCCTTACTAGTGGGCATGCATAAAGATTTTCATAATACACATTTAAAATAATATCATCATAAAGATTGGAAAAAATCTATTGCATGCCAATTTCACCCACTTTACTCTCGTTTTTTTGTTTACTATTGTTGGTTAGACAGATCAAGGGAGAGCAATCAGCTAGTATGGAGGAATAAGCAAATTCCAGAATAGCCACTATCCTATACAGATTCCTTCTGTCATTATTTCCATTTATTATCTATTTGTTCTTCAAACTCTGCCAAGATGTTTAATAATATTTCAGCTGCAACTGTTCCCACTGTGGAAATGAGCAGGAATGGCTTGAACTGAGGCCATATCTTTCCCACCAGCAACAATCAGATCCCCACCATCTCAGTAGTTCAAACTGAGATCCTTTTATCCAGGCATCAGAGGTTTCTCAGAAGCCATCCTGACAGACTGCTGTACCATGTGAGAATACAAAATCCCCATCAGTTTTGCAAGTAAAGGTCTTCCTTTCTGAAAGTTTCTCTTTGGATATAATACTTAGGATATTCTTATTTAAATTTCTTTTTAGAAGGTATTTAAAAGAGGTTTTGAAAAGTCCTTTCTGCACCTTTCCTTTGGAGTGTTGACTATTCAATTTTAAAGCCATTTTAGAACACCTATATCTATTTGATTTATTTATCCTTGTTGACAAAATGAAGATTTTTGTTATATCTGCTAGAAGTTGTGGTAGTGCAGTGAGCCCCTTCCCCTAGCCTCATTTCGTTTTAGTAAGTCAGACAAAACCATAATGTTCTCTTTTCTCCTTAATAATTCAGGTCATATCATTTCAACTGCATTTTTTTTATCCTGTTAATCATCCTCCATCTCTCTAAGTCTATTGATCTATTCTATTTGCCGCCCTTTAAAAGTTTCTCAAAACCATTTTCTCTCCAACTTTATGTAAATCAATCTAAAAGGGTAGATGTAGGGCAAACAAAATGAAGAAATGCTTATGATTATTTATTTATTTATTTATTTATTTATTTATGGCTACATTGGGTCTGGTGCTGTGCGCGGGCTTTCTGTAGTTGCAGCGAGGGGGTTACTCTTCATTGCAGTGTGCAGGCTGCTCATTGTGGTGACTTCTCTTGTGGAACATGGGCTCTAGGCACGCGGGCTTCAGTAGTTGTGGCATGTGGGCTGAGTAGTTGTGGCTCACAGGCTCTAGAGTGCAGTCTCAGTAGTTGTGGTGCACGGGCTTAGTTGCTCCGCAGCATGTGGGATGTTCCTGGACCAGGGCTCAAACCTGTGTCCCCTGCATTGGCAGGAAAATTCTTAACCACTTCACCACCAGGGAAGTCCTTATGATTCTTAAATTCTAACTTGAGCTTGAATTTCCATTTCTCCATCTAGCTTTCCAAAAATTTGCTTGTGTGAAAATGTTCACATTCTTATTTGCTCCATTCCTTAACATTGCGTATACCAATGAATATCTTAACTGGATCACTAAACTATTGGTCTCTATTAAAACGTGATTATTTATTTTCTTTATTGGGATTATTACTAGTCCTCATAACAATAATAGTCCTGATTCACTGAGTATGTGTGAGGTGCAACTATTATTATCCACACCTTATAAGTAAATAAACTGAGACTTAGGTTATGTGGCATTAGCTCTCTCACACTCAGTTGGGCAAAGTCCAGACAACATAGGTCTCAACGTTACTTAGAGTAGCTAAAATGTTAGGGGAAATTACATTATACTTATTGACAAATACCAAGCAGAGAGAGTCAAAAGAGAAGTCAGAAGAATGGGAAAATGAGAGTTAGACTGAAAATGGAAAGGATCAAGGAAAATCATTCTGAAGAGCACAGAAAATAATATCTTAGTCTGTAACTAAACCTTTGATCTTTGGTTTTGGGGAAAATTAAGTCATTGACAATGTTAGGACTCAAAAAAAAATTAGTAGAAAAAAATTAACTCTAATATTACTCTCTTATCCTTAGTACTTCTAAATGCCTTACCCAGCACTCATCTCCATTCTGTACCTGGCTCTGTAGAAATAATGTTCATTTCACTGGGTACTTGCTATAGAGTTTGCATTTTGCTTACAGTATGGTCTTTAGAGTTTCATTTTGCTTTCCAAAGCAACCCTAATCCTCCTCTTCACCCATGTAACCTTTCTCAGGAACAAAGAGACTTGTTTTTTGGTACTTGGAGAAGTGCCTTGGAGGATGCTTCCTCAGGAAAACACACTGTGGCCAAAACACAGCACTGAGATGCTTCAGGAAAAAGCAAACTACTTAATATGCAAACACAAGCACTTCTCAGATCCAGAAGTTGGAAGTGATGTCTCCTGCCTCTAAGTCACTCTTGAGAAGAACAGTTGCTGGAAAAGAGAAGCAAACATATGGCAAGTGTGGCCAGCAGAGATGTGAGTGTTGCCACCCCAAAGTCCAAAATAGACCGCCCCTGCTTCTTCTCATCTCCTAAAATATTTGTGCATGTAAATCACCCACAACTATGTCAGATCACAAGACAGTTGAAGTTACATTTAATTATATTTAGGTACAATCATAATGAACAGGATTTAGAAAGATGTGTTAGCAGGAAATACTTTTTATTCACAACCAAATGTTTTGTCAAAGGATGACGCTCTTAAGAGCGATCAAACTAAGAAGTAGAAAAATAACTTTTTAACTAGGGAATAATTTTTATTAAAAGCAAAATATAATGTTTGATGTCAGTAATTCTGAAGAAAATGCAAAAACTTAAATCTCCTGTCTAACAAAATATCTTATGTACTATTTTTTTAATAATTAATAGAAATGAAGCAGAGGGAAGCAGATTCCAATAAAAATAGTACTAACTCAGTGTCAATATTCACATTCCATTCACTAATATGTAGATATAGCATTTAGTACATTCCAGGTACCATAGTAGGAGCTGAAATTTCAATGTGAACAAAAGAGATTTTGTCTCTATTGCTTTAATATATAAGTTGTATTATTATGTGGGTGTGACAAGGCCAACAGATCGGGAGACAAGTGCCATTGAAAAGACAGATTGTTATACTCACATATTCCCAGGAGAAGGAGACACGCCATGCCATGCAGGGCTACACCGAGAAGCATCGGAGTCAGTCAGCAGGCAGAGGAAGTGCAAGGAGAACACAGGCAAAAGCCTTTGTTATAGTTTCCATGAAACAGAATGGGTGAGGCAGGGTAAGTAGGTTTAGGATTGGTTAGTTGGAATAATTTCACAGCTCAGAGATCACAGCTCCTAGCTCTCTGGTACCTGGCCCTTAGGTGGCAAGGGCAGGGGAATAGTTGCCCTGAGTATGAGAGCCTGATGGAAGAAGTGGCTGAGGAGTTGGCTCTGGATTAGTGGGTTTGCATATCAAAGGTACACTCATAGGAGTTGTCTACTATCTCCAGTAATTGGCTAACCCTTGGGAGGGACAGTCCCTCCAGTGTTGGCAAGGCACTAGATGTCAAAGCATGAAAGTATAAAAAATAAAAAGACATAGTTAACACATCTATGTGCAAGGATTTTGCTGCAGAGTAGAAAGAGGATAAACCAGTAATTGCCACAAAATACAACAGTGGGAATGATAGGAAATTCCATATAGAATCTATAGAAGGGGAACTTAATCTAGACCAGGAAACAGAGAATATTTCCTTGAAATAATGTCTAAACTGAATCTTGAGAGTTGTAGGAGACAAAGGTTGAATGGGGAGTGGATAGAGGGAAAGGCAGAACTCACAGCATGTGCTATAACCTAGATTCACAAGCTTGTCTGAGAAATTTAGTGTCAGAAAGGGGTTTGATATGAATGGGGTACACAGCAAGAGGGGTATTGAGAAAGACTATTAGTCAGACACCAGATACCTACTCAACGCCTTCTAGGAGTCTGGTCCTCTGCTGTAATTAGAGGTTGGCAAAGTGGGCAGTATGCAATTGTGGACAGCCTTGGAATCCAGGTAACGAGTTCAGATTTTATCCTAGGTGTAGTAGAAATACATTGAGTGGTTTTCAAGATATGCTTGGGGAGGGTGGAGAAGGTGGGAAGGCTGCGTTGCAAAATAATAATTTGATATTTTCATATAACTGTGATCTATAATAAACTTGGAGTTTCATCGGGCAAGAAGAAAAAATTTGAAAGCAAGTAGTGAGGCAAAGGTTTACTTTGGAGGGTTTTGGATTTCTGGATTTCATATACAGGTTCTGTAAACTGTGGACATAACTTTTTAAAGTATTTTTCAGGAGAGTTGAAGCTGGGAGATAGGAGACAATTGTAGTTGCTATTGTCCAAAAAGAAAATAAATTGTTTTACCTGCCTTTTCATCATGTTACTCCTTCTCAGTTCAAATGAGAAATAGTAAATTAAAATCATCCCTTAACGTTGTGAAATTGATCATTGACTGTTTTGCAGTGATGTTGCTTTTATCTTTATTTCTTGTAAGAAGGAAGGAATTGCATAAAAATCTTGAAAGCTGCTAAAGACGAATTTGGGGGGTTGCTTTTGAGGTATCTACATAAATTTGGAGTTATAACAACTTTATGCTAACAACCATTTGTTGAGGGACATGAAAAACTTTAAGTGTATTACCACATTTGCAACTGTACAGGTAGATACATGATAAAAATGACAATTTTGTATAAAGGTTCATGAGAAGTAAGTAGCCTACCCAAGGTGAAGAGCTACTAAGTAGGGGGATTTGGAATGCAAACCCAGCTCAGCCTGACACCAAAGCCCAGGCTCTTAACTACCATGTTATAGAGTCACACCTTCTTCCACATTCCCTGGCCCTGCTGTGCTCCTCTGTACATAACATAGTCCATCATCAAGAAAACAAAAACAAAAACAAAACTCACAGCTGGGAATTTTCTAGCACAATTCACAACACACAGTGAGGACATATGTTAGGTCACAGCACAGCTCCTGACCTCACCAACCTTATAATATTTAATTTAATTGATTCTTTCCAGTGTCAAGCATGGCATGTCATTTGAGCCTTTGCAAGCATAATCCAGTTTCCCATATGAGCTTCTGTCCATTCCACCTAAATGAATTGGTTCTGTTTACTAGGACTGCTGGAGGAAGCCAAGCAAAGTGAGTCAGTGAAGGCTTCCCAACACAGTAAAGGTTCAAAGTGACACCCTAGGGGTCACCAGAATTCCTCATTTCATTTGGAGGAAAAAGAAAATATATTTTAAAGATATATTTTCAGGCACTCACATGACCCTCATTCTTCAATTCCAATGACTTTGGTGGGGTGACAAATAGACAAATCATCCTAAAAGAAATTAAAATCTAGGGGAAATAAATAAGCTCTGTTAAAAGATGTCATCTGATATGCCAGATATGCTGATATGCTAAAACACAAAGGTACCATCAGTAGCCATTTATGTGTTTTATCTTTTCAAAATATACTTTCCTTTTGTTTATTATAGTCACTTCATAAATTATAAGGAAATAAAGTATAAGGAAAAAACAAGGAATAGAAAGAATGACAGATAGATTATCTAATGACTCCATTTTTGAAAATATTTTATTTATAGAGTTTATTTTAAAAGTTGTATTAGTTCATGTTTGTTCAGAAGAAAAGGTAATTTACCTAAAGTTAGAAGTTGTATAAAATAAGCAGCTATTTATTTAAAGGAGAGCAGGTACTGTTCCAAAATACCTCCCCAACTGCACTGATATGTGGCCTAACATTTTACACTGTGTAGTTCTGTAGGTCATAGTCTGGAAAACACCACTTAAAATGCTACTGTAACCCATTAAACCTTTAATCAGACCTGTCTTTTACACCACCCACTTCAGATCCTGTATCCCTCTTGTCTATCTGTGGCTCCATCTGCTGCTGGATGCCCTGCTGTACATGAGCTCCAGCCAATGTCAGGGCTGACCCCACCTCAGTTCCTGCTCAAGCTGCATAACCCCCTATCCTCCTGTTGATGCCAAGGGACAAACATCAACAAACAAGACCTTGTTGACACCTACACAAACTCAATCTAGAAATGATAGGGACTTGATGTCCCATAGGGTAAAATTTTAACTACTGGAAGTTGGGAACAGGAGATTACTTCTTCACCCTCCTACTCCACTAAACTGAGAAGTGACTCTAGAATACAAGATCCAGCAATCAGCCCCATCCTCTGTCCCTCACTCATTCCTTGCCTCACTTTCTCTGTCCCTCATACTTAATCCCTTGGTTTGTGCTCCCTAGTAAAGCAATAGAACATAACACTTGCCTCAGGCTCTGCTTTCAGGGAAATCTAGACTAAGACAGACATTTCCATGTTCAGTTATTTATATCTATTTGGTGTTTTTATGGTTTTATGATTTACCAAAGTATTTTCAGAACAATATTTCATTGAAACTTTTAATATAAGATTTTGGAAAAAAAAGGAAATAAGAATACCTAACTCATGCCCTTGATAAAGTATAAACCAATTTTGCAAAACATATAACTTCAAGCTTTTCAAAGTTATTTGTATCTAATCCTGACAGCTTTCACTTAAGCCTTTCTTTTTTAGGAATTCAGTTGAGGTCTCGCCAGCCTTATGTTTTAAAAGAATTTTTTCTGCTATTTCTCATCCTTGTTATCTTCACATGTATTCTTCTCTTTCTGTTTCTTTTTATATATTTTTTTCAAGGAGCTTTACATTGACTTGTTTTATGCTCAGTGCTCTAGACATATTCTTGTCTTGAGAGTACTATACGGTGGTTATGGCCACTGGTATGGGGACAGTCTACCTGGTTTCACAGTTCCAGTTCTGCCAATTACCAGTTTTGTGGCTTTGCACAAGTTGCTTAATTTTCTTGGATTTTTTCTCATCTGTAAAATTAGGATAAAAATAGTACCTACATCATAAGACTATGTAAAGGATCAAATGAGTAAATGAAATTAGAGCAATGTCTAGCAAATATTAAACGTATAATTAGAGATGTGTTGACTTCTTTCTTTTTTGCTACTATAATTCTTTGAAGAGAGGGAAGAAACACAAGGCTGGAGCCAGAAAAACTTAGATGCAAACCTTGAGTTCCCAAATGAAAACTTGCTTGACTTGAGCAAGTCTTTTAGTCAACTCTGCAAATCTACTTAAAGTCTTGGTCCCTTTGTGAACTTCCATATGTCCACAATTTCTTATCTGAAACCCTTGGGGTTAAGAGGTGTTTAGAAATTAAAGATTGTTCTTATTTTAGAAATGTAAGAAGGCACATATACAGTATATTATAATAATATCCCCAGCTGGGGACTGGTACAGCACCAGGTAATCAAACACATGAACATGTCTACTGAAAAACTTTAGAAAATTTATATGAGATGGAATAAATTTTAAAATCTACAGAAATTTAGTGGAATCAGAGGAGGTTTTACCACTGAACAAGGTTGCCATATGTCTTCACTCTCTTTGTATTTCCTGAATTGCAGAAAATGGCTGTGGAACTGAATTTCCAAGACCTCTAGGACACAAACCCCTCACTGTGACATGCCTGACCTTGAAGGAAATGACTTTTCCTCCTAAGCCCCTTCTTCCCTTCCTATGTTTCCTGAGATGCTCATGAGGCAGAATCAGGGCCTTGCATTTGCACATACCACTGCTCCACCAGAAACTTCCCCTTTCTTTACTCAGATCTTTCATCTAATCCATACATAAACTTTGATTGAGTACCTACAGTATACAATGCAGAATACTAACCAAGAGAGGAACACAATAGCAAAAGGCATGATTTACTATCTAAGAGACAAAAACATATAAAAGTGTTGAAAGAATTAAAATATTCTATATAGATGGTCTGCTAGAAATAGGTGGGTGTTTTACATGTCTCTCTCTTCCAATTATATGTTTAGACTAAGCCATTTGAGAAACAGGATGGTCTTATTCATAAATAGGCACTAAATAATTGTCACAAAACTGCAGACAGTTCCTTCTTTTAAAATGCTATAAAGTCGCAAAGGTTCATTTTATGATGTCTCTAGGGTTCTATGTTTTAACAAATAAAAAATATTACATTTTAAATTACTTGCATTCTCACTTAGCATGGGAATCTATGTCCCTGGAAGCATGAATCTGAAGTTGGACTTTATTGATATTCGGAAACACTTTAAATCTTTGTACCCTCTAAAAGGAGAGAATGTTCTTATCATATGGACCTACCCGTAGTTGAATTGCTCTCTAGGGATATGTTTTCATTATCACAGATACGACATAGTTCATTAATGTTCTTAAAGATGAAAACAAAACTCCAGCTAACTCAAACAAAATATCCATCAAATCTACTACTTGCTATCTGTTAGAGGAGATGACCAATTTGTAAGACTATAATATTCAGTCTTCAGCTCCCCACTCAGTTTTCTGTGGTGCTAAAACCTGTTCTTTGGATTTGATTTTTTTTTTATCAATAAACATTTACCTCTGTGTGTGGTTCTCACCTCAGAGGTGTCCAAATATTTGTTCCATCATCGTCGCCCTTAATTGTTATTTATTGAGCACATTGCCCTGTCCCCGCGGTGCCCCCACTAGTGCCAGTCATGCTGCACAGCTGGGTAATGTGTCTCTCAGTGTGTTCATATCTATCTCCCTCTCCCAATAGTCATACATCACACAACACAAATAATCTTTGAAAGCCCAGGTTGATGTTGTTATTGAAATAGAAAAGTTGTGCATCTTTTTCAATATTAATTTATTTTAGTTTCTTTACCCATCCCTGTGAACCAGTTCAAACCAGTTAATTTGTTAAGTAGATTAAATAGAAATAGGACAGACTCATTTGTAAGAAACAGCTCAATTCCATTTTTTCTTTCATTGAAAAATCAACCCAGGTATTGCAGCATTTCTTTCAAACCTTTCCTTCTGAAACCCCATTAAAAAAAAAAAAAAAAGCTAGAATGCCTAGACACATATTGCACATTTATCTTGTTTTAGACCTTTAATGTCCAGGTGATGCCTGGAACAAATATTTAGTCAAGCAAATTATAATCTTATCAAAAGAAGCGTTTATAAGAGAAATACTAGCACAAAGCTCTCTGTAATGAGAGCTGGGTGAATGGCACCCAGGTAATCATCTCTATTCTTTGTGTGGATATTTGACGACATCTTACTCAGTGAAAGTTGCTTTATCACTGCCTTTAATAACCATAAACCAGAATATCTTGCATAATTCAGCAAGAGTATTCTGAAGGCCTTCCGTCTGTTTGAGGATGTCTGCTTTGCTGAACAGTTTTGTGTCCCAGGGATTTCTTGACTAACAGGTGCCTCATTATACACACCAACAACTGGAAGAGTGAGGAGCTCTGTAGTTCAGTGTGCATCACCTTATGATAACTGCATAAAGAAATGAACTTCCATAAGGAAGGGAAAATGGACAACCATTTAACTTGTCCAAATGCATTTAAGCTGAGATTTTAGGGAAGCCAATTTGGATTCTGAACAAGTATTTGTGGTTTAATCTCAATCCTCTTTCCATGCAGCTATGGTTTTTGCTCACAAACAGAACTACTTTGGGCAACATTATTTTTCCCTTTGCAGACTTGTACTGTTTCTAAGTTAATACATATGGGAGTGCTTAAAATACTGATTAAGTTAAAAATTATGTCTTGAGAAATTGTCTATTCAGCCAAAAGGAAAATAACACAAAGATTTTTACCTATGAAGAACTCACCATAGCTATAGTAAGAACAACCTCAAATTTGATTTAAAATCCAAGCTTGGGTTAAGGGTCCAGTTCATGGACTTTGGAATACCTCTTCATATCTCTGAATTTTTACCACTGAAACTAAGTAGAAGCTGAGATTCTGAAAGACTTCCTTAGATGTGTGTCTTTTGAGAATTTGGAGAGAGACATACAGGAATACAGCACTGAGACTTTTTATAGTGCACAGAATGTGGAATAATAATAATAAGAGTGCACAGATTGTTAGTACACAAAATGTGAAATATTAAATTGTAAAACCTCATGACAATCAAGAAGTCTAAGATTCTGACCCAGGACAGACTGTGACCTCAGGTTCGTCCCCTGGATTCAATGGCCATGGTAATGGCTATCCTATCTACCAGTTATCACAAGGGTTTGTAAGAATCAAATGGAACAATGCAGGATATCACTTAAGAAAGGATAATGTACGATATAAGGATGGAATAAAAATGTTATTGATGAAGTTGTATTGACATTATATGGAGGAGTAAAGTTGCCATTGATGATTATATCTGTCTCAAATGAGGTTCTTCTCCAAGCAGACAGACACTGTCAATGTTAGACCTCATCATCCTCTGGGCTGACTCTTGCAGTGTTCCCTTCAAGGTTCCCTGTCTCTAGTCTTCTAACGCTAAGTCTTCTGAGCTCCACCCAGTGGCGATTCTGGTCACATCACTCCCTTTCTTAAAACACTTCTGAAGATTCCCCACTGCCAAGTCCAGCTGCTTAACAAGTAAGAGAGAACATGAATGTTCCATCAACCAAGGGTGAATGACATGCATATGTATCAGGAACAAATCATTGGGCAACAAACAACCCTAGCAAAACCCTCAGCTACTTCTCCACCCTGCGCTCATTGCTCCCCCTCAAGCACCTGCAGATCCTGGTTGCTTGAAACACTTGGTTACTCCTCAACCTGTCAACTCATCATCCTCAAGCAGTGTTGGTGATTCCCTCCTTTATTTCTCCAGCCAGCAGTATGTCCCCAACACAGCACTTGAATTTTAATTCTTTATTTCTAAGACTGCCCTCCACGCAAACTTAGATAGCAAAATGTGAGTCTTTTCCCTTTTGGTAGTGTTATTGGTTAGGAAAGAACTGGCACAAAATAATTAGTGTTTGTTGAGTGAATGGATGTGCTGCCCAACATTAGCTGCTGCTGCTTGCAACACAGAGGAATTACTATGGATACAGATGATACCTGCATTCCAGCCTTGCTCTTTTCTCATTGAATCCCTCAAAATCCAAGTAAAGCTCCAGTGAATCTCTTTATAAACTCATATCATAGAGTTTCCACAGTTGCATATTGAATTAATGAGCAAAAATGGAAGTGAAACTTTGGCCCTTTTTTCCCAATTTACTTTAGTTAATTTCTAACAAAACCTTATTCTGGGCTTACTTTCATAATATTTGATGTTTTCATAACATTTTAAAATCTATTAGAGTACTTTAATTCTGTTAGCAACAACCAAGAATATCCTTTGACCTGTAGCCTCCATTCTCTTGCCTAGACAGTTTGTTTCAGCATTAACCTTGCAACCTAATTCTGGTCCCACCTTACTTTTTTCCTTTCCCAAATGGGATGATATGACATGGATGTACAAGTTGACTGTATCTCTCTTTCTTGGATAATTTTATAGCATGGGATATTGGAAAGAATATTGACCTTGCTTTTCATTTAGAAGACCTGATTTGATTCCTCTTCACACTGGCTACATAATTTCAGGACCCAATACAAAATGCAAATGAAATTGTTTTATCCTTTGATCAAAACACAGGAAAAATCTTTTTCCTTTTTTTCTGTGATCTCAGTCTCAGCCGGTCAAGAGTAGATTTATGTAATGCTGTGCCACCTAAGGTCTAAGGCCACTCTCAGAGTGACCACAGAGTCTTACAGGTATCCCCACTCCACAGGTCAGCACTGGTGGCACATACCTAATTCTGGTCCTCCCTAGTACCTATGCCCAGACCCCTGCCAAGGGCCGAGGACTGTAGTGGCCATTGGGTAAGAGTCTGGAAACAGGAAGCTGAGAATCAATCCTAGAGAGTTGAGAGAAAAAGATAGGTTGTAGGACCATACATGAGCAGAGGCTCCAAGTGCCCTGCCATGCTCCATTGCCCCAGCAGTCTTCATTGAGAAAAACACAAATTTAAATATAAAATTATCAAGGGCTTCAAGATGGCAACACAGAGCATTTAACCTCAAGCATGGCGCCCCCTTCTGAGCAGAGGGTCCTGTGGGACTGCACTAGTTGCCCCTAAGATAGCCTTGCCTCTTCACTTTCAACACTCACTATCTACTCTTGGGAAAAATACTCCCTGAGCCTCCATCTTACAAGACCTCCCTCGTAATTTTGTTGTAGAGTTAAATTAAAATGTTTGTAATTTTCTGTATCTGTTGTGGATTATCGCTTATAATAAGTGCTTAATGTGGTAGTGGTTTGAGGCACAGCCTCTCTAGCTTGACTTCCTGATTTCAAATCCCAACTCTGTTTCTTGCTAGTTAGGGAAACTTGGGACCGTGACACTTGCCATTTACTTTAAATTGCTTAATTACTTTAAATGACAGACTTCGGTCTCTACAGTGGGATAGCATGTGTGTATGTTAGTTACGTTAAACCAATGCCCAGGTACTATCCAAAAAAAAAGCTCATTTTTGAAATAGTCAGCCAACACATTATCATGAATGCACAGTCTAGAAGTCAGCTAGCTTTCTTTCAGCAAAAGCACATTTTCCTGGTGGCTGCTACAAGCATTCCTCTTATCCCCATCTTTTAATAATAACTAATGCTTTGCTGACTACTATACTGTATGTCAATATATGGATTTGAAAATAATCTCATTATTTTAATGACACTATTATTGTCATTAATTAATGTTAATTTATTATTGAAATTAACATGTCATTATTTTCATGAAATAAATCATGTTAATCAGCATTATGAAAATTAGATATGGCCTCTCTTAGGTGAAATTAAATGCATTCAGGATAGTTGGACTGCCTAAAAATAGTTAGGAATACTCATCACTCTTGATGACCAGGATATACAAATCCAGTGCAGCCTACACACTTAGAGATGGTACATTAGGTTGAATCCCTCAACCATATGAAGTCCAGCCATAAACTCTGGGTTTTGGACTGTATGTGTGGTAGATCTTCCTGTGCACTCTGGGTGTTTGCTTCAAGAAATCTTTCCTGAAAAGTAATAGTTGGAACGTATGAAAGGAGAGAGAATTGGGACATCCTTGAGTCAACAGAACAGATCATAGGAATTGAGTTTCTTTTTTTAGTGCATGTGAATAAATATTGAGTCAATAATATGACATATATGTAGCAAAATTTGATCTGAGACTTGTGCATTAGTTTGCTGGAGCTGCTATAACAAAGTACTACAGACTGGGTGGCTTAAACAACAGAAATTAATTTTCTCACAATTCTGGAGCCTAGGAGTCTGAGATCAAGGTGTTGGCAGGTTTGGTTTCTTCTGAGGCCTCTCTCCTTGGCTTATAGATGGCTATCATCTACAGTGTCCTCACATTTTTTTCCTTCTGTACATATCTGTTTCCAAATTTCCTCTTCTAATAAGAACACCAGTCAAGTTGGATTAGGGCCCACCCTAATGACCTCATTTTAACTAAATTACCTATTTAAAGTCCCTATCTCAATATACAGTCACGTTCTGAGGTACTAGAGATTGGAACTTCAACATATGAATTTTCGGGAGACATGAGTCAGCCCATAACAACTTGTTTTTGTTATAAACCACTAGGGAGACTGGGAGAGTAAGTAACTTTCAGTACCTTGAACTTTTTGGCCACTATTACTCTTTACCAAGAAGAACCCAAGAACTGTGCACATTTACATTGGCTTGGGTCAGTTCACAATCCTTGGGAAATCTACCTATTGCCTCTTTACCTCAGTGTCTTCTTGGGTTATAAAAGTATCTACTTCATAAAATTGCTCTAATGATGAAATTTGTTGAGGAATATGGGCTGTTTAAAACAAATACCTGGTGAATAGTATTTACTATTATTAATGTTATCATTTATTGAATCAATGATGAATGGAATAAGAGAAAGAAAGAATGAATGATTCAATCAATAAGAGTAGCTTTACTCTTTCATTAACAAAGGAGTAAATTAAAAGCAAGCGATGTTCACTGCCTTGCCCAGCTTTTCAGAGATAGAACCTGTATAAGAACTTAGGTACCCAGACTCAAAATCTGATTTTCTCTCCCTTCACTATATCGCATGATTGCTTTTAAGAGCCAGCTTCACAAATATCCATCAAAGTATGATTTCCACTTGGCCATACCAAAAAGATAAAGAAAAAGTCTCTGACATTTTGCGAACTGAAAATGAAGGTGACTCTATTTCAGTTACTAAGATCTCTGTGTAAATTTGTATATGGTTGATTTTAATTTGAACTGTTACTCAGTTAAATGAATTAAGTATTTAGTAAATACTAATTTGGCCAAGAGTGTTGTTGTTGAAAGAATGCCACATAACTTACACTGAAAAGAATTTATCATGAACCAACTTAAACCAATTTGATCATACCCATCTATTAGGTTCTGTCTGGTGAATCTTAGTAGCCACCAATAATTATAGGCTAGCTACTTCTTCACAAGACCTACTACCAGGTTTCAATGAAAGAAAACCTCAGATCATAGCCTACAAAACATCTAGACATTGTTTTAGTAGGCAGGAATAGTCATATAATCTCTTTTGTTAGCTCAGTGAAGTCCCAGCTCTCTGTTCTCTTTATAGATGCCAAAATACTTTGCATAAACAACAAGTCACCAAGTCAAACACCGAATTAAACTAACCACCCTCAGAGTCAGGCAAATAAGACCCTTCAACTCCTGTGGCAGGACTCAGGATCATCCAGGGGTCAAGCCAATTGTCAAGCCAGGGGACCATTCCCAAGGATAAAAGGTAAAGGGTCTGCTAGATTCTATATCCTCCCTGTTCATGCAAAGGCAGGGAGTTTCTCTAAAATAGTTTCATCAATCCACATATTTTTAACAACACTTATTTCAGTTATGTGGCCTCTTTCTAACATTCATGTGCTGATTGTTAAAGTCTCTTTGAATGAACTGATGTAAAGGAATTTTAAGTAGCTGCTCCTGAGCACAGGAGATTAATTCTGATTAATGGGAGTAATTCTGATTAATGGGAGAGGGTCTTTAGTGGGGTATGAATGTTGGATAAGGGCAACTGACTGACCCTAAGAAGAAGATTGAAACTAGCAGACACATTTTTATCACACTCTCCATGCTAAAGCATTTTAAAATAAATTATGGACACAATATCTATCATGCTATCAGCTGGCCTGTACGAAATTCATAGAGATGGTCTTTCTAGAAAAGCAAAACTTCATCCTTGCTGAATGATTTCTCCTCCAGAAGATGCTCACTAACACATTTGTTCCATTCCGAGTAAATGAAATCATATACTTGAAAGGAAAGAAGTTAAATAAATATGAACACATATATATGTATATACATATATGCACAATATGTGTCTATGTGTACACTCTGTGATTTTCTTGATAAATATGACCATCATCTATTGCAACTAATATTTCCCCAGCTTCATTTGTCTGCAGAATTCTAGGCTTCAAGGTGTGTAATCCCTTCACACAAAATATATTTAGAAATCTAGAAATAGATAATCACCCCCAAAGATATAAGTGCAACATTTATTAATGGCAGAATTTTAGATATATTAGATATGAGGTATTGTCTAGTATAATATTTAGACGTTCATAGATACTTAGATACAGAGCAAGGGATTTTAAAATATTTGACTTGAGTTAGAAAGAAAATAGTCCATTTGACAACAAAAACTTACATAATCCCTTCAGTTATATAATGAGCACTTCAAGGCCACCCACTTTTGTAGGAGGAATGCATTACAGATATATTCTAAGAACAGAGGAGGCATTGTTAATGCATGGCTGTATGGTACCTTCTTGAAATATCACAAAAACATTGTTATTATTACAGTGAGGGATGATGATGACTCAAGTTATACAAGAATATCGCTCCTTTAGCTCAAGACCATTTTAGATAAATGTGTGTATACCCAAAAAAGGTCTGGCACAATGCCATCTACATATTAAGAATTAAGGATTCTCACATGATAACTTGATAATGATAGTATTAAATTCTAATGTCAGGCCACAAATTTTCTGGATAGGCATGAAAAAACCCAAAAGGAGAGAGGAACAGGTGTGACTGTACAGACTGAAGTTTGGCACTAGAAAGAACCCATGAGTACATGACACACTATATTGTCATTTTCCTTGTTTCTGATCTGGATTTGCACTTTGGAACCCTGAAATGGAGGAGCTAGGAGGTATGCTTGGTTATCCAGCCCAGTGTTTTATTGTTTGTCTTGTTTTGTTTTGGCAGAGAAGATATTCTTTTAAATAAAGTAAAATCTCCATAATAGTATTTAAACATTTCAATCATTATTCTGGTGGCTCTCAGAGGACTGATTGGAGAGGTAGATCTGAAGGAAGACAGTCCACTTCAGAGCTATTATGAGAACCACAACTCAGATAGTAAGGATGAAGAAAAGACCATGAATTCAAGAGATACTTAGAACTTAGACTCATACATGGGGATAAACGAAAGATGTTGAGTTTGAATCCTAGGCTTCCCACTTGGGCACCTGGTTACGATACAGAAGTGAATTTCCACAGGAAGGAAACACATCTGAGAGAACAAAATTGGGATGGGAGATAATGAGTTAGATCCATCTGTGTTGATTTTGAGAAGTATAGTGACAATGCAAGAGGATGATCTCAGAGCATACACACACACACAAACATACACACAACATCTTTTTGTCCTGATTTGTGGATACCCAATTATTTGACCTCGTAGTAAGCCCTTTAGTATGAGGACCTGTCAATTGGAAAGATAAAGAACTTGAATAGATGGTTCCTCTCAACTAACTCTTTCCTGATTAACGTGTAGTCTAGCCTCCAACACACCCCCATAGCTATATGATTCCAGAAAGTTGAGGGTCATGATTGAATGACATGCCTGCCTCTTGTGTGTGTGTGTTCTAAATCTCTCTCACTTTTCACATTTCCAGTAATAAATCCCAGATTTTTACATACGTCCTAGGACAGCTTGAAGTCTACACCTTAGCCAACTTAATAGGTTCCTTCCGTTCACTAGTACCTGGAGAATCAAGCATAATACATCCATCCTAACTCATGTCCAAATGGGCACTAGTCATTTTGAATAAGAACTTCAAATTCTACGAAAATTACAAAAAATAGGCTGGTAAATATTTTTTTCTTTTGGAATCATCAGGGTGGGGAACTCCATTCACACTATTTGATCAGCAAGGCCTTAACTCTGATCCCCTCTCTTAGCTGCACTCTCAACAACGTTAAGGAGCACCATATAGGCATTACAGAAAAAGGATTATTTTTAGGCTCATAGAATGGTTTGAATCACTGGGATGTCACTACCTGACTCTAGTCCAAGCAGTTGTAATTTTTGTAAATAATTTTTTGTGTTCCTTTATTTAAATGGAAGATGATTAGAATTGTTACTTTGTACATTTTTGTCACTCATGATTGTACATTTTTGTCACTCATGACACAAATGATCTACATTTGTCTGAAGAAGAAATAGTACAAATATCCAGGCTGGGTTATATGCTCTTAGCATTATGACAAGATTTTTTTTTAATGGGTGTGGAGAGGGGAAGCTGTGCTTTGCTTAGAGATGTTTTTAACTAGCTGCTGAGAGAAAATGGTATGTAAGAAATAGTGAGAAATAAAGATTTGAAACTCAGAAATGGTCTTGGCCTAGAACTATTGATTGTTCTTCATCTAGGTATAAATAGTTGTACAATTAAAGGAAAGGGCAAGATCACCCGTATATTCAAGGTATGGTCTGGAAAGAAGAGGGCCCAAGATGAAATCTTGAATAATACCACCATTTAAAGTGTGGCAAAAGAAGACCAACAGGAGAAGGAAACCAGGAAGTGGCAAGAGGTAAGAAGTGAACCAGAAAGTAATAACATTATAGAAACTAAAAGAAATACAATTTCAAGATGTAGGAAACAATAAACAGAGTCAAGGTTTATGTAGAAGTTATGTAAGATGAAAACTAAGAATTTTCTATTGAATTTGTCATTTGGAGAGTCACTAGAGCACTTTTTCCTGTGGTTTTAATAGATTGGTACAGTCATGATCATGATTACAAAGCATCACAGAGTGATCAGGACGTGAGTAAATGGGGACACAGTGTAACCTGTTAGATAAACATTTGATTAAGAAGAAAAAGGAAAAGGTAGTATGATAGCTAGAGAAGAATACAAAGTTAAGGAGAGGGTTTTGCTTTTCCTGTGTGCTTGCTTGTGCACAATTCTTTTGTTTTCAGGGTAAAAGAAAAGAGCAAATGGATATGATAAAGAAGATTAGTAATTGGACAGGGAAACAGAATTGTCAGAAGTGAGAAAAGGGTAATTGATTGTGTTTGTTTATTAGGGCTGCCATAACAAAAATACCACAGATTGGATGATTTAACAGAGATTTATTTTGTTACAGTTCTGGAGGCTAGAACTCCAGGTGTTGGCAGGTTTGGTTTCTTCTGAGGACTCTCCTCTTGGCTTGCAGATAGCCACCTTATTGCTGAGTTTTCACATGGTTTTTCCTCTGGGCAGGTACACCTGATATCTCTTTGTGTATCCAAATTTCCTCTTTCTGTAAGTACACAGTCATATCGGATTAGCACTGGCTTTAAGGCCTTATTTTAATCTGACTTACATTAGCACCCCCAAAAGATCAAACACTTAGGTATAAATCTAAAAAAATAGGTACAAAATCTTTATGAAGAAAATTATAGAAGTCTGATGAATGAAATTAAAGAAGAACTAACTAAATGGAGAGATATTCCATGTTCATGGAAAGGAAGATTCAATATTGTCAAGATGTCAGTTCTTCACAACTTGATTCACGCAATACCAATAAAAATCCCAGAAAGTTATTTTGTGAATATCAATAAACTGATTCTAAAGTTTATTTGGTGAGAAAGAAGACCCAGAATAACCAACACAGCATTAAAGGAGAACAAAGTTGAAGGACTAACACTACTCAACTTCATGACTTACATAAAGCTACAGTAATCAAGACAGTGTGGTAATGGTAAAATAATAGACAAATGGATCAATGAAACAGAATAGAGAGCCCAGAAATAGAGTCAACTTATCTTTGACGAAGGAGCAAAGGCAATACAATAGAGCAATGACAGTTTTCTCCACAAATAGTACCAGAACAACTGTACATCCACGTGCAAAAAAAAAAAAAAAACCTGGACACACACTTTACTCCCTTCACAAAATTTAATGCAAAATGAACCACAGACCTATACATAAAATGCAAAACTATAAAACTCCTAGAAGATATAATGGGAGAAAACCTAGATGACCTTGTGTATGGTGATGACTTTTAAATACACCAAAGGCACAATCCATGAAAGAAATCGATAATTTGAACCTTATTAAAATTTTACAAATTTCACTCTGTGAAAGACAAGGACAAGAGAATAAGTCAAATCATATACTGGGAGAAAATACTTACAAAAGACACATTGGACAAAGGATGGTTATCCAAGATATTAGAGGAATTCTTAAAACTCAAGAATAGAAAAACAAACAACACAATTAAGAAATAGAGCAAAGACCTTAACAGACACCTCACCAAAGAAGTTATACAGATAGCAAATAAACATATGAAAAAAATGCTCCACATTATGTGTTATCAGGGAAATGTGAATTAAAACAACAATAAGATATCACTACGCACCAATTAGAATGACCAAAATCCAGAACACTGACAACAACAAATGTTAACAAGGATGTGGTACAACAGGAAGTATCATTCATTGCTGGTGGGACTGCAAAATTGTACAGCAACCTTGGAAGGCAGTATGGCTGTTTCTTACAAAACTAAACATACTCTCAGCAAACCATCCAGCAACTGTGCTCCTTAGTATTTACCCAGAGGAGCTGAAAATTTATGTCTACACCAAAACCCGCACACAGATGTTTATAGCAGCTTTATTCATAAGGTTATACATTCATTTCAAATGTATAACCTTAATGAAAATTGTATAAATATTTATACAATTGAGTTTTAATCAGGTAGACTTTAGGGAATTTTTAAATATAGTTAAGACTTGATTTTTAAGCCTGTACATTAGTGACATTAAGATATATTTGAAATATTTATAACAAGAGAAAAATCTGAGGTCATTAGCTTTATTCTCTATTATAAATTGTATACACTCTGTGAATAAAAAACACAGAAATCAGGTCTCCTCAGTAACCAAGAATCATAAATTCTTTGTTAATGCAACACACTTTTGCTTTTTTGGCATTATTATAATGAAGAACAGTGTTTTACAAAAGCAAGTCAAGCAAATACATTAAATCATGACCTTTTACTTTGCGCTACTCTAGTTTAAGTGCCCTGAAATGACCTTTTTAGTTAATTAACATTCTTATGTTTGTCACTTTAAGTAATTACTCTTCTCAATTTAATTGAAGTGTTATATGTGAGACAATAAGTGCTTGGAAGCAGACCCACCTGATGAATTAAGTTAACTAGGAACGAAGCAGATGCATTCAGGAGTCAAAAGAGCAGCCTGTTGGGAGGTGTGGAGCAAAGTAATGGGAATAATTAACATCTCTTGCTCCAATAATTGTATTGGAAGGATGGATTTCAAATACCCCATTAATTTAAGTGGTCTTTATTCCATCATTAAGCAAACTGCAGATTTGGCACCGACTTTTGCATATGCTTAGCACAAATAGACCATGTTGTGCTTGTATGCCCTTGGGAGTGATTGTTATAAGAAGCCTCAGGGGCTCTTCACATCTGTGCCTCTTGTCCCTGTTGCTATAACCAGGGCTGCGCTGATAACTGGACAAGGTCTTAAGGGCAACACTACTTCTTGGAAGAGCAAAAATTAAGTTTTCACCTCAGAGCTTAAACCTCAAGTCTGTTTGTTCAAGGATAATTTGTCCTTGAGAAAATTGATTTGTAGCATCTAAGCTCATACGTCTTGAAGTTTCAGCTTAATAATTCATAAATAAAAATGCTATATTTGTTTGTTTAACCAGCATGAATTTTTTCATGTTTTAATATTTCTGAAATTATAATGCCTCTTAGTTTCCATTTCTACCTTTTCAAAGGATTTGGTTAAAAGATTGATGTATGTTAAAATAGATTAAATCTTAGAGATGAAAAATGTATAATGCCTCAACTACATGGAGCTTATATGATAAGCAGGACAGTTTATTCTTGTCATTATAAACCTTACTACGTGTCAAATGAGGTATCAGGTGTTTTCACATGACTGATCTCATTTAGTCTTCCCCACAAATGGATAATTATGTATTGTTATCCTCACTTGGCTGAAGAGCAAAGAGCTGGGAAATGTTAAAGTCTGAATTCATTCATTCATTCATTCATTATTCATCTGTTGATGTGGTCAATCAGCACCTGTTCTGAGCACCTGCAAAATAAATGACAATGATAAAAATGAATGTACTGAGCATTCATTGTGGACCAACCACTAAGCTAGGACTGTAAAGAGAATGGTGAACAATAACGGTCACAGATTCAAATCTATACCTGGCTGACTCAAAGCATAGGCTCTGAAGCCATGCTGCCTTTAGAAACCAAGCTAAAATGAGGATGTATAACTGTTCTGCCTGAGACATTCACCACTGAAATAATCAGCAGGATAATACCTGGTGATCTGGTATGGTATACAATTATCCCCCAAAGAGAATTCTGGAGACAATCAGTTTTTGAGGCCTGGCCTTGCCTCACTGATTACCAAACACTGGGTGCATCCATATACCCTTCTAAGATTATATCCCCATCTCTAAAATAACCCCACGGTCCTGTGTTCTAGTTAGGGTCACTTTTCACAGGATAGTATAAGCTCTGCCTTTCTTTTTAGAATGTCATTGTGTCACAGAAATAACTTCACTCTAGGTTTTTGTTTCTGTTTTTTTGTTTTGTTTTGTTTTTTTGCTAGAAAATATAACCTCAGCTTCTGGATACCCAATCATTATCAAAGGCTCATTTAAGGAATGGTATTGAGGTACACTGTCTGAAACATAAGCAGTCTATTCATTACCAAAAATATCATAAAATTTAACCTTGAATCAGCCAGATTTAAAGAGCTACATGAATGGACCCAAGGTTCTGTACTGAACTCTGCTTAGTTATCATGCCTTTAGCTTACATGAAAATGATTATCTGTATCTAGGTAGATGATGGTGCTAGATAGATAGATACATAGACAGGTAGAAATATAGAATATGTTAAAATGTTGACCACTACATCATGTGATGCTTCTGATGGGACCAATTTAGAAATTTTGGCAGCTGAGCACTAGGACAAACTTAGGGACAATAATTTATGGACAAACATGAGTCTCCTAATGAATCATATTTCCACTTTTATGCTTTTGCTCCAAGAGCTAATTTACAATCTAGCTCTAGTGATGGTACAGCTTGTTCTGGTGGGCATTACTCTGTACTCACTTTGCCTCTGCTTCTTCTTACTTCCTTGTACTCACTTTTGCTTTCTACCTACTTGTCTTGCCTACTTTGTCCTATAATATTGCCTATATTTATATAAGTACCTCAGTTTATTTCAGTAATTTATAAAAATAATCATTAAAAAGTAATGTCTGAGTAACACTACAGTGGAGAAACCTGACAAAGGCTACCTCAGCCAGGTGATCAAGGTAACATATCAGTGATAAATCCTGTTGAATGTATGTTCTCTTGATATGATGTGATGAGAATGGCATCTTACCTCTGTGGTCCTTTCCCCCCAAACACATAACTTCAGTCTATTTATTTAAGAAAATCAAACAAAACAAACTGTGGGACATTCTACAAAATATCTGACTAGTGCTCCTTAAAATTGTTAAGAACATCAAAAGCAAGGAAAGTCTGAGAAACTGTCACAGCCAAGAAGAAAAGTCTTGCTGACTAAATACAGTGTGGTATCCTGGACAGGATCCTGGAACAGAAAAAAGATAGTAAGTAAAAACCAGGGAAATTTGAATAAAATATGGACTTTAGTTAATATTAGTCAATAGTAATTCATTAATTATGGCAAACTATCATCACTTAAGATAATAATACTAGGGGAAACAGTGTGGGGTATATGGAAACTATTGTCACAACTTTTCTATAAATCTAAAATTATTTTAAAATCGATTGAGTGTGATGCTGTATGTTATATGGTTTTGCATGCTATGAAGCGCAACAAAAATATGCTTTCTGTGCATATCTATGTACAAGTAGATAACAGGGGATGTTTCCTAATAGAGAAGACATATTCTATAGCTAAGTTGGTTCAGAAAGTTGTTCTGGACACCATGGAATCAAAGCTAAAAACAGTGCTCATTGTACTGCCTGCAGGTCAGATGTGCCTGATGTGAAACCCCTCTTTAAATGAGATTAGCAACTCCGGAGAAGAGGGAAAGAAAAACTAATAAACAATTAACAATATCTTTTCCCAAACCTGTCTAACTTCCTCTGCAACTCTCCTTCCCAACATGGATAGAGCCACAGAACCCTACAGAGAGAGGGTCCTATGGTAAATGTGGGTGTGTCTTTATGAATGGCTAAATAGCTCCTGAATGTGGGAAACCTGCACACTTTACCTGTCAACTGACTACAGCTCCTTCACTCAGACACAGTTTTGATAGCTCTCAGGCTCCCCCTCAGTCTGGGAAGCTGTCTGAATGTGCTTCTTTACCAATGGGAGTAGCCTTCTGGTCTTGATTCCATTTGGCCAATTTCTTTCTTCAGATCTTCAGATTCATATTGTGTAACCTCGGGGACAAAACCTCTAATAGGTGCTAGATTACCTAGGGTGGGGTTTGGCTATGGTAGAGACCCCAAAATAGCAACAGCGTAAAAGTGATGGAATTTTTTTTTTTTTTTTTTCTCACAGAGAAGTTCAGAAGTGAGCTCTCCAGGTCTGGTATGATGTCTTCCCAGTTGTCTGGGACTCAGAATCTTTCAATCTTTCTTCTCCAACATCTCCAGTATGTGTCGTTTGAGGGCATGTTCCACGATGGACCTTCCTGTTTCAGGAAGAAGGAAGAAGATAGGAGGAAATGAAACAAAGGGTATGTGTCAGTTACCTTATAAGGAAGGTTCTCAGAAGAAAATGGACCACAGCTGAGGGGAAGCTGGGAGATATTTGCACTATTCTAGGGGGTCACGTGCTTTGGCAATAGAGGTTCTAACTCTAAGAGAAAAGGGGAGAATTGATATTACAAGACACCTAGGAGCCTCTTACAATAGAGAGTTTTCTCCTTAGCACTTAATCTCATTTATTTCCAGTGTTACAAAATTGTGCTGGGAAGACCTAAGTTCTATTCTCAGGTCTACTATGTACTAAGTAAGTATATGACCTTCGTTAAATCATTTAACCTTTCTGAGATGTAGTTTTCTTACCTGTAATATGAGGCTACTAATTTCTCCTCTTTCATCCTCAAAGGATTTAATTAGATAAATGTATGTGAAAATGCTCCATCATTAACTATCAAATGACTGCACTCTACAACTACAGGACGAAGCCACCATGATCATCTTTCTAGTTGTCTCTAATAAATAGTATGTCCCCTATCCACCCACCTTCCTTTCAACAGGCACGTACTAATCTGTGAACGATACTTTTTTCTAAGTATATACTACCTTGACTCTAAAGCATTATTATATTAATAACAGATTTTCAAAAGTGATGAACATTCACATCATTTGTTAAACTCATCCTGATTTAAGAAACCATGATGTGGTTAATGACTGTCAATGTTTTAAATACCAAATATAGTTGGTAGAAGGTAAGGGGGCAGGTTTATTTACTAAAAGGCAAACATCAAGAGCTGATATGTAGTAGTCAGAACATGGTACATTAATGGAGTTTAAGAACTAGACAGACATGAGTTCCAATCTCAGCTCCTCCATGAATCATCTGTCAAATCTCAAGCAATTCTGTAGATTTCTCGGACTGAATTTTCCCATTTTTGTTGGTGTATCATGTTAAGGATTCTTATAAAAATCAAGTGATGTAATCTATTTATAACTCCTAGTACCGTGTCTTGCACATAGTTGGCACAAAAAATGGGAGTCTAACCCCTACACTCCTCTGCTCTCAATAATAGGAGCAGAGAATAGATCATGGTGATCTGATACTTGCAAGATGATATTTCACAGTACTTGGAGCACTTACTCTGTATTTCACTGTGTTAAGCCCATTGCATGGGTTACCTCATTGATGAAAGTAATACTTTCATCATTACTATTTCATGGATGCAAAGATTGAAGGTCATAAAGATTCACTTGTCAAGGTTACCCAGCTGGCAAGTGGTGAAGCTAAAGTATGGAACCCAGAAGTCAATGTTAAACGCAAACTCTTGGATCTTCATCAATTCAACAAAACCTAATTCACTGAGAGCCAATTTGGCAAATATTAACTCAACATATGACTAATTTGCCAAAAACTGTCAAAGGACATATGTGGTTAGGGCTAGAGCAGACACAGCTTTTGGGCAGGGGGTAAGTCTACAAGAGATTAAACAACCTTTAAGAAATAGCCCATCCCTTCTCAAATAAAGCGATGCGCATTGCAAAAGTCAACCATGCTGGTTTGAAAAGACTCTTGGCAGCAGCAAAACCCCAATGAAATCAAACACTGGAGAACATCTCTAATGTGGTTAATCAGTCATTAGTCAAATTGATCATTTTCTGAATTAAATTTTAGTTAACTGGCTAGTATTCCAAGCTCTCAACCACCACACTCTACTGTCAGGTCAGTTTGTCTTTAAATGATAGACAGCAGTCCAATTTTCCCCTACGCAAATACTTGTATATCTGTCGTTAATGCTCTAAGCATGTCATTTATCCAGAAGACCCATCAGAGCAAAGGAGTAGAATCCAGAACTAATTAGATGACAGCTGTGGAACAACAGTTAATGGGATGTTACATGAAAACAAGCCCCTTCCCCCTCCGCCCAAAAAGGACAATCACAAAGGCTCTTCTGGAAGAATCATGAAAACATTAGTCCGAGGTGTACAGGAGCATGGTCACTAGACTGCAAGGCAGAGGGCACTACCATCTGTCTAAGAGTCAGGATTTGGACTAAGCAATCTCAGTAGCCAGAGCAATGGAGGAAATGGGAAGAAGAAAAGAATTAACAGGACATACCTTCACTGTACACAGAGTAGCACCTGATTTTCATTACAACAATACTATTGTAAGGACATTTTTGTTCCCATTTTGTAATTGATAAAACCAAAGCACACATGGTTTGTCTTTCTTTTTCTTAGCATGATGTTTTAATTCATTTACATCAGGTACTATGTTAGGTTTGAGGGTTTGAGAGACAGGAAGTCGTAAAAGCAAATTATGGGAAGAGTTGAGTTAAAAAATAACCTAACAATTGTTTTCATAATCTTGAATGAAACCTTTTTATTAGTTTAAAACAACAAGAAAATCTTAGTGTTATTAATTTCCATCCATCACCTTGTGCGCCCCAGAAATCAGCCAATATTCTCTCTTACTCTTTGGTCCCAATTCAAGTGAAATAAGCTGACATTTTGCCAGGCAAGTGTGTGGTGATAGTGTCCATTTCAGAAATGCTTATTTTGTACTTGTGTTCTCTAGTTCAACTTCAGAAGAGCAACCTTCCACATCAAGGCTAATCACCACATTAGGAAGATCAGGACTCAACAAGGTCATGCCAGAACCAGTGGCTCCCACAGGACAAGGCTGGCATTAGAGATTAGAGAACAGATGGATCCCCAGTGGGAATCAGGAGAATTGGATCAGCTGCTGTAGGAAGAGTGGCCTTTTTGCAATGGGCAGGCTGATCCTATGAGTACAATCTTGTCACCAGGCTCACAGGCACCAGCACCTGGAGGAGCCTG
Organism: Balaenoptera borealis; assembly: GCF_965194805.1. Lineage (NCBI taxonomy): Eukaryota > Metazoa > Chordata > Mammalia > Artiodactyla > Balaenopteridae > Balaenoptera > Balaenoptera borealis. Next base: position 16,251,016 of record NC_138866.1, on the reverse strand, counting down.
CAAGACAGAAGTGTAGACTAAGGAGAGAATGGTGATTTTGTAAAGAGCCCTGGGTGGCATTACATGGCTTTCTTTCCTAAGTGTTTTTCAGCAAATGCTCTTAGCCTGTTTGCACTTATTAAACCTGCTAACAGTAATTCTGGCTGAAAATCAAATTTAGCTCTCCTCTTATCTTTGCCAATTTCCTCTTCTCCTGAGTCCTTAATGGGCCAAGTACAAATATGTAAATATCATGCCTAGTGTTGGTAATTAATTTCCTTAAGGGCAAGACTGACTGATAAGAATGCTACCTTCACTTTATGAATAATTCATTTCTGCTAAGATCTTTATTCATTCAGACTTCATGGAAGCAGCATAAACTTTTAGGTACACGTATCTGTGACTGCATCCCAGTTCTGCCCCTATGACCTGAGTGACTGGGTAGTTTACTTAATCTTTCTGAGCTTCTATGTTTATATCTAAAAGAGGAGTTTAAAAATGTGTACCTCACATTCTCATAGCTTGGTAGCAGTTTAAAAAAGTGAATACATTTAAATACTTATGAAAAGTAGGTTTCCAGGACATGTCCTTTCTTTCCCCCTTCCCAGACTTGAGCATAATAAAAAGTTCAGCTAAGTCAAGATATTTTCATCTAAAATGCATGTTGCTTTAAAAAAAGATGAACACAAATAACCTTGGCATATAAACAAAGTAAACAAGCAAGCAAAACCAACAGGACACATTTATTTGCTTAAGATTTTAGGAATTTGGCATTGATTATGTGCTTAACACAGTGATAAATGCTTTACGTGCATTATCTTGTCTGAGCCTTATAACACTCCAATAAAGTAGACTAATACTTTTATTACCTCCATTTCACCGTTGGGAAAACTTTTAGAGACGTTAAGTTACCTGGCCAAAACCATCCAGGTAATAAGTGTCAGGTACAGATGTGCAATTTACCATGAAGTGAATGAAGCTGAAGACACCTTGCTTTCACAATGCCCTTCCAAAAGTTGGCAGAGCCCCCAGCAAAGTGTTCCCATGGAGGTATGTTAGTTATTGTAAAATTTGCAAAAGTATTATATAAACTTTAGGCAACACAAGATATGGGTCTTCTCCTGACATTCCCAAGCTACCCTAAAATTTCAACCTTCCTATCTGATTTTTTTTTTCTTTTTAACACTTAACACAATCTAATATACTATATAATTTATTAACTTTGTTCTTGCAAACTCCTCCATTGAAATGGTAAATACCATTTCAGGGGCAGATTTTTTTTTTTTTTTTCTGTTACATACCAGCACCTAGAACAGTGCCCAGAACACAGAAGTAACTCAATAAATATTTTTGAGTTGGATGAATGAGTAAATGAATAAATTGGAATTCCTCTTATTCCAGAGTCTATGCCCTTTACCATAGCACTGTACTGCCTTTCTGAGGGAGACATATACCCTCCGTCATAAACACCCCCCTTCCCTAGGTGTATGTGAACAAAAATCTAACTTGTAAGGCTTTAAACTGCCTCCAAGATAATGATGAATTGGTTACCATTTAATCGGTGTCTAAGAATTATGGGGCAACATTTGAGATCTGACAGGTATATTGCAGCAGATGAAGCCCAATTAAAAAGAAGCTAACATGAAAAAGAAGCTAACAGCAGGAAAGTAAAAAATGGAAGTAACACAATTCCATGGGCTAAGCATATTCTCAGAACTCTTAAGAATCAAGAGTTTGTGTGAGAGATTCTGTTGAGGAAAGACCCTCCCTTGGATATATGTCCCACCTTAAACTACTCCCTCTATAAGATCGTTAACATAAAAGATTCTTCTTGTAAGTTACCTCTCTGGTTTGCGTTTCTCAGGAAATATTTATCTGAGAATACTAAAAGGTAACAACAGTCACCTTTGTAAACATTAGCCATCTCATGCCCAGAGTTTCCTTTGGTATGGATGTATTATGTCAAGCCATGGGGACATCAGTTTCTGTCTACACATCAAATTCCATCTAACAATGTATGACTACATGTGTTTCCTCTAAATATTAAAAATTTTAATTAATTAACTGAATCAGAATATTCTAATGAACTGAATATTCTATTATATATTTTTCTCCAGAGCAAAAGAAACATCTATATTCATTGTTTCCAACTGTTCTAAATGTTTAAGTGCTTTTTTCTACCTTACTACACATTGAAGTTGTGAAAACATCTTGTTAATAATTAGCAGGCCAATATTAAGGATTACATTAAAGATAATTGTCTAATCCCACAGAGATTTGAAGGATTTTTGCCCCCAGATCCACCCTGGGAACTTTGTGTGTGTGTGTGTAAGTAATAAATCCCAAATTCAAATTATTTCACTGTTGATGTATGCAATCATAGAATTTTGGACCTTAGAGATTTCATTCATTCCCTCATTTTATAGATAATTCTGAGACTCAGACAGAATAAATACCTTTCCCAACATCTCACAGACAGCTCAGAGTAGAAACAAACCTTCAAATTCTGCTTGTATCAAACACAAACTATGAGCACCTCATCAGATTCCCTCGGCCATGGCCACCTCTTGGACTTAATCAGCCATTTTCCTACCTGGGTAAGTCTTCGAGGCTTGCTCTAAGAGTGCCATACCTCCTGCTGGCCTGTGCTGCATGGCCAAGACTCAGCCAACATCATGTGTTTGGTCCCCTCACATCACTTCTAGATGTGGATGAAAGCTGCATTACAGAGTGAGCTTGGGGCTGGCATCTGGAGAGCAGCTGCTAAGAAGGCCAGATGGCAGTGTGAGGCATTACCTCCCCATGTGGCATGCTTTAATCAATGAGAAATAGGAGATAGGATGGATCTGGGCAAATGCATTCCCTATTTTCCTCTCACCCATGGACTATGTAGTGGCTTGTACATTCAGTATACTTGGAGATGTCCCATCTTCCCAGAGAGCACAACCGCTGAAGGACTTGCTATATCTCTTTACAGCTTGTCATGAAGTGGTAGCCAGAATGATAATGCTTCACTTTGCATTACATCCTTCTTTGCTCTCTTACCTTTCTCTTGAACTTTACTGCCCTGGGTTTGCATTTCCCTAACAAAGCATTACTCCATTAATCCTTGCCTCAGGTTCTGTTTTCTAGACAATCTTGTTAAAGTCACTACCAATTATACTTCAAGATATATTTTGAGTCATGTGTTTTAAATCTAGAAGTGTTTTTAAAAGATAAAAGTATTTAAATCCTTAAAGCATTTCAGGAAGCCTGCTACTAACATACTAGAAAGGATAAATATAAATTCTCTCCACGTAGAATATAAGTACACAGGCAAGAGTTGGTCCCAGTTATCTGATTGGCCAATTGGTTCTCTGCCAGGATCACCAGAACATGGAGATTGAGGTCAAACTGAGACTGTCACTGTGGGACTGCCAAAATGAAGGACATATTTAGTAAGAAAGTATGACTTGATTTTTGCTTTTAAAAATACACACATAATTGGCACAAAACTCAAATAATTTCTTGAACTATATTGGGAACTAGATGCCATGATTCTGCTACCAACAAGTTATTTTGAAATTGGCAAAGGTATTTAATATTCCTGGTTTCATTTGTCATTGAACCCTGTTTTCCATAATTCACCACTTGAAAAATATAAATTTTTAGAACTGTGAATCCTCTCTATAGGAATATGCACACAAAATCTTATTTCAAAAAATGTAATAAGCTACAGGAATTTTTTTTCTGACTTCTTAAAATCCACTCATACATTCCAAGTTACAAACCCTTTATCTAGGTGATATTGATTATAAACTTTTAGCAAGAAATGCAGGGAGATGATATTATTCAGAAAAGCTCAGTCTGGGATAGTATCACAAGCTTTGAATCCAGTTTCAGCTCCCCAGTTGATTGAAATAGAGCTTTTCGAGAGGAGATGGAAGATAAAGAATAAACAAGATACACAGAAGGATCCTGACAAAGAGAATGACTTTTTTTTTTTTTTTTTTTTTTTTTTAAGAGAATGACTTTTAATGCTCATGCTGACTTCTCAGGGCTGGATATAGTGCTTCAGTTCCCAAGGTTGCTATTGCTTCCCCTGTTCTGCAGGGGGTTGTCTCTTGTTGATAAGAAAATTGAATATCAGGGGAGGGAAAAATATAAAGGAGCTTTATATGCTTAAATATTTAGTGTCTAATTGCTGATTTTTGCCACTAAGCATCCTTTCTCCTGCTCTGATTTCTACTGCAGAATGTTCCCTTTCTCATGGTTTATAATCATAGGACATGGAAACTCCAGTTTCAGAAGCTGACAAGTTCAGGACTTCCACTCTCCTTCCCAATACAGGTAGAGAGTGGGAATGTGACCTAACTTTGGCCAGGTAGGCAGGTTTCTGGGAACATTTGAATCCTGAGCCTCTGATGCAACAGAGGTTGGGGTCATTTAGAGTGCAGGCTGAAGTAGGATTGGCTGTGGCAACTGACCAGGATGTTTCAGCTATAAGATACTGCTATGTTTCTTGATTCCCAGTTCTTTACTTGTTGGATAGTCATTGGGTGTTTTTCACTCCCAAGTCTGGTCTGTCAATTCCATGAACTCTCAGTAACTTTTTTGTAAATCATCTTGTTTTAAATCAGACTTGGTTTTTGCTTGCAACCAAGAATCCTAAGTAATACACTTTTATCTATGAAGTTTGAGGGTACTTATGACACAAGGATTTGAGTTTCTTCCAGGAAAGTCAAGTTTTGGTATGGAAGGCAGAAGACCAAAGTGAAACTCACACTATCAGCCTATCAAATATACAACAAGTAGTGAGCCATCCAATGATGATACTGCTTGCTTCATCTACATATAGATAGATACAGATAGACAACCTTTTCCCAACCACCGTATGGGTAATAGGATACAATGAGACTTCAGATATGTACCTTAGTTTGTAATTTCTTTATAGAACTGGGAAACAATATGAGTTTTTAGTTGAGTAAAAGGAATTTTCATTTACATACTTGTTTGCTTTTTATTGCTATTTCTGTATGAAACGATCATTACCACAAAAACTACCACCCCTGATATGTATTTGAGAGAATTTCCAGGTAAAATACAGGATACCCTGTTAAAGTTGAATTTCAGATAAACAACAATTTTTAAGTTTACGTCTCAGACAATACAAGGAACATATTATACTAAAAATATTTATCATTAATCTGAAATTCAAATTTAACTGGTCATCCTCTATTTTTATTTTCTAAATCTGGCAACCCTAATTTGAGAGTCTGTAAGTCCATGTATTCAAAGAAAGAGCAGATGATGGGGGGGCCAAAATGGCAGAGTAAGAAGATCCTGAATTCACCTCCTCCAACAGATACACCAAAATTACAAATACTTAGAGAGCAACTATCTCTGAGAACCACCTGAAGACTAGCAGAAATGATTTTCCAAACTGAAGACATAAAGAAGGAACCACAATAAGATGGGTAGGAGAGGTGGAGATGATCTATGGTCAAGACCCACACCTCTGGGTTGGCAACTCACAAACAGAAGAACAGCATAATTGTAGAGGTCTTCCCCAAGGAGTGAGGTGTCTGAGCCCAACACTGGGCTCCAAAGCCCAAGGGTGCTGCACTGGGAAAATAATCCCCCAGAATATCTGGCTTTGAAAACCAGCAGAGCTTATGTTCGGGAGAGCTGAAGCACCACAGGTAACAAGGACTCTGCTCTTAGGGGGCATGCAAAATCTCTCATGATCCCAGGCCCACTGCAGAGGCAGTAATTTAAAAGGAGCCTGGGTCAGAACCACTTGCTGATCTTGGAGAGCCTCCTGGAGAGGGAGGAGGCAACTGGGACTCTCTCTAAGATGGAGACGCTACTGACAGCCATTTGGGTGGCTTGTTCTACAATGATTACATTGGTTCTAACAAACATCATTTTGAAATCTTCCCTCTAGCCTATTAGTGCCAGAAGCTTACCAGCCCACCAGGTGGCTGGCATCAGCCTCAAGCTCCCCAGACCACAGAGATAGCCAAATGGGACTTAGCCCCGCAACCTGTGGTCCTACAGAAGTCCCACACCACCCTGGGCTGTGTAGCTAAACACACACAAATCCTAACCCACCCTCCAACAGACCCACATACATAGCATGAGGCAGTGCCTCTCAGCAAACAGAGCCAGGGCCTAGTCCCACCTACCACAGCACTCACATGAATTGGCTTTGTCACAAAAGAAAGGTGCATGCAGCTCACATAGGAGGCATCCCCGGAGCATATAGCTCTGATAATGAGAGGGGAGCATGCTGATGGGCTCCATAAGATGTCTACTACATAAGGTCAATTCTCCAAGATCAGGATATGTAACAAACCTACAGACACATAGAAATAAACACAGACGATTGGGCAAAATGAGAAGATGGAGGAATATGTTCCAAATGAAGTGAAGGTATAAGACAAAACCTCAGAAGAAGAATTAAATGAAGTGGAGATAATCAATCTACTCAATAAATAGTTCAAGGTAATGGTCATAAAAATGCTCACTGAACTCAATGCAAGAATGGATAAATTTCAGTGAAAATTTCAACAAAGAGTTAAAAAACATTTTTAAAAAGCTGAGAATACAATAACTAAAACTTAAAAAAAAAAATAGAAGGAATCAACAGTATTAGATTAGATACAGGGGAATGAATCAGTGATCTGGAAGCCAGAATAGTAGAAATCATACAAGTGGAACAGAAAAAAAAGAAAAAAGAATTTAAAAAAAGAACAAAAAACAAGGACAGTTTAAGAGACCTCTACATCAACATCAAGAGTACTAACATTTACATTGTAGGGTCCCAGGAGGAGGAGAGAGAGAAAGGGCAGAGAACTCACTTGAAGAAATAAGAGCTGAAAACTATGCTAACCGAGGGAACAAAACTGACATTCAGGTCCAGGAGAATCCCAAATAAGATGAACACAAAGAGATCTACACCAAGACATATTATAATAAATATGGCAAAAATTAAAGATAAAGAGAATATATTAAAAGCAGCACAAGAAAAGCAACTAGTTCTTACAAAGGAACTCTTGTAAGACCATCAGGTGACTTTTCAGCACCAACTTTGTAGGTCAGACTAGAGGCATGATATATTCAAAGTGATGAAAGGAAAAAAAACACTACAGCCAAGAATACTCTACCCAGCAAGGTTGTCATTCAGAGTTGAAAGAGAGACAAAGAGTTTTACAGGCAAGGAAAACTAGAGTTCAACTCTACTAAACTGGCTTTACAAGAAATGTTAAAAGTACTAAGTGGAAAAGAAAAGGCCACAACTAAAATACAAAAATTATGAAAGGAAAAATCTTAGTGGTAAAGGCAAACATAAAGTAAAGATAGTAGATCAACCACTTTTAAAGCTAGTATGAAGGTTAAATGACAATAGTATTAAAATCATTTATATCTATAATAAATAGTTAAAGGATATACAAAAAAAAGATGTAAAATATGATGTCAAAAATGTTAAATGTGGCAGGAGAAGGACTAAAAATGCAGGCTTATTAGAATGCATTCAAACATAAGAGATCATCAAATTAAAATAACCACAATATTCACTATATATAAATGCATGGTAATAATAAATCAAAGGTCTGTAATAGATACACACACAAGAAAGAAAACAGAATCCAAACATAACAGTAAATATAGTCATTAAATTACAAGGGAAGAGAATGAAAGAAGAAGAAAGGGGGAGAAAAAAGAACTACAAAAATAATCCTGAAAACAATTAACAAAATGGCAATAAAAACATATTTATCAATAATTACTTTAAATGTAAATGGACTAAATGCTCCAGTTAAAGAACATAAAGTCACTGAATGGATTAAAAAAACAAGACCCGTATATACACTGCCTATGAGAGACACATTTCAGATCTAAAGACACATATAGACTGAAAGTGAGGGGATGAAAATAGGTATTCCATGCAAATGAAAATGAAAAGAGAGCTGGGATAGCAATTCTTATATCAGACAGAAATTGACTTTTTAAAAAACTATAGGGGCTTCCCTGGTGGCGCAGTGGTTGGGGGTCTGCCTGCTGATGCAGGGGACGCGGGTTCGGGCCCTGGTCTGGGGGGATCCTGCATGCCACGGAGCGGCTGGGCCCGTGTGCCACAATTGCTGAGCCTGCGTGTCTGGAGCCTGTGCTCCGCGGCAGGAGAGGCCGCGGTAGTGAGAGGCCCACGCACCACGATGAAGAGTGGCCCCTGCTTGCCGCAACTGGAGAGGGCCCTCGCACAGAGACGAAGACCCAACACAGCCAAAAATTAAAAAAAAAAAGTAAATTAATTATTAAAAAAATATATATATAAAAAAAACTATAACAAGAGGCAACGAAGTAGATAACATAATAATAAAGGGATTGATCCAACAAGAAAGTATAACAATTGTAAATATATATGTACCCAACTTAGAGTTACCATATGATTCAGCAATCCCATTCCTGGGCATATATCCAGACAAAACTACGATCCAAAAAATACATGCACCACTATGGTCATAGCAGCACTATTCACAATAACCAAAACATGGAAACAACTTAAATGTCCATCAACAGATGAATAGATAAAGAAGATATGGTACATACATACAATGGAATACTACTCAGCCATAAGAAAGAACAAAATAATGCCATTTGCAGCAACGTGGATACAACTAGAAAATATCATACTGAGTGAAGTAACTCAGAAACAGAAAGACAAATACCGTATGATATCACTTATATGTGGAATCTAAAATATGGCATAAATGAACCTATCTGCAAAACAGAAACAGACTCACAGAGATAGAGATCAGACTTGTGGTTGCCAAGGGGGAGGGGGAAGGAGAGGGATGGACTGGGAATTTGGGGTTGGTAGATGCAAACTATTACATTTAGAATGGATAAACAACATTCCCTGTACTATATAGCACAGGGAACTATATCCAATCTCCTGTGATAAACCATAATAGAAAAGAATATTAAAAAAGAATGTATATATGTCTATAACTGAGTCACCTTGCTGTACAACAGAGATTGTCATAACATTGTAAATCACTATACTTCAATATAAAAAAAATAAAAAAGAGCAGAGGAGAGATTAAATAAGAAAGACAAAATAATCATTGGGAAAGTATGGGAATTCCTTATATTATTTTTGCTACTTTCAAGTAGTTTTGAAAATTTCTGTAAAAAAAAGTTTTTTTAAAAAAACACTGGAATCATTTCTTCAAATAAATCTCACATTGAAACAAACAAACAAATGAACAAACAAACTATATATATATATACAACTTAAGAGCACCTAAATACATAAAGCAAATATCAACAGACAAAAGGGAGAAATTGACAGTAACACAGTAAGAGTAGGGGACTTTAACACTCCACTTACATGAATGGACAGATTATCCAGACAGAAAATCAATGAGGAAACACATGTCTTAAACAACACATTGGACCAAGTGGAATATATATACATGGATAAACATTCCACCTAGAAGTAATAAGATACTCTTTCTTTTCAAGTTCACATGTAATATTCTGCAGGATGATCTCTCATACATTCTAGGCCTCAAAACAAGTCTCAATATATTTAAGAAGATTTAAATCATATCAAGTATCTTTTCTGACCATAGCAGTATGAGACTAGAAATCAAGTACAAGGAAAAAAACTACAAAAGCATAAACATGTGGATGCTAAACACCATGTTACTAGACAACAAATGGGTCAATGAAGAAATCAAAGAGGAAATCAAAAAATACCTAGAGACAAATGAAAATGGAAACACAATGATTCAAGATTTATGGGGCTCTGCAAATATAATACTAAGAATAAAGTTTAGAGCGATACAAGCCTACCTCAAGAAACAAGAAAAATCTCAAATAAACCACCTAACCTTTTACCTAAAGGAGTTGAAAAAGAAGAACAAAAAAACCTCAAAGTTAGTAGATGAAAGGACATTTAAAGAATCAGAGCAGAAATAAATGAAATAGAGACTAAAAAACAATAGACATGATCAAAGAAACTAAGAACTGGTTCATTGTAAAAATACATGAAATTGATAAATCTTTAGCAAAATTCATCAAGGAACAAAAGAGAGTGCCCAAATAGTAAAATCAGAAACAAAATAGTTACAACCAACAACTCAGAAATACAAAGGCTCATGAGACAACTGTGAACAATTATATGCCAATAAAATGAACAATGTAGAGGAATAAATAAATTCCTAGAAATGTATGATTTCCCAAGACAGAATGAAGGAAAAAAAAAAAAAAACAAACAGGCCTCACCAGTAATAAAACTGAAACAGTAATTTAAAAAAAAAAAACAAAAAAAACTCCTAATAGCAAAAGTTTAGGATGCACCTTCACAGGTGCATTCTACCAAACATTTAAAGAGCACCTATTCTTCTCAAACTATTTCTAAAAATTCAAAAGAAAGGGACGTTTTAGAACTCATTCTACTAGGCCAGTATTGCCCAGATACCAAAACCAGACAAAGATAACACGAAAAATAACAGCACAGGCCAATAACACACTAATGAATATGGATGCAAAAATTCTCAACAAAATATTAGCAAACTGAATTCTACTATACATTAAAAGGGTCATACATCATGATTCATTGGGATTTATCTCAGGGATGCAAGGATGATTCAATATCCACAAGTCTATCAATGTGATGCACCACATTAACAAACTGAAGAATTAAAATTATATAATCATCTCAATAGAGGCAGAAAAATCTTTTGACAAAATTCAACATCCATTTACAATAAAAACTTTCAACAAAGTGGGTGTAGAGGAAACATACCTCAACGTAATAAAGGCTGTATATGAACAAAACACAGCCAACACCATACTCAATGGGGAAAAGCTGAAAGCATTGCCTCTAAGATTAGGAAAATGACAAGTATCCCCACTCTCACTTTTATTCAATGTAGTATTGGAAGTCCTAGCCACAGCAATCAGACAAGAAAAAGAAATAAAAGGAATTCAAATTGGAAACGAAGAGGTAAAATTGTCCCTGTTTGCATATGACATGATACTATTATATAGAAAATCCAAAAGACACTACCAAAATACTATTAGAACTAATAAATGAATCCATGAAGTTTCAGAGTACAAAATTAATATACAGAAATCTATGGTGTTTCTATGCAATAATAAAAACTATCAGAGAAATTAAGAAAACAACCTCATATACAACTGTATCAAAAAGAATAAAATACCTAGGAATACATCTAACCAAAGAGGTAAAAGACTTTTACTTGGAAAACTATAACACACTGATGAAAGGAATGTCAGACAGCGCAAACAGATGGAAAGATATACTGTGCTTATAAACTGAAATAATTAATATTTTTAAAATATAATAGTACTCAAGGCAAGCTACAGATTCAATTCAATCTCTATCAAAGTATCAAAGGCATTTTTCACAGAAGTAGAATAAATAATTCTAAAATTTGTATGTAAACATAAAAGACCACAAATAGCCAAAGTCATCTTGAGAAAGAAGAACAAAGCTGGAGGTATTACACTTCCTGATTTGAAACTATTCTACAAAGCTACAGTAATCACAAACTTGGTGTCCATCAACAGATGAATGAATAAAGAGAAGATGCAGTTCTTAAATATATATATATATAAATGCATATACATATATATATATATATATATATTTACTCAGCTATTTAAAAAGTCTTGCCATTTGCAGCAACCTGGAAGGATCTAGAGGGGCATGTGCTTAGTGAAATAGTCAGACAGAGAAAGAAAAACACCATATGATCTCACTTATATGTGGAATCTAAAAAACAAAACAAATAAACAAAACAAACAAAAAAACACAAACCCATAGCTACAGAGAAAAAATAGGTGGTTGCCAAAGGGAAGTGGAGTGCGGGGAGCAAAATAGTTGAAGAGAATTAAGAGGTACAAATCTCCAGTTATAAAATAAATAAGCCATGGGTATGTAATATATAGCATAAGGAATATGATCAATAATATTGTAATAACTTTGGGTGGTGACAGATGGTTACTACACTTACTGTGGTGATCATTTCATAATGTATGCAAATGTCATATCTCTATGTAGTACACCTTAAACTAACATAATACTCTATGTCAACTATATCTCCAAAAAAACGAAAAAGAAAAAGAAAGAAAGTGCAGGTAAATTAGGAGAAAACTACATTATTGCCTCAGGTAGACAAAATGACGTGAAGAGAGAATTAAATTTGCAAGATCCCTGAATAATCAGTAAGGTTTCACTTCTTTGATTAAAATGGAGAAAGTTATAATATAATTGGTTCACTATTAAGCTTAATTGGTTCATTTGAAGAAATTATAGAGACACAGGAGAGTCCATATCAGATAATGAGAAAACATGGCTTAGAAGAAAGAAGAGAGATAAATGAGTCAGACAAACTTAAATTTGTTATGATAAAAATAACTAAATTAATATATGCTCATAAATGTTATTTTTAAAATAGATACTCTTAAATATAAGACTATTGGATCAAATAGTTTGCACATTTTAATTCTAATAGTGATTACCAAATTGCTCATCTAAACATATATATTGAGCTACCGTCTAAGAAAATGCCTTTATTTTGCCAGTATGTGAAAAACAAAAAAGTGATTTCTCATTTTATCTTTAATTTGCTTTTGGCATGTTGGAAAGTGGAGAAGTAAGTATTTTGCGCTGAGTCTACCATCTTGAAAGAAGTAGACAAAACTCAAGTGTCTATTGACCAGCAATGTAACCTTCAGTGATTTTGCCAGACCTGTGCTTCATTTCTCCCAGGTGCCAGATGTTAGTAATCATAACACTCAATTTTGTTATGCAGACGAATAAGCACATAATTGAAAGCACTGTGTCTGAAACATTAAAAAAAAAAAAAACCTTGTATAAATATATATATTTTTTCTACTTCTCTTCTTTTACTTCTCCTCCTTGTCCTAATTGTGGTATAATCCTACCCAATCAAGGAGGTATCTTTTTGGTAGTTTTAATAGGCAACTCAATGTTCCTGTTTTATAGCACTCTAAGCTATTCATTTTCATGAATATCATTATTTAATTTCCTGCAAGATAATAATAACAGTTCTTTCTCATTGTCATTCCTCTCTTCTTCTCCTCCTCCTTCTCCTCCTCTCCTTCTTTTTCTCTTCTTCTCTTCTTGTTCCTTATTCTTATTACTTTAAAGATGAAAAATAAGAGCCCTGAGGATCTTCAGCATAGGAATTCATAGAGGAATACCTCAGGTCAGAATAATAATATACAAAACATAGAACTTCTTCATTGTTCACTGAACAATCCATTCTCCAGGCAATTTCAGCTTAATACCTGGTAATATAAGTTAAGTAAGGTGGAGGAGGAGGCAAAATAATTTTTAACCATGTATTAAGATTTTCTCAAAGTAATCAGGAGCTATTAGTGATTTTAATCATGAAACTTCTTAAGACTCTACTTTCAGTCTTTTGTTAATGGAATATAAGAAAGTGATTGGAATAATTTACAGTTTTGAGAAATAACACCTTAAATAAAATTTAAAATTTTACATAGACAAGCCCTAAACATAGTGTTATTAGTAGATAAGAATAACAATGAAATTAGTAACTATCACAAGTGAAACACTTGGTAAATGGTGGGATTCCACACCAAGCACTTCACATGGTTTATTGCATGTAATCCTTACTATATCCATGCAAGGTAGGGGTTATTTTCCTTCCAATTTTTTTTCAGGCAAAAGACACCAAAAGATTAGGGAAACATTCCCAGGTTTGCATAGTAAATGCTAGAATTTAACACAGTTCTGTCTGAATGCTGTCTATATAGGGAAGCATCAAGATGAAATAATTAGTTCTTGGAGTATTTCCAGAAACATGAATGAAGACAGCAACATTTATTGAATGCTTAACTGGATGTCAAGTTATGTTAATGATGATGATTTTTTTCCTGTTTTTACATAAGAGGAGCTCAGTGGGGTTTCCAGAATCACACAAGAAACATGAGGCCAAACCAAGATTTAAATGCAGGGGTTTCCACATATATTTACATGTTCCGTCTGAATGCCATTCAGTTCATATGAATTTACTCAGTGCTCCCAGTTTTAGTGGAAGACCAAGCCAAATATCTGCCAAAAAATATCCTTTACATGAAAGCGGCAATATTCTCAAACTATGTTTTGATATTTCCATTTCTTGATCCTGGTAAGGCCTCTGTTTTTTGTTTGTGTTTTGTTTTGTTTTGCTTTGGGTCTTGGTTTTAATGTGGGAAGTATGGGGTAGTTGCAAAGGACAGTGGAAGAGAAGAGTCTTTGATCAATGAGACAGTGAGGACAGAGGAGGGCTTGACTTCTAAACTCAGCACTTAGAAGAGTCTAGTTCAAATGGGATTTTTAAAACAAGCATAAATCCTAGCATTGAACTGAATATAGAGGCTGCAAGCAATGGAATTTGCTTCATGTACATTGATTTTTTTTTTTTTTTTCTGTCTCTGACTCTCTATGTGTGACCTTGGTCTAGCCACTTAACCTTAGGGGACATCAATCTTTTCATCATATGAGAGAAAAAACTACCTACCCTTTTCTATTCTGATTTTTAATAGAAAAAAGTTCTGCTGCTATGATTTTGGCAGCACATATCATGCTGACACCCTAATTTATTCCTCAAAATAATCTTTTTTTGCGGAAAATTTATAAAATTCAAACAAGAAATTTGGCTATAATACCACCACACATTACCCTTCCCAAAATATTACTTGCTACAACCAGCCATCTGAGAAATAAAACAGACAGCATTTGAGAATAGAGAATACTTGGTACTAAAGAAATGACAGTGAGTGGTGAAGCCAGTAAAATTGGGAGTTAACCTCTAGACTAGACTTCTTTTAAAAAGGCAATATGCAAATATTATGGGTTGAACTGTGTCCACCCAAAAATAAACTGAAGTCCTAAATGCCAATACCTCAGAAGGTGACTTTATTTGGAATAATGGTCTTTAGAGAAGTAATCAAGTAGAAATGAGGTTATTAGTGTGGACTCTAATCTAATCTAACTGGTGTTGCTATAAGAAGGGAAGTTTGGACACAGAGACAGTCATGCACAGGTAAAGACAATGTGAAGACACACAGGGGGAAAACAGCTATGTGACTGGAGTGATGTATGTACAAGCCAAGGAATGCTGAGGATTGCTGGCAAACACCTGAAGCTAGAGAAGGCAAGGAAAGATTATCCCCTAGAGCAGTCAGAGAGTTCATGGGTCTGCTGGCACCTAGATTTCAGACTTCTTAAAAGAACAGAGAGAGAATAAATTCCAGTTGTCTGAAGGCACCCATGTGTGGTACTTTGTTATGGTAGCCTGAGCAAATTAATACAGCCAGAATCTCCCAATATCACTAACTGCCTTCTACACTAACAACCCTCACTTGTCATAGTCAAGCATATGCATACACACACACACTTATTAAATACTAGCAAATTAAATAATGTTTAACAGAAAAAAAAAAAAAAAAGGCCTCTTGCTTTATTCCACTCCATTATAAATGACCTGTGAGTTCTGCCCTCTTCTATGTGTTTGTTTCTTGCACAGAAACAGCAGCTATAAAGTCCACTATGGATTCCTATAAAACAGCTAATAAAAGCTTCAACTTAAATTCATTTAGAAAATTAAATGCACATAACACATATTACAACAATTGGAAGCCTCTTATTGCACATTTAAAGTTGTGTGGTTTGTGCAGGCTTTGATATAGAAATATGTTGAAAATTGAGCTGACGGTGATGATATGGCGGAAAGAGCATCATTATAAGGGGAGAGCTGGCTCCTGGGTCATTGATCACTTCTTTGATGATAGTCCTACCCCCTTGGCTGGAGCATTCTGCTTCTCTGGTTGACCAGCTCTCCCCTTTTCACTTCATAGAACATCTGAGCCTCCTTGTTGTTAAAACTGTTGCTTTGAAGAGGGACACTCTCTACTGAAGGTGGAATATTTTATATACCAGGCATCAATGGATATGTGGTACTAATGGAAGAAAGTGAAGGCAATGGTGCCCAAAACCCACTAATATAATCACCAATAAAATATCTGGATATTCTGGTGATTGACACCATGCAAAATGAAATAACAAAATCACCTACGAACACATACTTCTTGAATGATCCATAAACTGTCCCACTCTTTCCCCCAACTTCCCAGCTTCCCTCTTCTATTTGAATGATACCACTTGGGCCATTGCCTAATTCTGCATACTATATTGTTAAAAAATTTCTGATATTAAGCTGCATGAGCTGTTCTTACATTTTGGAGATTAATCCCTTGTCAGTAGCATCATTTGCAAATATTTTCTCCCATTCTGTGTGTTGTCCTTCTGTTTTGTTTATGGTTTTCTTTGCTACACAAAAGCTCTTAAGTTTAATTAGGTACCATTTGTATATTTGTTTTTATTTTCATTACTCTAGGAGGTTGATCCAAAAAGATATTACTACGATTTATGTCAAAGTGTTCTGCCTGCTTTTCGCTAAGAGTTTTACAGTATCGGGTCTTACGTTTAGGTCGTTAATCCATTTTGAGTTTATTTTTGTGTATGGTGTTATAGCTCAATATCAAAAAAACAAACAACACAATCAAAAAATGGGCAGAAGACCTAAATAGACATTTCTCCAAAGAAGATGGCCAAAAAGCACATAAAAAGATGCTCAACATCACTAATTATTACAGAAATACAAATAAAAACTACAATGAGGTATCACCTCACACTGGTCAAAATGGCCGTCATCAAGAAGTCTACAAACAATAAATGCTGGAGAGGGTGTGGAGAAAAGGGAACCTTCCTACACTGTTAGTGGGAATGTAAATTGTTACAGCCACTGTGGGGAACAGTATAGAGGTTCCTTAAAAAACTAAAAATACAGCTACCATATGACCCAGCAATCCCACTCCTGGGCATATATCCAGAGAAAACCATAATTCAAAAAGATACATGCACCCCCAATGTTCATTGCGGCACTATTTACATTAGCCGAGACCTGGAAGCAACCTAAATGTCCATCGACAGATGAATGGATAAAGAAGATATGGTACATATATACAATGGAATACCACTTGCCATAAAAGAGAATGAAATAATTCCATTTGCAGAAACATGGATGAACCTAGAGATTATTATATTAAGTGAAGTACGTCAGACAAAGGCAAATATCATATATCATTTATATGTTGACTCTAAAACAATGATACAAATGAACTGATTTACAAAACAGAAACAGACTCACAGACTTAGAAAACAAACTTATGGTTACCAAAGAGGACAGGTTGGGGGGAGGGATAAATTAGGAGGTTGGGATTAACATATACACACTACTACATGTAAAATAGATAATCAACAAGACCTACTGTATAATACAGAGAACTCTACTCAGTACTCTGTAATAAGCCATATGGGAAAAGAATCTGAAAAATAATAAATATAAGTATATCTATAACTAAATCACTTTGCTGAATGCATAAAACATTGTCAATCAACTATACTCCAATATAAAATAAAATTTTTTAAAAAAGAAAGAAAAACACAAAGTGAAGAAAAAGAGAATACATATGAGCTTCATTTGTGTTCAGGAAAAAAAAATTTGTGAAATTCTCCCCAGCCGACCATTCAAATATTTTGCAGACCAATGTTTATTCCCCTCTATTAATTTATACACACTTTGAGGGCAAGAACCTCAGTTTGTACAATTCCATATTTATATAACTCCACTCAATCATCCCACAATATATCAGATTTTCTGTTTTATAGTGACTGTCTAGTAAGTATTTATTGATATAAAATGTCAGGAAAAAAATAGGACAAATTCAGTTAATCTTTCCTTTTTACGTTTGGTTGAAGGTGGATGAGGAACCCATGCTTTAACATAAAACCATTCAACACAGCTTCTCCATCAGGTTACTACCAATACTTTTTTTTTCTATTGGAAAAATAGTAAGAACTTTGAGGGAATGAAACATTCTGATAACCACCTCAGTTCTAGACACGTAGACATCTTCATAAATGTTTGCTTATTGGATAATTGATCTTCATTATAAAAGAAGAGTCTGCATGGTTTTTCTCCATGTTTCAAGCAGAAAGCATCCCCCTTCTCCCCCCACTGCTTATTAATGCCTTTTTTAAAAGATGGCCAACGTTCAAACATTATCTGCAGTATAGATGGCATGTTTCTTTTTCTTTCTTTTTCCTTTTAATGGCAAAAATTATTAGATATTTTGATCACTAGAGTTTAATTCTTTCACCATTTTTAAATTGGAGCACCCTAATTTTTTAAGGACAATTTCCTCAAATCAGTTGGTTCTAAAATCCAAAATAAGGTTAAATATTCCAAAGCCGTAACAGTGTAGGGGTACAAAATTTTTCACCCCCAAATGTGCACTTTGGCATGAGAATTATATTAGGCTGATTATTTAAGAAACAGAAGACTCAGGAAGTTTTTCTTTCTACCTCCCCTTAACCACCTAAGAGAATTTAGATAGAGGCCCTACCTCCAGAGATAACTATAGAATATTAGCTAGGTATGGTAGACCGGGGGAAAATTAGCCAGGCCTGTTTACATTCCTCTTGGTGTCCGTCTATCTCTGCATGGGGGCAACATTTGTTTACTAAACATTTGCTCTTCCAAACTCCATGTGAATTTTCTTCCTCCTCTTTGGAGTCTCAGATCCCTACCCTCTTTTTTTTTATCTGAGAATGTCAACTGCCCAACTGCCTTTGGGCCTCATATTCTTATGGAGCCCCAATGAACACATAATTAAACTTTTTTTTCTTCTGTTACACGGTGATTTGATTATTAGACCAGTCAGAAGAAACAGGAAGGTTAGGAGAAAATTTTTCCTCCCTAACAACAGAGAGCTGGACATTCGATAGATGGGAAGGTGGCAACTGCAACCCGAAAACCATCATTAATAAGGAGCATATGCAGGAAGGATTCTCTCACAGAAATGATAAATGCAGAGCATTACTTCAGGAAATAGCAGTGTAGGGCCATTTTTAAACGGAAACCAAGGATAGAATCAACCCTGCCACACCTCTAAAAAAGTAATGTTGAAAAAGAAGGTGAGAGGCTTTGGATATTCTCATTACCTGCTAACCAGGTCACCTGTCTGTAGTCTTCCCTAAAGCCACTATCTGCCCAAACATAATGACCAGTGTGCAGATGTCAACACATTGTTAATCTTTCCAACCCAAAAAGGGTCAGCAGTTCAGGTAATAAGTCATACAGCAATAGAGTCACCCAGGCTCTATTGCCGAATCTAGTGCATGGGGGCAGAGGGGTGTAAACAGGTGTAAGGCAAAAGCATAGCTAACCGAATGGCTCCGTTGGAGGGAAGAAGCAAGTTTATTACATACGCGGTTGGCTACCCTGCTCTTCAACTAAAAGCATTAAAGAAGGAATCCCTGCTTCAGATTTCTCAGTCTTCCTCTTTTAACCTAAAATATTTCAAACTGACTACCTAGTTATACAAATATAACTTAATACTCTTTCTTAATAATCATATATTTTGATTAATTTTTTCAGTAGTTATATTTTCTTTTACTTTTCCTATGAAAAATCCAAGATGACTAATGTATTTGAAAAACCTAGAATTGGTAGAATTTTAAGTTATGGTTAGAGTGTGTTGCATTGCTTACATGGGCATATAAATATCCAATAGAGTGGCTGGTTCTGAAACCAAGAAGAGCCCTACTCCCACCTCAGTACAAAGGCCCCTCCAGCTCCATTCTTACTTGTAGAAAAGCTGAAGTTTCCCAAGCCTCCCTGAGTCATCAAGCAGTTAATGATTAAGACAAGAGAGTCACAGAATCTTTCGTTGTCTGATGCACCTTCCTGAGCTGTTTTACAGATACTTTAACTGCCACCAGAGGGAAAAAGCTAACTGTGTGATGACCAGACTGTAGCCATGACATAAGCTGCTTCAACTTGAGCAGTACTGAATCTATGGCTAGCAGAGTTCCAAGAACTGGCCTCAAGAGAATGGGATTAACATTATTGCTCATAACAATCTACATCTTTGTGGGCCTCAAAATAATTGTAGCTACCTTGATAGGGTCAAGAGGGAAAATAAGAGAAGATGTGTATAAAAGGGCTGAGACTGGCCGATTTTAAGGCAAGGCAGAATTTATGGCATAATAGCTTTGGATTAATGGGAGCATTGGCCTTCTTCCCCTTTGAAATCCCAAACCACTACCCCCAACATCCTCTTTTGTCTTTCGCTGAAGATTTTATTTAAGGTGAGGTTTTCAGGTATTTTGGCAAGTTACTCCATTCTCCTAGGTCTCTCCCATGTATACACATTATTAAATCTTTGTTTTATTTTCTCCTATTAATTTGTCTTATGTCAATTTAATTCTTAGGCCAACCAGAAGAACCTAGGAAGGTAGAGGAAAATTTCTTCCTCCCTGACATCTTATTTTCTGGTTTGGTAATAAACAAGTCTAAAAACTTGATTCAGTCTCATGATCTGGTCTGGATCAATGAATTAGTTGTCTTCCTCTTAAACTCATTGATATAGTATACAGTATTCTTGAATGCAATTGCCAGAGACCCATCAAATTTTCACTGAAGGCTACAACATAGGAAAAAGTGACTTGAGAAATTGCCCAAACCTAGCCCTAAAGTTTAGAAATATCTGTAAACATTCAACACAGACACACACACACACTTAGTACAATTTTTCTTCTGTCTTAAATTACACCACTCCAGGATCTGTTTATCTATCCCTGCAATGGTGTGAAAAAGACTAAATGCCTCACATCATTATACATGGGAAGGTGGAGTAGAGGATGAGAGTGTTAGAATTAATCCTGAGGCCCTTTGGGCAGTCGCTGATGAGGGAGAAAAGGAAGATACTTTGTGTTTTTTGCTACTTCTGGGGAAAGAAGGAGTTGCTAAGGCTCATCCAGTTGCATATCCATCTGTCCCAAGTGGCATTAATGACAGTGAATTAAGATTGCCCCTCTCCTTCCACATACACCATCAGGAGTCATATCTGGTTTTGCTACCATCCCCAGCCCCTAAAAGTGATGTTTATTTGAATCAAATCTCAAATCCCACCTAAAATAAAAATAATCCCAGTGTTGGGGAGAGGATGATCAAGGCTGTAATTTGGCCAAATGTCTTCCAGTAGCTGTGTTCTGGGGTTCTGTCCTCCCCTAGGGACATCCCAGGTAATAGTCTTACACTTGTGACAAATCTAGCACCAGAGAAGCAATCAGCTTATCTTCTACCTCTGGCAACATTTATTCCAGTTTTAAAAATCTGGATAAGCTTGGCTTTGGCTCATTTTTAATAGTCTTGGTTTGTATTTTGATTAATGTTTAAGCTCCTTCAAATCCATTTGGAAAGAGCTGAGAGCTGAAGCTTAAATAAACAATGGGATATTCTCAGACTTCAAAGAAGAATTACCTTAAGGGGACTAGCCAGGCTGTGGAATGCTGGGCTTCTTTCTGTCTGGTCCTAATTAGCTTTGGATCTGGCAAATCTGTGCAATCCAAATGCACTCTGCAGAGGCCTCTGGCATGCTTTCTCAGCTACCCTCGTGTCTGGGCTCACCACATCCTCCGATCGGCATCTGAAGAAAACATTTCCTTCTGTTCTTGTCAGGTTCTGTCTGGGGAATATCAGTCGTTCTCCCCCTCCTCCCTATCTTTCCTTTGAGTTGTGACAAAAATCAGTTAGGCAACCAAGCCTTTTTTGTCCCAAGAGTCCTGCCTTGAGGTTAAGGATTTTGACCTTTAAGAGAAATAAAAGAGAAACAACACCTTTGAAACACTGGGGAATATGAGCTCTGGCTTCAGTTCTCTCCATTGGGAGTTCCCCTACAGATCCTGACTAGGGAAAACACTTCCCAATTCAAGTGACAAGCCATGTAAAAAACTCTCCAATGCCCTCCCCTGGGCAGCACAAGACGTGCAGCGCTGAAGCTGAACTCCGCACAGTTGGAAGAAAGCAACTAGGCTGAGGAGAAAAAAGGAAGAGCTAGAGAAGGCTGCCCACTCTTCATCTTCCTCAACAGGCCTTCAGTTCTGCTCTCCCCAGGATGTCAGTCATTCCAAGATTTTGCTGTGTATCACTGAGGCTGTGGGGCGTGTATCAATAGATCAGAGGTTAGCAAACTATAGCCCACAGGCCAAATCCAACTCACTACCTATTTTTGTAAATAAAGTTTCATTGGAACACAGCCACACCCATTTGTTTATGAACTATCTACGTCTGCTTTCAAACAGCAGTGGCAGAGTTGAGTAGTTGAAACTGGGACTGTGCGGTCTGCAAAGCTAAAAATATCTACTAACTGGATCTTTACAGGAAATTTGCTAATAGAGGAAAGACAAAGGGAAATCAAAGATAAAGCTGGTTTCAAAATGCAATATAATTTCAGCTCCCATTCATCTGGCCAGAATCCTTTTTTTCCCATATTTTCAGACATGGAGCAAAATACTCTCAAGAATTATACTCAGAAATCAATGAGGATCCAATTGATAATAGATATTCCCAACAAAACATGCCTTTTCTAAGAAAAGTTTGCCATGGAAATTATTTCACAACATGTATAAGAAGGGCCAAGATACGGTATAATTTCCATCATGGTTAAACCCATATTCTTTTGTTCTTCCATGCAGCTTCCCAAACCAAAACTAAGTCTCCAGCTATTTACTGCAAAGGACTTCCGAAAGCGTCCTTTTTGGGATTGCACACAGTGGTAGAGGGGTTCTTCTAAACCCTTGCAGAGAACATGCAACTACAAAGAGGCCTTGGCAACTAGATAAGAATAAAATCAATACAGAGACCTGTATAAGCTGTGTGTTCGTCAGAGAGAATTAAAAACCTGTTGGGTTGCTTGTCCTTACTGCCTGCTGGTAAAGCATATTCAATTATTCATTTTATTCACCTGACTGACCACTTAAAAACTACGTAGTCAGTGCTTCAGCAATAATTTCATTTCTAAGTGTTCCGCCTGGTTATTTTTCTGTGTGTGCGCACTATTAATTAATGACTATGGCAAAGTCCATAAATTTAAGCATTCAGTAGCAGTGCTGCTTGAATCTATTACCCATGAAAACCAGAGTCTACAGTCACTGATTAGGCACAAAAGAGATAAGTATTGATTTTACTTGGGGGGTTTAATTTCTTCTCATTGAATCTGAATGAGTGGATTGCATTTGAACACCCCTCACAGAGCAGCAAAGTACGAGATTCACACAGCCGCTTCTCCATGGGTTGGGCTCAGCCTACCAGCTCACGTTTTGGAGGCATTATGTGTGTCATTGATGGAGGATCAACGATAAACCATTTGAGGCCCTAAAAAACGCAGCCAAATCCTCTCTGAGGATTAGTGTCTTATTAAATTGGGACAAGAGTATTAAGGACCCCCTGTGCTCAAAACCTAAGACCTCAATAAAACCCCTGATATGGTTGCATTTGGTTGTTTCAGCCTCCCAGAGTATCATGAAGCTGGCATTTATAAGACAGCTGAAAGGCTCCAACTGGTGGGTGGGGACTTCCAGGTGCTAGTGTAGCCCTAGGCTTGACTGATGCAACCAGCAACTCAATCAGATGAGGTGGATATTTGATGGACCTCTATGCTCCATCTCTTTAACAGAGATGAGAAAACCCAGATCTTGGTCTGAACCAAGATCCAAGTAGATAAACAGTAGGAAAATTCCTACTTCTTTTGAGAAAAACTAAAGCCTGTAGCTACTATACTTTTGTGGTGTCAGACACAGAGAAATTTTTTTTTAAAGTGGAATGGATAGAAAAAAACTATTGCATTCTGACAGCTGAGGCTTAAAAAGTCTAGCATCATTCCATTTAATGAATATTCTCGTAGTACTAACTATATGCTGATTAGTGTTGTAAGTACTTTATAAAAAGAACATGCTTAACCCTCCTAACAATAATCAGGTGTGGGTATTATTATTACCAGCCCTGTATTACAGATGAGGAAACTGAGGCTTGACGTGTTTAAGCACACAGCTAAAGTCACACAGCTAGTACATGGGCCCTAGCCCTGCATCCAGGCCCCTGAGCCTAAATCTGAGCTGTCTCTCGCCCTTCAGGCTGCCTTTCATGGAACAGGGTCCAGCACACCTTTTCACACTGCAAGACTCGGAAGTAAGGGCACAGTGAGAAAATGCTGGTTCTAGTTGTGATTTTTAAACTAGTTACTATGTTGCCTCAGGAAAGTGGTTCACCACCTGGGGACAATCAGAATCATTTGGAGAGTTGCTTTGGTTTGATTTATTTTCAAAACAGATTCCAAGACACCACTCCAGAACCAAAGTCTCTGGTAGTTGATTCCAGAAAATCTGCATTTTTCAAAGCTCCCCAGGGGAATTTGAGGCAGCCAGAGGAGTGTTTAGCAATCACTGAAGTTGGGCCACCCCAGAGAGTGGGTGCATAACTTGTTCTTACCTTCAAATGAGTCTAGAATCTAGTTTTACTGTTCTCTCCCAATCACAGCCTCAGTGCCTCAGCTGTAAAAAGAGGGTCTCCTAGCTATATAGAACCTCAAGTTTCCCATCTCTAATGTGAAGAGCTTTTGTAACCTTGTTAACACATTTCCTAGAAGGAGCATAAAGACTGAGTTTAGCCCTGGTTGAGGATTTTGAGGAATGGGTTGATAGTGAGGGACAAGACATTCATGGGAGGTAGTTTTAGTGACTCATCCTACCGCCCCCAAATTAGAACTTTTAAAATAAGTTAATATATGCACCTGTGCCACTCACACTCACAGACCGGAATAAGCCCTGTCGGGGCTCCGTTTTGTCAGCCAGCTCCTTTAACTGGTTTGGTCACCAAGGGAACAAACGTTGACAGAAAATATCAAGGGGTCTATTCTGTCTGTACTTCTATCTACAAAATAACTCAAAGAGTTCTTTGAGACAAAACTTTGTAAAAGCAGTAAAATGTATGCTTGAGCAGGGTTAGATTTATTAGAAATAAAATTGCCACTGGTACAATTGTGGCAGTGATGGATGCAAAGGCAGGATTATGTAGTAGAAAGAATGAAGTTTGCTAGTCAGAAAAAACTGGAAAAACTGGCATCTGTTTTGGGACAAGAAAAACTGGAAAAACTGGCATCTGTCAGGAAAAACTGGCATCTGTAAGCTTTAGTTTTCATCATCTGCAAAATGAAAATAATACCTACAGATTGCAAACTGCCTTAAAAATAGAAAGGGGTTAACATGTATCATTCCCTATTTTATTTCAGAAACAAAATCCACTCCTTTCTTACTCTGATGATCACAGTCTTTCATTCTTCATTCTTTGGTGGTCACCTTCTCTGTGTCTTATTCCTGCCTGTACTGGAATGGCCCTCCTTCATTTGCTCATTTAAGAAACATCTTTTAGCCCAAGTAATTGTCCAAGTTTGCCAATTAACATTTGTTTGTAATATATTTTATGTGCTGAAAAAAATTATATCAACAAATAAATCATGTGTGATTTTATCCATTGCTTCTTGGAATTCTTCTGATCCCCAATCAAATACATTGTTAACCTATGTGTTTTTCAAGTTGTTGTTTGGTGCCTTTGTTTTTGTTTTTTTGTTTGTTTATTAGCACACTGATTCATCTAATACCAATTTTGTTACATCATGGAATGTCAGGATATAACTTTGGTTTTTTTTGATATTTGATCCTGCGAATTTAATTACACATAAGTAATTACACACTTACATACACATATATCTCAGTCTACTTTAACTTGGAGAGTCTGAATATTGCTCAGCAGCCCAGAGTTGGATCTGAGAGTATCTCAAGAAGATTATCTTCCAATTTGTTCTTTCAATTTGCATAGCTCATAAAGGTGTATAAATAATTTGCCTTTCTCTGTGACAATGAAATAGCTGTGGAGTGGGGAGGATCTTAAAGAATAGTGTCTGGTTGTTATTGGCAGAGGCATGAATGGAGGTAATGTTTCCAAAGGAAGAGACAACATGGAAGACAAAGTGAGAAATGATGGGGTATTGCCCTCCAAGACCTTACCTTTAATGTGATGGAGAAAGCACAGAAGGGAAGCCTTCAAGAAGGGGTACAACGAACAGGCCTGTCTGATAAGTAGGGTCTGCATTAAATGTCAGCAGTGATCAGTACTCTGGAATTTGTACAGAGTAGATTAAAGAAATCCATACAAGATGCTATATTAAAATGTAGGTAAATGTGTGCTTTAACTAGAGGTTGAGCTGTGTCATTCAGAGAAACAATAAAATCTTTTTTTTACTGAAAACACTAATATAAGTTTGACTCTTCTGATTAAATTGTGCTTGAAATACATGGTTTGCATTTTAGAGCAATCTTTATTTCTGTTAGATGTTTGTGTTGCATTTTTATTAACCTGCACTATCTTTTAGTAGGAATTTTCAGTTGTTTCATTTAAAATAATTAGGACTTTGTGCTATGAATACTGATAGTACATTTGAAATAATATTGGATACATTTTTTACTTTCTCTTTCTTTGCAAATAGGTAGAAAATTATGTTCTGGGATTCTAGTTGGTTTGATTTCAGTAAAATAAAATGTATTGTTGCAGTATGGACTAAAGTACACATATTTTTGTACCTGTTGTTAACTTTTTCCTCAGCACTGTGGGAGAATGCAGAAGTAGTAAGATAAACTTACGAAGATCAACAAGCATACAGTTTAACAGAAGGGACGTGACGAAGCCAAAGCAACTAAACTGGTCAAGGATGAATTTGAATACGTATCTAGGATTATCCTATATAAACTGTGTGGTATAGAATGAAAGGTCCATGGATATTTAGAATTGAGGTCTACAGTCCAACATTTCCAGAACACTGTACTATATGAAACTCACCCAGCTGGTGCTAGGCTCAAATATGACAACACCCACTGACCACTTTATACACTGTGAGGCATAATTCACTTGTAACATAGAAAACAGCTTCTCATCTGCTAGGGCACAAGGAATTAGAAGACTTTCATTTGAGACCTATCTCTGCCTCTTCTCCACTGCATGTCCTTATATAACTGATATTTTTCTGAAAATCTGTTTCCTTTCTGAAAAATTGGCATGTTACTACTCCTAATTAAAACTCATTGAAAAATCAATGTAGTTCACATTCTTTTTTCAGTTGGAAAAAAAAAACCTCTCTACAGATATTAATGTAATCATCAACCTCATGAGGATATTGGAAGGATTCATGTGAGAAATGGGATAAAATACACAAAAGTACTTCATAAATTGGAAAGTACTCTTTCTTTTTTTGTTAACTGGAAATTGATCTCCTTTTTTTTTCCTTTTTGCCAAAATGCTATTTAGGAAAACTTCCTTTTTGAGTTTTTTTAACTGGCCTTTATTAATTGAGTAAGCAGTTGCTTAAAGGCTAGGAAATTAGAAGATGCAATAATTGAACAATCATGAGCTTTATAGTAATGGTTGTTTTAGGAAGTAACAAAACTCACCCCAGTATTCCCTTATTAAGAATATATCTCAAATCAGATCTGAAGCACCAAGGAGAATTAGAAGATGAAAATAATATAGGCTCAGAATGGGCACCTTTGTATTCACTCATCTCTCCCAGAACCAAGCAGTATGAGTGCAAATCCATTCAAGACCCAGAAGATGCGTTTGATTTCAATCTTCTCTCCCCTGACACTCTAAATGAGAAATCGAAATAGACGCCAATGCAATTTTTAAAATTCTGGAAATAGTAGCATTTGAGCAGCAAGTTTCTTGTCATTTTCCTGTTAAGGCCAATTTCTGAAGTAAACCAACCTATAATATTTTTGACAGGTCAATGGCTAGAGTAATAGAGAAATTTCAATATATCAGTTTTCATTTCATATTTATGGGGAAAAAAAGCTGAATGTCATTCCAGCAATTCAAATTTTCTAACAAAACCCAGTGACACATAAAACTCTCATTTAACAGGTCTCCTTTCTCAGGGGGAAAATACATTTTAATGTTTTAATTCTATTTATTTATAATTATAATTTCATGTTCTAAGGAATTCTGTTCAATGAACTTTTAGAATTTTTTCTCCATAGTCTATATAACTAGTTTTCAGTTGCAGACTATGCGATATTATTCAGGTGTTAAGACAACCACTTAATTGTAGAAACTTATGGAATTGAGGGAGAGGTGGCATGTGTAGTTTTCAATTTTATGTATATTCTTCTCAGCTAAGTGAGAAAAACCTTGGTAGAGGAAATTAACCAACAGTCCGAGACAAACTCTTTTTCAGGTCCTCAGATTAATACAAACTAGTGCTTGCAAACTTGGCTGCCCTTTCCTGAAAGTAAAATAAAAGTTATCACAAGACCCAGAAGTCAAACTAAGTAAATGGAAAAGAGTTTTCATAGTAATTAAATGCAAATTATACTTTTGGTCTCCAGATATCTTTGAAAAATATTTTTGGAAAGGTATAGAGGAACGAATAGCAGGAAAAGGATGAATGGTCTTTGGAAGAACTCATGATACAGAAGAAAATGAAATTAAAAAATTCCACATATACTTTTGAACCTAAAAGATCAAGTGATTTTTATAGAATAATATTTCAACTGGGCTCAGGAACAAAAGAGACATGAAGTCAATTTCCAATTCTTCTACTTAGTAACTTGGTCAGCTTTCTTAACCCCACTTAGCTTCAGGTACCTTAATTGTAAAATGAGGTTAATAGTAGCAATAATAATAACATCAATCATGTTTGTAATGTTGGGGACCTTGTGAAATAATACATATGAAGTGTATATTACAACATTTATTCTGTGTCTATCCTGAATCCAGTAAGAGCTTAGGAATAATTTATTGGCTGCATTGTTACTATTCTCCTTTCTGGTAACACAACCAGAAAGCCTCTTCATCTGGGGGCACCTTTCCCCATTAGTAACCCGGAGAATCAGCAAGGGATGATATCACCTCCTGGTTCATCATCCCCACTGAGATCTGGGGGCCCATGGGTGGATGTTTGAACCAAGTCTCGCCAATCAGCCAATTCCTAATCTAGTGTTTGAACAATCAGTAAAGAGCCTCTTTCTCCTTCTAGGTCCTGGGTGCCAAAAGCCATGAAGCCTGAGTTTCCAGAGGTTACTTTGCTACATCCTGGAGAAAGCCTTCCAACACAACCCACCTAGAGCAAAGAAGAGCAAAAATACTGTTCTAAGGAAACAGTAAGCC
Source organism: Balaenoptera borealis (assembly GCF_965194805.1). Lineage (NCBI taxonomy): Eukaryota > Metazoa > Chordata > Mammalia > Artiodactyla > Balaenopteridae > Balaenoptera > Balaenoptera borealis. The sequence continues at coordinate 16,221,866 of NC_138866.1, read as the reverse complement.
CAGAGCTCCAGTTTTATTGGAAGCCAATTCTGCTCCTTGAACTTCTGGGATAATTGGAACCATCAATTCCTTGTCTGGTTTAAGCTAGCCTGCACTAGGTCTTTGTCACAAGCAGTCTCTGCTCAGTCCTTATCAGTTTTCACTATTAGCCTAACGACAAGAAATCCATGTCAGTAGCGATTTCAGAATGGAAGTAATAAGTCAAATCTCTAAGCTACTATTAATATGTGATAACAGCGTGGCAGAGCCAGCTTGGAAGGGTGCTTGGATCTGTGATATACTGAAAATCCTACTCTGGAAATGGATTTCTTCATGTGCTGCAATCCAGGAAGGAAATGTAGCTTAAGAAGGCAACTGTATAGGTAGAAAGATGTCATCTTTAGAATAACTCTAAACTGCGTCCTTAATATCCCAGACTTGGGCACTCCAGAAGTGAGACCTGCCAGGTTAACCCTCATGTTAATTTTTCACTTGCCCCTTTAAGAACAATAACACATGCACTTTGTCTAGTGTACTTGTTGTGTTTTCTTAATTTTTTTAACTTTATTTTTCAAGAATTATCAATCTTCTCTAAAGGCTCTAAAGTCAGGAGAGTCTCCATATATCTGATAAAATTAAGGAACCAATTAAAATTGTATAGAATAAAAAATTGGTACTATCCAGTCCCATTTATTTCCCTGAAAAATTTCATATGTTGCTGGTTTAAATTATGTCACAAGTTTGGGGAATGGCCAAGATAGTGGAGCAGGAAGACTCTGAGCTCATTGCCTGCCACAGGTACACCAAAATTACACCTACGTGCAGAGAAACTATCGGTAAGAATGACCTAAAGACTAGCCAAAAGATTTCCCACAAATAAAAATATAAAGCGGGAACCACAATGAGATGGGTAAAAAGGGTGGAGACACTTATAGTCAAGATCCATACCCCGAGTAGGTGACCCACAAACAGGAGGATAATCGCAGTTGCAGGGGTCCTGCACCTGGAAGATGAGCCTCCAGATTATCTGGCTTTGAAGGCCAGTGGGGCTTGTGTATGGGAGAACTGAATGGCTGTAGGAAACAGAGAATCTGCACTTAAAGGACACACACAAAATCTCAAGACCCATCAGAGAGGCAATAATTTGAAAGGAGCCTGAGTCAGACCCACTTGCCAAACTTGGAGAGCCTCCCAGAGAGTCAGGAGGCAACCGAGACTCCCCGCTGGGGACATAGATGTTGGTGGGAACAACTGGGAGCTTATTGGACAATGAGGACACTGGTGCTGACAAGAATTTGTCATTTTGGAATCCCCCATTTAGCCTATTAGTGCTGTGGGCTAACCCACACAGCAGCTCAGTGGCACCAGTCCCAAGACCCCTCAGACCAAGCATCCAGTCACACAGGGACACATCCACACCCACCAATGGGCCAAAACCAACCCCAGGACCCCAGCACCCATAGGCAACCACCCCAGGACCTGGCTTTGAATACCAACAGGCTGGCACTAGCCCCAGAACCCCCAGGACTCACTTCCAGCTGTGCTATGACCTAGCCCCATGCATCAGCAGAACAGGACCAGCCCCAGGAAACCCTGGGCTGTGCAGCCAATCACTTCAGGACCTGGCCCCACCCACCCATGGCTAGCAGCATCTTCACAAGGCAGGGCCTGGCAGATAACAAGGCCTGAAGGCGGGGTGGGGGGGCACAGATCTGTCTACCAGTACACCCACAGTAGTGAGCCCTGACACAACAGAAGGGCCCATGTAGTCCACATAGGGGGCACCCCTAGAGCACATAGCTCTGGTGAGCAGAATGCAGTGTGCTGCTGGGCCCCATAGGACATCTCTTACATAGGCCACTTCTCTAAAATCAGGAAACATAACTGACCTAACTAATATATAGAAATAAACACAGAAAATTAGATAAAATGAGGAGACAGAGAAATGTACTTCAAACAAAGGAACAAGATAAACCCCAGAAGAAGGACAGAGAGAAGTAGAGATAAGCAATCTACCTAATAAAGAGTTCAAGGTAATGATCACCAAGATGCTCAATGAATTTGGGAGAAAAACGATGATCATGTGAGAAGTTTAACAAAGAGTTAGAAAATATAAAGAAGAAACAAACAGAGCTGAAGAATACAATAACTGAAATTTTAAAAAAACAAAAAAAAACCTAGAAGGAATCTATAGTACATTCAATGATCAGCAAACTGGAAGACAGAGTAGGAAAATTCACACAAGTGGAACAGACAAAAGAAAAAAAAATTAAAGAAGGACATTTTAAGAGACCTCTGAGATAACAGCAAGCATACCAACATTCGTATTAAAAGAGCCCAAGAAAGAGAAGAGAAAGAAAAAGGAATAGAGATATAATAGCTGAAAATGCCCCTAACCTAGGAAAGAAAACAGACATCCAGGTCCAAAAAGCACAGAGTTCCAAAAAGAATCAACCCAAAGAGCTTCACACCAAGACAAATTGTAATTAAAATGGTAAAAATGAAAGAGAGACTCTTAAAAGCAGCAAGGGAAAAGCAACTAGTTTGGTACAAGGAAACTCCCATAAAACTATGAGCTGATTATTCAGAAAAAACGTTGCAGGTCAGAAGGGAATGGCACAATACATTTAAAGTGATGAAAGGAAAAAAACCTACACAAGTATACTCTGCTCAGCAAGGCTATCATTCAGATTTGATAGAGAAATAAAGAGTTTTACAGGCAAGAAAAAGCAAAAGCTAAAAGAGTTCAGCACCAGTAAATGGGTTTTACAAGAAATGTTAAAGGAACTTCTCTAAGTGGAACAAAAAATAACATCACTAGAAACATGAAAATTATAAAATAAAAAATCTCATTGGTAAAGGCAAGTATACAGTAAAGGTAGTATGTTGACCACTTATAAAACTAGTAGGAAGGTTAAAAAACAAAAGTAGTAGAATCATCTATATCCACAATAAGTAGTAAAGGCTTACACAAATCAAAAAGATGTAAAATAGGATGTCAAAATCCTTAAACGTCACAGGGGAGAGTAAAAATGCAGAGTTGTCAGAGTGTGTTTGAATTTAAGAGATCATCAACTTAAAACAATCATGTATATACAGGCTGATATATATATATATAACTCATGGTAAAAACAAACCAAACACTTATAGTAGTTACACACAAAAAAGAAAGAAACACAAACATAACATTAAAATAATCATCAAATCACAAGGGTAGGGAGACCTTCAAAATGGCGGAGGAGTAAGACGCGGAGATCACCTTCCTCCCCACAAATACATCAGAAATACATCTACATGTGGAGCAGCTCCTACAGAATACCTACTGAACGCTGGCAGAAGACCTCAGACCTCCCAAAAGGCAAGAAACTCCCCACGTACCTGGGTAGGGCAAAAGAAAAAAGGAAAAACAGAGACAAAAGAATAGGGACGGGACCTGCACCAGTGTGAAGGAGCTGTGAAGGAGGAAGGGTTTCCACACACTAGGAGCCCCTTCGCGGGCAGAGACTGCGGGGCGCGGAGGGGAGAGCTGCGGAGCCATGGAGGAGAGCGCAGCCACAGGGGTGCGGAGGGCAAAGCGGAGAGATTCCTGCACAGAGGATCGGTGCCGAGCAGCACTCACCAGCCCGAGAGGCTTGTCTGCTCACCCGCCAGGGCGGGCGGGGCTGGGAGCTGAGGCTCGGGCTTCGGTCGGATCCCAGGGAGAGGACTGGGGTTGGTGCGTGAACACAGCCTGAAGGGGCTAGTGTGCCACGTCTAGCTGGGAGGGAGTCCGGGAAAAAGTCTGCAGCTGCCGAAGAGGCAAGAGACCATTGTTACAGGGTACGTGAGGACAGGGGATTCAGAGCATCACCTAAACGAGCTCCAGAGACGGGCGTGAGCCACGGCTATCAGCGTGGACACCAGAGACGGGCATGAGATGCTAAGGCTGCTGCTGCCGCCACCAAAAAGCCTGTGTGCAAGCACAGGTCACTCTCCACACCTCCCCTCCCGGGAGCCTGTGCATCCCGCCACTGCCAGGGTCCCGTGATCCAGGGACAACTTCCCCGGGGGAACACATGGCGCCCCTCAGGCTGTTGCAACCTCACGCCGGCCTCTGCCATCACAGGCTCACCCTGCATTCCAATTATAACAACCGTATCCCTCCCTCCAGCCCCGCCCCCAGGCATGAATGAGCCAGAGCCCCCTAATTAGCCGCTGCTTTAACCCCGTCCTGTCTGGGCAGGAACAGAAGCCTGAGGGCAACCTACACAAAGAGGTGGGGCCAAATCCAAAGCTGAACCCCAAGAGCTGTGTGAACAAAGAAGAGAAAGGGAAATTTCTCCCAGCAGCCTCAGGAGCAGTGGATGAAATCCCCACAATCAACTTGATGTACACTGCATCTGTGGAATACCAGAATAGAAAATGAGTCAACCCAAAAATTGAGGCGGTGGACTTTGGGAGGAACTGTAGACATGGGGTTTGCAGTCTGCGACTGACTTGTTTCTGATTTTTATGTTTATCTTAGTATAATGTTTAGTGCTTGCTATCATTGGTGTATTTGTTTATTGGTTTGGTTGCTCTCTTCTTTTTTTTTAATTACTTTTTAATTTCTTTTTTATTTTAATGATTTTTTTAATTTTAATTATATTATTTTATTTTATTTTATTTCTTTTTTTCTCCCTTTCCTTCTGAGCCTTGTGGCTGACAGGGTCTTGGTTCTCTGGCCGGGTGTCAAGCCTGAGCCTCTGAGGTGGGAGAGCCAAGTTCAGGACACTGGACCACCAGAGACCTCCCAGTCCCACAAAATATCAACTGGCAACGGCTCTCCCAGAGATCTCGGTCTCAACGCTAAAACCCAACTCCACCCAGCAGTCAGCAAGCTCCAGTGCTGGACACCACATGGCAAACAATTAACAAGACAGGAACACAACCCCACCCATTAGCAGAGAGGCTGCCTAAAATCATACTAAGTTCACAGACACCCCAAAACACACCACAGGATGCAGCCCTGCCCACCAGAAAGATAAGGTCCAGCCCCACCCACCAGAACACAGGCACCAGTCCCCTCCAACAGGAAGCCTAAACAAGCCACTGAACAAACCTTACCCACTGGGGGCAAACACCAAAAACAACGGGAGGAACGAACCTGCAGCCTGTGAAAATGAGACCCCAAACACAGTAAGTTAAGCAAAATGGGAAGACAGAGAAATATTCAGCAGATGAAGGAGCAAGGTAAAACCCCACCAGAACAAACAAATGAAGAGAAAATAGACAGTCTATCTGAAAAAGAACTCAGAGTAATGATAGTAAAGATGATCCAAAATCTTGGAAATAGAATTGAGCAAAAAAAAGAAACGTTTAACAAGGACTTAGAAGAACTGAACAGCAAACAAACAGTGATGAACAACACAATAAATGAAATTTAAAATTCTCTAGAAGGAATCAATAGCAGAATAACTGATGCAGAAGAATGGATAAATGAGCTGGAAGATAAAATAGTGGAAATAACTACCGCAGAGCAGAATAAAGAAAGAAGAATGAAAAGAATTGAGGACAGTCTCAGAGACATCTGGGACAACATTAAACACACCAACATTCAAATTATAAGGGTCCCAGAAGAAGAAGAGAAAAAGGGACTGAGAAAATATTTGAAGAGATTATAATTGAAAACTTCCCTAATATGGGAAAGGAAATAGTCAATCAAGTCCAAGAGGTGCAGTGAGTCCCATACAGGATAAATCCAAGGAGAAACATGCTAAGAAACAAATTAATCAAATTATCAAAAATTAAATACAAAGAAAAAATATTAAAAGAGGCAAGGGAAAAGCAACAAATAGCATACAAGGGAATCCCCATAAGGTTAACAGCTGATCTTTCAGCAGAAACTCTGCAAGCCAGAAGGGAGTGACAAGACATATTTAAAGTGATGAAAGGGAAAAACCTACAACCAAGATTACTCTACCCAGCAAAGATCTCATTCAGATTCAACAGAGAAATTAAAACCTTTACAGACATGGAAAAGCTAAGAGAATTCAGCACCACCAACCAGCTTTACAACAAATGCTAAAGGAACTTCTCTAGGCAGGAAACACAAGAGAAGGAAAAGACGTACAAACACAAACCCAAAGCAATTAAGAGAATGGTAATAGGAACATACATATCAATAGTTACCTTAAATGTAAATGGATTAAATGCTCCAAGCAAAAGACATAGACTGGCTGAATGGATACAAAAACAAGACCCGTATATATGCTGTCTACAAGGGACCCACTTCAGACCTAGGGACACATACAGACTGAAAGTGAAGGGATGGAAAAAGATATTCCATGAAATGGAAATCAAAAGAAAGCTGGAGTAGTAATTCTCTTACCAGAGAAAATAGACTTTAAAATAAAGACTGTTACAAGAGACAAAGAAGGATACTACATAGTGATCAAAGGATCAATCCAAGAAGAAGATATAACAATTGTAAATATTTATGCACCCAACGTAGGAGCACTTCAATACATAAGGCAAATGTTAACAGCCATAAAAGGGGAAAGCGACAGTAACACAGTAATAGTAGGGGACTTTAACACCCCACTTTCACCAATGGGCAGATCATCCAAAATGAAAATAAGTAAGGAAACACAAGCTTTAAATGACACATTAAACAAGATAGACTTAATTGATATTTATAGGACATTCCATCCAAAAACAACAGACTACACTTTCTTCTCAAGTGCTCATGGAACATTCTCCAAGATAGATTATATCTTGGGTCACAAATCAAGCCTTGGTAAATTTAAGAAAATTGAAATCTTATCAAATATCTTTTGCGGCCACAAGGTTATGAAACTACATATCAATTACAGGAAAAAAAACTGTAAAAAAATACAAGCACCTGGAGGCTAAACAATATGCTACTATATAACCAAGAGATCACTGAAGAAATCAAAGAAGAAATCAAAAAATACCTAGAAACAAATCACAATGAAAACACGATGACCCAAAACCTATGGGATGCAGCAAAAGCAGTTCTAAAAGGAAAGTTTATAACAGTACAATCCTACCTCAAGAAACAAAAAAATCTCAAATAAACAACCTAACCTTACACCTAAAGCAATTAGAGAAAGAAGAACGAAAAAAGCCCAAAGTTAGCAGAAGGGAAGAAATCATAAAGATCAGATCAGAAATAAATGAAAAAGAAGTGAATGAAACAACATCAGAGATCAATAAGCTAAAAGCTGGTTCTTTGAGAAGATAACCAAAATTGATAAACCACTAGCCAGACTCATCAAGAAAAAAAGGGAGAAGACTCAAATCAACAGAATTAGAAATGAAAAAGGAGAAGTAAAAGTAACACTGCATAAATACAAAGAATCATGAGGGATTACTACAAGCAACTATATGCCAATAAAATGGACCACCTGGAAGAAATGGAGAAATTCTTAGAAAAGCACAACCTTCCTAGAGTGAACCAGGAAGAAATAGAAAATATGGACAGACCAATCACAGGAACTGAAATTGAATCTGTGATGAAAAATCTTCCAACAAACGAAAGCCCAGGACCAGATGGACTCACAGACGAATTCTATCAAACATTTAGAGAAGAGCTAACACCTATCCTTCTCAAACTCTTCCAAAATATAGCAGAGGGAGAAACACTCCTACACTCATTCTACAAGGCCACCATCACCCTGATACCAAACCCAGACAAAGATGTCACAAAGAAAGAAAACTAGAGGCCAATATCACTGATGAACATAGATGCAAAAACCTCAACAAAATACTAGCAAACAGAATCCAACAGCACATTAAAAGAACCATACAACATGATCACGTTGGGTTTATCCCAGGAATGCAAGGATTCTTCAGTACACACAAATCAATCAACGTGATAAATCATATTAACAAATTGAAGGATTAAAAACCATATGATAATCTCAATATATGCAGAAAAAGCACGAAAGACCCCAAATAGCCAAAGCAATCTTGAGAAAGAAAAACGGAGCTGGAGGAATCAGGCTCCTTGGCTTCAGACTATACTACAAAGCTACAGTAATCAAGACAGTATGGTACTGGCACAAAAACAGAAATATAGATCAATGGAACAGGATAGAAAGCCCAGATATAAACCCACGCACACATAGTCACCTTATCTTTGATAAAGGAGGCAAGAATATACAGTGGAGAAAAGATAGCATCTTCAGTAAGTGGTGCTGGGAAAACTGGACAGCTACATGTAAAAGAATGAATTTAGAACATTTCCTAACACCATACAGAAAAATAAACTCAAAATGAATTAGAGGCCTAAATGTAAGGCCAGACACTATCAAACTCTTAGAGGAAAACATAAGCAGAACACTCTATGACATAAATCACAGCAAGATCCTTTTTGACCCCTCTCCTAGAGAAAGGGAAATAAAAACAAAAATAAACAAATGAGACCTAATGAAGCTTAAAAACTTTTGCACAGCAAAGGAAGCCATAAACAAGACGAAAAGACAGCCCTCAGAATGGGAGAAAATATTTGCAAACGCAGCAACTGACAAAGGATTAATCTCCAAAACATACAAGCAGATCATGCAGTTCAATATCAAAAAACAAACAACCCCATCCAAAAATGGGCAGAAGACCTAAATAGACATTTCTCCAAAGAAGATATACTGACTGCCAACAAACACATGAAAGGATGCTCAACATCACTAATCATTAGAGAAATGCAAATCAAAACTACAATGAGGTATCACCTCACCCTGGTCAGAATGGCCATCATCAAACAATCTACAAACAATAAATGCTGGAGAGGGTGTGGAGAAAAAGGGACCCTCTTGCACTGTTGGTGGGAGTGTAAATTGATACAGCCACTATGGAGAACAGTATGAAGGTTCCTTAAAAAACTAAAAATAGAACTGCCATGTAACCCAGCAATCCCACTACTGGACATATACCCTGAGAAAACTATAATTCAAAAAGAGACATGTACCACAATGTTCATTGCAGCTCTATTTACAATAGCCAGGACATGGAAGCAACCTAAATGTTCATCAACAGATGAATGGATAAAGAAGATGTGGCACATATATACAATGGAATATTACTCAGCCATAAAAAGAAACGAAATTGAGTTATTTGTAATGAGGTGGATGGACCTGAGTCTGTCATACAGTGTGAAGTAAGTCAAAAAGAGAAAAACAAATACCACATGCTAACACATATATATGGAATCTAAAAAAAAAAAATAAAGAAAAAATGGTTTGAAGAGCCTAGGGGCAGGACAGGAATAAAGATGCAGATGTAGAGAATGGACTTGAGGACACGGGGATGGGGAAGGGTAAGCTGGGATGAAGTGAGAGAGTAGCATGGACATATATAAACTACCAAATGTAAAATAGATAGCTAGTGGGAATCAGCTGCATCACACAGGGAGATCAGCTCGGTGCTTTGTGACCACCTAGAGGGATGGGATAGGGAGAGTGGGAGGGAGACTCAAGAGGGAGGGGATATGGTGACTAGACTTATTGTGGTCATCATTTTTTAATATATAGAATTATCTAATCCCCATGATGTGCACCAAGAACCAACACAGTGTTGTAGGTCAGTTATACTTCAAGTAGAAAAAAACGTCCCAAGTTCCCACATGTTACTTAATCATGAAAGGAGGTTCTGCTTACTTTCTTAAACTAGGTAATTATGTTTACCAAAATAACCTTCAAAATTAATTGAAAAATTTAAGTTCATGAAAATCTATCTTTTTAAAGAACAGTTTATTATTTCTATAGAATAATGCTTAATTCTTCAAGTAAGCTAACAAAGGTGTAAAATATGACAATCTAGAAGGGTAAGCAGATTTTCTTATGACCTTAAATGAATAAAGAATAGTCAAGTTATTGGAATATAAAAGAAGTAACATATGTTCAGCATATTTCTATTTGTGAAATGACATACCACCTAGCACCAACTGTCAATGTCTATTTTTTATAATCAGTGTTTACAAAATGCAAAATTAAAAACGAAGTTTATATCTTTTCCCTTGACTTTTCTTTTGCAGGGCTGGTAGTGGGAGAATTATGGCAGTATTTTGTCTCCACTCTGCCTTTTAAATGGTTGTGGTTTTTATAACAACAAAAATCTGAAGTATCAACACCACCTCTTCAAGAGCTGACAAGCTCAGTTTTGGAGTTTTCATGACCCCACCTGGAACAGACAATAGCTGAAACATTAGGTAGGAACATGAGGTATTTATGTATTTTCATGCCATGTGTTTTAAAGGCAGAGCTTCTGAGATTAGATAGGAATTGTCTCTTATTCCGTATTGGTCATTTTTGAACCAGCGTTGAGGGAATGTTTGAAGCCTAAGGATTTGCTCATCTTAGTGTAATGCAGGTTTGACACCAAGGATGGAGCTGCAGATGGCCTAGTAGATGAAAGAGACAATTCCTAATTACCAGTTGCATGCTTTTTTTCCCAGATAAGCTGATTTTCATGGATAGTGGAAGTCAAGAACATGGGCTCTTAGAGAAAAATCTGGAGAGAGACCTGATCTTTGCTACTTCACAGTGATGTGATCCTGGCAAAAGAGTGAACTTTTCAGTTTGCTTTTTAGTTACATGAGAATATTGAAGTCACATAAGGTGGTTGTGAGGGGATTAAATAAGGAAAGATGTAAAATGGGTAACAAAAATAGTTGATGATGGTTATTGTCAACATTACCCCCTTCATGTGGTCCCTTCCCATTGGTAAATATGCTTCAGCTGCTAGTCTTAAATTTTAGATAGCTGCTATTGTGTTTGTCCTATTCTGGCAGTACCAAAGTCCTGCCCATGTTTGATATGTTTTGATATCTATTTATGTCTTGTTTGTCTCAGATGTAACTGTAAGAAATCTCTCAGAGCTGCTATTTCCCTCTTTGTTCCTTTTTTCACTTTGAGGGAAGGACTTCAATGTGCTCTTTCTGAGACAGACAGATGACAAAAAAAAACAAAAAAACAAAAACTTTTTCAGATTTCCAAGATGATTGTAACTGCAAACAGCCTTCGCCAAAATGTTCCAAAGCAGAAACAAACTGTCAGGTTAAGACCTCAAAGTTCAATGTGAGGCCATTCTGTTGTGCAGTTTAGAGTAAAACTTTTAAGAGGTTTTATATAATTAAGTTTTACCAATTTTTAAAGATCTGGGAAAAATTATAGTTAATGGCTTTAGCTTAAACTGAGCCTTCCTTTCTGAAAATATTCCTCTCCCTCCCTTTTTGGGAGTTAAATCACTGAGGTTTGGGGTTTTTTGTCATAGCAAGTAGAGTTATCTACCCTAACTAGTACAGTTTCAGAGTTAAGACTAGTAGAAATCATATTCAAATACTGGTCCAAATGACTCCAGTGAAATGTTTTGTCTACTAGTCAACTCAAAGTTGAATTTATGAAAATCAAATACCTGGTTTATTGGACTCCTAGAAACTTTGTATTTAATGCTGGTAACATAAGTAAATAGTAAGGTGGACTGTATTAAAGTTAAGGAAATAGTTGTCAGAATAGACAAAACCCCCAATCCCAGTCAGTTAACATAATAGTTTATTTCTGCTGTGATAGGAAAATATGAGTCCTTGAAGTCGGTGAGGGTAGGGGTGTGTGGGCTTACTCCATGAACTTGTGGAGTTGTTCAGGAACCCAGGCTGAAGACGACTCTGTCATCTTAAACACATCCTGATGTCTGCAAACCATCAGCTGAGTCCTTCTTGCTCTCTTATCCTACAAGTGATGCACGTCACTTTCACTTGAATTCTACTGGCACAAATCACTTATATGGTCTCACCTTAACTGAACAGAGAGCTGGGAATATAATGCCTGTCTTGCAACTCTACCCTGTGTAAGGGAGTACACATCTTTATTGGAGAGCTAGTTTTTCTCTGCCACAGGCTAGCTGTGTGTTTGGAATGTAAAGAAGAAAATAAGTTTCAAGCGATCTTGCAATTGGCCTGCTCTCATTCTATTGCGAGTTAAGAGAGGGAGGAGAAGGTGGCCAGCATCTACCATGTGGGCTCACAGGAGTTGACTAGGCGTCAGCAAGTGTTTTCTTTTCTGCGAAGTGTCATGGGATTTGCTGTTTGCGGTCTCCCAGCTGCATCACAGACCAGTTAACTGCTGGATTTATTCCAGAGCGTCTAGTGGGTTTGATGAAACTCACAATAAGGGACTAGGAACAAAGATTGGAACAAGTCCTGTTACCAGAAGTTTACCGAGTAATGAACTGACCATGAACAGAAACTGCAGGATGACTACGAACAAAAACTATCACTTCCAAAAACTGTTTTCCAGGAACTATAAGAGAAAGTGGTGAATTTCATAGCCTTATGACCAACTCGCAATCATGCAGGATTGATTAAAATTGTCCCTTAGTTGTTCTCCCTAGAAAATGCTAGAACTGGCCATTAAGTCTCTCTATGCTTTGCTTCCCTTTCTAGGTTGCGTCATGTTATTTTTTCATGTTTTAAATTGTTAATTATTTTCTCTGATAGGGCAGCCTAAAACATAACCTTCTGGAGGGAAAATAGCTAGAGTTATGTAAATCTATGCATTTATGAATTCATTCATTCATTCATCACATGTTTGTTGAGTATCTACTATATGCCAGGTACTGCATTAATACTGGGAAAATAAAGATAATAACAATAAAGCAATTCTAACATCAGCTATGTCTAACGCTTATGGAGGATATACTATTTGCCAGGCACTATGCTGAAAATGTTATAAGCATTAAGCATTTGATCCTTACGATTATTATGAATCCTTTGCATAACTTAAAAATCCAAGGCTAAGAGACAGATAATGGTCAGAAGAGCAGGACTTGAAATCGCATTTGCTTGACTCTGAGTATTGGTCTTAACCAATATTCAGTAAACCCCTACTGAGGAAAGAAAGCTCAGGGGGCTACATGGCTTTTATCCAACACTATCTTATAGTCTAGAAGGAAAGGTGGATAAATGAGATAATTAAAATAAATATTAAAAGTGCTCAAATATTACTCTTCATGATTATCCACAAAAATTTACATTTGGAATTTAATCCAAAACATAACTAGGAAAATTGTGCTGTGTTATTCATATAGGTGCCTAGCTCTCCAAATAAGCCCACGTATCTTTAACAACATCTTGTTCACTGATCGGCACATAGTAGGTACTCAATAGACGGTGAATAATTGAATGAAAAGAGGACTGTTGGGAAAACAAAGAAGAAAGTTATTAATTCTACTTGGGGGAAATCAGAGAAAGCTTCATAGTGACACTTGGACATATTTTTCACGGATGGGTATTTTGTGAAGCAAACTATATTTGTATTGTGGGAGGCTGGTGGATGTTACTTAACGTTTCAAGGAGAAGACCAACAGCTCATGGAAAGCATGGAACCGTGGCAATGCACTGCATGTTTAGGGGACAGTAAGTATGCCCATGTGGCTGGCTATTAGTAGGAGTATCAGGATATGATTCACAAATTATGTTAAATGCTGATGAGAATGAAGTGGTAATGGGAGCAACTGGACAGAGCACAAAGATGGAAGAATTGTTCTTAAGGAGGCTAGAAGGGCTGGGATTTAGTGCACAAATAGAGGTTAGTTTGCCAGTTAACGCTAATGGAAAAAGAAAAGGTAGAATATGTACATAGAGGCTAGAGACAAAGGTGATGATGGAGGTTTGTGTGCATTGCTTTTAATTTCTTCAAATTTTCTTAGTTAAGTGGAATTAACGACTTCAGAGGGAGTCAAAGTATCTAAAGCATTAGAGTGAGATAATTGATCTGACAGAAGTTGTTATTGATAACTCCTTCTGTCTTGTATTCTTCCTTTCACGTATTCCTTTTTTATTCATTTCCAGGTTTCACTGTCCATTCACTGTGAGCTGGTTTTGCAAGCTGATTTCTGGTAATGACTAGCCATCAGGTCTGTCTAGTGAAGTTTGCTGGATCAATAGGCTATACAGCGGAATAAAAGTCTCAGCAGCTTAAAACCACAGTTTACTTCCCATTCATGTCACAGGTCCATCATGTGTTTTCAGGGGATCTCTGCTCCTCCTGGTTCATGACACACCCAGGCAGACAGAAACGTCACCTCGTCACATGCTTCCATACTTGTAGAGGAAAGAAAAAGGAACATGCCACGTGAATCAGGCACTGACTCTGAAAGCTTCCCCCTAGATGTGACACATGTCACTTTCCGTCATTTTATTTGCTGTAGCAAGTCATACGGCCCCGCCTGAGTTCTACAGTCTAGGTAAGTGTAATTTTCCCACCGGAAGAGAAAGTCGTACATTGGACAAATAGTAACACAGCCTTTCACAATTGGTAACCTCAAGGATTTAGAGGAAGGTGGAAACCCTATGTTCCCTCCTCCAAAACCTGGCTACTGGGTGGTTTATTACAATAAAAGCAAGTTTCCAACCAAATTCTGCCAAATAACATTTATGGGCAAACAGGTCCCCAAATTGTCAAAAAATACTTTTCTTGATAGGTTTGGGAAATTCCCATTATCTGGCTTTAGACATTCTCACAAGCGAGCGCCTAGAATGAAAATTTCACTCCAGGACAGAGGCAGTGATGTGTCCACTAGAGAAACAGTCACTGCTATTGTTGCCTCAGGCTATTAAGGGAGACCTTTGGAACCATGGAGCTCTAGAACACAGGTGCTGCTGTAAAGGTGTGTGGCCACTGGGCTACCTGAATACTTACACTTCATTCTCATACAAGGACGGTGAACTACATTTAATTGTCCTAATCGGAGCCATGTCTTTCACATCACTTATACTTTAGGAATAAAAACTATTTTTAAGAACCATTAAGCTAAATATAAGTCTTCTTCTGTTGATTTCTGTAACAATATGTGTGACCCCACAGGAATGAAGATTCACGATTAGGGTCCTTCAAGTGCTACCTGACCACCTCCAAGGAGGAGAACCAAGTAAACTGAAACATCCTCATATACTCCACTCTTTATATTGAAGTATAAAGGACAAAACAGAAAATATAGTGTTTCACCTTTAAATATTTATACATACTTCAGTTATGAAAATATCTTCTTGTAGAGCCAAAATAACAGTATCTTAACTAACATAATTAATGATTCCTCAATATATTTCAATACCCAATCTATATTCACATTTTTCTGTCCCAGGAATGTCTTTGTCCCTATTCTGTGCAAATCAAGATATAAATCAAAACTCTGTTGCATCTCATGTTTCTTCCAGTGTTCAACAGTCCCTTTGGTGATGATATCTGTCTTGATAAAGAATGCATGATAATTGTTTTGTAGAATGCTCCACCTTCCAAACTTACCTAAATGCTTTTTCATGGTGTTATTTGGTTTATGTGATAATTATCTGTTGCTGTGTAGGAAATTATCCCAAAACTTAGCACCTTAAACAACAAACATGTATTACCTCACAGTTTTCTTTGCTTCTGACTCAGTCTCACACTGGACAGCAATCAAGTTATCAGCAGGGGCTGCAGTCACTTCAAGGCTTGACTGAGGGAGGATCCTCTTCCAAGTTCACTCACTTGATTGTTCACTCACTCGATTGTTAAACTGATCCCTGAATCGAGGTAACGGCAGCTTCATTCCTCCATGGTAAAATTATGCTTCTCTCCTTCAACCAGAATGTGACTGGTGGATTTTATTTTGGTATCACATAACTGTCCATCCAAAAAAGGGTTTTAACATTGTATGCCAGTGATTGAAAAGTACAGTTTTGTTTTCCAACTCTGTCGTTCATTCTATATGTCTATCTGGACTTCTATAAAGTAGAGATTTCCCTCTTGACAAAGACTATTTAGTTACCCTGAAACATAACAC
The DNA here is from genome assembly GCF_965194805.1 of Balaenoptera borealis. NCBI lineage: Eukaryota > Metazoa > Chordata > Mammalia > Artiodactyla > Balaenopteridae > Balaenoptera > Balaenoptera borealis. The sequence goes on along the minus strand of NC_138866.1, from coordinate 16,206,092 downwards.
CTACGAGAAGGGCAAGAAAATTGTTCAATTCATTTTCTTTACCTCTAAACTTAGTCTTCAGTACCCAGAGTTTACTGAAGGCTAACTGCACATCTCTAATCAACTCTGTCCCATTTTAAATCCTCCCTGGATTTGGATCTGGTTTGTGATAATTCTCTAGGAAAAATAATTACATTTTATCACCTCTTTTATTTGTTTCATGTTGTTATTGAAATTCCCTTTAATATCTGTATTCCCCCAGGCACTTTTCTTAGCAAGTCCTATATAGCCCCATGTAAGAATGTACTCAGCTCATTTAATGCCACCTTTCTGCCATGGTATTCCCAAACTGTGTCTTAAACATTTCAATTATATCATTGATTGGCTACTGGATTGATTCCAACAAGTTTATAATATTCTAATCCTAATATTCAGTTCCAACTTGCTCTATCACCCTTAATGCCATCTCTGTACATCTGGACTGGCCAACTCATGCTCTTTTATATGGCTTCAAAAATAATTTAGACACACAATATTCATTAAAGTATGAATACCAGGGATATAGCATACCTGCCAAGAAATCATCCCCATAAAACCACAGGATGGTATGTTGTAAAACTGCCCTAAAATTGACAATTTCTGTGTTTATTATAAGCTCTTGTCACTTTTTTGGAGTTTTGTTGAAAACTTAAATAATATTGTGTACCCTCTCTAGACCAATATAACACTTGAAACAGACTATGGATGACAGGCAGAATCCGTGTGTAAGAGAATTGTTACAGATTCTCCACAAGCTCGTGAATCTCTATTATTGATGCCCTGGGCCACAAGGACGGGACTTCATAGGGAACTGGAATTTCCAAGGAGTCCCGATCATATCACAGCCCTACTCTATTGTGCCACATGTCATGGTACTGTTAAATGACACCTATAAAATACCAGTTAGATGTCTGATTAAGTCTTTGATTGTTAGGAGACTCGGAGACCTGTAAATGAAATGAAAGTGCCTATACTACTTTGTTCTTGCACTAAAATTCTTCAACTCCATGAATCTTAGCTGTAGCAGTCCTATTCTCGTAGGTGTTTTAATACAGAATATGGCCTTTCTGTCTAGTCAGGTCTGAAGGTCGTATATTCCTGAAATAGTCTAGTAAAAATTTTGTCCTGTGAATAAATCGGTATACCTATGGTTTAATACTTCCTTCTACATTTCAGAATGACTTTCATATCTGTGCCAAATACCACCAAAATAGTAGTGTTTTATACTTGTCTTAATTTTTTTTCATTGCAAGTGACATTATCAAAGTGGGGAGTGGGCGTCAACTGTCTTTCAATGATCCTAATCTGCTGGTTTCCTGTTAGCCAAACTGCCATCAGACGCTTCACCTTTAAGACAATCCCTAGAGGAATTTTCCATTTATTCCCATTATATATGTTCAGATCAAATTCCCATGATCCATTTACTAATTAGGGGAATCTAGATGAAGCATTTCAGCATCTTATCATGATGTTTAAAAAAAAAGAACACCAACTTCTTCATACCCTTGCTCAATTATCTCCCCAACGAGGTCTTTTTTGAACCACTCTATCTCAAATTTCCATCCACAACCCATCACTCTATATATTTCACGTGACCGTATATATGTGTATGGTCCATCTCCTATTTACTAGGATATACCCTCCGTTGAGGCAGGGATTTTTGTCTTCTCCTTCTGGCTTTGTTCCCAGTGCCTAGAAAAGTGCCTGGCTCATAGATCAGCATACAGTAACTTTGTTATATAAATTTAAAAATGTTGAATAAATAAACATGAGTATATAATTTTACGTTTTTATCAAAATGGAATGGAATTTTAACATAGCAGCTTCTGAAATCCCCTTATTGCCAGCATAAGGTGGTTTCCATTTTAATGTCCATTTTAATAATAAAGGCAGTTTCAAAAACAGTACTCAGAGTTGCTGAATTTCTTTAACATTTCTCTTAAAAAATCATTTATTTTTACTTTTGACTTGTTAATGATCCTGACCATTCCATTTGTAATACAAGTTACCTCTGGATTATCTGATGTCTTGAAGCAGAGCTAGCGTCCCAAACAGAGGAAACTTAATGATTACAAAATATATGAAATTAGGCTACCAAGTTAGTATCAGAAGCAAATGATATTTTGCTCCCAGAGTGAAAAGCACCAAATTTTTACACTGGTTCATGGGGTGAGACCTATTTTTGGTAAAGAAATAATTGATAGGCTGTTCTTGATGACTTTTTATAATACACGGGCTTTGTCTTTTCTCTAACATGTAGGATTTTGTCCACAAGGAACAGATATCAAAACTAGCTGTTGTACAAACACCTGTGTTATTGGACGCTGTGTGTGGTTTGTGATGAAGATAGAAGGAATTGGGGCATTGATGCCACTAACATCTGGATCAGGGACACCATAGCACACAGGGGATGTTTATGTATACAGCTTTAGCAACTGTTACATAAGTAACCACAGTAAAAGCAACCAGTCTAAGTACCGATAAATACAAGAATAGAGTAATTTTTTGGTTAGACTCATTCATCAAAAATGAAGAATTTCCCAGTGGGTCACAAAGTTTGTCAAGAAGTGGTATTAGTATCACAACCATTCTCAAAGTCAGCATCGGAGTTATTCCAAAAAGACAATGTCAATTTTGACCATTCTATCTCATCCATTTTTCCTTAGCTTATTAATCTTCACCATGTGAAAGTTGTCAGATCTCAGCTGAATATATTATTCCTGCTTCTGCCTCTACCACTGCTACTTCAATTGTATTTCAATTTCCTTGGCAAACCTTTGTGTGTTTCTGTGTGTGGTTTGCACAGTGCATGCCAGCAGAATTAGAGAGTACCTCTGGTTGGTCTTGCTCTAATGGACAGTATTCAATGCACCCTAAATAATCCTTCTACTTTCCTGAGCCAGTTAATTTTATTGTTAGAAGATTAATTCTTCAAAATACCTTGTCTTTGGGAAAAATTCCATTGAGGCATATCGGCTGGAGACAAAATCATTTTTCTTGGCATCATAGGTCTTTTGGACATTAGTAAAGATTTTATCCTATATACGTCTGGTTAGTGTTCTCTTGACCACTGCTATGGGCATCGCTATTTGTGATAGCAAATAGTATCCCCTTGGTGGCCTCTCATTTGAATCCCTAACAGAGCTGAAACATATTGCCCATTTCCTATTAAATTTAGGACCCAGGTGTCTTCTTAACTCTCTTTTAACAAAAATTCCACCTTTACAACATCAGGGTTACTTCATATGGGGTGTGAAAAACCCACTGACTATCCATGTCACTTGCCCATTCCAGTCTAATTTTTGTCTTACAATGAGTTTATCATGTCTGAATTCCAGTGTCAGAGGCCCCACGTCTCGCACACAATTTTTCCAACTCTTTTGATTGTATTTCGATCATAGCTGAGGAACAAATGCAGCTCCCCCTCCCCTTCCCTCATTAGGAGCCAGTGGCAGGGAGAAAACACAGACTTTGCTGCTTTTGACAAAGGACCTGTTTAACCCACCTACCACTGTTTCCCAGGAATTAGCCCTCTAGGCACCCGGCCTTCAGATTTAAAAATCTAACTCAGTTATCACACTGGAATACTCACTAGTGCATTTTTAAAATTTTATGTTTACAAGTGTAAGCCCCTTTCTTGAACTCCACTCACTTAAAAAAAAAACAAAAAAACACAAAAACCTGAAAAACCAAATATATCCTTGTCCTTACATGTCTGTGAAAGGGTCTTAGGAAGGTACTATCTCCAATTGTACCAGGCAATTTTACATAGTTTTTATGCCTCCAGCATAAAACCTCCCCATTTGTTCTTTTGGAAGCCCTTCTTTCACTGCTTTGATTGATCACATACTCAAATTGGTATTGATGACTTACTTAGCGCCTTCCTTTGTTCTTTCTCCAAAACTGTTTTTCTATTACTTAGAAAAAATTTCCAATTACTTGACCATATAGGCAGTCCATTGGCCATCATCCAAAGTCTGGAAAACTATGAACTTCTGAGAGATTTAATATCTCTGCTTGATACTGCCATCCAAAGTGCCTGGAATTCAGAATATTGTACTGATTGGCCTAGTTCTTTCCATATTTAAGATTTTTCCAGTATTAGGGTAAAAGCAGAAATCTCCTAATTAACCTCCTTATCATTGCAAGCCAGAGTTTTTGTGTTCTTTTTGTAAGTTATCTCAGAGATGTCTGAATTAACAATAAACTTTCCTTAAATCTTTAATTTTCTGGTATAAAAAGCACTGTTTATATAGAGGTCCCAGTGGTTTATTGGCTGTCCCTGAGTATAATGTGGACTTTTGCCTGGTTTGGCCCCTTCCTGGAGGTACAATTCTATTTCATTTGATTAGGACAAACTCTGAACAACCTCTTTAAACAGCTTAGAGTTTGAATAACACCATATTGCTACTGGAAGTTTTATTCATATGGCCATAGGTACATGTTCTCTCAGGTCTTGGTTTCAGCAAGGCCCAATTATTTTGGAAGCAGTTGGTTGGGTAGGAGTGTTTAACTGGCTTGTTCCACCTGGAATTTCTTGTATTCAAATCCTATCAGTTGACATTGATTGCCATACTTGATTACACAGAGGCCATCTATGACCCTAAATGCAAAGTCCCTAATGACTATCACTTCTAAAGTGAATTCTTGGATGGTTGAAACTGGTACCAAAGCATAGTCTGTTGTACTGTTATTTTTATTTAGTTGGACTCATTCAGGACCCTACATAAAATACTTGCTTTTTTTTTTTTGGTATTACCTTATAAATTGGTGTAAGTGATATCCTTAAAGGGGGAATGTGCTTCTTCCCACAGCTGAATAATCTTGTAACCACTCCACTTATTTTTTTCTCCTCCTCCTTCTTCTATTCTTCTTCACCTTCCTCCTCATCTCACCTCAAAACTTAGTGGCTAAAAAGAAAAAGAACAATAATTATTTATTATATATATATATATAGATATATATAATGCTTCAAACTGCATCTGTAATGTTTTATATATAAAATTCCTTGCAGTCAATCAAAAATCCTAATAGTTGGACATACAAGGAGATCAAACAACACAACCAAAAAAAACAAAGAAATGACAGAAATATAAACAGAAGCACTGATGAAAGAGATGATGTTTCAGTTGTGAACTTTATATTCACATCTATTTCTTTTTAAACTGAATATTTAAGTTCCTAATTTGCATCATTCTGAACAAATAATATGTTCAGAGTAACAATACTTTCATTATTACTAACACTAAGACTATTAGTGTTTATTTTCTGCTTCCTCTTGAGCTCTCTTTTCCTTAGAATATATCCCACTAGGTATATATAATCCTTCTATAAAGTTGCTTACAGTAGTTCTCTCTCTGCCATGCCTACTGTGAGAACAGAAACAATTTTTTAAAATATCTAAATGGACATACAGTTATTGTGACAGTCCCTAGAAAACCTGCAGAGAGAATTCAATCACTCAATGGAGAACTAAATCTCTTTGGAAATAAAAAGATGAAGCTCTGGGTTAACAAATATTGAGGCAAATATAAATAACTGGCTATAGTTTGCATGATCTGTTGTCATGTACTAAACATGATTGTAAGTATTATACTGGGCTTTTGTTACAAGGTGAGATGGATGTGTGATCAGTTTCTTATGAATGTCATTATGTTGGAGAGAAAGAACTTTAAAAGTCAGTGTTTTAGGTGGAAAATTTATCTACAGAGTTCAGATAAAGCCAGGTGTTGTTTTTCAATATCTCAATCCCAGAAAATTAATCCTTGAAGGACACATTAATAAATGTGTATCAAATTCACCTTCCTTGATCCAGCAAGCCATGGCAGTTAAAAACAAACGTGACACTTTCAAAAATCTTCAAAAATTTTCCAGCTGCTCAAACAGCAAGATGCTGGATGATAATGCCAATTTGTGATATTTTTAAAAATTAAAGTAAACTGCATCTGTTCATGGGAAAACTCCTATCTTTCTGGTTTAATAATCAATTCTATACACAATTAGATTTATTTTTTTTACTTTGCATTCAGTTTTTAGAAGAAGACATTTTCAATTGGAGTTTTATGCATTTTATAATTATATAAAACACTTACATTGTACTGGTTGGCCTGGTCATTTCCTTACTTAGCGCTTTTCAACATTATACCAGAAAGGATGATGCTCCCAATTGCCATCCTTACTGGTTGTAATGAGATTGCCTTCTGTAAGCCAGTTTTCATGTTCCCTTTGAAAATATATTTACACACCACACACACACACACATACTCATAAGTAAGTACGTATACACAATCTTCATATCCCTCTATATTGTGCGGCAACTCAATTTTTTTTAGTGAATATTAAATCCTGGAGATTTTTTTCATATCATGTATAGAGATCTTCCTCATTCTCTTTTAAATATTCAAATCACATTTATCAGGGTATAGTTTACATAAAGTAAAATGCACCCATCTTAGGTGCACAAGATTGATGAATTTTGACAATTAAACACCACGACACTCAAAATAGAACATTTTTGTCAACCCCAAAAGTTACCTTGTTTTCCTTGGCAGTTAATTCATACACTCCCACTCATCTGATTCCTGTCAATACAGATTAGTTTTGTGTGTTCTAGGATTTCATATAAACGGCATCAAACAGTATGAACCATTTTATGTCTGGATTTTTTTACTCAGCTTAACGTGTTTCAGATTCTTCCATGTTTTTGCTTGTATCAGTAGCGCATTTCCAATTTATTGATGATTAGTATTTGTTTTATGGGTATTATCAATTTGTTTATCCATTCATCTGTTGATTGACATACGAGTCATTTTTAGTTTGGAGGATTTCTTAATACGCTATAAGAATTCATCTTTAGGTCTCCCTGGTGGCGCAGTGGTTGGGAATCTGCCTGCCAATGCAGGGGACACGGGTTCGAGCCCTGGTCTGGGAAGATCCCACATGCCACGGAGCAACTGGGCCCGTGAGCCACAATTACTGAGCCTGCGCGTCTGGAGCCTGTGCTCCGCAACAAGGGAGGCCACGATAGTGACAGGCCCGTGCACCGCGATGAAGAGTGGCCCCCGCTTGCCGCAACTAGAGAAAGCCCTTGCACAGAAACGAAGACCCAACACAGCCAAAAATAAATAAATAAATAATAACATAAGCATTACCAAAAAAACTTAAAAAAAAAAAAATTCATCTTTATGTACTTGGGTAAATGTAAATTTTCATCTCTCTTATGTAAATATTTAGGAATGGGATTGCTGAGCTATATGCAAGGTGTATGTTTAACTTAACAAGGTACTCTCAGACTGTTTTCCAAAGATGTTGTATAATTTTATCAGTACATTCCACCAGCGGTGATGTTCCAGTTGCTCCACATCCCTGCCAACACTTGGCATTGTTAGTCTTTTTATTTTTTGACATGTTAATTTGTGTGTAATGATATCTTACGGTGTGTTTGCATTTCCCTGATAATAAATAATGTAAAATTTTTTTCATGTGTTTGTTGGGGATTCTTATATTTCTTTTTATAAATTGTTTACTCAATATTTTGCCCATTTTTAAAATAGTTGCTTTAAGGTAAATCTTGAAGTCGGTTAGAATAAGCCCTTCAATTTTGTAAGTTTTTTTAAAACATTGTTTTAGCTAATCTAGGTTCTTTACAGTTCCATGTAAAATTGAGAGTTTTTAAATTTCTAATAAGAAAAGTATACTGGGATTTTGATCGATTTATGCATCAATTAGAGAAAAATTGACATCTGAAAAGTATTTAGTCTTCCAATTCATACACATGATATATATCTCCATTTATTTATATATTCTTTAATTTCTCACATTGTACAAGTTTTTCACATATTTTCTTAAAAGTATTGCTAAGTATTTATCTCTTCCTCTTTATGTTTTAGAAAATTTCTACTTCCATTATTTTCCAATTTAACCTTAGTTCTCATTGTGTGAATATTACTGTTTTACCAAAATATCTGATGCTACTTTTACCACACCTTTACACAACCTTAACAAACTGCATTTGCCAGAAAAATTATCCCATGGATTCCAGTATCACTTAATGCCATTTCTGACTGCTGATATTTTGAACCTCAGTGAATCTTTAGAATTTTGGATGGGGAAATTTTCTAGGTTATGCCCTGACCAGTTTGAAGTGCTTCAGTACCCTAAGTAAGACTCATCAAATCAGCAAGTTCCAGGAGCTTCCACTGTGTCTTGGGGGATCTTGTGCCAGTCAATCTTGGCTGTGTTTCTCTGACCTGCTGTAGGTGGTAGGGGTTAGTAGGCGTCTTAATAACATTTCTGTCTTCTGAGGTGTGTCCTGTTCAAGCAACTTTCTCCCTGAATCTGGGATTACTTTTTTGCCCCTTATATTATTTTTCAATACTTCATTTTTCTACTAATTCTTCCCAACTTTCTCTGTGTCAGCTGATTGCCCCATTCCTTTCATTGAATGGCTAAGGTTAACCTAATCTCCCCAGCATTCTAATAGCACGGCTTCTGTTGCCATCCAGACTGTATCTGTACCCCTTAAAATGTTGATTGGGGCCCCATTTCAAAATGAGGTGCTGCCAGAATGAGTTTAATTTCCTCTACTAGAGGTGGTTTTCCCAGGGATTCTCCCATTACTTAAGTTCTAAGTGTTTCTGCCTCTTGATAAGCCCCTCCATCCTGCCTTGCTGCTTCAACATTTCCCTGACTTCTGCAATATTTCCCACCCCTGGGCCATTAAAGCAGTGGTTTTAGCTGTAGGTCAGCCCTTTTAGTGTGCCAGCAAGTGTCTACTTCAGTAGTGGGGATTCTTCCTCATTAATGAGCCCCATAAATAAGTTGTCTGTACTTATTCTTCTCTCTCATCCTGGAGACTGGAGACTGGAGACTAATGAACGTTAGTCTAATGAATGTTCTAATTTACCATCATCTTCGGTGTAGCTGATGGTAAATTAGAACATCTTTTCCTTTTCTTTTCTTTTCCCCCTGAATATATTCTTTCCTTGTGGTTTGTAACTCTAGTTTGCGCAAGACTTTTCTTTCTCACTCTGTAGTTTCACTTCTCTGTATCACGTGGCATCTCCTGACCAACATCTGTACTCCCCATGGGTGGAGTTCTCTCGGACAGTTGACATTGTTAAAATCCTTGGGCAGTGGATCCACTGATTGGGGGTTAAAATGATGCCATCCTTCTAACTGCTTATCATCTGGATTTTTGGAGAAGCTATTTTCTCCTCTTACCTTCTTTTCCCCTTTCTATATTTGAAAACATGAGAGTACTCTCTTTCTATCATCTTTGTTTCACATTTTAAACAAAGACCTACCCCTAGATGTCAGGTCAGATTGCTGCTTCCAATTATTCCTTTAACTTGTCTACAATGAAGTACAATGGATCTGCTTTTAAATAACCCAGGGTTTTCCTTTACACAACACACAAACTTAGGCAGAGTTGGGATGACAACCCCACAGCATCCTAACCTCAATACCCAGTCCTCCTCCCCAGAGACTCAGATTTAATTGTTCTGGAGGATACCTAACCATTAATATATTTTAAAATCCCCACAGGTGATTCCCACTGTAAGTCTGGAAGAAGGACTTCATAACTGCTGAGTTAATTGGATGGTAGATCTTGTGCTGATACATGTCTCTTCTGTGAGCCCAGAAATATTTCTAGCCAACCATAAACACACACTTGTTATTTCTCATAATTCTTATACTGATGTACAAATCCTTTGGTGTAGATTTTGATAAAAATATTTAAGAATCTCATCCACCTCTGTAGTATGGATTTTTGTTTAGGGTTCTCCAAACACTAATGATGCTAAGGCATAGATTAAGCTGTAATACACACATATGTTCATGATATTATTTATCTTTATTTTTAAAGTAAATGACTAAATTAAAAAAACCCCAAAATCTTACAAGGGTAAGATGATGAGAAACAGTGCCGCCACCACCCTCATCCTAAAGAAAAGCAGATATCTGTGATACCCCTATGGTGGTTTATCCTTCATCTGTAATGATTAAGAAAAGAGTACGTCTACCGCTAGTCCTTGCCAAAATCTACTGCTTCCATAGTTTTTATATACTACTATACTACATGGTTGAATGAACATAATTTTTGCCAAGACTTCTTTTCAAGTGTTTTTAATCTCCTCCACTTTTGTACTAATGCAGTGTTTTTAAACATCTGTACCTGTGCCTTTTCTTAAAATACATTTCTATAATTGAATTTAACATACACACATCAGAGCTTTCTAGTTTGCCTTTAGTGAGAGGTCACATGAAGTGATAAAGGTTTTAAGAACAAAACCACAGGTGCCAGAAATAATGTAAAACTTCATACAAAATGTCATTTAAAATGATGACCTCTGCCCCTCATCCAAGACAATACACTTAAAAAGATAAGCTTTAATTTCCAGAATAAGTTTTAAAAATAGTTTAATATTTTGTACTTCTGACCCGTGGGTGTAGGGACACAAATTATATCTAATAGCAGAAAACCAGGACGATCCTTTGTCATTCTTTAAAAGAATAAAATGCTTTCAAATGTGTTGTAATTGCACATAAATAGCAAAGTTTTTTTTTTTTTTTAATGATAATGTCTGTGCCCTGTGGAAACCACTGACTTAGATCCCTCGCTGATTATAAGGTGTTTTAAGGAAAAAAGAAAATCTGGAACAATTGAAATCCTGAGGTCTAGAATCAGATGGATAAGAGCAAGATGCATACATTAGTGTTAAAACCCACCAGCCAGAGACCTCCGGGAACCCACCTGTGTCACACAAAGCTGGCTTTATTACTTGTAACAACAGATACCATATCACCAGGGAAACCATGGGGTATGCCACTAAAAATGACATTAAAACGTGTGTTTTTTATAGAATTTTGGCTTAAGATAGGTAGCTTTGGTGGGGAGTGAGGAGGCTCAAAGAAGTATTTTGCTCTAGGTACTAATCTCTGGAAACTGTGAATGTCACATTTAAAAAGGGTCTTTGCAGATATGATTAAGCTAAGGATCTTGAGATGGGGAGATGATCCTGGATGATCCATGTGGGGCCTTAATGCAATCATGAGTGTCCCAGAAAGAATGAGGCAGAGGGAGATTTGAGTCCAGACCTAAGAGGAGAAGGCAACGTGAATATGAAGGCGGAGATTAGAGTGATGCAGCCCCAAGACAAGGAATGCCAGCGGCCACCAGGAGCTGGAAGAAACAAGGAGGCACTCTTCTTTAGAGCCTTCAGAAAGAACACAGCTAGGGGCTTCCCTGGTGGTGCAGTGGTTGAGGGTCTGCCTGCCAATGCAGGGGACACGGGTTCGAGCCCTGGTCTGGGAAGATCCCACATGCCACGGAGCGACTAGGCCCGTGAGCCACAATTACTGAGCCTGCACTGCACAACAAGAGAGGCCGCGATAGTGAGAGGCCCGCGCACCGCAATGAAGAGTGGCCCCCGCTTGCCGCAACTAGAGAAAGCCCTTGCACAGAAACAAAGACCCAACACAGCCAAAAATAAATAAATAAGTAAATAAATAATTAAAAAAAAGAAAAGAAAAGAAAGAACACAGCTCTGCGCGCTCCTGCATTTCAGACTTCTGGCCTCAAGAGCTGGGAGAGAATAAAATTCTCTTGTTTACCCAGTTTGTGGAAATCTGTAACCACAACCACAGGAAATGCCTGATTTAGGCATCTTGATGAGTTATATCTAGGAGGCAACTGTAAAACGTAGCAGTTACAACTGTTCTCTGGGAGAGGAGATGTTTGAGCATCTCTGTGCTTTGCATAGTGTTCATGTTTTGTCTGTGCTTAGACATAATCATGGAGGGGTCTGGTTTTTGTCTCACTCCATCATGGTCTCAGACTGACCTTGTCTGATGTTGTGTTCTGTGAAACTGCTTATATTCAACAGGAGAACACCAAGGCCTAGTTGTTCCTGCCAGGCCAGTTCCCAACTGACAGCTGTCAAGACTGTTTTTCTTTCTCATTACTTATTGAATGAGTGATATTGGTCATGTTATTCAGTCCCTCTGGACATCCCTATTCACTTCAATCATTCATTCACAAAAAATATTTGATCTGATGTATCAGAAGTTCTTTTAGATTCTGGAGATAAATCCATAAAGAAAAATCCCAACCCTCACTGAGGTTGTAAAGAGGGAAAAAATTAAGTAAAGTATGTAACATGTCAACTGGTGATAAGTGTTATAGAGAAAAGTGAAGTGAGAAGGTGTTGTTAGAATGTATTGGAAGGATTGTCGTTTTAACTGAGGCAGCAAGAGAAAGGCTCATTGATAAGGTAATGTTTGAGAAGAAACCTGAAACAAATGTTCAAGGAAGCTAGGGGAAATCATTCCAAACAGAGGGAAGAGCAAGGCATCAGGAGATGCTTTTTATCCTCCAGCATGGAGGCTGGAGTAGTGAGAGAAGGAAGAGAGTAGCAGGAGATAAAATCAGTGAGCAAGCTGGTTGTTTGGGAGGGGAATGAGGGGAGGGGTGTTGGAGGCCTTCGAGGGAGAACTCATTGAGGGAGAGGGTTGAACAGAAAAGTGATACACTCTTACCCACCTTTGAGGAGGATCATTCTTCTTTACAGGGGAAATAGAGATAATATTTTAGAAAGAATAATAGAATTTCACCATATTATAAACCCTAATAAAATAATACATCAGTGGATGAAAAGTGCCTAGGTGAAAGGCTGATGGGGAACTGGATACATGTGTGCTGTAAAAGTGCCATTACCTCCTGATCATGAAGCGGCAAAGTTGGTTTTAGGATGGATGGATCGGGCAGCCACCACCTTAACCCTGGGATCAAAAGCAGCATTGCTAATGGTAGGAAGGCCAGACAGGATGTGCTTACTGATACAATGTAGTATGATGTATAAAACATCACCTCTGAGGTGTTCTTGCCTAAAGTGTTTAACCTGAACCTAAGTAAGCCTAGAGACCTGGTTTCTGGTTTACAGGAAATTCAGAGAAACAATGCAGATGACATCACAAAGAAACAATCAGACAAATTCAAAAGGTAGAACTTCCTATAAGAAAACTAGTCTGATCATTTCAATAGGTCAGTGGTATTTATTTATTTATTATTTTTTTTAAGTTAAAGTATAGTTGATTTACAATGGTTTGTTAATTTCTGCAGTATAGCAAAATGATTCAGATATATATATATGTGTGTATATATATATTCTTTTATATATTCTTTTCCATTATGATTTTTCACAGGATATTGAATATAGTTCCCTGTGCTATATAGTAGGACCTTATTGTTTATCCATCCTCTATATACTGGTTTGCATCTGCTAATCCCAAACTTCCAATCCTTTCCTCCCCCAACCGCCTCCCCCTTGGCAACCACAAGTCTGTTGTCTATGTCTGTGAGTGTGTTTCTGTTTCATAGATAAGTTCATTTGTATCATATTTTAGATTCCATATATAAGTGATATCATATATTATTTGTCTTTCTCTTTCTGACTTACTTAGTATGAAAATCTCTAGTTCCATCCATGTTGCTGCAAATGGCACTATTTCGTTCTTTCTATGACTGAGTAGTATTCCATTGTGTGTGTGTGTGTGTGTGTGTGTGTGAACAGTACTTATAAAGAGACAGGCCCTGCTCTAGATTACAAAGAACTTGAGACATTAAAAACACCAAGGGTCCTTCTGGATGTAGACGTGTGGTGTACATGAGTGGCTCTCATATTTTAATGTATATCAGAATCACTGAGGGAACATATTAAAAATGTGATGATTCAGGCTCTAATAGTAGATATTCTTATTGAGTAACAATGGAGTCGATGCTGAAAGAGTATAACTTTGGTTTCCACTTTGAGAAACATGGGAAGGCACATTTCGATTTGGAACTAACGCTCTTCTGGCTATTCTCACAAAAACTTCCAGGTCCATGTAAGCGGCTTGGTGGGATTCTGGTACTCATAGCAGAGACAGGCCACCATCAGTAAAAGTTCTGCCATCCACTCAGCTTACATTCATCACAATCCTCCATCCTGACTTCCAGTCAGAATCACCTGTGGGGCTTTTAAACACATTAAGGGCTGGGCCTCTCTCCAGACCAGTTAAATCTGAGTTCCTGGGAACGACAACTGGGCATTGGTGTTTTAAAACAAATCTCCTTGAGTGGTCCTAATGTGTGGTTAAGGCTGAGAACTAGCTGAACTTTCTTTAACATGCAGGGCTATGCTGTATGTATTCAAATAGTAAAAGAGCTGACCTTGAGTTTTAATGAGAATCTACAGTTACACTAGTTATACAATTTCAACAAGCATGGCTCACATCTTAAAATGAATACCCTTTTTGATTTTTAAAGAAAAACCAAGGAAGACTCTTTTAAAAGCTGTTATTATGGAATAATGAGGAAAGAAATGGAAAATATTAAAAGTTAATGCAATTTTGCATTTTGGTTGATGCAAAACTAGCTAGAACCAACAGTACCTCTTCTTTGCACAAAGAAGATGGTGTAGATTGTCCCAGCACCCACAGAACATTGATGTGTGCTTAGTAGTGGGGATGATACAAAGCCAGAACCATTATATTGTCCTTTCCCAGGATTAGTTGTTTTAGAAGAATAGCATATCTAGAAAGGAAAACTCAACAACAAATGATTTACCTAACAGTTGTAGCATGGTGAGGAGGAAAGTTATTAAAAACTAAGAAACTGAAGGGGAAAATCTGAGCTAAGTGTGTTAATCTGAAATCAGTGGTAGGATGGAGAATAGGGTCATCAGTAAGTGAAGTTCAAGGAAGACAAGGAAAACTGGCATCTAATAAACCAAGCATCTTTATCTTGAAATGACCCTTCTACACACAGAATCTACATACAGTCCTCTTTCCAATAAAATCCTAATGGAGAAGACACAACATGCATTTCTTGACAAGCAATGTGGCTTTCTCTAGAAAACTGCTGGCTACATTGATTTAATTATAGCTCATGCAATGTGGCATAGAGAAAAGAGCCCAGGATTTAGACTCACACTGCCTGTATTCAAGCCTTGGCTTTGTTGCTGACTCTCCAGTAGCCCTAAATATGTCACTTAGTTTTCACCTTTTTTTTTTTTTTAATTTGCCAGATGAAATTAACAAAATCTATGTAAAGATTTTCTATGGGAATTAAATTTTGTCAATAAAATGTGGTTAAAGGAGTTTTGTAAGCTATAAAATTTTAGTAGTGGTTATTATGGCTGTCTACTAGGATATTTTACCAGCTCCTAGAATTCCAGCAAATGGATGGATAATGGTACAATAGGGGTGTTCAATAAATATGTACCGAATGCACAAAGCATGAATGATTGAATATGTGGGACAAAGAGGAAGGAGGGAAGGAAAGAAGGAAAAAAGGAAAAGAGTGAAGAGGAAGGAAGGGAGGAGTAAGGGTGTTTTAAAACATTTTAAATATTTTATTTGAATAAAGAATCATCCATCAGGAGTTATTGAGATCTTTGCTGTGCACAGTGTTTTAATTTTTTAAAAAGACAAGGAAAAGAGGATTCAAAGGGACGATAAACAGCATCCAGCGAAATCCCAGTTTTATAGGAGAGAGAAATAAGTGATTTGGTTTTCCATTGTCATAATATGAGATTGCAGGGTCATTTTAATATCTTTCAACAAGTACAGAGGAAGTATGCAAAGATGGGATGATGATGCCAGGTCTTTGACTCTTCAACATTTCCAAAATAAATTGTCCCTAAAAAAGCAGAACTCCACATCCCCTTTCCACTAGGATTGCATGAAGTCGTCCATCTCGAAAGTCACAAAAGAAGTGGTCAGAGATTATACACCATGAATTTCCAAAAACCTGGTAAAAATCCTTAAAATTATCAGGACAGACAAAATTAAGTCCATAAAATGCCCATTCTGCCAAAAGGAAAGCACATACATTATTGCTGCTAGAAAGGAAATATTCAAACAAGTCTCAAGGGTAAATTGCACAATCAAACAATTTAGCAAATCTGGCAGAACAACCCACTGAGATATGAGCAGGCAGACCCTCTGCTTTCATCTGTCATGGAGCATTTTCTCTCTCTTGGAGTCCTTTCTCTATGAGGCTAACTCTTCTATGACCTATGCTGTTAGATATCTTCCAGGCACACTATTCTATAACAAGGTTCTGTTTGAACTTCAATAACTAGACCCCTTGGATGAGGTGCAAAGATGACCCACTTTATATTAAACTCAATTCTATAAGAAATAATAGGGTCCTGTGATGGGGTTATGGAATATTTAAACTGATTGATAGACTCAAAAACCTTGCTTTAGCCCAGCAGGCAGGGAATTTATATTGGAAAGAACAAAGGATATGAAATCAGAAAACCAAAATTCAGGTAGTTGTGTCCTCTGCTGATGAATGATATAATTGTTGAAGCAATAACCTCTTCTTATCTCAACTTTTTCACCTATCAATGGAGTATGCCATTACTATCTCTTATTCATATTATGGAGTTGCTGTGATGCTAGGAAAAAATGTAGGCAATGAATCTTATTACTATATTTATTATGGATGGTACACGTGATCCTTTTTGTCAGTTTCCATCATTCCTCTCAGTTTCTTGGAAACAGCAAGAGAATTGTTCCTGGTGCATCAGGAATCTTGATGAGCCTACACTGAGTTGAGTGTTATCCCTCTTACCCATCACTAGTTTAAAGCCTTCAGGTGAATTATGCCGTATGGTACTTGTAGATTGCAATTCACTTATTGAAGGAGTTCTATTTAACTTCACTTTTCTTAAGTCTATTTCATACATCTTAAAGTTTCTTATTCAACTGTTATGCTATTTCCCAATTTTTCTATTTGCTACATTTCAATGGCCTGTCCATATTTCATTATCTCTTTCACTCTTTGCTTCAGTTGTCATCTCTCAATGGGATATTTTACACAGAATGCCCAAATACAAAAAGAAGGGCACGCTCACTCAATCACTAACATAGCTCTAAACTGCCAAACATCTGATGGAGTTTGGTGGGATTACTTCCAGCTTCCATAAAGACTTCGGTACTTTTCAAATAATCTCTCTGTTTTTCCTTTAAAAAAAGTGGAAAAATTAAAATGAAAATATATTAGAGTTATGTTTATAAAATAGTAAAGCTTATTATAAATTAAACAGAAGAAAATATTACATTAACCTATAGAGCATTCATTCCACAAAATTATTTTATCGATAACAATGCAGATCCTAAACCTACATTGTAAGTACTTTGGGAGAAAGTCATTAAGTCTTTACAATATTCGTTTAGCTCAAAAAATTGGCATTCCAATTACAATATCTTTTGGTAACAAGTACACAAACATATTTTCACAGAATATCAATAATATTCATCCTTCCTTGGTTTCAAGGATTACTAGTGGAATTATAGAATGGTGAAGTCTTTTAGGAGCTAGTTTGGCAGTATATATCATAATTACAACTATATTTAGCTTATGACCTAGAAATTGTATTTTACATCTGCCCAAAGATGTGATATATAAAAATGTTCTTTGTATCATTAGTTGAAGTACAAAAGGTGAAGGAAAAATACATACTCACTAGTAAATAAGTTATAGCACAAAGATTGTATGGCACACTGCAGAAGCCTAAGTATACAGACATGACAAGATCTTCAAGACACATCATTAGATTATCAAAGCAAGTTCCATAGTAATATGTATAATATCTTATTTAAGCTGTATGTATCTATGAACATACACACCACTCACTGGAAAATTGACAGTACACAGAATCATTGATAGTAACAGGGATAGAAAGAATGGGAATAGATAAAGAGATAAGGGAAATTTTTATGTTTTGTTCTAAACACTTTTCTATTTTTGAATCATATATTGATATAATGAGAAAGTATGCCTATATACCTTGATAAAAAACAGATATTTTAAAAATGTGTTTCACCATTCTGGAATATGACTAGGAAAGAAAAATAAATACTAAGAATATGTTAGATCCCCCTATCTGATTTTCTTTATATGCCTTTTGGTTTATTTTAGTTCCTGAATATGCAATACAGAGTGTTTAACTCTGCTTGTATGTAGAACTGTAATGCAAATATCTCAGACATGGTCATATTTGCTTCATTCAATAATTTTGAAATAAACATCCAAATAAATGAAGGAATAAATGGATGAAACCCATGAGTAACTCCAAGTGTCTACCAGCTTACCAAGAAGTCTACATCCTTGCAGCCTTCATTCACAATCTCAAATTCCAAAATTTCTCGAGCTCGCTAAGAGGTAGGATATGGATAAACAATGTGAATGGCCCCAAGCTCCTTCGTTTTGTGGACCTTTGATGAAGTCTCCTTGAGTCTCACTGACTTTGTCCCACTTTCCCTGTTTCTGGCTTTCTGGTAGACCACAAGGGGGCAGAGGGGCGTCACCCATTTAATCGGTGTCCAGGCTGTGCTGACCTCACACAGCCTGGTGGGTCCTCCACAGCTCCAGGGCCCCTCCTGGGCTGCCATCTAGATGGAGGCTGACAACCTTCACACAGCTGCCCTGTGCCCTGCCCATAGGCTGCCTGTGCCCTTGGCTCTGTCACCTCCCTCTAGGTTTCCAGCATATACTGACTTGCAGATTTATCCTTACCTGAAGTTTGTGAGGGTACGAAGCATCTGTTTTCTTAAACGCCACTGCCAGAAGTTTCTCTCTAGCTACTTCTGGATCTTTGAACTTTCCACACATTCAGGAAATGCATTCCCTTCTTCTACCCAGCTCTTTCTATAAAATGAACCAGAGCTTCCTTTGAGTTTTCTAGCTCAACTCCTACTTTAGGTGGTATCATATCTTTGAATTCTTTCTAAACTCTAGAAATCCATGATTCTATTGTGACTATGGCTGAACCAATTCTTGTGGGATCAAGCAAAACCAAGATGAATTTTACAGATTCCAATTAATCTCAGGTTTATATGATTACTATCTCTCTATGCACAAATCTTATTTTCTGTTTTAATTGTAACATTGTCAGATGATGATGATAGTGACAAAGATGATCCCTAATATCTGTTGAGCCCTTCCACGTGCCCATCCCTGTGCTGGGCATCACATCATTAATCCTCATAAACACATCACATCATTAATCCTCATAACAACCTACTTAGGCAGGTATTGTCAATGGTCCCATTTTACTGTTGAGAAACTGAGACCTGACAGATTGAAGAACTTGGTGAAGCGGTCTGGTACCAGAATTTGCACTCTCAGCCACCACCCTTTGCATCTTTAGAAGGTTTTCAGCTGAAATGTAAGAACATAAATGAGGATTGATTTTGCACATTGAAGTTTTTAAAGAATAAAGCCATCAAATAATAAAAGATGGCATACAACAGCTTATTTGTGCCATGCCAACATTTGTAAGCCAATTGTACTTCAGTTGCAGAAAAGTATGTCCACATGCCTCCTTTGAATAGAAAGAGGCTGTTCAATTTTTTTTTTTTTTTTTTGAAAAAAGAAATGTACAGCAGAAAATGGAGCAAACAGAATATGTATGTTAAAAATCTTCCCTGAGGCTGGAACAGGTAGGTAGTAACTCTCTATGCCCCTGAGAAAATAATAAGAACGGAAATAAATGAGCTCCTAGCTTTTGAAAGTTTCCATCTTGGATACTTGCCAAATACAAACAGTGTGCAGTCTTCCAGCAGGCCCTGGTGAGGGTTTAATTATGTGGCTGCAAAGCATCATTATTGCTAACCAGGGGAACTTGCTAACTGAGAGAGGCCTGGGCAGTTCACTTCCTCCACAGATTTCAGATTTTTTTTTTCATTTTTTTCTTTATCAAGTTGGGACTCTAATGGAACCTTCCCAGGTACTCATCTCTTAGTAACTCTTTGAACTTACAACACGAGAGAAATGGCATTGATTGAACTTTCACAATGGCGAACACTAGCACCGATTAATCAGTTCCCTTGAAAAGAAAATTGGAACAGGTAGAGCTGGAGACTGGCTTACAGACGCAGGAGTTGGAATCATTCTGAAATAATCTCCTGCAGTTATAAACTAGGAAAGATTTTTTTTTTCCCTCTAGCAGAGAAAACACTAAGATAATAATGCCTATTTATCTATTTAATGGGGATGTTGAAAGGTTTACTTAGTTGTTGTTTGTAAATTGTTTGGGAAATGAAAACTACTATATAAGTGCTAAATATGATTATTATTCAACCTAGCACTTTTATGTGAACCTTGTGTTCTGGTTTCTTCCTCTAAGTCTATTTCAGAACAGCTTAGCACCTCCACACAGAGCTTTCATAAAGGCTTCCACGCTGAGTCTGTTGAGAAGCCAAAAGTCCCTGATCACCCTGGACAAGACAAAAATTAAGCCCTGGATATAATTCACAGACATTTTAAGACATCCTCAAAATGCTTCATCATTCATAACAGAGGTCTCACTAACCAGAAAAATATCACTGTAAAATCAACGGAAGAGTCAAACAGAAAAATGACCAATGTCATGACTTGTCAAAAGAATCATACACTCCCCCGTTAACCATGCCATCTGACCACAGGAGGAAGGTCCCTCCTAGGAAGGAAGATGAAAAATTAAAGTCATTTGGGTGTTCAACTCTTCATCTGGAAGTCCTCCCTCTACAGTTTCCAAGCGTCTTCAGATTGGTCCCAATTTTTCTGACTCACCTTTCTTTCAAACTTTCAATGAGACACAAAAGCATCCCAGAGGATGGAATACATTTTTGAAGGCATGAAAAAGTGTAATTAAAGAAAATGTCCTTTGTTTGGAAATCTTTTGTATTGGATATGCAACGTGTCTCACAAATCTCGACGTTTCATCTTTTGAACTGTGTGACCTAGAAAATGTGTTCATGGGAGCAACGCGAGACAATTGAGGAGTGCCTCAATTGGTCTTGCTCAACTCTAACTTCTACAAGTTCGTTAGAAAGTATGAGAAAAAAGTACCAGGGCTCCCACTGCAATCAACATCAACTGCCATGCAATCAAGCACAAACAATTTGCAGGTGTTTTAGGGACTTTTCTGGGGAATAGTTGACATTTCTGTATAACCTGTCAAACCAGGGCAGGAGTTGAAAGAGATCAAAATGAAACAGAGAGCAAACTCCTAGCAGTTGGCTAATATCGCATCCAATTAAACAAATGACAGATGCTCACTAGAAGTTCCGGGGGTGGGGAGCTATACACAACTACAAGAAAATAAAAATAGCCACCATAACTTTTAAAGAATTTGGAGTTGGTTTGTGTGGTTGAATGTGCATGTATGCTGGTGCATGAGTGGGTGTAGGAGTGAGTGTGAGGTTTAACAAAGTTTCTAACAAGATCTTTTCAAGTTGTTGTTTTTGAAGAAATTACTATTCTATTACATCTATATTAAAAGTATCTGTACTTGTAACAGTCGCTTTATTTTCTACAACTAAATGCACTTTGGCCAGCTTTATTACAGAAAACTAATGAGCATTTTAGCGTGGAATTTAAGTTGGCACAAATTTCCAGAGGGGGTTAATTAGAAACAGCTCCAATGGCAAAAGGGAGACTGAAGCCAAAGTTATTTGCCCTGGCCAAGTTCCAATCACTCTCTGGAGTTCTTGCTATAAAAAGATAAGATATTGTTAAAGATGAAATTATTCCCATTCCCAGTTCTTCATCCAATTTTATATAGTGTACAACAAAAATGTCCACTTTCTTGATGAAATGGGCTACCGAAAATAAGTAAAACTCCAAATTCCTATCCTCAAAAGTCAAAAGATATTAGTCTTGCCTAGAAAAATTTGGCTCATTGATTTCCTGCTAGTTGTTCAGTATTCAGAAGAATTATCCAAATCTTGGAAATAGGCAAAAGGATGGCTGCATGCCTCTTAATATTGTACTGGAATATGCTTTAAGAGCATGTCCAAGGATTATTTATGTCTCTAAGGGAGTTGCTTTTCTGATTTGTTATTTACTATGGATTAGGGTCTAGAGTTTGTGAAGCTGAATGCTAACTTATAGATTTTTGTCTGTAGAGATGCAAATAATTTGGTCAGATAGAAAAGATAATCCCAAATGATATAGTTTTATTGCCCTGTAGGACATTAACAAGTTTTGCCTTTAACTTAGCCAACACTTTCAGCATGCTTTTCCTAATAGACTCATATATACCCCTATTCTCAAAGGCTTTGTGAATCAGCTTTCCTATTCTGTTGGTTTACTCATTAATAAGTTAAATACATTTTGCTATATATTTATTCAATATTTATATGAGATTCATGTTTTTAATTTTTTAAAAATTGTACATTGACAGATTTGGAGGATATCCCACCGAAATGCCCAAATGGACTCAAATGCCAAGGCCAATTAAAGTACATTTCCTGAGAAGTGCACCTCCTGGGCTATTTAAACATAGGGAGATATTTTCTTGCTTGCAGGAGTGAATCTCAGGTGACACTAGGGTTTTATCTTTGCTGATTCTCTGTTGTTTTTCGTTGTTGTTCTTTTTCATGCTTGTGGCCACCTCTCTTCTCCCTTTTCTAATTCTGTTTTTTCCTGATTCTTGGTCAGGTCAGTCCACACCTAATTGAGCTTATTAGTCATTTTCATTTGTTTATCTATTTGTCTATCTGTGAACTGAGAGCAAATACTGTTAAAAGTATGTCATATTCACCAGAACGCAGAACTGCCCTTTGAGATCTGAACAGGTGGTTTTGGGTTTCTACAGTTACCTGTGGGTTCCTGCTGACCTTGTCCAATGGAAGCTGCTTGCTTTCCGTGTGTCTGTGTGTCTGTAATTGAGAAAAATTCAATAATTCCATAAAAAGTCTTCATGTAAATGAGAAATATGTCTTAACCTCTGAAGAGCATTAATAAATTAAAGTATAAATTCTCCCAAAATAAAGGAGGTCTGTTCTGAGTATGTGCTTGTATGAATCTAATACTCCCAGAATTTCAGGAAAATAAGGAAACTGAAGTTATAATATATTAAATGTGTCAGACATTTAAGAAAAAAACCCTTCTTACAATGAACAAAGTCTCAGAGTATTTTTCATAAGAATTTAAGTTCACCTAATCAAGATGAACGTTTGGACTAGTTTGTAATATTGGTTTAAAAGCAGCTATGTGTGTTATCTCTTATCGGTGTGGTATATAATACAATTTTATTTTTTATAAAATTTTATGATTTTATAAGGTTGGGTTTATTTTCCCATAAAAAAAGAATGTCTCAAAGGTCTCATATTTATTTATTGTTCAGATAAATTAGTAGTATTTCCACTAAATATTTAAAATTAAGAAAATATAAAATTATTTATTTAATTAAATTCTAGGCTTGACAAATATTTTTACATTAACAGTACTGATGTTCTAAAGCATATCTGATTAAATATCATTCTCACAATCCTTTAAACCCCTAATCCATTCTTAAATTAAGTTAATTAATGGATAATCTTTGGATACCTGGAAATAGGTATAAGATAGAATACTGAAACCTTGTCACTATTACAACTGTGTATACAATACGTGGGGTATATTTTTGTTTTTGAAGGAATAAAGAGAGTAGTTTAGTCTTAAAGTATCAGATTGTTCCAATATGATATTATCATAAAAGACAAACGAGCAAATTTACAGCAAGTTGCAGAAGGTTTGAGTGCAGTGAATGTTATTCATCACGGTTTCTAGTAATTGCAAATGATCATGAAAATAAGGAATGAAATATGTCAAAATTTTGCAAAGTTGGCTCATTTTGAAAGATTTATTTATAGCTGGTTAATCTTTTACTGTCAAATATTATATTAACACTAGAATTTTTTCTCAGTGATAAAATGACAAATGATCTTGCAGTATTTAGTAGCCTCTAAGACAGAGTAAATATCAGTCTTTACTTTCTATGTAATCTGCCCAAGTAGCAGATTCTCTATCTCATTAGAATCACTTTCTGTGCTATGGGCAAATTTTATATCTATGATCTGAAAAAAAAGGAAGAACAAAGACAGTTCTTGGGCTTCCCTGGTGGCACAGTCATTGAGAATCTGCCTGCCAATGCAGGGGACACGGGTTCGAGCCCTGGTCTGGGAAGATCCCACATGCCACGGAGCAACTGGGCCCGTGTGCCACTATTACTGAGCTTGAGCGTCTGGAGCCTGTGCTCCGCACCAAGAGAGGCCGCGATAGTGAGAGGCCTGCGCACCGCGATGAAGAGTGGCCCCCACTTGCCGCAACTAGAGAAAGCCCTCGCATAGAAACGAAGACCCAACACAGCCATAAATAAATAAAATTTAAAATAATAATAATAATAATAAAATAAAAGAACTGTGAAAAAAAAAAAGACAGTTCTTCATTCCTGACAGAGCTAAGTTTCCTTTTAATTGTTTTATATTCTATGTTTATTTAAAATATTGCACTGTCACTTTGATGAACTGGTAATCAAGCCAACATTCTCAGGACCCATGATCCTATCTTAGTCAAGAGATCAAATATTTTTTGATAAATCTGTTGATTTTGCCTTGTCAAGATCAGACGTTATATCTATTAACTATGAGTGTGTTAAATATCCTTTGCATGTAAAACTAGATTTCAAATGGGTACACACACAAATTTCTTCCTTCACTCTATGTAAACAGAGATGGTAAAAGTAACTTGGTTTGGCTGATGTATCTGTATTTCTTTATTACTCCAACAATTATCATAAAAACTGCATAGGAAGGGTTTCTCAAATCAAAGAAGTTCTGCTTACCTCAGATTAACTTTATGTAGGTAAAAACAGTAATTACAAATATTTCAGAGATTATAAATTTCACAGATTTGTCAATCGTCTTTCCATCCTTGACATGTTTTTACCTTCAGAGGAAACACTGATCAGATTCTCACAACCCAATGGAGAATTTTACTCTCCTCTGTTCTCATATTATTGGTTACCATAATAAATTAACTGTGGTCATTTCATCAGCAGATACTTGAAAGTTTCGCTATAAGCTATGGACTGGAAATTGGGCTTTAAACAAAAAAGGATAGTCTCAGTGCCTCAGTAAAAATGACTCAATCAGGTGCTTTTAACTATTGATATTTCAAGAAATAAACTCATGGGACCAAGCTTTGAAGCTTGAGCTGGCATCACTTAAATAACTCTGAGATTGTCTGAGTTAGCTCTGAATTGAATCATGATTTCCAGGAGCCTTTTTCATTCAGAAGCAGACAACTTTCCTGGAAGCCAACTGCTGACCCCAAATCCAAAAGATCAACAAGATGTAACTCACACAGTATAGAATGAGCAGGGAAGGGAAATCAAATTGCAGTTATTTGTTTTGGAATATTTTTGTATTAGTTTTACTTTCTACTTTCCTAAGGGTAGAGGAAGAACTTTCTCTTCTTTTGAATAACTCTTTATTCCTTAATTCATAAATGGTATCTTCTCCCTGACACCTACATTTAAAACCAAACTAACAAACACACATACACACAAAAACTCTTCTGAGTCTCATTAATTCTCTTGGAAATGTACTTATTTGCCAGAATTTGACTTCATTTTTACCAGGACATAATTGGATAAATTGATTTTACAATCAAGGCTACCCTGGAAATAACATAGTTGAGAATAAATCTCATCCTGATTAGATATGACAAACCCATCATTAAGGCATAGGAATTGTACCTCACATGTAGAACTGTTGCCCACAGAGTCTTTCCAAGAACCTGGGGCAATACCTGTTCTGTGTTTTACAGGGTCTCGTATACACAGACAGAACCTAATCAGATTTGGTAGACTTTGAGCAGAGAGCAATTCTCCCAAATGTATAGGAACTGCAGATACAACTTGTAGGTATGAAAGTTTCAGGTTTGGATTTACTTTCCTAGCCATGGTATAGAAGAACCAGCAGGAGCAATTTTTTTTTAAAAGAAAGTAAAAAGAGGACTTCCCTGGTGGTGCAGTGGTTAAGAATCCTCCTGCTCACAAGGGAATCCCCATAAGGTTAACAGCTGATCTTTCAGCAGAAACTCTGCAAGCCAGAAGGGAGTGGCAGGATATACTTAAAGTCATGAAGGAGAAAAACCTACAACCAAGGTTACTCTACCCAGCAAGGATCTCATTCAGATTTGATGGAGAAATTAAAACCTTTACAGACAAGCAAAAGCTGAGAGAGTTCAGCACCACCAAACCAGCTTTACAACAAATGCTAAAGGAACTTCTCTAGGCAAGAAACACAAGAGAAGGAAAACACCTACAATAACAAACACAAAATATCTAAGAAAATGGGAATAGGAACATACATATCGATAATTACCTTAAATGTAAATGGATTAAATGCTCCCACCAAAAGACACAGACTGGCTGAATGGATACAAAAGCAAGATCCATCTATATGCTGTCTACAAGAGACCCACTTCAGACCTAGAGACACATACAGACTGAAAGTGAGGGGATGGAAAAGATATTCCATGCAAATGGAAATCAAAAGAAAGCTGGAGTAGCAATTCTCATATCAGACAAAATAGACTTTAAAATAAAGAATATTACAAGAGACAAAGAAGGACACTATATAATGATCAAGGGATCGATCCAAGACGAAGGTATAACAATTGTAAATATTTATGCACCCAACATAGGAGCACCTCAATACATAAGGCCATAACATAACAGCCATAAAAGGGGAAATAGACAGTAACACAATCATAGTAGGGGACTTTAACACCCCACTTTCACCAATGGACAGATCATCCAAAATGAAAATAAATAAGGAAACACAAGCTTTAAATGATACATTAAACAAGATGGACTTAATTGATATTTATAGGACATTCCACCCAAAATCAACAGAATACACATTTTTCTCAAGTGCTCATGGAACATTCTCCAGGATAGATCATATCTTGGGTCACAAATCAAGCCTTGGTAAATTTAAGAAAATTGAAATCGTATCAAGTATCTTTTCCGACCACAACGCTATGAGACTAGATATCAATTACAGGAAAAGATCTGTAAAAAATACAAACACATGGAGGCTACACAATACACTACTTAATAACGAAGTGATCATTGAAGAAATCAAAGGGGAAATCAAAAAATACCTAGAAACAAATGACAATGGAGACAAGACCACCCAAAACCTATGGGATGCAGCAAAAGCAGTGCTAAGAGGGAAGTTTATAGCAATACAAGCCTACATCAAGAAACAGGAAACATCTCGAATAAACAACCTAACCTTGCACCTAAAGCAATTAGAGAAAGAAGAACAAAAAAACCCCAAAGCTAGCAGAAGGAAAGAAATCATAAAGATCAGGTCAGAAATAAATGAAAAAGAAATGAAGGAAACAATAGCAAAAATCAATGAAACTAAAAGCTGGTTCTTTGAGAAGATAAACAAAATTGATAAACCATTAGCCAGACTCATCAAGAGAAAAAGGGAGAAGACTCAAATCAATAGAATTAGAAATGAAAAAGGAGAAGTAACCACTGACACTGCAGAAATACAAACGATCATGAGAGATTACTACAAGCAACTCTATGCCAATAAAATGGACAACCTGGAAGAAATGGACAGATTCTTAGAAATGCACAACCTACCGAGACTGAACCAGGAAGAAATAGAAAATATGAACAGACCAAACACAAGCACTGAAATTGAAACTGTGATTAAAAATCTTCCAACAAACAAAAGCCAAGGACCAGATGGCTTCACAGGTGAATTCTATCAAACATTTAGAGAAGAGCTAACACCTATCCTTCTCAAACTCTTCCAGAATATTGCAGAGGGAGGAACACTCTCAAACTCATTCTATGAGGCCACCATCACCCTGATACCAAAACCGGACAAAGATGTCACAAAGAAAGAAAACTACAGGCCAATATCACTGATGAACATAGATGCAAAAATCTTCAACAAAATACTAGCAAACAGAATCCAACAGCACATTAAAAGGATTATACACCATGATCAAGTGGGGTTTATTCCAGGAATGCAAGGATTCTTCAATATACGCAAATCAATCAACGTGATACATCATATTAACAAATTGAAGGAGAAAAACCATATGATCATCTCAATAGATGCAGAGAAAGCTTTTGACAAAATTCAACACCCATTTATGATAAAAGCCCTGCAGAAAGTAGGCATAGAGGGAACTTTCCTCAACATAATAAAGGCCATATATGACAAACCCACAGCAAACATTGTCCTCAATGGTGAAAAACTGAAACCATTTCCACTAAGATCAGGAACAAGACAAGGTTGCCCACTCTCACCACTATTATTCAACATAGTTTTGGAAGTGTTAGCCACAGCAATCAGAGAAGAAAAAGAAATAAAAGGAATCCAAATCAGAAAAGAAGAAGTAAAGCTGTCACTCTTTGCAGATGACATGATACTATACATAGAGAATCCTAAAACTGCCACCAGAAAACTCCTAGAGCTAATCAATGAATTTGGTAAAGTAGCAGGATACAAAATTAATGCACAGAAATCTCTTGCATTCCTATATACTAATGATGAAAAATCTGAAAGTAAAATTAAGAAAACACTCCCATTTACCATTGCAACAAAAAGAATAAAATATCTAGGAATAAACCTACCTAAGGAGACAAAAGACCTTATGCAGAAAATTATAGGACACTGATGAAAGAAATTAAAGATGATACAAATAGATGGAGAAATATACCATGTTCTTGGATTGGAAGAATCAACATTGTGAAAATGACTCTACTACCCAAAGCAATCTACAGATTCAATGTAATCCCTATCAAACTACCACTGGCATTTTTCACAGAACTAGAACAAAAAATTTCACAATTTGTATGGAGACACAAAAGACCCCGAATAGCCAAAGCAATCTTGAGAACGAAAAATGGAGCTGGAGGAATCAGGCTCCCTGACTTCAGACTATATTACAAAGCTACAGTAATCAAGACAGTTTGGTACTGGCACAAAAACAGAAATATAGATCAATGGAACAGGATAGAAAGTCCAGAGATAAACCCACGCACATATGGTCACCTTATCTTTGATAAAGGAGGCAAGCATATACAGTGGAGAAAAGACAGCCTCTTCAGTAAGTGGTGCTGGGAAAATTGGACAGGTACATGTAAAAGTATGAAATTAGAACACTCCCTGACACCATACACAAAAATAAACTCAAAATGGATTAAAGACCTAAGTGTAAAGCCAGATACTATCAAACTCTTAGAGGAAAACATAGGCAGAACACTCTATGACATAAATCACAGCAAGATCCTTTTTGACACAGCTCCTAGAGAAATGGAAATAAAAACACAAATAAAGCACATGAAAAGATGCTCAACATCACTAATTATTAGAGAAATGCAAATCAAAACTACAATGAGGTATCACCTCACTCCTGTTAGAATGGACATCATCAGAAAATCAACAAACAACAAATGCTGGAGAGGCTGTTGAGAAAAGGGAACCCTCTTGCACTGTTGGTGGGAATGTAAATTGATACAGCCACTATGGAGAACAATATGGAGGTTCCTTAAAAAACTAAAAATGAAAATACCATATGACCCACCAATCCCACTACTGGGCATATACCCAGAGAAAACCGTAATTCAAAAAGACACATGCACCCCAATGTTCATTGCAGCACTATTTACAATAGCCAGGTCATGGAAGCAACCTAAATGCCCATCAACAGATGAATGGATCAAGAAGTTGTGGTACATATATACAATGGAATATTACTCAGCCATAAAAAGGAACGAAATTGAGTCATTTGTTGAGAAGTGGATGGATCTAGAGACTGTCATACAGAGTGAAGTAAGTCAGAAAGAGAAAAACAAATATCGTATATTAATGCATGTATGTGGAACCTAGAAAAATGGTACAGATGAGCCAGTTTGCATGGCAGAAGTTGAGACACAGATGTAGAGAATGGACATATGGACACCAAGGGGGGAAAACTGCGGTGGGGTGAGGATGGTGGTGTGCTGAATTGGGCGATTGGGATTGACATGTATACACTGATGTGTATAAAATTGATGCCTAATAAGAACCTGCAGTATAAAAAAACAAACAAAACAACTAATACTAAACTTTCATTGGGTTATTTGTATGGAAATATGTTAATATAAATGTTTCAGACATTACATGAAATTTCTAAAAATCTTATATTTGTATTTGTATGGAAATATGTTAATATAAAGGTTTCAGAAAAAAAAAAAAAAAAAAAACAAATGGGACCTAATGAAACTTAAAAGCTTTTGCACAGCAAAGGAAACCATAAACAAGACCAAAAGACAACCCTCAGAATGGGAGAAAATATTTGCAAATGAAGCAACTGACAAAGGATTAATCTCCAAGATTTACAAGCAGCTCATGCAGCTCAATAACAAAAAAACAAACAACCCAATCCAAAAATGGGCAGAAGATCTAAATAGACATTTCTCCAAAGAAGATATACAGATGGCCAACAGACACATGAAAGAATGCTCAACATCATTAATCATTAGAGAAATGCAAATCAAAACTACAATGAGGTATCATCTCACACCGGTCAGAATGGCCATCATCAAAAAATCTAGAAACAATAAATGCTGGAGAGGGTGTGGAGAAAAGGGAACACTCTTGCACTGTTGGTGGGAATGTAAACTGATACAGCCACTATGGGGAACAGTATGGAGGTTCCTTAAAAAACTGAAAATAGAACTACCATATGACCCAGCAAGCCCACTACTGGGCATATACCCTGAGAAAACCATAATTCAAAAAGAGTCATGTACCAAAATGTTCATTGCAGCTCTATTTACAATAGCCAGGACATGGAAGCAACCTAAGTGTCCATCATCAGATGAATGGATAAAGAACATGTGGCACATATATACAATGGAACATTACTCAGCCATAAAAAGAAATGAAATGGAGGTATTTGTAATGAGGTGGATGGAGTTAGAGTCTGTCATACAGAGTGAAGTAAGTCAGAAAGAGAAAAACAAATACAGTATGCTCACACATATATATGGAATCTAAGAAAGAAAAAAAAAAGGGTCATGAAGAACCTAGTGGCAAGATGGGAATAAAGACACAGACCTACTAAAGAATGGACTTGAGGATATGGGGAGGGGGAGGGGTGAGATGTGACAGGGTGAGAGAGTGTCATGGACATATATACACTACCAAATGTAAAATAGATAGCTAGTGGGAAGCAGCCGCATAGCACAGGGAGATGAGCTCAGTGCTTTGTGACCGCCTGGGGGGGTGGGATGGGGAGGGTGGGAGGGAGGGAGATGCAGGAGGGAGGAGATATGGAAACGTGGGAATATGTGTAGCTGAGTCACTTTGTTATAGAGCAGAAACTAACACACCATTGTGAAGCAATTATACTTCAATAAGGATGTTTAAAAAAAAAAAAAAAGAATCCTCCTGCCAATGCAGGGGACACGGGTTCGAGCCCTGGTCCGGGAAGATCCCACGTGCCACGGAGCAACTAAGCCCGTGCGCTACAAATACTGAGCCTGTGCTCTAGAGCCCATGAGCCACAACTACTGAGCCTACGTGCCACAACTACTGAAGCCCGTGCACCTAGAGCCCATGCTCCACAACAAGAGAAGCCACCACAATGAGAAGCCTGCGCACCACAACAAAGAGTTGCCCCTGCTCGCCACAACTAGAGAAAGCCCACGTGCAGCAACGAAGACCCAATGTAGCCATAAATCAATCAATCAATCAACCAATCAGTCAATAGAAAAAAGAAAAACCCTCAAGAATAATAGATGTCATTGAAAATGAAATCTGAGATTCCTCATGAATTTTTCAGTCAGAAGTTAATTATCTGGGCTTGGTACTTGTGCAACCCTGTGAATCTCTGGATTTGCTGAGTGGCAAGGAGGCTTATGTGGTTAATTAACACCTCTTGCTGCACCTCTGAAAATTAATCCATCAAAAACAGGATGAGATCAGCATTTTCGTAATCAAGAATAATATTTCGAGATTTGTTATTTACTTATGATCACCAGAAGGACTACTAAAAAAAAAATCTCAAATTTGAAAATAGGCTTAAAAAAAATGACTGCATGTTCTTTTAAAATGTCATACTTCATCATTGATTAATAGGCACTTCCAAGGAATATTGAATTCTCTAGGGGATTTTACCTTTATTTAATTTGCAATTTACTATTGATTGAGGCCTAGACTCCTTGAGGTTACAAGTTAACTTGCATTTCCATCCTGTAGACATGGAAGTAATGTCAGTCTTGAAGAGAAAATAACTCTAAATACCCTGCCCTCCAAGACTTACACCAGGTTCATTCCTAAAGTGACCAACTATTTCAGCATGCCTTTCCTGAATATATAAACCCCCGCTCTTCAAATGTTCTCCAGATTTGCCATTGTTCTGGTTTTCTCATTAATGAGTTAAATTTTTGACGTGTTCATTCTATAAGAAATTCATGTGAATCATTCTTACATGAGTCATTTTATGAGGACATGGGCCATGATTCCTAACTTTTTGAAAATTACACTTTGACATAAGCCAATCTCTATTAATTGAAAAAAAAAAAAAAACTGAATAAGCTAAGGTGAGCATCACATCTCATTACAATTCATTTCAACTTTTCACTTCCTGAAAAAGTCCACAAAGTGTTTGGTTCTAGCTTAGCTAAAAAATTTGGTACTCTTACAAATAACTCCTATAAGATGATTTTAAGTCATAATTTATCTCCAATGTCCTGATTCTATCCCTTAATTCACTAAAATATGTGTATGCTTATTTATTCTGTGTAAAAACGAACTAGGGAAGATGAGTAAGAAATGACAGGGTGAGTCATAGTCTTGGATGTCGTACCATTGTAATCATTATAGAATTATCAGCGAGTTTGGAGATTTACTCAATAAAATGTATCACGCGGCCCAGTACTCTTGCCAAGATATAATGTCAAGTTCTCATCATCCCCCAGAAGGAGCAATGATAACTGAAATACCAAATTGAGGCAAATCTTTGATTTAGGTTACATTTTTATGACTTTCTTGACCCACAATTCCCTTTCCCTCCTGTCCATCCCACACATTGATATGAAAGGAACTCCAGTTGATATATGTCAGGACTGTTTTGATCCAGTTCAAGTTTGAAATAAAGCATCTTCTAACAACAAAGCAAAGACAGGACAAAGAGCAAATCCGTTCTCTTCTACTGCACGGAATAATGCCATTCAGCAGGCGGTATATATATAGCGGACTGGCTTGACTAACATACATTTGGCTTAAGAGTGATTTTTTTAGAGTATTTACTTATGAATATGATGGAAAGAAAACCTTGACTTAGAACCAGATGTTACACTAGATGTAGATTTAGTGATGGATCTGTAATTTTTATATATTTATTTTTATATTCCCAGCTTCAAATAAATCTCATATCAATTCCTTTAATTTTGCATTCGAAGAGAACAAAAGCAACAGTAGATGGAAAAGGGCTCCAGGGAGAGAATAGTATATGTGATGGTTGGTAAGGGACTTCTGCAGGCAGGTGCCAGTCACTCCAGATTTGGCAAAGTGACCTCTCTGAGTTATCAATTATCTATCTCATTGCAGCAGAATCCTGAGCAAGGAGAAGCCAGAGTAGATATCTAGATGGTCCTGAACTACTTTCAATCCAAGAAATAAAGCTCACTCCCACGCCATTCTGCAGTGTTCAACGTTTCCCCACCAATAGTCCAGAGCTTCAAGCACAAATGACTTCAGGGTCAATAACAAACACACTAAGCAGCCTGCTACAAGGCAAGTGGAAACAGTGGGGAAGGTGACAATATGTCAAGCCTGAAAGCTTTAGGTTCAAACACAAAACAATCATTAACTGTCTCTGGGTTATATTTGACTCTCATCCAACTCTTCATGGGTCTGATCTTGGACTGTAGAGCTTCATTTCCTAATTAGTAAAGGAAAATTATGGATTAGAACCAAGTTACCAAGCAGGTCAATAAGACACCCCAAGTTAACCAATGCAGGATTGAGCATTTACTGCAAAATAAAGACTGTACCACAATGAAGAAAATAATTTATACTTGTGCAGAGCTTAACACAAACGAAACAACGTATGTATCATCACATTTATATAAGACAATAAGGTTATTTTCTTTTATGGCTATTGTACTGCTTTTAACTACCTCTGCTAACACTAGAACTGCTACTACTACTACTAAACTTTTTGCTATGATTGCGACTATAAATACAGAAATTCCCCTATTTTCATACCATAGTATCATCCTAAGACTTGTCAGATAATGGAAATGAAAGTTATAGGAAGAAAATAAATTTATCCAAAGTGCATATGAACCTGCAAACACGACTCACTTTGTAGATATAATCATTGATACTCTTTATCCACCACTAATACATAGTCTTTAATTCTGTCATTTTCCTTCAAATTTATCTCACATCCACACACCTTAAGTCTGGTGTGTGTCCAACTGAGGTTAAAGAGTCATCATTTCTGCCCACCTGTACTTTTACCTGTGTCTCAGTTGCATTGTGTTTGAAACCAATTCTCATTTTCATGTTATCACTTTCTTATTTCAAAAAAAAAAAAACTGTTAAATGCAAAACACAATAAAATGTTCACAAACCCTGCTACATGAAAAGACGATGAAATGCCCCAATTGGCACCTGGATGGCAGGGAATGTCACTGTGGAATAGTTTGAAATACTGTTTGGTCTTCTGGTATAAGAGAGTCTGATTTGTGTTCTAGAAAAGGAGTTTGGACTTGTCCAATACTTAACAGTAAAACACACAGAGACACACAAACACACACACTCTTCTCTTCCTTTTTCTAATTCTGCCACAGTCAGGATCTTGTCTGGTGTCGACACTTGCTGTTCTAATCCGGGTTTGTTGATCTCAAACCTCGTGACCTTTCACGTTCCACACTTGAACATATAGTCCAGCAAAGAAAAGTGAAAAGGCTTGCAACTTACTAAAGCTTCTGTGGACATTTTCCAGCAAATTGTATGTGGATAAAGGTGAAAAAATCCAAAACCCTTCCCCTTCACATTGCTTGAGGAGGGCAAGCGGCAGGTGAGGGAGCATTAGTCAGTTTACTTCAGGTTGTGTGGGAGGAAAAACAGCTTTTCTTTGTTCCCAGAGATGATCTTTCTTGATCACCGTTGTGAATAACTTTAAGGCTGTTTTAGAACCTTGTTAAAAGTTAAATGTATTTGTAAAACTTATGATCGAGTAAACTTGTGTAATGTAACTTCAAGCCTTTTAACAGAAAGCAGCTGTATCAGGAAGCGGCCCTGAATTTGGTCCTGTACACATTTATGGGGGCTGAGGGACTATTTGATATAGATTAAGGATAACAAAAGACAAGGTCTCAAAGGGCAATGAGCTGGGGTTAACGGAGGTGGTGTAGCAGCTGTGAAAGCCCCTTATAATTGGAAAAAGATAACCACTGGGAGATTTCATGCTAGCACATGCACAAATTGGAGTTTCTCTCCCCCTCTCTCTCTCTCTCTCTCTATCTCCTTCTCCCTCTCCCCCACCCACTGCCCATTCATTTCTTCCTCTCTCTGCCTTTCAGATTTCTTTTCAGCTACTTCTTTAACAGAAAGATTGAGGAGGTAGTTTTTTTGATAATGACACAAAGAAAGCAACTAAGAACGCTGCCTCTCTGATTAATTTCTAAATGAATGGAAGGGTATGTGATCCAGGCAAGGGGTTTAGCAAAATGTTGTCCATAGACTATGAGTCTAGAAGGTATCAATTCTAACATAAAATAATCAAGTGATTGAGAGGACTTCCCTGGTGGCTCAGTGGTTAAGAATCAGCCTGCCAATGCAGGGGACACGGGTTTGAGCCCTGGCCCGGGAAGATCCCACATCCATGAAGCAACTAAGCCCATGTGCCACAATTACTGAAGCCCGCACGCCTAGAGCCCGTGCTCCTCAACCAGAAAAGCCACTGCAATGAGAAGCCCACACACCGCAACAAAAAGTAGCCCCCACTCGCCACAACTAGAGAAAGCCTGCACGCAGCAATGAAGACCCAACACAGCCAAAAATAAATAAATAATTTTTTTAAAAGTGATTGGGAAAATGCTGACTAAGCATAATTTGGAGCTAACTTGCCTGGTTTCAAATCAGGACCTCACAGCAATGTCCAGCTGTGTGACCTTTGGCAAGTCACATAATTCTCTGAGCCTCATCTGTGAACTGAGCACATGGTAGTCCCCTATAAGGCTGCTGTGAGCATTAAATCAGTTATTACTATTAAGGTGCTTAGAATAGTTCCTGGCACATCGTAAGTGCTCAATGAATGTTAGCTATTTCCCATATCTGGACAGAGCCTCAGGATTTGGCTCAGCAGTGATTATTAATCATTTAGATTTATAGAGCACAACTTGCAGTTGAAACAGGAGGTTTACATTTTAGAAACCAGGTGTAATTGGGTACATTCTTTAAGGTGGTTCAGGGGATTTATTAACCCACATGTTTGTGTTTTAAAATAATTATATTTGTAGAAACAAAAGTTGTGTAACAGAAAAGACAGTATGTAGCCTCTCCTTCTCTTCTCTTTCTTGTTAGCCCACTCCAATGGAAATCATGAAATATTACCAAAATACTAGCGTAGACAGGTATCTCGGAGAGAATAAATCGTATCTTTTAGGCATTAGAAACCCCAAAACGTGCTGGGAAAAACTTTAAACAGCAGATTATAATTTTCCCATTCAGATGCATGGTAAGAAAAAAACAAAGTTGAAATGATACTCCTTCTCATGCCAAGCATAGAGAGCATTTCTGGCCGTCACCCCAAGAGTCTGAGGCTGTCTGCAACCCAGCTTCCTTGGCTTGAAGTTGGATTAAAGCCCTGAGTTGAGTAGCCTGCCAGCCTGACCCATGGATTACAGATGGCTCTCCCCATGCACAGTCATGCTGGGACATCTGGCACAATTTC
The DNA here is from genome assembly GCF_965194805.1 of Balaenoptera borealis. Classification (NCBI taxonomy): domain Eukaryota; kingdom Metazoa; phylum Chordata; class Mammalia; order Artiodactyla; family Balaenopteridae; genus Balaenoptera; species Balaenoptera borealis. Next base: position 16,169,272 of record NC_138866.1, on the reverse strand, counting down.
AATCAATGTTGAAAGATCCTTTTGGGTCACAGTCATCTTTGTCATGGTTCTGTTGTTATTTTTATCAGAATCTCTCCTCTTTTGTGCTTGCAATTATCCCATTTCAGCTTCCCATAGACAGCAGGCTTTTTATGGAGCTGTGATCCTATTCTAGTTGGCGCATTTCTGTTACAATAAACATAGCCCTGGTTGGTGGATGGGGACTCCTCCAGGACTTCCTTATAAATGACCTTGGCCTGTCACTAGATATTAAGTAGGTGTCCGGGGTGGCAGTGATGAAACGATGTGCAAGTTGAAATGGATGTTGAAGGGGTTCAAGTCTGACTTCAACAAAAGGTGCTGAGTGAACACCACTGATTTGTGGTACTTTTAGTCTGACTTGGAACTTTAGGCAACTTTTACAAATCTTGCCAAGTTCTGTTTAAATACATTTCTTCTAATTGAGCCCTATTAAATGTAAATTCTGGCACAAAGCAGTTTGAAGAGAATCAGAATATAATGCAATTTCTATCTAATATCATATACTTTCTTACCTCTTAGAGGACTATGCAGAATTTTTTACTGGGGATGTTTATTTTGGGAATCTCTGACTAATGCGCTCCAGGCTGTCTGTGTAACAAAAGTTAGTGCTAGTTCTAAGTTCTGAGGAGCTTACAATGGTTTCTCTGGAAATGTTGGTCTATGATTCCACTTGTCATCAGACCTGTTAGCAGTTTATGGTCGTGGTCAGTCCGCAAACTAGAGCTCAGGGGCTAAATCGAGCCTGTTGCTTTTTTTGGTAAAGAAAGCTTTATGAAACACAGCCATGCCTTTTCATTTACCTACTGTCCGTGGCTGCTTTGGACTTACAATGGCAGACTTGAGTGGTTGCAACAAAGACCTTGGTCCACAAAGCCTACAATATTTACTATCTGACTCTTTATAGAATAAGCTTATCCAGTCCCTGCTCTAGAGCAAAATGCTTTAGAAATTGGGCAGGCAAAGATTCTCCAAAGTGTGTGAGTGCTTAAAAAGTTCTCAAAAATCAATTTCCAAATTCTCATGGACTTTTCTAAAGGCCATCCTGAGAAAACCTCAGAAGAGCCTAGCTCTTTCTTGGAAGGGAGGGAGGGAGAGAAAAGAAGGAGGAAGGGAGGGATGGAAGGAAGAGAGAGAGGAGACAAGGAAGAAAGCATCACCTTTCCCCAAAGGGGGCAAAGGGAGTGAAAGCTTATTTTAATGATTAATCAAGACATTATAGAATGCTTTCCAGTCTTTCCCTGCCCTGTAGTGTTACTGTTGGAAGCAGAACTTCTTTTCAAATGGGCATTCTAGACTCAGAATACTCTGAGCTGAGGTGAATGGATAGCAGAGTCAGACTGTGGGAGTAATGACAATTTTTATTTCACAGCTTTAATTTGTCCATTTCCCTTGCCACCCAAAACAAAACCAAAAACAAAACCCATCAAAATCAGTATGGTGAAATAATGTATCCCTCTTGAGGGAAACCTTTTGAGAATAAAGCATAAGTCATTGCTACTAAATATTGAACTTTAAAATAAATATCTTCACTTAGTTAAATATAAACAGATGTGAATTTACCTTGAAGCTACGGAAGCTTAAGCTTCAAGGACCCTCACTGGCATGGGACCCTTCCAAGGCCCTGCGAGGGGCACAAGCAATGTGTCCACAGAGTCATGTGTTTTTGTAAAAATGATGGAAGTAAGCTATTTTAACTGCAACCTGTTAAAACCGTTCTTTGTGTCCATACTAACTTGCATGCTTCTTCATTATGTAGAGTAGCATCTGATTAGCTGTGAGAAGTTTAGGATCTTTCTAAGGAGAGCTGAGCAGCCGATACATTCAGTTTGGCATTAGGGGATGTATTTATGTGGTTTACAGTCACATCAGTATATAGTTGCGTTTTTACCAGCTGTCCAGTGCTGGAACAGCTTCTAGGAAATCTTTCCCATCCTCTGTGCTGACTCACCTATCATCCTGGTTCACATGTAGGATCATGATGGGAACTTGTCCTAGAAGATCGAAAACATGTGGGTGGTGAAGGAGGAACAATGTCAGAACTGTATAGAACCAGAATTAGTCTAAGGAAAATTCAATCATCAGACTTGAAAAGTGATAAAAAGGACTCAGTTTACATCCATCAGTGGCCAACACACAGTTCTCCCCCTTCAAGAAAAAGCAGTATAAACAATAATCAAAACCTCAGGTACTTTTTTGTTTTTTGATGAGAATCTGAGAAATAGAATTTATCAGAAAGCCTGTATTTATTAAGCCCAACCCTGATACGGTACTACAATGAGCAGATGTGTTTTTGAGTGAACTCACATGTCTTACACATCCCAACTATTCAGAGAAGAAAATAAATTTTGACACACAGTAAAGAATGAGTGGGAGAGAGTGGCATGGACTTATATACACTACCAAATGTAAAATAGATAGCTAGTGGGAAGCAGCCACATAGCACAGGGAGATCAGCTCGGTGCTTTGTGACCACCTAGAGGGGTGGGATAGGGAGGGTGGGAGGGAGTCGCAAGAGGGAGGAGATATGGGGATATAAGTATATGTATACCTGATTCACTTTGTTATAAAGCAGAAACTAACACACTATTGTAAAGCAATTATACTCTAATAAAGATACTAAAAAAGAAAATCTCCAGGAGGGAGGAAGATTGCTTTCCATGCTGCATGTGGAAATATAGTCAAATATAGAAACGTCTTCTTTTTGTAAAGAAAAAAAAAAAAAAATATATATATATATATATATATATATATATATATATATAGCCTGATTCGTGGATTGTTTTTCTAAGCACATAAAGAACTATTTCCACCAGTCCATGGAAGGTGCGTATAAAATGCCACATTTAGTCTCTGTTCTCAGGCTTAAATGGAGGAAATAGAGGAGAGTACCAAAGATATTTTCTAAGTTATTTTATGATTATAAACTTAACCACGCGTCTTGCAGAAAACTTGGAAAATACAGAAAAGTATAAAACTAAATAAAAGCTACGTATAATTCCACATTGCAAAAACAAAGAATGAGTTATCCTTCTGTTTTCTGTATAGAGAAAATATTACATTTTTTATTATATGAAGAAATCTTCACAGTTTACAGACAACAATTTAGAAAAAATAATTATACAGGTATGACAGGCAGTTAGTTAATTAAGAAAAATATGGCACATATCTGGATTCTGTGATTGTTGCGCTATTTGTCAGCTTTTTATGTTTTTAATAAATTTATTTATTTATTTATTTTTGGCTGCGTTCGGTCTTTGTTGCTGTTCGTGGGCTTTCTCTAGTTGTGGTGAGCAGGGGCTACTCTTCGTTGCAGTGCATGGGCTTCTCATTGCAGTGGCTTCTCTTGTTGCGGAGCATGGGCTCTAGGGCACGCGGGCTTCAGTAGTTGTGGCACGCAGGCTCAGTAGTGGTGGCTTACAGGCTCTAGAGCACAGGCTCAGTAGTTGTAGCGCATGGGCTTAGTTGCTCTGCGGCATGTGGGATCTTCCCGGACCAGGTCTTGAAACCGTGTCCCCTGAATTGGCAGGCGGATTCTTAACCACTGCGCCACCAGGGAAGTCCCTGTAGGCTTTTTAAAATTCGTAATGTGTTATGATTTATTTTCTCATTCTAAATACTCACTTTCAATTATAGCTATATTTACTGTACCATTTGTCTTTCAAAAGGCACCCACAAAGTTTGTATAAACTTTAGGGTCCACAAAACTCGAATCTACCCTAAACATAAGCAATTCTTCTCAACTCTTTCAATCCTCATCATTAGACCTTGTCATTAGCTGCCAAGAAAAGCTCTTTCAAACAGCCAGAGCAGAAATTAATAATGCTGAAACTTTTAAGTGTAAACAGAATGCTTTCAAAGACTGCAAAATTTTTGAAATATTCTATATAAAATCAGTAAGACATTATTTCTTTCATATTTGCTCTGCATTGTTAAAATTGATAAAACTTATTTTATCAATTATATCAAAAAATATTTATTCCAAATAGAGTAAATCTTTATTTCTTATCAAATATTTAATATATATATTTATCTCCTACTAATAAAAAGTAAATTATATGCAAACTTTTGGACCAAAGAATTTTTAGCATTACATAAGTTTCATTAAATTCGTAGGAAAATATAATATTTCTTAAAAACATATTTATTTTTACTTTTATACTTAATTTATATTTATTCTCAGAAGTTAAACACAAGAGTTCAATACACGACATGCAGAGTAACCAAAAATATACATTTTCTTTCTTGTCACTTCCTAAATAATCTCCTTTAATTACACATTTTATTGCATCATTATCATTTAATGCTAAATAGAATACTAGTTTATCTTTTTTTATACCTTATAAAATGAATACATCAATTATATAAAATCTTTAGCATTTTATCTTAATTATTTTAATACTCCATTTTATAAGATTTGTTTTAAAATGTATTTCTGTACTTTAAAAAATAACACCTCTCAACATTTTAATATGCTTACTTGAATTATAAAATGAAGAATGACTTTTCCAGACAGAAAGCAAGTGATTGTTTTAAACTAATTTGGCTAACTATTTGGTTAAAAGATAGACATTTTTCATAAATAGAAAGAGCTAAATTCGAAAGTTTTAACTAAATTATATTTAAAGTTGCCACAGGTGGGATTGTCCAGAAGCAGATGAAGTCTGAGGTGCAAGATGTTTTCACTGGAATCAATACCTGTGAAGCAGAGGTTGAGGAAACGTGACTGGGCCAAGTAAAAAATTGAACTGTGATGCCGGCCCAGCACTGCCTAGGCCAATCCCTGTGGAGGGATCTGGAACAAGAAGTGCCTTGTTGGGCATCATGCCAAAGCAATGGGGCCTTAACACCCTGGCCTGGCTCAGTCTCCAGATGTGTGCTACCCTGGGAAGTGCTTGCCGTCCAGCAAGGAGGCTCTCTGCAGCTGAGACAGACCCTGAAGGCGCTGGCGGCTGGGGGAGGTATGCCGGCCACACTGCCCACAACTGGGCAGCAAGTCTGCCCTTAAAGGACTCCTGGATCTCTGTTTCCACCTCAAAACCACTAACAAAATAAATACATTTTATAAAATAGAAAAAAAAAGCGTTAGTAAAGATGTAAAAATATGAATAATAAAAGTCCATGTTCCCAATTCATTATGGTATGTTAGGTTAAACATGCCTCTAGGTGCCTCTAGGTGAAAAACTCACAGATATATTTAAGAGTAATTCGATAAATCTTAGGAAAGCCTTTTGACACAAATTTGTAACAAATTCTTTCAGAAGTCACATAGTCTCCAACTTTTTGCTTCTAACCATGGGGAACCTAACTGAGTCATTAGCTGGCAAATCACTAGAAATAAAGTTATATAGGAGAGAAATATGCAGCTTTAGACTTAGCACATGGAAAAAGTTCAAAGATCTGACCAGCATTACCTTTTCCTTCCCTCCACTTTAATGGAAAAAGATTACTCAGTGATTTTTATCTATAAAAATATAAGATAGGTTTTTAGAAATGATATGGAACCCTATGTCATTTTATTAGTCAATCATATGTTTCAATGAATACAGAAAATAAATTATTTTAATTCCTCATTTGTTTATTAAGAGATGCATGTCCAACAGCTTTTTTTTTTTTTTTTTTTTTACTGTTTAATGTTTTAAACTTATTTTTGACATTTACTATATTTATGGTATTTGGAGCAAATGTTTATTAATAATAATTGTGATGACACCTAAGACAGAATATGTTTTTGTAAAACATTTAGAACCTACGGTCAGAGTAATTTCTTTAAAGTTCCTTCTAAAATGTTAGTTATACATGTTTAATGGTTTAAGTAAACATTTAAGCATAAAAATACATTTAGGATAAAATTCCAGTGAAGATGGATAGAAATATGGATCAAAAGAGAAATAGCTAAGATATAAAATTAGATGTTAAACTAAAGCTTGTTCATTTATTTTTAAATAGATCACTGTGTGTTTATAGTAATTAAGGTTAGGTTCCAATGGATGTATTTTTAACAAGTAATGTAATAATTTTCTGTAAAAATACTAATACTCATGACAGAAATAATATAGCTTCTTAATATTTAAACTAATAAAAAGCTGTAGAGGTCAACTTACAAATATGAGAGGAGGTACATAATTTTCAAAATTCTTTCAAGGGGTATCAGGAGGATCACCAGTTACAGCCCTGGGAATGCGTGAAGTAGATTCTTCACTACTCACCATCTGCCTCTTCAGCATTTCTCTAGACCAGCAGACTTCATAACATCTGACCATGTCCATCACTTCCCAGGTCAGGGGAAGATTCACAATGGCCAGAGAGGGTTTCACCTCCCATCCCCAATACTTCGGGCTTTTTGCTGAATCCTCACTCCCAGAGTCACAGCATGGAGGATACAAACCTTAACTCCATCATTCATTAGATTTCATTTAATTCACAGTAAAAAAGAACCATCTTCTACATAAGTTTAAAATGCGAATGAGATTATTCATCACTACCCTGTTTAACTACTTTCAATGGTCTTTTAACTTTGAATGAAATCTGAAGTATGCAGAATAATGACTCCCAAATATGTCCATAATCAAGTCCTTGAACTCTGACTATATTCAAAGGGATTTTGAGATGTGATTAAGATTATAAATTTTAACATAGGGAGATCATCCTGGATTATCCAGGATGCCCCAATCTGATTTTAAGAGCTCTTAAAAGCCTAGAACTTTCTCCAGCTGGAAGCAGAAAGAGATGTAGCAGAAGTGGAAATCAGAGAGATTACAAGTGTGTAGTTCTGAGATATGGTACCACATGTGAAGACCAGAGAGAGGCTTCTAGGGGTTATGGGTTTCCCCCAGCTGACAGCCAACAAGGAAGTGGGACCTCAGTCCATTAACTGCAAGGAACTGAAGCCCACAGTCAACCAGAATGAGCCTGGAAGCAAATTCTTCCTAGGAACTTCCCATAAGAGCACAGTCATTGGACACTTTGACATTGATTTTGGAAGACCTAGGGCAGAAGATACAGCTGAGACATGCTGAGCCGATTTCTGACACACAGACACTGTGAGATAATAAATGGGTCTTGTTTTAAGCTGCTATATCAGTGCTAAATTGTTGCATGACAGTGGAAAACTAATACAAAAATCCAAATTTTCTGCAGAGCCCTGCAGTCCTGGGCCCTCATCTACCTCTCTAATTTCAGCTTCAGCCATTGTCCCCTTGTAGGTTTGGGTCACTCCTGTTTCCTCATTCTGAAAATCGCCTTCTGACAGTTCCCAGAAAGCCCCCCACCCCATTTCCCCCAACCCACATCAAAGGTATTTACATTTACTATTCTTGTGGGCTCTCTGGGGACATCATCACCATCCCACTTTCCCTTCCTCCCCACTCAGGAGGGCCTCCCACTCTGCTTTATCTAAATAAAATAGGACATTTCTTCTCCGTTAGGTTATAAACTTCTGAAAGAAGGGGTGGTGCCTGGTTTGTCATAAGTATTTAAGAGATTAATGGGTAGTCATCAGCAATCAATAAATATTTGCTCAATAAAAAGATAAAGAAAACAGTAAACTATACTATCAGTGAGACTCTTGGGGGCTTTATAAAGCATAATTGAGGAGGAGAGCATGTCAGCCCAAGGTCCATATCTCAGGAGTGCTACCCTCTCCAAGGATCATGGGTAGCCCACTCTCCCCAGGTTCATCAACTGGGGAAAGCCTCTCCTATGTCACCTATTTCATCTTCACTAAGTCCCTCCATTAAATTCTCTTGCAATCATGTAATGTAAACTTGTCTTTTTATCATTTATCATTAAGAATAAAACTTAACATTTGTATAGTACTGTATAATTTACAAAGTATTTTAAGCAGAGGCTCTTAAAACAGTTGACAACCCATCACAGAGCAGAGTAGAGCAGATACAAACACATCCTCACTGCCAAGTGTACCCCAGGGCCTTATTCACCACCTGCATCCATAAGACTCACACTGTTTATCTCCCATCTAGACCTTCCTCTGAGGCCTCAGTCACAATTCCAGATGTTTACTTGATACTGTTACCAGCACAGTTTTAACCCCCACCAAACCTGCTCCCCTCCAATTTTCCTTAATTGGAGAATGGCAGAAACAGGACTTGTCATCACCCTAGTCCCATAAGAAGGGTGGGACTAGGCATGTTCTAAGGGTAATAACTCTTTCAGAGCTTTGCAGGACTGAGACACAACTAAGCACAATGGGTTTAAGTACTGTCTTTTCAGAGTCTCACGATATGCATTTCTCACCTATCACTCTCCATTATATTCGACCCCTAATCTACTTTTTCGGGTGCTGGTGTCTAAAACTAACAGCTCAAATCCATTCCTTTGGCTTAGAATTTGTCACCTGTTAGAGAATAAATAAGCTAGGAGAAGATGGTCATTTAGTTTTTCTTTATAATTTATTTTTTAGAACCCACTTGATAATAATTATTTCCATGAATTGAAATCACCTTAATCCCACTCTAGCTCTCCCAAACTCATTCTATGAGGCCACCATCACCCTGATACCAAAACCAGACAAAGATACTACAAAAAAAAGAAAATTACGGACCAATATCACTGATGAATCTAGATGCAAAAATCCTCAACAAAATACTAGCAAACAGAATCCGACAATGCATTAAAAGGATCATACACCATGATCAAGTGGGATTTATCCCAGGGATGCAAGGATTCTTCAGTATACGCAAATCAATCAATGTGATACACCATATTAACAAATTGAAGGAGAAAAACCATATGATCATCTCAATACATGCAGAAAAAGCGTTTGACAAAATTCAACATCCATTTATGATAAAAACGCTCCAGAAAGTGGGCATAGAAGGAACCTACTTTAACATAATAAAGGCCATATATGACAAACCCACAGCAAATATCATTCTCAATGGTGAAAAACTGAAAGCATTTCCTCTAAGATCAGGAACAAGACAAGGATGTCCACTCTCACCACTATTATTCAACATAGTTTTGGAAGTCCTAGCCATGGCAGTCAGAGAAGAAAAAGAAATAAAAGGAATACAAATTGGAAAAGAAGAAGTAAAACTGTCACTGTTTGCAGATGACATGATACTATACATAGAGAGTCCTAAAGATGCCACCAGAAAACTACTAGAGCTACTCAATGAATTTGGTAAAGTTGCAGGATACAAAATTAATTCACAGAAATCTGTTGCATTCCTACACACTAATGATGAAAAATCTGAAAGAGAAATTAAGGAAACACTCCCATTTACCATTGCAACAAAAAGAATAAAATACCTAGGAATAAACCTACCTAGGGAGACAAAAGACCTGTATGCAGAAAACTATAAGACACTGATGAAAGAAATTAAAGATGATACCAAGAGATGGAGAGATACACCATGTTCTTGGATTGGACGAATCAATATTGTGAAAATGACTATACTACCTAAAGCAATCTACAGATTCAATGCAATCCCTATCAAATTACCAATGGCATTTTTTACAGAACTAGAACAAAAATTCTTAAAATTTGTATGGAGACACAAAAGACCCCAAATAGCCAAAGCAGTCATGAGTGAAAAAAACGGAGCTGGTGGAATCAGACTCCCTGACTTCAGACTATACTACAAAGCTACAGTAATCAAGAGAATATGGTACTGGCACAAAAACAGACATATGCATCAATGGAACAGGATAGAAAACCCAGATATAAACCCACGCACCTATGGTCAACTAATCTATGACAAAGGAGGCAAAGATATACAATGGAGAAAAGACAGTCTCTTCAATACGTGGTGCTGGGAAAACTGGACAGCTACATGTAAGAGAATGAAATTAGAACACTCCCTAACACCATACACAAAAATAAACTCAAAATGGATTAGAGACCTAAATATGAGACCGGACACTATAAACTTCTTAGAGGAGAACATAGGAAGAACACTCTTTGACATAAATCACAGCAAGATATTTTTTGATCCACCTCCTAGAGTAATGGAAATAAAAACAAAAATAAACAAATGCGGCCTAATGAAACTTCAAAGCTTTTGCACAGCAAAGAAACCATAAACAAGACAAAAAGACAACCCTCAGAATGGGAGAAAATATTTGCAAATGAATCATCGGACAAAGGATTAATCTCCAAAATATATAAACAACTCATGCAGCTCAATATTAAAAAAACAAACAACCCAATCCAAAAATGGGCAGACGACCTAAATAGACATTTCTGCAAAGAAGACATACAGATGGCCAAGAAGCACATGAAAAGCTGCTCAACATCACTAATTATTAGAGAAATGCAAATCAAAACTACAGTGAGGTATCACCTCACACCAGTTAGAACGGGCATCATCAGAAAATCTACGAACAACAAATGCTGGAGAGAGTGTGGAGAAAAGGGAACCCTCTTGCACTGTTGGTGGGAATGTAAATTGATACAGCCACTATGGAGAACAGTATAAAGGTTCCTTAAAGAACTAAAAATAAAATTACCATATGACCCAGCAACCCTACTACTGGGCATATACCCAGAAAAAACTATAATTCAAAAAGACACATGCACCCCAACGTTCATTGAAGCACTATTTACAATAGTCAGGTCATGGAAGCAACCTAAATGCCCATCAACAGACGAATGGATAAAGAAGTTGTGGTACATATATACAATGCAATATTACTCAGCCATAAAAAGGAACGAAATTGGGTCATTTGTAGAGATGTGGATGCATCTAGAGACTGTCATACAGAGTGAAGTAAGTCAGAAAGAGAAAAACAAATATCATATCCACGCATATATGTGGAACCTAGAAACTGGTACAAATGAACTGGTTTGCAGAGCAGAAATTGAGACACAGAAATAGAGAAAAAATCATATGGACACCAAGGGGGGAAAGCGGCAGGGGGTGGGGGTGGGGGTGTGATGAATTGGGAGATTGGGATTGACATGTATACACTGATGTGTACAAGATGGATGACTAATAAGAAAATAAATAAATAAATAAATAACCATTTTAAAAATAAATAAATAAATAAAATATAAACAGAGGGCCTGGTACATAATTTATGTCCAGTTAACTCCATATTAGGCAAAATTTTTGCTGTTTTATTTACTGTTGTTTCTCAACAATGAACACAGTGTCTGGCACATAGAAGGCACTCAGGATAAAGAAGAATGGGTAAATGACTGAATTATAGGATTATAGAATTTTCAGACACTGGTTTTGCAAAGGAAAAAATAATCAAGAAAACAGTGAACATGGTTGCAATTGGAGAGTGTGGTAAAAGAGCAAAGAACGGAACCAAAAGGAGAAGGCCGCATACTACCGGCATTAATACCAATTATTCCTCCGTGCTTCCAAGGACTGGCTCCAGAAACGTAATCAGAAATGCTGTCCCTATGTTTGCCCTGAGCGGAATCTGTTCCCATCATTTTCTTCTGTGCTGGATTCTTTCTTGTTGCTTATTTGTTTTGACATAAACAGGAGCAATCCTGTAAGATAAATATTGTGCCACACAGCCAGAAGGCTGTCAAAAAAAGAAAGACAGCTCTAAAGACCCCGGAGCCACCAGCTCCGCAGCTCCGTGGAACAGGCGGCTTGATCAACACGCTTCTCTCTCTCCTCACTCCCTGCATGTCTCTCCAACTTAGTCACGTTGTTTACCTGAAGGGAAATGGAAAGGAAGACCATACTGCGCATTACAGGGAGCGACTGATAGACTGAGCCACGAGCAACAGCCATACAGTGATCTGCGAGGTGCTTGGTCTCCGACAGGGGTTACAGGTCAGTATTGGGAGCTGGGTTCGTATACTGGGGAATAGAAATGAGAAAAGTCGTTTTTCACTACCATGGCTTGAAGGCAAGACACACTGGGGATTTTTCACACCGCACGTTCAAATTAACAAGGTTTGGTGCTTCCCACCTTATGGGGGGAACAGGAAAAATAAAGGAGCTGGGGAAAGTACATCTTAAAATACAGAGCTGCTGTTAAATGGTTTTAAAGTGCTAGAAAGATCAACATGTAGAATTTGTTTCTCAGAGTGTGGTACACAGGCCCCTGGGATCTGAATTACTAGTTTGTAAAAATACAGATTCTTGAGTCCCAAACCAGAAGTACTGTATCAGTGTGTCAGGTTTGAACCCAGAAGGTATACTCTAACCATCTCCCCAGGGGATTCAAAAGCACTACAAAGGTACTCTAAAATTAAAGGAACAGAGATATAGAATATCTCTGACTTAAGAAAATGGAATAAGGGGACACACACTACAGGACAGACCTAGACAGTCTATGATGCTTTTAGTGCCCCAGTACATTTCTCATGACCAAAAGAAACACCTAACAGTTTCACTTATTAAGTAGTCAGGTACAAACAACCTAATAAGTATTTATATCCTAACAACTTAGTAACCGTTAGATAAAATAACAGTAAAAATTGAAAAAACCTACTCTTTTATACTTATCCACAATTACTAATTACAACTACTAATTACTAATGAGCTGTGAATATCTATTGGTCACTGTACAACCTTCCATCCTTGGGATTAGATTGGGCACCACCACCCTCATTTCCTATTACATATTAATTTTCATGGCATCCTTACATTTCAACAACAGCACCTGCTAAGAACTTCTCAAAGTAATGATGTCATTGAAAAGAATGTAGTGCAGCTAATGTTGAAACTGTGAACTACCTTGAGGTAGTATTCCACATAGTTTATGACAGATGACAAGTATCAATATTTCCCTCAAATATTTAAACTATCCCAGCAACACTCCTTTGAGTTCACTGGTACCCCAGGGTACTTTGATACTTAGTTTGAGAATCAACAATATAGAAATTGATAAGTTGAGTCTTAGTCAGTGAGGAACCTTGCATAGACTTTACAAAGTATAGTGAGTATATGTGTTTAGATGACCATTCTTTAAGTCTAACTTTATTAAGCCAGTAATGAACATCAGTTGAGGTGGCTCTCCAATTCCTAAGGAGTCGTTATTTTCTGAAAACATCTTCAATCCACTGGGCGATACTTCCAGAGCTGTGGGCTATGTGACCCTATAACTCTAGACATAGCTGACTGACATCAACTTAAGATAAGGTAAGAGATTATTGTTCTTGTGAATTTACAAATGAAAATAGACAGACTGATGGCTAATGGATCTGGGTCAGTTGTTTTTCTTGTTGTCGTAATATGCAGGGGAATGAATCCAGGGATGAAAGTAGGAGTGGCGCCTCTTCCAGTTATAGCTAACACACCCTTTCAAAGATTCCCTTTCCAATTTCATAATCTTATTGTCGAGCAGAACACTGTATACAGGTTAGCAATCCCTGGTCAGGACTCCCAACATTTTGGCCCACTGCATCCTTGCTTCAGAGTTACCAAGGAAAACACAAAGTCAAGTGCTGGATGGAATAAGGTTTTACTTGTATACAGAAGAGACCAAGTAAGATTGGCTTCAATAATCTGCAGTGGTCAGTCATGGCTGGCAGGTCCAACCTTCTCGTGCCAAAGCAGGATCCCAACTCCTCCCCATTGGAGACTGAAATACTGTAAGCTGGAGGCCAGCCTGAGGAACATTTAAATTATAAGCCTAAGTAGAAAAAAAGGAACACACGTTGCTCCTGAAACAGAATGTTTTGAATATCTTGAGTGATAGTTTGATACAAAATGATAAGCCTGGCACAGGCTGTGCATGCTCTTTATGTAACAGAGCAGAACCCTATGAGGCCCTCCCAGGACGGAACCATCCCCCCACCATGTTCTCTGCCTGCCTCTTGTTTATAGAAAAACTTTAGTCAAAGAATAATTTTAATCAAAACAGTGAGAAAATGCAGAAGAAAAGGAAAGCAGTCAAACAAGATGAAATAATAATAGTTTAGTCATTAAACAAAATCAAGGACATTTAGTTTCTCTTCAAGGGCTATAGATAATATCCTGAGCCGTATCCTGTTAGCTGTCTTAGAGATACTGAAACCCCTACCAGGTGGAAGAGTTAACTATATGATGATCAGACTTTAACCATGATTTAAGCTGCCACAATTCCGAGAACTGCCCTCAAAGAAAATGGGAACAAACAGACCCTTGAACAAAAGATTAACTGTATTTAAAACAATCAATATGATGCTGATCAGACCACCACATGACCAATGTCAAGACGATTGTCAGAGCTGACTGTGCTGTTATGGATGTAGCCCCCTCCCTCTGCCTATACACCCCTGAACCTCCTCTTTAAAAGTTCTTGCCCTCTCATCAAAAAAGGGGAGTTGGTTCTTTGGGACATGAGTCCACCTTCTCCCCAGGATTTCCAGATTCCTCAATAAAGCTATGTTTCCTTTTATCCAACACTTGTCTCTCAGTATTAGATTCTTGAGCAATGAGTTGAGCCCGAATCTGAGTTCACATGAACCTGAGTTTGGTAACATTTACCTCTTGGAAAAGAAGTGTTCCAGACCCAAGGCTCATTCATGTGTGGCTGAATGGGGCTTAAAAGACTGTGCACATTAGACTGCCTTTCCCAACACATCTCTGTTTATTTAGAAATGTTTGTACATACACGAGGAACACTTTTACCTATGTAGCATGATAAAGATTCCACTAAATTGGGAAATGGCTATTCTGGTGTCCCTCTAGCTACTATGAAATGCTGACTGTCAACTCCCTACAAAGAACATGAAGGAAACCTATTGCTATGGTCTGAAAGTTTGTATTCTTTCACAGTTCACCTGTTGGGATCTGAACTCCCAGTGTAATGGTGTTGGGAGGTTTGGGCCTTTGGGAGGTAATTAGATCATGATGGTGGAGCCCTCATGAATGGGATTAGTGTACTTATAAAAGAGATCCCACAGAGTCCCCTAGCCTCTTCCACCTGTGAGGAAACCACAAGAAGTCTGTGACCCAGAAGAGGGCCCCCATCTGACCATTCTGGTACCCTGATCTTAGACTTCCAGCCTCCAGAACTTTGAGAAATAAATTTTTGCTGTTTGTAACAGATTGTACTCAGTCTGTGGGATTTTGTTATAGCAGTGCAAACAGACTAAGAATCAAGGAAAGCAGACCTTTAAATTCACAGCAGCAAAAGAGAACATCATGGTGACAGTCTCTATAGAGACCCAGGAGGGAGATTTAGAGAAGGATATTTATAAAAGTAAATTGACTACTCCCTAGGGGGCATATACATATATATAGAGAGAGAGAGAGAGAGAGAGAGAGAATTTTGGTTTGGGCTAAAGAGGTTTCAGGTAGGACTCTTAAAAAGGGAAACTGGTTGAATTAGGCAAAAGTTATGACTTTTAATACTTTAGAACTGGTAGCCACAGTGAGGTGAAGATTTTGAATAAATCTTAATAGGCAATGGTCATCTACTAAGGGAGCCCTTTGTCCAGGTTAGAAAGCTGTTTACACAGAAGATCTAATTTTTAAGAAGGCACTAAAGCAGTGGAGTTATTTGTTAGTGTACAGCTTACCTTCCTGGGCAAGAATTTTCTGGTAAACCAGTTAAGACAGATTGACACAAATGTTCTCAATCCTCAGACCAAGTTTAAGAAAAAGTGTTTCATAGAATTGGCTGTGGTGATAAACCCTGTGTTATGTGTTTGGTGTCCCACCAAAATTCATGTTGAAGCCCTAACCCCCAATATGACTACCTTTGGAGACAGGGCCTTTATGAAAGTAATTAAGGTTAAATTAGGTCTTAAGGGTGGGGTCCTAATCTGGTAGAATTAGTATCCTTATAAGAACTGGAAGAGACACCAGAGCTATCTCTCCATGCATGCATAGAGAATAGACCATGTGTCCCCATGGTGAGAAAAGGGCCAGGAAGATATGTTGTGCCAGAAACCAAACCTGATGGCACCTTGATCTTGGACTCCAAGCTTCCAGAACAGTGAGAAAATAAATTTCTGTTCTTTAAGCCACCCAACCTGTGATATTCTGTTTCAAAGTCTAAAGTAACTAATATACCTTGAGTATAAAAGACAGATAACATTGCAACTATGAAATAGAAGGAGGCTTATGAACAGAACTGGCATGAACTCTTTTTATACTAAGTCCTTTGTTAAAACTTAATGAAGAAGATGGCAGTGTGGGAAGACACTGAGTTCGCATCTCCCCACAACTAGGGTGCCTGCCGGACACTGGTGGGAGACCTCAATGCCAAAAGAGATGGGAGGAACCCCCAAGCAAACCTGTAGGACATGGGGGGACTGAGGGGGAAGGAGAAGTAGAGGTCAGATAGGACCAGGTGCCCCAGAGGGGTGGCTGAGAAGGGGGAGGGGTTCCCACACCTGGCTTGGGGGCTCAGTTCAGGGGGGAGTGCGCCCAGCATTTCCCCTGCCCAATTGGCCAGGGAAGTCTTCCCAGCTCTCAGGCTGGCTCCTACTCCCTCAGAGGTCCCCTCTGGGCCTCATGGGTCCTGGGGACATAGGAGGGAGGCCAGGAGAGAACAGGAGAGGCAGGCAGGAGGAGCCCTCCTGGACCAGAGGAGTGGGAGAGGAGTGGAAGGTGTTTCCCCACCCACTTAAGCCCAGGAAGCCTGCTGGACCCCCAGGTGGGGACCCCACCCTGTGAGACCAAAAACGAGAGGCACACCTGGGCCCCTTCTATTCCATTGAGCCCAAGCCCCACCCCCCCACAGCCCCCAGGGCCATTTCCAGCCCTGTGGGTCTTAAGCATAGGCCCCACTCACCACCCAAACCCTGCCCCTGCCTAGGCCCCACCCTCCACAGCCAAGGCCTTTTCCACCTTTTTTTTTTCTCCTCCTCTTTTTTACTACTGTGGTTCTCTTTTACCTTCCTGGTGTTGTTTCATCTATATTTTTATTTTTACATTCTTTCTAACATATCTGTTAGTTTCCTAGTCTAATTTTATTTTTTACTTTGTTATTGTTCTCCCTTTTTTTTTTTTTTTTGCCACCCCACGTGGCTTGTGGGATCTTGGTTCACAAGTTGGGGGTTGGGCTGAGGCTCCTGTTATGGGACCTCTGAGTCTGAACCACTGGACTAATAGAGAACCTCAGACCCCAGGGAATATTCATCAGAGTGACGTCTCCTAGAGGTCCTTATCTCAGCACCAAGACCTAGCTCTACTTGAAAGCCTCAGGCCAAACAACCAGTAAGACAGGAACACAATCCCAATCATCAAAAAAAAAAAAAAAAAAATGAGATAGCAAAAAAATATGTCACAAATGAAGAAGCAAGGTAAAAACCTACAAGACCAAATGAATGAAGAGGAAAGAGGCAATCTACCTGAAAAAGAATTCAGAGTAATGATAGTAAAGATGATCCCGAATCTCGGAAATAGAATGGAGGCACTGATTGAGAAAATACAAGAAACCTTTAACAAAGATCTAGAAGAACTAAAGAGCAAACAGATGAAGAACACAATAAATGAAATTAAAAATACACTAGAAGGAATCAATAACAGAATAACTGAGGCAGAAGAAAGAATAAGTGAGCTGGAAGACAAAATGGTGGAAATAACTGCCAAGAAGCAAAATAAAGGAAAAAGAATGAAAAGAATTGAAGACAATCTCAGAGACCTCTGGGACAACACTAAACGCACCAACATTGGAATTATAGGGGTCACAGAAGAAGAGAAAAAGAAAGGGCCTGAGAAAATATTTGAAGAGATTATAGAGGAAAACTGCCCTAACATGGGAAAGGAAATAGTCAATCAAGTCCAGGAAGTACAGAGAGTCCCATACAGGAAAAATCCAAGGAGGAACACACACAAGCACATATTAATCAAACTAACAAAAATTAAATTCAAAGAAAAAAATATTAAAAAGAAGCAAGGGAAAACCAAAAAATAACAAAGAAATCCACATAAGGTTATCAGCTGATTTTTCAGCAGAAACTCTGCAGGCCAGAAGGGAGTGGCAGGATATGCTTAAAGTGATGAAAGAGAAAAACCTACAACCAAGACTACTCTACCCAGCAAGGATCTCATTCAGATTTGATGGAAAAATCAAAAGTTTTTCAGACAAGCAAAAGCTAAGAGAATTCAGCACTACCAAACCAGCTTTACAACAAATTGTAAAGAAATTTCTCTAGGTGGGAAAAACGAAAAAAGACCCACAAAAACAAACCCAAAACAACTAAGAAAATGGTAATAGGAACATACATATCAGTAATAACCTTGAATGTAAATGGATTAAATGCCCCAACCAAAAGACATAGACTGGCTGAATGGATACAAAAACAAGACCCATATATATGCTGTCTACAAGAGACCCACTTCAGACCTAGGGACACATACAGACTGAAAGTGAAGGGATGGAAAAGGATATTCCATGCACAAGGAAATCAAAAGAAAGCTGGAGTAGCAATACTAGTATCAGATAAAATTGACTTTAAAATAAAGACTGTTACAAGAGATAAGGAAGGACACTTCATAATGATCAAGGGATCAATCCAAGAAGAAGATATAGCAATTATAAATGTTTATGCACCCAACATAAGAGCAGCTCAATACATAAGGCAAATGTTAACAACCATAAAAGGGGAAATTGACAGTAACACAATAATAGTAGGGGACTTTTAACACCCCATGTACACCAATGGACAGATCATCCAAACAGAAAATAAATAAGGAAATACAAGCTTTAAAGGACACAATAGACCAGATAGATTTGATTGATATTTATAGAACATTCCATCCGAAAGTGGCAGAATACACTTTCTTCTCAAGTGCACATGGAACATTCTCCAGGGTAGATCACATCTTGGGTCACAAATCAAGCCTCAGAAAATTTAAGAAAATTGAAATCATATCAAGCATCTTTTCCAACCACAATGCTATGAGATTTGAAATCAGTTACAGGAAAAAAACTGTAAAAAACATAAATACATGGAGGCTAAATGGTGTGCTACTAAATAACCAAGAGATCACTGAAGAAATCAAAGAAGAAATTAAAAGATACATAGAAATGAAGGACAACGAAAACACTACAACCCCAAATCTATGAAATACAGAAAAAGCAGTTCAAAGAGGGAAGTTTATAGCACTCAATCTCACCTCAAGAAAAAAGAAAAATCTCAAATAAACAATCTAACCCTACACCTAAAGCAACTAGAGAAAGAGGAACAAAGAAAACCCAAAGTCAGTAGAAGGAAAGAAATCATAAAGATCAGAGCAGAAATAAATGAAATAGAAATGAAGAAAATGATAGCAAAGATCAACAAAACTAAAAGCTGCTTCTTTGAGAAGGTAAACAAAATTGATTAACCCTTAGCCAGACTCACCAAGAAAAAAAGGGAGAGGACACAAATCAATAAAATTAGAAATGAACAAGGAGAGATCACAACTGACACCACAGAAATACTAAGTATTATAAGAGACTACTACAAACAACTATATGCCAATAAAATGGGCAACCTGGAAGAAATGGACAAATTCTTGGAAAGGTGCAATTTTCCAAGATTGAACCAGGGAGACTAGAAAATATAAAGAGACCTATCACAAGTAATGAAATTGAAACTGTAATTTAAAATCTTCCAACAAACAAAATCCAGGACCAGATGGCTTCACAGGGGAATTCTATCAAACATTTAGAGAAGAGCTAACAACGATCCATCTCAAACTCTTCCAAAAATTGCAGAGGAAGGAACACTCCCAAATTCATTCTAGGAAGCCACCATCACCCTGATACCAAAACCAGAAAAAGAGATCACAAAGAAAGAAAATTATAGACCAATATCACTGATGAACATAGATGCAAAAATCCTGGACAAAATACTAGCAACAGAATCCAACAACATATTAAAAGGATCATACACCATGATCAAGTGGGATTCATCCTAGGAATGAAAGGATTCTTCAATATATGCAAATCAATTAATGTGATACACGATACTAACAAATTAAGGAATAAAAAATATATGATCATCTCAATAGATGCAGAAAAACTTTTGACAAAATTCAACACCCATTTATGATAGAAACTCTCCAGAAAATGGACATAGAGGGAACCTACCTCAACATAATAAAGGCCATATATGACAAACCCACAGCAAACATCATACTCGGTGGTGAAAAACTGAAAGCATCTCCACTAAGATCAGGAACAAGTCAAAGATGTCCACTCTTACCACTCTTATTCAACATAGTTTTGGAAGTCCTAGTCATGGCAATCAGAGAAGAAAAAGAAATAAAAGGAATCCAAATTGGAAAAGAAGAAGTAAAACTGTCACTGTTTGGAGATGACATGATACTATACATAGAAAATCCTAAAGATGCCACCAGAAAACTACTAGAACTAATCAATGAATTTGGTAAGGTTGCAGGATACAAAATTAATGCACAGAAATCTCTGACATTCCTATACACTAACAACAAAAAATCAGAACGACAAATTAAAGAAACAATCCCATTTACCATTGCAACAAAAAGAATAAAATACCTAAGAATAAACCTACCTAAGGAGGTGAAAGACTTGTACTCAGAAAACTATTAAACACTGACGGAAGAAATCAAAGATGACATAAACAGATGGAGAAATATACCATGTTCTTGGATTGGAAGAATCAATATTGTGAAAAGGACTATACTACCCAAAGTAATCTACAGATTCAATGCAATCCCTATCAAACTACCAATGGCATTCTTCACAGAATTAGAACAAAAAAATTTTACAATTCGTATGGAAACACAAAAGACCCCAAATAGCCAAAGCAATCTTGAGAAAGAACAATGGACCTGGAGGAATCAGGCTCCCTGACTTCAGACTATACTAGAAAGCTACAGTAATCAAGACAATATGGTACTGGCACAAAAACAGAAATATAGATCAGTGGTACAGGATAGAAAGCCCAGAGATAAACCCATGCACATATGTCACCTAATTTATGACAAAGGAGGCAAGAACATACAATGGAGAAAAAACAGCCTCTTCAATAAGTGGTGCTGGGAAAACTGGACAGCTACATGTAAAAGAATGGAATTAGAACACTACTTAGCACCATACACAAAAATAAACCCAAAATGGATTAAAGATTTACATGTAAGACCAGACACTATAAAACTCTTAGAGGAAAATATAGGAAAAACACTCTTTTACATAAACCACAGCAAGACCTTTTTTGACCCACCTCCTAGAGTAATGAAAATAAACACAAAAATAGACAAATGGGACCTAATGAAACTTAAAAGCTTTTGCACAGCAAAGCAAACCATAAGCAAGATGAAAAGACAACACTCATAATGGGAGAAAATATTTGCAAATGAAACCACGGACAAAGGATTAATCTCCAAAATATACAAACACCTCATGGAGCTCAATATCAAAAAAACAAACAACCCAATTAAAAAATGGGCAGAAGACCTAAATAGACATTTCACCAAAGAAGACATACAGATGGCCAAGAGGCACATGAAAAGATGATCATAGCATAGGGAGATCAGTTTGGTGCATTGCGATGACCTAAAGGGGTGGGATAGGGAGAGTGGGAGGGAGGCTCAAGAAGGAGGAGGTATGGAGACATATGTATGCATATGGCTGATTCACTTTGTTGTACAACAGAAACTAACACAGTATTGTGAAGGAATTATACTCCAATAAAGATCTATTAAAAAAGAAAAAAAAAATGAAAATTATCATTACCCAGATAGGACTACCATGAACTCAGAGAACACATGGATTTCCCTACTAGGTAAGTCTCCCAACAGCTGAATGGCTCATCAAAAACAGAGAAGAAAAAAAAAAAAAAAAAAACAGGTTGAAGATGAAGGAAGCCAATAATAGGCTGCAAGAATAAGAATTGTAGCCTATGTTATTTCCTTGCTTGTTATCCTATTGGATCTGGTAAGGCTTCTCAAAAACTCACCTTATCTTAATGTGGTCTTATTGCATTAATATTTTTTAACCAGAGATTCTACTTCCATTGCATTGAGAGTTAAGATGTATGGCATACATCCTTGGGTAATGCTTAGAAGTCTCCAGATGAATGAAAATTTTTTGTGTCAAAAATTTCTGAGTATTCCTCTGGGTTTCAGGGAATCTTGTGGCATCTTGCATGGCAAATGCTGTGAGTTTTGCATCTCACCTTATAATAATCCTCACCAAATGACTGGAGACTTGACTCCAAATAGCTCCCTCCTTTAGCCTCTTCTGAATACTTCACCCAGAGTTGTCAACCGGTAACAACAGCAATAAAAGTAAATTGGCTACTCCCTAGGGCACATATTTGTAGTAGATTCCAGTAATATAATGACAGAAACATTCTTTAAATACTAATGGCCTGTCTTTTTATGCTTTTATAGGTTCTGTTATTGATTTGTTTATATTCCATTTTCTTGTTAATGGTTTAGAAATACAGTGTATAGTATCTAATGCATGATTACCATATTTAATTCCCTTTCTTCTTTTATTTGTAGCAATATCTGGGATTTCTTAAGAAGAGTAAGATGAGAATACAAGTAGTTTATCTTCAGCAGTGATGAAGATGGATATTTACTAGAGTGTATAAATGGCAAACAAGGAAACTAAAATGTTGAGATAAACTAGGATTTAAGCCATTGCTTCAGACAGGCTATAAAAGTGTTATTAGGGATTTGCTACAGAAACAAAAGGAAACTGCTGTTTCTAATTGTATTCTTGGTTTAATCATCCAAAAGTTTAATAAGCTATGTACCTAAATGGGAGAAGGATTTTACAATTTTGGAATAACAGTATGTTTATATATCCATTTTGTACCTTCTTTGCAAATGAAAATATAGGTCTGTCATTTTGGGGCTTCAGATGGACACAAATTCTTACTTTCTTTACAAATTGATCTTTTTAAGAACCAGGTGGAACAGTCACCATAGTTGCATGGATGCATTTTCAATTACTCAAGGATTTATAATATTAAAGGTCTGCAATATGTCTTATTTATCTTTTCATCCTTCACTGGTCTAATCACAATGCCTTAACCAAAGTTCAGGGAATTTAATTGAATGCTCAGAGATAACTTCCCCTATTTGCTCAATTCTAAGATGCATGTATTTTCATATTTTAACATTTTAAAACTGAATTAGCTAAAATTATTATAAGGTTTTCCCCCAAAGTATGTTAATAAATCAGTTGTCTTTTTGAATTGATAATGTCTCAGAATTGGAGAAGTACGGAATCTGGAACCACAAATATTCTCTCATTTTATTCTTTCAGACATCACTCTACAACCTCAGGACTGAGCTGAAACATTTGTCCTTTACAATCAATACAATTAATATTTATTGAGCCCTTTCCACCTGCCAGACACTGTGCCAGATTTGTTCTTGACTGAGAATTTTCTTCTCTTCAATTTAACTGGAATATTGGGATGCTTAGGGGTTTTTGTTTTTGTTTTGTTTTTTTAAGGTGAAAAACTACTTCTCATAGGATGAGTTTTTGTTGTATTTCTTTGTTCTTTTTTTGTTTTTTTTAAGAAAAAGAACATTCTCCAGAATTAGCATACACTCAACCATTCAGTGGTAGATCTCTTTGACTCTTGATTTTTGACAATCAGTGTGAATTCTCTGATGATTCAGTCCCAATGGTTTTTCAAAATGTGTGCCAAGCTCAGCCAGAAAGCACACTCTGAAACTGCAGTGACACGGGCAGGTCTAAGTACACAACAGAGAGGCAGGCATTCCTAGAGCTGGATACATGAAAATAGAGGGCTCCTACCTTTTTAAGTGCAGTGGACTGCCTGTCTACATCTCAGAGCACTGGGCTTTGCGGCATTCTGTGCTGTCTCAAATAGCAAGCAACCAAAAGCCTTGAAACAGTCACTTAAAATAATCGGAAACATCTGCTTAGAAGCATTAGTACCTACCTTTCCTTGCCCACCGCCTTTAGATGATGGATATTCTCTTAGTCTTACTGCACCTATATTAAATGTTAAAGGAAGAAAGGAGTAGAAAGTAAAATGATATACACATATCAAAAGGATGAACCTGATTCCCTCACCAAGATGCGATTCCACCATGAGATTGCACTTGTAAGTTATTGCTCTCAAATCAGGTGGCTATGGTTGGAACCCCAGTTGTACTACTTACATGTGATCATGGCAAGTTACTCCATTACTCAACGTCTCTGCATCTCAGTTTTAATATGTAGAACACTGAACATTTTTTTTTCATAGAGTTGTTGTCAAGATTAGAGAAGATGAAGAGAAGAGGAAGCAAAGTGCTTCACAGGATCGCCGCATAGCACATGCTCAATAAACAAACCGCATGTGGTTGCTGTTTTTATTGTTGCGTTATAGCTAATTGATTTCTTTCTATCAAATGTCTTGTCAGTAAGTTGCCATCAAAAAGGAGCTCTAGGGCTTCCCTGGTGGCGCAGTGGTTGAGAATCTGCCTGCTAATGCAGGGGACACGGGTTCGGGCCCTGGTCTGGGAAGATCCCACATGCCACGGAGCAGCTGGGCCCGTGAGCCACAGCTACTGAGCCTGCGCGTCTGGAGCCTGTGCCCCGCAAAGGGAGGGGCCGCGATAGTGAAAGGCCCGTGCACCGGGATGAAGAGTGGCCCCCGCTTGCCGCAACTAGAGAAAGCCCTCGCACGAACCGAAGACCCAACACAGCCAAAAATAAAATAAATAAATAAATAAATAAAGTAGCTATTAAAAAAAAAAAAATTCTTAAAAAAAAAAAAAAGCTACCCCAAATTTAAAAAAAAAAAGGAGCTCTAATTAAAAACTCAACCAATAGAGGAGTGATTTTCTTTAGCTGATTGCAAGAACTAAATTGTCACAAATCTCTCTCTATACACAGAAAGAAGAAAATATTTTATGTTGGAGGCAACAATGAGCTTAACTTTTGTTCAAGCTGGGATGCAAGTGGTGAGTAAAGGAGATGACAACCCCAGGTCAAGGTCAGAATGGCTCAAGATGGGGGAAGCTAATGAAATGGTTTCTCTCAACTGCACTCACGGCCCTAAGAAACCAGCAGGCATGCCAAGCTAAGAGCGTTACAAAGAACTGCCTTAGGGTTTGTTTTATCCTGAAGCACAAACCAGAGCAAGACAAAAGGAGTGAAACATTTTGCCCTGAAAATGAATGAATCTTTGGTTTCCTTTCTTTTCTTTAAGAGAAATATTGTGGGTTTCGTATGCCCACCAAATAATCAGCTTCATTATTCTTTTCCTGAGTACAAGGTACTTCGAGGTTGTCTTGCATCCTATCATCACTCTTTCAGGTGAAATTTCATCATTCATTCATTTGGACAATGTTCATAGCTCTCCGACAATGTGCCAAGCACTTCTCTAGAGGCTGGGCATAAAAAGACAAGTTGGACATGGTCTCTAACTTCCAGAACCAACCTTTCAGACTTGTTAGTCATGTAAAAAAAAAAAAAAAAAAAAAAGAACAGCATAGCAATGCAGCATGATAAGTGCTATAATTGAACTATAAAGAAAAATGGAAATTCTAAGGAATCAATTCTTCACCAAAGATCTACTTCTCAAGAAAAAATGTTACTCTAAATAGATATTTAAATTACCTGACTTACTGAAGAAGTTCCAAGGTCAGGGAATATAAAACCATTTTACATTGCTGGAAGAAACCCAAACTGTTTACTGTTAAGATGCTTTTATATATTTTTAAGATAGAGTCACTTTCCCATTAGTGTAATGACTTCATTAGAGTAAAAGAAATCATACCTACTTGAGGTTAAATTGAATTTGTTTTCTGTAATAATTTTGAATTATTAGTGTTTATTTTTCCAGCTACATGAAATGAAACTAACTCTTACATGATTCTTAAGCATTCTCTATTGGATATATCTCCCTTAATAACTTACTAAAGATGCTGTAAAATTATTTTCAAGTGGAAGGACCTCTTCCAAAATTCAGGGGCTGTTATTTCCAAATTCCTAAAGTTGAGGATAGTGAGAAACAAGAAGACAGGTTTGGCAGTGTTATTGAAGCAATACAGAAAGAAAAAAAATTGAAACTTAAAGGTAAAAATCAGTTAAGGATATTTTTAGAAACCCAAAGATTCAGTAACTTTAAAGGAATCACTAATATTTAACATTATTAAAGCAAATAAGGAATTGACATCTCAAATATCCAACCTCTGGGTACATGATCATAGATTTAGCTGACAAAATATTTCTTCAATTTCTAATGAAGAACATGTTTTGTTGTCTTTTTGGTTCCCTTTGTTAATTTAAAACATTCAGACTCAATTTATGACTGTTGTCAGCGAATTAGAGTTCTGATATTAAAAGTTTATGAATCCACTTAACTTATGTTGGATTTGAGGAAGAAAGCTTTCTGAATGATGTTGATGTTTCTGTAACTTCTTTGAGTCATTAAAACTCAGAGTAAACACCAGGATGATTTATGTAAAGGCAAACAAAGGAAAACATTTTCTTATTGACACCCCAAAACCTTATCCAGTTGAAATTTTGTTTAAGATTAAATAATGGGTGCTTTATTTAGATTAATTAGCAAGAAGATCACAGTAGTCAATAGGTAACTGAAAGACACCATCTGTTCCCTTTTCCAGTTGTGTCTATGAGCTTTGCATCGGTATACCAGGGAACATAGGAGAATTAATTAGGCAGCAAATGAAATCTTCTCACAGATGGCACCCATTTGCTTCTCACAAATGTATAGCAGCAAATTTGTGTGCTTTTGCTTTAATCTTGCTCGCCTCCTTGAAAGTTTTGAAGGATCGCTGGAGTCTGACCACCAGTTGCTTATTTGGAAAAAGTACAAAAATGTAGAAAATTAGTGTGGAGCTTATTATTGAAAGAAAATGCCTGGTTAGAAATAACATCATGAGATCTTCATGAAAGCTTGAAATCTCACTTTGATAAGAGGTTAAATCAAGTGGTTTGTTTCTAATCCCAAGATTGTTGTTGTCTTTCTTTTTTATTGTGTGGCTTTTAGTGTACCCTAAGAATTCTGTACACTAAATTTTCTAATCTCTTTGCATATCTATACAGAGATCTGATTTGTTTTATAAAAGCAGTCCTCCAAAGGTTGTGATGATATAATTTAGAAAACACATTTTTTTAAAAAAAATCTTTATTGGAGAATAATTGCTTTACAATGGTGTGTTAGTCTCTGCTTTACAACAAAATGAATCAGCTATATGTATACTTATATCCCCATATCTCCTCCCTCTTGTGTCTCCCTCCCACCCTCCCTACCCCACCCCTCTAGGTGGTCACAAAGCACGAAGCTGATCTCGCTGTGCTATGCAGCTGCTTAAATTGATATTCTTATCTCTTTCTCCATAATGGTAACATCTATGGCTTGCTTATTTACTATTGTATTGAGCACAGAGCCTGATACATATAAGAGTTCAATAAATGTGTGTTGCTTGGATGATGACTAAATAAATAATATAATCTGTTGATCAGTTTTTATGTTAATGGGTCAGCTGTGTTGAGATTATATAAGCTTTTGACCATTGCCTCCTTCTCTACACTTTAAGGAAAGCCCTTGAATGTAAGAAGCACATTTTATTTTTGTTTGTATTCTAAGTGCCTTATACATAGGAAATACATAATAACCATTGGTTAAATAATAGTGATTTTCAACAAACATAACTGACCAAATGATAACAGGCATACAACAGATTTCACAGTAGAAAATGAGAAAAAAAAGAAAGCTTGTGGAATCTCAAGACTTTATATCAGATCCGAATGCACACTTATATGTATATGTGTGTACTGATTGCATTAATACATTAATATTTTAATAGATGAGCATGTAGGCCAATATATGTACTACCTTGTTCTCTGGTTCTTTCGCCAAATGAGCAAGTTGAAATCAGAAATACTTGCCTGAATAGGTATCATTATGATTCTGAAAAAATTAAATAAATAAAACAGCTTTGCTACACTGTGCCATTGTATACCCTCAAAAAAAAAAAAAAAACCCACACAATTATTGTGTACCTGTCTCCTCATAATGGCCTTTTTAAGAAGAAGCAATGTTAACTTATTTACCTTTAAAATTCCAGTTCCAGGTTTAGTGTAACCACGTATTTTACAAAATAAACATTAGAGAGAGAAGTAAACTGGATTACTATAGAGAAAGGCTTTCCTTAGGTAGCCAATTTAATGATGGGTTGACCATTGGAAAATACAATATTATGTTTTCCTTGATTACAAAATGTAAGACCTATTTGGTAAAGAGCAAAACCAGCATTCAATGATTTGTGAATGGATTTAGCTACATATATCCTATGGTAGCATTATATAAGTGCTTGTAAGCAACTGAAGTAATCAACATTATATCATGGTTACAAATAAACTATATAATCCATATAATGATATATAACTTAATAAATAAGTAAATATATATTGTTATAAATATATGTTTATGAGATGTCGATTAGTGTAAAAATGCCATCTATAAAACTATATAGAGAGCATAATCTTTTTGCTCCAAAATATATAGTAACAAAAATATCTATAAGACTATACACAAAATTATTAAATAGTAATTACCTCTGATTATCTGTATTTTTAATATTTCTACAATTAACATGTTTTGTTCTGTAATTAAATACAATTATTTTAAAGACAAAATGCAGCATTTTTTTAGAGCAGATTTGAAGTATCCTGAAAAAGACATAGAAGAAAATTGAAAACCATCCCTAATATAATTACCCAGAGATAAACACCATAGCATGTCATACACATACCTCCAATCTTTCTATTGTTAAATATATATAAACATATATATTTTTTAACACAGTGAAATAATACATTGTCCCAGATTATATCTGCTTTATAAAAATTATATCTCAAAGAATATCCCAAAGTGTAAGACTTTTTGAAAACATGATTTTTACTGACTGCATGGTATTTTACATCATTTTATAAATCCTTGAGTAACTCTAGGGTTAGACATTTTGATTGCTGCCAGGTTTCCACTACCATAAAAAATATTAAAATGAGCCTCCCTATAGATATTTCATTGCTGATGTTTTCTCAATATAAGTATCCAGAAGAGGTTCTGTTAGCTTAAATAATAAGCATGAGGCTTTAGATACGTATTATCAAATCATTCAACAGAAAACTTACAGCACACAGCAGGAAAGCATGAGAGTGCATATTCCTCTGCACGGAAAGAAAAAAAAATCCTTAAAAAGATTTCTATGTAAAAAATACCTTGACTTGATTTAAAAGAAATTATGAACTTAGTGAGGCTTTCACCCATTTCATAACCCCAGTCTGCAACCACTGTCAAAACTTTCTTGAGCATTTATCCAGTAATTTTCCATGTAAACAATGCATATATGTATATTGCATAGACATGAATGTGCACATGCATATATATGTATGCATATGTGCATATATGTTTATATAATATAGATACGCACATATATACTATTACATATGTCTGTGTGCATGTCTGTGTTCCTTTTCCCAAAGAGAAGTATGTTACCTCTTATTCTGAACTTTTCCTCTCAGTTAATAATATATGTTGCCTATATGTTGCAATATATGTTGCCTATCTTTCTATCAGCATGTGAATCTATCTCATTCTTTAATGATTTTCTAATGTTGCATAGTATTTTAATCTTTTTTATGCTATAAAGTATTTCATGATATGGATATACATTATTTAACAGTTTCTTATGTATGAGCATTTAGGATGCTTCTAGAAATCATTTTTAATATATATAATAAAATATACAAAAAAGGAGACCATAATTATTTTACTTGACTTGGCAATGGAATGTGTTCGACTTGGTCATTGAATTCTTTTGTGTGTGCATTAATTGCCTGTTCTTGTATATATCTATTTTTATTAAGTTATTAATCCTTTCCTTGAATTTATGAGTTCCTTCTATACTTAGAATAACTTTTTGACATGTAACTAAAATATATTTTGTCATTCCTGTTTTTTGTTTTTTAATATGTATTTTTATTTTTCCAAACATATTAATCTTTTCCACTAAAATTTTTGTTTTTATTACACTTATAAAACCTTCTCTACCCAAATTATTTGTCATCTATATTTTCTTGAAGTTCTATTATAAATGACTTAAACAATTAATTAATTTTGTTTGTAAAGCCACTTTCTGAGACTTCCATATCATAATATAGCAAAAACTTGAACTGAAAAAAATGGTAGATTTCATGTTACAAAAGAAGCCACAGATATAGTGCCATTTCTCTGCTGTGCATTGGGAAGAGTTGCTCTAATCTGCTTTTCATTACTGATGTTAAAAAAAAGGGGGGGATGCAGTCATTGAAAGGGCCATGTAATTTTTAATGGGGTAGCCTATAGTCATGTCCAAATGCCAGCTGAAGTGATTACATTCTGCTTGTAAGCAGTAGCAGTATAATTTCAATTAGAATGGCATCAAATGGACTGATATAAACCTGAGGGTTTGAAACCCATTCAGGTCACCAGAAGATAAATGAGACATGTGACTGGAGATAAGCTCACAGGTAAAATTAATTTTTAGGCTGTTTCTAACGACCAAAAGCCAATGGCCTGTTTCCAAGATGGACAGATATGAGAAAGAAGGAAAGGGAAGGGGTGGGGAGAAGAAAAGGAAGTGATAGAATATACAAAATATAATAGCAAGATTTATAAGGTCTATTCCATGCCAGGCACTGTTCTGAGTGCTTTAAACTGAATTTCCATAACAACCCATCCCCATGATACAGACGAGGAAAAGGCTATGATATGATAAGTGATCAGAAAGATGAAATGATTACTTAGCACACACAGTCATTAAGGGGCAGAGGTGACATTTGACCCCAAGCATTCAGACTTCAGTGTCCGTCACCCTCCACTAAGCTGTATTTTCTCAAAAGCCCAATTTCTTCATTCTGAATAGCATCCTCGGAAAGAAGTTCTTGGCAGTTGGTTTTTAATTTTCCAATCTCCTCCTTGTTTACTATATTCCCTATTCAATAATTAACTGAGTTAATACTTACAAAGTGCTTAAAACAATGGTTGGCACATAGTAAGCAGCATATAAATTTTCTTATTGAATAAAATAAAGAAGCTCAATTATCTTTATTGAATGCTTATTGTGTTGCAGGCACTCTGCCAGATGCTGGAAATACAAAGTTGAACAAAGGATATAAAACCCCTATTCCCTTTGACCTACAGTCAAGTAGAGAAAAAAAGACATTTAAAGTAAAATTTCACAAATTTCATAGCTCTTATGAAAAGTGCCATATAAAGAAGTATGGTATATCTTGAGGGCAGTCAGGTTAAGACCTAGCTCGCGCAAGATCCTAAGGTGCTGACAATTGATCTGAAGACCAAGAGATGATAAGAAGGTAGGCAAAAAGAAAGTTGGGGTGAGAGCCTTCTGGGAAGAGGGAAACTCAAGTGCAAGGGCCCTGAGGCAGAAGGGAGGTCTTAGAAGAGGGCTACTATGTTCAGTTCATATTGAGCAAAAACAAAGAGGGCATCCAGGCAAACTTCAGGTGGGACCTCAACCTTCCACTGGGCCTGTCTCAGTACACACCTTGACTTTTATTTCAGCTCACGTCTCTATAATACCTACTGCTGTGGACCACTCACTCCCTTTCTCATCAGCCTTCCTTGCCACGGCTCTTTCCTGGTGTTCTAGGTGGAATTCTAAACACACTTTCTCTCCCTTTACATGTTGGGCATCCCAAGGTTCCATCTCAACCCCTTTCTCTTACACTATAGACATGACCCAGATGAGCTCGTCCACTGTTAAAACTTCACTGCCGTCTGTTTCCTGGTGACACCCAAATCTGCACACACAGTTTGATTTTCTGCACTGAATTCAGAAGCTATATATTTGTATATTCAGTTCCCTGATGCATGGTATCCCTGTGTGTCTCCTGAACATGTGCAAGTCAGTTTGTTCAAACCTGAACTCCTCCATCCCCTGCCAGGCTTTCTCCTGTGTTTCAGTTTTTAGTTAGTGGCACCACTGTTTACCAGTTGCCTAAGCCAAACACCTAGAAACTATCTCTCCCTTCTTTCTCTCCTGTATGTTTAATCAGTCACCAAATACTATCGCCTCTACTTTCTTCGTATTCCCAGAACCTCTTAACTCTGTCTAGGCCCATTAGTTCAAGTTCTACTTATCTTTTGCCAGTGTTGTGTACTGGCCATCTAAATGCTTTCCCTGTCACCGGCTTTGTATCTAATGATTCATCTCTCATATCATTGCTGGGATGATCTTTCAGATCTGTAATTTGCTCACATATTCCCTCCCTCTTTAAAAATCATTTTGTGACTGAATTGCCTGCAAAATCAAATCAGAACATAAGGCCTCCATGATGTAAGTTCCATGTGTAATGCTCTCTTCTGGCCATTCTTCCCCTTTATGTTGATTCTCATCTCATGCAAAACTTCTTGTTGGTTCTGAGCCCAGTCATGACCTTCCTCCTCAAGTCTTTTGTAAATGTTTCCCTCTGCCCTTTTTCTTAATACTCCCCAGGCTAATCCCTTCTGTCTCAATAAACCTACTGTGATCCAATCCTGGGACAGGACTTTATTCTTCGCTTGAGGCACAGGTATGTCCTCTCTAACAGGGCTGCCATGATGATGTTTTTGTCCCCAGGTATCGACGTCAACCATGACCCAGATCCAACAGTCCTGAAGTGACTGTGTGCTTCCCTCCCACAGTGTACTAATGTCAGTGGTAACAGTTGTCCTTGGGGAAGGACTGAGAAATCATGTTCACTTGCCATAGTGTTGCAGGATCCTTTCTCCTGGATACTGGCTTCTCCTTTAGTCAGTGGGTTCTGAGTTGGAAAGCTGTCTCAGATCGAACACACTGGAAAAGTGTGAAACATACGGATCTAGCTTCTATGCATGTATTACCTCTAATAGTTCAAAAACACAGGCAGTATTATTAACACTTTACAAATAAGAAAAGCAAGGCTCAGTGAAGTTATATAATATGCCAGTGTAATGAAGCATACAGACTGTGCCGCTGTTGGAAAGAAGGTCTGCCTTAGAGGGCAGTTCAATCCCCTCCCACCAACCAATGCAGGCTCCATACAAACAACATAATCTGACTTAAAAGTACCTTTACCTTTAGGGTTTCTTCCATATTCCCTAGAGATCTAAACCTGTCCCCTTTATATCAGCATAGTAAGACTGCTTTGGTTCAATTCTTGCTTAATTCCTAATTAGTTTTATATCTTAGAGTAAATCATCTTTCTATAGATGAGTTTCACTTATAAAATATTAATATCAGTAGTACCTATATGATAGAGTTGGTGTGACGATTAAATGAGTTAAAGTATATAAAGGGCTTAACAGGATATGGGGCATGTAATAACCTCGTTACATGTTAGCTATCATCAATGTCATCAAATTATTTTTGTTGTTATTACTAATTGAATAAAATACGTAAAGCAATTAACACAATATCTGGAACAAAAGTATTATCTATTGTTATATGGTTTTAATATTAGTAACACCATTACTAATATAATTATTATTAATGTTTGGGGAATATATAAATGCATCAAGGTAGCACCTATCCTACCCTATTTTCAAAAAATGTTCCTATTTAGCAGTGCTCTCAGGTATAGGGCAACTGTATATACATTGTTGAAACCTGAATATGTTTCTAAAAAATATATATTTTGTGTTTTCCAATGTCTTAACTGTTAGAAGATCATCACTGTGCTGCTGTGAAAATCCTTGATACCACTCTCAGATGTGGCCTCAAGTCTGAATGTCTACGCACGTCTGAGTCAAATTCCCTTAGAACTCAGGTACCTTCGTTCAAGTACCTAAACTGAGAATAGTCCAACCCATCACCCCAATTCACTGATGGGAAAGCAAAATCAGACATCCATTTTAGAAAACCATTCGGTATAGCGTTAAACATACAATTTACCTAGGATTGACCTAGCAAAGCTACTCCTACATATTCACTCAAGAGAAATTAAAACATATATCCACGAAAGGCTAAACGTTTATAACAACTGTGTTCATAACAGCCAAAAACTGGAAACAATCCCAATGCCCATCAAGTAGTGAAAGGATACATAATTGTCAGATGTCTGTCCAATGGAAAACCATTCAGCAAAAAAAGGAGAAACTACTGAGATATGTAACGACAAGAATGGATCTCAAAATAGTATCTTCAGTGAAAAAAGCCAGACATAAAAGGATAACTACTGAATGATTCCCTTTGTATGTCAACCAGAAAAGACGAAGCTATAGGGATAAAAATCAGATGTGTGGTTGCCGGGGGTTGGGTGTAGGAGGCAGGGGATTTATGACAACGAGGGGCAAGGAAATTTTGGTGGGTGATGGATTATGATAATGGTTATGTCTGTATACATTTGTCAAAATGCATTGGGCTACAAACTTAAAGTGGATGGATTTTAATAAACCATAAATCTGTCATTTAAAAAATACAGTGAAAGAATGCTTTCTATGAAATATTTCACATAATTAACAAAAAAGTCACATCAAAGTCTTTTAGCTGCAATCCAAATATGATTATGATACAATAATATTTAATTACACTGCCTCTTTGTGCTTCAACAATTTCATTCATTTGATTTATATATAGTTCCTGTTATGTACTATAGGTATCAAGTCTCCCTAATTAAGTAGGAAATTCAAGACGCTGTGAAGACTCATGGCTTAGACGTATTGGTCTGGAAGTCTCTGCCTTGACAGTGTCTGGCTTGTATATCTGTTCCTGGTGAAATATGAGACCAGAGGAAGAGAAACCAAAGAAAAGGAAATGTAACTGGACTACTGACCATTCCTGACTTTCAGAATGCTTTCTAAGTGAAAATCCCCTTTTGTCTCCCACTCTTTCTTTAAGTTGTCTTCCCATGGCTAAGTTTTACTGCCTCTGGATGGAAATTCATGCAGACCCCATGATTTTTCTGGCTATGTTAATATAACGCTCTATGGTCACTCTAAGTTGAAAGGTATAATCAAAATTTAGAACACCCAGTGTAATACACAAATCAATGCTTCAATTTTCATCCAGAGGCAACATTTCAGATTTTGGTCAACCGCGGATTTGCCACCTGCCCACAGGAGCTTGTCGTCTGCTTTCAGGGAAGGGATTTTCATTGACTTCTTTTTATCCACACTCATTTTCTTCCCCATTTACCACCCAACCCACATCTAAATGTTATAAGTGATCCCTCCCTGGTGGGAGAATGTGGTGAAAAACGAGGAAGAAGGAGCGGGGCACGGTTGTTTGACTCTCATGAGTAAATCAAAACAAAACAAAACAAAAAAATAATAAAGTACTCTTGATAGCTGAGAACTCTCAGGTAGCTGGCCTGGCAACTAACTTGGTGCTGATCATAAATAATTTCACAACATATCAATTTTGGAAAATGTAACTCTGTAACTATGATGGAAGGAGACACAAACAAGGGCACTAGGGCCACCCCAGAAAGGATAAAACGTCTTTGTTGCCTGGCTATCATGAAAGACCATTGGTTGTTTATCGACGACAATTCTGTCTAACTGTGTTAACATTACCTCCTTTGCAAAAGGTACTCAGAAGCCCATCCTATAACTACCCTTTGCTTTCTGATAGCTTCCAATACAGAACAAGCCCTCACTTTCTTAAATCTCCCCAAAGTCACCCATACAAACCTAAACCTTATCACAAGCATGTCCTAAGTCCCTTATCTGATCGGGCCCACAGTTCTTCATGGTATAAGATTTCCCTTGCTGCAGCAAGTTGATAAATCTGGTATCATTTGGTCACAAATGCATTCTTTCTTGCCTGGGTTTTATTATTTGTAAGATGGTTTTGCACTCTCTGAGCTTGGCAAAAGTTTAATAGCTGATTCTTTCTCTTATGAGCATGCCCGTGGGCCCCTTGGATTTCATGTGGGGTCGTTCCAACCAGAACACTTGTTCCATGGAGGTGTATTCTGTTTCTCCATTGCAGCCACACTTAACCCCTGTTTATTTCAGAGTTCTGCTCTACATAAACTCTCCACTGGACTCCCAGGAAGTCCTCCTAGGAAGAAGTTGAAAGACTCTAAGAAAAGCCAGCTCACCCACATCCCCAATAAGTCTGATCTCTGATCCAAGGGAAAGAGTCATGCATGACTTTTGCTTCATACTCTTTGGCAGAGAAGGCCATTCCCAATGCAGCTGTAGCTCTTCCTCACCTTTCCAGCAAGGTTGCTCACCTGCCCAGATATCTTGCAATCTGGATCTCTCTGGTGACAGTCAGGCATCATTTCTTTGTGCACCCCAATTTCAGGAGACTCAAAGCACAGCTTATGCCAAAGGAAAAATCTCTCCTGATATTCCTCACTCTATCTAAAATCTCTCACTCTTTTGTGGGATTTTAGACTGCCTGCCAGTTCCTAAGAACCTGGACTTTACCTGTTAGCCAATCATGTCCCTCTCGGGACCTCCACATCTATTGCACATAGCGGCCGGTGCCTTGGTCAATAGGACCTATACAAAATCCTGTTTTTCCTCTAACACTGTACCCATTTTAATAATTTCACTTTTCTGCAATTTATAGAAGTCAGAAATTCAAAATAGAACTCTGCTTACTCTTTCCCTGAACTTATGTTTTTACTCTGAACTCCTATTTCCAATGATAGTACACTAAAATGTGTATGGCTTCAACCTATGATTTTAAGTAAATTTAGTGCCATACCACGATTATTTTTCAGTCAAATCAAGATTATTATTCCAGTTCCAGTCAGGTCTATGGATGCCATTTAGGTTTTCCTTCCCTGTCCCCCTTCCCCACCAACTATGTCCCCCCAGTTCTACGTACCCTTTGCCCACTGCCTATCCATGCCAGGCTGGGAGTAATCTGCTTACATGATAGTCTGCAACTGGCGGCATTCTTATTGCATTTACCTTCTGGATTGTTTTTCATTATTTTTGGCGAAACTCAGGGTGTCTTTTATGAAGAGGAAAGGATATTTGGATTTTTCCTTTCTTGCTTTAAAAATTAATGTTTGATTTATTAAAGTAACCAATTAAAATTCTTAGTTCCTTAACACTTTTTTAAGTCCAGTTTGGAAATCTTATTCTATCTGCATTCTAGCTGATTTTAGCTATCATTTTAAAGGATTTTTTTGAATAATTTTTGTTCTATTTGCAAACTTTTAAAATGAAGCCCTTTCAAATATTTTAGTTTTTAATTTTAATATTTTTAATTCCTCTTTAACTATTTTACCTGACCTAATAATTACAATGCCTATCTGATAACTTACAGCAGTAACTAACAGCATTGATTATGTAAGAAACGCAGGGTTTCCCTGGTGGCGCAGTGGTTAAGAATCCACCTACCAGTGCAAGGGACACGGGTTCGAGCCCTGGTCTGGGAGGATCCCACATGCCACGGAGCAACTTAGCCCGTGCGCCACAACTACTGAGCCTGTGCACCACAACTGCTGCAGCCTGCGTGCCTAGAGCCTGTGCTCCACAACAAGGAAAGCCACAGCAGTGAGAAGCCCAAGGACCAGAACGAAGAGTAACTGGCGGCAACTAGAGAAAGCCCACGCACAACAACGAAGACCCATCACAGCCAAAAATTAAATAAATAAATAAATATATATTTTTTAAAAAGCATCATTTTATATACTTAGTGGTTATAAGAAAAAATAGATTATATTCATCCTCATTATTCATGGACTTCGTGTATGCTATTTGCTAAAATTTATTTGTAACTCCAAAATCAATATTCGTGGCATGTTCAAGGTCATTCACAGGCATGTGAATGCACAGGGCAGAGAAAAATTTTGATTGCCTGCCCAATGAATTCAAAGGTGGTTTTCAGTAAACAAGTGTCCTTCCTACAGTCTATTTAGTGCTACATTTTTTCTGCATTTTTGTGTTTTGTTGGTTATTTCTCCGTTTAAAAATGGTTCCCAAGCACAGTGTTGAAGTGCTGGCTATTGTCTCTAGGTACAAGAGGACGGTGATGTGTCTTATGAAGAAAATAGGTGCGTTCGGTAAATCTCATTCCTGCTGTTCCTTCATGGCTATTGGCCATGCATGAGTTCAGCGTTCATGAATAAACAATATATATTAAATAAGGTGTCTTACTTATGAAACATACATAAAACAAGTTTAGGTATTGATTTGTTAATGAAAATGTTGTGACCAGAGGCTCACAACCTAATTCTGTATTTCCCCTAGGAATAAGAGTTCAGTACTCACTAATTCAGTGTTCATGGTGACCTACACATAGAACATAACTAATGAGAATGTGAGAGTCGATGCTACCCTCCAAAAAGAAAAAAGCTGCCAGTTAAACTATGACACACCATTGATTGAAAGACACACCTAGATTTCAGCAATAAATGTGTCTCAAATATGAAAAACACCTCCGAATTAATTAAAAAATCGACAAATATTTGATAAGTTGATAAATAATGCTTATAAATCTGTTGAGTTACACTTATAATTACAGTGACCTTTAATTTCTCTTGGATCTTACATCAGTGAGCACAAACATAGAACTGATTTCAACTCAAAATCATAAGTCTAAATTACCTGCTTAATTACACAATTTGGAGACATTATATTAGACGAAGTTCTATTAAAATTATAATTACAAAAAATAACCAACATGTGCAGATTTCTTCATAAAACTCATTTTAAAAATCACATTTTAATTTTAATTATGTAAGCTTACAGTAGAAGGTGTCTCAGATTTGGTGAAATCGGTATTGTCCCCAATGCCTTAGAATGTCCCCCTCGCCCTTGTTCCCTGATACACTTTCACTATTCTAAGGTTTTAGCTCAACACTCGTGTCTCTGTGCTCTTTCCTGATGCCACCAGACAGAGTTAAATACTGTCTCCTACCCCTCATCTCGATGAATCTATCACATATGATTTATGTCCTTAAAATCATATTAGTATATACTTATTTATTTAGGTGTATTCTCTTCCCATTATGTGGCAGAGATTTGTCCTTATCTGAATCCTGAGTGTCCCACATAGCAGGTCCTCAATACATATTATTTCTTTTTTAAAAATATCTGTCTGCCATGTGCCAGTCCCTGGGCTAAGCACTGTGGATAAAATGTCAAGTGAGGATGGCTCTGACTTCCAAAAGATCACAGTTGAGTAAGGAAAGCATAGGGTGCTACTTGAGAACATACCAGAGGGTCCAAATCAGATGGAGGTGGTGAGATGGGGGAGGGAGGGCCAGGAAGATCATCCAGGAGACTCAGTTTGAAGTTTGCATGTGAATTAAGTGGGTGAAGAATATATCAACAGAATGAACTCAGAAGTTGTGTCTCCTTGTCAAGAAAATCCTCATGAGTTATCAAAAATTCATCAAACAGTATTGAATAAAAGAGATCTATTGTCCGAAGTTCATAAACAAATGCAAGATTTAATCAAATTCAAAGTCTGTGTTATTAGAAGCAAAATTGGGGGAAAAAATGTAATACTTGATAAAGAAGGCATTGTAGAGAATGATGACTGAGCTTTGGTTTAAATGATTCATGGACATAGTTAATCAAAAAAATAATTCTAGAAGAGAAGCAGTTACTTCTGTTGTTGGCTTGGTTTTGCAGGTGTGAGGGAGATACTAGCAAAGGAAATTGAGAAATTTGTGGCAAAAGAGAACAAAAAGCAGTTTAGGGAGCAATTCATAACTTCATCTTAAAATAAAATGTTTTGACTTTCTACTTGTCTAAAACACTGATTAGAGCTAAAGACCGAACGAACAGTCACCAGTCCTTGTCTCTGACTCTCAATGTGCAGTTCAGGCTGGAGGGGAAGCTCAGAGAAGCCTGGGGTGTGGGCAGAATTTGTCTGGCAGTGGTACCCTCCATCTCAAGAGAAGGTAAGGACTTAGCCACTTGAAATGTTGGGTGTCCTCCTCAACAGTTTTAAGATTGTCTGTGCCAAACAATCCCTGAAGACACATTAGGGCATTTGGGGCCAGATATGGTGCTCCAGAACGAGCACTGTCTCATGCACAATCTAGTGAGAGACATGCATGCAAACAAGTGTAATACATTATGTAATTACTTAAACAGAGATGTGTCTGGAGTGAGCTGGGGGATACAGGGACCTTGCACTTGACCAATAGATGTTTAATGTCAATTTGAATGTTAAATAGGAGATGGTTTAGAAAATACAACAAATGTACTAAAGAACTCCCATTTCTTTCATTTTCTTCTGTAATTTGGGCTTTATAATTGTTTTTGTTTCCTATAACATTCGTAGAGGGCACTGCACTTCAAAATGTGTTCTGGGGGGTTCCTGAGGGTTCCTGAAACCTTCCAGCAACACCCACAGAGGGAATATAGGAGTGAGCAGCATTTCAGTCAAAAGAGCTCCACTTTTATAGGTCTTGTTTGTTCAGGTTTCAACGTTTAGTATTTCATTTGAACAAATAGTTCCATGACCAAAAACTTAGGAATAAAAATGTTAACAGCATAAATTATTATACATGTTCATCTTTAGCAATAATTAAGGGCTATGTTTTTAATATAGGAAATAAGAATGACAAATATCATCAGGTTTAGATTTGCTTACAGTTGGTCTATGGTGACTACCTAATACATATTCAAAAACTACATAAGTCCTACAAAACCAAAAGGATTTCTATGACCACAATGATTGATACAGATAGGTCTTAGAACGCCATTAAAAGAATTGGATTAATAGCAAGAAGGTACAATATATTTCAACAACATAGAAAAACAAAACAACTGTGGAGTACTTTTCTCCGTTTACAGGTTTCATAACAGAAGAAAAAATAAAATAAAAGATTGATAACGGTTGTCTTCTGAGCCCTGATCCATTAATACAACTAGCTAAATATAAACATCAAATAGTTTAGAGTTGGGGGAAAAAACCCGCACTACATCTGTAAAGAAACAAAAAAAAAAAAAAGAGGATGAGAGTTAGAACATTCCTCCATATTAAAATTTAATTTAAAAAGTGGATAGAGTTTAAAAAGTGCTTTAAAAATAGCTTCCAATAAATTAAGTTGTTAAATTTAACCATGACCCATACTACCTCACTCCTTCCCAGAACTGACATCCACTTTCCCTCTTTTGTGCCTCTGATTAATGCAACAATTATAATACATGGCAATAGAGTGGGTGTACAGCACTGTAATGAGCTAAGGTGCCTAAATCTTGTAAAGATTCTATAACCAGCAGCTGGAAACTAAACTTAGGATGAAATCTTTTAAGTCCAAATAACGTTAACTTCCCCTAACATCTGTCAAAGACTCGGCCTTTAATCTTATGATTAGAAATGGGTATTGCCACATGAACAGAGTTTTCCTGGTAAATCCAGTCATTGTCAATGTTAAAGTGAATTTTATGGTAGGATTTCAGTTAATTCTCTGAAGATTCTACCACACAGGGACAGAGGAGACACCTGAAAAGCAAGAATTTTTTTGTTTTGTTTGTCTTGTTTTGTGCTACTTTCTATTATCTCTGTGAGCTCTCTAAAGGGGAGAAGTAGTTCTGCCTTCTGCATGGAATGATCAAAATCTTTGCTCTGAAGAGGCCAGAGAGAGTCAGGGAAAGGTTCCTTGAGACGCAGTGGGTTTTCTCTTGGAGATACATACCTTTCTTGAATGCTTATCTTTTCACTTTATCTTTTTTTTTCCCTCATTCTGCATCTCTTAAAAATCTGGAAGATTGGTGAGGAGATGAGGCACAATGAGATGGAGGCACATTAAAATTTTTTCCTAAGGTTGTGGGATTAAATACAAGATGCATAGTTAAATATGGATTTCAGATAAACAAGAAATAATCTTTAGCATAAGTATGTCACATGCAATAAACTTTGGAGACATATGATTGATCAATATGTATTATCCAGAGAAACAGAGCCAATAGAAGATAGACATGTGGAGATGTGGAGATATATATTATATATATATATAATATGAGTTTTATTATAAGGTATTGGCTCAAGTGATTATCAAGTCTGAGAAGTTCCACGATCTTTCACAGTCTGCCATCTTCAAGCTGGACACCCAGGAAAGCAGGTAGTGTAAATATGAACGCTTGAGACCCAGGGAGCTGGTATAGATTCCAGTCTAGATCTTAAGGTCCAAGAACCAGGAGCCCCAAGGACAAGATTCATGTCCCTGCTCAAACAGTCAAGCAGAGAATGTGAATCCTTCCTTTCTCCACTTTTTATTCTATTCGGGCCCTCAACAGACTGAATGATGCCCTCCCACATTGGGGAGGTCAACTTGTGTTACTTCATCTACCAGCTCGAATGCTAATCTCTTCCAGAACCACCCAGAAATTATGTTTAACCAGACACCTGGCCACCCCATGATCCAATTAAGTTGACACATAAAATTAACTATCATACTATACTACAAACTTTGTTATTTTTCTGAAATACAGATTTAACTGGGTGTCCTGTATTTTTTTAATTTTTGCTAAATCTGGTAGCCCTACTAGGCACATAGATATTAAAGTATGTTTGTGCATTTGGTGACATGAAGTTTCTAAAGTTCAATTACAGCATATCT
This sequence comes from Balaenoptera borealis, assembly GCF_965194805.1. Classification (NCBI taxonomy): domain Eukaryota; kingdom Metazoa; phylum Chordata; class Mammalia; order Artiodactyla; family Balaenopteridae; genus Balaenoptera; species Balaenoptera borealis. Next base: position 16,126,894 of record NC_138866.1, on the reverse strand, counting down.
CATTGCATTTCCATAAGAAATATCTTACTTCCTCTAAAAAATTGGAGTGGATTTAAAGGTAAATTATAAATAATTTTTAATTATTGTTTGTTTTTCATATTACTCATATAATTTCTCCCTCTATTCGTTCAGAAAACAAACAGTTTGATTCCGCCTGACTTCTTTAGATGATATAACTTGGTATGATTGGGAATGAAACACTGATAATGATTCACTGAAATTATAACTAATATTTGTAAATGGCTTCAAGATTTATAGATGGAAAATATTCCCAAAACCTCCAGTATTTTCATTATAATATTTTCTATTTCTTTATAAATATCATTACACCTTAGCTCACAGAAAAAAAGATTATGTTCTCAAGCTGAGGGGCTGCAAAACTTTCTTTTTCCAATAGGAAATTCATTTATAAATCATTCATTAAACTTTAATAAATCTCTTTTCCAGAGGTACACTCTGCTCCATTGAGTATCAAGATCTTGTAACAGCTAATTACAAAATGTGAAGGTTACATATTATCCAGCCCAATAAATTTAAGATGCTAAACAAAAGATCAAAAATTATTTTCAATAAAACTCAATAAACCAAAAAGTGTAAATAGCATGGGTGAAGAAGCTTGGAAATGTCAATATGGCTTCTATATGAGATTTTACTTCTTTTGTAAGTAAACAAGAAAAAGAATTTAGGCAAAACCAATTCACTTTGATTTAAATGGTGGTGTTATTAACACAGACTTTAAAAATAGAATCTAATTAAGAAAATGTTGCATAAATTTGTAGTTTCTTAAATAATTTTGCTTATTTAAAAGTAAAATGTTTCAAATATGTAATGGTAAATATGTAAAAAATTTATGTCCCCCATATTAACTGATCAAGAAAAATAGAAAAGAAAATTAGAATATTTTTAACAATAAGTAATTGATAGGAGCAGGTAAATTTATTTATAAAACATCTAGCTGAATTTTGCTAATTAAAGAACCAGAATTTAAAGATAAAATGTTTTGAGTTTGAACTTAGACTAGGCACAATATAACTGTATTTCTCTATAAGTGAACCAGCACACTGAGTACAGCTTTTTGCCATGCTGATCCAAGCTCCACGAGAGAGGGCTAAGCAATATTTATCCAGTGGCGGGTCACACTTCAGGGCCTGCTGGATTTTTTTTTTTTTTAACATCTTTATTGGAGTATAATTGCTTTATAATGGTGTGTTAGTTTCTGCTGTATAACAAAGTGAGTCAGCTATACGTATACATATATCCCCATATCCCCTCCCTCTGCATCTCCCTCCCACACTCCCTATTCCACCACTCTAGGTGGTCACAAAGCACCGAGCTGATCTCCCTGTGCTATGCAGCTGCTTCCCACTAGCTATCTATTTTACATTTGGTAGTGTATATATGTCAGTGCTACTCTCTCACTTCGTCCTGGCTTACCCTTCCCCATCCCCATGTCCTCAAGTCCATTCTCTATGTCTGCGTCTTTATTCCTGTCCTGCCCCTAGGCTCTTCAGGACCATTTTTTTTTCTTTTTTTTTTTTAGATTCCATATATATGTGTTAGCATACAGTATTTGTTTTTCTCTTTCTGACTTACTTCACTCTGTATGACAGACTCTAAGCCCATCCGCCTCACTACAAATAACTAAATTTCATTTCTTTTTATGGCTGAGTAATATTCCATTGTATATATGTGCCACATCTTCTTTATCCATTCATCTGTCGATGGACACTTAGGCTGCTTCCATGTCCTGGTTATTGTAAATAGTGCTGCAATGAAAGTTGTGGCACATGACTCTTTTTGAATTATGGTTTGCTCAGGGTATATGCCCAGTAGTGGGATTGCTGGGTTGTATGGTAGTTCTCATTTTAGTTTTTTAAGGAACCTCCATACTGTTCTCCATACTGGCTGTATCAATTTACATTCCCACTAACAGTGCAAGAGGGTTCCCTTTTCTCCACACCCTCTCCAGCATTTATTGTTTGTAGATTTTTTGATGATGGCCAGTCTGACCAGTGTGAGGTAATACCTCATTATAGTTTTGATTTGCATTTCTCTAATGATTAGTGATGTTGAGCATCCTTTCATGTGTTTGTTGGCAATCTGTATATCTTCTTTGGAGAAATGTCCATTTAGGTATTCTGCCCATTTTTGGATTGGTTTGTTTGTTTTTTTGATATTGAGCTGCATGACCTGCTTGTATATTTTGGAGAGTAATCCTTTGTCAGTTGCTATGTTTGCAAATATTTTCTCCCATTCTAAGCGTGGTCTTCTTGTCTTGTTTATGGTTTCCTTTGCTGTGCAGAAGCTGTTAAGTTTCATTAGGTCCCATTTATTTATTTTTGTTTTTATTTCCATTTCTCTAGGAGGTGGGTCAAAAAGGATGTTGCTGGGATTTATGTCATAGAATGTTCTGCCTCTGTTTTCCTCTAAGAGTTTTATAGTGTCTGGCCTTACATTTAGGTCTTTAATCCATTTTGAGTTTATTTTTGTGCATGGTGTTAGGGAGTGTTCTAATTTCATTCTTTTACATGTAGTTGTCCAGTTTTCCCAGCACTACTTATTGAAGAGGCTGTCTTTTCTCCATTGTATATTCTTGCCTCCTTTTCAAAGATAAGGTGACCATATGTGCGTGGGTTTCTCTCTGGGCTTTCTATCCTGTTCCACTGATCTATATTTCTATTTCTGTGCCAGTACCATACTGTCTTGATTACTGTAGCTTTGTAGTATAGTCTGAAGTCAGTGAGTCTGATTCCTCCAGCTCTGTCTTTCTTTTTCAAGATTGTTTTGGCTATTCGGGGTCTTTTGTGTTTCCATACAAATTGTGAAAATTTTTGTTCTACTTCTGTGAAAAATGCCATTGGTAGTTTGATAGGGATTGCATTGAATCTGTAGATTGCTTTGGGTAGTAGAGTCATTGTCACATTGTTGATTCTTCCAATCCAAGATCATGGTATATCTCTCCATCTGTTTGTATCATCTTTAATTTCTTTCATCAGTGTTTTATAGTTTTCTGCATACAGTTCTTTTGTCTCCTTAGGTAGGTTTATTCCTAGGTATTTTATTCTTTTTGTTGCAATGGTAAATGGGAGTGTCTTCTTAATTTCTCTTTCAGATTTTTCATCATTAGTGTATAGGAATGCAAGAGATTTCTGTACATTAACTTTGTATCCTGCTACTTTACCAAATTCATTGATTAGTTCTGGTTGTTTTCTGGTAGCATCTTTAGTTATGTATAGTATCATGTCATCTGCAAACAGTGACAGTTTTACTTCTTCTTTTCCCATTTGTATTCCTTTTATTTCTTTTTCTTCTCTGATTGCTGGGGTTAAAACTTCCAAAACTATGTTGAATAATAGTGGTCAGAGTGGGCAACCTTGTCTTGTTCCTGATCTTAGTGGAAATGGTTTCAGTTTTTCACCATTGAGAATGACGTTGTGGGTTTGTCAAATATGACCTTTATTAGGTTGAGATAAGTTCCCTCCATGCCTACTTTCTGGAGGGTTTTTATCATAAATGGGTGCTGAATTTTGTCAAAAGTTTTTTCTGCATATATTGAGATTATCATATGGTTTGTATCCTTCAATTTGTTAATATGATTTATCACATTGATTGATTTGCGTGTACTGAAGAATCCTTGCATTCCTGGGATAAACCCCACTTGATCATGGTGTATGATCCTTTTAATGTGCTGTTGGATTCTGTTTGCTAGTATTTTGTTGAGGTTTTTCATCTATGTTCAGCAGTGATATTGGCCTGTAGTTTTCTTTCTTTGTGACATCTTTGTGTGGTTTTGGTATCAGGGTGATGGTGGTCTCGTAGAATGAGTTTCGGAGTGTTCCTCCCTCTGCTATATTTTGGAAGTTTAAGAAGTATAGGTGTTAGCTCTTCTCTAAATGTTTAATAGAATTTGCCTGTGAAGCCATCTGGCCCTGGACTTTTGTTTGTTGGAAGATTTTTAATCACAGTTTCAATTTCAGTGCTTGTGATTGGTCTATTTATATTTTCTATTTCTTCCTGGTTCAGTTTCAGAATGTTGTGCTTTTCTAAGAATTTGCCCATTTCTTCCATATTGTCCATTTTATTGGCATATAGTTGCTTGTAGTAATCTCTCATGATCCTTTGTATTTCTGCAGTGTCAGTTGTTACTTCTCCTTTTTCATTTCTAATTCTACTGATTTGAGTCTTCTCCCTTTTTTTATTTAGGAGTCTGGCTAATGCTTTATCTATTTTGTTTATCTTTGCAAAAAAACAGCTTTTCGTTTCATTGATCTTGGCTATGCTTCCTTCATTTCTCTTTCATTTATTTCTGATCTGAATCTTTATGTTTTCTTTCCTTGTGCAAACTTTGGGCATTTTTTGTTCTTCTTTCTTCAATTGCTTTAGGTGTAAGGTTAGGTAGTTTATTTGAGATTTTTCTTGGTTCTTGAGGTATTGAGGTATTGCTATAAACTTCTCTCTTAGAACTGCTTTTGCTGCATCCCATACGTTTTGAGTCATCATGTTTTCATTGTCATTTGTTTCTAGATATTTTTTGATTTCCTCTTTGATTTCTTCAATGATCTCTTGTTTATTTTTTAGTGTATTGTCTACCCTTCGTGTGTTTGTATTTTTTACAGTTATTTTCCTGTAATTGATATCTAGTCTTATAGTGCTGTAGTTGGAAAAGATACTTGATATGATTTCAATTTCCTTAAACTTACCAAGGCTTGATTTGTGACCCAATATATGATCTATCCTGGAGAATGTTCCATGAGCAGTTGAGAAGAAAGTATATTCTGTTGTTTTTGGATGGAATGTCCTATAAATACCAATTAAGTCGATCTTGTTTAATGTGTCATTTAAAGCTTGTGTTTCATCATTCATTTTCATTTTGGATGATCTGTCCATTGGTGAAAGTGGGATGTCATGGTCCCCTACCATTATTGTGTTACTGTTGATTTCCCCTTTAATGGCTGTTAGTATTTGCCTTATGTATTGAGGTGCTCCTATGTTGGGTGCATAAATATTTACAGTTGTTATATCTTCTTCTTGGATTGATCCCTTTATCATTATTTAGTGTCCTTCCTTGTCGCTTGTAACAGTCTTTACTTTAAAGTCTATTTTGTCTGTTATGAGAATTGCTACTCCAGCTTTCTTTTGATTTCCATTTGCATGGAATATCTTTTTCCATCCCCTCCCTTTCAGTCTGTATGTGTCCCTAGGTCTGAAGTGGGTCTCTTGTAGACAGCATATATACATGTCTTGTTTTTGTATCCATTCAACCAATCTATGTCTTTTGGTTGGAGCATTTAATCCATTTACATTTAAGGTAATTATCGATATGTATGTTCCTATTCCAATTTTCTTAATTGTTTTGGGTTTGTTTTTGTAGGTCTTTTCCTTCTCTTATGTTTCCTGCCTAGAGAAATTCCTTTAGCATTTGTTGTAAAGCTGCTTTGGTGGTGCTAAATTCTCTTAGCTTTTGCTTGTCAGTAAAGGTTTTAATTTCTCCATCAAATCTGAATGAGATCCTTGCTGGATAGCGTAATCTTGGTTGTAGGTTTTTTCCTTTCATCATTTTAAATATATCCTGCCACACCCTTCTGGTTTGCAGAGTTTCTGCTGAAAGATCAACTGTTAACCTTATGGGGATTCCCTTGTATGTTATTTGTTGCTTTTCCCTTGCTGCTTTTAATATTTTTTCTTTGTATTTAATTTTTGATAGTTTGATTAAGATGTGTCTTGGCATGTTTCTCCTTGGATTTATCCTGTATGGGACTCTCTGTGCTTCCTGAACTTGATTGACTACTTCCTTTCCCATATTAGGGAAGTTTTCAACTATTATCTCTTCAAATATTTTCTCAGTCCCTATCTTTTTCCCTTCTTCATCTGGGATCCCTATAATTTGAATGCATTTACTGTTGTCCCAGAGGTCTCTGAGACTGTCCTCAATTCTTTTCATTCTTTTTTCTTTATTCTGCTCTGTGGTAGTTATTTCCACTATTTTATCTTCCAGGTCATGTATCTGTTTTTCTGCGTATTTATTCTGCTATTGATTCCTTCTAGAGAATTTTTAGTTTCATTTATTGTGTTGTTCATCATTGTTTGTTTGCTCTTTAGTTCTTTTAGGTCCTTGTTAAAGGTCCTTGTTTCTTGTATTTTCTCCACTCTATTTCCAAGATTTTGGATCATCTTTACTATCATTACTCTGAATTCGTTTTCAGGTAGACTGCCTATTTCCTCTTCATTTGATTGTTCTGGTGGGTTTTTACCTTGCTCCTTCATCTGCTGTGTATTTCTCTGTCTTCTTATTTTGCTTAACTTACTGTGTTTGGTGTCTCCTTTTCACAGGCTGCAGGTTCATCGTTCCTGTTGTTTTTGGTGTCTGCCCCCAGTGAGTAAGGTTGGTTCAGTGGGTTGTGTAGGCTTCCTGGTGGAGGCGACTGGTGCCTGTGTTCTGGTGGATGAGGCTGGATTTTGCCTTTCTGATGGGCAGGACCACTTCTGGTAGTGTGTTTTGGAATGTCTGTGAACTTATGGTTTTAGGCAGCCTCTCTGCTAATGGGTGGGGTTGTGTTCCTGTCTTGCTAATTGTTTGGCATGGGGTGTCCAGCACTGGAGCTTGCTGGTCGTTGACTGGAGCTGGGTCTTAGTGTTGAGACAGAGATCTCTGGGAGTGCTCTCACTGATTGATATTACAAGGGGCTGGGAGGTTTCTGGTGGACCAATGTCCTGAACTTGGCTCTCCCACCACAGAGGTTCAGGCCTGACACCTGGCCAGAGCACCAAGACCCTTTCAGCCACACGGCTCTGAAGAAAAGGGAGAAAAGAAAAAAAGAAAGAGAAATAAATAAAATAAATTTATTTTTAAAAAATTATTATAATAAAAAAAATTAAAAAGTAATAAAAAAAAGAAGAGAGCAGCCAAACCAATAAACAAATCCACCAATGATAGCAAGTGCTAAAAACTATACTAAAAAAAAAAAAAAAAAAACCAGACAGAACCCTGGGACAAATGATAAAAAAAAACCTATACAGACAAAATCACACAAAGAATCATACACATACACACTCACAAAAAGAGAAAAAGGAAAAAATACATATATACATTTAAAAAAATGAAGAGAGCAACCAAATCAATAAACAAATCTACCAATGATAATAAGCTCTTAATACTAAACTAAGATAAACATAAAACTAGAAACAAATTAGATGCAGAAAGAAAACCCCAAGTCTATAGTTGCTCTCAAAGTCCACCACCTCAGTTTTGGGATGATTCATTTTCTATTCAGGTATTCCACAGATGCAGGTACATCAAGTTGAGAGTGGGGATTTAATCCTCTGCTCCTGAGGCTCACGGAGAAATTTCTCTTTCTCTTCCTTGTTCACACAGCTTCTGGGCTTCAGCTTTGGATTTGGCCCCGCCTCTGCATGTAGGTCACTCTCTGGTGTCTGTTCTTCACCCAGACATGAGGGGATTAAAGGAGTGGCTGATTCGGGGGCTCTGGCTCACTCAGGCTGGGAGGAGGGAGGGGTACAGAATGTGGGGCAAGCCCACAGTGGCAGAGGCCAGCATGACATTGCAACAGCCTGAGGCACACTGTGTGTTCTCCTGGGGAAGTTGTCCCTGGATCACGGGACCCTGGCAATGGCGGGCTGCACAGGCTCCGAGGGGGTGTGGATAGTGTTCTGTGCTTGCATACAGGATTCTTGGTGGCTGCAGCAGCAGCGTTAGTGTTTCATGCCCGTCTCTGGTGTCTGCGCTGATAGCTGTGGCTAACGCCGTCTCTGGAGCTTGTTTAGGCAGTGTTCTGGGTCCCCTCTCCTCGCGCACCCCGAAACAATGGTCTCTTGGCTCTTAGGCAGGTCCAGACTTTTTCCCAGACTCCCTCCTTGTTAGCTGTGGTGCACTAGCCCCCTTCAGGCTGTGTTCACGCAGCCAACCCCAGTCCTCTCCCTGGGATCTGACCTCCAAATCTGGAGTCTCAGCTCCGAGCCCCTGCCCGTCCCGGCAGGTGAGCAGACAAGCCTCTCAGGCTGGTGAGTGCTGGTCGCCACCGATCCTCTGTGCGGGAATCTCTCTGTTTTTCTCTCTGCACCCCTCTTGTTGCACTCTCCTTCATGGCTCCAAAGCTTCCCTCCTGCCCACCCCCCATCCCCGCCAGTGAAGGGGCTCTCTAGTGCGTGGAAACTTTTCCTCCTTCACAGCTCCCTCCCTGAGGTACAGGTTCCATTCCTATTCTTTTGTCTGCTTTTCTTTTGCCCTACCCAGGTAAGTGGGGAGTTTCTTGCTTTCTGGGAAGTCTGAGGTCTTCTGCCAGTGTTCAGTAGGTGTTCTGTAGGAGTTGTTCCACATGTACATGTATTTTTGATGTATTTGTGGGGAGGAAGGTGATCTCCACGTCTTACTTTTCCTCCATCTTGAGAAACTATTATTCAGCCTGCTGGATTCTTACTAACACAATACACACACTTCCATTGGAGCCAAGAATACTCTGGAGGCAGGCAGAGTACGAATGACAAGGAAGAGCCATCAGTATCCTAACCACAGCAAATTAATGGAAAATAAACCCAGGTAGAAGGAATGACCTCTTTCCTATTACAACCTGAATGTATCACTTTGTCTCTTTGTTGTTTTGTGGTGGAAATCATCACTTTGGAGCCATCACATTGTCTCATTACCTCAGCTCTTAGAAGGTGGCATGCAGAAATGTCCAAAATTACTTGAGAAAGTAAACTGAGTGTAATTGGCATAGGAGGAATGGATGCAGGTCGGCTGGCTAGTGCAGGGTTTGAGGCAGGGATCCAGTTATATATTTATTTTAAATGGTTCTCACTCTTTTAAATTCTCTCTTCCTCTGAATGTTCTTTTAAGTAAACTGCACTCTCTGTATTATACAAAAATAAAAATGGTAAGATGGCTGAGAAAACACTTTAGCTACTAAAATCAATGTTAAAAATTCATTTAAAATGTATTTGGTATTTTGAAATGAATATGGTATTATGACATCATATCTAAATTGTATTTTCAATTTTCCAAAACTACAAAGTGACCTAACAGATGTCAATACACTTTTCCTCTTTGAATAAAATTGTACTGACAAGTTTTAATAAAGTTTTTTCTTGTTCTTTATTTCTCTTCTTGTAGATTCTTTAGAAATAAATAATAAAAATAGAATTCTTTGAGGTTTGGCTAAAGTGTCTCCTTTTTTCCCTGATTAAAATGTAAAATTGTCCATATATATAATTTAAGGCATTGTGAAATTTAGCTTTCTTTTTTTTTTCTTTTTTTTTTTTTTTTCTGTGCGAGGGCTTCCTCTAGTTGCGGCAAGCGGGGGCCACTCTTCATTGCGGTGCGCGGGCCTCTCACTGTCGCGGCCTCTCTTGTTGCGGAGCACAGGCTCCAGACGCGCAGGCTCAGTAATTGTGGCTCACGGGCCTAGTTGCTCTGCGGCATGTGGGATCTTCCCAGACCAGGGCTCGAACCCGTGTCCCCTGCATTAGCAGGCAGATTCTCAACCACTGCGCCACCAGGGAAGCCCGAAATTTAGCTTTCTTAAAGCTGAAAAGATAAAGATCAAAATAATTCAGTGTAAACATGTAAAAATAATAATGTCAATTATAGCCAACAATACTGTATTGTATACTTAGAATTTGCTAAGAAGGTAGTCTTACATTAAGTGTTCTTATCACAAAATAATAATAATAATGATAATAATAATAACAGTAATAATCATAGGGTTGGGAGGAAACTTGAGAAGGTGATGGATATGTTTTTGGCCTTGATGGTGGTGTTGCTTTCATAGGTATATACTTATTCCCAAACTCACTGAATTATATACATTAAATATGTACAGCTTTTTACATGTCAATTATACCTCAATAATGTGGTTTAAAAAAATAATGTCGATTACCATTTAAATCTGTATTATTATTTTATTATTGATGTTAACTTACTAAAAAATGTCTTTCAAAATAAATAACCATGATTTGAGGTAAATCATTGATACATTCAGAGGTGTAATACATTACACTGTAAACAGGAGTGCTAAGCAATTGTAAATACATTAAGAAAAGACAAGGGGAGTGTCAGAGTAAAATGACAGCAATCTTCCAAGAGGAATATGAATTTGAGGGTAAAATACCTTGAGAAGACCTTGCCTCATGCCTACAACGTAGGATTGATTAAGCAGAGAGTTCAAGTGAACTCAGAGAGATCTTTTGGAGATACTGTGTATTTTGAAAGAGATAAGAGAGTTACAATATAAGTGACTTAGAAGGAGAAGGCTTGAATCACAACTTGCTAGAAGAGACTGAAAGACATCTAAACCTGATTTTCATTCTCAGATGTTCCCTCCACCTTAGATTAATTCCTAACCCACATTTTTATACTTGGCTTATCCTGATGACCCCACACAAATTCTTTTGTTTCCATGAAGCCTTTCATTTTATGTATTGCCAGATAGAGTCAACTATTTTTTCCTCAGAACAACTTACTTATTCTATATTTTAACCTATGGTATTGGTGTTCATGTTTTACTCATCTTTCTTTAAACTGTGGTCCCATTTCACAATACCCTGTGCACAGTACAGGCTAAAATGGTAAACCGTTGGCATCCATGAATTTTAAATTTATTATTTAATTTATTTATGAGTTATCCCAAAAGACTATGGTTCATAATAATGTGCTGTTTTGATGGGGTCCTAAAGATGATATGTGAGGAGTTTACTTAGCCAATGAATGACCATAGACAACTATACATGGCCATGCTCAATATTATTGTGCTAATTCAGTCTTCATGCTATACTAGCTAATAGCATTTAGATATATTCTCATGCAGCTTACAGGAAATTATAAAAATTGACAAATTATTCAAGTTCCCCAGGATGTATCCTTTACAAAAGTCCAGAGCCCTCTGTAAAGACACTTAGTGTTGAATTGATTGGGTATTTATTAAGTGGATTCAAAACTAATACTGAAAATAACTGATTCTGAATGAAATTTAAGGTGCATATTTGGAGTTATCATAAAACATACATTAGGTTATCTTTGCTAATATTTCCCCCTGAAGATGAAAAGAAAAACATTATTTGTTGGATCTAAAAGGATATATACATTTCAATGTATCTTTAGTTAAGTCTGTTCAGATTGTTTGTGTACCATTTTTTGATATATCATTGAACCAGGATTCAAAACCACTTGATTTTAATGTATAATTCAACCATAATAATGATCAAATACTTTAAAAAATGTCCTTGGTGCCTCCAGGAAAGTTAACACATTGGCTTTAATATGAAGATCTAATTAAATTCAATAAAATTTGAGAACCTGTTGAATGAAGTATGTTGAAAAATATATTATGTCAAATTAAAAAAACTACATGAATGAATGAGGCACAATCCTTTTATCAGGGGTTTGACAATTTAGCAAGGGGAAATAAGGTAAGCACAAAAATAAATAATCAAAATAAAATATTTTAAATAGTAAATATCCTAAGAAGTATACAAAAAAATTAAGTCAGTTTTCAAGGAGAGCTTGGGGGAAAAGTTTTAGAAAAGAAGGTAGATTTGAAAGACGAGTAAAACTGTCACTGGTACTGAGGGAAAGACAGAAGCAAAGGCAGAGAGACAGGGAAGGAACAAACCAAACCAGAGGAAGAAAGTTTTGCTTGATTTGGCCAAGTGAGTGCTTAGTTGGGCAATTGCTCCTGGTCCCTTCCCCACCATCTCCCTGGTGAAGATGGGACCACACTAAGTTTCATTCAACGATGCTCTAAAGCACCAATCTTTTCTAAACCCCAGTCAAAACTTGCTCCAAGGATCTGACATGAATCATGTACTTCTTACAGATAAGCAAGTCAGTATCTTCCCTCTCTCATTGAATATTTTCATTTTATTGCCAATTGTGGAGAGAAAGTTTTAGTTAGCTATTAAAGACCTTTGGATGTTACCAAGCAGGTGAAACTGGAGACAGGTTCCAGGCAGGAGCAGTTTCCCCTGAGGACATCTGAAGTTACAAAATTACATCTTGTAGGTAAGTGCCCCATTTGTTTCTAATTCAGTGAAACAAGGGATGGAAAGGGAAGGGCTTAACACACAGAGTTATCAAATGAAAAAGATAAACTCACTGTGTATGTGAAAAGAAATTATGGCAACAATTTTTTCTCTTTTTTGACTGACCTTGAGAAGAAAAGTCCCCAAATAGTATATTCCCAAAGGAAAAATCAGTACAGTTTCTTCTTCAGACATGCCACATGGGCTATACTGCAAGTGGACATTTTAGGGGCACAGCTACTTCTGTAGTTCAGTGGGGTCTACATCTTAGCAGTTAGATCTGATTACTCACTGATAGTGGATATGGGAATACATCCTACGAGTCTCTGTCACAGCAAAGCTGTGGGTGTTTACCAGAGATGCATCCCCATGAAATGAAAGCAACTTATTTAAAAAATAGATATTGAAGAAGCTTCATTACTCAGAGAACATCATGTTTTTCGGAATCACTTAAAATGTTTTTAAGATCAATTTAAAGTCATTGCAGTATCTCAATGTTACCCACTATCTGGTCATAAAAATGATTTTTCAAAATTTAAAATTGATTTCAATATCATCTTTAAATTGGTTAGGAAGAGGCATTGGTGTAAAATACGGCCTTTCAAGTTAGAAAGATCTGAGTCTTGCTACTCAGTATGTGACTTTGGATAAATTCGATAACCTCACTGAGCCTCAGTTTTGTCCTCTACAGGTTGGAGGAAAAAATAGCTACATCATAGGCTCATGATTATTATCAAATTATGTAGTTTAAAATGTTAACACTTAATTATTAATTATAGTATTTATTATTAAAGAGACATTTCGAATATACTTTATATGTTATATCAAGGAGATAATACAATTATTTTGCAAGAAAGTGAAAGTATCAGTTTACCATATTCAGCAAGTACAAATTATACTGTTTTTTACAAGTAACTGTTGCAATATATCATTACAAATATTCAAGTAAATGTCTTAGATGCTCTAAATTTCCATTTGTAGCCCATCTCTGGAGATCCCCATCCTCATACACTACTGAAGTTGAAAAGAAACTTTCAGATGAAAGAGGTCTTATACTGGCTCAGAGGATGGATGGCTGGCTTTTCAAAAGCACACCAAAGATTGGTTTTCTGTATGCCAGCCTCTGAGTACTAGGTTTAACTGTTAAGCTGCCCAGTTCAAAGATAATTAAAAGTTATATCCTTTTCACCAATTTCCAAGTTGGAAAACGTATGTGGCAATACTTAGTAATACAACCCATGTCAAAGGTTTTTTAAAAAGTAGATACAGAAAGCCAGCTGGATTTCATAGGTCAGAACAAAGTTTTGATGTTATAAAGTACATTGATATTTGTCTTTAATTCAGCAAGATGGGAAGCTTCTCTTGAGAGAGAGAGCATGAGAGAGAAAGACAATCAGGTGATAGAAAATCAGGGTCAGAAAAAAACAAGTGCAAAAAAGAAAGTGACAAGAATTTCCTGAGGTATCAAAATTTGGGATTTTGTTTTCAAAGTTGACAGTTACTCAATATAATTCCCAGGAATGAAGCTGAATTACATCATTCATTCACTCATTCATCCATCCATCCACCCATTCATTCTTGCCACCAGTAAATGATCAATGCCTTTTTTATGACAGACACTTTGCTAGTCCTTGAGGATACAGGGTAACTAAGAGAAGATTTCAGCATTAGATGAGAGCACATGAGACCACATGACCAAGTGACCCAGCAGAAGAATGCACATTGAGTTTGTGAGTTCATGGTAGAGTGACATATGCTTGGAGGAGCCAGAAGTTTTAAATCAGTTCACATAAAAGCCCAGGGTTAACATCTAATCTCCTTCCATATTATATAGCTATTTACTTTACAGGAACAGCCAACAGTGATTACAGCTTTTCCACTGGCTACAGTTTCTCGTTATGCCCTCTTACAAAAATTGAGGAGATGGATGACCAAGATTATATCATCAAATCCATGACCATCACCCCACCTAATCTATGAACGATGGGTCCCTAGAGTGTTGTCTAACTTGTTGTTCATGGAGTCATAATAGTTCGGAGGATAGGGTTTCCACGGCTTCCCTTGCATGATGAGTTCAAGGAATAATAAATTTCAAAGTCAAGAAGTAGATCTTGATATAAACCTTCATTAGTCAATCTTTGCTTTACATGAACTTGTGAACATATGAATAATGCATTCATTTGCCTAAGGATACATAAGTCACAATTCATTATTTTCTTGAACGGAACAATACTAGTCCACTTTCTTGCCAGGATTAAGGGGAATCAAATAGCAGGCACTACAGGTAGTGTTAGTCTTACCTATGGATATTTCACCGTTAAGCCCCATTTCCCCTGGAGATCCTAAATATGCAAATCTGCTAACTCTCTAGGAGTTCACCTGGACACCTTAGAACAGTGCCTGCAAGGTATAGAACCTGACAACCATAAGCCTTCAGATTGAAGAGAATGTGCTCTTTTGAATCATTTCTGTGATTATATTACCATATAATATCTTTTTATTAGCACTTGAATCTGATTTTTTCAAGTAGCATTATTCATTAATTTAATGGATATGTATTGAATGTACGTAGTCTCCTTCCTCATGAACCTTATGGTCTAGAATAGAGATATTAATCAAAGACTCACATAAATACATGCAAATTTACAATTATGGTTAGTGCTTCAAAAGGAGAGTAGTAAATTTTGTTAAGAGAAGGTACGGTATAACAGGGATGAATTCAGTAGTGCAGGATCTCTCAGGAAGGTTTCTGAGGGAAGTGACGTAAGAAGGATAAATAAAACTTAATAAGGAGAATAGAGAACGGGGATGAGCATGGCAATCAGTGAGACCAGTACATATGACATCCCTACAGGTTGAGAGAGGAAGGCACAATCATGAGACCTAAAGAAAGTCATTGTTTCTTGGGTGCAGAGATTTTGTAGCCCCTACACTGTGTAGGTGTTGTAAAAGGAAAGGCAAAATTATCAGGTTTGCATTTTAATGAAGCTATCTAACTGCAGTGCAAAAAAGAATTTGAGTGATGCGGTACGAGTTTTAATACAGAAAAAAAATTATGAGGTTATTGAAATAGTTCAGGTAAGTGATAATGGTAACATGGACTAATTTAGTGATCATGAAACAATAACAACAACTATAATAATAACTAGAGCAAACTTGTATTGAACATTTACTTTGTGGCAGGGAGAAAAATGAGGTGCTTCAAGAGTTGTTCTTTTTTTTTTTAGAGGATAAGATTGACAGATTACTGATAGATTGCAAATGGGCGGTTAAGGAGAGGAAGGCATTCAGAATACAAGCAAGCATCTGATTTGTAGGCTTGTAGAATTACGATGCCATTTATTGAACTAGGAACTAGTATGATCAGTCTTCTGTCCACCTACATCATAATAATCTTTACCATCAGAAAAAATTATGCTTTTAAAAAAGCTGACAGAATGATCCAGTGATTTGTTAATCTATCAACATCAAAGCCTCACTCTGTTTTGCAAACTCAAAGAGTGACTGGCAGTGATATGAGGTGGAATTTCTGGGTAGCTGTTATTCAGGCCTTTCCAAATTTCCATTAGTATTAATAATATTTTTTTATCTTTCTCCAATGCCATTGAGTTCTATAAGACACACATCTTTTCTTAAACTTCTCATCGTATGCTATCAACAAGGTAAGTATTTTTTTTTAAGTTCTAGGCAAGAGTTTTTGAGAATTTATAACTGTAGGAACTTAAAATTTCTCTTCGAGAGAGAACAAGTAAATCATGCTTCTTCCCATTAGTTTCAATGCAAAGTGCCCACATTATTCCAGGTTCTACACTAAGTCCAGGGAAATAAGGCACTGATAATCCAAACTGGCATGCCAGTCTTCCCCTGTTGGGTAGATGGTGTTCATGGAGATTAAAAAGAACATAGGCAGTGGAATCAGACAGTCCTAGATAGAAATCTGTGTGTCTATGGGGCAGTTATTTACATTCATGTAATGGGTTTCTCTCTGTGAAATAAGAGTGAGAGGAGCCGCTATTAGAAAGTAGAAACTCTAGTTCTCAGTGGAGAATGCCTGCAAAAATAATGCACAGTACTCAAGACAGCATCGAACCAAAAATATAAGCTGTTGTCATTATGATGTAAGCACCAGACAGTAAGTGATTAAGGAGTAAGAAAGACGTATGTCAAAGAGAAGACTGGATGAGGGGATATATTTGCCATACAGAAGATTTTACACAGATTGAGAAAGGAAGCATGTCTTACCCATAACTCTATCTCTAGAATCCAAAGTTGTGATACCTTTTGCAGAGAAGATACAGAATAACTACTTATTAAATTGAAATCACCTACCTCAGTGTGTTGCAGATTTTCACATTAAAAATTGCAAAATATGCATTATTTTGTCCCCACAGCTGGACAGTCTGGAATATATAACCTGTACACAAGCAGCAAAGCAAGGAAAACTCTTTCTTATGCCTGTTGCTTAGGCCAGTAGGTATAAGCATTTCCATTCACACTTCTGGGGCTTCCAAAACATCATAAGAAAGTTTATAGAAGTCAATTTACCTGGTACAAACTTGTCTGCCTGTAGTCAGTCTGTATAGAGGAACTGACTACTATTTCAACAGAAACTGCACATTTTAGAGTAAAATACCAAGAGCAGAAATGGAAAGCTTGTGGCATAAAAATATATATTTTGTTTATCCTCATAGAGTTTTCAAAAATATTTAATTAATTGTCAATTTCAGTTGAAGATGTTCACATTTAAAACCTGGAATTCTGACTTTTCTTGAAAAAGAATGATCTAGCAACATTGGGACTGACTTAGCCTTTCCCCGTCACCTGGTACTGAAGTCTGGCCTTCACCCTTTTTCAAAAGGCACTGTACTCCCTGTTACTGAGTCCAAACTCGCTCTGCTTGCCACCGCATGACAGGCCCATAAATCCAGAGAGGAGTTGCTGGGGCAAGGAATAACGACTTTATTCAGAAAGCCAGCAGACCAAGAAGACGGTAGACTAGCGTCCTGGAGAACCATCTTACCTGAGTTAGATTTAGGCTTCTTTTTTTTTTTTTTTAATTTATTTATTTGGTTGCATTGGGTCTTCGTTGCTGCACGTGAGCTTTTCTCTAGTTGTGGCGATCAGGGGCTACTCTTCATCGCAGTGCGTGCGGGCTTCTCATTGCGGTGGCTTCTCTTGTTTCAGAGCACAGGCTCTAGGCGCGCAGGCTTCAGTAGTTGTGGCTCGTGGGCTCAGTAGTTGTGGCTTGCGGGCTCTAGAGTGCAGGCTCAGTAGTTGTGGTGCACGGGCTTAGTTGCTCCACGGCATGTGGGATCTTCCCGGACCAGGGCTCGAACCCGTGTCCCCTGCATTGGCAGGCAGATTCTCAACCACTGCGCCACCAGGGAAGTCCCAGATTTAGGCTTCTTTTATATTAAAAGGGGAGGGGGTGTGGTTGGTTGTTACAAACTTCTTGGTGCCAGAATCCTTTGTTCTTGCAGCTGTCCCGGTAGGTCAGGTCATGATGTTCCTATAAACCTGCAACAGACAAATGTTATTCTCTGTTCTGCAGATATTGTATCTCTATCTGAATGGAAGAGGGTTATACCTTTAAAGGTCAGAGCCTTGAGAATGGGCTATCCTATATATTTCAGGCTATAGGCAACATTCTTTTACAAAATGTGCAGAGCCAGCATGACTAAGCACAGGCAACAGAGCACAAGGGTTAAAGTAAAAGAAACAAATCCAGCATGGAGTCAGATTTGTTCTTCCCTATTTTATCACCAGTGTTCCTCAGACGTCACCTGGCCTGTTTCACTCACACTATCACCTGGCTGAGTGCTGTAGGTATTTGAGATTGAGATTGCTGACTCAAAGATCAGTGATGTGGATTCCATGCCCCATGCAAATGAAGATAAGTAATATAGACAAGGTAATGTTTCCTTATAGAGTTCACAAAATGCCAGGAATAAAGATAAACAGTTTGAGATAATAAGCTATTAAGTTAGGCACTAAAATACAACATGAACTTGATGATCTAAGTTTTCTCTAGATTTAAAAGTCTATAATTTTACACTATGTGAGAAGGAAAATAGTTTCTATGTAATGAGGTAAGTTTTAAAAATTATTAAAACATGTTTTCTTAAATATATGCCATCTTCCCTTAACTATGTCGTATACAATTTATATTACCTAGTCAATGTTATGAGACTAACTTATGGGTTTGAAATGCAGAAAATGTGCACACAATGATTTTGTGAGATTTTATGCTTCTTTTAAAGTGATAAAATAGATTAATATGTGTATCTCCATTTTCACTTACCTAATAGGAACTTCTTCATAACCATTTCTTTATATACAGAAGAGAAGATACAATAGGGTAGAAACCGCCAATGAATTTGCAAATGGCACTGCTGAGCTCTGCTAGGGAGAGGCTTTTCAACCTAATAGGTACATTTAGAAAATATTATTCAGGATCTGATACTTTTCTTACTGAAATGACAGTGTTGGAAAATAATTATCCAAAAACATTCTTAGCTCGTATTGCATAAGGTATCGCCTTGGACTTTAAAGCCATTGCTCAACCAAAGCCATTTTTTAAAGAAAACTTTCACAGGACTACTTTGTGGAAAGAGGTTTGAATCTTGAACTTTAAAAATGTTACTTTTAAAAATTCAACCTGTAAGAGTGATTTTCTGGTAGGAAAATTAAGCCACTTACAAAAGGACAAGTAGTGTGTGACTTCATTTATCTGAGGTACATAGAGTAGTCAAATTCATAGACACAGAAAGTAGAATGGTGGCTGCCAGGGGCTTCTAGACATGTCTTGATTTCTGAGATGTTAAAAATGTTGGATGGGGGGGAAGCACATGCATTAGTTTTCTAGGGCTGCTGTAACAAAGTTTTACACACTGGGTCCCTTAAAGCAACAGAAATGTATTCTCTCACAGTTCCGGAGGCTAGAAGTCTGAAATCAGGATGTCAGCAGGGCCACGCTCCCTCTGAAGGCTCTGGAGAAGACTCTTTCCTTTCCTCTCCCCTAGCTTCTAGTGACGGCTAGCATTCTTAGATGGAATACAGTCATTGCTATTAATATTTATGTGGACCTACCTCAATTAATAACCACAACCATACACAGTAGGTTGTCCCAATTTTACAGACCTGATAAGAAGGAAGCCATTAAGTAACTTGCCCAGAGTCACAAAGTTAATCACTAGAGAACCCTAGACTTGAATGTATATGTGTTCAACAGAACAGTCCATACATTGTAGTTTCTTTGTGCTATGCATGGCACAGCTGAGAATGGTGCTCTTATTTTCCATTTGTCCCCCAGATCCATACTTCAGTGACCCACTCTGGGCTCCTGGAGCTGAACTCTATAAGCTACATCACCCAAGCAGCACTTTGCTCACCTCCAGTTTTGTTCAGCCAGTGGGAAGCACCAGTAGGAGATAGGAGGATGGGATCAAGGCAAGGCAGCATAGGTATTCCCAAGCTCCTTCTCTGCTGGCCATGGGTCATGCCCATGTGGCTGCATATATCCACTTAAGTCTCCTATTGAATGGTCCATCTCCAAGTGCCACAGTTCCATTTGGGTTGTAGTGACACTACTTTCAGGCATAAGCTAGTCCCTGAGTCCTTTACAATCCCTCCTTGGTTTCTTTAACCCTGCCTCTAGCTTTGTAAAAACTTGACTAAACTTTCTTCAATTACCCATGAGTGTGCCATCTATTTCCAAACAAAGAAACCAGATTAGATCTGGTTTCACAAACTAGCAGGATATGCCAAGACTGCTTCAGCTGGATGGAGCCCCTTACAACCTTACGGCTAAGAAAGAGAAATCAGATGATTTTCTGGGAAGACTAGAAGGCAGAAATGTTAAAGGCAAAAGTGGATTGCCTAAGGAGTAGTACTCAGAGCCGTTGGTGAGAGACTGAATCTAAGTCAAAGTCAGGATATTTTCTTTTAGAGTGGTTCCTTAGCTTTTCATCTTTTACTATGCATAACTCCCATGCCACAGAGCCCAAGATTTTAAAGATTTTATTTCAAGAATGATGATAATATAATTAATTTTTCTATTACCCAATCAGGAATACCAAATTCAGCTTCTACAATATGAGCAAAAGCAGAAAACTAAAAAATACAAATAAATAAGTGTTTAAGAAGTGTCTGTAGCTAAATGGAAAGAAAAACGTTATAATGATATCATTCCCCCAAACCACCATTCTTCCCACTTCTGTCCTAAATCTACCTTAATAGACTTTTAGAGGGGCTAAAAATCTCTGACTGGGAACCGCTTCGTTAGACAACTACGGCAGTATTGAATGTTTAGACAAATACACTCAGGCAACACTAGAAATTAGTTTTTAAATTACACTTTATATACTAAAGTCATCTTTCTGAGGTGTATCTAACTGACCTCACAGTGGCAGTTACTAAGAAATGGAAATGGAGCTTAAATGTTTTTAATACTCAACCTTTCTGTGAAACTATTGACTCTTTCTACATCACTAGATCAAACACAATCATTTAAACTAACTCCAGTTATACATTCAAGTAAATGCTCTGCCAAGGGTAGATAATATGATGCTATGGACAGTGAGATGAGATGTCAACTTCCAAAGAAAAATAATTTTATGGCTTCATTTTCAAGATAATAATTTAGAAAAGTCCTCCAACGTAACTTTGATTTCCTAAATCATCTTATAGTTTAACCTAAAGTTGTTCTCAGGGCTCACTGCTTTCCTTGCTGATTTTTTGAAGCAACATTGATAAAACATACTTGAATTTTAGAGAAAAGATTCAGGGGAAATTGAATTTCTATTGTTTACATTTGTGTACAATTCTATTTTGACTCTCAGCTGGCAAGAAATTTAATTAATTAGTTGTCCCTTGCAACTAACTATGAATTTCACACTTCTGTTTTAAAAAATCAACACAGGATACAATTAGAATAAAACAGGCTGTAGAAAAACAAACACTTTTCGCAGGTGTTAGATAGGTGTCTAAATTCACTTATATATAGTTTCTGGGGGAGATGATAAGTTAAATTCCTGAAATTGTTATTCTTTCTGAAATGATTCGAAGTTTATATAACAGGCAGATAAACTTTCTGTAATGCTTCATCACTGAGCCAAGTATCTAATACTGATTTTCCAATGAGGTAGTCCAATAAAGAGCACTAAACATGAAAAGTTATTTATTATAATGTGGTATAATGTCTTTCATATTTTTGCACAACTTTCTGTACGAGGGTTCCCTATAGTCCAGGGATCATATTGAGCTTTCCAATGACCTTCCTTCTTATGATAGTCATTGTTTAGTTTTGTTTGCCTTCTCTGATGACCTACATCTACATCCACATAAAGATGATAGCCTGACCCCTTGGACCTGAACCTGTGTTGGGTCTCTCATCAAACACTGAGTTTCTCTCACCAGACTGTGCCTGTGGTAACACAGAGGACATCAGAGACTTTAAGAAGCCTATATCTCCCCTGAAATTCTGGTAACAAGTTACAACAAGGTAGACCCCAAAGAGCGTTTACCCGTTTATTTAGTCATTGCTTCTATCACCAAATAAGGGGCTGTAAGAGGTAGATAACATAGAAGAAGGAAATGGTACCGTGGTTCATATTCTTCCTCTGTTTAAGATCCTTGCCTATAAATCATGATAGTTGTAGCCATTTCTAGAACAATAAAGTAACAGGAAGAAGTAGGCTGACATGACCAAGTGTGTGTATTTTTTTTTCTCCAAGGCAGAACAGAGAGAGCTTGAGGCTGCACAAATGGAGCAATCGTATACTTCTCCTATTTCAGCCTAAATGTGAATTTCAGGAACATTCATCTTTGAAATTTTTTTCCTTTGTGTCTTTCTTGGCTTGTTCCAACACTACTTTCTGGTACGTTTCTGCTGGTGTTAGTGTACTGACTACAAAGGAAATTGTTGTCTATCTCACCAAACACTCTGGAACAGGAGAAATGTGTCACAGTAAACAAAACATGAGCAGAAGATAACAACCTGTTAAGATTCTTTATTTTTTAATGTTTACTCGGCAACCACAGTATGCAAAATTGCAAATAAAATCTATGCAGAATAAGCTTTTAGTCAAGAAATACACTTCTGGAGAAAGAATTGCTCTCTATTGCATAAACAATTTACACCTTCAGTTTATGAGAAGTTATACCTTCAGCAAGGGACAGAAACATCTTAATTGGAACATTCAATGCTGAGTGATACGAAAGGTATACAGTGGCCTTGGCATAGCCAAAGAGGGGTAAAGTGCTAGATCAGTCCCTTTTCAAAACTCTGGGGCCAGTTGTATCTCAGTTTTTTGTTTTGTTTGCTTTTTGATGTTGTTTTGGAATTAAACAACAGCAATAACAGCTATATATTATCTATGCAGCATATTACATAACACTTGCAACAGAGATTGGGGTAAAACCCCATGATTAAACATTACTATTTCTGCAGGTTTATGTATCAATATTCACACCAAGTAGTACAAGTATAACCTATAAGTAGCTTCACATCAGTTCTGTCAGTTTTGCCACCAAATTAGTTAAAAAATAAATAAATCCTTTTTCTAAGACTGGTGGACTTTGGAATTACGGATAAGGAAAGATTTTGGATTTTCAATATTAGCAGCATCAGAAATATTAGGAGCAGTATGGTAACTGCCATCTTTTTTTTGTGTGTGTGAGTATTTATTCCATGCCAGGCAGTTATGACAAACACTTTGTGTACATGATCAATAATTCTTGTAAAATCTTGCAAGATTGGTATTGTGACCATTTTACAAATGAGAAAACTGAGAATCAGGCAGGTTGAGTTATTTACCCAAAGTCAGCTTGATTGTGTTTCAACTTGAAGCTGGCTCCTCTTTACAGCGCCTCTCATTACTGCAGTAAGTTATACATCTCACAGTAATATATACATCTTACCAAGTGTCCTCCCAGACACAACCATTACATTCACTGAATGTGTGATAAGGCACCAAGGAGTAGGCTTATACTGATTCCTTCCCCAAAATCCCCAAGAACACTATCTAGCACATAATGATCACTCATATTTATCAAATGAATGAATAAATGAGTTGATTAGCATTATTTTATAATTTAATATTAACTCAAGGTGCTACTTTTAAGTGGTTTTCATTTGTTAATGCACTTATCACCAGCACTGCCTATTCAATCAAGCAAAGCCTCTGCCCTAGGTTCCATGTCTCAGGGAACCCCATGCTCCAGATTGTCTGCCTCAAAACTTTCTATGCCCGACTACTGTGCCTGGGACCAGCCAGAGCAACCAGCTACAAAGATGGCTCTAACTCTTATGCAATTTTAAATTATTTTTATTCAAAGTCATACTCTGTTTCAATTATGGGCACTCGGACAAAGACAAGACGTATGAGGAATATCGATGTGGAAAAGCAAGTTAATGGAAACAACTAACAGGAAAATCGTTTTGCAAATATGCTTCAATATCTTCATCATATCTATATTCAAAAGCCTGGAAATCTTTTCTAGCAAAGCAACATGTTTCTCATAGTTCGCTCATTTTTTTAAAGAGAAAAATGGTGACAATATAGCTTCTCAATCTTTGAATAAATACTAGCCAAATCTGAAATGAGTTGGTGAAAAACCCTACAAAACAAAGGCTTCTCTCTCTAATTTCATGACTTAAAAATAAATACACAAAGTGGAACTAATCTGTTTGGGTATCTAAAGAGGAAAATGGAAGAACTCCCAAAAGAAGGTAATAAAGCATATTTTTACTTTGGATGGTGTAATAAGCAGTTAACTCCCAATGTATATAATAATAATATATCTTTAGTCACAAAACTAGAACCTAGTATAATGTCATTTTAAAAAATCATTTGTTGACAAATCATGCTTCCTCTTACACACTTAAGATTGACCAAGTAGGGTGTGCCAGAATCAAATAGAGAAAACAAATGTGTGTCGACACAGGATGAATACTATTAAATATTGTATTAAAGTAAATTTTATAAAATTATTTTTAAACTATACTAATATTTGAGATAACATTTTAAGGTAATTAATTTATTAAAATCTTTATAAAATGTAAAAGCTATCCTGAAAGCATTCATGAGATCATGTGTTACTTCCATATGGATTCTGAAGTTTGTGAAATCCTGGCTCAAAACTAATGACAGTAGAAGAAGGGAATCTCTTATTATTCTCAGTATGTCATACATGATGGCTCATTAAGGAGAAAGAGCTGAACTTTGCACATTACAGGGATTTAATATTTCAGAAAAGGAAGCAAACAGATTTGTGTAAATATTTTCCTGACATCTCTTGACAATGTTTTTTAATGGAAAAACCTATTGTTTAAACAGATCTCACTTATTTGTGATCACTTCTATTGCCTTTAAATGAAGATTTGTATATTCAAGTCTGGGGTTTCATATGGAAGAAATGGATGCCATTTTTGATGGATGTCAATCAAGGACATAAGAAGATAACACATATATTTTCCCATGCAAGTACCAACCAACATTCACACCTCTTTAAAATCATGCCAGAGAGGCCTCACTCTTCTGGGAAGGGGCAAAAGCTCAGTGGAATAGACTACACCAGCCATGCTCTGGAGCATTCAAGGCTGAGCATTGCCAGGGTGGATTTACGGGACTTGATGGTCTGTATATGATGTTTGCAGACTGATTCTTCCTCTGTTTTTGTTTTGTTGGACTCTTTGGTTAGCCTCCTTATCTAAGGATAATAATAACATCCCTTGAAGAACTGTTGTGATAATTGAGATAATGTGTATTAGGCTCCGGGCACAGTTTATGGCACATGGCATGTGTTAATAAATGCTAACTATTACTACTTTTGAAATATCATTAGGATTATTAATTGTCGTTGTTGCTCCTTTCCCGCTTCTCAAAATAATCTGCTGCCTAAACCCCAACGCTACCCCAACCGACCAATTCCTCCTGGTATGTGTGATACATTTCATTTCATCCACAATTAGTCAAATATTGCATCAGCAATAGTCTTCAAGAATAAGAGGAAATATGTTTATTACTTCCAGTGTCATCCAGTCCTTAAACAGTAGACAAGGTAAAAAGGTAAGCAAACAAATAAGTAAGAAGCATGAATTATTAGAAGAGAAATTTGGAAGCCAGAAGTAAATTTCTCAACAAAGGCCATTTGACAAGGCAGTAAGGGAGCCAGAGTCGGAATAATCATATTGGCCCATTTGGATCTTCTCACACTGACATTTGTTTAAGGTCATAGTGTAAAAACAGTTACAGAACGAGCAGTGTCACAACAGGGACATCCAGACGATCTTGGCATAAGCAGTAGTTCTGCCGAAGAGGAAACTGAGGCTCATAGAGGCTAATGCAATTCCTAAAGACACATTAACAGTTAGTGAAATTCAGAACACTTAAAAGAACATAACCCAGGAGGATTTAATTTTCACAAATCACATATACTGTTCTTCTTCAAATTCTCACTATTGAAAAATTAGGAAACCATTACTGAGAACAAAAATTACCAGAAACAACTCATTAGTTAGTTTGACTTTTGTTTTAATCATTTTGAATTATTAATTATACCAAACATATAGACAAAAATAGAGGATAATATGAATACCAATGAATTCATAACCCTGCTTAATTAGATCTTAATGTTTTGCCATATTTGCTTTCTATTTCTTCTTTGCAAGTAATACAACATCATGGATAGGATGGAAGCTGCTGTGTGAATCAACTCCAGTTCCATCCTCTCATTTCTTTTCTCCCTCCCCAAGGGAAAAAAAAATCTCTAAATGGATTCTAAGTGGAGATTTGAGTAAATCCAGGCAGAACCCAGATAGGATGCCCTGCACTTCTCCTTATCCCCACACCCTCTCGGATCCATGGAGTGTGTGTGCACCCTACCTACTCTGTGTGTTTCCCATGAAGAAGCCTTCAGCTGGACCTTCTGCTTCTTTTTTTTTAAAAACAATCTGGTGCTTATTTTCTTTTAATTAGTGAATTAAATAAGTTTCTATTTATTGTGGTTTCTGATATATTTTACTTAAACCTTGTGTTTTTTTACTTACTCTTTTTTTCTATATCTCTTTATTCATAAGAAGTCTACTGAAATTTTATTATTCTTTTATAGATAATTTGCACATTATAGTTCAAGATTGTCTATTTTTAGTTTTCCGTAGATTCACTATTTAATTGTGGTTCTCATATTGCAATATATAAATGTATCAAATCAACACGGCCCAGTCGTACACCTTAAACTTACACAATGTTATGTGTTAATTGTATCTCAATTTAAAAAACTATTTACTGGTAGGTGGTAGAACTTCTGCCTGACAGAAATATCCAGGACATCAAAGATGCAACAGGCAAGCCATGAGTGGCCTGATTCAAGCCCCAGCTATGGCTGTGTCTTTGCCTTGCCCACATCTTAGGTTAGAGCTTCCTGGAAATCTGCAGCCCTAGCAACACGTGTGCAACAGTGTGTCTCTCAATGTTCTATATTGCGGAGGAAGGTGTCCCACATCATCTTTCAGGTTCAAATGCCAGGCCCGGTTCTGACCCCAACTCAAGAGGAGCATTTTAAATTTCCTATAAAGTTCAGACACTGATCTCCTGTCACCGTTACCAGCTTCCAACTCCAGGAAACAGCTTGCCCCAGATCCCACCCGAAACCATTTTACGTTTCCCTTCTTTGTCTGAACCAAAGAGTGTTTACCACGTTTTCAAGTCTCCTTCTGTGTTTTCATTATCTCTTTATGTTTCCTATCGGTTCCCTATGTTTAGAGCAAAAAGACATATCAAATTGTGAACTTATTTCACCAACTTGACCTGAAGTCGATATTTTTAAATATGCTGCACAGCTATCAGAACAGAAAAATGAGGAGAAAACAAGCCCTTATCAGAATTTTTTCTAAAAAAAAAATAGCTTCAGGAAAGTACATTCAGGTCAATTCCTACACCTGTCAGATCTAACAGTCTTGGCTGATTTTGCCTATCCATGCAGTTTGTAACGGATGTGATTCACTTATCCATCCACTTATCCATGAAAAAAGTAATTACTGAGAACCTATTACATGCGCTTGGCTAGGTGCTCATGATGTGGCCGTGCACAAAGGAACAGCGGCCCAGCCCTCGGAATGGATGCATGGCCAAACAGGGTCAGGACACAAAGGAACAGCATGATCATTATCTCAGTGATAGTATTAAAATGACAGCTAGTATTTATATATCAGCGATTATATCCTAGGCTCATACACACACACACTCACACTCACTTGCTTTTATGCACATGTAACTTAATCCTTACAACAACCTTGTGATTAAAATACTATTATAATCCTCATTTTATGAATTAAGAATTTGAATCAGAGAGATTAAGGAACTTGTCTAAGGTCACACAGCTAAAAATGGTAGAGTAGGGACATAATCCCAGGCAGACAGTCTTCAGATTCCGTGGTGTTAACCCCTCCTCTCTGCCTCTGTGTACTTGAGTATTTTGTTGTAAACATGCCTGTGGATTGACAGTCTGCCAGGAAGTGTGCTGGGTGAAGGGCATTCAGGGTTAATAAGATACTGAGTTCGCCCTCAAGGAACTGTTGACCTACTGCTGTCTCTCTAAATTATTGCATAGTTTTCTATTGTTACTGTACAAATTACCACAATTTAACAGCTTAAAACAATGAAAGTGCATTATTTTACAGCTCTGTATTTCAGAAGTCCAGTGGGCTTGGCTGGTTTCTATGATCCAAGTCTCTGAAGGTGTCAGGAGACGGGGCTCCTATCAGAAAGCTCTGGGAAGAATCTGCTTCTGAGAACATTCAGATAGCTAGCAGAATTCAATTCCATATGGCTGTAGGACCAGGGTCCCCGTTTCCTTGCTGACTTTTGGTCAGGGGTTATCCTCAGCACCCAGGGGCCACCCACATCCCCCTGTGGTTCTCTTCTTCCATTTTCATACCCAGTAACTGTGGGTCAGCCTTCTCACCCTTGAGATCTCTCCCCTTTTTCCTCATCTTTCCTTGGCCTCCCCCTACTTTCTTCTGCCTTTCTTTTCCCTGAAGACATTGAGACAACCTTGATAATCCAGGATAACCTTCCCATTTTAAGGTCCATCCATTAATAATTAGTACCTTAATTCTGTCAGCAAAGACCTACAGAGTACCTAAATTAGGACTGACTGAATAATCTGGGCACAGGCATTTCAGGACATCTTTAAAATTCTGCCTACCACACCCTCACTTGGAGAACTGTCAGTGGGTACCAGTATCTTCTCTGGCAATAACGCCTGGCATCCAGCAGAAGCACACATTCAACAGGGGCAACAACGGGGGATTCGTTGGGTACAACTCCAGAGCATGAAGCACTGCATACATAGGGTAGAATTGTAGGCAACTAAGTAACAAAGAAGAGTCAGAAATGCCCCATGAAACTGGAAAGGAACATCAGCATAACTGAGGTAGAATTGGTGGGGGAGGAGGACATAGGAACTTTTAAAGCAGAGAGGTCAAAGACACAGCTCAATGGAATTCACCATTTTGCCCCAGCTTGATCCAAATCAGGACCTTTCTATCAACCACTGTCAGAATTTCTGAGGAAACTGGGCTCTGCCACCTTTTCCTCCTGTACGCATGCATTGTTCTTCAGAGCTTTAAAGACAGGAATGTACGTACAAATTTTAGTTCATTCTTCTTCAGGCAATATTTTAGTGTCGATGAATAATGAGGGAATGATTAAATAACCAGAGAGAGAGAGAGAAAGAAGACACCCCTTACTCCAGGAATCCTTCCTACTTGCCCTGAACCAGGCTCTGTGACACTTTCTACTTCCACTCTCATTACACTTTTTGTAATCACTTATTGAATGTCCACCTTCTCTGCCAGATGACCAGATCCATGGGTTATTAACCATCTTACTCACTTTTGTACTTACAGCTCATTCTCTCACACATAGTAAGCTTTCAAAAATATTTGCCAAATAAATGACTTTCAGAAGCATGTCTCATAAATAAAAATACCATCAAGAAGTGGCAGTCTTCTTCAGCTTCCTAAGTCTTGCTCTGGTCTCCACATAAAGAACACTTGACGCTGTTGGAGTTTGCAGACAGTGTCAGAGCCCTCGAGAGTGGATCCCTGGTCCTCTTCAAATCACACTTGGTGACCCTCCTTACCACTGATCTTCCTTTCCTAGAGTCAGGGAGTGGCGAGTATCCTTCTGTTTGAAAAGAAGGGAAGAGTTTTGGAAACTCAAGTAAAAACAGGTGGTCACAAGCACGGGTCCAGGGATCTATAGAAGATGTTTATTTGACTAGAACAGTTTTGTTTTGCTTTAAACTGACTAACTCTATTTTTTAAAATATTTATTTGTTTATTTATTTATTTGGCTGTGCTGGGTCTTCATTGCGGTATACAGGATCTTTGCTGTGGTATGCAGGATCTAGTTCCCTGGCCAGGGATGGAACCTGGGCCCCCTGCATTGGGAGCATGGAGTCTTAACTGCTGGACCACCAGGGAAGTCCCTAAACTAACTTTAGATTGCAATGCATTCTCAAATTTGCCTAACTCCCCAGCACTCTTTATTACTTAGAGCAATCCAATTCCACTTGTTTTTTTGTTACATGCCTGAGCCCTATAGACATTTGTGTTTCTTTCTCCACAGCTGTACACCCCACCCCCCAGGGTAAATATAAACCTACCAACAAAGTTCACATGAGGAGGAGGGACTCTACTCCCCCTAGCATTGGCCTGTCACCCCACTGGCTGTCCTAACCCCTGAGACATCTTTAGGGCAATTAATAGTACCAAGAGGCATGTCCTCAGATTGTCTTTCTCCTAATTCGTTCTCACTTTTCCTTTGGCTCCAGCCCTGTTCATTCTTTTAAGCATTAGCAGTTGATACCTACCTTCGCCTTCCCCATTACCATGGCAACTTGCTGGGTATTACTTGGTCCAAATAGTTGCTTTGGCATAAAAAGGAGTGGACATCCCCTTCCCATGATCCAGGGAAGGCTGAGCCTTTGGGTTGATGCCATTTGCATTCACTGAGCTAGAAGAGAAAAGCAGAACAGAACAGATCCCACATTTGTTTGTTTGCTTTGGTTTGTTTTGACCCACACTTGCTCTGTCTTGTCTGGGTTCCATATTAACCTTCCTCACAGTAACTATTCTCCTGGATACTCCTCCCTGTAAGTGGAATAACCAGGCGTCCTAACTGCATGGGACCATCTCTGTTTATTCCTTTTGTCCATTGTAATTATTTATAGCATTCTTTTTTACTCTCAAAAGTGTCCCTGTTTGGGCAATAAATTGTATGGTCACCATCATCATTAGCCAAGACAGAGCAATGTCCCTGTTAAAAATACCATAATGCCAGACCCCCACTTGCTTGCTGTGATTTGCTGCGAAAAAGAAAAAGAAACTACACTTGTCTAGATCTTGCCTCCCGTGCACCACAATTTATTTTGTTCTTTATAAAACTCTCAGGCATAACCCCCTCACCACCTGCTCTTCGTGTGTTATCTGTTCCCCTATAATTTTTCCCATTGTATCTTGATGCCCTGTCCACTTTCAGAATCTTACATTCCCTTGCCACTCACATAGTGATATTTCATTATTTTCCCTACCCCTTGGGATTATGGGTTTCTCTTTCATCTCGGTTTTGAATTAATATACACTTCATATGGCTTCAGAGAGGCTGAACTCCTGTTGGGCCTCATTTCTGAGTCCATTAGAACTTATTTGCTGACCCCTTGTGTTGGTCTGACTCTGCTTTTTATGGTTATTTTATTCTTTTAGTTTTGGCCCTTCCCTTCTCCATTCTTAGTCTGATGAACTCCAATATTTTGTGATCAATTGCACTTCAACTACCTCAGCATTTACTGTCAGACTTTAAATGGTCACACCGCACACCTTTTCTCTCTCTTTAGCAAAAATTCTACCTCTGCCTGGCTTTTCGTTTATCTCACCTGTTCTAATTCCATTTAGTTTTATTTCCAATGGATATCTAGTTAATGCTTTAATTTGCATAAATAGACCCATGACATTCTGAACATTGTGTTGGAGCAGGAGAGAACAACCAATAGATGATTGTGCCTTCAGCAGGATTCTGTTATGGGGGTAGTGGGAAAGGGGATCCACTTTGGGTGAGCCCAAACTTAAGTCACTGTTGTGAGCAAGCACATGTATTCAAAAAGGAAATAATCCACCACAATTTTCTGAGCACACAGAACATCCCTTCACCTTTCTCCTTGTCCTCACAATAAAAAATCCGATGACCAGTAAGGGAAACCCATTTCTGAGACTGTCTTTATATGTGAGTGGTGTCTAGATCAGCAATTGTACTGGTAAAATTATCACTTCCTGACCAGTATAGTTGTGAAGAACTGTACATTTAGCTACATGAGGTCCTCCCAGGGTCTATGAACCATCAAAGGAGGGGCAGCCACTTGAGAATAAAGCTCTTCTATCATGCCCAAGGCTCAGGGCACCAGCCTTTACCGTCACACATTTCTTTTTTTTTTTTTTTTTTTAAACATCTTTATTGGAGTATAATTGCTTTACAATGGTGTGTTAGTTTCTGCTTTATAACCAAGTGAATCAGTTATACATATACATATGTTCCCATATCTCTTCCCTCTTGCATCTCCCTCCCTCCCACCCTCCCTATCCCACCCCTCTAGGTGGTCATCCCACCCCTCTAGGTGGTCAACACATTTCTTATAACAGTTTAAAATCCAGCAGAGTTCAAAAAAACCCTGATCGATAACCATTATTTTACAGTAGTTATTTTCAATTCTTTGTTTTGTTTGCATTTGTTTAAACAACCAACTCCCATCCATACTCTGTTTGAATCTCTCAGAATCCAAATAGGAAAACAGAAATCACTAGAGTACAGGTATTTCAAACAGAGAGGATGAAATACAGGCATTGGTTATAGCTGTGGGCTGGAGGAGCAAAAAGGGAAAACATACTAATGAGAGCCCAGGATCAGTTTCCACCAGGACCTTTCCACAGGAGGACATGAGCTGCCTGAGTGGGATCCCAGGAGCCTGTGTAATCACAGCGCTGCTACTGTCACCCTTACTGTCACCCTCTCCATGGCTGCTGTCACAATCACTGCTGCTGGAAACACAGGCAGACCCAGAAAGAAGAGAATGGCTTCTCTCCCTTGTTTTCCATGCTCTCTCCCTGGCAGAGCCCACCCTGAAGCCAAGTGGCAAAGGAGTCTGGGAAATTTAATATGTGGAACCCCGACCCTTGCAATGACTCAGAAGGGTCCAAATGCAGCTATAAACAGTCACTGACTTGCATATATTATGTCTCATCCCCAAGCCCATTTTTCCCGTTTTGTTTAAGAAATCTGATGTGGAATCCTAATACATAATACCAGTAAAAACAAAGTACCTTGGCAGAATAGGTCCGGGGGAATCTGGAGCCACACTCACTGTCTCACCCTCCCCTTCTGCCATGGTCTGTATGAAACTATTTGAGCTCCGGTTCACCAGAGCGCAGTTTGAAAATCCACCACTAATGGTTCTGTTTTTTGTTTTTGTTTTTCCATATCATGAACAGAGTATTTTGGAGTTGGTCCTGTAAAGGCCAAAAAGAGATATGGGCAGTTTTCCTTCTATAAGTGAAGATTTATTGTAAGGATAAAAGGGACTAGGAGAAACTCCTTGGCTGCTAGCATGGTGCATGGTATGTAGCAGACATTCAATACATATATTTGAATGAATGCGGGTCAGGTCACTGTTCCTTTCTAAGATACGTGGTCACACTCGGTCTCAGATGTTCTAATATTGGAATGCAGAGCTGGCCTCAGGGAGAATGAGAACAAACAACAGCTCAGTGTAGTTTGCTATGCATGTTGGCCCAAGAGTCCCTTACTTTCTCAAAGGGAGGCTATGGAGAAGTTGGGTTGCTTCTACACTGTGTTGTTCTCTTGCGGCACAGAGGATGCCAAACCTGAAGGAGATCATTCTCTGTCCACTTCAGGCCATTTCTGGTTTCCACTGACTCAGACAATGACCTCAGGGTCAATCAGTAAAGCTCAAGATTAACTGATTCAGTTTTTCTTGAGCTGCTGGCAAAAGCTATAGCAACCTCATGCAGAAAGATCCACTTAGGCCCATTTCCATCAAGGAACAGGAGCTTGGCAGAACTTGAGATCATCACGGATTCATCTCCATGTAAAGACGGACAACTTTATACAGGTGATTATCTTGGCGACAGGGCAACAGTTTGTGATCATGAACTCAAGCCACAGTTCAAATACTTCCTTCTTTATGCCTTTATGCAACAATACCCCAGGACTGACTGTCCCTCGTGCTCCTATAGCACCTGTGCCAGACCTTTCTTATGTCCCATATATTGTGTTGAAATTATCTGTCTCACAGTGCCTGTTTCTCTCCCTCATCCATCAATGCATTGACAGGAGGAAACATCTTACTCAATATTGTATCCCTGGGGTATAGTCAGTGTCTGGCTGGCTCCTCTTGAACTAAAATGAACCTCTAGCTTTAAATTAATCACCTCCCAATGATAATTTTTCTCTACTTCCATAGTAATAGAAAGTCAGCAGGTTACATTACTGCCCAAACAAAGATTGAATTTCCTTTCTGTCACCTAACGGCAGCCATGAGAATAAGGTACTGTCTATGTAATATGAGGGAAAATAATGTGCTGCATTCTGGAATCTTGCCCTTAAAAGGATAGGGTGTGAACTCCCTTGGTTGTTTTCCTCCTTACTTCTGGCTGGGAGACAGTAGACCAGAGCAGCTAACTTGTATCCATCCACCCAGTGGAAGATGTGTGTCAGGGAGGGCAGGGCTGCTTACCAGGCCCACATTTCTCTCTCTGATGGAGAATTTTTCCATATGAAGGAGAAATACAATTCAATATTTTTAAGTCCCTGTACATTGAGTCTTCTTGTTAGTTTACACAACTAGCTAGCTAATACAACAGTCTAGTTTCAAATTCTGAACACAAAAAGTATCAGCCACAGTCCAACAGGAAACAAAGGACACACACAAAAATTAGGATAACTCAAGGAAGATTTATTTACAAAATGATTATCATAAGCTTGTGGCTGTAGGGGAATCAATGAGATAAAGTAACACCCTGGATCTAATAGTGTCTGAGCTTTCACCACTTCCAGGTCCTAAGAGCTGAGTTAAGGGAACAGTTTCTCAGCTCTTGCTGGAGAGGTGGTTATAAAGAGTTGGAATCATTAATAGGAGCAGTTTTTTTCAGTCAAGGGACCACCTAGTCCAACACCTTGACCTCATTATTCTCCCTAACTTCCCCCTCCCCGAAGGCTGCCCTCTGAAGGATGGGAATTCAATAGGAAACTGAGCACCCAGGAATCCTATTGATGTTGCCCATAAGGCCAGCCTCTTGGGGCAGAGAAAGGCAAAGAAGCACGTGGAAGAGGTTCAGCTTAAAGAGGAGTTCTGCTAAAGAAAGGAGGAAAATATAGGTACAGAGACAATAGCATTGTGTTCTGCTTTTATGTCCCTATCTATGTTTAAATATGGGTTTTTAAATAATTTCTAAGAAGCTGTTTAATTAGAATTTCAGTGGGACTTATTCCCTCTGTTGCTGGTAATGCAGTGACATAGTCAATACATAATTCAACAAACATTCCTCAGACATCAACTACGAATCAGGCACAGTGGAGACTAGAGTCTTGGGACTGGTCCCTGAAGATCTGATGGGCTACGTATATTTTCCACCTAAGCTTTTCTAGATGTTCAACTCAAGGTACCTTTAGTGGTCTGTGTCATCTTTTAACAATTTCTTGAGAGACGTGAGGCACGATGTTGACAGCTGCCTGCATGATTTTTAAAACTCATATTTAGGATGCTTCCCTGGTGACGCAGTGGTTGGGAATCTGCCTGCTGATGCAGGGGACACGGGTTCAGGCCCTGGTCTGGGAGGATCCCACATGCCGCGGAGTAGCTAGGCCCGTGAGCCACAATTACTGAGCCTGCGCGTCTGGAGCCTGTGCTCCGCAACAAGAGAGGCTGCGACAGTGAGAGGCCCGCGCACCGCGATGAAGAGTGGCCCCCGCTTGCCGCAACTAGAGAAAGCCCTCGCACAGAAACGAAGACCCAACACAGCCATAAATAAATAAATAAATAAATAAATAAATAAATAAATAAATAAATAAAAAGAATCTACCTGGTGAAGCAAGTGCATTTACAAAACTCCCTCTGTTTGCAAAAAACAAAAAACAAAAACAAAAAAAAACTCATATTTAGTAAATGCAGGCCTATTAAGAGAAAAATTAGTGCCTGGCAGTGGTATACTAAAAAATCAGCAAAAACAAACAAACAAACAAAAAACATGATTATTGCAGCAGAGGCTTCAGGAGAAACTAAAAGCACGCTAAATCATAAAATGAGGAAGACCATATCAGTCAGAGTTCTCGGTGGTAAGCAATAAAAACCAAATTTGACCATCTTAATCAAAATGTAATTTACTGGAGGCATATCAGGAGTACACAGAATTGAAGGAGACTGAAGGGTCTGGTGTAAAAAATAATGAGAAGATTCTAAATATATTAATTAGGTAGAGACTCCCCAGCTATAATAAAGAGATGTCCCAGTATTGCGGATTATGCTTGCTGGACTTTATGTTTCATTCTCACGCAAGAGTCAAGTTAGTCTGTACAAGTGGGTCAGCCCTTTCCACAAAGCCAGTCAGGGATCCAGGTCCCTCCATGTTGTTGTTCTGCCATCCCCTAAGGTGTTGCCCGTTTTTGCAATGGCAGAGCTTCATTGCTACAATAGCTTCATTTGAGAGCTGCAGAAATGGAGAAGGAAAGGAGCATCAGGGCAAGGAAACCAGTGTTTGAACCCGTCACTTCTGCTCACATCCCACTGTCTGAAGCATAGTCATTTGGCCATATGTAGCTACAAGGAAGGATGGAAATTTGCATCTAGATTTGTCAGCCATGTACCTTGCTTAAACTTTACCAAAATGCATGGAGGAGAATGGATACTGTGGGAGTGGGCATTGTCTCAGCCGCATCAAGGGAATTCCGAAGGATTTGCCAAGTAGGAACCACAACAAACATTCTGCAGAAATAGTCTGGTTCATGTGCCTCCATGGCCACTGCAATGAGACTGACCTCTTACTGCCCTCATATATGTACTTCATCCACTGAACTTTCAGAATATCAGGAAAGAGTGACTTACTAGCCTAGCCAAAATCAGTAAGTGCCCACATATAGATACACTGAGGCAGGCAGAGAGGGGATCTATCCACTTCAAATTCCACAGCAGGACACAGCATTTACACCATCAAAAGTAAATATGATGAAGAGTTCCCCAAATTGGAAAACCAGAAGAAAGTATTTGATATTAGAAAGCTGTAAGATGCTATAAAATATATCATTATAAAGAAGTTCTTACCTTAAAATTATTCTACAAAGTTTTTTTTTTTCATTTACTTCTTTTGTCCATTCTAGTTCTATGTATTATAAACTCTGTGAGCTATGGGTGGCACAATGCTCAGAATATCATTATAAATTCTTGACCAGAATCTTTGATCACTCTCAAAGGAGAAATGTGATGATTTTAGTGAATTAGGGACTATTCTTATTAATCAAATAGTTCCTAGCTAATTATGGAAATAATCCTCAGGTACAGTTTCACAGTAGTAGAAAGTTCATGACTTTGGAGTTAAATCAACCTGGGTTTAACCCATGTAATATAGTTTGGCCAAATAAGTTTACCTCTTTGAATTTCATTTTCTCATCTGTACAGTAGGCATAATAATCTTACTATATAGGGCTATTTAAAAAGCTAAATTAGAGCATGAATAACAACTGCTTTGCATGTGATAAGCACTCAAAAATATCAGTTCCATTCTCTACCATTTGCATCCCCAAAATATGCTTCATTTAGTTGCCAAGATAATGTGATGTCTGCTTTAGGGATACAACATATACTCCAGTTAAAAGGTATCGTTTCTAGCCAGAAAACATATGGCCAACACACATGAATAGCTTGAATTGCCTAGGCAATTTTTCTAATGAGTACTTTTCCCTCATCCAAAATATAGTTTAAGCCTGCCTGGAATTCTAAGCAGTTAATAGTGTGAGATCTGATTGATTTAAAGAAATGGATCAGAGAATGTTGCAAAGATTATCCATTTGATTGGTATCCCAGTGTACTTTTCAAAAAGATTAAAACATGACTCTCATGCAAACATAGAATAACCATGTGCCTAATGTTTTATTCAACTCATTAACAAAAATTCAGTAAGATGATAAAGGTAGTTCAAAACCTCTTAAGA
Source organism: Balaenoptera borealis (assembly GCF_965194805.1). Taxonomy (NCBI): domain Eukaryota; kingdom Metazoa; phylum Chordata; class Mammalia; order Artiodactyla; family Balaenopteridae; genus Balaenoptera; species Balaenoptera borealis. Next base: position 16,089,582 of record NC_138866.1, on the reverse strand, counting down.
ATAGTGATGTATCCTGTGAGTCAAAGGAATATTGGAATTTATTTGGTAATAGATCAAAAACTGATTAAAGCACTATAGAGCAATAAAACTGTACCCTTTAAGATTATCTCTCTTATTGGAAGATATTTTCAAGTTAACATGTAACTTCTTGGTGTCTGGACTCCAACAAAATAGTAAATAGCAAAGTCAAACAAATGTGTGTTCTCCTAGATAATTAAGTAAACTGTATGTGAGCCTGTTAAACAACATCCCAAAATAATGTTAAAAAGACATTGAATCATACTTTTGGCTTTATTTTCAAATTGTAGATAATCTTTCCTAACAAAAATAAGCTCATTGTTGACTGACTATACCTCCTAAATATAGGTACTAACAGCCTTATTTCAGTTATTCAAAAATAATCAACTAAGCACCTGATCTTTTCCAACTTTGAAATTAATTGATGCAAAAATAATCAAAATATCACATTTACCTCTCAAATCATTTTTCTAAGGGAGACAAGTCTCTATTTCTTTTCCCCTCCCTTTCTTAATCATAATTTCACAATTCATTAAAAACAGAAATGATAAAAAAATGACATATGGGCAACAGATTTTTTTGAACAGTAACAAAAATTATTAAATTTCCAGAAAGTTACTAATATTGGGTGAGCTCAAGGAGTTATGTGTGAGAAAAACTTTCATTTGCCCTAATCTGTCCACAGAAACTATTGCAAATGAAGGTAAAGATATATTTTAAAGTTCACATTCTCTTAAATAAACTAGGAATTCAGATTTTAAATGACAATCAAACTGTCTGGTAGCTCCAGGGTTGGCCGGAGGCAAAACTGTAAAATCTGTGAAGTGTGATTTCTATTTCTCTCGTCCTCTTCCAGGAACTGCTCTACTCTTTTCTACCCATCTGTCCATGACAATATTCACTCATCTTGGCTATTCAATCTAATCTCCCATTATACCCTGCTCCAGACTGTTTTTTCTAGTAAATGCTTGAGGCATAGGGATTTTTCCCATCTCAGAGAATAAGAAATTTCTATGCCCCTGTATATTCATTTTTTTGTACATGCACAAAGCCTTTTAGAAATAATTTCTGCCGAGTATAAGAAACAGCTTGGTTCTGATCTGTCAATTTGCTCCCTGTCTCATGTAATAGTGTGAGTGAGTATTTTGTGTAGTTTACCCAGCATCTGACGGTAAAGGGCAATCAACATGACTCTGTTGAGCCAGCTTCTCAGGATTCTTCTAAAACCAAACCTGTAGCAGCCTTATAGGGTGGCCCTTATTGACTGACACTGCCCATCTACATCCAGACTGATGTTTCCTCCACCCTCATTAATGAAGTCCTTAACATGCCGTAAGTCGGACATTAGGTCAAACACCTTTTTTCCCCTTCATCTTCTCAGACATCGAAGAGTCTGGATATGTGTAAAGGGCTTTTATTAAGAGAAGTGAAATGAAAAGGTAATTTAAGAATGACATATATCTCAGGGACCATATGAGGCAAAATTCTTCCTACGTCTCACAACAAATGTACCTAGCATAGCACCATGGATATGTAAATATCAGATGCTCACTGTTTTTCTTATTTTTAAATCTTTCAAATATTTTATTTATGTGAAACAGAAGCAAATTCTGTTTAAGTAAACTCACTACTATACCATGAGCGTAAGTTATTTCAAATTAAAAAAATATTGATTGAATACTTACTGTGTAAAGCACTCTAGGTATTGCAAAGAATACAAATATCATACAACATACCAAAGGGTCCCAAGCTTTCTTGGTTCACAGCATCCTCAGTGTCTCAGTGGGTTGCTGTTGTTATTGTTGTTGTTTTAACAGCACTCACTTAATGAAAAGAAAGACACACTAATAGTTCCATTTATTGAATAATTAGGTCCCATCAACTTATTAACTATTATGTCATAAGTTAATAGCTATTTGAAAATAATACACAAAAACTGAGAGAAAATATAAAGTATTTTACTTTATTTGTATTTACTAATGGGATGTATATGCTGTTGAACACAGCACAAATTCTCAAATATTGGAATCAGATTGGACATGGCTACCCTTGTTTCTTGCCCCACATTAATTTTTTGCATGTTTTTAATCAACGCAACCACCAAAAACCCAGCTTTGCAAAATGTGACATCATGAAAAAGAATACAGCATGGTCCAATATTGAAACTTGCCAACTACTCAAGCTTGTAGTTCATGCAGTAACCAACAGAGGTCAGCTGTCACTGTTTTCCTGGAAAACCTAAAATACCCAGCAGCACTCTTGTAAATTCACTGTGGGTCCCCAGAGTGCAGTGGCATGTGATTTAGGAACCATGCCTGCATATTTACTATTTCTACACTCAAAAAATTTATAATTTATTAAGCATTTTAATAACCTTGATAACAATCAGAAAAATAGAAAATACATTTCTTAAAACCAGCATCTGGAAAGATCAAGCCTGGATATAAAAAAAAAAGAAAGAAAGATTCATTTTTAAGAAGAGCCTTGAAATTTGGGTGGCATTTTCACAGGTAAAGATGGAGACCAGGGGAATTGTGATGTCAGAGCCACAGATCATTCTGAATGTTTTGGTGCAGGTTTTGAGCAAGATGTTATGGATAAAAAGATAAGTAAAACACAGCCACAACCCTTGGGGATGTTCACTCATCTTCCAAGAAAGAAGGCAGAGCAAACTACCTAATCTACAGAATGCATGGCATGAGGGATGGAGAGTGGGAAAGAGTTACCAAAACTAAGGCTTGCATATGAATCTAGCCATATTTAGAATACCTTCAATGACTGTATAAAAATAATCTGGATCTCTCTTACTATCATTACTAAGAAACTAATGGAAAATGTCATCTACTTCTCTTATTGCATATGTGACCATAAAAAATTATCCAGAGCAGAATTCATTTCCTTTAACATGGACCAACCAGAGTAATGAGCAAAAGTTACAACAGATGAGAAAAAAACTCTGAAATTGAAGGGAAAAATCTTTACTCCATTTTTATTCATTTCCCAAACGAATCAAATTTCCCAAATTAGTGCTCTCTACTTTTTTTGCCAAACCAGAATAAATGTATAAGTTCTGGTATTTAAAAAAATAATAATAATTTTAATTATTCACCCAGACCTTTCCAAAGTACTTGTGTAACACTAGCAAAATTTATAATTTAGCAGCTACTGGCTGATATAGTTTTAAGCTTAAATAGAAATTATTATGCTTATATATCTAAACTTTTACTAAGACTTATCAGACATCCACACAGCCTAGAAACATACACAAACTGAGCAAGAAATTAAAGTTGTCCACAAAATATAGTAGCACTTCACTGAAAATAGCCCTCCTCAAGGTATTATCATCTGTTCATCAACTAAATTGCAATCCACAATAAGCGTAGCAAATATTTTAATAAAGTTGTCTTAAATTAGAATGACGTTCTTGAAGGATTAAGGACTTCCAAATATTGTACTGAAAAAATATTCATAGAAATACCAAAGTGGCCTTGGGTATTCTGGTTCTAAAAACTTAAAGGAGCCTTATTAGTAACAAACACCCGCATAACTAAGATATATATGGATCATTTCAAATTACAAATCGATAGCGAAATCCAATCTCTGCTACCACCCATAAAGGTCTTATTGATTATACTGCATTTATTGATGAAGAGACTAAAGTTCAGGGAATTTCAGTGATAGTTGAAGATCACATTCTATAAAAGATGCTCATTTCTAATTTAGGGCTTCTGACTCATATTTTATATACTTTCTAATAAATATCTTTCCACAGATAAAATAGATGATAGACCACCAGATGTGATTTGAGAAGCTCCATGTTTGGTAGCCAATAAATACACTCTCTCCTGCCTGCTAGGAGCCCAAAGTTCTGCCATTTTAGCCATTTTCTTGGGTTAAATCATTAGATACCTTTCAAAATGAAAATGTTAACTTGGTTGGAGGTAACATATGTGAACACTTTTAATATATTTCCTGACATAGAGAAAGCTTTCAATAAATGCTTGTTATTACTTTTTAGTGAATGCATTAACACTCAATCTATTAGTAAGAAATCATTTGTCAAATTTACTGTCACTTAGCAGAGTAGAATTGGAGAAAACAAGACAAGGAGAGATACATTTGATTGAGGATGGAGAAGAAAAAAATGGTTAGTTCCAAACTGAAAACTGACTAGGAGACACTGGCAGATGGGTTACTGTGATTTTAATTTTGATGTTGTTAAAGAGAAGAAGAGGATGCTGCAGACATGATTTACCTTCCTCAGATTTTTTTCTTTGAGGCAGCCATAAGGATAATTTTCATCCTTCCGTGATCTTTCTTTCCAGCATTCTAGCACTGGCAATCTGTTCTTAGCTGCTGGCTAAGTGTTACGGTGAGTGGCAATTGGAAGACATTGTTAGAATTGAAGGAAAAAAAAAAAAAAAGAATCACTCTATTAAGTGCTGAATTTCAGATCTCCATTGGATCATCTGTGGTAGTTTTAAGGGTTTCAAAATGTCACCTTGAGAAGCTGGATGTGAAGTTTTGTGTGTAGTTTTCATTCAGTAGAGCTGCATAAACTTCCACTAACTCTCACTCAGGCAACATTTTCCAGGGAAAATTCATAATCTGTCTTCAGCTGTGATCTCTTCCATAGCTTGCAATTCCTCACCCCCAGCTGTCAGGGCCATCTGCACTCTCTCTTCCTGAGGAAGGGCCCTTGGTGCCAACTCTTTCTCCCCCTCCCATGCCTCACTCCATGGAAAGAACACACAGATATAGCTCTGAATTGGCAGGCAACTTTAAAACACTAGAGTTTATAGTAACTCTAAATAGTGTGCTCCAAATCTGGTTTATTTCAAATTACATAGAGCCAGAAGAACTACTGATGAGTCATATAACCCAGAACCACAAGTTTCACCAGGACCAATCTCCCGCAGACCCAGCACTACAGAGAAAAACTTTATGTACTAATGAATGATGTGGTCATCTTGGGGAATATTACTGTTTTCTATTAAGTTCAAGTAAACAAACCCTTTTCCAAAGGGCCCAGCTCATTAAATTTAGGATTTTAATACTCATAGGTAATATGTCTTCTTATTCCCTGTGAAAAATAATGAAAAGAGGATCTTCTATCCAGAAATGTCATCTTCTCTCCTCTTCCTCCTCAAATCCATCCCACTCTTGAGCACTTTAAATAGTTGGCTTATCACACATACAATGTGTATGTGTGTGAGTGGGTGCACATAAAACATTCAGCTTGGTTACTTTATTTAGAAACTGAATATCTCACCCAGGAATTTCATTGGGTTAAATGATCACCCAGAGTTACTGACGTATAAAGGAAAGGGAACAACATCCAAGTCAGGGACCTCATTCAGAGGTTCTCGATTTTGACTGCACATTGAAATAGTATGAGAAACTTTAAAAAATGCAAATACTCTGATCCCTCCCTAAGAGATTCCAGTGTAACTGGCTGAGGGCATGGCCTGAGTATATGGATTTTCACAAGCTCCTTGGTGATTCTAGTATGTGGCCAAGGTTGAGGGCCACTGCTTCAGAGAGAAAAACCTCTGTCATGTGCCTTGTTTCCAGTGGTGAACACTGGCACATACCAGACTGCTATTGGCACATCGCATGTTCTAAAACTGTAGGGCAGTCAGAATGCCTACCTACTAGGGCCAGCAGTTGTACCAAGTGTGTTCCTTTGCCTCATTTCATTCTCAGAACAATCCTATAAAGGCTAAATTACCATTTTTCAGATAGTGAAACTAATATGCTCTTGTCAAGATGATGAACTAGCAAGAACTATGTGTTGCTTCCCTCCAGAATAAACCCTGAGGAAACAACTGGAGCAAAGGGAGATCATGGATCTAAAGGATGAAGAGCAAAAAACTGCCAGAAACTCTGGGGGAATCTGAAGGGTCTTGTGAGTTGGAGGGTGTCTGTGAGGGGCTGTGCTGTGATCTGGAGTGGAGGGTGGAGAGAGGGAGCAGAGAGGGGAGAGTTGGAAGAGTGGTCAGTTCTGCTCTTGCCTCTTCAGCAAACGTTCACCCACACACACACTCAGGAGGGATGGTTATTGGTTGCACCATCACCTCAATCCCTGATGATGGCCATCAGAGTCCACAGAGTAACAGCAGAGCAAGACAAAGGCCCTGTTGGGATGGTACACTGATGAAAAAATTTGTGGTGTCCGTTTACCCTTGGTCTTGTGTTTCTCCACCTTCAAACTTCCAGGGTTATAGGAAAGGATGCACCTTTCAATGCTGACATTTTTTAGAGGTTAAATCTGTGATCCTGACCCAAACAGATGCCCAGTGGTCTGACTGCAAATGGGTGTTGTCAAGAGTAGTCAGTGATGACCAAGGCTCAGAGCATTTTCTTTCCTTAAACCAAGGATTCTTAACCTGGAATTCATAATATGTCCTTCAGTGATAAACACTGAAAACCATAGTAGTATCAGTAGTACCTGTGACTTTGTCACCAACTTAATCACAGGTATTTTCTTATCACATTACAGTTGTTGCAGACAATTATTAGACATGATGTTAGATTTTGTTATTTAATGCATCAACAAAAACAGATAATTTTAAAACAATATGGTTTAATATTTTTATAACCTAATTTCAGTATGATTGGTTTCTTTTGTAATCACATAAATTTTATTCTATGCATTTAAAAATAACACCCTGAGAAGAGTTTCATAGGCTTTCCTGGGTTGCCAAAAGGCTCCGTGACCCAAGGAAGATTAGGAAATCCTGCCTTATTCTCACCAGAAAGAACACAGAAGGACCTTTGGGTCTTCCATAACACACATTACCAGACTATGGCAGAATGGTGAATTGACTTTCAGCATTTTTTTCATACCTCCTCCTAATTTGCCTTCCTATACAGCAGAGGCTGGAATGCCATGAACCTATATGCCCATACTTCAAGAGAACACTTTCTAGGTCATAGTACATGTGTATGCTTGTATATGAGTATATTTCCATATCCTCTGTGATCTAGATCTGTATCTCTCTGCTGATGCATGCATGCACCTGCATACATACACATACACACAGACACTACTCTCCAGAGTGGGCATGCCCATCTACCCTCCTACCAACAGTGCATGAGGATTCTGTATCCCAATCACTTGGAAATATCCAGTTTCCTAATTTCTGACTGTCCAGTAGGAGAACTGGAGGTAATTCAGATGTCCATAACTGAGGGAATGGAGAGGAACAACATAGTAGAGGTATACAATGCAATAAAATGTAGATTTCTACACACACACCATGGATGAACTTTTAAAACAAAGTATTGAGTAGAAAAGGAAAAAAATGAGATCTGTTGCACATTATAATTTATGTAAATTAGAACTATATGCAATCAATAATGCATGTTTTATAAGAACATATACAAATGAAAGGATACAAATCAACATCTTGAAAGGTTCACCTATGGGAAGCAAGAGTAATGAGACAGGGTAGAAGGTATAAAAATGAAATGAATAAGTACAATGGGAGGAGACTTGCATGGACCAATGACAATGGCATCCAATGAACTAAGGAGGAGGATTAACTCAATTCTCTGCACCTGAGTGCCTTTAGCCATAAAAAAGAAACAAACTAACTCAAAGTATTAGTAATTTCCCCAAACTTATACAGATAACCCATGATGGAAATAAGTTTCAAAGACAGATCTTGCTTCTCAAATTATGGCTGGTGAGAAGGCAAAGAAACATAGATGGTATTAATGTATTTATATTTATTCTCTCAACTTCATCATTAAAACTAATGTCTGAGACATATGTAAGTATTCTTATTTCCTAGAAGAGAATCCTGAGGCTCATAGACATCACCTAACAAGTCACTGGGCCAGGAATTCAAGCCAGGTTTTCTGACTTCAAAGCACATGGTTTCTGATGTACAACATGGCCTCAACGAATTCTCCCACTGCCCCATTCACTGTTTAGTTTCATTGGCATTTTATATAAGGTGTGACTTTCCAAGTAGCTACACTGATAATTAAGTCTCTACAGACCTATGGAGTTAACAGCGGACAATGGCTCCCTGTTCTCTGTTTCCAAAACGTTCACCAATGGCAAGATTTTACTATGTTCCATCTTAGAAGTGAACTGCCAACAGTAGTTAGAGAAGCATTTCTTTTAACTGCTATGGTCTGTCCATACATTTTGTATGGACGTGAACATTAAAGAGGGTCTGCTTTCAGAGGAGTACTCAAGGAAGGGTTTGGGGGCACTGATACAGAATCATTCATTTCTATAAACGTGAAGTAAAAATCAGAACTTTCATTACACCAAAAAGTAAAAGATCAGAAGTGACTCAAAGACCAGAGACCTCGGATGGGTTGTAAAAGGGGAAAAAAAGAATGAGGGAAAATAAGAGAGAAGAAAAATTAATTTAGTAAATCTTTTTTAATTAAAAATTCTCATCAGAGAAATGTAACTACAGAGAACTGATGGCAAAACTTTAAAAATAATGAGCAACCTTCTCAACAAATTGGTCTGCGTAATGTTTACACTCTGAGAGCTCTTTTCATTTGTTTGCCGAACACAGGCACATGCGTTGTTATTCATGGAAGAGTTGAGAGGCTTCTAGGAAGGGACTCAGAACCACCTGGGAAAGTTAATATCCTCTCTTCTCTGATTAATGTGAAAGATGTAGGCGATTTCCAAATTGTGAAGGAATAAAAACAGTTTCAGTCGTGCCAGAAACAGCTGTCTTCCTCTGACATTTAAGAAGACAGATCCAGAGGGATTTAACTCTATTGTGGCTTTGCAAAGCATCTTCAAGACAATCAATATTACCGCACTGAGGAAAGAAACCAGAATGAAGTGATTTTTTCCAAGTCTGCATTGCTTTATTCGTCCTGATTATCTTCTGACTACCACTGCCCCATCCTTCCTCCTCCAGTAAAATCTCCAGTGTTTTGCTGTAAATGGAAAACAGGTTGAATTTTTCCACTTCTAAGAGGAAGATTACATTTGCATTTCCCTGGTGACACTTCTTTCCTTCGTGGATAAAGAGAATCTTTGAATTAACAGATATAAAGGGTCAAATAGCCAATTCCAGGACTTTGGAGGATCACGGCCATCTTCCCCACTGCCTCCCTCCATGCTATTCTCACAAACCACCAATCCCACACTTCAGTTAAACTTCCAGGAGAATAGAAACTAAAATTGTTGAAATAATTCAGCCCATAAATACTTAGTAATCAGTTACTATGTCCAAGGCACAGTGCTAGAGTCTTGGAATAACACAAACAATAGATATAGATATAGTCTTGTCTTTAATGAGACTACTGTCTATCTGAAAAATAAGTAACTGCATAATTGATTTATTAATGAAAAATTGAATGTGTCTGTTTTGTGCCAGAACTGTGCTAAGTAGCCAGGATTATCTCCTCTAATTCTCATAACAGCCCTTTGAAATAGATATTATTTACCTACTTTACAAATAAATTTTAAAAAACTAAGACTCAGGAGAAATAAGTCAATCATTTTTCCAGTATTGTAAAATCAGTAAGCAAAATCAGTACAGGTCTGCTTGAGTCCAAATCCCATTTTTTTCCAAGCACAGTCAGTTCTTTCCATGGATAGGGCTCTTTATCCTTTCTATCACCTATATTTTGGTTTGCTGAATTTAAGTCAGTAAGGATTTATCTGGTAGAATTCCCCTTTATTTTTACCATGTCCATATATTCTTAACACTGTCTTAAAATTAATATCTGAAACTCCAAAGCCTTTTGGTAGTGACACTTAGTTATCCCTTGGCTATCTTTTCATGGTCCACCTGTAGGAACTCTTAGAGCAGCATTTGTGCCTCTGCCCTGGAGTAAAAGATCCTCTTCCTTCATCCTAGAGATTGAAACAAGACTGAAGAATTGAAGTGCTGCATTGTATGTTTAAATAACTTCTTTATTTCCCAAGGGAAAATAATGATTTACTAAATGAAGAGATTTTCAAGAGTTTATTTTGATCTAATAGATAATTTGGTTTATCTATAAATTGACTGTTATTCCTTGCAGAAAATCCGAACTAAGGGTCGTCTACCATGATCTCCTCTAAGGCATTCCATTGAGTAAAGAAAAAATACTCATCCTTTTTTATTCAGCATGGCCAACATAAGCTTGAAAAAGAATAATGTGCCAGGGATTCAAATAAACATACTTTCTTATATCTGCCCTAGAAATGCTAAGTTCTCTCCAGGCTTTGAACTTCATCCAGCAGTGGGCAGGCCCACCCTCTGTTTTCTCTCTTTGTTGCCCTAGGAGAGATGATTCATGCATTGATCAAGAAAGAAACAACCATCCATCAACTTAAGAGCTTTGGCTGCACCAAACATCAGCAAACTCAGCCAGTGTGCTCCCTACGTTAAAGTATTCTTGCACATTAATTTCAAACCTGCACCCTGTAGATATATTTGGAGCAGTCTAGGGCTACTGCTCTACAGACAAATAAATCACATTTAATCAGTACTGTGCAGCATCTAATATTATCCACATATGTAATCCATATAAATCATTACCTTGGGGTAAATATTTTAAACACCTTGAACCTTAGGGGGGAAAATACACACACACACAATACTATGCTAGAAGTAGTATTAACACAGTAAATTATACAAGTGGAAGCATCACTCAGATATTTAGTGCGAAAAATATCATAGAATATTCATGTTGGAAAAGATCTTACAGCTTGTTTTTCCTTGCTTCCTACCCTATTCAGAATTCCCTTCTGCAGTATTAAAAGGCAAGCGTCACTTGGCCTCTGGTTTAACTTTCCAGTGCCGGCAATGAAACTGTGTTATAAACCAGTCTACTTCATTTTTAAATACGTTTAATTGTCAGAAATGTCTTTTACACAATAACCCCAAACTTATCTTTTATATCTTTTATCTATTGGCCTTAATTAACCCATTAAGTTTATAGAGAGGAAAATCTAATCCCTCTCTCACATGACAGCATGTCAAAATGTGACCACAATCATTACTTTGGCAATTTCTATGTTTTTTAACAAGGTCTTTCTCAATGTCACTATTCCCAGCAACTCTAATGACTTTGCTCCAGAATCTGTCATTTCAAACAGTCTGTTTCCCCAAAACTGTAGCCTCTCTATTTCTACATTGTCATCTAGTTTACATAGGTTTAAATTTAGTTTTAAGATACTCATCTTCCAGAATTGCATGAATTCAGAAAAAAAAAAAGGTGAGGAAACTTTTTTTAACTATTTATTTCAAAAATTTTTCAGACTCTTACAAAAGATATGCACAAATAATACAAGGAATCTTTTACACTTTTCAACCAGATTCAAGATCAGGTAATTATTAGTGATATCACATTACTATTTAATCTACAGGCTTCTTTTTCAAATTTCATCTGTTTTCCTACTGTCTATTTCTGATTCCAGATCCAATCCAGGCTCATTCATTAAGTGAGGAATCTCAAAGTTCACAAAAAGCCCATAGTGAGTGGAAATAATTTTATGCATCCTTCCCTATAATTTTTCTTTCTACCCTACCCCCAAACAAGAAGAATTCTTCAGTAGAAGTTTCATTTAAATAAAACATCATCTGATAATAGGAATGAGAAATTAGTTCAGAGCAACTGGCAAAGCCAAGGTGGTAACCATGATAAGCAACTTTTATATTAGAAGAAATCAAAGGCTATTTCATGAGAATAAACTCAATGTCCCCGACTGCTCCTGGAACTAATTCACAAAAAGGCTGTGATGTTATCATGGCTGTACAGAAGGGCAAGGGAATTTCAAAGAAACCCCAGGCATTAATTAAAGCTATTAAAACTTCCTTCTACTACCATAATTAAAAGGGAAAGAGCACCTTCTCTCTTAGTGTGAGCCTGTCCTTGAGCAAGTCTCCCATCAAAATCTACTGAAGGACCAGTGCTCCTGTCATGTGGATAAGTCAGGTGTGTACAGGTATTTAACTCAATGCATGTGCTCAGAAAGGAAATGTAGAATACTGGTCTTCATGCACTTCCCAACAATATAGTATTCCTACTCTCCTTTGAAAATATTTCTAATTAAAAATTCATATACGCAAAAACACATATTGAATTCTCACACTCCCACATTTTGAAGATGCCACATGTACTTTGTGGACCAGGTTTCACTCCACAAAAAGGGGATACTTAGGAAGAGCTGAAAGCAGAAAATGCCAACCCAACTAGTGATTTCATTGATGAAATTAGAAGCAGCCTCTCACTAGCTAGGGGAAAATAGTTGATTTCTGTTCCACACACTATTCGTTTTTTTTTTTTTTTTTTTTTTTAACATCCTCATGGCTTATTTATTTTATAATTGGAAGTTTGTGTCTCTAAATCCCATTCACCTGCTTCACCCAATCCCCTCCATCCTCTCCTCTGGCAACCACCGGTTTGTTTTCTGTATCTGTGACTCTGTTTTTGTTCTGTTTTGTTTGTTTTCTCTTTAGATTCCACAAATAATTGAGATTGTACAGTATTTGTCTTTCTCTGTCTGGCTTATTTTACTTAGCATAATGTCCTCTAGATCCATCCATGTTGCTGAAAACAGGAAGATTTCCTTTTTTAATGGAGTTACATTTTAATTTTTGGATAAACTTCCATACTGCCTTCCACAGTGGCTGCACCAATTTACAATCCCACCAAGGGTACATGAGGGTCCCCTTTTCTTCTCATCCATCTTCTCATCACTTGTTATCCGTTGTCTCTTTGTTGGTTGCCATTCTGACTGGTGTGAGGTGGTCTCTCATAGTGGTTTTGATTTGCATTTCCCTTGTGATTAGTGACGTTGAGCATCTTTTCATGTGTCTGTTGGCTGTCTGTATGTCTTCTTTGGAAAAAGATCTATTCAGGTCCACTGCTCACTTTTTAATCAGGTTGTTTGTTTTATTGGTATTGAGTTATATGAGTTCTTTGTATATTTTGGATATTAATCCTTTATCAGATGTATTGTTTGTCCCCTTCTGCATGGCCTGAGGAGCCAAGGTGCTGGTGCCAGCCCTGGTGGCGGGAAGTCCCTGGCTCTAATAGGCTGGAGGGAAGATTCCAAAATGGCTCTTGCCAGCACCAGGGTCCACTTAGTAGAATGAGCTCCCCAAAATTGCTGTTGCCAGCATCTCCATCCTCCAGGGGGAGCCCCAGTTGTTTCCTGCCTCTCTGGGAGGCTCTCCAAGATCAGCGAGTAGGTCTGACCCAGGCTCCTTTCAAACTACTCCCTCTGAGCTGGGATTTGGAGCATGTAAGATTTTGTGTGCACTCTTTAAGAGTGGAGTCTTTCCTACAGCCCTTCAATTCTCCCCACATGCAGGCCCCACTGGCCTTCAAAGCCATACGTTCTGGGGGCTTGTCTCCCTGGTGCAGGACTAATGTTAGAGGAAAACATGACTAAGCACAATTTAGCTAATATGGATATTGATGACCGATATTCAACTCTTTCTCTGTTTTACCATGAATGACTCTCTTCTCCTATCAAAGGCCAGCTTTCCTCTTGTGCACACATTCTGTCTCCTCTCACTTCTTCAAGGACACTGCTTCAGCAATTATTCCCTCTCTTTCCTGAATCAACAACCTTTCCCACAATATTGGATCAATCTCAATAGCATGTAAACAAGCTATTATTTTCCCATCTCTCCATAATAACGATAATAATAATAACTTCTCCTGATTGTGCACTTTTTTCATTGAGTTCCCAACTTTTTGGTTCTCCATTTCTGGAAAACTCCTTAAAAGAGTCATCTATACTTGCTTTCTTCAATTTTTCTACTCCTGTTGTCTCTTAATCAGACTCCCATCAAGCTATCAACTATCAAGGTTACCAGTGGTCTCTACGTTGTTAAATCCCATGGTCAGTTTTAGCTACACATCAGCACCTAGAATAATGCCTGGCACACAGCTGGTGCACAAGCATTATTTGTTAAGTACATGAATAAAATGAATGGAGCTAACATATAGTCAAGAAGATATTTTTAACCTACACAACATAATTTGTACAGACATACCTCGGAGATATTGTGGGTTCAGTTGTAGAACAGCACAGTAAAGCAATTGTCATAATAAAGCAATTACACAAATTTTTTGGTTCCCCAGTGCATATAAAAGTTATTTTTATACTTTACTGTAGTCTTTTAAGTGTGCAATAGCATCATGTCTAAACAATGCACATACCTTAATTAAAAAATACTTTATTGTTAAAAAATGCTAATGATCATCTGAGGCTTCAGTGATTCGTAGTAGTAACATCAAAGATCACAGATCATCATAACAAATATAACAATAATAAAAAATTTGAAAGATTGCAAGATTACCAAAAATGTGACACAGAGACAAAAAGTGAGCAAATGCTGTCAGAAAAATGACACCGGTAGACTTGCTAGACACAGGATTGCCACAAACATTCCATTTGTAAAAACTCACAGTATCTGTGAAGTGTAATAAAACAAGGTATGCCTATACACTCAGAATAAAGAGTAAGGATAATACTTGCAAAAAGTACTTTCAAAAGTGATTAATGCATGAATCAAAAATTTTACTAACCAATCAACTTTTAGACATGTTAGCATAAAATATGAGTCATGAAATCAATGGTCAGTGTGGTGGAAAGAAAGTGCCTTTCACATTCAAAGAAAAATCCATTTAAACAGCATATAAAAACAAAATGCTATTTTAGACACAAATTATTACAAACTTATGTTTAGTATTTTTAGGTCCAGGTTAAAGAATATTCAAGAATCCCTGACTCATGAAATGGATAAAGGAGGGTGAATTGAAGGGTGAGAAAGGGGATCCTAAGAAGGTTGGTCAATAACCACAAAAACAACAACAGTAATAAAAGTACAACTCACTTTTGAGCATTTAATTACTTGTCAGGTAACTGCTTCATGCATTTTGTATTTGTGATTCTATTTAACCCTCCCACCAACCCTTTTAAGTGATTATAATTATTCTCCCCAATTCTGTGATGAGCAAGCTGAAGCCTAGAAATTGAAGTAACTTGTCCAAGATCCTGCAGGTTATATGCAACTAGTACGAGATTTGGCCAGGATTCAGTCCCAAAGAGACCAAGGACACTCAGATGAGGGAACTAATCCAGAGCTCAGAGTCTACCAAATGCACAGAGCATTTCATGAAACCTTCTCAAAGTCTCAGGAAAGTCCCTCAGACTTTTCT
Organism: Balaenoptera borealis; assembly: GCF_965194805.1. Lineage (NCBI taxonomy): Eukaryota > Metazoa > Chordata > Mammalia > Artiodactyla > Balaenopteridae > Balaenoptera > Balaenoptera borealis. Next base: position 16,074,408 of record NC_138866.1, on the reverse strand, counting down.
CTGTGATAAGGCCAATTACCTCTGAGTCAACTGATTAAGTTAGTATCTGGACATATGAGTGACACCTAAAACAAGACGTGATTCACATTATTTATGGCTCTCTAAGTTACGACCTGGTCTTCATAAATTGAAGGCTATGTCGTTAGCCCATATCACCATCATAAAAGACTCATCTAGCAATTCATCCAAAAACAATTAATTAAAGAAAACCAGCTAATGCTTTCAACCTCCACAAATTAAATTAATTTGTAATTAATAAGGTAACAGCAAATCCACTAGGCTATAATCACTTAAACCAGTAAATCAGAGTAATAATAATCATTTTTATCTCTCATAGCAAAGAGGTCTTAACACATAGTTTATTTATGTGAAGGAAGCATGGTCAGCGACCTGTAGGGAGTGAATGTAAGAAATGAATTAATCAAGGGGATCCTGGGGTGATAAATTTTCTTGTTTCAAAATCAAAGACTCTTTCTTTAGATGGGATCGGCATCTCTATCTTTTAATAGGTTAATATAGAAAAATGATGAATAATCTACTACTGATAATCACCATCTATGTTACAGGAAAAGATTATAGAATTTCCATAGCATAGGATTTAGTGGAGGTACAATCTAACTTGATGTGAAAGTATAATTATGGAAGAGTTAATATTCAGCAAATAAAAATTGTATTATTACATCTGGATTTGCATTTAAGAGTACAAGAAGGGAAAAAGGGTCCATGAAAAAGCCAAATTTGTAGAAACAGAGTAGAATGATGGTTACCAACATCTGAAGTGTGGGAGAAATGGTGAAATGTTGGCCAGAAATTACAAAATTCCAGTTAGAGGATGACAAAGTTCTGGGACTCTAATGCACATCATTCGGATCATAGATAAAAGCACTTCTCCAAATACTTAAAAGTTGCTTAGAGAGTAGATCTTAAATGTTCTCACTACAAAAAAAAAATGTTAAATATTTGACATGATGGAGGTGTTAGCTAACACTCTGATGGTAATCATAGTGCAATGTATGTGTATCAAACCCACAATTTGTACACTTTAAAGTTACACAATGTCATATGTCAGTTATATCTCAATAAAGTTGAAAAAAAAAAGGAGAGTCCATGAAAGAAAAAACTTTAGAAGTAAAGACTAATATATGCCTTAAGCATGGGAACAGTTGTGCCAGATTTGAGGGAAAGACAGGCCAGTTCATTAAAGAGTCACACACCACCTCAGATTCTGAAACTTTTGTTCTAGGGGAATTTGAAAGCAGATGTTACTCCAAGGATAAGTCCATCAGGAAGAGATGGCCCAAAAAATCCTAATGAAAGATGATGTCATTGGTCATGGGGAGAAATTGCCTAAGACCTCAGACCAGGTGTCCACAATCGCATCTCGCCATGCACAATCCAGTGCTACGTTAGTGCCATTGCAGAGACAGGAAACTTTACCTTTCTTCCGTTCTAGGTTCTTTGCCTGGTCTAATAATTAAATCAACATAAGACAAAGTCAGAAGAAAGACAAATTTAATTTCATACCTATGGGAGCCCACAAAAAATATGAGACTCAAAGAAGTGACCAAAGGAGGCAGCTTTTGTACCTTTTAGATAAGGAAACAACAAATTTGTAAAGAATTGAAAAGACAAAGAGATAGATACCTAGAAGCGACTTGCTGGGTTTCATGGTAAATATATGATTATCTTTTTAAAAAACTGACAAACCGTTATCCAAAGTGATTGTACCATTTCTTTTCCTAACAGCAATGCATGAGGGTTCCAACTTCTCCAAATAATTACCAAAACATGATATTTTCAGTCTTTGGAAAGATATCATTATACCCATTATAGAGGGTATGTAAGTGTATGGCTCAATAGTTTTAATGTGCATTTCCCCAATGTCTAATGATATTGAATATCTTTTCATGTGCTTATTAGAAATTTTTATATCTTTATATCATCTTTGTCAAAGTGTCTATTCAAATATTTTGCCCAATTTTTAATTGGCTGTTAGTCTTCTTATTAGTGAGTTGTAAGAGTTTTTAATATATTCCAAATACAAATTGTTTTTCAAATATACAATTTTCAAATATCTTCTGCCCATCTGTGGCTTGTCTTTTCATTTTATTAGTGGAGTCTTTTGAAGAGAAAAGGTTTTAATTTTGGTAATAAAGTTAAATTATCAAATTCTATTTCATGGGCATTTTATCTAAGAATTTTTGCCTAACCAAGGTCAGAAATGTTTTGTCCTATGTTTTATTCTAGGCATTTTATAGTTGTATCTCTTACATATAGGTTTGTATTCCATTTTGAGCTAATTTTAATAGGGTGTGATTTACAGAGATTCATGTTTTTGCATATGAATTTCTAATCATTCCTATCCAGCACTATCCAGCACTATTACTATTTTATCGTAAATATTGAATTTTGTGAAATGCTTTTTCTTCATCTATTGAGAAGATCATGTCATTTTTATCATTTGTTTTCTTAATGTGATGCATCACGTTGATTGATTTGCAGATATTGAACCATCTTTGTATCCCTGGAATAAATCACATTTGATCAGGTTGCATGATCTTTTTAATGTATTGTTGAATTTGGTTTGCTAATATTTTGTTGAGGATTTTTGTATCTATGTTCATGAGAGATATTGGCCTGTAATTTTCTTTTCTTGTGGTGTTCTTCTCTGTTTTTGTACTGGGGTAATGCTAGCCTCATAAGAATGAGTTTGGGAGCATTCCCTACTCTACACTTTTTTCAAAGAATTTGAGAAGGATAGGTATTAAATCTTCTTTGAATGTTTGGTCAAATTCACCAGTGAAGCTATGTGGTCCTAGACTTTTGTTTGTTGGGATTTTTTTGGTGACAGATGCAATCTCCTTATTACTAATCAATGTATTCAGATTTTCTATTTCTTCATGATGTAGTCTTGGGGTACTGTATGTTTCTAGGAATTTATCCATTTCTTCTAGGTTGTCCAATGTGTTGGCATATAATTGTTCATAGTAGTCTCTTATGATCCTTTTAATTTCTTTGGTATTAATTTTAATTTCTGCTCTTTCAGTTCTATTTTATTTATATGAGTGCTCTCTTTTTTTCTTAGTGAGTCTAGCTAAAATTTTGTTAATTTTGTTTATCTTTCAAAGAACCAGCTCTTCATTTCATTGAACTTTTCTATTGTCCTTTTAGTCTCTATTTCATTTATTTTCACTCAGATCTTTATTATTTCCTTCCTTCCACTAACTTTGGACTTCTTTTGTTCTTCTCTTTCTAGTTCCTTTAGGTATAAAGTTAGGTTGTTTATTTGAGATTTTTTTGTTGTTTCTTGAGGTAGGCCTGTATCACTGTAAACTTTCCTCTTAGAACTGCTTTTGCTGTATCACATAGATTTTGGTATGTGGTACTTCCATTTTCATTTCTCCCAAGGTGTTTCTTTCTTTCCCCTTTGAATTCTTTGTTGACCAATTTGTTTTTCAGAAGCATGTTGTTTAATCTTCATATATTTGTGATTTTACCAGTTTTCTTCTTGTAATTGATTTTTAGTTTCATACCACTATGGTTAGATAAAAGATGAGGTTTACATACATCATCATTGTTGCATGTTACATACATACAACAAATATATATATATATATATATTATATATATAACAGTCTAATTTAAGTTGATAGCAAGTTAAGTTTGAACACACTCTGAAACTCTATATTTTTACTACTCCCCCCATGTTTTATGTTTTTGATATAACATTGTACATCTTTTTTTGTTTATCCCTTAATTAATTATAGTGGCTATAGTTAATTTACTACTTTTGTCTTTTAATCTTTATACCAGATTTATAAGTGATTAATCCATGACATTTACTATATATTTACCTTTACCAGTGAAATGTTTATTTTCATATGTTTTTTGTCACTAATTAATGTTCTTTCTTTTCAACTTAAAGAAGTCCCTTTAACACTTTTTGTAGGGCCAGTTTAGTATTGATGAACTCCTTTAGCTTCTGTTTGTCTGGAAAGCTCTTTATCTCACTTTCAATTCTTGATAACCTTGCAAGGTAGCGCATTCTTGGTTTGTACGTTTCTTTCTTTCATCACTTTGAATTTATCATGCCATTTTCTTCTGGACTGCAAGGTTTCTGCTGAGAAATCTGCATATAGTTTTATGGGGGTTCCATTGTATTTAACAAGTTAGTTTTCTCTTGCTGTTTTTAAGATTCTCTCTTTATCTTTAACTTTTAACATTTTAATTATAATGTGTCTTGGTGTGGGTCTTTCAACGTTCATCTTATTTGTAACTCCCTGGGATTCCTGAATCGGGATGTCTGTTTCCTTCCCTAAGTTAGGGACACTTTTAGCCATTGTCCCCTCAAAGCCATTTTCTGCCCTGTTCTCTCTCTCTTCTTTTTCTAGAATCCCTAGAATGCAAATGTTATTCTGCTTGCTGTTGTCCCATAGGTCCCTTACTCTATCTTCACTTTTTTTTAATACTATTTTTTTTCTTTTTGCTGCTTTGTTTGGATGAGTTTTACTGCCTGGTCTTACAGATCACTGATTCTGTCTTCTCCTTCATCTATTCTGCTGACAGACTCCTCTAGTGTATGTTTCACTTCAGTTTTTGTGTTCTTCAGCTCTGGGACTTCTGCTTGTCACTTTTTAATATTCTCTACCTTTTTGTTTAAGTTCCCACTGTATTCATCCATTCTTCTGAGTTCCATGAGCATGTTTATGACCATTACTTTTAACCCTTTATCAGTTAAATTACTTATTTCCATTTCATTATGGGTCTCCCCCACCCTCCCCAGGATTTTATCTTGTTCTCTTCTTTGGAACATATTTCTCTGCTTCCTCATCTTTCTTGACTCTCTATGTTTGTTTCTATGTATTAGGTGAAACAACTATCTCTCCCAGTCTTGAAGTAGTGGCCTTGTGAATGAGATAAACCTTATCATTTAACCTTGTCCTAGCTGTTGGTTATCTCTCAAACTTTTGTGATTGTGCCTTAGCAGCCTGATTTATTCTTGATAGGACCCAGTTGTTGAAGGTGTCCCAAGACCTGTGAAAGTTCCAGAGAGAGGGATCTCAGTTAGCCCTTAGTTTCAGGCTGATGGGAAGTGAGAACTTCAGGCAGTAGTTTTAAGGTATGCAACAATATACAGTCCTGTCGGATCACAATTATAAACCTTCCTGGCCTCCAGGTCAGGCAATCTGGAGATGTCTCCTTTTTAACAATTCCTGAAATTAAGGCCCCATACAAGTGTTTGGGCTCCTTTCTGGGAGGTACCAGTGAGCTGAAGCAAAGTCAAAAGAGAGTACAAAAATGGCATCCCCTGACCTACATTGCCTGAGAGCACTCCATAGTCTCTAGATGTGTGGAAACCTGAAGTGTGCCCCTCAGGCCGAAATATAAGCCTTTTTCACAGGAAGATTGGGGGTGTCTTAGTCTATCTGTGCAGTGCTATAGGGGTGGTAGCCTGAAAAGAACTATTCTCTCCAGTTGTTTTGGACCCAGTGGGCCATCAGAGCCAAGTGCTTCAGAGGCATTCTCTGTGTGAGCTGTGCACACCCACTGGCTTTGGTGGAGCTGTGGGAGTGGTAGAGGAGCAGGGCGCTTGCTTGCTGGCTTTGGAGGGGCTACAGGGGTAGCATGGGAGCATACCGCTCACCCAATAGCTTTGGAGGGGCCACTGGAGTAGTGCAGCAGTGGGTGCGCCCAGTGGTGCTAGTCAGTTAGAGGGAAAGTGCAAAAATGGTGCCCACCAGCACCAGCAAGGTAGAGGGAAAAGGCAAAATTGGTGTCTGCCAACATTTCCATCTCCAGAAAGAGTCCCAACAGATTCCTACTCCTCCAGCATATGCTTTAATAGTTGCAAATGAATCTCCTTCACATATGGTCTGGGCACTTTTCAAACTGCTGCTTTTGCACTGAGTTCTGGGGCAAATGAGTGCACACATGAGCCTTTTAAGAGCAGGTTCTCTAATCCCTATATCTCTATGGTTCTCTTGGATGTAAGCCCCATTAGCTTTCAGAGTCAAAGTGTTGGTGAGCTCATTTCATGATTGCAGGGCCCAAGGGTTGCCTGATGTGAACAACAGGGAAAAAACTCCATATTTGTGAGATCCCTCCCAATTCTGGGTAACTGCGCTAGGGTGGAGTTTTTGACTAGAATGTCTCTGCCTCTCCTACCTGTCTTAATGTTGCCCTTTTATCCTTTGTTGTGGAGGAGCTGTTCGGCTAGTTTTCAGGTCTTTTTCACAGGGAATTTTTCCATATGTAGCTGTAAATCTGTTGTGTCTCTGAAGAGGTAAATTCAGGATCTTCCTGTGCCACCATCTTGAACTGCCTCCTCTGAGCAGTCTTGATCTAACTTTTTGTGAGTATATGTATACATTTCTGTGGGCATATTCTTATATATGGAATTTCTGAATCATAAGATATACGTATGATCAGCTTCAGTGTATACTGCTAAAAAGTTGCCCAAAATGATGATTTATACTCACATCAGCCATGTATGAGTATTTCAACACTTAGTATTGTCAGATTTTTTGATTTAGCTTTTATCTGGTGCCTAGATACACAGTATCATTTTGATTTTTATTTCCTCTATGATAAATAATGTTGAGAACATCTTCATATGTTTATTGGCCATTTGGATATTCCTTGTTGTAGGTTATTTTTTATTTTTATTGAATTTTTCAACCCTTTATAAATTCTAACAAATATTTATGTACTCCAAGGTTATGAATATATTTGCTTAGGTTATTTTCTAGAAGCTCTGTTGTTTTCATGTTATATTTTGATCTATAATCTACTTGGAATTGAATTTTATGTATTTTTTTATTCAATTTCATATATATTTATATGAAAGCATTTAGCAAAAAAACTGATACAACAAATAAATAGTAGTTAAATGTGAGATAAATGTAAGAAATTTATGTTAGTATAAACCTAACTCTATGAGGGTGGATAGAATAAACATGGAGATAAAACTCAAACTTTCAAAAAAAAATAATCCTCTGCATTTTTCTCATCTATAAAAGGAGAAACATCATTAACCAACTGAACAAAAAATAGGAACGTTAAATTATAATGACAAAAGATTATATTATATAATCTTTATGTGGTATCATGATTTATCCAAATCCCAAACCTATGGGAAGATGATTATTATCTATCAATATACCCTCAATCAACTTAAAATATAGTGTGATCACTGTGCCTGGGAATCTGCCTTTTCCTTTTATCTCTTTTTTTTAGCTATCATTTGTATTTTTTATAATAAACATACTTTAGGGCATTGTCAATTCTTAACAACTCACATAAAACACAGTTTCTAGGCTCAGTAAAATATTTATTCTAGGGAAGCCTTAGTTTCAAATTACAAAAAAAAAAAAATTCAATACTTAGCTACAGTAAAACAAAGGGAGCTTAGCTTTGAAAATATAATCAAACTGTTCTACCACATACAGAGAAGCCTTTTTTAAAAATAAACTGGATTCTTAGTAAATGATGTACTACAAAGAGTAGAACTCTTTTCCTTAAAAAGGAATAAAAAGAGAACCTTCCAATTAGCAGACTAAAATGTGAAGCTGGAAAAAGAAAACAAACTCAACATTTAGCCTCCTGGGAAAAGAAATGACAAACAAACAAGAAAGTTTAGAAAGATGTATTTAGCCTTTGCCTTTTAAATAATGCCTTGGTATTACACTGCATTTAGTTCTCACTGTAAAAACTTATCTAACCCAAGTTAATTACATTTCCAATGATAGTTGTTAGAGCAATTGCCAAGATTTACTACATAAATGACATATAAATTTAGTTGCAGAATAATTAAGTCAGAATTTGAGTCCATACATTAACAATGGAAGCGTAATTACATTCTTATGGATGCTAAAAACTTCACTTGCAATTCTTTAAAAATGGATTCAACACAGATTCAGACTGCATTCACTTTCATTTATGACTGCTTTTCTTTCAATTATAATAGGAAGAAAACAACAACTATAATTTGAGTAGTGCTTTATAGGCTATGCCACATTTTTTTAATATATTGGGACATCTTTGTGCATTACATGCTAATGGCAGTACCGAGGGCTGGCTTTGGAGACTGGGGTAGGAGCAAGAGGTCTTGGCCTCTTAGTGAGCTCCATCAGTGACTCTTCCTCTTTGCCTTCCCAAAAAGTTTTTTATTTTAAAAATATGTCCCTTTCATGTTCATATGGTTTGAAGACAAATTTCTTGAATTTCCCACCAGATTTTTGCTCTGAAATTCCACCTTCATAAATGAACATTCAGGAGTCACCTCTGGAATCAAGATCCCAATTAAGTCTATGACCTTTCATTTCCTCTCTGATCTACCCACTTTAAAGCTTGACCCACTTTACTTTTTAAATTTTACATTTGCTACTATTATGATTATTATTGTTATTTTCCAGATAGCAATATCCATTTTATATTCACCATTTTGATCCTGGAACAAGTAACTGAACAGGTTACATTCTGTTATCTCTGGTGTTTCATCTTTTACAGCTCCCTGGTCCCACAAGATAGTACAAGAAACAGAGGTTTCTCACCCAGAGGAGGAAATTTTAGCGTATTGGTTGGTAACCAACTGTTCTTTCATCCCCCCCAAAAAAAATCTGCAGCTATTTAATTAGTGTATAACAAGATTGATTAAGCAATGCAGTGTCAACTAACACATTTAATGTGGAAGAAGATGATATCTAGCACTTAACTGATATCCTGTTTTTCTTAAAAGTTATATGATGAATAGGAATAAAGCTAGCTAATAATCTACTTTTCTGTTCTTTTCACTTGACTACCTAATAGCTAAATTTTCTATCTTTTCCCACTGTGAAGTCTCTTCTACTGTTTCTTCTAACAACTAATTTATACTTAATCATGTACAAAGTCAGACTTATAGAGGGAAAAAATTAATGGTGATATCTGAATCACAAGGTAGGAAGACACAAAGCCCAAGACTGAATTGATGTGCTTGTTACATGTAGAACTGAGCGACTATTGGGGACTAAAATTACTCTAGCTTTGTTATTGAGAGTTGTGCCAATCCTTTTATCCATGCAAGATTCTTGTTATTTTAAGAGTGACCTCAATCCAGCAGTACAGACATCACCTCAGAGCTTGTTAGAAATGCAAATTCTAAGACCACACCCCAGACCTACTATAATATGGACTTTGACAAGGTCTCCAAGTGATTCAAAAGTCCATTCAATTTTTTTTAATTGAAAGAAAAGTGTTTAATAATCTATTCCTACAAATATATGATTTAAATTTAGAATTAATAACAAATTATATATCAAGTTTCCAACCTCAAAAGCATTAACTAGATATGGAAAAATATGAATACAACAAACTTTATTGTTTTATTCTGCCCTTTGAATATTTCTTTATTCTCATATTCTAAGGATCTTTTTTCATAGTTTGACCTTAAAAGTAGGTTTTAGAGTGATGGCCAAGAAGAAAATAAGGTATACTTTTAATCAGACTTAAGTGTAATATTTAAGATAACTACTGTAAGCTAGAAGGAGCTATTTGAAAATTTCACTAACGTTGAATTATTTAATAATTCTAGGAAAAACATGTTATATATATATTACATAAAGATATATAGATAGATATACATCTTTCAATTCCTTTGGCTATTACAGGGTCATAGACTGGTATACTATGCTATGCGATGCTACGTTACGTTACATTTTGTTGTATTATGGGAGAAAGTTTATCCTTAAAATGAATAGAATTCTAGTGGCTATTAGCTTTTCAACTGTAGTATAAATATGACTGCCATGCTATAATGTTGGCACACTTCTCTAGACTGTTGAAAATTGGTGTATCTTCTTTTCTCCCTGGGGGAATCTAACCCATTTGCAAATATGAACATGGATATCTGTCTTTTTTAACTTTGTTTTTCCCTGGGGATCCTACTTTAGGACTTGCAATTTTGAGAAGTGCTCAACTCTTCATGTCATTCTAAATGCCTTATTGATGGGTCTTTCACCACTACTTATAGAAGCAAAAAAGCGACTGCTTGGTAGTCATTAGTGCATAAACCACTTTGTTCCTAAGCTTCAAATCTCCAAGTACAATATTATTTCCCCAAAATTTAGTCATCACAATGTACTTATTCTTTGTTTTGACCTTCTCTTCATATAACTGAAATAACAGACATTGAAGAGATGACTAACCCTGGAACTAAAAATCAATGTTTGTTCTTTTCCTTCTATTTTAAAATCTCTACAAAGTCATGGGATGATTCATTTCAGTTTAATTCAATGAACAGTTTGGGGCACCTACTCTGGGCCAGACCTTGTTCTAGGGGCTGGAGACCCCACCCTCTGGAGTTTACCATCTATTGTAGTAAGCAACTTCAATCACAAAGCATCAGGATTTAGTGTGATTAATTTGCCTGAGAAGGAAGAGAAAAGTCTTCTGGGGAGAAATGCTATCAGAGCTAGAATTCTAGGAATGCATAAGAGGGCAGATTCAGAGAGAAAGCACAGAAGCATGAAACAACTGGAGATGTTTCGGGAACTTCAAGTGTTATCGGGGTGGGTGAAAGAGAGAGAGAGATAACTAGAAAGATAGGCAAGGCTGGCCCATGAAGATCATGCTGACGAAAGATGCTAGATGACTTCTAGACAATCCACTAAAATTTTAATTTTTTTCCAATGTAGAGAAGACTATAGCACAGAATTAAACTCTAAGCCCTTTAGAAATGGTTCAGAAAGTTTTCTATTTGTTATTCCCAGAAACATCCGTGAAATTTTGCAGTCTTGAAACAGTAGCTTCTGACCTTTTAACCACTTAGAACTATTTTTACTATTAAAAAGTCCTACATAGACATTTTAAGTATTTAAAAATGTTTGCATATCAAAAATATTGAATTCATTACCCAGAGCCTTTATGACCAAATGATGGATATTTACGTTGTTTGCCTACAAATTTTGGAAATATTGAGTGCTTTTGAAGACCTCCAGGTCAGGAACCATTGACACCATCCAGTGCAATCCCCATTTGGGTACAGAATGCTCTCTTCAGCTCTCTGAGCTGTTAAGAGCTTCCCTCCTACCCCCTAGCTCCCTCACCTATTTCTACTGATGTCTGGGTCAGTACTTAAAGATAGCTTGAACTTAAGCATGTCTAAGGGAAGGGGTTAAAGAAGATAGTCACTTAATAAAATGGAGAGAAGTCAGGCAAGCAGAGAGATCTAACAAACATCTTAGTACCTATAGCATTTTTTTTTCAGTCTTTTTTTATCTGGTCAGTCTCCTCCACAACCCTCTAAGGTGCTTTAAGGAAAGGTCTCTTAAGAGAAAGAATCTATTTCAAATCCATTTCTGTATCTCGAGCACTTAGCCCAGGCCTTGACATAGTAACCACTTAGTACACTTATAGTGAGTTATTTGAATAATAAAGGCCTAACCTCACAATTCACATTGCTATTTATTTCTGCTTTTATACATTATTTGCTAGGTTTAAGTTTTTTTTTTTTAAGTTTGTGTCAATTTCTTGTTTCTTTGTGAGAATAGGGGAGGAAGAGATGTTTTTATCCAAGTGCATGATTAATGATAATTCTTGGAGGAGATGCTTTTAACCAGCATGTAGTCAATAAATCTACTAAATCCCTCAGGCCCCTATGTCCTAAGAGAAGACGGAGACTGAGACAAAAGGAGAAGAGTCTTGGGTCTCTCTCAGAGACAAAGGAATGCCAGGGGTGCTTCCCTCCCACATGTAAGGGAGTGAGTCTGAGACATAAACAAGGGTCCCCTGAGTACCAGGCAGCACAGTGCTAAGAGGAGAGATTGGCCCTCCTATAGGCTAAAATCATAGAGCCCAGCTAAACAGTCCTCAGGGGTACTGCTTGGAGTCTAAGAAGGAGAATTTTAGGACAGCTAAAGGGAGGCACTCCTTTACACAGCAGAAGTGAATTTTTTTGAATTGTTAAGCCCAGGAGACAGCACCGGCCAAGAATGTAAATAGCTCAAGGTTTAAGATAAAGTACAGTTAATAGTACTCAAACATTGCATCATGACTCACAATCAAAATGCTTTCATGTTCTTTATCTTACTTGGATTCCAAGACTCACTGACTATCTAGAAGATGGATATTCTTATCTTCATTGTACAGATGAGGAAACTTAAGCTCAAAAAGGGTATAGAACTTGCCCAAAATCACATATCTTTTAAGTGGCACAGTCAGATGAAAATTTGGGTTATTCCCATTAACCAATTAGGAATGTTCAAAGAAATGGTCGAGGAGGAGACCATGGACAGATTACAGAAATGTGAAGAGAAAAGAGACATTCTCTTCCCACTTTTCATAATTAGTTTAGGGGAAGATGACCATTCTCAAGCTTCGAGCTAGCTCCCTGAAGACCACTAGTGTCCTGGGAGATATTTGGAGGCATTTCATTGAAAAAAAAACTCCATATCAAAAATAATAATAATTTAAAGAAATTAAAATGATATATTTATTAAATAACCCTGAACCTTTAATATGCAAAATACATTGCATATCTCCTGGAGGCTAGATATGTCAGCTCAGCATTTTCTAAACATTTGTTTTCATGAATGGCTATAAGCGTCTCACTGAAACTATGAAACCAGAGGGATGGTGAGCTAGCAGAGTGATGAATCAGAGCCTGAGTATTATGATGCTAAAGACAGAAGTAGGACACTCTTCAGTGGCTTCGCCCTTCTCTGCTGGGAACAACGGAGACTTGTGGGAGCAACACAGCTCCAGAGTTTCCCTTTGTAACGAGCTTCGCTTGGGATGGTCTATCTCTTACTCTCCAGCCCATGGCCAGCTGAGTCCTCAGCTTGTATCAGACACTATACATTTGACCTTCAGCCAAATCCCAAATTCTCCAAGGTGAGGAACCACAACCCCATCTACTTTCATTCCCCACACACATGGTTCATGAAGAAAGTAAATTATTTAACACGTATTGTACAGCTACTACCTTCTGCGCCTCTGCACACCGTGCTCCCTCAGACACAGGAATTCAAAAGTGAATGAATGTATGAATGCCACTGTGGTTAAATAAAATCCAGAATTAAGTCCTTGGCCATTTGTGATCAATCTAAAACTGCCAAGATAATTTTTCTTTCTCTTTATTTAAAAGGGCAAAAAAGTGGCCAATGATAAGAAAGTCTATCCAGTAATTTCTGGCAATTTCAATTTTAGGATTTAGTCACTCCTCTATAGGGTGCCCCTTTATGATTCAATTTCAGTTTAATTTATAATTATATTTCTTTGTTCATGAACATGAAATAACATCTAAAGATTGAGGACTGTTGATAAAAGCAGCATTCCAATGCGTCTGAAGGAGGCTCCACGCTAGTGGTGACAGGTAAGTTACTGTCATATCAAATGCTTTCAGAATGGACTATGGAATGTTCATTACTTGCACTAATACTAATATTAGTAATGATAACAACCACAATTACTATTGGAATAGTCACCATTTTTGAGGATGAACCAAATCCCAGTCACTGGTCTAAGCAATATATTTGTATTAACTCGTTTAATCTTCACATCAACCCTAGTGAATTAGCTATTCATCCCTTTATGGAGTGAAGGAAACTGAGGATCAGAGTGGTTAAGTAATCCCCCCAAGGTCACACAGCTAGTCAATGCAGTCCACAGGCTGATGCATCCAAAAGGCCACATGCTAGAGCACAAAAAGCACCCATTAGAGTCAGGGGATATTTGTTTTGCCTTGACTGGACATCAGCTGCTCTCAGTTTCTCCATTTACAACACAAAGAAGCTTACAGGAGAATAAGATCCTTTGAGATCTAAAATTCAAAGGAATATAGATTGAGGGGTCAGCGTTAAAAGAGTGAAGGTGTAGGGGCCACCCTTCCCTTGAGAACTTCTGATGGGAAAAAATGCAAATTTCCTCTGGGGCTTCATTTTTTATGGTTATTACACTTTAAGGAGGTGGAGGCTTGTTTTCTAAGTGTCTTATTTTTCCAAATAAAAACAAATGAAATGTCTATTGTAACAGGTGGCCCTTTGTAGGAAAAGCACCCAAACAGAAGTAGCAACAGCTGCGGAAGAGAGTGTTTCAAGCTACATATTAACACAAGGCATCATTTGTTTTTATAAAGAGATGTTTATTTTGTGATAATGGGTAAAATTAATAGCAACATATGCTGCAGGGTGCATACCCACCAGTAATTAATGTGGCATTAATTTAGATGCATTTAAGAAAATGTAATAAATCCACAAAAACAGCCAAGCTCCCAGACTCCTCTCCAATGTAAGCTAGCTATGTTTAATCACTGGAGTCTCAGCTATATTCTGATGTCTCGTACCACAGGCGAGTTCTTCAGCCTGAACCTGATCCTAATAACAATGATGAAGAAAAGTGCTTTGTGCTACTAAATGAATAGTGTAGGCATTGTGAACAGAGATGCAGGGGAGTGAGCAGTAATTATTTAACTTAAGAACAGCTGTGAACTGACACCATTAATGTTCACCTACCTTCATTTACACTCACAGCAATATGGATTTTTTTAAGCAAAATTTAAATGAAAGAAAACTGGATTTAAATAGGAAAGTAAAGATCATCGCATGAAAAATGATACCTTAGCTGGTGACAACAGGTACATCCCAGCTGGACTAACTGGGCTTTAAAAGTGTAACTCCATAATTCAGAGGCAGTGGGACACAGGATAACTAAATCAGGGCTCTGCAGAGACCTGTCTTCCTGTCAGAACCAAGGACTAGAACTTGGCCTAAGAGCTGTTTGGTTTTAACACCAAAAGCAATGCCTCTCCTCTCGGTTCTTTCCCATCCAAGTTTTATTTATGAATCATACCTGATGCAAACTTGCCTTCCCCTCAGCCCCAGGGGCAGATGTTCCCAGATTTTATTCAGCAGGGCAAACTTCAGGATTAAGACACCCATGATTTAGCATTTATACACTTAAGTCTGCTGAAATCCGCATGCCTCCAAATTTGCTAATGGGATAAGGTGGGGTGTGGCAAGCACAGGATTATGAGCCAGGAAACCAGGGGTCCTTTTTTATTCTGCCCCCAGATGGAGGTCTTCTGGGGTGTGTTAGCTCCCTTTCTGCAAAAAGCCATAGTTTTATCATCTGCAAAAGAAGTCGTAACAGTAAATGCCTCACCTTGTCTGGCTGACTCTTACACTTTTAGATCTAGACTCAAGATAGATTAATGACCAGAAATCTGAACAAGGAGAGAGAAAATCTGTTCTCTAGTCTCTTGATACTCAAAATGTGTCCTGGTTCAGCAGCAGTGACATTGCCCGGGGGTTTGTTAGAAATACAGCATCTCACCGCCACGTCCATCAACCACTGCCCCCAGCCCCTCCACCGTCACAGACATTATAGCAGAAACCGCAAGACCCCCAGGTGATTGTATTGCACATTAAAATCTGAGCAGCACTGCATTCATCTCAGCTCTGCTTCCGGCTAACTAAGAATTTTGAAGTTATATAGACCTTTAAGATTCCATTCTTAATTTTAGAAATGAGCCCTCATCGTCTGTGTTGCCAACCAGACCTTATTCTAATGAGATAATGTATATGAAACCCCTGCAAAAACTGCAAAGGGCTAGGCTGATGCAGAGTATTATTGAAGTTTTCTAAAGAAAATGAACTATAATATTTGATGAGATTATTTCTGAGATTCAGATATGAGCTCACCAATTGTAATGAGGTCCCATAACCTAGAACTGACATCTTCACCTGCTCCAAAATTTGAAAAACACCTATAAATAAGCTCACTCTCCCCCGATTCTTACATCAGTCTGGATCTCCTATCTCCTGAGTTCCAGAATCATATATTAGACTGTCTATTGGACGCCCATCATGTTTTCCCAAACTTCCTCAAACTCTGCACGCTCGCGTTGGCACCTGTCCTCATCACGCCTTCAACCTGCTCCACTCTCTTGCCTCCATAGATGGCCTGCCGTTTTACCCACTTGCTCAAGTCAAAAGCCTGGGGTCATCCTTCAGCCCTCTCCATCTGTCCCCCGACCCTCTGTGGATCCAATCACGTTTCCTTCTGATCTACCTCCTAACATTGCTTGAACCTCTTCACTTCTCTTTATCCCTCTTGTTCCCATCCTAGTTCACAAGTCACTGTCTTCTCATTTCAAGGATGGCTATAACAGCCCGCTCCATGGGTCTGCCAGCCTTCAGTCTTAGCCCACAAGCCCAGTCAAACATAGATCTGACACTGTTCCTGCTCTGCTAAAACCCCTTCCATAGCTTCTCACTACTTGGACAAGATCTTGACTCCTACACATAACCCAGATGTCACTTCTCACCACATTTTCTATTTACTCCTTCATCATGCTTGTATTACAGTCCAATGGAATCACTTGCAGTTCCACAAAATAAACCTGGCTCCCTCTTCCCTCTGCGTCCTCTCCTGGGCTGCTCCCCATCCCGGCATCCTCTTCTCCCAAATCTTCACCTGGCCCAATACTGCACAATGTTCAGAATTTAGCTCAACCCTCCCCTCTTACACGATCCCTTTTCTAACTCTTCCTCCCCCATCTAACTTAATTTTAACACATGTTCTTTCTGGCTTCAGCCCTTGATTCTCCAAAGCACAGCGTCAGAAGGAGACAGAATAGGTTAACAGTGCAGGCTATGGGGTCAGACTGCCTGCCTCCAAATATTGGCTCTGCCCTTCACCAGCTATGTGAATTCAAGCAAGTTCCACCACTGCTGGGTGCCTCAGTTTCCCTATATATAAATTCAGGACAATGACAAGAGTGTCCTCTGCAGAGAGTGATTGTGAGGATGGATGAAGTCATAGACACAAAATACTCAGACTGGTGCTGGGCACATAGGAATATTATCCATTTTATTAAACTCAGTGAACATTATCCATTGTATTAAACTTTTCTTTTTTATTGTTGCCTTCCTCATGAAAGACCACGCTCTTGGAGACCTGGAACTTGAGCAGAGGGAGGGACCAGAGCCAGACCTGTCCTCATTTCTACCCTGGAACTACTGTCTCTGTGACAGTGGACAAGTTTCTTAACTTTTCTGAACCTCAATTTCCTCAGCTGTACGAGGGTGCAGAAATAGCACCTTCCCCATAGACTCATGAGAATAAATTAAGTAGAGCACTTAGAGCCTCATCTGGAATTTCATAAGAGCTTAATAGAGAAAAATTAGCTGTTAGTATTGCTTTAATGGTTGTTGGTAGTTTTTTGTTTGTTCTTTTTTTTTTTGGTATCCTCGACGTCTGATAAAGTACCTAATAGATGCTCAATAAAATCCACTGAATGGATATGAGCAAATGAATTAGCCAACCCATGGGATTAAGTCTAAAATGGACTTACCTTTGGTAGGTTCACCTTCCTGTCTTCTCCAGTCCCATCTGCAGTGGACAGTAGCCAATTACTGAGTCTGAAACTGTATTTCACTGCTTCAATCCACAGTGAAGCTGACAGCATTTGTCCCTCAGGAATCAGACGTGAAGATAAAATAACTGATTCCTGGATCCCTGGACATGGCTGGCTCCTGTGAGGCCAAGGCCAGCATGTAATCCCTAGTCTCCGTAAGGACGCCATGTCTTACATTTTTCTTTTTAAAGAAGCCTCAGCAAAGTGAATTACCACATCCACAAAGCTTTACAGTCTGACTTGTGAAAATAAACTCAAGGAGACCTTGAAAATCTACTTGGAAAGCTGGGAGAAAGAATCCCTCTCTAGGAAGATGGTGCTGTCATCCACCCAGCGCAGCAGCCAATTCTGTTACCAAGTCCAAGTTCATACTGCTCACTGCACATCAGGCCAATAAATGGACAGATGGGTTGCTGGGGCCAGGAATAGCGACTTTATTCAGAAAGCCAGCAGACCCAGAAGATGGTGAACTAGTGTCCCAAAGAACCATCTTCCTCGGGTTTGGAAGCTAGTTTCCTTTATAGCACAAAGAGGGGGCAAGTGAGGAGGTAAAGTACAAAGGTGATAAGTTGTTGCAAATATTTCCTCATTCTGGCCAGATTCCAGAGGGGATGTGTTCATTTCTCCTTTCCTGCAGCCATTCATAGGTGGGCCTTGTCAGGAGGTTTCCTGTGAGCTGAACAAAGGTGTTTTAGCTTAGTGGTCAGGCACGGGAGGCAGGGCAGGGTTCCTGGAGATGGGCCATTACGTGTACTCAAAGCTACAGGCAACAGCCCTTTGGTGATTAACTTGTAGCAAAAGCAATAGAATACAAAGATTCAAGTAAAAGAAACAGACCCAATATGGAGTCAGATTTGTTCTTCTCTATTACAATTCCACATGTGGGTACCTCTAAAGGAAAAATCTGGGAATTTGTCTTAACACTGCTCTGTGTGTGTGTGTGTGTGTGTGTGTGTGTGTGTGTGTGTGTGTGTGTGTTGTGAGAATGGAGAAGGAAAAGAGTCAATGGACAGCTCACTCCCAGTGGGATGTGTATTTTCTTCTTTCTACTTTTCTGCACTTTTGTTTCCTGCAACGTAAATACGTTAAATAAGTGGGGAACATTTTCAGTTCCACTAGCGCACCAAGCTCTTTCCCACCCCGTGGTCTCTGTGAATGATGTGATACCGTCTGGAAAGTTCATACCACCCACCCATTACCTCAGAGCGGCCTCCCCAGCCCTTCCTCCTGTAACTTAGCACTGTCATGTTCTTGCCTCACACCCTTCATTTGCCTTCACAAGTGGCTCACAATTTACATATAATTGTAATTGTCCTTATTGTTGTGCTTACATATGTCTTCCTCACAGGACTGTAAGTTCTGAGAGGCCGGGAGCCGCCAGCTGTCTCTCCCTGTGTGTACCACAGGCCCTGGCACAGCATCACAGTGTGTGAATGAATGAACAGGCCCACGTACCTGCTGCATGTATCTTAAAGAACACAGGTGTCCATTACAGGTACCGTTGGTATGGCCATCAAGACACAGAAAGCACCTGGGCCTGAGGAGGGCCAGGCAAGCCTTCACGGAGGAGGTCATATAGGAAACAGGACTGTAGATGGGTCCAGGGATTCCACAGATTGTGCGGCACTAAAACTGGGGTTTGAGAGCAGTTGGCCAGTGAGAGATAGAGTAGATTTAGCAGATAAGGTCAGTGTCCCTTACCTTATCATTACGGTGCACGTTGCCCAACTCCCACCTGCCCAAGTA
Source organism: Balaenoptera borealis (assembly GCF_965194805.1). Taxonomy (NCBI): domain Eukaryota; kingdom Metazoa; phylum Chordata; class Mammalia; order Artiodactyla; family Balaenopteridae; genus Balaenoptera; species Balaenoptera borealis. The sequence goes on along the minus strand of NC_138866.1, from coordinate 16,055,267 downwards.
CCTGCCTCTTTTTGCCTCAGGGCTCTCTCTGGGTACCAGCTCTGCGTATACACACAAGGCGGAGTATGGGAAAGTGATGCCCAACCTTCAGTCAATGGCTGATGGGAGTTGGTTGGAAATATCCCAGCCCCCTGACTCTTGGTGAGGCAAGGCTGAGACATTTGCTCTCTACTGGTTCTCAGATTCGCTCAGCAGGGCTAAGCACCGGAGTGTTGCTCTCTGCCCTGATGCTAAGGAGGAGACTGTGCCTTCTCTGGGCCAAGCATTGTCTACGCTGCTGCAGGTATAGAAAAGCATAAGACACAGGCACTGCTACCAAAGAACCCCAAATTAGTCAGGGTGATGGACACATCAACAGATCATTATAAATGCGATACAGGGTAGCAAGGGCAATGATGAAGTTGTGTCCAGAAGGCTTGAATTTCCAGTGGGTCGCAGGAAGCATAGGATGCTGAAACACTAGGATCCTCAAACTCATGGTGGGCACTTTACACCTGGCATCCTCATTCCCAGATGCACAAATTGCCTGGTACGGTTCCCCACCGATAATGAGACTAGGATAGGGAAAGAATGCTTGGTGAGAATTTGAAAAATTGCTACTCTTAAAACCTCACAAAGCTCCCTGGGGCATGAGAGGTTCTTTTCAGGAGAAGAGAAGGACACAAGTTTTATGCTATACAATGTAAAATATCCACCTTAGCTCTCTTGTCTACCCCATTGAGACAGCTGGCAATATGCTTTCTCAGAATCAAGGCATTTGACTCGTCTTGAAATTGCACTTCTGTGATCAGAAATCTTTAAGGTATATAAAAGGTTTTGGGGGTTCAAAAACTCAGTGACAAAATCTAATTTTATATTGAGCAAATTAAATTTCTATTGAGCCATTTTGAAAGAAAGAAATAGTATTGTAACCTACAGTTGCACACAGCATAAGCTCTCCATAAATACAACCCAAAGGGATTTTCTTCATGATTCAAACATCATGAAGTACTTCTAAAGTTATTTCAACATGTAGTAATTATTTCTAGATTTCATTAAGTTTCTGGCCTCCAATTTTTGTTCTCCCTTTATAGTGTTTGTCACAAAATTTGAAGGAGGTTAAGGACATAAAGTGGAATGGAGCACGGGAAGTGTGTTAGCTGTCTAAGGCTGCTGTAACAAAGTACCATAAGCTGAGTGGCCTAAACAACAAAAATGTATTCTTACAGTTCTGGAGGCTAAAATTCAAGACTGGTGTCTGAAGGATAGGTTACTTCTGAGGGTATAAGGGAGAATCTGTTCGCTGCCTCTCCTTTAGCTTCTAGAAGTTTGCCGGCAACATTTGACACTCCTGGGCATGTAGAAGCATCACTCTGATCTCCGTCTTCATGTTCAATGGGGTTTCTCCCTGTTTGCACGTCTGTCTCCAAATTTCCCTTTTTATAAGGACACCACTAATCCTATGGATTACAGCCTACTCTAATGACCTCATTTTAACTTGATTACCTCTGTAAAGACCCTATGTCCAGGTAAGGTTACACTCTCAGGTACTGGGGTTAGGACTTCAACATATGAAGTTTAGGGAGACACGACTCAACCCATAGCAGAAGCAAACATTTATTGAGAATCTCCTCCATAGAAGACCTGGTTCTAGTTACATTACTCACTTTATTTTTGCAATACTCTTTGAAATGCATTTCATTGTTACCATTTTGTAGTTTGATTCCTTCATTCCTTTAACAAATATTTTTTAAGTATCTGCTCATACCAGGAACTCTGTGGTTGAGAGAGAGTTGTCTCTACGATTTGCAATAGATTTTCATTTTTGGTCCGTATTCCTTAATGTACACTCTTATTAGTTAAAAGAAAAAGGTCAAACGCAAATCAGAACATAAAACTTTTCTCAAGATTAACATCGTCAAATATATAAATTGCATATCAAATCAAATATTTATATGGCACCTTAAAGGCCTCTCGCGTTATAAAACACAATGATAATAGAGTAGATGTAATAATTATTAAACCCTATTTGACTTTTCATTTATTAGAAATAAACCTGATCTATGCTCAAAATGTGTGCACTGGGGAAGAATGCTTGCAAAGAACCACTCATATTTTTATTTAGAAATAAAACATGAAAGTTATCTATACTGTACTTGAGTTTCTTAGCATGAAATTTAATAATTCCAAATGTCAGTTGGTCAAAGTTATTTAGGTCTTTTTTGATGCTAGAACATATAGCTCTACTTCAACAAACATTTTAACATGCATTAGTTCTCAACATAAAACAAAATGAATGTCATTTCAAAACTGAGTCATTGACAAATCACTTGTCTACAAACATAATGACCACTAACATAAACTGCATACATTATTTCTTACATGGCAAAATGTGTTCAAGTTTTTGTAATTTGATAGTTTATAATTTACTATATAATAAACTATAATTTAATAATTATATAATATATTTAAAGGTTTTTCTTTAAATGAACGGAATAATACAATATTAACATACTGAGCTGAAATAAGTTTTTTAGTTAAAATTACTCATCATAAACCATCCAAAATTATGGGGGGGGGGGACTGATGGGTAGGGTAGAGATTCAAGAGTTTTTATACCACTTTGAAACTGTTAGTGAGTCCAAAATAGTCTGAGAACTATAAAGGAAAGAAAAATCATTTTCTAAACGCTAACTGGAAAAATCAGCCTTCCTTAAAAGTCTTCACAAGCTTCCCATCCCCTACAGGTGAAGTGCAACCTCCTTGACAAGATGAAGGAGCTTGGTGTTCATGATCTTTCCCAGTTTTCTCCATCTCTCACTCCTCTCCCACCACACACACACACACGCACACACACGCGCACACACACACACACACACGCACGCACACACACACACAACCTCCCGTTACTTCAACCCATTTCTACTCTTCGAACTGAGCATGCTGAGGTTTTTCACACCTCTGTGTTTCATGGCAAGATATTCTCTCTGTTCAAAAACCCTCATATTCCTCATCTGCCTTTGAAATGCCCCAAACCCCACTCAGGCTTGACCTTCTCTGCTAAGCTTCTATGCATCTTCTCTCCCAATCCCCAGTAAATGTATCCTTTCCTCCTCCTCCAGTCAAACTCTGTGCCAGCCCCATAAAGGATTCTATGGATGCAGCTGCCCTCTACTGTGTGTCAACGCTTACCTCTCCCTGTTGTCTGGGACTCCTTGAGGGCAGAAACTAAAGTCATTTGCTAGCAGATGCTTGTATGATTGACTGAATGAATGGATGCATAAATAACCAATTGAATGTGCCTCAGCTCCCCATCTGGAAAGGAGGAATATCTTCCTGTCAAACCACATGTGGCAATACCCTCCTGTGGCAGGTATTCACAGGAATGGCCACATTCCTCGTATAAAACACAGTCCCTGTCAGACAATGATTACTTGACGTGCCTGACTACTGATATCCAATCTGAATGTTTTTGTAAGAAAAATTTTGCTTGCCCCAGATTTTATTCCAATCTGCAGATGCTTTGAAATTCTCACAGTGAGACTACTTCCCATGCAATCATCCATAAATGTTTTAGGGGGCAATTACTATAAGCCCTGAGTATCCTGGGTGCTGGGGATACAGTGTTCCCTGCCTCACAGAGATTGTAGTCCAGATGAAGTTAAAAAAAAAAAAAAAAAAAAAAAAAAAAAAACACGTCTTTACCCACAGGTTTATTTCTCTGACTTCATTTCTCAAAGTACAGTTTTTTTCTTTCTTTGTCTGTTTTTTAAGTTTCTTAATCAGAGCCAAATTATCAGTAATGTGTTGCATGGTGGGTGATTTGTAGTATATTATGAACATCTGGTATTGTGTGCTAAATCTCAGATATTTCAGATTTTACTGACCAAACACATGGTTATATAGTACTCTTTGTTCTGTTCAACATTTGAGTTTCTTTGAAGAATGGCACCAACAAAATTCCAAATTAAAAAATAAAATGGGACATTTAAATAGCTGATAAAGTAAAATATGCTTTTTAAATTTCTTTTCATTGGTTTCTTTATCCATTTGCACCATGGAAATGTTAGTGGTATGAAATAGACTATATATTTAAAAAATCTCTTAAATGGGCTCTCTCACAGATTAGATATATACCAATGTCTCCAGTAGCATTTTATATAGATATTTAATATAAATGGCTGGGTCCTCAAGGCTGATGATTTTTTCATTTGTTTCTAATGAGAAAAATGTGCTTAACATTTCACTGCACTAAAGCCCAGAGTTTTACAAAGTCTGATTAAATGATTCAGTTACAGTGAAATAGACTAAAGGGGCAGACCAAAATCTTCTGAATCAGCCTCCAGGTATCTAATATGAGACTTGGCAGATTGTTTCAACTCAATGTGAAGCCATTCCAATTCTCAGCAAGTATGTTCAATCTGTACTTGATATTATAAAGCACATGTCTAATAATTACCCATGTGTTAAAATCCTGGGATTTTGTTTCACCAATGGAAGAGACAATTCTTACATAATATCAATCCCAGTCTCTCTGAATGAAAGAATCTGTCAATCAAACATCTAGATAGTAAAGACAAACTGCTGGGGCAGGGAAGCAAAAATTTCCACATAAATCCATAATTAAATTGAATCTAGAAACAAGCTTCAAATTTTCTCTCCTCATATAACTGTCTACTGTTATATATATTCTAATTGGTGTCTTACTATGTCTTTAACATTAGAAAAACAGGGAGCAAGGGTGATAGCTCATTTTTCAAATATTGGCTATTTTTCAATAGCCTTAAATAGTTATCTAATTGGTGAGATTACTTCTATGGATGAAAGGTAGGATATAAATAAAAATAATGAAGACTTTGTGGTAATTACAGGGGCTTGTGTTGGTACACATTTCTTTTCCTTCCCCTGAAATACATGGTGCAATTATTTATACATGAAGTCAAAGAAATGGTTATTAAACCTTTACTAAAGAGGTTGGAGATGGGTTATTCTCCCACTAAAAAGTTTAATGGTTTTTAAACCAAACAACCTTTAAAGTGTGGTGACAAATTGGTCGACTAATGATACTCAGTAAGATGACTAATAGGCTGGTAACAAATGGTGTGTCCCACCAGCCTCAAATGAATAACTCTTTAGATGTAAACACCTTTCATCCTGAAGAAATCAGGATGAGACTTTATACACATATGCTTTCATTGATTGAGTTCCTATTACATGCCCAGCATGGTTACCAAGGGTGGAGAGAACGAATTATGTACTTTGTCTTTGTACTCTATACCTTGTTTGAGAGATAAAACATCATTGGTAGACTCAGTGAGGGCATGCAAACTGTGTGATAAAGCAAGAATGGTCATCAGAGAAGAGGGAAGTAAAAGTGGAGTGTTGGTGACAGCCTTGTAAGAAAAGTGATTTTTTAATTTGAAGTGAAAAAATGGGCATAATCTTGGAGAAAATTAAATGCATATTCCAGATGGGGAAAGAAATGAGAAAATCCTGTGCTCTAAATGAGTTCAGTGTGTTTGAAGAAGATAAAGGGGAGGAGGAGATAATTCATAGTGGGAGTAGAATATAGTAAAGCTGAATAGGTACGGTGACATCAAATTACAGAGGACTTTAAATGACAAGCCTATTTCTAATTGTTTTCTTTTCTTTCTTTCTTTCTTTTTTGCTTCGATTATACAATTTTCCAGGAAAAAAAAAAGAGCCCACTGATTCAACGATTAACCTGTATGACCATGAATAAAGACTTCACTATATCTGGGTCTCCAGGCTCATTACGTACACATTGATCTACTGGCCTAGAGGCCCTTTAATATCTCTATCTTCTAGAAGAGTCTATGATCTTAAAATTCAAAGAGGCCTACTAATAAAACATGATAGTAAAAGGACATTGGAGCCAACACAATGCAGATACTCACACATCAACTTGATCTGGAAGAAGTTACTTACAACGCAAAAAAAGGGTGGAACTATATAGGGGTTATACATAATTTATTTCTCTTCCAAGGCTCCACGGCTCTCTCTCACTGTCTACCAAACACTGACTCTTATTCTATGCCAGAAATCATGCTAGTCACTTGATGTGAAGTCAATGCTATATTCATTTTCGATATAAGTAAACCAAGGCTCAGAGAGAATAACACCAAAGCTGTGCAACTAGTGAGAGGTCAACCTGTCATTTAAATCCAAATAAATTCCATTTAAAAGCTTACTTATTACATACATATCCTTTAAAAATTTCTTTAGTGAAGAAGGTCTGCAGAAGTTAAACTTCTCAGGTTTATTTTTTTTAACCTAAAAATTCCTATATTGTGCCATGTTCTTAGCAGATTTTCTGGGTCCACAATTCCAGGTCGACAGCTATTTTTTTCTTACAACTATAAGGCATTTGTATTCTTCTGGTTTTCATGTTGCTGTTGAAGAGACTGTTATCAATGGAATTTTCTGTAGTTCTTTCTTTTTGTGTGATAGTCTCTGTTTTGAGTCTTCCGATGTTTCACTACATTGTATAGTCATGAATTTCTTTTTGTTTATTCTGTGTGGTTAATATCACGCTTCTGAAACATTAATGCTTCAATTATCACCTCATCCATATTCCCAATTTTCACATTCTGGAAATCTGATTTGAAGTATTGTAAACTTTTTCAAGATATCCTTCATGACTCTTAGTCTCTTTATCTTATTTTTCCATTCCCTAGTCTTCCTGTGTTGCAGTCTGGATAATTTCTTTAATCATTAATATCCTCTTAATCTGTACCTAAACTGCTTCCTTCATTCACTGAGTTTTACACTTCAATGATTATATTTTTGATGTCTAAAATTCTAATTAATTCTCTTTCAAACCTCCTTGGTAAATTTTAAATAAATTTTGGGTACTTTATTTCTTTATATGTAATAAATTTAATTTTATTTAGATTTTAAAATGTTATGTCTTCACAGATTTCATGCATAGTTATTTCATATATTTGAATATTTTGAAAGTTGAAATGCTGTTAATTTTTTTACTTCTGTCAGCTGTAACCCATGGTAGGCTGTTTCCTTATGTGTTTGGTAAATTTTGATAGTAGATTCATAATATATTGAACTTAACTTATGGAGATATGTAGGGTCTAATTGGGGATGCTCTTCACTAGAAATAGTGATATTTTCTTCTACCAAAGGCCAAATAATGTTCATTGACCCAGGCCATATTAACTTCTTAGATGATCTTAGTTTAATTTGGATATATCAGATTTTTTACCTGTTCTCAGACCCAAGACTTAGTCATTTGATCTTGATTACCAAAGAGATATTTCTCTGTCCCACAGACCAGTGGTGTTCATTTACTGTCTTCTCCTCTTAGAAGTTCTTTTCACCACTTTTCCCCTCTTAGACTCACCTTTTTGGAGACATTGTTGACTCCCTCACCCTCCACATTTGGTCAGCTGCCAAATATTATTGGTATTTCCTTCATTGTAGGTTTTTCATTTGTCTTTTCCTTTCTAGAACCTGTGCCCCTCTTGCCACCCATATTTTCATCCATAACACTCTGAACTTCCTCAAGGAAAAGCTTCTACTTGGTTGTCTTAATGTCACTTATCCCTCTCTTTATCATCACTGACACAACACTACTAAATCACACTTCCTGAAACACTTATTTGTGAATTTATTGCTTAAAAGCTTTGAATTTATCACAGTCAACTATAGTAGGCTTCAGCAGAGTTTTATTGGAATAAAGCATCACTTTTTCATTTACATATTTTCTATGACTGCTTTCTCACTACAACAACAAAATTGAGTGGTTACAATAGAGATTGCATGGTCCTCGAACCCTAAAATATTTATTATACTTTAAGAAAAGGTTTTCTGGTTATTGAACTACAGAAAGAACTCCAAATCCTTATCTTGCTATTCAAGGATCCCAAGTACCTTTTCAATTTTTTCTCTCAGCATTCTCCTAAAAGAACCAACAGCTCAGTAAAATTATTTTTTTAACTAGGCACATTCAATTCTAGGCCTTCTATTTGGAATGTTCTTTCTCACCCCTCTTCTGTCCTATCTATTTATCTAATATGTTTATGTACTCCAGGGCCCCACTTACCTATATATCCCCCCACAAAGGTTTTTCCCAAACATCTCAGCCCATAGCTTCATTAACTGAAGCTCATAAACTATTGTCTCAAAATATTAGTCTATACTGACATTTTCCTTCTGATGTACATGTCCCATTTCTCCAACAAGACTGTAGGTTATAACCTCAAATATTTTGAATGTTCAGCACCTAGGACAGTGCCTGAAACTTGGCACAGTAGAAATGCTGAGGGTGAGGAGAGGAGACAGAGCTGGGTTTAAAGCTATCTCTATCACATACTGGTTTGAACAAGGTTCTTAGTCTAACAGCCTCAGCTTCCTAATCTGCAAAATACATAAAAAATCATATTGCTTTGCTTCTTCCCTTCTCATCACACTGTCTTTACTTTACTTATTCAATGCCTGTCATCCACTGAAGATAGTAAGCTCAACGAAGGAGGATCCACAACTGACTTATTCACTGAAGTATCCTCAACTCTTCACACAGAACCTGGAAACATTTGTTCAATGAATGAATTAAAGTGTCCACCTTGAAAGGTTTTCAACAAATGTTTGTCCTCTTCCACATTTTCCTTTTACTTTCCCTACAATATATAATACGAACTCAATAACCATGGTGACTTCATACAGATTAGGATGTCAGAAACAGCTGATATACAAATTATTTGTTAGGAAACAAATTAATAAAAATATAAGGCAAAGAAAGTTGAATGCATTACATTTGTGAAGATCATGTACGTATTTCAGAGTCTACAGAAGACAGAGTAATCTTGTTTAAAATTTTTTAAAGTGCCCTAACTCTGGAAGTCATGAAAACTGCATATTTGGCCTGAAAAAATAACTGGAGTTTCATAAATTCTTAATATGGAAAGGAAAAAAACACAAAGTGATGCCTAGGACTTTCCAATCAAGTTTCCTTGGGTTATTTCCCTGTAGTCATTCTTTTCTGGTGCTGGATTCTTACATAACAAAAAAGGCATGAGAATGTATTCCATGTTTGCTTTCTCTTTGTTCCTATCAGACATTTGAGTGTCAAATGCAAATTATAAAATTAGGTGGGAAGACAGCTGTGCTCGCCAATATACAACAAAAAAACAAATTATCCTAAAAAAGAAATTAGGAAAACAATTACATTTACAATAGCATCAGAAAGAATAAAACACTTAGGAATAAATTTAACCAAGAAGGTGAAAAATCTATATGACATTGATGAAAGAAGACACAAATAAATGGAAAACTACCCTATACTCATGGATCAGGAAAATTAATATTGTTAAAATGTCCATATTATCCAAAGTGATCACAGATTCAATGCAATCCCTATAAAAATTCCAATGGCATTTTTCACAGAAATAGAAAAAATAACCCTAAAATTCATATGGAACCACAAAAGACCCTGAATATCCAAAATAATCTTGAGAAAGAACAAGGCTGAAGGCATCACTCTTCCTGGTTTCAAATTATTTTACAAAGCTATAGTAATCAAAACATTATGGTACACATAAAAAAACAGACTCATAGACCAATGGAACAGAATAGAAAACCCAGTACATATGGTACTATACATATGGTTAACTAATATTCAACAAGGGTGCCAGTAATACACAATGGGGAAAAGATAGTCTCCTCAATAAATGATGTTGGGAAAACCAGATATTCACATGTGAAATAATAAGGAAATTGGATCTTTACCTTACACCATACACAAAACTCATCTCAAAATGGATCAAAGACTTAAATGTAAGACCTTAAACTATAAAACACCCAGAAGAAAACAGGGAAAAACTTCTTGACATTGGTCTTGGCAAAATCGTTTGGGCATGACACCAAAAACACATGCAACAAAAGCAAAAACATTCAAGTGGGACTATATCAAACTAAAAAATTTCTGCACAACAAAGGAAACAATCAACAAAATGAAGAGATTAACTATGGAATAGTAGAAAATATTTGCAAGGCATATATCTGATAAAAGGTTAATATATAAGGAACTCATACAACTCAATAGCAAAAAATAAATAAATAATAACTCGATTTTTAAAATGGGCAAAAGACCTGAATTAACATTTTTTCCAAGGAAGGCATACAAATGGTCAACAAGTATATGAAAAGGGGCTCAAGATCACTAATCATCAGGGAAATACAAATCAAAATCACAGTGAGATATCACCTTATACCTGTTAGAATGGCTATTATTTAAAACCAACAACAAAAAAAAAGATAACAAGTGTTGGCAAGGATGTGGAGAAAAAAGAACCCCGGTACACTGTTGGTGGAAATGTAAATTGGTACAGCCACTATGGAAAACAAAGTTTTCTCAAAATTTTTCAAATAAATCTACTATGTGATCCAACTATTCCACTTCTGGGTATTTATTCAAAGGAATTAAAGTCACGATCTTGAAGAGATTCTTGCACTCCCATATTTACTGCAGCATTTTTCAAGATAACAAAGATATGGAAACAACCCAGATGTCCATCAACATATGAATGGATAAATAAAATGTGGTATATACATACAATAGAATATTATTCAGCCTTATAAAAGAAGGAAATCCTACCATTTGCAACATACGGATGAACCTGGAGGCTATTATGCTAAATTACATAAGCAACACAGAAAGACAAATATTGATCTCACTTATATGTGGAATTTAAAATTGTCTAATTCATGGAAGCAGAGAGTAGAGTTAATAGGAGCTGAAGAGAGGTGGAAATAGGGAAATGTTGATCAAGGAGTACAAATTTTCAGTTACACAAGAGGAATAAGTTCTGAAGATCTAATCTATGGCATGGTGACTAAAGGTAACAACACTGTACTGTATACTTGAAATTTACCAAAAGAGTAGATGTTAAGTGTTCTCACAACATACACACAAAAGTAACTATATGAGATGATGGATATTTTGATTAACTTGATTGTAGTGATTTTTTCACAGTGTATATATCAAATCATGAAGTTACACACCTTAAATATATAACAACCAACAAAGAAACAAATAAATAGTAGGGCTTTAGTAGAAGTGACTGGTTAAGAGGTCCAATTCAACATTAAAGAAACATCATACCAGAGGTCAAATGCCAAAGACCTCATCCTAAGTTTAGAACTTAATGGGCATAACAGTGGGTTAAGTCATCTACTATCTCTGATTTCTTCACCTAATGTTTTGTATGATCTCTGATGTTTCTTCTAGCACCAGACATATCCATGAGTCTTTATGAATGCCTGAGACAATTTGGATTCAAGAGTCATATTCGCCTTATTTTTCTTTCAAAAACACTTCCTTTTTCCTTCACCAAGAAGTCAGGAAACATTTTTCAGTAGAGAAAATCCAAGAGTGCAATGACTTGCTTCCAGACAGATTTATTGAAGATGGAGAATCCCAAACACACAGCAGCATCAAGAAAATCAATGCAAGACACTTCTAAGGGTTTTAAGAAACAATCTTTTCCTCCTGTATTTAGGTAGGAGGAATTTGTAAAATTCTGTGTGCTAATAATGTTGAACAATGAAGCAAATCCCCCTTCAGGTGACTTTTTTCCCTAATTTTCTACATGTTTTTACAGCCAACCAATCTCCTATGGTCATTTTATCCAATGATAGATTCTTCCCCTGACTCTTTTTTCAGCAACTTATTCCAGATTCCCAAATGTTCAATGCATTGTGGCCACAGCTGCCTTTTGTAACCCTTTTCCTGATTTGAAGCCTTGGCAGCAGTTCTTGGGCATTATTTAAAGTAAACTAAGTAATATTATTCATAAATGCCTATAATTGCCTCGCTTCCCCCCTTCTCCCACTCTTCACTTCATGATATTGGAGCTAGGATGCAGAGGAAGTCAGGTGAAGTGCAAAATAATTTATTATACTTTAAAATTCCTCAAAGAACATTTTATCTCAGCTTTCCTCCCACACACATTGTATACACACCACTGCCCTGTGGGTCACTTCAGACACTCGAAGCCAAGTCAGACAAAACATATATTACCTGTAAATTATCTCTATAAACCATGTGAATCAGTTAGCACAAAGGCCAAGGGCACATCCAGCGAAAAGGCTGAGCCCTGTGATTAATGAATTGGAGAAACCAGAGGCAAATAAAGTAGACAATTTTAATGAACCTCTGACCCACCTCTAAAATGTGTGAGGAAGGAACATGCAGGCTTTGAAGGAAAGCAGGAGCAAGATGTACAGGAAGGGAAGGCATTTTAAAGATCCAACATTCAGCAACGTAAAGACAATTAGAAGCAAAACTAATTTTATCCTTGAAGGCATAAATTATAAAGGTTCTAACCCAAATGTCCACCCATTATCAAGTACATCTAAAGTACAGATGACCTCAGAAAAACAACAGTTCAAATCTTAATTGATTGCTGTCTCTATTAACTGACAAACTAAGTCCAATGTATGCAAAGCTCCCTCTCTCTATCCATCCAGGTGTGTCTGTATCCCAGGGCATATTTTAAATGTTTTCACAAAATAAATCTAATACTAGATTTAATATGCCACTGCTTTATCACATCCAATTATGACCCTCTTGTCTCATCTGCTACTTACCTGCCCCGTCTTTTCCTGTCAGTGGTCACCACCGCCCCACTAGCTACCACTGCCAACTGGTGTTCTTCCACACAACCCAGTAGGACTTGGCATTTTCCTGTCAGTGACTGTCCCTGGCCCCTTGGCTTGCAACCTCCTGAAGTTGGCTGCTGCTTATCTACCACTGATTCATTTATTCATTCAACCAACGTTTGGACCTACTGTGTTCCAACCATTGTCTAGGTACTTAGAATACAGTGGCAAACGAGTCAGATTGCTCTTAAGTTCTGGTGAGGTAAGAAGACTTTAAAAGCAAACAAAAAGTAAACAAGATAATTTCAACAATTGTTAAGTATGAAAAAGAAAATAAATCATGATACTGTGATGTCCTTACATGGCTGAGCAGCAACACAGAAAGAGCTTGGTGCCTGACACTGACCCAGCCCTCCGACTGTGACCACCTTTCATCAGAGGTTCAACATGGCCATTTCCACTTTAATACCTGCATCCCTTTCTAGTCAGCAGAAAAGAGAACAGAGAAAGTTAAAGGGCAGGGCTCCTACCTTTAAAGACACATCCTCAAAGTTGCATATCCCACTTATCTTTATATTCTACTGTCCAGAATTTAGTCATCTGGGTGCATATAACTGCAAGGGAAGCTGAAATGTAGTCTGTATTCCAGTAGGTCACATGCCTAAGAATTTGGAGTTCAATTACTCTAGAGGAAAGGGGTTAATAGGTTGGAGCAAGTAACCATCTGACACTTATGTAGGCAAATTTATTACTCTCCTTTGACAAATGAGGAAACTACAGGGGAAAAAGTGAGAAAGAGAGAGAAATGACTCGCCCAAAGTTACACAGCTAATATGCGGCAGAGCCAGGATTTGAACCTAAGAAATCTGGGTCTCTCTTTGGCATATTGGGATAAATACATTTAAATAAATGAAGAAAAGGAAAGGGAGGAGGTTGAGTGCCTTAGTAAAGAGGAAAGGGACACCAATGGTGACTTCCTTAATTCGTGTAGCTTCAATTTAGGAGAACTATGTTAAGATTTAAGAAAGAAAAGTCTAATTCTGAGGGTGACAGTCACATAACCCTCTTCTTTGAAGATTCACCTGCCACATGAAAAGACCAAAGACGTGGACAAGATTAAGGTTGACAAAGAAGATAGAATGCAGTCTTCAAAGTCATTTGGGTACAGAAAGAGGAGGATATATGGAGAGTGGCAATTTAGCATCGCTAATTATCCAATTCTCCTCAGCATTAAAAATGAGAAAACTAGATGCGGGAGGGAGGAGATATGGGAACGTGTGTATACGTGTAGCTGATTCACGTTGTTATAAAGCAGAAAATAACACACCACTGTGAAGCAATTATACTTCAATAAAGATGTTTTTAAAAATAAATAAATAAAATAAAATAAAATAAAATAAAAATGAGAAAACTAACTCTTAGCTGATCCATGAGGATCTCACCTGCTTTCTCAGTGTACTAAACAGCAAACAGAAAAGCAGACGGAACAAAGAGGGCAGAAGTTTGCCTTCAAACAAACTCACCCAGCAATAATTCTAAATTCTCACAACCGCTAATAATTTTTCCAAATTACGTTTATGTTTTGTAGAAATGAGAGAGCTCAAGAGACTCCCGATTCAGAAGTGTTTATCAGTTTTCCTTCTTTGATCAGTGCAAGGCTTGTCATTTTTCAAGAATGCAAGTGCATCAAGATGTTCAATCAAGGATGCTGGACTGTAATTCCCAGGGCTCCAGGGGGAGGTAGGGGGAGGCGGGTGTGGGGAGCACAGACTCTGTGTGGTGGTGTGAGTGCAAAGGCTGTGGGGAAGAGGCACGTGAAAGGCAGTCACAATATAACCTCTCATTTCTCTCTTTACCATGCAAGTCTTCTTTATAGCTACAAAATTAAGGAGGTGTTCTCAGTGATTTCTCCTGGAAGCTAGCAAGGGCCTGATGGCAGAGTTGACAGGACTGAAACAACCCTCCAGAATACAAGGGAGCCATGAAGACGTGAACTCAGGAATTTGCACAGATTCACGGGAAATCGTGGTCTTGTAACTTTTGCATAGTTTCCAACCAAGAGTTTCTAAACCTCTGAGGCATAGAAAATACCCAAGTGATTTGTGGATTGCATCAGAAAGCAAAGCACAAGGTCTATACTGATAATGAACTCAGATACTTTGACACTTGGGCACTATGGTGAATTAGTTAAGTAAGTTAGTAACTGCTAGACACTGTGTTAATAATGAAGAGAGGTTACAGGAGGAAGCAGTAAGCAGATGAAAAGGAAGAAAACTAATATTGTTCACAACCAATAGACCAAGCTGTGTGCATCCTATATTTTCTCTCATTTAATTCTCACAACAACCCCTCTGAGGTAAGTTGTGTCCCAATGCAGAAATGTTGAAACTGAAACTCAAAGGATATAAGCATCTTTCCAAGAGTCACCTTGCTTGGGATGGAGGAGCTGCATGAGGAAGAGTAAATTTTGGCTTTTGACTCAAGGTTCCAACAGATCCTTGGAAACTCTCACTTACTCACCAAAGCCCATGGCAGTCACCAGAGGTCAGACATTCATTCCAAATGATCAAGTCTCCATAATGATGCCATAAATCAGAACAGTAGGATCCAGCTCACTCATAAATTGTCTTGCTTCCAGACAACTCAAGAAGATTCAATCTTCTGGCACTAAAAATTTGAAGAAGGTGCTCAAACTCAATTGATACCTACCAGATTGGCTTCACCTGGTTCTTTCAAAAGGGAATAAAATGTCAAGGCAAAATAAAGTGTTTAGAGCAGCTGCAGGGTTGTGGCATCAAATCATCCATGGAGTTCTTTCAGAACACACAAGTTCAGACCTTCCCTGCTGGAAATACTGATTCATTAGGCTTGCAGTAGGGCCAGGAAATATGCATTTATAAAAAGCTTCACACGGGATGTATCGTGCATTTCACTGTGATTCTGATGTAAGCAGCACAGTTGAGCCCTACTGCATTAGTACAAACTAAGTGGCCGGGAAAGGCATCCACATTAATGAAAAATCAGTTTAAAATATTTGTAATAAAATTTAGCTATATTACCATGGAGGTTGGTAAGAATGGGGACTAGGGTGCAAGATTTCCTCGCTAACTGCCAATAGACCAAAGGAAGTTTTGAGAGCAACCCCTGTGTATGTTTTAGTTCCTAGATAAGTAATAGTGCTCCTTATAAGACTATCTCAGAAGAGGGAACGTCAGCAAATGTGATTTCCTCCCTTGCTGCTAAGCTCTTAAGTCTATACTGATAATGAACTCAAGTACTTTGACACTTGGGCACTACGGTGAATTAGTTAAGCAAGTTAGTAACTGCTAGACACTGTGTTAATAATGACGAGAGGTTATAGGACCAGCACTCCTTTGGCTGTGGCTCATCACCTGGAACAGCTCCTGGAGTTCATGGCTGCACAATGACACCCCCCCCACCAAAGACACGTAGTCAGTGATGCTTCATGATCAGCTGGCTGGTTCTCCACTCCCATTGCCCAGCCCCATTTCTGTATCCTCTTAAACTCGAAAACTACCACATCATCACATATATCTTACATGGTGATTTGATGCCAAACCTTCCACACATATATTCCAAAACCCTGGAAAGACACATAAGAGAAACACCCATAGAAAAATTTATTATTATTATCATTATCATTAAATCGAGTGTTTACTGTACAGAAGGTAATTTAGTTGCTTTATGTCCATTAAACTCATTTAATAATCACAGTAACCTATGAGGTAAGACGACATGCAGAGGGCAGCAGGTGCCAGGTTTGCCAGGAAGGTGGAGAGACCCTAATCTTATTCCAGGGGATGGGGGAAATGGCAGCCGTGCCTGCTAAAGAAGATCCCAGCTTCTTTGTCTTTGTTCATTAGTGGCACCGACTTCATGCCAAAGTGTCACTTTATGACTGGGGAATTGAGCCTTCTCTTCCCATTCATCATTTCATTTCATCTTGCATTTTGCATAAGATATTCCTATCTAAAAGCCTAACTATAGTATCTTTAAAGGATTCTCAGGCATCATTAGCATGTAAGTAACTTATCATCCTTCAATCCTGCATCTTTGTTCAGTCAACAATTTCTGGTTAGAGAGTAAGGAGAAGCACCTTCTCAGAGCTTTACCTTCGTTATTTTAAATATAAATTATTAATTATGGAGTAAGTAATATTAAAAGCACTTAGCACAGCCATGGAGATGACAAATCCACCAGACACACTCCTAAAGACAACTACCAATAAACTCTGAGAATTAGTTACTTCACAAGTTCTTTTCTTTCTCATGGAGGAGAAACTGCATGAGGTTTAAGATCATAAAATAAAAGGGTCAGCTGGTTCTCCTTTGAGGTAACAGACATATTTCAAATATTTTCTCTACCCTGTCTATCAATATATGATTTGGAGGAAAACCCAACTTGTCATATCAGAGGAGAAACTGAACTACTAACAGCTCACTTGAAGGATGCCTGCCCTCTATACCAATCTAGATCTGCCCCACTCTTAAGAGAAGTTAGGTCTTCCGTATGGACGTCAAGAAAAAAGAAAGATGAGAAAGAGGAGGGTAGATGGGGAGAAAAGAGGAGAAGAAAAAGATGAAGGGGAATAAAAAGAGAAAGACAAGGAGGAAGAAGAAGGGGGAAGAATTGACTTTTACAAGTGCTCACCATTGAAACCCTGACAGCCTGTCTCCAGTTTGAACCATTATCTGGGAATATACAATTATTTTATCTAGTTTAAAACTGTGGGACAAACTATGGAAGTAAACAAATGACTCTATACTTCATTTGTGTTAAGACAGATGACCATTGTCAGGGAAGTTGACAGTATCAACTATTTAAAGCATTTTTCTGACAATACACTGAAGGACCAATTACTCCTTGATATGACACTACTGATTTGAACTTGTCAGTTTGATGGCAAGCCATTTTTTTCTGTTTGCATTTTTGCTTTCTTGACAGATAAAATCTAGTTCTGGAACTTCTGTAAACAAGGTAATGCATGAGGTAAGCACTAGCTCCTTGCCATTAATACCACTCTTGTTTGTGTTTTTACTTCTTATTTTAAAGGATGAGCTCTCTGAGAGAACATGCTTCAGAAATGACTGATAATATACACTGAAAAGAGACATTAACAATCAAACATTTTTCTTACAGTGGATGAAATGAAACATAAATATCACATAACTAGACTTGCCATCTTTGTTTCCCAAGTACATCTTTCCTGCTTTAATGTAGGTGAAAGGAGAGTAAAAAGTTTGGAGAATATTGTATTTTTATTATATAAACATATATATAAATACATATGTATGTTTCTCTATAGACATATTTTATATAAATACACACATGTATATATATACACATATACACACATATACATGTGTATATATATACATGTGTGCCTAAATATGTGTCTGTGTGTGTAATAATAAACTAATAAATAAATATTTATTTTTAGAGCATTTTTTAAAGGAGAAATATATCTCTTTTTTTAACTTTTATGGGAGTATAGTTGCGTTACAATGTGTTAGCTTCTGCTGTACAGCAAAGTGAATCAGATATACATATACATATATCCCCTCTTTCTTGGATTTCCTTCCCATTTAGGTCACCACAGAGCACTGAGTAGAGTTCCCTGTGTTATACAGTAGGTTCCCATTAGTTATCTATTTTATACATAGTAGCCTATATACGTCAATCCCAATCTCCCAATTCATTCCACCCTCTCTTCCCCCCTTGGTATCCATACATTTGTGGATACCATCTCTACATCTGTGTCTCTATTTCTGCTTTGCAAATAAGTTCATCTGTACCATTTTTCTAGATTCCACATACAAGCGATATCATATGATATTTGTTTTTCTCTTTCTGACTTACTTCACTCTGTATGACCATCTCTAGGCCCATCCACGTCTCTGCAAATGGCACAATTTTGTTCCTTTTTATGGCTGAATAGTATTCCATTGTATATATGTACCACATCTTCTTTATCCATTCCTCAGTTGATGGACATTTAGGTTGCTTCCATGTCCTGGCTATTGTAAATAGTGCTGCAATGAACACAGGGATGCATGTATCTTTTTGAATTATGGTTTTCTCTGGGTATATGCCCAGGAGTAGGATTATGGTCCTCCTCATCTTTATTTGATTTTTAGTCATATATATATATATATATATATATATATATATATATATATATATATATATATATATATATGGAGAGATTTCTGTGTATATAGAAGGAGATTTGTTTTAAGGAATTGGCTCATGCAGTTATGGAGGCTGACATGATCCACAGGCTGAGTCAACAAGCTAGATACCCAGGAGAGCCAATGATGTGGTCCTGTCTAAGTCTGAAAGTCAAAGAACCAGAGGACCCAATAGTATACAGTTCCAGCCCAAAGGCCAGCAGGCTTCACTCAGGAAGAGCTGATGTTTCAGTTCAAGTCAAAAGGCAGGAAAAAGTTTATGTCCCAGTTTGAAGGCAGTTAGGCAAGAGGAATTCTCTCTTCCTCTGAGGAGGGTCTTTTTGTTTTATTCAGACCTTCACCTGCTAGGATAAGGCCCACATGGGGGAGAGCTATTTGCTTTACTCAACCCATCTATTCGAATGTTAACCTCATCCAAAACTCCCTTACAGAACACCCAAAATAACTGAATATCTGGGCACCCACAAGCCCAGTCAAGTTGACAGATAAAATTAACCATCATATTCCTAAATCTCATTTTTTTAATCTGTAATACAGAAATTAATATGAATACCAACTTCATAAAGTTGCTGAGTGGGATACATTTTTTTAAAAATGTAAAACAGTTAGCCAAACAGCTGTAACATGGTGAGACCCCAATGATTGTTGGTTGGAGTCAGAGCCAAGAATAGTGATTTTCAAGGTGGGCCCTGACATGGAGTACCCCCAGCCCCCCAGGGAAGAATCAATTCTGTCCTTTGCTGGCTATGTGATATTGAGCAAGGAACTAAATCTGCCCCTGTCTCAGTTTCCTCAACTGTAAAATGCAATGATAGCAACTTCCTTACAGGGTATGGTGAGGATTAATTAAACTGATGCTTCTCCATCAATCCAGCACAATGCTGGCACTTAGAGCAATTGCATACTGGGTAATGTTATCACAAATGCAAATATACCTTACTTCTACAAAGAGATTTTAATTTCCTCCTTATTTAAATCAAGAAAGCAGCTACTTTTATTATCACAATTTTACAGAAGAGAAAACAGAATGGGAGTGACTGAGAGCCTTGCCGGGGATCATTCAGTGTGAGAATTCCTCCCAGATCTCGCTCAACTGCTCTCTTATTCCCCCAGCAGGTTGATTTCTTCCACAGATGATTAGCAATGTTCAAAACAGCTGAGTCCTAAACATATCATATTTGAAAATCGAGGTATTTACTCAGGGTGATTGGCTGAAAACAATGTGCTTTATAACTCTAGATTGGGGGAAATATGACAAAGATGGTGTGGATCATAACAGTCTTTTCACCCCTTACCTTTCTCTCTCTCTCTCACACACACACACACGTACACACCACCCCGCCTGGCAAAGGTAGCTCTTTTTCTTTACATGTTATTTAGCACTGACTACATTAGGTACTTTACTGAGCACTTTACATACATTATCTTGTTTAGTCCTCGTAGCATACTGTGATTTAGGAACTGTTACTATTCCCTCTTTAAAAATGAAGACATGAGGTTTAGGAAGTTTGTCTGAGGTCACCAGTGTAAATCCAGAAAGCGCACCCAGCCATGCTGTCCCCAGAATGCTTTTCCCAGGCAGCCAATTCATTTATTCAATTCATTCAACACAAGTTTATTGAGCACTTACTATGTTGCAGCATCAGGCCCAGTGTTGGGTGTACAGACGGGAATGGAAGAAGCAATGCCCTGACTGTCATGGAGGTTACCCTGTAGTGCATGCATTCTCTACAAGGCCAATGTCACCCCCTGTGGGTTGAAAAATGGCTCTTGGGGCAAAATAAACAAACTCTTACTCTTTTTATGTACATAGCACACATATACATACAGAACATAAACAGATGGATAGCATATTTGTGGTGGCAGGTGATTAGGAAAAAATGCTGACAAAGGCTCCTTAGAGGGTGATGATAAAAAACAGGTTGAGAAATGCTGTGTTAATGTGAGATGCAGCTATTAAAAAATAATTACACCAATAAATATATGATTACGAACTGTCACATACACTATGAAGCAAAGGAAAAACGTATTATAAAAGTGAATTTTTTAAAAAAGAGAGATCTTACTGTGTTCAGGTCAGGGAAAGCATTTCTGCATAAATGACATTTAAGCTGAAACCCAAAAGATGAAGAGTTTTCCAGGGTAAGAGCAGCACATGTGAACACCTTGGGGTGTACATTAGTCAGAGTTCCCCAGAGAAACAGAACTAACAAGATTAACAGGGTGTGTGTGTGTGTGTGTGTGTGTGTGTACAGAAAAAGAGAGAGAGAGAGAGAGAGAGAGAGAGATGGATTTTAAGGAATTGGCCCATTCAACTGTGAAGCCTTAGTGAGTCTGAGATCTGCAGGGCATTATAGCAGGCTACAGACCCAGGGAAGAATCAGTGTTGCAGCTCAAATCTGAAGGTAGCCTGCTGGCAGAATTCCTTCTTGCTCAGGGGAGGTCAGACTTTGTTCTGTTTAAGGCCTTCAACTGATTGGATGAGGCCCACCCACATTATGAAGGGTTATCTCTTTTACTCAAAGTCCACTGATTGAAATGTTAATCTCATCAAGAAAATATCCAAACAGAAACATCCAGAATAATATTTGACCAAATATCTAGGCACCATGGCCCAGTCAGGTTGACACAAAAAATTGATCATTGCATTCAGTCTCCACATTTTGAAGGACGGAAAGAAAGCAATTTGGTTGAAGGAGGAGCTAGGAGGAACATGGTGCAGCATGAGATGCAAAGGTAGCAGAGGCGATTGAGCAGGGCTCTGGAGCCATAATGAGGGCTAGAACCATAGCTTACAAGTGACGAAAACCACTGAAGGATTACATGGAGGAGGGAGACCTGATTCACATCGTTGTCACTGTAACTGTCACTGTTATTAAGAACCATTGATGTCAAATGACAATAGGAGATGTGAGAGAGGAGGCTGAGCCTCCAGGGCAGAATTTGTGATGATCTGGACTAGAATAATAGACTTGGTGGAGAGAAATGCTTGGATTCCATGTATATTTGGGGACAGACTTGTTGGGATTTGTTGATAGATTGGGCGTGTGAGTGAGGCAGAAAGAATCAAAGTTTATCCCCATATTCTTGGAATACTTCAAGAATCCCTGGAACATCACTCTCTCAGTAAATCTTTCCCTGACTCCACCAACACCTAGTTATGCATCTCTTGCAACACTTGTTTGTATTTTTATGTCTTTCTCCTGTCTGTCTTCCCAACTGGTTTATTACTGACGCAGCTTATCTACCTTTGTATAATTGGTTAGCACTGACACAGATTCTCATTAACTGCCAAACGAATGTGTGACAGTGGAAAGTAGACAGAATTAGGAATCCTAATTCCATCTTTAACCTTTAACAGGGACCTAGCAATCATCTAACTTTTAGCTTGCCATCACTGAGTTTCAGTTTCTTCTTTCATTGGAAAAATTATTTCTTGTTCTGTGTACCTTTTGTGGCTGCTGTATCACATAAAATAATACATGTGAAATGTGCAAAAAGAAGTACCACTGTGTAGAAAAAAAATCAATATTTCAGCATTTTAAAAATAAACCAACATTATGGATACATACCAATCTTTCATTTCCACTTGTTACACGGATAAGACACTAATTTCACACTTTACAAAGAGCATCCTGTATTGTGCATAAAAGTCACTGAGAAAAATAAGGATCAGAGTTACTGGGATTTTCAAAGAGATGAAATGCACATAAACATAAAAAGGAAGAAAAGCCATCAAATACGGTCTAATATTTCTGTTCTTTGGGAACTGTTCTGTTTCTGTCCAAATCAGGAAAGATACTCTAAAAACACTTAAGTAGTAGACATTTTCATTCCTATATATAATATGTTCTCAAGGCATTTTGTCTTGTTTGATTTAAATTACATATGATGTGGTCAAAAACAGACATATTTCTATTTTGAATTTTGAAAGTTACAAGGGTCAAATCATTTCCAAAAAGAAACAGGTCAATACCAGAGTCAGGACTCATAATTAACATTACTAATTCTCTGTCTCAAAATTTGACCATGAATATTATCCATTATAAAATTTGAGGGGCTTCCCTGGTGGCGCAGTGGTTGAGAGTCTGCCTGCTAATGCAGGGGACACGGGTTCGAGCCCTGGTCTGGGAAGATCCCACATGCCACGGAGCGGCTGGGCCCGTGAGCCACAACTACTGAGCCTGCGCGTCTGGAGCCTGTGCCCCGCAACGGGAGGGGCCGCGATAGTGAAAGGCCCGCGCACCGCGATGAGGAGTGGCCCCCACTTGCCGTAACTAGAGAAAGCCCTCGCACGAACCGAAGACCCAACACAGCCAAAAATAAATAAATAAATAAATAATTTAAAAAAAAAATCCGCTCTTCGAAATAAGTGTGAGTTAACCTTAAATAGTTAAAAAAAAAAAAAATTTTTTGAAAAAAAATACAATTGCCCTAGGTTGTCTTATTTAAAAGTTAGATCACAAAAATGACTTGTAAAAATTAAGCATTGAGGATGCAATGTATGATCATTTTATCTCTTCACATTTCTACTCTTATAAGAGAGAATCTTATAAGAATCTTACATCTTATAAGTCAAAGTGAGTATTTCTACAAGTCTCTGTTCTGACCAGGGCATGTATTCTGGATAATGTCTCTATACATATATCCACTATACGGTTGTATAACCTATTATTGATTTAGCATTTATTTAAATGTAAGCAATAAAGTACTTTAAATTGTTATAGACAAAAGAAAATCAATAAGTAATCACCAAAGAAAGAATATCTGTTCTACTCCCTGAAACAATATATTATCTATAAAATGTATTTATGTTAGAAATCAAAAACTTGAGATGCTCTGTCTCTTCAAGGCTTCCTGTAGAATAAATGTATTAAATTCTTACTTATATTTCCCAACATATGTGCATGCTCACATACAAATGCATATACAACATACAGATACACATACAAACATTCAATAAGTAAAGGGAAAAATCACCTAAATAATCACATAAGAAAGATCTTTTTAAATCGCTCAGAATGTGTACTATCATTATACAGGTTTGTGATTTGTTAAAAATAGATCTAAATTCACCAAGTAAGCAAGATAACTTCATGATCAGTCTTCAGAGTAGTTTTTAGAATTTAAAAATTTCCTATAAATAAAATGACTTACAGATCTCTTTGTTACTCACATCATTCTGTTATTGGTCAAATCAGTCATACAATCAACTGGGTCATTCCATCATTGGATGACTTGAATAATATATATACATTTTTTTTTATACAGCAGGTTCTTATTAGTCATCAATTTTATACACATCAGTGTATACATGTCAATCCCAATCGCCCAATTCATAACAACACCACTCCCGCCCCCCTGCCACTTTCCTGCCTTGGTGTCCATACGTTTGTTCTCTACATCTGTGTCTCTATTTCTGCCCTGCAAACCAGTTCATCTGTACCATTTTTCTAGGTTCCACATATATGCGTTAATATATTATAGTTGTTTTTCTCTTTCTGACTTACTTCACTCTGTATGACAGTCTCTAGATCCATCCAAGTCTCAACAAATGACCCAATTTCATTCCTTTTTATGGCTGAGTAATATTCCATTGTATATATGTACCACATCTTCTTTATCCATTTGTCTGTCGATGGGCATTTAGGTTGCTTCCATGTCCTGGCTATTGTAAATAGTGTTGCAATGAACACTGGGGTGCATGTGTCTTTTTGAATTATGTTTTTCTCTGGGTATATGCCCAGTGGTGGGATTGCTGGATCATATGGTAATTCTATTTTTAGATTTTTAAGGAACCTCCATACTGTTCTCCATAGTATGCATATCAATTTACATTCCCACCAACAGTGGAAGAGGGTTCCCTTTTCTCCACACCCTCTCCAGCATTTGTTGTTTGTAGATTTTCTGATGATGCCCATTCTAACTGGTGTGAGGTGATACCTCATTGCAGTTTTGATTTGCATTTTTCTAATAATTAGTGATGTTGAGCAGCTTCTTGGCCATCTGTATGTCTTCTCTGGAGAAATGTCTATTTAGGTCTTCTGCCGATTTTTGGATTGGGGTGTTTGTTTTTTTAATATTGAGCTGCATGAGCTGTTTATATATTTTGGAGATTAATCCTTTGTCCATTGATTCGTTTGCAAATATTTTCTCCCATTGTGAGGGTTGCCTTTTCCTCTTGTTTATGGTTTCCTTCGCTGTGCAAAAGCTTTGAAATTTCATTAGGTCCCATTTGTTTATTTTTGTTTTTATTTTCATTACTCTAGGAGGTGGATCAAAAAAGATCTTGCTGTGATTTATGTCAAAGAGTGTTCTTCCTATGTTTTACTCTAAGAGTTTTATAGTGTCCGGTCTTATATTTAGGTCTCTAATCCATTTTGAGTTTATTTTTGTGTACGGTGTTAGGGAGTGTTCTAATTTCATTCTTTTACATGTAGCTGTCCAGTTTTCCCAGCACCACTTATTGAAGAGACTGTCTTTTCTCCATTGTATATCCTTGCCTCCTTTGTCATAGATTAGTTGACCATAGGTGCGTGGGTTTATCTCTGGGCTTTCTATCTTGTTCCATTGATCTATGTTTCTGTTTTTGTGCCAGTACCATATTGTCTTGATTACTGTAGCTTTACAGTATAGTCTGAAGTCAGGGAGTCTGATTCCTCCAGCTCCATTTTCTTCCCTAAAGACTGCTTTGTCTATTCGGGGTCTTTTGTGTCTCCATACAAACTTTAAGTTTTTTTGTTCTAGTTCCGTAAAAAATGCCATTGGTAATTTGACAAGGATTGCATTGAATCTGTAGATTGCTTTGGGTAGTATAGTCATTTTCACAATACTGATTCGTCCAATCCAAGAACATGGTATATCTCTCCATCTGTTGGTATCATCATTAATTTCTTTCATCAGTGTCTTATAGTTTTCTGCATACAGGTCTTTTGTCTCATTAGGTAGGTTTATTCCTAGGTGTTTTATTCATTTTGTTGCAGTGGTAAATGTGAGTGTTTCCTTAATTTCTCTTTCAGATTTTTCGTCATTAGTGTATAGGAATGCAACAGATTTCTGTGCATTAATTTTGTATCCTGCAACTTAACCAAATTCATTGATTGGCTCTAGTAGTTTTCTGGTGGCATCTTTAGGATTCTCTATGTATAGTATCATGTCATCTGCAAACAGTGACAGTTTTACTTCTTCTTTTCCAATTTGTATTCCTTTTATTTCTTTTTCTTCTCTGATTGCCATGGCTAGGACTTCCAAAACTATGTTGAAGAATAGTGGCAAGAGTGGACATCCTTGTCTGGTTGCTGATCTCAGAGGCAATGGTTTCAGTTTTTCACCATTGAGAATGATGTTTGCTGTAGGTTTGTCATATATGGCTTTTATTATGTTGTGGTAGCTTCCCTCTATGCCCACTTTCTGGAGAGTTTTTGCAATAAATGGGTATTGAATTTTGTCAAAAGCTTTTTCTGCATCTATTGAGATGATCATATGGTTTTTATTCTTCAAATTGTTAATATGGTGTATCACATTGATTGATTTGCGTATATTGAAAAGAATCCTTGCATCCCTGAGATAAATCCCAGTTGGTCATGGTGTATGATCCTTTTAATGTGCTGTTGGATTCTGTTTGCTAGTATTTTGTTGAGAATTTTTGCGTCTATATTCATCAGTGATATTGGTCTGTAATTTTCTTTTTTTGTAGTATCTTTGTCTGGTTTTGGTATCAGGGTGATGGTGGCCTCAGAGAATGAGTTTGGGAGTGTTCCTTTCTCTGCAATTTTTTGGAAGAATTTGAGAAGGATGGGTGTTAGCTCTTCTCTAAATGTTTGATAGAATTCACCTGTGAAGCCATCTGGTCCTGGACTTTTGTTTGTTAGAAGATTTTTAATCACAGTTTCAATTTCATTGCTTGTGATTGGTCTGTTCATATTTTCTATTTCTTCCTGGTTCAGTCTTTGAAGGTTATACCTTTCTAAGAATTTGTCCATTTCTTCCAGGTTGTCAATTTTATTGGCATAGAGTTGCTTGTAGTAGTCTCTTAGGATGCTTTGTATTTCTGCGGTGTCTGTTGTAACTTCTCCTTTTTCATTTCTAATTTTATTGATTTGGGTCCTCTCCCTCTTTTTCTTGATGAGTCTGGCTAATGGTTTATCAATTTTGTTCATCTTCTCAAAGAACCAGCCTTTAGTTTTATTGATCTTTGCTATTGTTTTCTTTGTTTCTATTTCATTTATTTCTGCTCTGATCTTTATGATTTCTTTCCTTCTGCTAACTTTGGGTTTTGTTTGTTCTTCTTTCTCTAGTCCTTTAGGTGTAAGGTTAGATTGTTTATTTGAGATTTTTTCTTGTTTTTTTAGGTAGGCTTGTATAGCTATAAACTTCCCTCTTAGAACTGCTTTTGCTGCATCCCATAGGTTTTGGATCGTCGTGTTTTCATTATCATTTGTCTCTAGGTATTTTTTGATTTCCTCTTTGATTTCTTCAGTGATCTCTTGGTTATTTAGTAACGTATTGTTTAGACTCCGTGTGTTTGTTTTTTTACGTTTTTTTCCCTGTAATTCATTTCTAATCTCATAGCGTTGTGGTTAGAAAAGATGCATGATATTATTTCAATTTTCTTAAATTTACTGAGGCTTGATTTGTGACCCAAGATGTGATCTATCCTGGAGAATGTTCCATGTGCACTTGAGAAGAAAGTGTAATCTGTTGTTTTTGGATGGAATGTCCTCTAAATATCAATTAAATCTATCTGGTCTATTGTGCCATTTAAAGCTTCTGTTTCCTTGTTTAATTTCATTTTGGATGATCTGTCCATTGGTGTAAGTGGGGTGTTAAAATCCCCCAATATTATTGTGTTACTGTCAATTTCCTCTTTTAGAGCTGTTAGCAGTTGCCTTATGTATTGAGGTGCTCCTGTGTTGGGTGCATATATATTTATAATTGTTATATCTTCTTCTTGGATTGATCCCCTGATCATTATGTAGTGTCCTTCCTTGTTTCTTGTAATATTCTTTATTTTTAAGTCTATTTTATCTGATATGAGTATTGCTACTCCAGCTTTCTTTGATTTCCATTTGCATGGAATATTTTTTTCCATCCCCTCACTTTCAGTCTGTATGTGTCCCTAGGTCTGAAGTGGGTCTCTTGTAGACAGCATATATATGGGTCTTGTTTTTGTATCCATTCAGCAAGCCTGGGTCTTTTGGTTGGAGCATTTAATCCATTCACGTTTAAGGTAATTATTGATATGTATGTTCCTATTACCGTTTTATTAATTGTTTTGGGTTTGTTTTTGTAGGTCCTTTTCTTCTCTTGTGTTTCCCACTTAGAGAAGTTCCTTTAGCATTTGTTGTGGAGCTGGTTTGGTGGTGCTGAATTCTCTTAGCTTTTGCTTGTCTCTAAAGCTTTTGATGTCTCCATCAAATCTGAATGAGATCTTTGTCAGGTAGAATACTCTTGGTTGTAGGTTCTTCCCTTTCATCACTTTAAATATATCATCCCACTCCCTTCTGGCTTGTAGAGTTTCTGCTGAGAAATCAGCTGTTAAACTAATGGAAGTTCCCTTGTATGTTATTTGTCATTTTTCTCTTGTTGCTTTTAATAATTTTTCTTTGTCTTTAATTTTTGCCAATTTGATTACTGTGTGTCTCGGTGCGTTTTTCCTTGGGTTTATCCTGTATGGGACTCTCTGCGCTTCCTGGACTTTGGTGGCTATTTCCTTTCCCATGTTAGGGAAGTTTTCTACTATAATCTCTTCAAATATTTTCTCTGGTGCTTTCTCTCTCTCTTCTCCTTCTGGGACCCCTATAATGCAAATGTTGCTGCATTTAATGTTGTCCCAGAGGTCTCTTAGGCTGTCTACATTTCTTTTCATTCTTTTTTCTTTACTCTGTTCCGCAGCAGTGAATTCTACCATTCTGTCTTCCAGGTCACTTATCTGTTCTCCTGCCTCAGTTATTCTGTTATTGATTCCTTCTAGTGTAGTTTTCATTTCAGTTATTGGATTGTTCATCTCTGTTTGTTCGTTCTTTAATTCTTCTAGGTCTTTGTTAAACATTTCTTGCATCTTCTCGATCTTTGCCTCCATTCTTATTCCGAGGTCCTGGATCATCTTCACTATCATTATTCTGAATTCTTTTTCTGGAAGGTTGCCTATCTCCACTTCATTTAGTTGTTTTTCTGGGGTTTTATCTTTTTCCTTCATCTGGTACATAGCCCTCTGCCTTTTCATCTTGTCTATCTTTCTGTGAATGTGGTTTTTGTTCCACAGGCTGCAGGATTGTAGTTCTTCTTGCTTCTGCTGTCTGCCCTCTGTTGGATGAGGCTATCTAAGAGGCTTGTGTAAGTTTCCTGATGGGAGGGACTGGTGGTGGGTAGAGCTGACTGTTGCTCTGGTGGGCGGAGCTCAGTAAAACTTTAATCTGCTTGACTGCTGATGGGTGGGGCTGGGTTCCCTCCATGTTGGTTGTTTGGCCTGAGGCAACCCAACACTGGAGCCTACTTGTGCTCTTTGGTGGGGCTAATGGCAGACTCTGTGAGGGCTCATACCAAGGAGTACTTCCCAGAACTTCTGCTGCCAGTGTCCTTGTCCCCACGGTGAGCCACAACCACCCCCCACCTCTGCAGGAGACCCTCCAACACTAGCAGGTAGGTCTGGTCAGTCTCCCCTGGGGTCACTGCTCCTTCCCCTGGGTCCCAATGTGCACACCTCTTTGTGTGTGCCCTCCAAGAGTGGGGTCTCTGTTTCCCCCAGTTCTGTCGAAGTCCTGCAATCAAATCCCAGTAGCCTTCAAAGTCTGATTCTCTATGAATTCCTCCTCCCGTTGCCGGACCCCCAGGTTGGGCAGCCTGACATGGGGCTCAGAACCTTCACTCCAGTGGGTGGACTTCTGTGGTATAAGTGTTCTCCAGTCTGTGAGTCACCCACCCAGCAGTTATGGGATTTGATTTTACTGTGATTGTGCCCCTCCTACCATCTCACTGTGGCTTCTCCTTTGTCCTTGGACTTGGGGTATCCTCCTTGGTGAAGTCCAGTGTCTTCCTGTCAACGACTATCCAGCAGCCAGTTGTGATTCTGGTGTTCTTACAAGAGGGAAGGAGAGCACGTCCTTCTACTCCACCGTCTTGGTTCCAATTCCCAGAAGTAATTTTGTTTGCCCTATTTTTTATCAAAACCACTTTATCCTTATACCCTTCTGAACTTTTAGGACAGAATGCAACAGAGTCAGTGAAGTTACCCTTGTCTTAACAGGGCCTCAAATACTTTGTTTCAGGACTATGAATGGGATTCTTGAATAATATTTTTCACCTGCCAACTATCTAACTGAAGAAAGCAGTTACAGGTACAGATATAAGATCAACATTATGAAACTTTCCTATTGCTGGTGTTCCTCTAAGGTATACCCCATATTTTTCTAACATTTTTATTTTTATACATTTAAAAAACTAGGTTACATAGAAAATAACTCTATCATTAATGAGAAGTCCAAATTATTTTTGGTCTCTTAAAATAAGGCACTCAGAATTCTACAAGGACCTGGGGGAAAAAGTTTGACATCTGGCTTCCCTGGTGGTGCAGTGGTTGAGAATCTGCCTGCCAATGCAGGGGACACGGGTTCGAGCCCTGGTCTGGGAAGATCCCACATGCCGTGGAGCAACTATACCCATGAGCCACAACTACTGAGCCTGCGCGTCTGGAGCCTGTGCTCTGCAACAAGAGAGGCCACGATAGTGAGAGGCCCGCACACCGTGATGAAGAGTGGGCCCCCCTTGCTGCAACTAGAGAAAGCCCTTGCACAGAAACGAAGACCCAACACAGCTATAAATAAATAATTAAAAATAATAATAAAAAAAGAAAACATTTCAAGTCAGTTATTAAAAAAAAAAAAAAGTTTGACATCTGATTGAAATGAACAATAATCCAACTATCTTTCTAACTACCCAGTAGAAATTGTACCTTGTACCAAATTAGAGTTATATCTTGTCTAATGATCAAAATATGGCACACAAAAATATATATTACACATATACGTATATATTACATATTTTTAAAAAGTACTCTGAGCAACCTGGAAGAAATTTTTAAAAACTTGAAATATTTTAGGAATAAGATGTTTGATCAGCTCCTTATCAACTATATCACTTCATTTCACTTCTGGAAGATGTGTCTTCTCTTTTCCTTTTTCAGAATCACCATGCTGAATAGTTTTGGAGACAGTAATTGATTAAAAATCTTGAATGCCAGTATCAACTCAAGGTTTTACTTCCAATTTTAGCTTATGAAGCCAGAATCAAACTTCCATTGAGCAGTAGAATTAATTAATCCTTCCCTAGTCTCCTTAAGCACAACTATAGCACTAACAGAGAAAAAAAATTTTCTGATCATTTCCTGCAGCACAGTTTTAAAATTGCTTATAATAGACATTGTGCTTTTTTTTTTTTTTTTTTTGTCATACTACTATCCAGGAAAGTAAAATTTTGTAGGTTTCCCTTTTTGGGGGGGGAAGTGGGGTCATTATTGCTGTCCTCTGGTTTGCAAAATTTACTTATTTTACTTAGTAACTTGGAAAGCTGGTCAACAAAAAATACACGAAAATTAATTACAGGCGTACTTCATTGTATTGTGCTTTGCAGATATTGTGTTCTTTACAAATTGAAGGCTTGTGGCAACCCTGTGTGAAGCAAATCTATTGGCACCATTTTTCTAACAGCATTTGTTCACTTCGTGTTTCTGTGTTGCATTTTGGTAATTCTTGCAATACTTCAACCTTTTTCAATATCATTATATTTGTTATAATCATCTACGATCAGTAATCTTTGGTGTTATGTTACAAAAAGCTTACAACTCGCTGAAGGCTCAGATGACAGTTAGTGTTTTTTTTAGTAATAAAGAATTTGTAATTAAGGTATGTACACTGTTCTTTCAGGCATCATGCTATTGTACACTTAAGAGACTACAGTATAGTATACACATAAGTCTTATACGCACTGGGAAACCAAAAATATTGTGTGACTCACTTTATCATGATATTTGCTTTATTGTGATGGTCAGAACTGAACCTGAACAATCTCTGACGTCTGCTTGTACATGGTTATTGAAGTCATATTCAGTAAGACAACAAAGCCAGTGAGTCCTGTTGCAGGGTAGATTTGTCTCTCATTCTATGTGAACTTTGCAACCAGCCAATTAATCCCAAACCACAATTCATAAGGGAATTGTGAAAACTAAAATAGGGAGGTGTCTGACTCTGTAAACACGGAAAAATATATATCGTGCGTGTTTTATATATTTTACTTATATATATATATATTTGTGTTCATATACACAAAGAGAAACACATATTCTGGATATAGTTTTATTCATTCATTCATTTCATAAATAGCTATTGAGTGTTTTCTAAATGTTAATACATGTGTCAATAAGTTATTACCACAAAAGTGTAAACCACACAAAATGTAGTGATTCAAAGCAATAATCATTGACTATTATATAGTGTGTGTCTGTAGATCACTGGGAGGTATACTGACCTAGGCTGGGTCAACGCCTTGCTCCTGCATCTGTGGGCTGGTTGCCACCTTGTGCATCTGTAGATAAGCCGGAAGACTGGGACAACAACAGAGATACAAGGAGAACAGAAAGATGCAAAGACCCTTTGCTTAGAACTGGCAGCCATAACCTCTGCCTCATTCCATTGGTTGAAGCAAATCACATGGTGTTGGGAAACAGATTCTACCTCTTTAGTGGGAGGAATTGCAAAAGCATGGGACAAAAGATACGGATACAGAGATGGATCAAGAATTAGGGCCATAGATGTCATAGACCACAACTCCTAAATGTAGGAGTTCTCTTAGATGTAGAAGTCCTCAGTAGTGACCAAAAAAAGCATAATGATAACCTGGAGGGAAAAACACTTTAAAATTTTTCATTAAAAATCAAATTATCAAAAGACATAGTTCCTGATCCAACAGTGCTGACAAATCCTCCTGTGTTTATGGGTAGCAAGAGTTTCTCTTGGGGTACAACATCAGGAGAGAAAGGAAGGAATAATTCCCCTTTCTTGCCCTACCCATGAGCTGCAGAACAGTGCAGAAGAGTAAGATGTTTGGAAACAGGCAAAACTTATGTTCAGGGGCACCTCCCCCACCTCATTCATTGTTTACATCCATTTAGGAGGATACAGAAATATTTGCTGAACTTCTGTCACTGTTGTTTTCCCTAAATTTGCACACACAAAAAAAAATCTGATCCCACACAGAGAATTCTCATAGAGTGACTGCAAAGAGCTTTATCCCTTTTAGGAACTTGACAGCTGAAATAATAGAATGTAAATCCATATTTTTCTAGCATGAAACCCACCACACTTTAAGTCCTCATTCCTCTCCTTCTGCTTAAGCTGAGCTCCTCTAGCGGAAGCCGCTGGGAACAGCCAGTCCCTGACTTCTTCACCTTAGGTCACAAACTGCCAGATGCCACCTGGGAAACCGCATTCGGCTCTTGCCATAAAGCTTTGCTTTGTGCCAACTCGATTGCAAATGAGCCATGAACCATTATTACATCCTCGAGAAGCTGAAGAACTTTAGCTCTTGGGCGGTGCACAAGCTGAACTCCTAGAAGAAATAGCAGAAGAGGCCGTAAGAGATTCAGGGCTGTGTTTATAACTTGGAAAACAACTGTCACTTTGCCTTTGGGGAATGATTCCAGAATACTCCAGAATACGAAAGCTGAATGTTAAAGTATTGAAAAGTCAGAGATTGTCATAAGAATAAGCAAGTTAGTTTCTGACCAGAGCGAAAATAAGTTGCAATCAATTGATAAAACCCCTCTGGGTAGAAGTGTTTAATTGAAGATTCAATGTTCCATTGTGAGTCTGCCCAAAATGGGTTTTCTGTTTGGTATTTCTTTGTATTTTTCCAGGGTTGTGTGTTTGGTGTGTGTTTTAATATCTAAATTTAAAGATGCAAGTGACATTCACTGGCAGTGGAAAAGGCTTCCCAGCTGGCCCTCCTAGCTATCAAATGGATATACGAAAATTCAGCACAGCACACTTCTGATATTTTAATTGGCATGTGTGGAAAATGAATTCTGACTGAAGTTATCATCTGCAGCGCCAACGGAAGTTGATAAAATACTTAATAGACTTTTAGTAGAGTTTCTGAGACCCAGATCACGAAAAAGCAAGCCTGCCATGCAATTCATTCCCTAACTTTCCATCAGCAGTGCGAGGCTTCCAAGAAAAAGATTCATGGTGGTTTTTTCAGTGGAGTTCATTTATAGTTTGAAGGAGAGGCTCTTGCAGTCAACAGTTTTTGCTAATAGTTCCTCAGTAGAGAGGCAGGGCTCACTAGATAGAAAGAGCCACAAGGAATCTTGTAAAAGCAGGCAAGATGCTAAGAAGTGGCAGAGTATAGAAAGCTCTTTAATGACAAAAAATGGATTGAGTAAATCCTCTGCATTCTGCTAGAGAAAAGGGAGCAAGCCGAATTTTAATGAAAGCTTAGGCCCTAAAATTAGGAAGGAAAAAAAGAAATTGTCTCTACTAAATGATTGTTCTCATTGCAATAGTGTCTTTCTCAAAATGATGCAACTAACACTTTATTTCTAAAAAAATCATTTTTGGTTAGACTATGAATTCATATAATCTCAAGGCTATATTTTATGCTTCTGGTCAGTAGAATAACGTCCCTCTACCCCCAAAGATGTCCATGTCCTAATCCCTGGAACTTGTGAATATGTTGCTTTACATGGCAAGCGGACTTAGTAAACGTGATTAGGGTTAAGTACCTTGAGATGGGAAGATTATCCTGGATTATCCAAATGGGCCTAATCTAATCATACTTGTATCAGAGGACTCACCTTTACAGCAGAAAACTTTTGCTGGCTGAAGAGATGTGATGAGGGGAAAATGGTCAAAGAGGTGTTATGCTCCTGGCCTTGAAGATTGTTTTAGTGTGCTAGGGCTACCATAACAAAATACCACAGGCTCTGTGGTTTAAACATCAGAATTTTTTTTCTCAAGTCCTGGAGGATGGAAGTCCAAGATAAAGATGTGGGTTGGTTTGGTTTCTTGTGAGGCCTCTATTCGTGGCTTGCTGACAGCTGCCTCCTCTATGTGTCCTCACATGGCCTTTTTCTGTGCGCACTCACCTTGATGTCTTATCAGGACACCTCTCCTTATAAGGACACCAGTCATATTGGACATCTTGAGATGTCTTATAGGCATTTAGTGAAGATTCATTGTGCGTTGAATCTTCCCTTTGGTTTTCACACCTGTATCAATTTTGGAAAAAATTGTTTTGATTCTTCTAGATATTTGTGGTTATACTGGCCTCCCAAATGAAACATCCACAAAACCTTCGGTGCTTTTGAAGAGCACTGAAGTAAGGCTGTTCTGTTCTTCCACACATGCATTCACCTCCTATTTCCATTTTCTGGCTGGATATCATTTGTTAAACAATTCAAGACCTGTTTAATGTTTTTGCAGGTATTCCCATCTGCAGCAATTCTAACTCTTGGTTCAACTTGTTACCTGAAGAACAAGCAGAAAGATTGGAAGGGGCCCGAATCATTTTAGACAGTTTCTTTGATTTTTTTTTCAGCACATCACTAGCCATTCCATTTTAACATTATTAACCTCATACTAGTATGCTAATTACATTACTGTTGTATTTTTTTAAGCCACAATAGTAATTCTAATATGTTACTGCTGGCCAGTAATGGAAATTTTATAGGCAACAGGGGCAAATGAAGGCTTCAAGAGCAAATTCTTATCTGCATATATTGTCAGAATCGAGCTGTTGGAATTTGTCCCCCTACTCCAGATGTTTTGAAAATAATTTTTTTTTTCCAAATGTGTTCTCCACACACTCTTTTTCCTCATTTGGTCAGAGTGATGGACTGCAGATTATAAAATTGATGGATGCCTCCCCTTTTCCATTCTCTCACCAGATGAACTGGCCAAAAACAACAGTTTTGAGAAATGTATATATTTTATTGTTCAGATAAAAAGGGGATCTTCTTGTCAATTTTTTTTTTTTTTTGCAAAAAGAATTCCTTCCAGGATGAGATCATTGTCTGTATCTATCTTAATCAGTCCTCTACCTTAGTAGGTAAATCTGATAGTGTATTAAACATAATGACAGGATTCCCTAGCCCAAAATGTGTCCTTTTACTCCAAAGTGTTTGGGAAAATAAAGATCTAGGTTATATAGTACCTCAGGGATCCCATACACCAAGTATTACAGCAGACTCCAAGGGCATCATTCATTTCATTAAAAATTCTCACTGCACTCAACACACAATTAACTCTATCCTTCTGCTTGGAAATAAGCTTAAGGTTTCCTTTTCCCCTTAAGTTAATCTTTCTAATCCTCAAATGCCTTCAAATGAGTCCATTCCTCTCCTTTTCCCTTCATGGTCTTTCAATAAAGAAAGAGAGAAGAAAGAAAGAAAGAA
Organism: Balaenoptera borealis; assembly: GCF_965194805.1. Taxonomy (NCBI): domain Eukaryota; kingdom Metazoa; phylum Chordata; class Mammalia; order Artiodactyla; family Balaenopteridae; genus Balaenoptera; species Balaenoptera borealis. The sequence continues at coordinate 16,018,994 of NC_138866.1, read as the reverse complement.
AAGAAAGGAAGAAAGAAAGAAAGAGAAAGAAAGAAAGAAGAAGAAGAAAGGAAGGAAGGAAGAAGGAAAGAAGAGAGAGAGAGGGAGGGATAGAGGAAGGAAGAAAGAAGGAAAGAAAGAAAGTGAGAGAAAGAGAGAGGGAGGGAGGGAGGAAGGAAGGAAGGGAGAAAGAAAGAAAGAAAGAAAAAGAAAGAAGAAAGAAAGGGAGAAAAAGAGGGGGGAGAGGGGTGGAGAAAGGAAAGAAGGGAGAAAGAAAGGAAGGAAGGAAGAAAGAAGGAAAGAAAGAAAGAAAAGGAGAGAAAGAGAGAGGGAGGGAGGGAGGAAAGAAGGAAGGGAGAAAGAAAGAAGGAAGAAAGAAAGAAAGAAAGAAAGGGAGAGAAAGAGAGAGAGGGGGAGGGATGGAGGAAGGAAGAAAGAAGGAAAGAAAGAAAGAAAGAAAAGAAAGAAGAAGAATAAGGAAGGAAGGAAGGAAGGAAGGAAGGAAGGAAGGAAGAAAGGAAAAAAGAAAAAAGGAAAGAAAGGGAGAGAAAGAGAGAGAGAGGGAGGGAGGGACGGAGGAAGGAAGGAAGGAAGAGAGAGAAAGTGAGAAAGAAAGGAAGGAAGGAAGAAAGAAAGAAAGAAAGAAAGAAAGAAGAAGGAAGATGGAAGGAAGAGAGAGAGGGAGGGATGGAGGAAGGAAGAAAGAAGGAAAGAAAAAAAGAAAGAAAGAAGAAGAAGAAAGGAAGGAAGGAAGGAAGACAGAAAGAAGAGAGAGAGGGAGGGATGGAGGAAGGAAGAAAGAAGGAAAGAAAGAAAGAAAAGGAGAGAAAGACAGAGGGAGGGAGGAAGGAAGGGAGAAAGAAAGAAGGAAGGAAGAAAGAAAGAAAGAAAGAAAGAAAGAAAGAGAAAGAAAGAAGAAAGAAAGATAGGGAGAGAAAGAGAGAGAGGGGGAGGGATGGAGGAAGGAAGGAAGAGAGAAAGAAAGGAAGGAAGGAAGGAAGAAAGGAAGAAAGAAAGAAGAAGAAAGGAAGGAAGGAAGATGGAAGGAAGAGAGAGAGGGAGGGATGGAGGAAGGAAGAAAGAAGGAAAAAAAGAAAGAAAGAAAAGAAAGAAGAAGAATAAGGAAGGAAGGAAGAAGGAAAAAAGAAAGGAGGAAAGAAAGGGAGAGAAAGAGAGACAGAGGAAGGGAGGGACGGATGAAGGAAGGAAGAGAGAGAGAAAGGGAGGAAGAAAGGAAGGAAGGAAGAAAGAAAGAAAGAAAGAAAGAGAGGGAGGGAGGGAGGAAGGAAGAGAGAGAGAGGGAGGGAGGGAGAGGGAGGGACAGACTGACGGAGGGAGGGAAGGAAGGAGAAAACACTATTTTTTAACTTCTACCCCACACCTCCTGGTTTATGTCTTCATTATTCCGATAAACGTTATTCTCAGGTGTCACCAATAGCAAATATAATAGTTTCCCTGTAGCAAATGTTTCTCCTTTAATAGAGATAGCAGTCAAATGCCAACAGGACCAGCCAGGATACACACATGAGGGCAGCAGATCTTAAGAAAACCCCAGGTCCCATCTAAAGGGACTGAGGTCCTGAACCCCAGCCTCTGTTGCAAGGTGAGCACTGGAGCCAAGTATGCAAAAATCAATATTGACTTTTATAGGAAAGACCCTGATTTTTTGGGCATCTGTTTTAAATTTTTTTGAAAGCCAGGTATATACCGCAAAATGCTTACGGTCTAAATGTGCTGTCCATGTGTGTCTTTTGTTGTAAGTCTGATTTTCTTATTATCTCTCACCCAAGTGGCTGTATTCCCTCCTTCTCCTGAACTGTCATTGCACTTTGTATCTCTCTTTTTGTGTTTCTCATATTCTGCATTATAGTTGCAATAAATTTATCCTTTATCACTTCACCCCATATCAGTAAGGAAGCATTCAGCCAGTAGCTGGTGTTAGCATCAGAGAATATGTATTATGCATCAAAATGGACAATCTATTGTAGGATAACTCTAGTTTGGGTTATTTGAACAACTGAAAGATAGCATCAAGAACCCAGGTTTTCCCCACCTTTTTTCTATCCTGGTGTCTTCTCTAAGGGCAAGCTCTCCTCTGGGGAGCAAGCAAATATAGAGTTTCCAGGCATGAAATCTAAGAATGAAATTATACTTCATTCCTGTGTGTCTCTTTATATCAATGAAGAAATCTTTCCTAGAAACCTCTGCTGCTAATTTCCCATTATGTCTCCTTGGCCAGTGTTGTATCACGTGACTCCTCACAAACCAATCACTGGCTTGCCATGATGGGTTTAGACTGATTGGAATCTCATCTAAGTCAATGTGATGGAAGATGAGCCATAAGAATCAAAAAATGAGGTCTCTTCCTGTAAAGAACAGAAATAATACTTGTTTGTTGTTTAACACACAACATCGGTAACACTCTTACCAGACTGTAAATTTCTTGGGAACGAGGATTATATTCCTGAGTTCACTGGTCCAAGATAGAGCAGGAATGGAGACTGAATTAATGCACTGCTAATGCACTTTAGTACAGAACTTGACATCTAATAAGAACTGAATAAATATTTGATTAACTGAATGGATTTGAGAAGTCCCTTAGCAGAGATATATCCAGGGCATTATGAGACAAGAAAGGAAGGAAGGAGTAACTTTGCCTGGGAGGGTCAGAGAAGTCTTTAGCAGAGAGGTAATGCATCGAGAGCAACTGTTATGTTTTTATTAAGTGAAATCTATTTGCCTTTATTAAGTGAATTTATTATTCTTTCACCACCATTGCCAGGTGGAATGACTAAGCTACATGCCAAGCCTACACAGTCACAGTCAGAATTTACTATTCTTCTGTTGTTCTTCACTAGGCTCACACAGTTGGAACATATCTCTTTGTCTAAAAATAACTTGATAACAACTAACAAGACAGCAAAGCTGTCTCCCATCTGTGTTCCAAATACTAAGGTCTTGAGACCCTTGCACTGTTACAAAAAGGTAAACCAGTAAGTCTGTAATATTCTTAGTATTTCCCAAATACCTGTCCTACGCATCTCTCAGTAGTAACATCTTTGAGACGAGAGCAGAGGTTTTTCATTCCTTGCCTCCAGCTTTCCTACACTCTCCATTTTCTTACAGATTGATATGAATAAAGATTGCCACCCTACCTCAGGCTTGCATTTTTCTTCTGAATGATACCAGGATTGGGTAATCAGATCAATTTATTTTTAATCTGGAGGAATTTTCTTTCCCATGGGACTTGTCAGACACATTTATGTCCTTTGAAATCACCACAGTTGACCCAGCAGAGGTAAAATGTAGAACAGCCCCTGTCTGCTCAGGCAATCAATGACAAAACAGGAGGTGCTGAAAGCAGAAATCCTGGCTCCTCATCCCTCCAGGAGCACTCAGACTGTGATGGATAGGAGGAGAGTCCCAGAAGACTTCCCAGTTCAAGCTCCAGCTAATAAAAGCATCCCCATGAAACAGCATATGGATAAGAATTAAGGATGAAAGGCAGTAGCACATAAAGAAGAACCAAAGCCCTGACAATTGGTCCCAGCTGGGCACCTAGCTGGCAGCTAGCACTAACTGCCATCCGTGGGAGAGAGGACATTTTGGACCTTCCAGCCATCCCAGGGCACTAGCTGACACCACTTGATGCAGAGGAAGTGCCTGGTCAACCCACAAACTCATGAGAAATAAGATAGTCTTGTTGTTTTAAGCCAAAATGTTTTGGGGTAGTTTGTTACACAGCAATATTTGGCTAAAACATAGAGATCCTGTTAGAGAAACCCTGAGGACCATGAAAGGCTGATACCAAGATTGTAACTGGTCCTGAGAGTTGCCTTGGTTTCCAAAGACCTTCCTCTTCTGCTTCTGAGGTTTGTTTAGCCTCACAATAAACTCTCTTTTTGTTCAAGATGGCTTCTGTTCCTTGCAACGACTAATTAACCAACAGGAAGAAAGAGGGCTCAGGTCAAAAAGCTCAGCTCTGGGTACTGGTTACAAGTCGCGGGACTTTGAGAGTGAAGCAGATTCTACCCTGGGAGGACCCTGGGTCCTGGGTAAAAGCCAAAAGGAGAGCTCAGGGACAGGAAAGCAGCCCACAGAGGCACCAGGGAAGGCAAGGCTGACAGTGCCAAACCTAACAAGTAGGACGGCCGGTGCTCAGATCTTCCCAGACAAACTGCTGGGACCTGGAAGCAGGGTGGAGGCTGTATATGGAGATGAAGTGACCTTGTATCAGCGAGGAAGACAGATAGACAGCTCCAAGGCAGACAAGGATGGGCACTGCCCCTGCTCACCGCGGGGAATGTCGCCGGAGGGAGGGCAGGAGGCTCAAGAATAGCAATGCAGCCTCTGTCCATCAGTACCAGGCCCCAAACTCTGCCTTATCCCAGTCCCAGCCTCCCTGTAGGGCATTACATGTGCACAACGAGCTTGAGCAGAGAGCACAGAATGAGAGGCAGGAAATGAAAGTGGAAGAATTGAAGCTTCCCAGAGCCACCCTCGCCAGCCTCGGCTTTCTTTATATCTATATATTACAATTCAGTTTGACAGGTGAGAGCAGGTTAGAGCCCAAGTACAGTAAGTAGAAGGAGAAGACAGTCTGAACAGGCATGGATCTGACAGAAGCATCAGCTTGTGGCCTTACTTCACCCATCTGATGGTTATTGGACAGGCAGAGCAACTTGAGAGGAAGCAAAGATCTACACAGGTTGATGGGGCTGTTGATAAGTGAAGAAAACCCTAACTCAGAGCTAGATTTAAGGATAAGGCTTGTAGTAATTAGGATGGGCCAGGTTATAGTTTGGTATCAAATTTAAAAAGCCCTTGACTTACAGTGGAAAAGTTGACTTCTTACGCACACTATCTCTATCACGGTCATCAGTGGACCTCTGCTCATCACAATCACCCAAGGGCTTAAGCCTTGGGAAGATCCATCCCAATGTGGGCTCCATGATGGCAGAGAGAGAGGAAAGTGGCAACCACATGTTAGAAGCTCTGCCTGGCAGTGACACACCACTGTTGCTTACATTGTACTGGCCAAAGTAAAGCACATGGCCACACACACACGCACATTCAGTAGATAGGGCTATATAGTCCTCCCGAGAGGAGGGCCTCCAACATGGGTGAAGAATAAAAGCCTGCCACGGGGCCCAGGCTGTAAGAAAGGACCAAGGTAAGACTCCAGACATCTGGAAGCTAAGGTGCTCAGCACCTCGCCAAGTAAAGGATTTGAGCACAAAGAGAGGTCAGACATATGTGGCTGAGACTATGGGATAAGGGTCACAGAGAACAGGTGAAAGCAGGTTCATGAAGCAAGTAATAAAAATAAATGATAGTGATAATTGTATTAACAACTGTATCCACTGAATCCCCCTTTTTCAGAGCCAGATCCTTTACATCCTTTACATATATTATTTTATCCCCATCATACCTCATATATACATCATTCTATCCTTATCAGAATTAAATGGGTCTAGTGCTTCTGCTTCTGTATTACAGAGGAGAGACTGGGGTCAGAAAGATTATATCACTTGACCAGGGTCATAATGTTAGAAAATGGCAGAGCTAGGATTTGAACTTAGCTCTGGTTCCCTCCAAAGCCCATGATATTTCTTCTCTTTCCACAGTACCACCCTACTTCTCTCGGTACAACTGCAAAGTAGGACCAGCAACAAGAAACATGTAATCTGACTTACCAAGTCAATGGTCTTAAATTTAGAGAGGTATTAAAATTAGCAACTTGAGTGTATTGGGAACTTACAATATTGTGGAGGATGAAGGGAGGGGGGCAGGAGGGCACAGAGGAGCAGGTTATCATTAAGTTTCTTCTTCCAAATTAAACCCCACTACCCATTCCTTACACATTTATCAAGACCCTAATGCAGCAGAAATCAGCACCTAAAGAGTTATCTGTTGCAAGTCAGGGTCAAACTTTCTCTTTCATGCCTTACGGAAAGTCCAGTGAGCCTTATAACAAAAGCAAATCCCCAAGTCAAATTGCACTGCTGAGGAGCAGCTGTGAAGACTTCTGTCAAACACAGATTACCATATTCACCGACTTCACAGATGAGCTGAGGGGATTTCACTTTGCTAGACTATTTAAGATTCACTCCGAGCATCAGTTCTGCTGAACTGCACACCCATAATGAAGGCAGTCACTGTTCTCCATCTCTCCTCCATGTCTGCTTGTACTTGTTCACTTAATGTAAGCCTCAAACCTGATAGAGTTCAAATTAAAATGCAGTTTGTCATTAAGCATTAAAAATTCTCCCAACTACAAGATGTAGTAGTTAAATCTGGAGGCATCTGGCTCCCCAGCTAAGGAAATAAGGCACCTTGGAGCACACACATCATCTTGGCACATGCCCCAGGCCTCCCCACACACATCTGATCTGTGCACTTCTTTATTGTATATTACAGGTCAAATCGCTGAAAGGAGACTTTGGTCATCTCTTGAGATTTATCCCTCTGGGAAATCAGGAGACTCAGAAAATGCATCATCTCACTGAATGATCCAAAGACATTCAGCAACGTTAAACAAGCACTTATCAAGTTCCCACTCAGTACCAGATATTTTGCTCAACGATAGGAAGATAAAGGTAGATGAGACATCGTGCCTGCTCTCAGGGACTCTATCTGGAGGGGGTTGTAGACACACAAACACTGCACCACAGGAACAATACAAGGTGCCAGAGAAACACTATGGATACACCAGTGTGTGGGAGTTACTTTTTCTTCTGTAAAATTCATAAGCCAAATTAACATGACTGCTTTCAAATAAAACGGGGTGGGTTTTTGATTACCTATATGATTCCGAATAACCAGATGGCTACTTTCCATGAATGAAGGAATAACCTGATTGTTGTGCAGATTGCGTTGCTGTATTGGATGTGCTTTTTAGATGCTGCTAAATATTTGCCTAAGGGTGAGTTAACTAAAATACACAGCATATCAGTTTCAGCTCGGAAACGTAGAGAGATGAAAAGAGCATCCAAACTTCTAACACAAGACAAAATGCAAATTACTAAATTTTCTTGGACCCACTAGAAAGTTTAGACCATGGAGAAAATAGACAACGTGATATCTGGCTAGAGATTGGCATCTGCAGGGAAAAACAGGAACCAAGGATTCATTTACTTGGGGCAGAGTCTGCTGGGCATCATATAAGCTAGTATGAAGAATAAAGCAAAAATGTTTTAATGAGTTGTTAAAATATAACAAATTACAATTAAATAATTGTACCAGTGTGAGAGTATGACACCTCCAGGAGCCACAGATATAAGAGGATTCACATCCTGGTGCACATGTCTGTCCACGAATCCCACAGGTGCTCAGGGGGAGACGGGAAAATCCTGAGAAGGCTTCCCAGATAGTAACGTCTGGGGAAGTGGAACAACAGCCACTTCTGAAATTCTACCTGGACCCATCTCCACCATTGTCCCTAAAGAACATGGGAAAGAGTAACTAACAAAATCTGTTACCTTAGGACGCTGGTGGAGGGAAGAGTCTAAAAAAGCTCCACCCTTGGGGTGTGGGGCAGGAATTCTTGCTGGTCCACACATTACAGCTGGAGAACATGCAAGACCGTAAACCTGAGAGCCAGGAGTGAAGTATCTGCTTAACACTGAGGCTTCCTAAGAGTCTCAGAGAACTCCTCCACTGCCCCAACTCTACCACCTGGCTAGCAATCTCAAGTGAAAGTAACAGGAGGATATAGCTGAGAGAGCTTTAAGAGACATATTCTCTTCAGGGCAAAGCACAAAGGAAAACCTGAACACAAGGGAAAATAGAAATTGAGAAAATAACCTTTGCTGAACCAACCTACACCCTTAACACAAAATATTGATAGAGGAATTTGATGCCTGTGGTGCACTCAGGGTAACTATAGCAACAACAAGCCTGAAACACAACTTAACTCCTAACTAGACTAGTTCACCCTCCCCCCAAATTTAAAGTTCTAAAAGGAGAAAATTAATGTCCATTTAAAAACATAAAAAATATTTTCCTTACTAACTACTCTCCTGCATAAGATGTCTGGGTTTTAACAACAACAAAAAAAATTACAACATATACTAAAAGCAAGAGAAAAGACACTGTGAAGAGACAAAGCAATCATTGGAACCAAACTTGGACATGACAAACATACTGGAACAATTGGACAGAGCATTTAAATAATTATTAAGATACTAAAGATCCTAATGTAAAAAGTAGACAACTCATAAGTTTAGATGGGTAGCATCAACAAAGAGGTAGTATTTATAACAAAGAATCAAATATAAATGCTAGAATTGAAAAACACTGTAAATGGAGAATGCCCTCTGTGTGTTCCTCAGCAGATTGAACATGGCCAAGAAAAGAAGCAATAAACTTGGAACTAGAAATTACCCAAACTGAAATACCAAGGGAGAAAGAGTGGAAATATAACAGAACTGTTATTATGAACTGTAGGAAAATATCAAATGGTCCAAGATATATTTGACTTAAATCACAGAAGAAGAGATTTCAATGGGCATAAAGTATTTTGCCAAGAATTTTCCAAAATTAACAACAGACATCAAACCCCAAATGCAAGAAGCTCAGAGAACACCAAGCAGGAAAAATAATTTAACCAAAGCATATCATATTCAAATTGCTATAAACCAAAATTTTAAGGGCATCCAAAGAAAAGAGATACACTACCTATGGAAGAACAAAAGTTACAGAAACCTTCTCATCAGAAATCATATAAACAGAAGGACAGTGGAGTGATATCTTTAAAGTTCTGAATGGAAACAAAACTGCAACATAGAATTCTACACTCAGTAAAAATATCTTTTATTAAAAACACAACGAAATATTTTCTTAGACAAAAACTGAGGGAATTTATTGCCAATAGACCTTTTCTGAAAAAAACAGTAAAGAAAGCTCTTCAGACAGAAGGAATTAATCAATCAAAAACTTGAATCTAGGGGCTTCCCTGGTGGCGCAGTGGTTGAGAATCTGCCTGCCAATGCAGGGGGCATGGGTTCGAGCCCTGGTCTGGGAAGATCCCACATGCCATGGAGCAACTAAGCCCGTAAGCCACAATTACTGAGCCTGTGCATCTGGAGCCTGTGCTCCGCAACAAGAGAGGCCACGACAGTGAGAGGCCTCCGCTTGCCGCAACTGGAGAGAGCTCTCGTACAGAAACTAAGACCCAACACAGCCAAAAAATAAATTAATTAATTAATTTTTTAAAAAAATCTAAAAAAGACTTGAATCTACATAAAGTAATTAGTAATGTTGGGAAAAAAATGAAGGTAAAAATGAAAGAGCTTTTTATCCTTAGTTGTAATTGTTCTAAAAGATAGCTATCTAAGGCAAAAGTAGTAACAATGTTCTGTGTGTTTGTAGCACATATAAAAGTAAAATATATAGCAACAACGGCCCAAAGGATGGGAGGCAGGAGAATGAGAAGTAGGCATAATTATAATTCTAAACATGACCCCATGCATGTCCCACTCCAAGATCGATGCCCTAGTCCTCAGAACATGTGAATATGATGAAATAGCACTCTTATGACTAGAGGAATTATCTTATATGGCACAGTTGACCTTAATCAGCCTATGCTGATTATCCAGGCGGGGCTGATATAATCACATTACCCCTTAAACACAGAACTTTCTCAGGCTGGAAATGAAAGTCGGAGACGTTTGCAGCAAGAAGACTCCACATACCTGTTGCTCTTTTGAAGACTGATGGGATATGAGGGAAGGAGCGCTGGTGGTCCTGAAGAGTTGAGGGCAACCAGCAATGGAACAAGGACCTCAGGTGCATAGCCACAGGGAATTGGATCCTACCAACCTGAATGGACTTGAAAGTGGGTTCTTCCCCAGAGCCTCCAAGTGAGAGCCCAGCCCAGGCGAGACTTGGAGTGTGAAACCCTGAGAAGAAAACCCAATCAAGCCCCACCCAGGTTTCTGACTTACAGAACTGTGAGGACAAAAAAAATAAAAAATAAATTTAAAAAAAAAAGGTGTGTAGTTTTAAGCTGCTACATTTGTGTTAATGTTTTACAGAGGGATAGAACAATAATATATGGTCAATAAGTGCAAGCGAAATAGACATAAGCTTAAAATGTAAGTAGAGAAGTTTTCCAAAAAATTACCTGAGGGGGAAGAAATCTGAGCCATAGGGGGCATTGCTTCAGCAAGCTAGAAACAGCAAAAATTGTGGCAAGCTTGGCTTTACAAAAGATGAGAGAAAATCACCAGATATAGTGAAAAAATAAAAAACACAAGAAGGTGACCATTTTGAGTCTTCATGGAAAATAATTTCTTACGAGAAAATTTCCCTCCAAGAAGAAAAGAAAAATTCTCAGAGAAAAATTTCTGATTCATTTTCTGAATGAATTTCAAGGGCAAGTTGCTTAATTGAAGTAGGGACAAGATTTGGCTCTTGAAAAACATGACTAGTAAAATTCAAAATGCTTTGGGAGCAATGAACAGTAGATTGTATGATGTAGCAAACCAAACATGTGATTTACGATATCAACTCAAGAAATCCTCCAAGAACATAGAGGCAAAGAGAAAAACTGATAATGAGAAAAAACTAAGAGAATGGTGAAGGACCGATCCAGGCGATCTAAAACTTGTAAAACCAGAATTCCAGAAGAAGATAACAAAGTAAACAGAGGATATATAATAAACAAATAATATTAGAATATTTGCTTTGTAGAAGAAGAAATTTTCAAGATTCAAAGAGCCCACTGGAATCCATGCAAAATCAAAGAAAATGTGCATATGTAACTATACACAAGTTCATATTTTTTAATTTCTAAGAAAAAAGTATTTATAAACAGCCAGGGAGACAGGGAAAAAGAAATAAAGAAAATAGTTGCTGACAAAGAAAAAAAAAAATGTTCTGACATCAAAACTGCAGTAGCACTGAATGTCCTTATATTTGAGTTTAAAAACGGCCAATCCTTAGATTCAGTCAGAAAATCTATTTTGTGCAAAAATTCCAAGCTTTTTGAAAAATTAAAAAGTCTTACTATAACAAGCCTAAATTTCCTGTGACAATCCTGGCAAAATGGGGACTGAAAATTTTTAAAAGGCCATTTATAAGTTATACTTAATTCTCTTCATAATTGTGTCAATGGTTAATCATGTTTTCATGCACCCAAAGAGAATGCAGCTAACCATAGAAGAAACTACGGGGGACAGTTAACAAAATCCTGGATTTGGAGCCATAACACTGACTTGAGTCCACACCCTGCCTTCTCCATGCCTATCAGTTATGTGATTTCAGGAAAATTACTTTTGCATTTGAGGACTTTGGTTTCTTCTACTATGGGCATAGGAATTTGTTCTGTAGTCCATGTCATACCCCCACCAATTCTTATTAGGATGCATTAACACAAGAAAACTGATGACATATGCAAAAAAAGTGACAAGAGATTAGAAGGACAGTTTCTAATGAAATTTGAGGGTTAATCATAAAAAACAGATATTAAAAGGAGCCGCAAGATATTCTACTAAATACTGATACAAGCGGAACCATAATATTGCCTCAGGTTCTCATTAACTTGATCAATACTGTTAATAACATGTTCATCACATGCATGAAAGCAATCTTGACTCTGCAGAGTTAAAAAAAAAAAAAAACAAACATTGAATGGTATGACTATTGGTCCTACAAGTGCTCATAATTCCTAATGGAAAATAAAACATACATCCCTGAATAGACAATATACAAGGATATTTGTGGACTATGTAAATGAAGAGATGCAAAAATAAGTTCTGTAGGAATTTAGAAGATGTTCCCCAGCCTGAAGCAGCTGAATAATAAGTAGGGATTTAGTTGGATCCAAGAAGATGGATAGGTGAGGCACAGACTGACTCAGAGTTTGCCAGGACCATTTCCTCCTCCTCCTAGGCAAAAAGATAGATGACACTTCTCAGCCTCTCTTGCAGCTAGGTGTGGCCATGGGATTGTGTTCTGACCACTGAGATGCAAGCTGAAGTGATGTATTTCCTCCAAACCTGGCCCGTGGTCTGCATCTTCCTTTTCTGAAAGCTCAGAATCAGGGTGTCCAGTGGAGAACAATGAGGTCCCTGGGGATAGAAAAGCCACTAGATGGAAAGAATGGCCCCCAAGTGACTGCATGGGGAAGATTTTCCCCCAACCCCACCCACAATGGAACTTAGGTGAAAAATAAGCTTAAATTTTGTTAAGCCTCTGAGATTTGGGGTTGTTTCTTGTGAAGATGCCTACTCTGAATAATATAATACTATTTGGTGGAGTAGGGAAAAAAGGAAAACAGAGGAATAATTGGAGCCTAGAATGTTCTACACCTGTGCTTATCAAATATTAATCTTTCACATGAGTATTCATGGGCTTTTAATAAAATTCAGATTCCAACTCAGCAGACCTATCATAGAACCTGAGATTCTGCACTAACAAGCTCCCAGCTGGTGCTGATGTTGTTGGTCAATTCTGAGCAGCAAAAAGCCCCAGAAAAAGTGGGAAGAACAGCCCCCCTCCTCAGTAAGCCACTTTAGGGCCACGTGTTGGTGTGTGCTTCAGTTTGGATCTGAGCTCTATATATTTAGTCCTGTCAGCAATGATGCAAATGGCAAAGAAGTTTTGTTGAATGACAAAATAATATAATGTATACCCACTAATTAAATGGATGTGGACACAGAAAGTCTCTTTTAAAAAAATCAGAATCATGATCAGAAATAAGTGCCACTTTTCACTGTCATTTATACTAACAGAACATTTATAAGGACCTTCATTTTATAGCATCTCAACCAAATAAACACCTGAATTAAGGTGCATAATGTAAGCCAGCAAAACTTTTGAAATCAGTTCATCTTTAAGAAAGGAAAGAACAGTCAACAAGGCATTGGAGTGTTTTCCATTATTTAGTTACTGTGATGAAGGACGGAGTGAGAACCCACACACTACTGTAAATGTTCAGATCAACAGGAAATTAAGTTGCTTTTTACAGTTAACTTCCTATTATGGCTTTTCTATTTCCACTTAATCATGACATCTTTTCCTAAATGAATAGGGGGAAAAAGTAAAAATATAAAGAGAGAGAAAATCTCCACCCCAGTCATTCCTCAGAAACAGGGTATAACAGTTTTAAATTTGCATTGTAATGACTTATAAAAGGAAATTTAATTCATTTGCCTCTCATAACTCATTTTTCAGATATAATTAAAATGACCCCAGGAAGCAGGTTGAAATAAGCAGAGTTGATTTGTACAGAGTATATTCTAGACTTTGCAGTTTTCAGTTCTTATCAATTCTGGTTTTTGAGAGTCAGAAAGAATGTACCTGCCATTCTCTTCTAAATAAGCACAGTTTTAATATGCTTTTTTTTCTTCTGAAGTAATCTGGTCAAAAAGTCTATCGTGTATGTGAATAGGGGTTCTTGACCCTCAAAGTAGGCCAGGTTTTGTGTTACCATTTCAACTTAGGGGAAATGCTGAGACTTTATCTCCACACATTTGCAGGTCACACTTGGAATGCTTGAATTCTACAGACAATTATTTTCTGCTTCCCAGGGAGTTACGAGCTCCCTTTAGAAATTTAACCTGATCTTTCACTGCAAAGTAAAGGAGCTGTTACAGTGGAGGATTACTGGACTGAATGTCAATATTATGACATAGTATGAGTGTGTTTCGTGTTTGGTAATTGCAATCATTGTTGCTTTTGTTGTGGTCATCCATTTACAATGCTTGGTGTCAGTTTATTTATCTCTTGTAAAAATAAAATACAGTGTGTGTGAAAAAAAAAAAAGAAATTTAACCTGATCGATAATTTCCACCTTGTCAATGAGTTTAACAGATAATTTTTCAGAGCTGGCATTGGTCAAGCAAAAGTTGTGTAAACGCTGAAATTCTGGGACCTGGAGAGGAGGGACAAGACAGCAGAAAAGGGAGCCTGGGAAAAAATATCTGCAGTTACTTGAGCTACTCTTTATTTCATCTAGGTCTCTCCCTAACGAATCCATATCCTGAAGGTAGGGGTTGATGAAGAGGAAGTTGGGACGCATAGAGTTTACAGGTTGGTAAACCTGCAATTTCTCACAGGGTCACCACAGACAGTATCACCTCAAAACTGTACAGGAAGCTTCAGGAATCTCTGAAAATGATAGCATCTTGTTTCTAAGGCAGCAACACAGTCAGATAAAGTGGAAGTTCACTGTTGCTATATCCACATAGCTCCAAAATGTGTCCCAAATCACTCTAGAGTTCCCTTGTGATTTTCCAGATGCTCCTGAAATTAACTGTGGTCCCCAGGAGCACGTGTCATACCTCTTGTCATGGTAGGCTTTCAAAGCAAAACTCTCCAGGGGAAATATGAAACGGAAAACAGAGTCTGATAATTCGCTAAGTTTAGCCCAGGGCCACAGAAGAAAAGACCTCCACTTTCCTGAGGTTTCATATCCCAGTGAGTCAAGCCAGGGACAAGACAACATACCCGAATCCTCTGGATCATGCCTGAAGGAACACCATCCTCCACTCTGGCCAGTGCAGATCCCTAAGCAAAACCCCTAATCCAAAGGACAGCATAATGATGTAAGTTAGAAATCATTGCTCCATTCCCTTAGCTAATCACACCTTACCTGGAAAGGCTTTTTCTGCTCTAGCCACCACCTAAAAGGAAGTGATATAACATAAAAAACTAAAATGACTCCTCTCTGGTTTTACAAAAGACACTTCTTTAGAAAAAAAGATTTCTTATCATTGCATACTAGACTCTTCCCCCATCCCCTGGCATCCTATACCCTGGTTATACTGAAATGCTTTGATTTTCATAAACTCGCCTTATTGCTCTCCCATGTCTCCTACTGCACCTCTTTTCTAAAATGTCTTTAACCCTTTTAGATCAGGTCCATTTTCTCATTCATCCACCAATAAACATATTCTACAAACATACTGAGCATATTAATACCCAATAAATTACTCATTACTGAATATTCAAAGCACTGGAAATTCACATCCACATAAGACCTTCTATTAGCAAGCATTTATTGTAGGGCTATGTGCTAGGCACAGTCTCTGCCCCAAAAGGACCTAGAGTTGTCAATACTCTCCAGCCAAAGACCACCAGGAGCATACCTATAAAGTTGGGTTTATCAACTTGTTGCCACACAGAGACCGCACACACACAGAGCCATGAAGTATCTGGTTAAAGGGTGTTAGAAAGAACTCATCATTGCATGTGGGCTTGTGCTAGTTTTGGGGGGAAGGGTCAAGGAAGCAGGGCTTGGTTCTGCTTGGATGTTGTCAGAAAGTGGGGATAATTCTATTCTTCTTCAGCACCTCAATAATTATTTCTGGTATATTAATAATTCTTATTTAGAAAATAGGAGAAACAAAGCAAAGCTAAAGCTATATTTGGTTCCAAAAGGAAGAGCAGGAATCACTCATATTAGCCAAGATTGGGGGATGTTTGGTCATTTTTGCAGCTTGGACAAATTCTTATTTTTGTCTGACTATAGACATGATTACACAGTGGCCTTGTTTTTGTCTTGATCTATCACAGCCATAGTGACCTTGACTGATGTTGATGTTTTGTGAGATTATGTTCAGTTGGAGAAAATCAGGACCAAGCTGTGACTGTCAGATCAGCTCTTAACAATACCAAGGTCCAGCTAAGAGTGTCAGGCCACTTCCTTGGCATTTAACTGCCAGACTAGAAAAGATGCTTTGAGTAGAAGTTTCCATAACATCAGAGATGGAACTGTAACCCATAGTCATATCTCCCTTCATAAATGAAGACCCCAGCTGAGTGGGGTGCTGCTAGCAGACAGCCTTCAGCTGTTGGCCCCCTTCAGGGATTGCCTCAGCTAAAGAGAGTAACTTGATCCAAGGTCATGCCTGCTTCATGGAGAGGCCCTCATCAAATCACTGGTTACTGTAGGGATACAAAGGCCCCGCACTCTTGCTCCAACTTGGAACAGTTCTGAAGGATTATCCCGTCGTCAGACCATACCATCAGGTCACCTGAGGTTTCCAATGAAAGTTGATCACAACCCAACTTCTCTCTCTGTCCATTTCTACTTCCGTCCCGTCCCATCCTCACTAAACCTCTTGCAAGCTGTCTCTGTCTCAGAGTCAGCCTCCTGGCAAACCTAGCCTGCAATAGCATCTCATACACATCTTTATCACTAGCCTTGTAATTCTATGGAGTACTCATCTGTTACTAGGTGCAAAATCCCTAGCACCTAACATAGCATCTCTTTGATAGTGGTTCCCAATATATTATAAATAAACAAAAGCCCTGGGAAAGTGATCAGAAAGACGTACATTCAACACCGTGCCATATGTAGAAGGAAAATGGGTAAGAATAGGCAGGAAAAGGGAAGACTTTGGAAAGGTCAGCATGGTAAGCAGAATAATGCCCACTATATGCCTATGCCCTAATATTCAGAACCTGTGAATATGTAAATTACATGGCAAGGCAAAATTAAAGTTGCAGATAGAATAAATTTGCTAATCAAGTGAGCTTAAGGTAGGGAGATTATACTAGATTATTGGAGTTGATTCAATGTAATCACAAGGATCTTTAAATGTGGAAGACAGACAGAGAGGGCCAGAGAAAGAGATGTGATGATAGAAACAGAATCAGATAGATGTCACACTGCTGGCTTTGAAGATGAAGAAATGGCCCTGGGAGCCAAGAAATGTGGGTAGACTCTAGGAACTTTAAGAGACAAGAAAATGAATTCTCTCAGAAAGGAATGAAGCTCTGCTGCATGCAGAAAGGATTTTAGCCCAACGAGACTCCTGTTGGACTTTTGATCTCTAGCACCACAAAATAATACATTTGTGTTGTTTTAAGCCACCAGCTGTGTGGTAATTTGTTATGGCAGAAAGAGACAGCTGCAAATATTTGGAGCCATGGTTGCTCCAGTATTTTTATAGACCATGGGCTTAAGGGGCTGTGGTCTGATGACGGAGATCCTCCAGAAGCAGGGTTTGCAAACTTGTTCCCACCGAAACTGTGTGTTCACTTGGGATACCTTGGCACTGCTTTTGCACATCAAGCACATTTATAGTTAAACCAAGATTGTACGTTCATTTATAATATGGAGGGTTTGCACAGTAATAACGGGAAGGCTAAAGTCCTTCTCCAAGCTACACTTTAATGTCACCAAATTATTTCATTGCTGGCCTAAGCAGAAGGAGGATGAGATGGATTTTGTGTTGCATAAGAGCTTACATATGAGTGGTGCTTTGTTGTTTACACAATATCCTCCCATCTGTGTGGGTCTGAAGGACACAACTGGGACAAGAAGATGAAAACTATAACGTTGCAGATCACAAATCAATGAAAACAATAGCAACTAACCTCTTTCCCAAATGAGAGCTACCTTTTGAGGGAGTATATTGCACATTCAAAGAGAGTTGATATCTAGTTGAAGGAGAAGGGAAAAGAAATTGAAAAATGTTAATCTCGAGGTTTCTTCCAATTTTTATATTGTATAATCAGAATTGTTTCTAAACTAAGACAACCCTAGTATGCTTTTCAGATCCCACCTGTAATATCCTATGAAGCAAAATAAAACATTCATGCATTCCTAAAAGGCAAAAAGAGCACTTTTATAGGATTCCAAGAATGGTGACAGTTAGTTAAAGAAAGCAAAACTCATTTGTAGCATTTTAATGTTTCCCCAGAGTAGTGTTTAACTTTTACATCTAATGTAAACACCCGAAGTCAAATGGTAATAAAGATCCCTTTAACTGTGTCGGCAAACACTCACTTGCCATACAGTTAATTCACAGGAGCCCAGCTTTTTCTCCTTTTAAATTAGGTGTCCTAGTTACTAATCAGTCTCACTGCAAATTATAAAATGTATAAAATGTAATGTATAGTCTCTGTGAATGTAAAAGAGCATCTGGTCAACCCTGAAAGAATTTGTGAGGCAACACAGTCTAGTGAAAATGCCAGAGCATTTGAATTTAGAAAACCTGGCTTTGAATCTCAGTTTCTTAGTGGCTGTAACAATAGGTAAGTCAAGTCACCTTCCTCATCTCAGTTTTCTCATTTGGAGAATGGATTTAAAATATATCATGCTCTTCTTCCTTCACAGAATCTTGAGCCTCAAAGGACATCATGGGTTCTATAAATATAAACGTGACTCCTGATAACCACTCATTGAGTTTCCATCCAGTTTATGAAGCATCCCTGTGTCATGCTCCTTAAGACTAACAGGACGAGAGCTTCCATTCCATGTTAACACCATTCTAAGCACTGGGAACACCAGTGCTCTGACGGTTTGCAAAATGTGATGGTAATGCTTCATCTCTGGGGAGAAAAGAAGGCTGCACCCCTTGTTTCATCAACTGAAAGCTTGCCCATCAGATATTGAACATCATGAATAGAAATGTGTGCACAGAAATGTGAAGAAACATTTCTCTACAAAATTGCTAATGAATTTAATCCTTTATGCTCCTTACAGGTGACAAGATTTGCAGAGGGAATGAAGGGAAATAGGAATATTCTGGAGAATATGAAAGCAGAATGAGGGCCAGAAACTGAGTTGTCAGGTGGTCACTCATAAATGGTGCACTCCTGCATTCACAGTAAAGTGAAAAATAAGAATATCCTTTTTTTATCGTACAATAGAGATGGATATATTTACCTTGCAAAACAGAATGTCTAAGTTTTACAGATAAGTAAAGCCCTTTGAAGGCCATTTCAATCTTGGCCTTCCTCTCAACTCTTTCTAGAGGTAGTACTATTCAATTCTATACATATCATCTAAGACCTTTTCCTCTGCATTTGCATGCATATGTCACATATATCTACTCACAAAAGTCATACTGTGAAGAGTGTTTTTTTTTAAACATAAATGGCATCACACTGAACATATCATTCTGAAATATAAGAATACAGACTCCGAGTTCAGACTGCCAGATTCAAATATCTCGACTTAATACATGTGTGACCTTGGGAAATTACTTAGCTTCTGTAATTCACATCTTCATTTATAAAACGGGGACACTAATACAACCTACCTTATGAGATTGTGATGAGGACTAAATGAGCTCATTCATGTGCAGAAGTTAGCTCAGTGCCTAGCAGATCACAAGCATCCCATAAATGTTAGCAGCTAGTTTACCATTTTTCCTGGGCATGTGAGCAGCTCCTATGCATACCTGATTAAAGATTTGAAATGCCTGTGCTACTAGGATGTCTGGTGAACGTATTAGATGTGTTGCAAACATGGCTCAACCATATTAAATTGTTCAGACAATAGGTTTCTCTTCTCTAAAACGGGTTGTTGTGAAAAATAGCCCATATTAAATATTGAGTAAACATTAGCTTAAAAATGCATTTCACAAATAAAATCAGTGAATGCAACTGGAAATTTCTTAAATAAAATTGTGTGGAGAAGATATGATGACAAAATCCAAATATAATGTCAGAAAAAACACTTGAATGACAAGAGGAAGTCAGCATGAGGAGATCTGAGTATCAAATAAAAGGGGCTATTCAGCCAAGCAGGACCTGACAGGTCCTATTGTAATTAAAAAGATACATGCCCCCTAGTGTTCATAGCAGCACTTTTTACAATTGCCAAGATATGGAAGCAACCAAAGTGTCCATCAACAGATGAATGGCTAAAGAAGATGTGGTATATGTACACAATGGAATAGTACTCAGTCTTAAAAAAGAATGAAATTTTGCCATTTGCAGCAACATGGATGAACTTGGAGGGCATTATGCTAAGTGAAATAAGTCAGACAGAGAAAGACAAATACTGTATGATACACTTATATGTGAAATCTAAAAAATACAACAAACTAGTGAATATAACAAAAAAGAAGCAGGCTCACAGATATAGAGAACAAACTAGTGGTTACCAGTGCAGAGAGGGAAGTGGTGGTGGAGAGGGGATAGGAGTAGGGGATTAAGAGGTGCAAACTATTAGGTATAAAGTAAGCTACAAGGATATATTGTACAACAAAGGGAATATAGCCAATATTTTATAATAGCTATAAATGGAGTATAACCTTTAAAAATTGTGAATCACTATATTGTACACCTGTAATTTATATAATATTATACATCAACTACATTTCAATTAAGAAAAGAACACTATGGTATTTGTACACAAGGTTATGTGATATACACATTCACTACATCCAAAAAATTAAAAATAAAAAATAAAGGAAAACAAATTTCCAACAGTCATAGAGCAAATGTTCCTTGAATGTTGAATAAACAAAGAACATTATGAGAAAAAAAATGATATACGGTCATAGACACTTACGTAATATGACCTTAATCTGATGTATATACTTGGGAAAATGAATTAAAGGAAGGACACAAAGTAAAACATTCAAAACAGTTAACTCCGGTGGGGGAAGAGATGGTAATTACACACAATTTCTTTTTTCTTAAGAGTCTTCTGTCCTTTCCAAGTTTTCCTCAGTAAGCAGATATCACTTTTATAAACAAAAAAAATTAAATAAATATAATTTTAAATGTAAAGATGTAACTTTGCTTACCTCAAGCACCTTCTTTGGGTTCCACTCAGCGCCTTTCAATTCCTTCTCTTACGTGTTAATTCCATGTTTACAGCTACATTTCACCCTGGCATTCTAGCCTGCAGCATTTCCAGGTCTTTACAACGACTCCTCTGGGCCTCACTGTCTTTACTGTCCCATCAGCATGCCTCCTGGCGTCCCACCTCCCAGACCCCCAGGGGTGCCCCAAGCCCAGAAAGGCCTTTTCTCTTAGGCTTCATCAGCCCCAATAATCAAGAGGCTCTGTCCTGGGTTTAACGAAGCACAGGAGAATACATTTGTAGGTACAAAGGAAGCTTTGTCCACACATCTCCTAAGTTTTTACCTAAAGTCGAGCAAACTGGGATTCTCTCTTGCCTATCATACTAAATTGCAAAATTCGATCCAGTAAACTATCCTAGGGAGCACATTCAATTTAGTTACAAAACAGAGGTTATAATATGTAGGGGAACTAACTGAACATCGAAAGTCCCAACTCCAAGGAAGAAGATATGAAATTTCATATACCATCTATCCTGGGAGATTTTCTCATGCTGCAGAGGTACCTTGCAGCCAACAGAAGAGTAGAAAGGATAAATTATTTTTTTTAAAAAATTCATCAGTATCTTTCCTATGCCATAAGTTTGCATTAAAAATGCTATTTCGGGCTTCCCTGGTGGCGCAGTGGTTGAGAATCCGCCTGCCAATGCAGGGGACACGGGTTCGAGCCCTGGTCTGGGAAGATCCCACATGCCGCGGAGCAACTAAGCCCGTAAGCCACAATTACTGAGCCTGCGCGTCTGGAGCCTGTGCTCCGCAACAAGAGAGGCCGCAATAGTGAGAGGCCCGCGCACCGCGATGAGGAGTGGACCCCGCTTGCCACAACCAGAGAAAGCCCTCGCAGAGAAACGAAGACCCAACACAGCCATAAATAAAATAAATAAATAAATAAAAAATAAAAATAAATTTTAAAAAAAGTGATAGTTTGACATTATAAAAAAAAATGCTATTTCAAGCTCACTAAAATTCATTTTAATGGAGTATATGATTACTAATAGGCATTTTTATTTTATATTTTCACACATGTGTAGTGTCAACCAAGAAATGCAGAAGTCTGCAAAGAATAAAAGAGTTTGGGGTTTTGGAATTGCAATTCTGGAGACACATTTTCAGATAAAACCAAGAGTGTTCTGGGGATGAGAAAGAGCCAGGGGCTTATAAAGGTAAAAGCCACAAGGTTGTTAAAGTTGTCTGATGCAGAAAAGGAAATATTTGTCCTTAATGGATAGACTGTCACAAGTTATTTTAGGGTAAGGGTCTGATAAGTATCTTGAGCTTCTGGAACCTTGGGCAGATGTTCTGGTTACCTGCTACTACGTTAAGACAATAAGTGGTCAAAGGTCAGATTCCATCCAGACTGAGAAGCGCAGAAGTCACGCTTCCTCAACGGCCTCCCGGCTCCATACCAACTCCATTCTGATTTTCCTTCCACAGTAGTGACAGTAGTTTTATGTTTTATTTCTGTCTTAAAATATGGCCTTGCCTTTGGTACTTATACTTTAAATTACAACCCAAAGACAAATTTGAAATATTTGGCAGCTCTGATAGAAACACCCCTTTAAAACATACACACTCACAAACTGTTGTGTTTGTCATTGATCTCAGCGACAGCAATATTTTGACAACAAGACCCCCATCACTGAATGGCTATATCGTTAGTCACTCCTGGCCTGAGAAAATGTGTGAGAGAAGTTTTAACTTTCTCCCACTATTTTCTACTTTAGAGGGCATAAAGTCTTCTAATCTCCCTTCCTCGGAACATCTCCCTCTCAAATAATCCTGCCAGAAGCAGATTTTTTTGAAGTGGAATAAAAAGCCTATGAAAAATTCCAGAACAAAAATGAGATAGTGATGAGAACACTTGAGAACAGAGCAATAAATCTCTACACTCTGACTGCAAATCTGATGCCTTCAAAAGAGCCACCAACAGCTGGGGCAGCCTTATTTAGAATTATGTTTATAAATGATTTTATCTAATTTTAATTGTCTTCCACAGCAATCTGTTAGCTTTTAACCAGGTTAGACACTCTCACAGCTGGAGAGGACCTTCAATTCACCAGAGAACCCAAAAAAAGAGCAAGCCAGAAAGACATCCCTCCCCCTGCTGGTCTCTATCATGTTGTGGGGAGAACCGCCGAGTGCAGCAGGAGCTGCCGTTGGCCTCCTTGCACAGGACTAAACAGCAGGCACCCTCAGGAGCTCCACCAAACATCTCTCAGAGAATTGTTGCAGAAGAAAAATTCCCCTCCTACCCTTCTAGGTTCTTCTGGCTGGTCCAAGAGTTAAACTGACATGAAATAGTTTAATAGGAGAAAATCAGACAAAAGTTTAATAACACTGTACACATGTGTTGACTAAGAAAAATATCCACAACCTAAAAGTGGAGAGTTATGTTTTATTCGGTGGACATGCTGAGGACTTCAAGCCTGGGACACAGCATCTCAAGTAACCCTGGGAAACCTGCTCCGAGGAGGCAAGTGGGGAGCTAGGATATATAAGAGTTTTGCAACAAAGGGCAGGTAGTAGGAACAAAAGATTACTGTTAATAAAAGAAAGCTAGATATCTCAAGTTAAGGAATTGAGTGCTTTTCTACGTGTGGAAAGATGCAAGAGTCTGGGCTCACTGAAATCATTCCTTTGACGTGCACCTCAGCTATCTGGGGCCAGTATCCTGTGTTTTCACATCCTGAGTTTCCTCAGGGCTCACCGTAGGGAGTGGCTACAGTCTGATGGCTGCTAGATGGCAGGTATTCTTTCCCTTCCTGAGTTTCCTCAGGGCTCATCGGCTCACCAAGGCTGTGGCTGCAATTGCTGGTGACTGTGACATCCTTTGTTTACTGATAAGGCAGGTAATATTCCATTTCTCACCTGGGAGAGACCCAAGAAAATAAACTCGCCAAAATGGATGAAGCCACCACCTTAAATACTATCTTCGGCTAAAGGCAAAAGATGTCAGGTAGGGAGGCCAGTTATAGGAGGTGACCAGGGAAAGCACAGTCAACAAGTTTGAGGTTGTGTGGAGGAAGAATGTCGCCTGCCATGTCAGTAAACAAAGGATGTTGAGGCCATCAAGACATCAGCCATTGCAGCCACGCCCAACCGTGCACCCTGAGGCGATCCAGGATGGAGAAAAACGGAATACTGGCTCTAGTTAGTTAAGGTGCATATCAAAGGTCTGATTTCTATGAGCCCAGACTCTTGCATCTTCCCATACATAGAAAAGCCCTAAATTCATTAATCTGAGATGTCTGGTTTTCTTTAATTTACAGTAATCTTTTGATGTTTCGACTACCCGGTTTTTGTTGCAAACACTCCTATATATCCGACTTCTCCCTCACCTCTTCAGAGTAGTCCCTCAGAGCAACCTGAGAGGCTGTCTTCCGGGCTTGAAGTCCTCAGAAAGTCCACCAAATAAAACATAATTCTCAACTTTTAGGTTGTGCTTTTTTCTTTTTCAGTCGACAGTTGTTTTGCATATTTAAATCCTTGTCTTATCCACGGATAAGAGTTTCTCGGGATAAGACCAACTAAAGCCTGCCTTCCTCTGTTTATCATTTTCAAAATTTCATCCTGCCTTTGTAATTCATATTTTCCCTGAGCCCCATTTTCCTTGAAGTCTGCTCTTAAAAATGCACAACGTGAGCTTTCTCTGGACGCTCCATGAGAATTTGAATGTGCTTACTTTCTCCTATTTCCACCCAGCAAAACCTCTTATAACACAGATAAAATGGTCTTAGCATAGTGTGATACTCAAAGAAGACACAAGTTGAACATAAAAATAGCATTAAGAAGCAATTTAAACTTCCACTGAAGTCTTGAAGAGTGAAAAACATGCTTTATACTTTTGTGATACATATAGGGAAATTTCCTAAATATTCTCTATGTGCATCTATTTCCCCCAAAATCTTCCCAGCAGCTGCTCAACAATCTCTCCCCCAGAAATATACTTTTCCAGATTTGGTGTGTTGCCTTTTCTAATGTGGATAAATCTAGTCCTTCTCAGCCACTTTTAACATTGCAGCTTTACACATCTACCTTGCTCAGCAAATAGGAGTCGTGGCCAGAGGGTGGGGGCATCAGACTCAGCCCCATTGAGAAGCAGAAGGATGGGAGATTTGAATAGTTATGTGCCAGTAGTAGATAGTGTTGTCTGTTACAGGCAGATAAGAGGGGCTCAACTAATTTGAACCTGTCCTTAATTTCTTTTAATGTCCTCCTTATCTCCTTCTCTTCCTTCCTTTATTCCATCCTTCCTCCCTCTCTTCCTTTCTTCTTTATTCCTTCCTACCTCTCCCATTTCCTTTCTCCCTCTCTCTCTCCCTTCTTTCTTCCCAATCCCTAACTCATGTATCATCAAATATTACTGCTGGAAGACACCTTAAATTTCCCGGTGCAACTCATCGTTTTACTTTAGAGCAACTTGAGGTCCAAGGCAGCTGTTTGTCCAAGGCCCCCAGCCAGTTATCGCTGGCAGACCAGAGACTGGATACCTGGGCTGTGTCTCAGGATCCTGTGCTCATTGCCTTCTCTTAGACCACATTGCCTGAAAGAAAGAAATGGCAGCAAGACAGGTTTGTGTCAGGACTTGTTCGTAATCTAAGTTCTCGGGGATAACCTGGGATTTGTACACATTCAGCCATTTATCCTAAACCTTCTACGACTGTATTACCAAATAATGAAGATTAAGTTCAGAACGATGGCCCTCAGGTACTATAAATTCTCAAGGACAAAACCAAGATTCATTTATGGTTCCTATAATGCCCTTGCTTTTTAAGAGGGTCTATAGTTCTCTGCTTAAATTTTCTGTAAACAAAAAGTCAACTAACCAAAAGGTCCTTTCCATAAGTATTCTGGTTTGTTGAGTGGTTTTGAGGTAATGACATTGTCATCACTTTATGAAATAGGTCTTCCTCCACAGTCACTGCTCACTTTTACAAAGAAGCCCACTTGCCTGAGCCACACCAGACCACAATTATCTCCATCCTCTGAGCCATTTCATTCGCATTAGTTACCAAGTGTCCAATAGCTGTGTCATTAGGACCTCAAATAGGTTGAGACCAGACCTAACCACAGCCCCAGTTTCCTCCTCTTCCCTACACACTCAAGAAAGTCTGCACAAGCATTACCTTCAAGGTCAGAAATTACATGTCCTCATCAAACCTTAATTCTCTGCAGCCTCCAGTGCCCAAGTCTATCTACCTCAGAATCTAGCTTGTACTGGAATGAGTGGCCATTTGAAATCAAAGCATGAACTTCAGACATTGATTTCTTTAAAAACCTTTAAGAGAATAAATTTTGGAAGAAGAGAGGAAAGAGTCAAAGCGTCTGAAAGAGATGAAAAGTGTACGTAAATTACTAAATACTGACCCTTGAATGATTCTCAATTGTTACCTCAGGACAATGTTCAGGATCTCCTAGTGTGACAGGCATTTTGGTCCCCACTTCTGAGTGACATGGTGCTGTCATGCCCACTAGAAGCTGGAGGGTGTCCAGTCCTGCAAACAGCTCCAGGTATGGGGGGGCCAGTGGGTTAGTTCCACTAAATCACTTCCCTCCATCTTGATCTGCAACAAGGAAGGACTGGGTCACACTCTTCCACTCTGAGCATTGGGGGGAGGGGGTGGGTTGCTACTCTCCCTTTCTGCGTGCCTCAATTTCCTCACTGTAAAACAGGGACATAATGACAAAAACTACCATGAAGTGTTATGGAGAGGATTAACTATGGCCCTTAATATGTGCTAGAAAAGAAGTGTGGGTAATTATTTCTATTATAGCTGCCCTCAATTATTAACAGCACCACTATGTGCTGCCCTGAACAGAGCTTTTATTCCCAAGCTTGTGAGGAGCTTAAAGAAAGTTCCAGATATTTTTTTTCTGTTTTGTGGAATTTTTTGAATTTTTAATACAATTTTTAAAGGTTACTTTCATTTACAGTTATTACAAAATATTGGCTATATATCCCATGTTGTATAATACATCCTTGAGCCTAACTTACACCCAATCATTTGTACCTCCCACTCCCCCACTCCCATGTTGACCCTCCCCATTGGTAACCACTAATTTGCTCTCTGTGAGTCTGTTTCTTCCAGATAACAAGTGAAGTCTTAGTCTCTCCCTCTCTCTCTCCCTCTCCTTTGCCCTCTTTCTCTCCTATTTTTCTCTTTCTTTTTAATGGATGTAACTGAAACAATTTTCCATTTCTTCAATGCTTTGATTCCTTAAAGATTTCCATCTATACACATGAATTGCCCTGTCTACCCTTTCAATATCAACATCCTGGGCAAATCCCTTGAAGGTGCCATGGGAAGATGCCCTTGCAGGTCATGTAAAATTGATTGCAACAGGATGGTTGAAGGAAGAAAGCCAAGGTCTGAGAAACATGACTCATGCCCCTGAGGCTCTTGGTCCAAATCCCCTCTCACTATGGATGATTGAAACTGACACCAAGAAAGGGTTCCTAGTTGATAAAGGAAATAACAGCATACCCATTCAATAGAATACCAGACACTCATTAACAACATGCTGTAAAATAAAATGGGTTGACAAATTGGTTGATTCATATTAATATTTTAAAGAATCTGTGCCTATTAGGTAAATATAATATATACAAATATGTAAGTAGAAAAACACTGGATTTATCTAAATAGGAATATGGATACCTCTGGATAATGGAATTATGACTACATTTATGTACTTCCTAAATTTTCTATATAAAGAATTTTGAAAAACTTTTTTTAAAAACTTATCACAATGAAGCATCTCCTTTCACCCTATTGAAGCAAACACACACACACACACACACACACACACACACACACACACGGTCACAGAGATACCACCAAATTGAGGGCACAGGCACATTCCATGCTCCTCAGTTTTCTCTGCCCAGTGAGGATGAGCTCAGCCTTCCTAGCCTCCCTGAGATCAGCAATAACTGAAGAAAGCAGGATCCAATCAGGTGAGATAAACTTTAACCTGCCAAACTGCAGTAAGGGCCCAAAGGTCCCCTTCCATCCTCCCTGCATAAATCTGCAGGTTGTCACTCATGAGTGTTGAGCCATCTGTGAAAAACATCAGGTTCTCCCAAGACAGATTCCACAGCTGGCTCCAGGCCACCAAAGTTTGAATTTGCAATGCCATTTTAAATTCTAAGAGATAAGGGGCTGGTCTTCAATTTTTTCATCAAAGAGATTCAAATCTGGTTCTTCCCTGCAAATCTGAGACCAGAAGCCCTGTCTGGACCAGCCTCCTTGAGAAGTGAGTCAGTCAGGAGCACACTAAAGGGGAATATTGGAAAGTAGGTTCATAAAGGCATTTGAACAAAATGAAAAGAAAGAGAGGACCTTGGAGCATCAGTCACCCTACTTGAAGGCTTTTGCTTTAAGAGGGACATGTACTGGTTGAGAACATCAGCTTTGGGGTCAGACAGTCCAGTGTTTGATACCCGGGGATGTCCATTGACTAGCCATGTGGCCTCTGGTAAATTTGTCTGTTATATAAAATGAAACAATAATGGGAACTATCTCATTAAGATTATTGAGACTGCGAAAGAAAACATACTACATAAAAGTGCTTATTACCATGCCAGGCAGAGTCAGTGGCTCACACGAGCAACTGTTACCCCCATTCTAAACTTGTACTCCCATGCCTTTGAGAAAGGCACTGAACTAGGCATCGAATTAGGTGCTGTATAGAACATATGAAATGAGATAAGATATGGTTTCAGCCTAAAGAATATCATAATCCAGCTGGATAGTCTATTGTTTCCTCTCCTCTCCTCTTTTTCTTTCTGTTTTTCTGCCTCTCTTTCTGTATATATATAACATTATGTACACACACGTATGTGTTGAAAACCACGAGATACATAAAATTGTAAAACAATAGAGAAGCAGATAGGAAAAGCTCTGGAGAAAAGATAGTGGTAAAAGTCTCCTCCACAAGCTGAATAAAGTAAACTGAAAAATAAGGTAAGGAATTAATGATATTTCTCCTGCCCTGCTTGACCATCGTCCCTCTTCCCAGCCTCTCAGCCACCATCTTTGTTCATATGTGCATCAAGAAATCAAATGACAGAACAAGGGGGAAAAAAAACCTTACTAAATATGGCTTCCAACCCTCCACGCTTGTGCCCTAAGGAAATATTTACACATTGCGCATGAAAGAAAAGAAGCAAACTGAGATACATCTAAGTACAGATTGGGGGATCAAGAGGAAGATCTGGACAGAAGGTCAACACTCAGGAGATGAATAAATGTTTTTAAATGAAGGAGGAGACATATGCAAAACAATGTCTACAAGGACAACAACAGAAAAGAAAGAAAAAGAGCAAACAAATGACAATAAAGAAAGCAATCTTGGGAAGATTTACCTCCAAGAAAGAAAAGAAATATTTCAGCAACAATACTTCATATCTTCAAAGAAATTAAAGGAACATGTCCTCCATAAATTCAAATGAAAGAGGAAATAACAAAACAGTTTTCAATGGAAAGGGAGATGGAATTAAAACAGAATAGCAGCAGTGAAAAGCTTAATGAGCACTGCAGAAAAAAAAAAAAAAAGGTTCTGGCTTTAAAAAGTCACACACAATAGAAACAAAATGGAAAAATTCAAAGTGCTCAGAAGATGGTCCACTTGGGGAACCCACTGTAGGGACCCAATATACAGCTTTTTGGCCCTGAAGAGAAAGAGAACAGAGTAGCTAGTGCACACACAATATTCAAAGGCATAATGGAAGAGAATGTTCCTGAAATAAAATATGAATACAGATTTAACAGGATCAACATATACTACCTAACATTTATAAAGAGTATACCTTCATTCTTGAATAAGTTATTGAATTTCAAAAGTAGCCTGATTTTTTTTTTAAACAAATGCAGATACTGAAAAAACAGTAGAGCTAGTCTACCAAATTCTGAAAGAATAAAGGGACATATGATCCAAGAACTTTCCCCAATTTAGGTTTTATTCTTTATGACAGCAGCAAAAAGAAGTTCTCAAATATGCAGTGATTCTGGAAACATAATTAATATATACTCTTCTTTAAAATATCATAACAACATAACCCTGCCAATCAAGATGAAAATCAAAATAATCACAGATGCACAAATTTCTATGTGAAAGAACTGGAAAGATCTTTGAACTATTTCAGCAGAGAATTTAGTCTAGATAGCTATTTTGACTATGGTTATAAGACCGAATATATCTTAATTCTTATAAAAAGAAACATTTTATTCTAGTTTTATATTATAGTATTATGCTATAGTTTATTATAGCATTTTAGTTTTATTAATGTATTTACTATACTATTATAGTTTATTAAGGTTTCATTTCAGTTCATTGTAAGTATTTATCATTTTAATTACAATGAACTGTAATAAAAACTCTTGAGTTTACTAATACAGAACAGAAGGTAGAAAGAGGTAGCAGGTATGTCATGGGCCATTGAAAGTGAACTGATTTCCTCATCTTTCATGGAGGGAGTCAATAGTCACCAATAATTTCAGAAATTGAAATATGACTTAAGCATTTTAAATATTCAAATCAATAATATGAAGAACAATAAATTTGATGACATGTTCCAAATTACTGGAAGGAATATTACTAAAAAAATAAGGTCCAGCTAAATGTACAAAGTAATATAATCATCAAAGAAGCAAATATGGGTTGTCTTGGGATTTCCCTGTTTAAAGATAATTGGGGCTACCATGATTGAAAG
Organism: Balaenoptera borealis; assembly: GCF_965194805.1. NCBI lineage: Eukaryota > Metazoa > Chordata > Mammalia > Artiodactyla > Balaenopteridae > Balaenoptera > Balaenoptera borealis. The sequence goes on along the minus strand of NC_138866.1, from coordinate 15,988,745 downwards.
TTATCAAATAATGTTTTAAATCTCAAATCAAGAAATAGTGATTGAGTATATTATTTAGTAATATAGAAGTAAACATAAGAAGCAAAGGAAACCGTAAACAAGACAAAAAGACAACCCTCAGAATGGGAGAAAATATTTGCAAATGAAGCAAGTGACAAAGGATTAATCTCCAAAATTCACAAGCAGCTCATGCAGCTCAATATCAAAAAACAAACAACCCAATCCAAAAATGGGCAGAAGACCTAAATAGACATTTCTCCAAAGAAGATATACAGATTGCCAACAAACACATGAAAGGATGTTCAACATCACTAACCATTAGAGAAATGCAAATCAAAACTACAATGAGGTTTCACCTCACACCAGTCTGAATGGTCATCATCAAAAATCTACAAACAATAAATGCTGGAGAGGGTGTGGAGAAAAGGGAACCCTCTTGCACTGTTGGTGGGAATGGAAATTGATACAGCCACTATGGAGAACAGTATGGAGGTTCCTTAAAAAACTAAAAATAGAACTACCATATGACCCAGCAATCCCACTACTGGGCATATACCCTGAGAAAACCATAATTCAAAAAGAGACACGTACCACAATGTTCATTGCAGCTCTATTTCCAATAGCCAAGACCTGGAAGCAACCTAAGTGTCCATCGACAGATGAATGGATAAAGAAGATGTGGTACATATATAATGGAATATTACTCAGTCATAAAAAGAAATGAAACTGAGTTGTTTGTAGTGAGGTGGATGGACCTAGAGACTGTCATACATAGTGAAGTAAGTCAGAAAGAGAAAAAAGGTTACAAGTAACATAGAGATTTAAAGTATAGGGGAAGATGTGTATAAGTTATATGTAAATACTGCACCATTTTATATAAGGAACTTGAGTATCTGTGGATTTTTGGTATCCATGGGGGGGCGCGGTCCTGGAACCAATCCACCATGGACACCAAGGGATGACTATAATATCTATAGCACACTGTCTTTCCAGTAAGAAAGTACATAAAAACATAAATGTATCCATGCATCTCTTAGGAAAGAAATATAAGAATAGCTTAGAAATTAATCAGCTTAGTGCCAACAGACTGTGTGTGGGAATGAGGTAGAGAAGTGGGGAACTGGAAGTGGAGTAAACACTTCTCTGGTTTACTTTTCGCATAGCCCATACTTTTAAAACAATTGTTATGTTTCACATACTAATAAATAAATAAACGATTAAAACCAATCAGTATGTAGAAGAACCCCAAACTGGACAGCAACAAATGAACCTAAATGTACTGCAAATGAGTAACATAACTCACTGATGGAGGTGGGGAAAGAAAATGCTCCTCCGAATGACTTTGAAAAATAGTATTTGACTGCATACTGTAAGGCTAAAGACAAACAGTATTGTACATAAATTGTATTTTAGTTAGTAAATTTTTCAGAGCAGATTGGGTTAGCAATTGTAAAACTACATTATGTGTATACCTGGACTCAGCAAATAAGTAAATATATGGTGGGTTCAGAATCTGACTTTTATAAAACTTAGGGGTGAAGTAAGAATCTGTTTTTTCACTATCAGAGAAAAGAGTTACAAATAAAAGGAAAAGATTAGAATAAAACCTGTGGAGTAGATTAAAATGAGAGGTATCAGTTTGAAATCAAATTTAGATAGATAGGTAGACAGATGATGATAGATAGATAGATAGATAGATAGATAGATAGATAGATAGATAGAGAAAGATAGAAATACAGATGTTCATATGTTATATTTTCTACTACTGCCTACTGAAAGAGCCTAGAAACTATGGTACCTAGTGGCAGTGAGCGCACCCAGGATCCAGATTTTACTTTCTAAATACCATACTTAAACAAAAGGAATGAGAGCTCCTTGTGAAGTTGGTTCATACCAGGTCTAGGGCAAGCAGATTACAAGATAAGCATTGGAACTTTGTGTGGTGCCAGTATGTAAGGAAATGTTCAAATAATGATAAGGAGAGTATGTTGAAAGGACATGAGGGTCAACTTGAAGGAACCTCTCAAAACACAAAACTAGGAGAACTTGATTATCAAATTAAATAATGATAGTAATAGATTATAACCCAGAGAATAGAAATATCCATGAGTCCATACTCAAGTAAATAAGTAGATGAACAAATAAATAAATGAGAGAAATGGGGCAGCTTTTCCTTACAATAGAATTCTAACTAATGAATGTAGAAAGAATGATGGAAACACAAAATCTCCATTAGACAAGCACAGTAATAATGTTACAGACAAGAATCAATAAAGGATGCTAAAATTAGTGGGTGAAAGTATGTTGAGAAATGGGATCTTTGCATAGTCCCCAATTACCTCCCCATAAATTACTTATTAATTTCAAAGAGAAAAATAGTAACTTAATAGTGGAGAAACCTGGCAGAGACCATGAGAAACAAGTGATCACAGTAATGTCATTACCACTAATAAGACTTAACATCATGTACACTTCTGACATTATACACTGAGAAGGGCATATCACTTCTGTGGTACTCTTGCCCAAAATACATAACCTCAATTATCATGAGAAAACATTGAACAAATACAATTGAAAGAAACACTGGAAAACAACTGGCCGGTCCTTTTTAAAAGTCTCAAGTCCGTGAAAGACAAAGAACAACTGAGAAATAGTCACAGATTATAGAAAATGCAGTGTAGGAGCCTGGACCAAAAAAGAGGTATTTGTAGAAAAGCTGGTGAAATACTAATAGGGTCTATAGATTAGTTAATAGTATTGTAACAGTGTTAATTTCCTATGCTTAGGTTATGCAGCTTGTCAGTATTAGGGAATGCAGGTGAAAGATAGATGGAGACTCTCTGTACTATTTCTGTGACTTTTCTATAAGTTTAAATTTATTTTTTACAAGGACAAATAAAATGTTTAAAATTTTGTCATGAAGCAAAAAATAGATTTATTTACTATCTCAATAACAAAGGACTATATTTTACTATTAAATGCAATCAAAATGAAACTTGAAGGTGATGGGCTTCAGGACAAAGAGGACAGAATCACACACACACTTCTGTCTCTCTATCTATCCATCTATCTACCTATCTATCTATCTATCTAAATCACAAAGAAATGTAAAAGAGCCAACAGTCTGTTTACAAGGCAGACCTAAGCACAGGCATGGTATAACTAACACGTTTAGGGTACAAGAAAGGAGAGAAAATTACTTAAATGTGGAAATGGTTGCTTTTATTTCTCTTGATTAAAAACAAGTGATTTCACGCTGTTAAGAAACAAATGGAATCACAACTTTTGCTTTACCGTGTACATACATGAACTTTTGATCTTTCAATTATGTTTCCACCCCATTTGCCCCTCAAGGAATTGAAAGAGCAAATGTCCTCCACACATACTGCTTCCTCCCACACCATCACCATCTTTGAGCCTAAGTGAGGAGAAACTGTAGTTCTGTAAAATTGATTCCCTAATGAGTGATGGATGGTCATACAAAACTGAGGAAACAGAGTGCGACAGGTCCCAAAAAGATCAATAACAAGTACAAGCTGCATTGATTATTGTGACTTAAGTTTCATTTCCTGGAAATAACCACAGTGATTGAATATTTCCATTCAGTTAGGTATTGCCGTCAGAGCTGACCTTGCTGACCAAATTCCAAATTATTTCTTTTTTTTCCAAATTATTTCTTTATTTTTCAAATGAAAATTTTCAAACAGAAAAATGAACTCCACTTAGATTTGACCAGTAACATTTTATAGTACCTCTTTATTATTTGTCTATTTGTTTACTCCTATCCATCCATCACTCCATCTTATTTTTTGATGGATTTCAAAGTAAGTAGCAGACGCCCATACATTTTTCCACTAAACATTTCAGCATGCATTTCACTAATCAGGAAATTCCAATGGAACCACCCTGGTTTCTGGGTCTACTGGTTACAATGTAGTTCACAGTTACTGGAGTCTACCCTCACCTCTGCTTCTGACCTTGAGTGGAAAGGAAGCCTGATCTGCAAAGGTGACCATACCAAGAGTCCCAGAATCTCAGTGGTGGTCCCCACCTGCTGGGTCAGGCATGCCCTTGACAAGGTCATTAGAGTCACTCTCCTGCATGAATCCACTCACCTACCTTACTCTCAGGTGGGTTGAGAGAACAGGGAAGTAATTACTATTTCATGAACACGGGCAGTGCTCAGTCCATAGGAAATGCTGAATATGAAATTAAATATTGACAGCATATGGTGGTTAGGGAAGAACATTTACTGCATAATAGTCTACCCAAACTTTTATATGTACATGACTTCTTCTGAGAGAGTTTCATACCTTACATATTTTCAAAGAAATCAGTGACTTTAAAAATATTGAGAACCACGGGTCTAACACTTCCCTCCTTCCAGACACTGCATTAGTAATCTCAGATTGCGTTATCTCTTTTGTCTGCCACATCCCACTGTTGACTTATATTTAGCTTAATTCAACTGAAACCCCAATTTATTTTCCCCACATTATGCTTTTAGTGTAGATCATTTTTGTTTATTTGTCTATCCTGGTGATTAGTGAGTAACTTTGTCCATTAAGCCAAGGTGGATGCATCATTAACCAGAGAAAAAGAGAAAACAGGTAGTGAAAAGTCAATAGTTGGTGATATTTATGACACCCCTCAGTGGGTGAACAAAAGAAAGATGGTTCTGGCATCATGACTCTAGTCTTAACCCTATGACTCATTATTCAGAAGACGTTAAAGAATTATATCTTCCAGCTACATTTCTGTGCAGAAAAATCTAGCAGGAAATCATAGGTACAGAAAAGTATATTGGATTCTCCCCATAGCTATAGCCATTGTGATGCTGGACCCTGGACTGCTTCCTCCATAGTGTCTAATCTGCCGTGGAATCTGGCACAATACTGTGCCTAGAGCAGGGGCTCAGGAAGCCCTTATTTTACTGGAACATTCAGAGGAAGAGCCAGTTTGGAATTCAGCTTTATTGCAATAATATTAACCTCCTTGAGAACCAACATTGTAGGAATAGCAAGACCCTAAATCTCTAAATCACATACGCTTACCCAGTTAAAGTGATCTTTAGGTTTAAAGGTAATGAAACATATTTTTAATTGTTCTATTTCAAACCAGTCTCCTGACTTTCAAGAGGAAATACCACATTTAGGAAGCTGGTTCTTTAAGACTTTAATTCCTTCTCTCCTCAGGTCTACTACCATTAACTGACGATTTCATCTTGGCAGCTAGGTCCTCTCATCTGTGAAATGCTGTCTGGGAGTGACTGTCTGCAGCTTATGTACTATGGAGAGGCCATTGTGGACCTGCTTCTGAGTTCAGAGAGAAACAGTACTATGATTGATTACAAAAATCTGTCCTGAACCAGACATCAAAAGAAATCCTAATTACAAATTCTCTGAAAGAGCCCAGCCACATGGAATAATAATCATTTTGTAATGATTATTAATAATCAGTAATATCAATAATCAATTTTGTAGTTTTGTAATGGCCATGTGTATTGAGTAACTACTGAATGGCAGCCTTTATGTGCTTATAGCTCACAACTCTATGAATTTAGTACTGTTATTATCCCCATTTCACTGATGAGAACACTGAGACTCAGGTTTTAGAGCTAAAACTCCCTGAATGGTAACCCCACAGAGTGCAATCTGGGAGCAGAGTCTCGAGTGGAATATCTTCCTGAGACAAAAAGAAGGCCCATCTCTCGCGCGCAGTGGAGTGGATAGAGGAGGGAACCTTGGCGAGTTGTAGTCGCTCCATCAGGAGCATCCTATCCAAGAGCAGCTCTCTGCTGTCCTCCAGGGCCACTGGCCACACTGTTTCTCCTGGAATGTAGACAGCCTTCATTGCATAGCCCTGGGCATTTGGCTGGACGCACAATAGCTATTATTTAACTATACAACACCAAAATAGGATACAGCAATCATTTCTTCTGCCTCTCTTATCACTATTAAGTAATTTGATATGGGGGGAGGTTGTTTTGTTGTTGTTGTTTGTAGGAAAATCAGTTATTTGAGGAGCTGAGAAGTTTGCCTGGTCCTCATCCTTTTGACTTGATATGACACATTTGGATGATTAAAACCATCTTACCTCTCTTCACGCTCCATTTCCCATTAGTCTAGACTTCAAATTTCACCTTAGTCTGTCACCCCCCTCCATCTCTTTCTTGACCCACTCACGTGCATACCTGTAATCTCTCAAAATGCTTTTTCAGTGGTAGTATTAGACCATATCTAACAGTACCACAAAACCCCCCTGTTCTGATTTAAATACAAAGGAACACAGAAGTGTTTGATAATAATGACTAGCTTTGATCTCTTCCAAAAAGTCCAAAAAATTTGCAGCATTAAAAGAAATAAAAGGAACCAGGGAGAACAGAATAGGGACCTATAGTAAATGACAAGAAGTATTAAATTGATGGATGGGTACTGGAAAAGACGGGTCACTTTCAACTCTATTCAAAGAGAGAAGGTAAGAAAATGTATCATCTATAATTTACTTCTTGCACCTAGATATGTAGTGATTTGTTTCCAACTAATGAGTAATAATAGGCTCCCTGATGGAAAATATTAACCCGTTGTTATCATCATTCAATACATATATTTCAGCTTTTATGAAGGCCTCTGAATATTCAGTATAGCCTTGTTAAAAGTTCTCTATTTATCCCCAGAACACCTCACAGGTATTTCTGCCTTCCTCTAAAACAGAGGCATCTCGTGTCATTTATCAATCCCTCTCCTTAGAGTTCTTTGAGTTGACTTTTGCTTTTCACTGTCTCCCTGGAAACAACAATGCTGTCTCAGTGTAGAACTATTTCAGTAAGAGAGGAAACAAAGAAAATAAAGTGACCCGACTTTTCTGTGGAGGGAGGGGATAATGCAGAATACAGAGGGGATGGGACTTGAATTCTCCAATGTTCAGAGCATGGATGACAGGATCATTACACCTGCTCTGTAGCAGTCACAGCAGTTAAAGAAAAAACGGCTTTGTAAAGATGACATAACAGTCAGTAAACAAGCCGTTATACTCAACTCGAAAATCTGACACACAGGTGACAAGTGTGATTTTAAAAGTTCCAGAAAGTTTTCAGGTCCAAACAAAATCTATCTTCTTGCTACATACTGGTTCTTGAAATTATATCAGAGTGTGGCTAAGCCTTTTCCAACCCGAGACCCCTTAGGAGAAATATATCTCAAGTCCTCCTGCGATACTGTGTAAAAGTTCAAGTTAAATAACTTACCTAAAAACAATGACCCAACTCTATTAAATAAGTCATAATCAATATCCTAGACTCTCGCTCTCTGAGATTGGTCCTCCCAGAAATAGACTTTTCTGAAGCAGAGATCTGTATATGCAGAAAGTTTATTGGAGGGTATTTCAGGGTCACGCCTTGGGTGTGGGAGGAGGGACAGTGAAAAAAGCAAGGTGGCAAAGAGAAAAGTTGAACAGACATGCAGGTGCCACAAAGTCCTCCATCCATCTTCAGGATTGTCCTGAATTGAGGCGAGTAGCCTGGGCCTTTGTTCCTAGCATCAAAGGTCATTGGATAAAGTCTATGCCTGGGGAAGGGGCATGACCTTGGGCAAGGCAGCTCCCTTAAGCCAGGAACAATTCCTGGGAGGCTCACAGCTGTGAGCTGTCAGTAATAAGCGCTCGCAGCAGTCGGGGTGACAAGTGTCCCCTTCTGAAGGGAGGACCTGGGCCATGCATCAGAGCATCTACTAAACTCACCAATCAGGTTATTATCCTTCCCTTTGTGGCAGGAAGCAAATGGGACTGAGGTAGCAGCCCTCCTTCAAAAGGCCTGTAACTGGACTTCCCTCGTGGCACAGTGGTTAAGAATCCGCCTAGTGCAGGGGACATGGGTTTGGTCCGGGAAAATCCCACATGCCACAACTACTGAGCCTGTGCACCACAACTACTGAGCCCACATGCCACAACTACTGAAGCCCACGCACCTAGAGCCCGAGCTCTGCAACAAGGGAAGCCACCGCAATGAGAAGCCCGCGCACCGCAGCAAAGATTAGCCCCCGCTCGCAGCAACTAGAGAAAGCCCATGTGTAGCAACAAAGACCCAATGTAGCCAAAAATAAATAAATAAATTTTAAAAATAAAATAAACAAGAAATTAAAAAAAAAAAAAAGAAAGCCTGTAACTATCGTCATTGTATCCTCTGAAGTCCCAAAGCACAAAGGTAGCTCCCTAACCAAGCTCACACAGGCCTCAGAGGAGGAGTCAGGGCTGGAACGGAGGACACCAAATCCTCTCCCAGTTCTCTAGGCAGAAGATGAAAGCCCAGCTTTTTTTAGTCTATTGCCTTGGCCTATCAATAAATCCCAATGAACTCCCATTGATCCAACACCCTAGAGGAAGTCTTGTAGTTTGCAATTACAGGAAGCCGCTTTATCTTCTGTGACCACTCTCCCACCATAATTCTTCTTTGGGCTCAACATTCTGGAACTAAGAGTGATTTCAGTAAGAATGCAGATTCACTCATCGTGTAAGTCTTAAATGTTCTAGAAGATTCACTGCAAAAGAAGGCAACTCTGGAGATTAGGCTCTTCTCATAGGGGACAGCGCAGTTTCCTACAGATGCTGGAAAGTGGTTACAGCTCGCACAGCTTCACCTCCAGCCTGCATCCCGAGGGCTTGTCATGGGCTCTGGAAGCAGACCGTCCCAGTCCTGGAGCCCCGTTTCCCACCATCAGTGGGTTTGGGCAGATATTTTTATATTCTGTAACCCACCTTATCTGTTTGGCTGTTTCGCACAAGGCAACTCACAGAAACATAGCTCAGCTCTCATTTTCCACCCTGTCTCTGAACCCCTCTGAATTCCGCGGTGTTTAGCACTTCATCGGAAACCCTCCATCTGATTGTCTGACAGACATTGTATTTACCATCTCCTCCAAGAAGCATCTCTCCACGTACGGATAAGAAACCAACAGGAGAACTCGGCACTTTTTTTGTGAAAATGGGAAATCTGTGAGCCAGTTAATAGGATTTTAACAGACCAGGCCTCGCTTTGCTTGTCGTGCTTTTGTGGAGAATTCTCCCCGTCGTTTTGACCCTCGGCTAAAATTTTCTGTTCAGAAAAACGCAGAAACAGCTTTTCTCCAACCCTCAGCAGGGAGCAAAAAAGTCTGGAACTCTGTTCACACCTCTCCCGGAACAGTGATGTATCCCTAATTTAAAATCCAGGAATCAAATTTATTTAAAACTCATCAGTGGCAAGAGAAAAGAACAATGCTTTCTCCCTTTAACCATCCCCCGCTGATTATTGACCCCGTTTTGTTTTTAGTCAGAGCACCTGTGGAACGAGTCAGAACAAGTTGCTTCCTAGTTCAAGTTCAGGCTTTGCCAAGAGAGACAGAAAATCATTACCAGCTGGAGAAAGTTTAGTTATTTATAGAAAATGATTAGAAGCCCTCCACCCTGGTCCCGTGGTCAGCTGTCCACAGTCCCCAAATCACCCTCACAATTTACACTTCTGTCGGCAGAGAGTATTAAACTATCAGAACGAGCCTTTCAGCCTGTCACAGTGGAGGTGAATGCAGAAGCTTACAGACCAGTGTGACCGCAGGAAAGACCTTGAGGATTGAGAGGGCCTGCAGCAGGGATTTGATGGTGATGTTCCCCCTGCCCCCCAGTGGAAACTTAATCTTCCCTGGAGGAGACCGTAAAACGTGGAAGGACCACCCTGAGGCCATTTTGACGTTTTTCAAGAGGGCAATGGAGTCTGGGAAATTTGTCTTCTCTGCCCTTGCTTGGTACAGATATACTTCTTCTATTTTTCCCAAGTATAATCTTTAGGTTATGTTGGTCTTTGCATTCCCACACACAAGTCTTCCCACTCCCACTTCCCACTTAAGGCATCCTTGGCAACTCAAGTTCTATCCACACCCAGCTCAAATCTTACCTCTTCCTTAACTGCCAAGACCACCGTGATCTTCCCCTCCTCTGATATCCCACAAGAGTTTTTGTATTTATCATAGAAGTTGACACTTACTTGCATCCTCACATGTGTATGTTGTTTCTTGTCATCTGGGCACCCGTTGCTTGGGCATCTAGCTCTCTGGCATCATGGACGTGACCTAAAGTCTATCTCTGCCTCAGCCACTCCTGCGTGGCCCTACTTGCTCTCCTCTCCTCTCACTCCCTCCATGCCATTGCTTCCACCACCTCATGGAATTTGTTCTCTGCCACTCTTTGGCTTCTGCTATATCCTACTGCTCTGTTTCCTTTGCAAGTTTCATATTCACACTTGCAAAGAGAAGAAACGTGTTGGGGACAGCCGATCATTTCCCCACAGAGAGACCTTGTTGGCCCAGCTTTCATACCAACCCTCACTTAAACCACACTGGCCCCAAATTGCATTTATTTTCATTCCCTTTAGCCATGGCCAGGATGCCAGGGTCACGTGGTACCAAGAATGGTGTCCTATGTGTAAGGAACCACTCAGACAGGGATGAGGGTATGGGAACCGCTGGGCCCCTCTGAAAGACAAGGTCCCCAATGCCATGTCCACAATCTCTACCCCTTCTACATCCCTTCAATACACCCAACAGGGCATATAGAAATACATGTTTTAAAGTCTTTTTTTTGTTTGTTTTACTTTATTGCAATTCACTTTGCATAGACAACTCAAGACCTACCTCCATCACTGGTGAAATTAAATGTCTGCCCATTTTTTTCAGAATGTTAAATCTCAACATTTCTCTCTCCTATCATTTTCCCCATTCATTTCGGAAACTAGAGTCCTTAACTCATTCAAAATTTTAACCCAAATTGAATGTCTTTAGGATAATTTTCTTGGTTAAATATTTTGGTCAGCCATGTAGACTGTGAGTTTGGTGAAGTCAAAACTGTTTCAGTGCTTTTGCTGAACTTCTGGAGGGCCCAGTGGATTGGCTGCCACAGAGAAGGGGTCAAAATCGCTGTAGAAATGAATTAAATTCATTTAATTTAACAACCTTATGGAATCTTAGCATACGAAAGAATCATAGAAGCTGTATGGTTTAATTTAGCTATCATGCCTGAAAAATGGTCATTCAGGCCCAAAAAGGGCAATTCTAATGATGGGAAGATCAACTCTCAGCAGAAAGCCTTTCTGTACATTGAGTCAAAATCCATCTTCCTGTAACTTCCACTCATTTGTCTCATTTCTAAATAAGGTTCAACACAGAGAAAGCCTAATTTTATTTTCCACGTAAAAGTCTGTTAAATAGTTAAAGAGAGCAATTGAGCATTCCCCAAGTGCTTTTTCCAGGCTAAATGTGCAAAATTAGCTGAGTCAGAGATTCTTCCTGGTTTGGCTTTGTTTCAACGTAATAAGGTATCATCAATTACAATAGCAGTATCAATGGGAAACCCTCAATCATTCCACTAATTCTTCATGGGCCAGAGTTTTAAAATTTTTTATTAACCATAGCACCCTTTTCTGGATGTACCTTGCAATATTCTTTCCAAGAACCAAACATAAATCCCCATATTCAATAGGGCTATGTAATAAGTGTATGATCTCATGATTTGAACAAAATAATGAAGGAAATTTGTGTTCAGCTGACATCAGCATTGCCTGGACTCTTCCATCACTTCACATGGTGGGTTGTGTTGCATCTGCTGTGTTCACCACTGAATTCCCTGTACTAGCACCTTCATCTTCCTCATAGCAACCAGCGTGATGACTGGCACTAAGTAGCTGGTAAGCAAAAATGCATGCTTAATGAATAACTCACAGCCAATTCTGGACCTTAGCCCTTTGCCATGGTATACTCTTGTAAGCCTAGGATACTCTGTCCTGTGATTTTACTTCTGATTAACTTTATCCATATTAAATTTCATCCCATTAGAATCAGTTCATGATGGCAGTCTATCAAAATACTTTTGAATCATGCATCAGTCACCTAAAGTTTTAGCTCTTCCTTCTAATGTTGCATCAGTCACGTATTTGATTGATCATGCCCGATACATCTTCCATGAAGGCACCAAATTAAACATGAAACAGGACAGAGCCAACAGCAAAGTTCTCTGACCTATCATTGGAATCCACTCTCTAGCCTACCATAATCCATTAATCTAAGTCTCTGAGTAGTTACTGAACTGACACAAATCTATCAGCCTTACCATTCAGCCTATATTTCTCCTTTTCCACAAAAGAACATAAAATAATAATTTGTCAAATGCTTCCCTAAAGTATTATGGGATATCATCACTGTATGCTCTTTCTTCAGATCCTTTAAAGCAAGAATTTCTCTGTAGAGATATAAAGATTGTTTCTTCTAGAAGGTCTTTCCCATCTTACAACCCTAAGATAAATCATATCCATACAGAACTTGTATCTTACAGGGTACATTTACAAGTACCACATGACTACTTAACGAACACCTGTCAAATATAAAGGGATCTGCCCAGTGAGGCATGTACAGAATCTTGTGAGATGATCTTTATTACAAACCCATTCATGGGTTATTCTTATCTGCATTTTAGAGCAGAGGAAATTGAGGCTCAGAAATGATAAGTAATGTCCCCAAGTTCTTATATGTAACAATATCTGTTCTCATGTGACTTATCACTATACATAATTTGTGGAGGCCAGTGAAAAATTAAAATGCAAGGTCCCTTGTTAGGGACTGAATATTTGTGCCCTGTCCCCAAATTCATACATTGAAATCCTTACCTCCAAGGTGATGGTATTAGAAGTTGGGGCCTTTGGGTGGTGATTAGGTTCTGCCTTCACAAATGGGATTAATACCCTTATGAAAGAGACCTCAGAGAGCTCCCTTGTCCCTTCTGCCATGTGAGGACACGAAAAGAAGACAGCCATATGAACCAGGAAGAGGATCCTCTCTAGACACCAAATCTGCCAGCACTTTCATCTCGGACTTGCCAGCCTCCAAAACTGTGGGAAATAAACTTCTGTTATAGTAGCCCAAACGGACTAAGACAACCCCTGTTCAAAAAAGCAGGAAAGCAGGGAAAAAGTAAGCACTTAAACGTTGAATGTACTAAAATATAAGGCTTTCTCCTTTCTTCCACAGTCTCTCTCAACCTGTAATGTTTTTTATTCACTATTTAATGTCATTCTCAGTAAAGAATAATGAAAACTTTAAATTATTAGCATGAATTTTACTGTTCATCTTTACATTATGCAATGCCAATGTTAAATGCAAATATTTGTGCATTTAATTGTTATGTGGAATCATAGAAATTACACAGTCTGTGTTCAGTAAGTCATACATGTATATGTACTTCATTCTTTTTTTTAAAACAAACAACCTGATTTGATTTGATTTGATTTGATTTTTTGGTGGCGCTGCACGGCTTGCGGTATCTCAGTTCCCCAACCAGCGACTGAACCCGGGCCACAGAAGTGAAAGCACTGAATCCTCACCACTAGACCACCAGGGAACTCCCTCATTCTTACCAAAATAGTGAAAATTATGCATAAAACTCACTTAACCAATTTTATTTCACTTCTAGATACCTGCACAGTCGACCAACACTCTCTATTTTTGGATGATAAATAAGGAAGGACTGAAAGGAAAAAAAACCCACAAAACTATGAGTTGTCCTATTTTTCCCTCTGCTTCTATGTCATCATTTTCAATGTATGTGATTGGCTAATGTAGGATAAAAGCATGAGAAAGAAAGGATATGATATGTTTCCTTGATCTTTAGTGTTTCTTAGAACACCACTACCTTCCTTCTGTCTCAAAGCAAGTTCTGGTTCAAACGAAGTGCATGGCCACTCTGGGCCATTAATGCCCCTGCTTACCCAGTTATTGATAACACAATTAACTTGTACTTTCTTTGAGTCTTGCTGAACTGTCACATATCCTGGATCTACTGGAATTCTGCATTCATGGGCCGTCGTGACGCTATATGCAGACGGATCTGTAAGGAACAGCAAACAGACGTATTGTGCGTATGGCCTCTGCTCACACATGTGCTCCCTTGCCTCATCAGACTTCACTTACAAAACACAAGTTCAAAGATAAAACCATGAAGCATTTCAAGATAGCAAGAGCAGAGCATTAAACCACATGACGCTGGTCCTGGTTGTCGCCACCCATCCCTGGTCCCCTGCCCACCTCTGAGACCTCCTCTCCTCGTCTTCATTCCCTTGCTCCCTACTCTGCAGACTCTTCAATTTTTTTTTCATTAAAAAATTTCAAGCAATTTTATGCCTCAGTTTCTTTGCACTTGCTGTTCCCTCTGCCTGAAAAGCCTTTCCCCGTGATGTTCACACGCCCCACTCCTCAGTTCTAATGTCAACTCTCCAGGCGTTCCCTGAGTGCCCTGTCCAGTGCTTCCCCCATGACTCTGTCATAGTACTCTACTTGAAACAGCACATAAACCATTGGCCAGCTTAAACTGGTTCTGCTTCCTTAGAACAGGTTGCTGATGAATCAAACCTGGAGTTATTTTACAGAGACGGCACTGCACACGTGTAAGCCCGGAATCCGTGACTACAGAATGACCCCGAAACCAAAAATCTTCAGTCTACGGAACTCAAAGAATAGATATGTTGCCACTGGAGCCCTGAAGGAAGCAAAAGGTCCTTCAACAAGGAAAATCCAGCTTCCAGCAGCACAAGTAGCTTGATGGACTAATTCAAGACTAGCCAATCAGCTTCCAAGATTGAAATTCCCCTCACCCCTTAAATTTCACCCCAAATCCTGGATCAGGGAGATGGATTTGAGCCCTGTCTCCTGTCTCCTTGCTGGTATACCTCACAATAAAGCTCTTTCTTTTCTCAAAAGCTGATGCCCTACTATTGGCTTCTATGCCAGCCTTTTGCTCAGTAACATATGATCTTCTTTGTGCCACATATAATCACCTGAATTCATCTCATGCATGAATTTACTTGTTCACTGCCTGACTCTTCACTAGACTGTAAGCTCCAGGAGAGCCATGCCATTGTCTGATACATTCACTGCTGGGTTCAGCTCCTGAAACCTTCCTTGGCACAAAACAGTCAATACATATTTATGGATCTACCCACATTAATGAACTACTGTGCCTATGCTAGACCATGCCTCATGGTTCCCTCTCAATAAATATTAATTAAATGGTAAATGTGCATAAGATGACACATTTAGTAGAACTCAGGGTTCTTGAAAGGAGAGAATTATGCAAAAGAATTAACTACAACAGTGGTGATAAGATAAATTACTTAAAAATAGATATGTGGAAATGACCACAAGTTCTCCTATACCCCCAACCCAGAGCTCATTCCTCTTCTCCTTTTCTTGCAGTAAAACCATAATTTAGAGCTGGTAACAGCCCAGCTGTTGCCATAACAACAGACTTTATGGACACAAACTTTGAGCTGAGATGAAACCACACGATGGAGAAAGAATTGTTTGGCCAAGGCCCTAACGGAAATAATTACAAAGATGACAGAGGAAAGAATTAGCCAAGTAAATTGGTTCTGAACAATTGCATCCTCTTAGGCAGATAAGAAAATAGAAGATAAAGCTGAATGGCACCTAAGAATATATATCTGTGGTGGAAAGTCACACAAAGTTAAAAAACTTTTTTTGTTTCCATTTTGTAAGGAAATAAAGTTAAGTATAAGCTGATCTGGAAGCGAGAGTACTCTTTAGACACTATGGTCACTTCCAATTTAAGTTGAAACTGAACTGGCCTGGCTTTGCCTGCATTTCAACATGTTTTTATGCAATTGAAGGGTTCTTGAAAAATTGTGGGTAAATCAAATAGTTAAAACTCAAATCAGAATTCAAATGTACTGGCTGGCTTTGTTTTTGAAGACCTTTGGAAAAATCCTTCTGTAAACCGAGCAAGTCCTTTGCTGCAGGACTAGACATTCCTTCATGTATAGATCTCACAAGTTTTTATATGGTAAGTATTCTTAAAGACGAATTCTCCCAGTGATGATACCAGCATTATTTAACTGGTTATTTGCATATGGCATCATCTTTCTGGGCCTCAGTTTGCCCCCATGAAAAATGGAAAATGATGGTTTGCCAGCCACCAACCTCACCATTTGAAAATCTTTGTTTTTTAAAGTTCTCAGGATTTATTTCTCAAAAAGCACACACACACATCAAATACCCTGATGGTGGCCAAATCAGCTGTTTGTTTTCTCTTACATTCCTCCTCCCCTGCATTTCTTCTTTATCACTGTCAAACATGGGTCACACACCTTTGTGACTCTTGGATTATGTAGGGCTTTTGATTTCTGCTCTTTAGGGGTTCTGTCTTCTTGCTTCAACCTGGAAAATTAAACCACTACAAAAACCTCATTTAAACTCAAATGAAGTCTTCTCTAGGCACTGTTTCAGGATTATTTGGAGAAATGAGATTATAGAAACCCAAAAAATACATAACCACCTAAAGCAACTGTATTAATACGTGAAAGTCTCTTTGGACAAGACTTCAGTTAAAGAAAGAGCAACTCATACATAGGTGTGTCCAAACGGGGACTTGTTTACTCCTTTACCTGCTCCCAGGAAGGGTCATTCCTTAGCTCAGCAGTAGAAATGCTACAAATTCCTGTACGTATTTACATTCTATTAAGTTAATTTTGCCAAATTCTTCAAAGGTACTGCAGGATGATTCCCATTTTCCTGGAAAATTCAGGGTTTATTTGTGTACATCTCGCATTTCTTAACACCTCTTCCCTTCTTACCCTACCCTAATAGTTTTATGCCAGTCATCCTGCAAGTTATACCCTGAAACCCAACTTGCTTCCAATCTCATAGCTATTTATTTGTTTTCACAGTATGCTTGGCTCTGAGGATAAAAGAGAAAGAGTTACAGAGCAACTGCCTTCAAGGAGCTTACAATCTAATTGGAAAAAAGAGTCAGGCTCAGAACATAACAAAGACGGCTAGGAATGAAGATGGTAGAACAGGCTGGGATTCAGAAATCTGAATTTCAGAAATGATGGAGTTGAGTGCTGGAGAGGCTGAGGAGGTGGAAGACCTGAGTTGGATCTTGAAGAATGAGAAGAACGTGGCCTGTCAAAGAGGAATGGAAAATGTATTCTGGATTGGGAGACTCATAAGAGGCAAGACCCAATTCTATTCATCCGCCCATTCAGGGGATTGCTGGATATGCTTGAGAATTTCAGTGCCTAATAAGTGAGCAGCACCTCTCTGGTTTAATCTAGTCTGGTCTGGTCTACGCTTCTGATATCCCACCTCCTCCCAGGCCCCTTTCCCCAGCACATCTTCCACCCTGCCTTGTAATGATGGTAAAACAAAGCCATGGCCGTGTCATTTCCACGCCCCAAACTCTTCAGTGGCTCCAACATCCAAAAGAATTGAACAACTCCAGAAGGTTGATTTATAACCCACAGCAAAGCTTTTATTTTTTTTATATTTTTTTCCCCATCCTCCTGCTCTGCTTTGCATCTCTCACGGCAGAGCACAGGATATGTCCACCACTCCCTTCTCTTCCCAAATTCCCAAATGCTTTCTCAAACATGCAATCCATTCTGGCCCCCTGCCTCTTCCTCTCATCTGTCTGCCGTTATAATTTTCCTTCCAGGAATAGATCTCTGCCCTTCCCAATTCCAGATGGTTTTCCAGACCTTTCCAAACTGCCCTCCTACCTGTTATCCTGATCTGCACAACCAGAACAGACAAGAAGACTCAAAATTTCCCTTAGGCAGTGGGTGAGGACACAGGCTAGGAAAACACTTAAAATTTTTCCTGTTGTTGATATTATTCAGTTAAATACGCCCAGGAGCCTTTTGAATTAGACTCCGTTATTACAGATAAGGATGTAGCCTAAGACCCAAGCTAAGAAGGGACTTAGGGTTTATCATCCAATTCTGTTTGACCTTAAAGCTTAGAGTTCCATCCACTGTAGTGCACGGTCTTCTTCTGTGCCTTGCATGAAACAGGCGGCCACAAATGCTTCCAGAAACATGGCAGAGGCAGTTCCGAGACTGCGGAGCATCGCATGGACTCAACAGTTAAGCGGATTTTTCTGCACGGTTGTAAGGCTGTCAGACAAGCCAGGAGGAAGCCTATGAGTCCTGCCTTTGCAGGTTCCTCAGACAATCTGAATAGCTTTAGAAATGTTTCACTTAAGGAAATTAGAGGCTTAATACCAGCAGCACTGAATGTTTCTCAAGAGCTTGTCTCCCTAGAATCTGTAGCAGCTGTGTGCAAATTAATCAGTGATTTGCAAGCTACACAGAGCTGAGATTGGGGAAACAGCTGGGCGTGTTTATGAAAGTTTGTCAGGGATGTACCAGCGTGTTCGGAGGTGCCTTTTTCGTGAAGTGTCATTTTGCTGGCAAAGAAAAGGAGAAAGCAAGACAGATCCCACCGATGTCTAGAGGATTAATGAAAGCCTGCTGGAAATCTGAAGCTGAATATCTCTTCTTGTTCTAATTTAGGCAGAGATTTACGTGAGTGGTCTGGAGAGCCAAAATGCATCAGGCACAGTGCTGATGGGTGACTTGTCTGATCACAACGGTGGCGTTCAATTTTCAATAAGAGTTGCCAGCTGTCCTGTAGAAGAGCTGTGACATCAGCCAGGGGTCTGGTTTGAAGGACCAGGGCCTGGCCAACCCATCTCTACCTTCCCTTCTCTCTGCTTCCAGACCCCACCCACATTTAGAGAAAGGATACAGAAAACACGCAGAGAATCCACAGGGGGGTCTAAGTGAGTCATGTCACTTTTTTATCCTGAAATACATACGGAGTTAGCACAGAGGATGAAAAGGAATCAAGAGAGAGAAAAAGGAGCAAACTCTTCTGGAAACACTAATTGACCAGCAGGGATAACTACTTTTGGAGACCAAAAGTCCTGTTTTACATTTGTTTTATTCACTGAATTTGATGTATTTGTGTATCTTTGTCAAGACAATACCCTGGAGGTTTCCAGAGCCCTTCCCATTACCTAACTAGATAGCTTATGAAACTTGAATCAGCTCACATGTGTTGAATATTTCCTTACCTTTGCTTAGAACCCAATTGTAGAACCCTGTACATTGTTTTACATTTTGTTTTGCCATTGAACTCAACATTTTGCATGTCTCAATTATTGAACCATCCAATTTAGCATCCAATGGGATGTTAGAAAGTAACTAGCCTACACCGAGGTGAAGAAACCTAAGTCATGAAAGATGGAGTAACTTCCAAAGTCTCACCACTGGATAAGAGAAAAGCCACCCATAGGGTTTGAGCTCTTCCAGTCCAGAGTGCAAGACAGAGAATTTTTCTCTAAGACAAGAAACTGAAGAAGAGAATAATTTGTTAACTGTCTCAACTAGAGGGAGATCAAGGCATATACATAGTGTTGCTAGATTAACTACAAGATGTCAGTTACATTTGAATGCCACATAAACAATGGATAATTTTTGTGTATAAGTATGTCCTATGCAATATTCGGGATATAACTTGTGCTCAAAAATCATTCGTTGTATTTCTGACATTCAAATGTAAGTGACCATCATCTATTTTTTTTTTTTCATCTATTTTTATAATTCTGGCAACCTTACCTGTCAAGAAGGAAAATGGAAACTATTTGGCAATCATGCCAAGTCCAACACAGTGGATGGCCCCTCTGTGTCCCTTGCCCACACCCTGGTTCCACCACATGGTTCTGTGCGTGGAACCAGCATTTTTCCTAACCAGCATTTTTCCTAGTGCCCTATCTAGGTCTCTGGCACTATGTCTTTCTGTTTCCCAGCTTCCTATCAGAGACATCCTCCAGACTTAGGTTTCACATTAGTATTTTACAAAAGTTTGCCAGAGTTCTTTGGGGGATTGCTTAGGTAAAGTGGGGTTTAAATGTGTTGTGCAATTAGTATTTTCTTAAATCATATGCAAGTGTGTATACAGATATTTTGAATGTATTCCTATATCAGTTAGGAATGTATGCAGCTGCAATCAACAGATGATCCATCTCAAACAAACAGTTGTTTACTTTCTCGCATGATAAGAACTTTGGAATGTTGATGACATTGATTCAGCGGTTCAACAACGTTAAGGCCAACACTTCTGCTGTTCTCTGGACCTTTCTTTTGTGATAGCAAGATGGCTGCTGCAGCTCCAGCCTTCACATATATCGTCTGGCAGAGACAAGGGGAAGGAAAGGTGCCAGCCTTGTTTGTGCTTTGGTTCAGGAAAGCAAAAGCTTCTCTAGGAACTATCTGGCCAGTCCAGGTCACATGGATACTCCTAGTTACCAGGGGGACAAGAAAAGAAACCACAGGATTTCATGAAAGGCCAATCATGATGCACCATCTGAGTCTGGACACATTACTGCCTGAATAAAATCAAGATCTTCTTTATAAGAAAGGAAGTGAAATGAATACTGAGTAGGTCACCAAGAGAGTCTGCACAATTCTTTACTTTTAAATATAATTTTAACTTTATCCTATTGGGGATCCTCACTCCCCTTACAATCCGGGGCTTCACCAGAACTTAAACATTGTAAATGATGCCAACTACAGAGAAAACATTTCATTATATTTGGGGGGACGCCCAGTGCCTAGCACAGTGTATAACTTCCAAGTACTGAAGAAGTATTTGTTGCTGGCTGACTGAGATGAATGAAAAAATGTGACGAAGATAAATAATAAAAGAAGAGTTTTAGTGTCAAGACAACATTTTGACCATAGTCCCCTAATGGTAATTTTTTTTTAACTTAAAAAGGTTTTATTTGGTTTTATTTTATAACTTAGTAATAGAAAAGTACTATATTACCACTACTAACAGTAAATATAATAACACAGAAAACATGCTTGTTATATAATACGGGAGTACAATATTCAAGTCTACCCTCTACCTCATCCTGGCCATTCCTTCCCTACAGGTAACCATATCTACTATCTGGGCATTGCCACAGTTCTGTGCACACCCTTCCCATCTTTTTTCTACATACTGACATTCATCTGTGGACACAGATACACATATTTTTCTTATGGTTTTGTTTTGACTGTATACAAATTCACATAAGTGCAAATCACACCATACAGAATATTTTTTGGTCTTGTTTTTTTTTTTTTTTTTGGTCTTGTTTTGTTTCGTTTGTTTTACTAGCAAGTCCTGTAATTCTTTCCAGGTCACTGCATAGAGATCCTTCGTATTTTATTTTAGACATTCTTAGTAGCTATATCTCACATAAATCTAGCACTTTACAGTTTGAAAAGTCCTTTCATATGTATTCCTTAATCTAATCTTCACTACATGGATCATTATCCATATGTTTCATAGTTAAAGAATCTAAAGGTCAGAGAGGTTGTCAAAGTCAGAAGAAAATCCAGATCCAGCTACTGCCTTCCCAGTGCCTTATTCCAACAATGTGTCTTTGCCCACAAACGCATACCAAATGTGCCTTATGGCCACTTGATGCATGCTCCTTATTAGAACGTTATTGCTTGGATAAAGTTCTGTAATTTTTAATACCCATGACTCCCAAAATGTACAACCTCCTGATCTCAGTTAATTGAAAGAGAGAAGAGAAGAGAAAAGGAAAAGAGAAAAAGAAAAGGAAAGAGAAAAGAAGGGAAGAGGTGTCTGGCAGTGGCTTAGGGGGACTTGAAACCATACGGGACCGTTTCTGGTGAATTTTTCATATGCAAAACTGTAAAACGGTGTTGTGAGCAAATGTATGCAGGTTTTCACAGAGCTGGGATGCAGTCCTTTAGTCAGCATGGAAAACTCAATACTTGAATCTAACCTGTGGTCAGATACACACACTTTGCAGAAGGAAAAACTGTCTCATCTCCTTCTGCTTCCAGATCCTAACACGCTGCTTTACGTTAACACAGAGCCAGACCTCAATGGCAAGCTAGCTAAACGCTCATCCAGCAGATTTGGATTTCCTCAAATACTTTAAAAGGCACTGTCACGTGTGCTTCAAAACATCATAACTTGGAATTCCTCTTCCAAGGGACATAAGAGGAAATCAATACATTCTGATTTTCTCCGCCATTAAACTCTCAATGACTGAAACAGTAGTGTAGCTGGGGAGAGTTTAATAGCTCAACAACCACATACTAAATTCTTCTTCTTCAAGATTATAGGGCTTTATTTAGGTGCTTATTGGTAGAGCTTTAGGGCTTTAATTGGTTCAAAAAATGCACCAGTGACCGGCAAAAATAAATAGAACACTCATGTAAGTATGAAGATAATTATTTGTGGAACCATCTTGTATAATAGCTTCCCTCATAGCTTGGTGACTAAATGCTATAGCACTATTAAAGTTAATAAACAAGAGATTGTTAAGGGAAATGATGCCATGAAATTGGTGAGCAAGGATTTCAGAGGCACTATGAATATTGCTCAGCTAGAAGACAGACCACGTTATAGGTAAGATGGAGAGAAACTCTCAAGGGCTGGGTCGTCCTTGAACTTTCTCTTTCCCTATTCTGTGCATCCAATCCACCAGCAAATCCCATTGGGTCAATTTCCAAAATTCTTCCATGACCCATCTATTCTGTCCATCTCCATAGCCATGACCACAGTCCTTGGCAACATCACCTAAGAAACAGCTCCCTTCTAATCTTAATTTCTAGTCTCCCTCATCCTGCTTCCTTTCAAAGTACTCTTTACAAAGCAGAAGTCATCTTATTAAAATGTCAATCTTGTCCCTCACTGGCTTAAAACCCTCCGCTGGCTTCCCATCTACTATATTTTTTTCCTAGGACCGCCTGAACAAATTGCCACAAACTGGGTGGCTTAAGATGAGAGAAATGTATTGTCTCACAATTCTGGAGGCTAGAAGTCTGAAATCAAGGTGTCAACAGGGCCATGCATACTCCC
Organism: Balaenoptera borealis; assembly: GCF_965194805.1. Lineage (NCBI taxonomy): Eukaryota > Metazoa > Chordata > Mammalia > Artiodactyla > Balaenopteridae > Balaenoptera > Balaenoptera borealis. Next base: position 15,965,985 of record NC_138866.1, on the reverse strand, counting down.
CCTAAAACCTGTAGGGAATCCCTTCCTTGCCTCTTGTAGCTTCTGAGGGTTTGCCAGCAGTTTTTGGTGTTCCATGGCTTGTAGATGCATCACTCCCATCCTCCAGCTTCATGTGGTGACCTCCCTCTGTCTTCTCTCATCTTCCATCCACGCATTCCTGTCTCTGTGTCCCAATTTCCTATTTTTATAAGGATGCAAGTCATTTTGGCTTCTGGCCTACCTAGTATCCTCATTTTAACTCAATCATCTCTGCAAAGACTCTACTTCCAAATGAGGGCACATTCTTAGGTACTGAGGGTTAGGACTTCAACATATCTTTGGGGCAGGGAGGGAGGCATAATTCAACCCATAATCCCAACCCAGAGTGAACCCAAAGGCCTTACTTAGGGGACAAGTCCCTACAGGACCCGACCCCTACCCACCTCACTAGGCCCTGGCCCCCCTGACCTCTTTGACACCGCTTGAGTCTGTTGAGCTCTTTGCACATGTGAACCCCTCTACCTGGAAGGCACTTCCCCTGAGTCTGTACATGGCCGACCCCTTCTTACTGTAATAATGTGATTCCTCATTTATCACCTCCTCTGTAGAGGTATATCCAGGATTTGTGAAACATACACAGCTTATGAGGAGCCCCCTCGAAAAGAAGAGTACACAACTTCACATTGAATTTCTAAGACCTCGGAAGGGGCCCAAGCAGCACCTTGATCCAAAGAAAACCTCACCACTTACTCTCTATAATTATCCAGTTTGACCTCCTTCTCATCACACCTATAGCATCACTGGCACTTATAATGATCTGAAAGTATCTTAAAAATATATTTACTTTTTTATACATTGTCTCCTCACACCAAATTAGAATCTCTGTAGAACCTAGGTCCTACCATAGTGCCTTGAACATTGCTGGCACTCTGAATATTTATTGATTTTAAAAATGGATGAATGAATGCATGATAGTAATATCAGTCATGTAGTGTTTGCTTTGTTCCAGATACACCTATTATCAGCTCTCATCTTACAGGTGCTCCTGGTTGGCTGCCAGGAAATGACAAAGCCGGGGATTTGGACCCAGCACTCTGGGTGTAGACTTCACGCTCCTAACCCCTATGCTATACTGTGGAGTAAAGGAAGCTTGCTTGACTGACTCAGTGTGCCCTAGAGACAGGGATTTTTTTTCACAGGGATGAGGATTTGGCAGAGAAGAGTGAAGTACATTGCCCTTCACACCATGTACATGGAAAAGAAAGGAAACACACAAAATCTTTTGACCCAGGGTTTTTATAGAGCAATGGAGGCCTTCCACGGAACCCAATTGCACAGAATCATCCTCTCCTCTGCCAGACTTTTTTCTTGCTTAAGATGTATATATATGATGAATTAGGAAAAATATGGGTGATCATCTTCAGGTCAAATGTACAACCCCATAGGAGCTTTCTGTGACCCAAACAAGGGTTCAGAATTATTATGAGAGTGCTTGCTGTCATGACTTACATGCTTCTCTTTCTGAGTGGGTATGTGTGCACACACATATAAAAATGATAATAGCTGGTACAGCGTATCAATATTCTTCAGGTGTGCTCACCTCTACTGACCCACTGAATTCCATTCACATCACTTCTTATCCACTGAGTTTTAAAATAAGGAAATATTTAGTTCTTAATTTAAAAAAAAAAAGACTTTTGCATTCTTCCTGGCTTAAAATAAACTCTTCTTGACTTCTCACTGATAAATCTTACAGCCTCTTTCTGTCTAGGCTCCTGCTATCATAAATAAGGCAAAAGGAGAAGTCTACAGAGGTCTCTAGCTTTTTCTGAAGCGTAGCAGCAGCAGGCAATCAACTTTATTGGAAATGAGTAGATGAGATAACAGGGCAAAGTTGATGGGAGGGAAAAGTGCATATTTTTAAGCGGAATTCTCCTGTATAAAGAAAGGTCCCCGTGGAGCCCTTCTTTGAAATAAACCAGCAGAAAACCATCTCATCCAGTACTACCTTCCCTGCTTGTTTAGCTCTGCTCTGTTTTGTAATGTTTCCTTAATCCACGATAACAACCTAGGATTTCAAATAGCTGAGTGGAGCGCTCTTTCCCACCACCATCCGGGCCAAAGGATGAATTTTATTCTCAGCATAACCACACTCCCAGAAGTGACAGCAGAAAGATGAAGTGAAAAGTGTGGGACCCTGAGACTCAGTCCACCTCTGTTGTGTATTTCCTGATGCTGATGTTGAGAAGAAAATACCATTGGCCAATAAGAAATATCTGGTTTTTATTTAACTACAAGGGGCAGGCGGAGTGAGAAAGACAACATGTCTTTCTCTTTGGCTTCAGTTAGAATTTCCTTCATTTGTTGAGAGTTTTAACTATCAACCACTTTGTAGAAATATTTACTACCTACCCGCACTTATATTCTCTCCTAACTTAGAATCTATCATCAAAGAAGCTACAGAAAGGGGGAAAATTTTTCTTTTCAAATTGTTGTAATAAATTCCTGGTGATATAGAAGGTTTTGCTTCCTGTGGTAGCTCATTTCTTTAGCTCACTGGAGTCACAGTTGAGACATGTGGACTGTCCACACTCAACAACTTCTTTTTGCCTGGTCCAGAATCCACACAGATTATCACCAAGGCCCTGGTCTGGGTTTGGAATACCGTTGACCCTTGAACAACACTGGTTTGAACCGCGTGGGTCCAATTATACACGGATTTTCTTTTTTTTCAGTAGTAAATACGACAGTACTGCATGATCTGCAGTTGGTTGAATCTGCGAATGTGGCACCACAAATATGGAGGAACCACAGAGCTGGACAGCCAACTGGAAAATTATACGTGGATTTTCCACTATGCAGAGGGTTGGCGCACCTAACTCCTGCATTGTTCAGGGGTCAGCTGTACATTAACTAGATGGACACACACCAGGGACTGTAGTTATTGGAGTTGCAGTGAATTCGATAGAAAACTTCCAGTTCTGAGACCAGGGCTCAGATACTGTATCCCCTAGTAGGGTCATTTTTACAGTCCCTCATGCCACTTGCCAAGTTTTGATGGAGATGGCTAACACAATGTCTGTCTTTAGATGGAGGCAGCAAATTCTCTCCACTATCAGTAGAACTTTATAGAGCAGTGGTTTCCCATAAATTTAAGATGGTAGGGTCATTCTGCCTAACATGGTTGAATCTGGCCCCAAGAATGGTCAACACACTCCGGGGACATCAGGTCAAGAATGCTGTCCCCAGACCCTCTGGTACGTCTTATACGAAGTCATGTCACTGCCTGTTAAGCACCAAAGCAAAAACAGAAACTCATGCTTTGATTAGCAACGCTTTTCTTTTAAAATTCACAAATTGATGGAACATCCTATCTTCTAAAGAGTAGGTTCCTTGAAAGCAGGTGCTCTTTTCTTCTCCTTATATTTCCAAACTCTCAAAGGCAAGATTTCAATAAATGCTTGTTCCTTCCTTCCTTCAAACAACATTCCTTAAACTCCTATTATTTTCTAGGATACAATGGTGATCAAAACAGGTTAAAATTTTGCTCTGCTGGAATTTTTGGAACGAATCTCAGTATCAACTGAAAATGTATATAAACCAGCCATTACAATTTGTCACGAGAATTATGAAATAAGATACATAGGGCAGTGAATGAATGACTGACTAAAGGTGCAAACTCTTACTTCCTAGGGTGGATCAGCCAGTTCAGAGTGTGAACTGAGATCTCAAACAGAAGAGTTTATGTTTTCACAAGTTCAGTACTCCATCTCCCAGGCACCAGAATACACGTGGAGAATCCTCTTACTAAATTAAATGCATATGCACTGCTTTTGCTTCAAAACTCTCCCAAACATAAATAGTGCTCTAAGACCTAATTGATGTGATTCCTTGCACATATGAGGGCAGAATAGGTATTAAAGTTCCTATCAAACTATTTTCTTTCTATTATATCTATATATATCTTGAAAAAGCTTCCTCCAGTATAACTTTTTTGCCAAACGACTAAGAATGAAATACATTTGGGGGCATTTAATATGAAATGGACAGTTTCAAATAGCTTTACATATGTTGAAAGTTTAAAAAGTTGTTTGTTAACTACTTTAGTTATATAATTCATTTAAAAATCCCATTATGTTTGGCTACACAAGAGTGACTTTAATACATTTAAAGCTGCAGTACTCCTTAGCTGTGACGTATTTATAGTCTGAACATTAAAAGGTTTATAAAATCAGGCTATATTTTCTCAGTGTCAAACATCCCTCAATGAAGACAATTATTCAGTCTGCCTATTTGTAATTAGGTATGAAATAATTTATGATTATGAAGATATGTGAGTAAAAATTTTTAGAATGGCTGCATATTGTGTTTTATTATTAAAAGACTTCTGTAATCTTTCTAGGGTTTGAGGAGTCATAAATTGCCCGGATCTGATTTCCACTGGATTTCTCTTGGAATTAATAAACATATGGGTTTCATCTTAAGATTGTGTGTCAAAAATAATGAAGGGAATGGCTTCACACAAAGCTGTAAATGAAATGGGATCGACATGAGCTGACTTTGGTTTGGACAGCTACCACAAGCTGCCTAAAGTCAACCCACAGAGACACAGCCTGGCAGTGAAGAGGGAGAAAGAACACCCCACTGGAGTCAGAGATGCAGCATAGGTTCAAATATCCCAGGACTGCAGAGCTTTTCCTTTGCCACACTTCCTTCTTCTTGACAGGGACCAATGTGTGATCCCACACGGTAACTATGGCTTTCTGGGGTCTGCAGGTGGCTGAAAGGAGTGGAGAGGGCGGAGTCAGCCTTTCTCCTCACTCCCTCTCCCAACGGAATGACCAGACACAAGAGACACCAACCTATTTCTCTTGGCTCTCTTCTCTTCCATTCAAAAGCAGTTGTAGGAATATGGGGTTACATTTCGTTTCTTTCATGCTTTCTTTCTGTCCAACTTAGTTCTCCTACATAACCCCTCAATTAATATCCATTTTTTTCTTCTGAAACCTGACCAGGGATTGTCTAATTTGTACTAATATTTTGTAGTTCCTCAATCTCCCGAAATGTTCTGTGTAAAATACATTGTTTTTTTCAAAGTTGAAATGAATTCAAGAAAATGTTGTAGAATAATTTTTGTGATGCCCCTAGAAAGCCTGGCAATTTTCAATAGTTAGCCAAAAAAATGAGAACTGGAACACAAAGTTAGACACAATACAATCCCATTTTCTAATTGCCACGTCATTCCAGAGAGAGAGCCTCCATGGAGCCCAAATAGAAAAATTACTAAGCCAATTATATGTCAGTGAATCTGAACATGCTACGGAAGTAGCCTCTGAACAAATCATTTCTGCCAACTAACGTTCTGTGAGTCCGGTGAGTATTCACAGAGCACTTGGCCTGAGGCCACAGATGGAGATTTCACCAAATGTGAAGCTGTAGTTCCTAAATAACAAATCTCTTCACCGTCAGAACAGAGCTGCTTGGTTCTACCAACTTCTTTCACAAGTGACCCCTGACACTTTCAATTATGGAAGCTCAGCAGGAAATGCACGCTGGGATCAACTTGCTGATTAAAACAAATCTGCCCCTAAAACCCCCCAAAGTTTGAAATCAGGCTACCAGAACTAAAAGGATGCATTCTGAAATGCTTTGCAACAACAATTTTTAAAAGATTGTGTAACGCATGCTGTCAACCAGGTGCACCAAACTAAACCCAAGTGGGGGTCATAAAACAGAGCTGGTGACTCCTGGCTGCAGCTACCAACCAATCCATACTACATGGCAGGAAGCGAAAGCCCCCCTAGCCTGAACCACTCTAAGAAACCATTTGGTATCATCCTAATTTATTCTTTTATTTGATCTCTCTTCCATCAGGCAATGCACAAACACAACCTCCGGTATCATGGTGTAGAACCAACCTAGAAACACAGGCATCTGGGGCCTTCATGCATTTCTCCCACATGGAGGTGGCTTTCACATGTCAGACACACAATCATGACTGCTGAATGAATGAAGTGTTATTGTCATTCCCTCTCTATTTCTTTGCTCAAAGGTCCTCCCATGAAAGGAGATGAAGCAAAAGTAAAACAACAGAGACATGGGGGAAACCAGGTGAATCCTGAGATAGAAGAAACTCAAGATATCATCTAGTCCAAGTCACCGTGCTACACCACAAACCAGTTTACAACCACATTCACCAGGGTTTGTTTGAACATTTCTAAAAAAAGAACACAATTCTTTGAAGAGTAGATGATTTCCTTGTTGGACAGCTCTAATTATTTTAAAGCTCCTTCTTGCATGGGACCTGAACACCAGTAATTTCTAACCATGGCTCTCATTAGGACCCCTTAAGACAAAACATGTCACCTCCTCTCCACAAGTCTTCATATATTTGAAGACAGCTATTGTCTTCCCCAAATGTCCCTTTCTCCAAGCAAAATCATCTCATTCCCTTCAATCACTCATTCAATTATTAAATACGGTTTCCACAACCTTCATTATCCTGGTCACCATCCAGATAGTAAATGACTGTCAAAAAATGCAGCACGCAAAACTGAAATCCATACTCTACACATATTCCTACGGTACCATGGCAATTGGTAGGAATCTCTCCACACAGGGTTAATGTTATGAAACCCCTTTTAAATTAGGCAAAGCAGGGGTCCACATTTTCTGCTTGTTCTATGTTTTCTACTTAATTTACAGTGTCGGCCACCAGCCATTAGGGAGGTGTGGGGAAAGCGATTGTTGCCCATAATTGACCATTCTCTGGTTCAGGAGATACATAAAACCCTAATGGAACCATTATTCTTAAACCCACAGGATATATAACAAGAACAATAAAGGAATGCATTTGCAATATCGGCTTTCTTTTTCTTTAAAAAAAAAGATGCACAATGAAAATGTCTATGTTTATTTTATCTCAAATGATGATGTACAAGGTAACTACCTTAAAGTGAGATTCTTATGCTAAGTGTTAAGAGAACATACAGAGCCTTGCATCCCACACACACTCCCAGAGCATGCTAACTGCTGAAACATTTCATTAATGCATCAGTGTCATAGAGTTAGATGACTTTGGGCATTGTGATATTGGCTTCCATGGCAACCCATTGTCCTTGCACACTTATTTGTTGAATTGTATGTCTGCACATGGAGCTGTGCCATACCTAGAAAAATGTGTTCAATCACCAAGCAGCTTTAGTAATGAGATCACAAAAGGCTCTTGAAATTGAAGTGGCTTGGCCCTACTTCCAGAGTATTCTACCTGCAAGTCTTTTATCTGTGAAAATAAGAAGATGGGAACCTTGCTGAGGTACTATGAACCCAAAACTGCTACAAAACTCCTGGGTTAATTGTGGCTTAGAAATGGAACGTGGATACACTGGTACAGAATGGAAGAGGTTAACACTGAGGATTATCAAGGCTGAGGCAAGCTGAGAAATAACAATAATAGTCATAACAATAATGATAGTTTTAGGTAATAATAGCTAGTTATAGACAATAACTGACATCACTGAGGATCTATTATGTTTCTCCTCTGTCATGCAATTTATAGCCATCACTTTACTGTAACCTTGTAGAAAAGATTTGGGGGGAAAAAGTTCATTTTTGAAACTTTTTAAAAGGTGTTCAGTACTTTTGATAATCCAAGATCATCATTATGATTACTTGTGAAGCGTGTAGAGTTTATAAAGATGGTTATAGTGACACATGTTATTTGGCCTCATAATTCTATACGTTTTGAACTTCTGGTTCTCTTTTGCATTTGTTCTGTCCTCCCTAAGAGGTCATCTCTTGGCACTCTTTGGGGTTCCACCTCTGGTGGTCCATTTCTTCCCATTACTTCTCTCCTAAGGCCAAAAAAAAAAAAAAAAAAAAACCCCAGATAATCAAGACTAATAGAATTATAAAGCAAAGGGGAAAGCCTCTTAGAAAGTTTCTCCATTGATTAAGCACACGAACATTAATATCCAAACTTTTAAATATCTATATTCACATCTCAGGTACATTTTACTTTTCTTTATTACATGTTCTTGTTGAGTAGAGACATGAGTCAGGATACCTGTGGGTATATGTGTTACTTATTTTCTAGTACATATCACTATTTATTCTAATGACTGACTTATTTCTTCAGATATAGTAATTGTATTAAATAATCATCTTTAAATGAGATAGTTATTAAAGACTTCCTTTGCTGAAAAGAGTTGTACTCCTACCCACCCTAACTTCTACTGAAGAATCCATCTGTATTGTAAAGGCTAGAGTTTCTTAAATTCTTTTGATATTGAGGAACTTTTCTAATTATAATTTTTTGATGGAATGATGACTTAGCACTTATATAATGTACACTTAGATTAAGCAAAATACTTCTTAATTTCATTATGAAGTAAAAAACTAGAAAAAGTAAACCATTTTATAAAATACTACAAACTTGAAATTATCAAATAAATTACTACCTTGAATAAATGATATGCATTAATTTAACTGGCAGTTGCTAAATTTTGCTTAGGCAGCAATGAGTTGCTGAAACACCCTGCATAAATACATCAGGTAATTTCTCAGGCATTTCTTTTTTGGGTCTGACATGCCATTATTTAACAGAAGATTGTAGCAGAAAAAGAACAATCATATACAAGTATGTAGCAAAGGTCACTAGTTGCATATCTGTGGTGGACACATCCTAGGGTGATCCCCAGTGAGTCAGTCCATGTATAATCCTTCTCCTTGAGTGCAGACAAGACCTGTGGCTTGCTTCTAATCAACAGAATGTGGCAGAGAGAAAGGAATTTTTCAGATCATTAAGTCCCTGATCAGTGATTTTGAGTTAGTCAAAGGGGAGATTATCTTGCGTGGGCCTGAACTAATCAGGTGAGGCCTTGAAAAGAGGATAAGTTTTCCCTGAAGTTAGAAACTCGAAGCAGCAGAGACTCTTTCTGTGTTGCCAGCTTGAAGAGGCAAACAGCCATGGATCTGTAGTTGTAAGGAAAGAATTCTGCTGACAACCTGAGAGAGTTTGAAGCAGATCCTCCCCTCGTTGAGACTCCAGATGAGAATGAAGCCCAGTCAACACCTTGATTTCAGCCCTGTGGGAACCCAGATAGAGAACCCAGCTAAGCCATGCCTGGACTCCTGACCCACAGAAACTGTGCAATAATAAATGGGTATTTGTTTAGGCTACTAAATTTGTGGTAATGTGTTACACAGCAATAGAAAAATGAATGCATTACACAATAACGTTTCTCTTTTGTAGTGCAATCTGTATTTCTAGCTGAGAACACTGCTGCACAGCTGAAAACACATTTCCCAGACTTATCTGAAGCATGGTGTGGACATCAATTAATTTGGTGTATAACTGAGTTCTGGTCAATGAGACTTAATTGTAAATCATGTTGGGACACTCCAGAAGTATTCTTAAGTGAGAACTTGCACCATTCTTCCACCCTTCATTCTGATGCATAGAATGAGTTTGTGATGGCTGGATCTATAGCAGCCATCTTAAACCATGAGTATGGGAGCTTCATGCTAGATAGAACAGCGAGCTAACACAAGTCTGGATCATAGGTGATTTCATGGAGATACCAAACTAGCTCTGTAATACTGTCTCTAGGCTTCTTTTATGTAAGAGAGAAACAAACTTCTATTTAAGCCACTCTTCTAGGAATCTGTATTACTCATGGCAGAATCTAATTCTAAGATATTTTTATTTAAAAATATATAGTACATATATTCAAAATAAATTACTGCAAATATAAAAATGGTAGCATAGTTTATCTTGGTTCAACCATTAGTAGCATCTACAGAGAATTAATAAATGCTTCATGCTGTCCAAATACTACCATGAACTAACACTGTTAATAGAAATGAGACCCTTCATTAAGAAGCAACCTAGATTCAGATATGTAAAAGAGGTTGTACATAAAAATATGCAGGTCAGCTCATGCCTCCATAACATCAAAACATCCAATTCTGTCCATAGTTGAAGATAGTTATTTGAAAATGGTAGTGCATTTGGGCTGTTTAATTCACCTGTTTTGTGAACAGAACTGGGCAATCTTAGGCATATAGTGACTGGGTGATCACAAATGTGTGTGATTTTAGGGCTCTAGGAAGGCACCAATGCCCAAAACCATTATCAGGTACCTACATATCAGGCTGGCTGATGCTTGAAATTTTACCAATCAGATTTTCATCCTTTCATCTTAAGGTCTCTGCTCCATGTTAATTGCAAGTCTCCATGGCACAGGCACCTTGGTGAGTGTGATGCTATAAATAGATGGGAACAGCTGAGTAAAAGTGAGGGAGTGGCACAGTGATACTTGTCAGGGAACCTCAAGCTCATGGGCTCATGGTGGTGGGTACGGAGGGGAAAGAAAGGTAATCAAAGATAAACAGCACTTACCTCAAAATGTTCACTAAGCCATGAATCCTTTCAATGAGTGGTTAATTAAAAAGTCCCAGGCACTGAAGATGCAACAGTGAATAAGACAGAACCCACCTTCACAATAATTTTGGCTGCGTGAGAGATGAGACATCATCCAAAATTTCTAGGCTGACGCTATTTAGGATTACTGACTTTGAGAGCAAGATGCAAGTCAGTGCCTCTTTAGATGTCAAAAATCTAGATTTCAAAAGGAAGTTCTCAAATTGTTACTCATTTGATCAGTTAATTCAGTCAAAAATATCCAAATTATTTTCTATTTGAATAGGTACAATTTTTAAAGGGTAAATGCATAAAGTATATGAATACTAGTAGGGAAAATGGCTTAGACTGTCCACATGTGCCAGCAAAAGCATCTCTTTCTGACTCTTGATCAAGTCTAAGAAAGTTTATCCTGACAATATTTGGGGGAAATTATTATACCTGCTTCCATTAAAAAGATCATTCAACCATAACTGTTACATTACTATAGGATGCTGTAATATTCTGCACCCCAGTCTACTGCATGGTCCTACTTGGCTGGTAGCATATTTCACAATTATACACACGCATGACAGAGATGAGCATTTATATGCTAATCACTGCAATATGGGCAGATGCGGCCTTTCACTACAAGCCATGAGCCTTTTAATCAGGAAAAGCCACTGGGGCAAGATACACCACCAAAAAATGTGTTTGGCTGGCTTAGATATTGGAAAAATATTTTTTCTTGCCCATATTTTAAGTAGTAGCAGGAGTGCTCATTATGCCTTTACATCAAAAAACAAAACAAAACAAATGAGTGTTTGGGTAGTAAGAAAATAAATATACAAACAAAAGGGAATTCTCAAGCTTCCTCCCATATGCCCATTGGCCTCACCAGGAGACACAGAACCCCATGTGAAGTGGAACAAATGTCACCATAAATAGTCAGTACCTATAGAATAAGACTGAGGTGTTTAGGAGAAAAATTATTACTGTGGGATTGTTTATAATAACTCTAGGGACATCAATAGCTGTGGATAATAATTTTCATGGTTAATATTTATTGAATGCTTATCACATGGGCCCGTCATCCTGCTAAATGCTCTACATAAGTTTCTCATTTAATTCTCATACACACACTACCTCTTCAGGGCTACTACTGACCCATTTTTACAGCTGGGTAAACTGAGGCTTAAAGAGATACAGTAACCTGCCCCAAATCACTAAGTAGCAGATTTGAGTTTTGGACCCACTTCTGTCTGATTCTAACGTGGGCTCGTCTCATTGAGGTGGAGAGAAGGCCATTCCCTCCCTCCCAGAGACCACCAGGCAATGGAGCCACCCTGTGGGCCCAGGCTGGTCACCAGGGGGTGAGTGTGGCACCTGCTAGAAGGGTGAGGGGTGTTGGCATCCCGGGGAGTGGGATTTTGAGAGACATGACTGCCTCAAATGGCAATAAGTGAACATATACTGAGAAGCTCCTGGGAAACGTGACTGACAGGTGATGGGTGAGGGAGTTTAGGGAGAGGATCTCCCTACATGACCTAGCAAAATGGAGAGCATATAGCCTCAGATTTCTCAATACTGGGGCCTTTGCTTTATACCCATCAAGTGATTCAGTAAAACTGTATGGAACCTTGACTCTATGCTCTTCGTGCTGAAGAAATCACTAAAGCAGGGGTCCCCAATCCCCCTGTTAGGGACCGGGCGGCACAGCAGGAGGGGAGCAGTGGGCAAGCGAGCGAAGCTTCATCTGCCGCCCCCCATCGCTCCCCTTAGCTCGCGTTACTTCCTGAACCACCAGCGCCCCACCCCCTCCCCACCCGTCCATGGAAAAATTGTCTTCCACGAAACCAGTCCCTGGTGACCAAAAGGTTGGGGACTGCTACACTAGAGCACTTTTTTATTCCTACCTTCCAGGAGGTTCCAGTGTGTAGGGATATATAATATCTCGTGATGCAAGATTATATATCTTGATGCGAGATTGACTATAAAGCCTGACAACAGAGATAGAACCATCATAAAATTTCCTCTGCATCTTTAGCAATCCATCTAGAGACCCCTGGAGCATTGCCAAAGATGAGGGTGACTGTCCATCATTTAGGGGGAAAATGTGCTGTGCAAAGAAGTTGTTTCATTTTTACCTCTATTTTAAAGCTCTTAGCCTTGGGTTTTCCTCTTATTTTCATCTGGTGTATGTTCTGCTTCCTGACATTTAATGCCAGGCAGGGAGAGAGACTGCTTTCTGGCAGGAATGGGGTAAGCATTTGTGGACCTATAATCTGCTTTTTAAATGAACATCAGCCAAATCCCCTTCTGCTTAAGTTAGCCACAGCTAAATTCTTTGTCTAAGATCACAGTTTAGTTAAAATCGTCATGTGATACTGAAATTAACATAGGAGAATGGGAGAGGGAGAGAGAGAGAGGAGAGAGAATCAAAGAATAATAGAATAACATCTGGCTAGGAAGATTCATTGAATAAATACATTATGACTCATTTAATTTGACTCAGAAGTGACATCTCAACAAAGTTAGTCCTCTAAGGTCAAGGGCTATCCTTTACCTCAAAATAAAATCAGTCTTAAAGTGAACACTATCATTAATATATCTCACTAAACAAATCAGTTGCATAGATTGTGCAAAAAGTTGTAAATTGCTTTTGACATGCAAAAATAGGAAAGAATGTCTGAAAGGCAAATTATTTCATTCAAACTAAGGTTTTCACATAATTTATGCTAGTGACATACTTTGCCAGAAGGACAGCTTCAGGGCTCATATTTTGATAAGCTGAGTTTTATGGAATTGTCAAAAATATTTGGGAGAAATCAGCTTCAGGGACTCATGACCACCAGGGCGGGGATGTGTCCAGGTCCTCTGGCAATAATACTGCTTTCCGTGTGCCCAGAAGCGCGGCGGGACCGTCCACGTTCTGAGTTTGGTTCAAAAATCAGAAGAGTTCACTGTCTTTAAAAAAATGCCTCAAATCAGAAATATATAATATTTCAGTGGAAATTCTTCCAAAATGGTGACGTAAACCTAGACTATAATGAGGCAATGGCATAGGAAGAAGAGATTTTCCAGAGTGAAGAGCCCCAGCCTCACATGCTGCAGGTTAGGTCGGCAGCAGTCACAAGCCCACCGTTAAATGAGGTTTCATCTTGGTCCACCCTCACCTTGACATGTGAAGCCCCTATTCTGGGCAGAGCGCGCTTTAGTCTGGTGGGTTCTTTGTCTTTTTGAAACGTTCCCCAGACCTCTCTGAAAATATTGTCGCTTTCACGCAATATTCTGAAATTTCTGTGTACTGCTTGCTTCCCCTGCTTTACAACCTAGTGATGACTTCACTGCTCAAATCTCTGGTTCTGTGTGTAGAGAATCCTGCAAGGAACAATCGTCTGGTGCTAGAAGGGCACGTTGGATGTCTTCAGGAACTGAGCGATATCAGAGGCAGCTAGGCCAATCTTCATATTTGAGGAAAGAGCCTTTTCAAGGACCGTGTTCATGTTGTTGTCTCCTAATTACATCCACTGAGTTCTTTCTTAGTGGTTTCAATGTAAGAGACTTTTCATGTATCCCTCTTCCATTTGGGCTACTAGACTTTACATCTCCACGCGCTGAGTATAAGAGGTTGCAAACTGGAGGCCAGCAGGTAGCATTTCCAGGATGTGTTTTGTTTGGTTTACACAATGTTTCCTTAAAAATGCACTTAGATGCCAATGTTTTTAAACTGAGAAGATTTGCATAAATAACTGATTTGTGAAATCGATGGTGCATGGGCAAAACTGGGCTTGAATTCTCATTGTTTGTCTCACATTGTTGAGCTTTGATCAGCCGGAATCTAAAAGAAGCTGCCCTCTTCCTCGAGTCAAGCACATTTCACTTTACCAAAACGTTCTTTCTCCTGACCCAGGAGACTCGGTCGGTTATGTTACATGCTGGGCCCTGTAGACAATTGAGTTTGCAGACCCTGGTGACTGCACAAATATAAAGGTGTAATCCAAATGTATGTAATACAAACTGGCATAACTGAGGGTATCCACCAAGAGTCCAGATGTCAGTTACCAGTACCGATGAGGGTTAAGCCTGGATGAGAGTCCAAGAAGGCAGGTATTGGGTGAGAGCCAATGTAACTGCAGAGAAGGAAGTAGGCATAGTTTCAGGAACTTCCATGAGGAAGTTGTCCTGTTGCCCAGGCAGCCTTTTGTGTGATTCCCATGATACTGTGAATAAAATCCCCAGCACTACTTAGCCATGCCAATCATCTGCTAATTAATATCATGGTCTTGTACTATTAGCTTTTCCATATATAGATCTTATTATCCCAATGAGTTTATAAGCAGTGTTGTGTGTATGTGTGTGTGTGTGTGTGTGAGAGAGAGAGAGAGAGACAGCATGTTAAAAGATAACATATACTGTTAAGAATGTTTTCCTCCCCCCCAAATTGGGGAAGTTTAATAAAAATTCAAGAGACCAATTTCCAGACCCACTCAGTGATATGATCTCAACATACACACACACACACACACACACACACACACACACACACACACACCCCAAACTCCTCCTCTTCAGGATCATATCACCATTAGGGATTTGGAAAACAAAGTTAACTCTGCATTATAATACAGTGATTTCTTAATGAATGGAGAAAAAACTGTTTCTCCCATCCATGACATGAAAAGTCCAGGTCACCACAGCGTATTTATTCTATGACTTTTTGACTGCTTTGTGTTTTTCTGGGCTGGTTTCCAAGCATTTCTCATTTAGGGAATTGGCGGAGTAGAAAAAGAATCAGGCTGGATACATTTAGAAGGCAGAGGAAAAAGTCACATGAGTCCTGAAGTTACTTCCCTCCTAATAAAGTCCTGAATAATAAAGACAGACATTGATGTGTTCTTCTCCCAACTCGGAAAATGGCAAATCAAACAAGGAAACAGCAATATATCCTCTGTCCTTCCTTGAGGGTGAGATTCCAAGCCATTCCTTGTCCCTGAAGCTGTAGGAAGACAGCTGTCTTGGCCAAGGAATGCTCCTCGGCAGGTGCTCTGTGACACGCATCCCTTATGCTGCCCTCCAGCACCTCCTCAGCCCAGATTATACAATCCAGGAGTGCACATCAGGGAAATCTGTTCCAGGCCCAAATGCCACATCAGACACAGAAAGTAAGCCATAGGCACATGGCAGATAAAATAATGTTAATAGTTAAGACTCATACAATTCTTTGCACACATTAACTAATGAGGTCTTACAATGCCCCAGAGGCGAGTAGTTACGACCTCCGCTTGATTATTCATTCATTTATCCCAGAGACACTTACTAAGCACTTATTGCGTAGCTGGTACTGGGGAGGGTGGGGGGACCCAGAGATGAATAAGGCCTGTCTTAGCTTGAAGTGCTTTCCAGTCCAATGACAGAAGAGGGGAAAGGACTCATCTGGGAACACTGGTCCCGAGAGAGGTGAGGTGGACACCCAGCCTCACGGTGTGACACATCCCTCCCCCACACCCACACGCATTCACGCAGGTCCCTAAGCACCACTGAGAACTTGATGTTATATTAAGTTGGGCAGGAAGGGGAAACTGACTCCTGGCATGTTCCCTTGTGTAGGGATAGGGACCAGATAGTTCCTATACTCAACTCTGTGCCGTGCTCTATAGAGTCTCCTCTGCATGGACCATTCTTTCCTACCCCTCCACCCCTCAACTTCCCCATTACCCTGTGGACTAATACCTCTCCTCCACATCTCTGCTCAGGTGCAGTAAGGACCCTCCTGTGTGCTCCCCTTGCACTCTTAAACACATCTCTCTACTACTGATCATGCCAAACTGCATAACAATGGTGTGCCATATCCCTCTCTCCTATTAGACTTCTTGAAGTCTGCATCTCATTCACAACATAGGACTTGGCATGTGGGAAACATTCAAGCAATCCCACTGAATGAACGAGCTCACATTTTCACACACTGTATCTGAATGGCTGGCAGGACTTCAGGGGAAGATATGCAGCAGGCTGGTGGTATACATAACTCAAGTTCAGCACTGGAAATCGAACTTGAGAAAGTTCTCAAGTCTGGGGTGATGGCTGCATCCTCGGGGGAGGGTGAAATTAAGAAAAGAGATAGAAAAGATCCATGAGAGGAGAGGAAGCCAATCATGGAACTGACTAACCACTAGGAGGAGAACTAAAAGATTGCAGTATTCTGGAAAGACAAAAAGGAAAAGGCTCCAAGATGGAATGTGTGATCCAACATGGTGGCATTCTGAAAGGCGGAAACTTTTTTGCATAAACTAGATTGTAGCAAGCTAAGGAACAAAGTAAAGAAATGACACTTATGGATCATTCTTCCAAGGAATATGGTGAAGTCAAAGACTGACATCAGGTGAAACAAAGAAAAAGCAGGAGCGCTTTTGGAGAAGATATTTTTTGGATGAGCACATTTGTAAGTTGAAGAGGATGAGATCAAGGTGATTAGGAAATCAATGACAACAACAATAAAAAATGATGGTCCAAGGTCCCAGAGGAGGTGCAAACAGATGAAAGCCAGAGCCAAGGGTTAATGCTGAATGGAGTTGGGATATCTCTTACTCTAGGACAAAGGCTACAAACATTTTTGAGACAGTGGAAGTAACTGTAATCGACAGAGAGGCAGTATCCTCAGCAGTTAAAGCACAGACTCTTGGCTTCAAATCCCAACTCTATCACCAACCAGTTGTGAGGTTCCAAGTAAGGGTCTTTGTGTATAACTTTCATTACATGTAAAATGAGTATTATAGTAGTACCTACCGTGTTGTGTTGTCATGACAACTGATATGACAACTACTCTCTCCTCTGCCAAGATAAACTAGTCAAAGAAGAAAATGGGCAGTTGGGGAGTTTGAAGTTATAGAGGGATAAGGGTCTGCTAGAGGACAAATCTTCAGCAATCCCGAATAAGAGTGGTGAATCAGAGAGACACAGGAGGTATGGTAGAAAGAATAAGGTCCCATCCCCAAAGATGTCCACATCCTAATCCCTAGAACATGTAAATATGTTACCTTAATAGCAAAAGAGACTTTGCAGTTGAGATAAATAAAGATCATGAGATGAGGAGATTATCCTGAATTATCTGGTAGGGTCTGATATAATTATAAGGGTCTTTATAAAAGGGAGGCAGGAGGATAAGAGTGAGAAAAGGATGTATGATGAAGGAAACAGAGGTTGGAGTGACGCTCTTTGACGATAGAGAAAGGGGCCATGAGTCAAGGAATGCAGGCTGCTTCTAGAAGCTGAAAAAAGAAGGAGTGGTGCCCTGCTGACTTTGATTTTAGCCTCATAAGACTCATTTTGGATTTCTAACCTCCAGATATGTAAAATAATACATTTGTGTTGTTTTAAGCCACTAAGTCTATAGTATTTCGTTATGACATCCACAGGAAACTAATACACATAGGGGACCCAAGAGGCTGACTCAGCTGAAGAATCAGAGGCACAGAATTAAGTCAGGGAAGCATATGGCCCAGGAACTGATTCTGGCATATATGGAGACCTGTATTTTTACACCACTCTTATTTCTCACACTGTGTGCCCTTTCAAACCCCAGTGGTGAGAATGAAGCTAAATGAAACATCTCACAAGGAAATAAACTTTGAAATCCAAGGCAAAACAGTAGCAGACATTTTCCACTCAGTTTACTTGGGCAACACCCAGCAACTTATCAGTCAGTAAGGCTACTGTAATTAAATGCTAAATTAAACGGTGGCATTGCTTTATTCCTGAAAGCTTGATAAAGCCACACTTATTGCTAAATATACCAGGGAGCTACAGAGGATAAAAATTTGGCCCAATCTCCTAACCAGAAAATAGGCAGCATAGGCAGATGCTACAATGTGGATTTCATAGAACTTATGCATAAATATGAGCAGGTTCAGAGTCTGAAGTCAAAAGTTCTGAAAAATCTGCCAAGTAACTTTATGTTTTCAGAAATAAAAGACCTCTTGCCTATAGGCTGGCCTGGGAGCAGGACACCACCATCATCCCATGACAGAGCACATATTACATAGGACATGAATGGGCCTCAGGTTGCCAGGTTGGAACCCATCTGGCAGATGAGGAAACTGAGGCTCTGAGGGTAAAGCAATGAACCCAAGGCTACAAGGCTAATAAGAGGCAGACTGATTTCCTGACTCACTCAGGTATGTTTTCTTCCACATCATGTGGAAGAGATGTCTGTCTTCCTGGAAGAGATGTCAGAATGAGGTCTTCAGTACATGCCTAGCAGCCCGATAGAAAGAAAAAATTCTCCTACAACAAAATCCTGAAGAACTCTCTCTGATTTGTTTCCCTCCTGCCTTGCTGGGCAGGACCTACCACACTTTGCTGTGTATTGTGTTAACGGATCAAGGAAGGAAAGGGAGACCTGCAGCCATCCCTTGAGGTTCCCTGGTCCCCTGAGCAACCTTGTAAAAGTCTGAGGGACCGGCTTGCCACAGGCAGAATTCCTCAGAGGATTTTACTGACGGCCTGAGTCCAAGCCAATGTGGTGTTTTGTGAGCCACGGGGGACTCTGGGAGTTCTTGCTCAGCCTTTGTGGAATTAGAAGTTTACACTGGTTAGGAAGAACCAATGCTCATCAGTAGAAGAATAAGCCAGAAGGACTTAGATTCCTCTCTGTCATTTTACAGAACGGGGAAGTGTAGTGACAGCTCCCATGTTTATGGCTTCCAAGGTCATGCTTTTAGATGCTGGAACTTGGAGCTGGTTGGGGGTGAGACAAACATGGTTCAAGATTGGAGGGCTTTGCTGTTCCCCATAAAGGTGGTAGTGGGGAACAGGGTTGAGTCAGAAGGTGTTTCTGAAAATAATAGGAGATCCAAATACAGTTAATAGGCCTGCCATCAATTCATCAACCCACCCCTCTGTGGTCTAACTGGATTCATCCACAGTATAACATAGACAGTGATTAAGAGCACAAGCTTTGCAGCCAGTTATATTTGGGATTAAATCCTGACCCTGTCATTTAGTACTGCTGTGACCATGGACACATCACTTAATCTTTCTGTGTCTTCATTTCCTAGTCTATAAAATGGGGATAAGAAGGCTTATTTATCAGAGTTGTTGTTAGGATTTGAAATAACAAATCTAAAGTATTTATGCATACTTGGCATTAAATAAATGTTGGGAGTATTACTACTATTATTATTACCTTCATGTTTCATGAAACTTTTAAGTATAGACACATCCATATATTTGGAACTCCGTAATCTCTATATGCAAGTACATGTTTAACAAAGATAAAATAGAGTCAAAGAAATATATACTTGAGATTAATGAAATCATAATTTCTTTAGAGGGAATGAGTCACAGTATTCCTCCTTTGGTAGTGTATTATTAATGATGATTTCCTTGAGATACATTAAGAGTGGATTCAGGACAGAGAGAGAGAATGAGAATTTACCCAGGGCTGGCGCTTCAATTAATCAACTTCTGTTTCTGTAAATAGCCCTAAGTGAAAGAATCAAACTATTATGTTTTGTAGATGAATGATCAGCAAATGCTCAGAAACTCATCTGTCGTGGTTTAGTTTTGCCACCTGACAAGAATAAGAAGCCAGCGTACTTTGAATTCATAAAAAGTCTGGGTTACGGTTTACGTAAAGTCTGCATTTAATTAGGGTGGAACCAGCAGAGATTGAATGCTTCCCTAGCTTGGCAGTGGGTTGGAAGTCTTTATCATCTGTCCTTCTCAGATGTGGGAGGTGAAAACTGCGTGCAGAGAGGTTTCCAAGTGGAAGCTAATTGTGCAACTCCTGTTTGGATGGAGTCTTTTTTTCACCAGTAGACTGTGTGTCGGAAGAGTTTGTTCTTGTTATTCACTATGCCATATGTACCTCAAAAAAGACAGGGTTTTAGGGCTGCTGGGGTTTCTTTTGGTTTCTTTTGTAGTGGCAAACAAATAGGAAACCTAACCCGAATATTTTATATTTTGACATCATATAAGACACCAATGTATAAGAATTACTTCAGTTCTATATGGAGATCTCGGGGAGAACAAAATAGAAGCACTGTACCTTTTTTGTAGTTGTGTTGGAAGCATTGTTAATGTGGTTTTCCATGGGCAAAAAGAGTTCTGTTTATTTAAATGCAGAATACCATGTACTACAAGCCAAAAGGATTTCTTACTGACCTTAAAATAAAATGTAGGGCTTCCCTGGTGGTGCAGTGGTTGAGAATCTGCCTGCCAATGCAGGGCACACGGGTTCGAGCCCTGGTCTGGGCAGATCCCACATGTCGCGGAGCGACAAGGCCCATGAGCCACAACTACTGAGCCTGCGCATCTGGAGCCTGTGCTCCGCAACAAGAGAGGCCGCGATAGTGAGAGGCCCGCGCACCGCAATGAAGAGTGGCCCCCACTTGCCTCAACGAGAGAAAGCCCTCGCACAGAAACGAAGACCCAACACAGCCATAAATAACAATAAATAAATAAATAAATAAATAATTTAAAATAAATAAATAAATAAAATAAAATGTATAAAGTCACATAGATAAAAAGACATAGGTTGATATTTGTGAACACTGATATGAAGCAGGTCACAAAAACCATAAATGTATGAGAAAATGAAGCCCCAGACTGTATAGCGTGTCTGTAAACACTAATGTCAACCCTATATTTCACTGAACACCACAAGCTTAAAAGCAGCCTACTGTATAAAGTAGGGTGAGCTTATTCCATATGTAAACACAAAGTAAATAGACCAGGAAAAACTGGTATATGAGAAATAGCAAAACCCAGTGAATTTGAGTGAATACTTGTGCAGACAGTGTACTTAGGAAATGCCACTCTTGGCCCTGACATTGAGGGTGACCACACTTTGCACCAGCAATATCGTCTTCCACTCTAGTAAATTCCACTTGTCAACTGAGTTTCTATTACCATGTCTGTATTTCTTTTCTTTAAATGGACTTTTACATTTTGATAGTGCTTTAGACTTGGGAAATAAATCTCATACGAGTTTTGATTCCTGGAAGTTCACGAAAAATAAAGTGAACAGAAACAAATACCCTGCTTCCACTGGGTAAGTGGTCATTTGACTTTACAGGGATTCAACTTTGGCAATGTACTGGCAAAGTTGAGCTAAGTGGATTTTTCTAGAGCTCTTTCTCTGTAAGATTCTGCAGCAGCCTTACCAGCAGCAGAACATGAAGCTATTAAAGAAGAAAAAAGAAGTAAAACACTTTTTATTGTGTATTTCTTTATTACTCAGGCACAATCAGGAACCCTATGAAATTTCATCTCCTATGTCCCGCTATGTAGGGATTAGAGTTGTGAGAAACGTGCTTTGTCTCTTCCTCTCTCACCTCCTTCCTGACTTTTCTGTGAAAGAGCCAAAACACTCACGTTAAGCTCTCTGGATCTGATTAGCAGAAGCTGCCACGTGGCACAGCCCCAGGTGGCATCTCTGTGAACAGTGCCCCTAGAGTTGCAAGGCAGGGAGCTAACACTTGACATCAAAAGAGCTTTAGGGAAATCCAGATGGACAATACAGTAGTGCTGGCCAGCTTTATTCTGCCTCTGTTTGATTTCTATGGATATATGAGGAAGCCCTTTCTCTTTTTTCTTAAGCCATTGCTGATCTTCAGTTTCGCAGACTCTGCTTCTGTAAACTGAAATGAAATATTTTTAAATGGTGTTCGATCCTTATTGGCCCGTCAAAATTCAGAAACCCAAACTTTTACCAAGTCTCTCTGCTTTTCATGGCAATACAGAAATTTGCATACATTCCATATGAATCCATCCTCCTTTTTCCAGGATATAATTGGACAAATAGACCGTACAACCAGGCCTTAAGTAAAGTGTCATATTTGTGACTGACGCTTTTTAAATGAGGTGTAGCAAGCTTATATTAAGGAACAAGGATTGACTTCCTATGTGGAGCCCATGCCTTCATAATCCTCCCCAGAAAACTGGCCCAGAACCTGCATAGAGGGCCCTAACCACAGAGGTGTAAGGAAAGTCACTGCCAGGCAAGCCAGCGACCTTAGCAAATTTGGGAGAGCTCAAAGAGAGGAATTCATCCAAATTTATAGTAACTGCAAGTGAAATCTGATGGAGGGTCTTGGTTTTCTAGCCCTTGGATAGAAAACTAAATAATATGGGCCTTTAATAGACCAATCTGAAATTCATTAGGGAGATGTCCAGTCAGAGTTAATTCTCAGGCATTAGTAGATGCTCAACACGATACAGCTCTGGATTTGCAAAGCAAACTCGAACAGACCTGTATGGTTAATTAACATGTTTGCTGTATCTTTGTAAATAATCAGGCCAAACATCAGAGACCAGCCTCTGTGTGATCAAGAATATTCTTTGAAGATGGAAGAGAGATGCTCAGAAAAAAAAATCCTAAACTTGGAAATAAGCAAAAGAGATTACTGGCCATTGTTTCTGTGCAGTCCTAAGCTTAACTTTCTATTAACTGGTTACTTTATATCTCCATGGGGCCAAAGTTAGCTTGTAGATTTTTGCAAATAGATATGCAAATAATTTTTGGCCAGTGAAACAGAAAACCCCAATGGTCTTGTTAATTGCTCCGTGAGATTTTGACTCTAACTTAGCAATATTATCCTTTTGAGTGTGTATATACTTATATATAATAAGATATATCATATTATATATATATATATATATATATAAAACATATATATATATATGACTTCTCAAATGCCCTTGGAACCACTTTTAATATCCATTGGTTCACTCATCAATTTAAATGAGTTAAATAAAATGTTGACACGTGTTCATTTTACATTTTCATGAGATTCATGCTTTTGTCCTTTTGAAATCATAATTTAACATCTAAATACATTTAAAATTGAAGTTCAACAAACGGAAGTCTATAAACTGCAGAAAGAATCTGAGCTCTCAGGCTTCCCTGGTGGCGCAGCGGTTGAGAATCTGCCTGCCAATGCAGGGGACACGGGTTCGAGCCTTGGTCTGGGAAGATCCCACATGCCGTGGAGCAACTGGGCCCGTGAGCCACAACTACTGAGCCTGCGCGTCTGGAGCCTGTGCTCCGCAACAAGAGAGGCCGCGACAGTGAGAGGCCCGTGCGCCGTGATGAAGAGTGGCCCCCGCTTGCCACAACTAGAGAAAGCCCTCGCACAGAAACGAAGACCCAACACAGCCATAAATAAATAAATAAATAAATAAACACAAAAAGTTTAAAAAGAAAAAAAAGAATCTGGGCTCTCGATATGAAGACTTAGGTATGAATACTGGCACCAGCAATAAGTTTTATTTTTTAATAACTTTTTATTTTAGAAAAATTTTAGATTTACAGAAAAGGTGCAAATATAGCACAAAGAGTTGCCATGTACTCCTCACACAATTTTCCCTATACTTAATCCCTTACATTGTCATAATACATTTGCTACAACCAAGGAACCAACATTGATGTATCACCGTTAATTAAACTTTATCTTATTCAGGTTTCACTAGTTTTTTCCCATTGTCCTCCTGCTGTTACAGGATTCCATCCAGGACACCTCATTACGTTTAGTCCTCAGGTCTCTTTAGCCTCCACTGCTCTGTGACAGTTTCTCAGACTTTCCTTGTTTTTGGTGACCTTGAAAGTTTTGAGGAATGCTCATCAGGTGTTTTGCAGAATGCCTTTTAATCTGAGCATGTTTGATATTTTCCTCATGATTATGCTAGAACTATGAATTTTGAGGTGAATGATCACGGAAGTGAAGTGCCGTTCTCATCACATCACATCAAGAGCGCTTGCTTTCAACGTGACTTATCAGTGATAATGTGAAAACCTTGACCTCCTGGCTGAAACAGTGTTTTTCTGGTTTCTCCACTATCCCGTCACTTTCCCCCTCTTTCCATACTCTTACTGTTTGGAAACCAGTCATCAGGAAAAGTCCACAACTGGTTGGGGAGAGGGAAGGTTTAGCTGTACCTCCTATAGGGGAGAGTACCTACATAAATTCTTTGGAATTCTTCTGTACAGGAGATTTGTCTCTTCTCTCTCATTTATTTATGTATTCATTTATTTATAACAGTATGGATTCGTGGATGTTTATTTTGCTCTTTGGGTTAAATCCAAAACTACATTATTTATTTCATTGCTCAAGTTGTCCCACCTTTGTCCATAGGGATCTCTTTCCAGTTGGTGCCTGTGTCCCTTTGGCAGGCCCCCGTCTTTTGTTTTCTGAGTGCAGCAAGTTTTTAACCCTGAACCTCAGATTTCTCATCAGCAGAAGAGAGAATAGTAAAGCTGATCTTTCAATACTGTTATAAGAAATGATAACAAACAAGGATGATAATAATCACAGCTCCATTCCCAGAGGGCTTGTTATGGCTCAGGCACTATTCTAAGCACTTAACAATATCAACTCATTTAAAAGAATTAGTGTCTATCAAGTGCCAAACTCACTGCCTGGCACTTAACATACATTCAAAAACTGAGACTTGTCATCTGGAGTGACCCAGATTCCAAATAGGCACCTTCTAGTGTCGCACATAGAGGTGCCTTCATCAGTGGTTCATACCAGACGGCCAACTGTAAATGACAGTGGAAACAGGAGCCCGGGTCCCACACTCCTTCTGATTATTCAGCCTCCACTCAGAGGTCCGCCCTCTCGTTGACAGTTTCATTAGGTGAGATGTCATTATCGGTGTAACCAGCATCCTCCAAGTACCAAAGCAACTAACCTTGGCCACCCTGAAGCTTTGGTCCTGATTAAGGATTTTATGTTTAACGGCAAGCTCAGCCTGGCACCCAGAAACATGTGGAAATAGAACTGAATCCTTGAGAAGTCAGCTAGACTGAGTCAGGTGGCTTCTTCCTGCATTTTCTCAAGAGTTTTATTTTTACAAGATATTTTTCTTTGAGGCTTTTTCTAAGGGATTTTTTTTTTGTATATATATTAGATGATTAGCAGTCAGAAATAGTATAAAAAAGAAACCTTCCTCTCAACATGAAAATTTTGTTCAACAGTGAAACTGTTTCCACCAATCTAGAGCAAACACTCTCATTAACATCATCCATCATCTTTATAAGGGATAAAATTAGAAGACTCAGGCCTGATAGGTGAAGTTATAGCCTCATTATTTAAGTATCGAATATTAACAAGGGTGTTTATACCACCTAGTGTCTGAGGTGAATAAAATGAAAAATAAACAGGTTTGCTAAGGCCTACAAAATTCACCTAAAGCAACACGCACCTTTGGCAGAAAACGTAAAAGCAATGTACAGAAAGAGATAAAATGAAATCATGTGCTGTATTCCAATACAGAAGTAACGGCAAGGAAGCTGCCAAATAAGAAATGCCAGAGGCCCCCATTGCTCTGGGGAAGTCTGCAGAATTACACAGGGGATTTCAAAAGAAAACTCAAAGGTAACATGCAGACCAAAAATGATTTATCCTTTACAATAAGCCCTTTGGAAGTGAGGAAATAGGATTCAGGCCTGGTTTGGCACAAGAGTCTAAGGAAACTCACACCTTAGGTCTGCAAAATGAGGAAAGTAATCTTGTGAGAATGAGAAACTGAGAAGGCGTGGAATATTCGAGAGACAGGAAGATACAGAAAGCACCCTTAGGATAAGTTTCCTTCCCCCTTTTTCCATCCTCACCTCTGCTACTGGCTGCTCTGCTCAGGGCACCAGGTGCGCCTGTATAGACAGGTCTGTAATAAAGTAAAAGACTAACTAGTGCTGGCATCTTTTTCTGCTGCCACATTCTGAAAAATAGAAAGCCCCATAGTGGGTTCCTGGAATCCATCAGAGGAGGATTTTGCTGAGTCATTCTGGAGCAGCTAGGAGGGGATGAAGAAAGGAAGTGCTTTCTTAGGAGAGGGGGGGAGCTTTCAGACCAGCGGGAGGGTTGGCGCATCAAGCAGTAGGACCGGGGATGAGCATTTCCGTGACAGAGGGGAGCCATGCCTCCACTGCATGAATCACCATTGCCCACGGAATGCTTACAAGGGCCGGGATGGAAGGGTAAAAACACCTGTGCAAATCTATAGAGCAAAGTATCTCTGCCTGGGTCTCACTCTCAACATCAGGAACCAGAAATACAAGGAGCACTAGCAAAGATGAGAAGCAATCCAGACAAGAGATCTGGTGCTTCCTCTGTTCTCAACACCTTTAGAAGCCTGAGATTATCGTAGATCTCCCAGAGAAGGAAAGGGAATCCCAATAATGACCGAGATTGAATTTCCCACCAGCCGGGTGATAAGGACACAAGAGCAGAATGAAATTGATTTAGAGAAATAAAGAAATGTGATGTTTCTTGCACTTTAGAGTTATGGACTAAAAATCATGATTTTTTTAATACAACATACAATTTCTCATTAGAATTATACAATATATGTATATATATGTATAATGTAAAATTATCGTGCATTTGTACAACATTGTAAAATGTAAAAATTATTGTACAATGTACAACATTGCAAAATGTAAAAATATTGTAAAAATATTTTACAATGTATGTATAATGTAAAATATATAACAGCCACCAACACAACAGGGGAAGGAGAAGAGGGGCTCAGGACTCATTCATAGCTCCATCCTCCTGCCTTGCTCTCTCGTGGTCCAGCTCTCACCTGGGATGTGCATGCTCGAACTGAAGCAACTCAACTGTATTTCTGACGGAAATGTGCTCCCAGCATCAACCTGTGATGGCCAATCCCAATGCATAAATACATACTAATGATGCTTATTCAGACAATCACTCATTGTACATCTGCTGTATACTGGATGCTATGCTAGACAGTGACATTGTAGAAACAAACACTCCTCCAAGTGTCCAGTCCAATACAGGAGGCAGATAGTCAAAGAGCTCAGCTCCAACCATAATGTACTAACTATACGATGGCAGTTCTGTACACAGGCAGAAGCTCAGGTTTCCAGAGTCTGACAGAATTGGCTTCAAACCTTGGCTCCACCGCTTACCAGGTATGTACCTTTGATCAAGTCCTTTGACTTTTCTGGCCCTTAATTTCTGCACCTGTAAAATAATGATAACAATTCCTGCCTTATAAGGGGGTTGTAATGATTAAATAAAACAAAAGTGATAGCTAATATTTCCTGAATGATCACTAGACACTGTTCTAAGAATTATACATTTCTGCAATGCATTTAAACTGCACAATATCCTATGAGGTGCTTATTACTATTATCCTCATTAGACAGATGAGGAAACTGAGGCACAGAGAGATTAAGTAATTTCTCCAAAGTCAAACAATTTGGTAAAAAAATAAAGCCATGAATATTAAAACTTAATGTACTTTGAAAAAATTAATTGAAATGAATAGTAAGTGGTTTCATAGACATACAAACAAAATTTTGTAGCAGACCAAAGAAAAGGGTAACTAGTCTACTAGCTGATTAGGAAAGGGATAACATTTGATCTGGGTCTTGCAGAGTGAAGAGGAGTTTGCCAAATGAAGATAAAGAGGAAAAACATTTCAAATAGAGATAGGAGTATTTGTCAGTTGTGGGGTTTGAAATAGCCTGAAATAGTTATAGATGGAGAGAAAGAAGACCAATGGGGCTCCAGTAGAGGCTTTTGGGGATAATGAAGCAGAAATGGAGATCCAGGATTTTTTTTAGCCTAAGTCAGTCTTATCTTACATACACAGTCCAGGCTCTGTACGCACAATGAGAGTTCTAACATCATCCTCTAGGCCATGGGTGGCCATTGGAGTCTTTGAGCAAAGGAGGGGCATGAGTACATTGTTTTGCAGGTGGATAACTAAGAAGAGGCTGGCAGGGCAGGCAGAGGTAAGGAGACATAAGTAGTGACAGGAAGACCAGTTAGGAGATTGTCGTGATAATCAAAGTGGGGGGTGATGATGTCTTCCATGAATAGAGCAGCAGTGGAAATGCAAAGAAGTGATGGGGGAAAGAGATCTCACAGAGGTAGAATTGGAGGTAGTTGGTAACCAGTCGGATACATCTATTTATTTACTCCACAAATAGTAGATGAGTACCTACTAAATGCCAGGTGCTATGGATAGACCAAGGAACAGCATAGGAACTGATAATGGATGTGCTTGGATGGATGGAGGAAAGAATATGCCTTCTCACAAGGGAGATCATGCAAAAGTTTTTAACGGAGAATGTAAAAATTGAAGGGAAGCAGAGCTGGGAATCGAAGAGCTTGTTTGGGGACATGTTTGACATGTCAGGTTGAGCCAAGACTGGAAATATGAGGCTAAAACTGGGAAAATAGCTCACCCTCAATAATATGTCATGTTATTTTATAAGTCATAGCATTTTCACAAAGAGTAGATCATTTGACTAGAACACCCACTCGGTAATTTGAATTAGGCCAAGACGTATTATCTCTATTTCACAGGCTGTGCGGACTTTTCATGGCAATGCATCATCTGGGCAAAGACAGGACCCAGGATATTCTGCATCCACAGGGATTCTGCCAGGGAGAGCTAGAATCTCATGTTTTGTCCTACTTCCACCCTCAGTGTACATGATAAGCTCTGGAGTAAACACATCTCAAATGGATGCTCACATAAAATTTTTTTCTTCCAAATTTAACAATTGATTGTTTTCGCTATGGGTTTTGACATTTCAGTCTTGTTTACTGGGCTTCCCTGACCCCTCTCTATATAACTTGAGCTATGATTATTACAGTGGTGTTCTCTGACAAAATACACTGTAAATCTTGCTCTCCAGAATCCTGCAATGGAATCTGAGCTTTAGCAGTCGACAGATTTCCCAGGAAATCAAATGCCATTTACACTGAGAGCTGAGAATTATGTTTGAATCTGACTTCCCCTCACCGTGCAGACCCAGTGGTTCACTTCACTTGTAAAAACGTATTTCACTGTCAAATATTGCCCGAGTCAAGTCAGCTGGTAGCTGATGCATCTGTAAAAGTGCTTGCTCACCCAAACTCTTTGCTGAGGGCTCCAAATATACTTGTCAGCATCTTGTCACACATTTTAGGTCCTGGAGTAGATTTCTTCAATCACACAGCAAAAATGTATAAAACACCACTTTCATAGCACTCCTCTATGGGTTGGAAGAAATAGTAATAATCATCTCTAATATTTGTTGAGCCCCTGTACCTGAGTACCGAATACCATGCCACATGATTTACTTGTATTATTTCCTTCGATCCTCACAATGCCTTTCAGTACCTTTTATTTTCCAGTGTTTAATAGTTTCATTTCTTTATCCCCTTACATGATACCTGATATACACTAAAATACTTGATAAATGATTTTAGAATACATATGTAAGCAAAGGAGTGGAGTGAAGGATAAGTCTCTTTTTCAACAGGGTATTTGTTGGTAGATAGCATTCATTAGTCCTCAGCTCAGGAAGAAGTTTACAATCAGGTTGTACATACAAAATAAGCACAAATGAAGCTGCAAAAACTCTTGCAAAGCAATATAATATATAAATGAGCATTGATGGCAAAGGGCAGATAAGTTATCTAAGCGCCCAGGGTACCAGGAGGGAATGAGAGCTGGGAGCCTGATAAGCACAGTCACAAAGGGTGCATGGAGAAGAGATTCAAGAGCAGTCAGATTTGCACAAAGCCTCGTGGAAGTGGGAAGAATGACCAGTGACCACAGCTGTCTTGTTTCTTGGCTAACGTTTTACATCTCTGTGCATGCGCGCTTGTGATCAATAACTCCTGAACTGTTGTTCTCACATAATTGGAAAACTATAGGAGAACCCTGGGCCCACCTTTAAGGATGAGTCATGATGTGACAGCTCTATAGAAAGAGGACTTGAATTTCCTCCAAAAAACGCTAGTGCTGACACTCAGCTGCCCAGAGTCAGCCTTTCAGTAAAAACTCAATAACCTCTTGGGTATACTTCATGAAAGAGGAAACGTGAAGACTTCTTCTGACAGTTACTTAACCTCTTCAAGCCAGAGCTGCCTCATCAGTAAAACAGGAATGTCCTCTGTCTCTCAGAGGTGTTGTGAGGAGAAACTAAAATTACCAAAGCTTCGTAGCTCCTCAGTGGGGAGTATTTCTGATTCTTTATTATCAGTTTCGAGAGAGATTTAAGATTTTTGAGATTGAGACATCAGTCTATGTGTAATCCTATGACTTATAAGAATCCGCATCAGGGTTTCTTGACCTCAGCACTGTTGACTTTTTTGGGCTAGATCATTCTTTGCGACGACAGCTGTCCTGTGCATTGTAGGACTGTTAGCAGTACCCCTGGCCTCCACCCACTAGATGCCAGTAACACCTCCTTAGTCCTGACAATCAAATGTGTCTATATATTTCCAGTTGTCCCCTAGGAGGGGCAAAGTTGTTCCCAGTGGAGAACCACTAATCTATATTATGATAAAATGAGATACGTGTTACTCAGTCCTTTTCTTAGCCTTCATTGTAAAGGGTAACGTAGGGCATTTGTCATGTCTCCATAAATAGAGGCTAAATGTGCAAATTAACGAGGAGGTGGATGGATCACTCAGGAAACTGAGACACTTTCATATCTAAACCGACTGAAAGTAAAGTTAAGACATCCTTCCACACTCCATGCTTGATGATAAGAAAAACAAATACTACCCTCAGAGAAAGAACTAAAATGCAATGGGAGAGAGAGACATCCAGGACAAAGTCAAGTCTAACTGTGATGATAATAATAATGAGCTGAATTAGACTGTATGTTCTCAAAGTAGACAATATATAGCATTTATCTTTGTCACCTAAATAACAACTGGCACCTAAGAAATGTCTTATTTCTGATAAAGAAACATCAAGAAAGTTGTCCAGGAGGTCCATTTAAAAAGGATGGGGCCAAAAGAAATGTCTCAGGCAAAGATTAGAGCACTCAGGAAATTGCGGAGGACGGAACATGCATACTTAACTTTGGCTGCATCACCCCATGCAGTCTGTAACCCAGACATCTATAAAAATCATAAAGGTGGTAGGTACCATTACAAAAGGATATACTCTGTCTTCATATTTATGTAATGCTCATTAATACTTAATTCAGCATTTAGAAGATGATCAATACAATTTTGTTGAACAACACCAAAATTTGATACACTGAAACCACAGAACTCTAGAATAAGGGATTCTGCTGAAAATAAAGAGGAGGCACTTAACTCAGCAGGTAGTAAACTGGCAGTATTTCCTCCATAAAAGGTGATAAAGGTTAAAACTATAAATAATATTAATCAGTTCAAGAATAGTACAGCCATTGACAGTGTGGTATGTAGATCATTCTGAACAAGGTTTGAACCTCACTCTGCTACTTCATAAGCATGTGACTGACCGTGGGCAAGTCACTTACCCCCTCCCGGATGTTTTCTCCTGATATGTCAATGGGAGTAATTATACATGTCTTAAAGATGTCTTTGAGCGCTATGATAACCATATATTATTTCATGTGCTCAGTTCCTTCTTTGGGAGGACAAATTCCTCTTTCCACCTCAAATGGAAGCTCTCATTCTCCTGGCTCTCCACCAGCCTCACTGGCCATCATCTTTAGTCTAGAGATGTGGACATAACCCAAGCCAGGCCCCAGGAACTTTCAAATAATAAGTGTACATTTTGTAACTATAAAAATGAGTCCCAGCACTGTTAACATGGGCTCCAAAAAATGGACGTTATTATTTTGATTATTCCTAGAATGTTGGACTATAACATTTATACATTTATGCACTTGACAAATATTTACTGAGCTCCAACTTAGTGTCTGGCACTATGTCATGTATTTTATATGCATTTCCATTAACTCCCAAGATAAACACAAAAATAAGGAATCATTAACATCCCTATTATCCAAATGAAGAAATTGAGAACAGAAATGTTGATTAATTTTCACAGCTTCATCCAGCTGCTAAGTGATATAGCTGAGATTCAAACTCACATTTTTATGTATATATTATTATCATCGCTGAACCCTTCAGAATAAAGTGCATATGTAATCCCCATTTACTCCTAGATACTCTGGTGTATATTTCCTAAGAACAGGGACCTTCTCTTACATATCCATAGTACAATTCATAAGTTTTTTTTTCATAAGTTTTAACATTGATACAATGCTGTTATATAATGATGGTTCATATTCAAATTTCACCAACTATCCCAATAATCTCCTTTATAGACATTTTTTGACCCAGAATCTAATGCAAGATCAAACATTACCTGTAAGTGTTGTATCTTTTTGGTCTCCTTTAGACAGAGCATGTTTTTAAGTGGGTACATTTTTTAGTCCCAGAACTAACTGACATGATACATCTAGTCTCTGGCTGTAGCCATAGTCCCCACACTCGAAACATGGTCCTAGTCTCCCTTTTCTGTGGGAAAAGAAAATCTACAATCTCTATTAAAAGCAAGGCTTCAATTCTTCTTAAAAGTTACTGCCACTGACAAAGGAGCTGTCCAAGTGAGGAAGCAGCCTACTAAGGCAGCAGCCAAGATAGTTGGGAGATTTGGTACATACGGGGGGTTGAGCAAATAAATATAGTAAGAATTATAGGAAGCAGGTTTTCACTGTCATAGAAAGGAGTTACAAATAAGGAAAGGAAAAAAACAGAATGGATCCTTGGGGATCTTTGTGATTAGATACAAACTGAAGGCATTGGTGTGAACTATCCATGGTGAAAAATGGATAGATAGATAGATAGATAGATAGATAGATAGATAGATAGATAGATGTGTGTCTTCCTGTGTCTGCTGCTAGAATTTAGAAGCATTGGCACCCCAGTGGCAATAAGCACACCCTGTGCACAGAACATGGTTTCTAAATATTACTCTTCATTAAAAGGAACCATGCCTCCTTGGAGAAATGGCTGATTCCAGGTCTAGGTCTGGGAAAGTACAGAATGAGCCTGAAACATCTAGTTGTCCAGAAAATAAGGAAGTGCTCAAAATATGGTGTCAAAGGAACACAGAAGTCGGCTTGAAAAGGCTCCTATAGCCAATCTGAGACGTTGTGAGATTCAAGATAAGAAATTAAAGTAACTGTATATCACTGATTAAATAAAATAGGACTCTATGAGTCTCCACTGTTATAAAGAAATGAGTAATACATAAGAAGAGAAAGCTCTTTCTTACAGACAACCAGTAACTATAAATAGCTTAGACAAAGCACATTTGGCATCCATCCTAACAATAGTTGATTCAGGCAGAAACCATTCAATGGATGTTTAAACCAGCAAATAAAAGTTTAATACAGAAAAAGGTATCTACAAAGTCTTAAAGTATATCCCCCAAAATACTTAGTAAACATAAAAGGAAAAATAGTAACTTACAGCGGAAAGCCTAAGCAAAGCCATCTTCACCAAGTGACCAAAGTTAACATCCCCATAAAGAAACAAAGCAGTCTGAATAGTCTGTAGATAAGATGGTTGTAATGTATCAATATGAATTTTCAGAATTTGTTGTCTGTACTTTGGTTATGAAGTAATGCCTTTCTTTTAAGAAAATATACACAAAAGTATCTAGGATTAATGAGGCACTCTGTCTGTAACTTACTCTCCAGTGATCCAGAAAAAAAAAAATGTGTGTGTGTGTGTGTGTGTGTGTGTGTGACAGAATGAGGAAGAGAGATATTGATAAAGTAAATGTTATAAAATGTTAACAATAATTCAGGAATCTGAATATAGGATATGTGAGGTAATCTTGCAAAAATTTTGTAAAGTTTCAATTATCTCAATTTTTTTAAAATTGAAGTTATTAAATCTAAATGGTGGCATATTTTCTGAAATAAGACTACTCAATAAAGTAGTAAATCTTACTATAGGAATCATGTTTCTATCTGAATTTTTTTAAATAAATTTATTTATTTTATTTATTTTTATTTTTGGCTGCGTTGGGTCTTCATTGCTGCGCGCAGGCTTTTCTCTAGTTGTGGCAAGCGGGGGCTACTCTTCGTTGTGGTGCGCGGGCTTCTCATTGCGGTGGCTTCTCTTGTTGCGGAGCATGGGCTCTAGGAGCACAGGCTTCAGTAGTTGTGGCACACTGAATTAGCTGCTCTGTGGCACGTGGGATCCTCCCGTACCAGGGTTCAAACCTATGTACCCTGCATTGGCAGGCGGATTCTCAACCACTATGCCACCAGGGAAGCCTCTCTATCTTAATTATATAAAAAGTTTAGAATATCTCAAGCAAATGCATTATAATAATAACAAAAAATAAAAAGAAAGACAGAGAGCCTATTTACTTTCAAGGTTTCCTTATTTAAAGACATGTGAGTTACAAAAAAATTTCTATAGACAGTGCAAAAAATGTAGGTGTATTAAAGTGGTCATTTCTTTCTAAAGATCCATAATATTTTTAAGCATGATAGTTGAGAGAAAAATGCATGTAAATGATATCATTTGCTCAAGGATATCATTCATTCTAAAAACTAAGTATTTTATAGCAGAGATGATGGGAAAATAGAAAATGCAGCCATTCTGAAATAGTTCTCCATTCCAGAAGCTTGCCAACTGACAAAACCCATCTGGGAAGCCTAGGAAATAAAATGTCTCCTCCAAATAAAGTAGGGTTTCTCAACCTTGGCACTATGGATATTTTGGACCAGATAATTTTTTTATGGGGCACTGTCCCATGCATCATAGAATGTTTACCAGCATCCCTGGCCTTACCCACTAGGTGCTAGTAGCACCCGTTAAGCCATAATGATCAAAAATGTCTCCAGACATTGCCAAAGGGGCCCTGGATGGGTGTGTGTGTGTGTGAAATTGATACCTGGTTAAAACCACTGGTGTAAAAACCCACAATTTTTTGTCCCATGTGTGAGAAGTAACACTCCCCTCCCTTGGGAAGTTATCTATTCTTATATTCTGGAATGTTCTCCTGTGTGCTTCTAGAATATTTTAGGTGTAATATAGAAAGAAAGAAAAAAAAAAAGGACATCTAACCCAGAGGAAAAAAAGGTAAGAGGTTCTGACAAAGTTTCAGCTGAAGTCGCTGCTAATAGTGTCTTCTTATCAGAGTTGGGACTGTGAGATAAGGAAGAGGCTATAAATAATAATAACCACCTGCCTTTGTAAAGCATTAGGCAACTTACAAGTGATTTCCTGTGCACTGCTGCCTTGAATTCTCTTGGCAATTTTATGAAAGAGGCTATAATTCCTCTATTTACAGATGAGACCAGTAAGGCTCCCCAAATTTTAAATCATATGCCAAATAAGAAGCAAAACCAGAACTTGGTCCAGATTTTTGACTCCAGGTTCAGTGCCCTTCCCAGGGTGCTGAGCTGCCACGTGAGGTCAAACAGAGTTTGTTCTGTTTTGTTTTTTTTTTTGTTTGGGGTTTTCTTTTTGCAGTTGATAAGGAAAATCCTGAACCAGTTTACTGACTTGGTCTTGACAGAGAGCCTGGAAGTTCATGCTCAGGACGCTAGCGATGCAGCCGGATCGCTTCCCTCATCAGAAAGTGGTGACCGCTCAGAAATCAACAATGCTGCTTCCCAGAGCTCCGCAGGACCATCATTTTAGCCTTTAATCCACGTTCTCCCCCACGCCCGACACACACACAGAATTGCAGTTTCCAATGTGGTTTTTACTTTTCAATTTATCAGAAAAGCTTATAGCTGAAAATGGGAAGGCGGGGGTCGGGGTGGGGGGCGCCGGGGCGGGGGCGGTGCAGGGACTGAGCTCTAAAAGCCGGTGAGTGCCGATAGCAAGGATTAAATTATGTGCTCTCACCTCCTTTATGATCTCCCCCCCCCCTTTCATTTACCTCTGTTGGATTTCTCAAGGCTGCCCTGTAAAAATAAGTTGTCAGCACTTGAGTCTGTGTGATGCTAAACTTATACCCTTAGCTATCTGGTTACCAATAATAACAGGAAAGGATATATACATATACATATGTGTGTTTTGAGTTTGCAGAAGTGTGACAGAGGTTCTGTAATGCTTGGACAGGAGCCTTATTCCTGTCTGCATGGTTTAGTCCTGCTTCTCAGTGGTATTTAGAAGGTCTGTTTGGCTAAGGGTTTTATCCTCATGCAGTGGTATTTGAGTCTGATGGGCTGAGCTATCACTGCCTGTCAAATCTCCTACCTCACTCCCTCTACCCTCAGATAAATCAAGTGATGTGATAAGCAAAGGGAGCCTTAATTGAGTCCCCCGCCCACAAACATCCTTGTAAAAAGTGGCAGGCACTTTTCTCCAACTTTGACAATAGGGTGCCTGCAGTAAGGATGGATTTAGCCTGAACACATAGAATTTGGGAATGTTATATGAACAACTGGAGGGGATTCTTTTTTTTTCTTTTCAGTTTTTTGGAAGAGTATTTGATGACCTAAAAGAAACCCATTTAACAAAACGGAACGCAATTTGATAGTGATTCAAAGCCAGCTGGGCCAATATAACATATGGAATGACTGGGTAAGCCAAATTATAACTTTGAAAGAGATAATATTTACTGTGAAACATAGGTCACTAAGTTAGCAACATAGCACTGTGAAGAAAAACATTGACTATGACCTTGTCCTAAATAAGTAGGAATATAACATCCACTGTGTGTCAAAATTATAACTAAGTTCTCCTTATTACCCATCACATTCTCTCTCTCTGAAAACAAGCACTGTCCAAAGGGAAGAACATGTGATCTAACCTTGGCCAATGAATGTTCCATATCCTTAGCTAGAATGATTGGTTCAAGAGTGAGCACATGACTCAAGCTCAGCCAGTCAGAATTCCTCCTCCAAATCAAATCTGGTGGGAAAGACCCCTAAACTCTTGAGAGCTAGAAACGAGGAGATCCGGAGCTACTAACAAAACTGTTTTCCATGTGGAAAAAGCTTATCAGCATTTCTCCACAGCCTTCCTTTGAGTCTATGAGTTTCTGTAATATCCCCCCTAATAAATTCAGTTACCTATTTTACCTAAGGTAGTCTAAAGTTGGTTTCTTTTTTTCTTTTAATACATCTTTATTGGAGTATAATTGCTTTACAATACTGTGTTAGTTTCTGTTGTACAACAAAGTGAATCAGCCATATGCATACATATATCCCCATATCCCCTCCCTGTTGCGTCTCCCTCCCACCCTCTTATCCTGCCCTTCTAGGTCGTCGCAAAGCACCGAGCTGATCTCCCTGTGCTGTGTTGCTGCTTCCCACTAGCTATCTATTTTACATTTGGTAGTGTATATATGTCGATGGTACTCTCACTTCACCCCAGCTTCCCCCTCCCTCCCCCCACCATGTCCTCAAGTCCATTCTCTATGTCTACATCTTTATTCCTGCCCTGCCACCAGGTTCATCAGTACCATTTTTCTTTTTTTTCTTAGATTCCATGTATATGCGTTAGCATACGATATTTGTTTTTCTCTTTCTGACTTACTTCACTCTGTATGACAGACTCTAGGTCCATCCACCTCACTACAAATAACTCAATTTCGTTTCTTTTTATGGCTGAGTAATATTCCATTGTATATATGTGCCACATCTTCTTTATCCATTCAGCTGTTGATGGACATTTAGGTTGGTTCCATGTCCTGGCTATTGTAAATAGTGCTGCAATGAACATTGTGGTACATGTTTCTTTTTGAATTATGGTTTTCTCAGGGTACATGCTCAGTAGTGAGATTGCTGGGTCATATGGTAATTCTATTTTTTGATTTTTAAGGAACCTCCATACTGTTCTCCATAGTGGCTGTATCAATTTACATTCCCACCAACAGTGCAAGAGGGTTCCCTTGTCACCACACCTTTTCCAGCATTTATTGTTTCTAGCTTTTTTGATAATGGCCATTCTGACCAGTGTGAGGTAATACTTCATTGTAGTTTTGATTTGCATTTCTCTAATAATTAGTGATGTTGAGCATCTTTTCATGTGCCTCTTGGCCATCTCTATGTCTTCTTTGGTGAAATGTCTATTTAGGTCTTCTGCCCATTTTGTAATTGTGTTGTTTGTTTTTTTTGATATTGAGCTCCATGAGGTGTTTGTATATTTGGGAGATTAATCCTTTGTCTGTTGTTTCATTTGCAAATATTTTCTCCCATTCTGAGGGTTGTCTTTTTGTCTTGTTTATGGTTTCCTTTGCTGTGCAAAAGCTTTTAAGTTTAATTAGGTCCCATTTGTTTATTTTTGTTTCTATTTTCATTACTCTAGGAGGTGGGTCAAAAAAGATCTTGCTGTGGTTTATGTCAAAGAGTGTTTTTCCTATGTTTTCCTCTAAAAGTTTGATAGTGTCTGGCCTTACATTTAGGTCTTTAATCCATTCTGAGTTTATTTTTGTGTGTGGTGTTAGGGAGTGTTCTAATTTCATTCTTTCACATGTAGCTGTCCAGTTTTTCCAGCACCACTTATTGAAGAGGCTGTCTTTTCTCCATTGTATGTTCTTGCCTCCTTTGTCGTAAATTAGGTGACTATATGTGTGTGGGTTTATCTCTGGGCTTTCTATCTGGTACCACTGATCTATATTTCTGTTTCTGTCACATGCTTCCAACATGCTTATCATTTTTTGACCCTTAAAATACTACTCTTGCTACATTCAACTGTAGTTGGCCCCTTACTGAAGTGACTTAATATCATTTTTTAATCTGTTGTAAAATACGGGATGTTGCAGAGGCTTAGAAAGGATGGTGAACAGGATCACCCAGTTGAACATCAGACTGTGAAGGAGTGACATCCACTAATTTGTAAAAGAGAAAACAGAGATGCAAGATTATTTTCGTATAGCTTAGAAGATAGTGAATGACTGCATTCTTCATTATAAATGTCCATTCACCTAGATTGACCATTGGCTTCCCAGTTATTCAATTCATCTGCCTCATTTGCAGTTTCTATCCTTAGCTCTCTCTGTTCACCTCTTATGCAGACAAGCACTTGAACAGCCCCTAGTCCCCTTCTTGGGGAAGTCTGAGAGGGGATGTGCCATGGACCAGTCCTAAAGGGTCCTCAGTCTTAAATGGTCTGTTCCCAGCAGGACCCGAGAAGAGAAGCAGAGAACCACTGTGGAAGAAGCCAGCTGGGGAAATTATGCAGTCTCCAAACCATCCCAGAGACAGGTCTGCCCCTCTGGAGACTTTACTTGAAAGTTCGTTCCCAGAATGTCTGACTCCCTGGTATTCCCACACCTTCCCCAACCAGGGCTGATGGTTTTCTACGCCCCTGCTCAGCCTCGGCATATGCAAATTACCATGGGACAACTATTGTCTGAAAAACGCCTTATCCTATTGGCCTGTTCAAATGTCAGATACTAAGGTGCTTACACCCTAGTTGACGTATTACCAAAGTGCCAACTTTACACTAGAGTAAAAAAGGGGTCCTGAAAATTGCCCAGATTTTCAATCTCACAACTAACCCATCCCAGGGGAGCATTTTCACTCCCACCTAAATGTTAAACACACCAGGCTTTTACAAAAAAAACAAAGAAAAAGCTTGTGTCCAAGAAACTCACTGCATACAAATTCCTCTTTCTCTACCCACCCCTCCTCTCCTGTCCAGTGTCCACCACCCTCCCTCCTCTGCATCACTCCCGCTGAAATCATTTCCATTGATTTTAGCCTCT
Source organism: Balaenoptera borealis (assembly GCF_965194805.1). Classification (NCBI taxonomy): domain Eukaryota; kingdom Metazoa; phylum Chordata; class Mammalia; order Artiodactyla; family Balaenopteridae; genus Balaenoptera; species Balaenoptera borealis. The sequence continues at coordinate 15,926,150 of NC_138866.1, read as the reverse complement.
CCTAAGCCTTTTTTTTTAGGAGTATATAAATTTGAGAGCTTAACTAAATTGAATATGTCCCATTAAATAAAGTCATCTCACTCTGTAAAAGTCAGCGCAAAGTGACTCTCTAAGTCTGGCTCTCACCCACAGGGTTAAAGTGCCTGCTATTCAGGGGGAGCTTCGTGGAGGCTCCCCCGGAAGGCGAGCTCTGGAAGGTATTTTGGCGTGCTACATGCAAACGCAGCAGCCAACAGATCTCATCATTTCTAAATGTCAGCCTCAGTATAATCCCTCTGACCCATTCCAAAGCTTATAGGTCACAGAACATTTTATCTGGCAGTGCCTTTTATACATATATATATATATATATATATATATATTTTTTTTTTTTTTTTCCTCCCAGGTTTAAAGTGTTATCCATTTTCCCTTCCATCCCCCTCTGAAGGAGACCTGGCTCTTCTATACATATGGTGAGTAAAGCATCAAGGAATTCAAGCAAGTGATAAAAATATGTCTGCAGGGAAATGAATTTCTTTTTCTGAAATCAATCATGCGCTATTCACACAGGCAGAAGAATAGCCTGAAATACCCCTTATCTCACCGCCTCACTCCACTCAGGCATCGTGCAAACACTTAGAGGCCAGAGACTTTCTCTCCCGGCCTTCTTTCTCCCACAGTGAAAGGGAAGGGAGACCGAGATATGTGGACCACCGGGCCGAGGGGCATGATTAGCCTGCAGTGATCGGCTGGCTGTCATCGGGATAGATAGCCGTAGCCGGATGGGTCCACTATCCTGAGCAGATAGTGTGCATAGCAATCAGCACCTTGGGAAGAAGAGACATCCTCTTCCCCACAGTTCAGAATAGAAATGGGGCTTTGTATTATTCCCACCTCCCCATATTGCCTCATTTTGATTTTGGTGCCCATGGCTTCTTGCCTCATGGAGAACAGGGGTATTTGCATAACTGGCACTTTCAAAACCCATTTTATAATGGAGAGCAGTGATGTGGCCAAGCCAGGGTTCTTAACCACATCGTGGGAAGGCGAGCCTTGGCCATAATTCCGCAGTGTCATACTGAAGAGGGCTCTGAGGCTGCGTAGGGGCAATCCTGCTCTGCCATGTACTAGCTGAGTGACCTTGGGGAAATGCCCAAGCCTCTCCAGCCTCAGACATTAATCAGGTTGTTGTTTGAATTAAATGAAAGGTGCCTGTAAGCACTTAACCCAGCAGGTAACCCACGGTAGGAAGCGCTTTAAGTGTTAGGTGTGGAAGGGAGTTGAATCTAACAATGATTAGCGCTGCTTACAGAAAACCTATTTCTAACCACTAAAACTGTACATTTTCGATTGGGTAGTAGTTACTTGGTGCCAACCTCTAAGGACCTCATAGCACTTTAGAGGCTGAAACCTTCTTCCACGATGTCTTTGGGTGACAGTTGAAGACACAAATGGAGAAACCAGGGCAGAGTAAATTGTTGTTGACTTATGTGGTCATACTATGGATGACCAAAACTTCAGGGCTGCCCTCCTGTGATAACTTTCTATGTGAGTTTACTTGGAAAAAATATTTTTTGAGATTAATTCTACCTTTTGTTTTATGCTTATGATACCTACAGATTTCTAAGAAAAAAATATTTGCTTAAAATTAACTGTAGGGTTTCCCTGGTGGTGCAGTGGTTAAGAATCCGCCTGTCAATGCAGGGGACACGGGTTCGAGCCCTGGTCCGGGAGGATCCCACATGCCGCAGAGCAACTAAACCCGTGCTCTACAACTACTGAGCCTGCGCTCTAGAGACTGCAGGCCACAACTACTGAAGCCCGTGCACCTAGAGCCTGTGCTCTGCAACAAGAGAGGCCACCGCAGTGAGAAGCCTGCTCTCTGCAACTAGAGAAATCCCGCTTGCAGCAAACAAGACACAACACAGCCAAAAGTAAAATAAATAAAATAAATAAATTTATTAAAAAAAAAAAATTAACTGTAGTAGGAATTCCCTGGAGGTCCAGTGGTTAGGACTTGGCCCTTTCACTGCTGGGGCCTGGGTTCAAGCCCTGGTTGGGGAACTAAGATCCCTGCAAGCCGCGTGGCATGGCCAAAAAAACGCCCCCAAAAAACAAACGAAAAAAACAGTACTGTAGAAAAATAAAGTGCGGTAGGGAAAAAAACCAACAAATTCTGCTCTTAACTGGATTCACACAATCACTACTGATAGTCTCATGTTTCAGGAATTAAATGAGAGGTATTTAAAACTAAAAAGAATAAAATAGATCCTAAAGAGAATACAACTCATTTTGCCTTGTATTATGTAATCAGTTAAAATTAAGGATTTTGCCGGATTAGGAATCAAGTGCCTAGTATAAGTTTGGAACTATGCTAGGCTCTGATCCACTATCTATCATCTGAAATCCTCACATAACCCTAGAAAGTAGGTATTATGTTGCCCATGTTAGAGATAGAGAAACTCAGAGAGGTTGCATGAAGTCACACAGCTGGTCTGTGACAAGATCAAGCTTTGAATCCAGATCTATCAGACCCTAAGTTCATTGTCTGTCTATATGTATTCTATCTTTCCATCCCCTAAGGAACAGTCGTTTAAGACAGCTTAGGTAACTAAGGTAGAATTTTAATAACTCGCAGGCTTGTAGTAATGCAAAACAAAACACCGATATGTTAGATAAAGGGAACGCTTCATTCAATCACACAGGTCAGCATAACAGCATGGAGTTGGGTGTGCACATCTAAACCCAGAATGAAGCTCTGGGCCCAAACCTCCTACCTGCCAATCTGGATAGACCCCAAAGCCCTGACTTGAAGGCACTGGCTATCATCATTCGTGTCTCTCCCAGCCCCGCTCATCAGGGGTGAGATAGAGAGTAGGTGGGGACTCAGAATTTGACAGCGCTTCCATTAGTTTGCTCTTCCCAAACTCTCCCCACTCTTATACGACATCCTATTCTAATTATCTCCCTCCCTGTCTGAATGATCTTCCATTTATTTCAAAAGTCTATTTTTTATTAACCCTCCGTCCATTTAATAGCTTTTTAATCCCCAGCACCTTTCGGAGTCTTTTTACTTGAACGCTCCCCTGCTTTCCTCTGCCTTTTGTTCCAGCCAGCCCGGAACACTTCACAAACAGGACTTCACCAGCCAAGAACCTCTATTTGGAATCACATCCTCCCCCCACCTTTAAAGTGCACTCAGGCTGACATTGACCGGGTGGGTTTAGGGAGCCAGCAGAAAAACGACCTCAACACCTTCCAAAGTTGGGACCAGTATCGCCACTGTGTACCAGTGAGGAACCTGACCCTTGAGAGGTGGCACGGCTTGTCCAAGGTTGCGTAGCTCGTAGAAGGCTGAGCTTGGGAGTAAACTAGGATCTAAAGTCTTCAGAGTTCAAGCGTCTGGAAAAAAAATCCAGGCTCTACACCACTCACCGGTGAGATTTATAAGTTTGGGAAAGTTAGTTACCAAAAAGTCACTGCTCACTTATTTATTGACTGTCTCTGCCCACCAGAATAGAAATCCCCATCAAAGAGACATTCTGTCTGTTCTTTCCTTTCCAGCCAGAACAAAGCCCAGCTCAGACTTGGTATTTAATAACTATTCATTGCCTGAGTGCAGACTTCTTTTCTGCCTCTTTTCTCCCAAGGTAATTATGTCAAATATATTTGGTTTACTGTCCTTCTCCTGCATTGCACCCCACTCCAGTATCCATCCATCCATCAATCATCATCCCCATCAAGAGTTTCTGGATGTCTTAGGATTTTAGTAACAAAAGGATTTTTTTGATGAACTAGCCACATATCTGGTGAGCTGCCTAGTTATAATAATACAAATATCAATAACATCCAACACTTAGAGGTATCGTGTAAGAGCTAAGCAGGTAATCCCCACCACAAAAATCTCCACTTTAGAGATGATGTAATTAAGGCTTAGAAAGCATAAGAACTTGCCTGGGGCTGCACAGTGCAGGGCCAGGAATTGTACCTGAAACTGATTGATTCTAGGGCCCTATCTCGACCATTAGACTAAGGGCTTGACAGACTCAGGGTGAAAATGTAAATCTTTTATATGGAATACAATGCTCTTTCCAAGACCCTGCCTTGAATCCTATGTCATGCTCTAATCCATGGAATGAGATTGCAGAATTTAATACAGTTCCTCTGGCTCTGAGAGCAAAGGCATTTTGCCTCTTCACGAAGTGTATGGACAGAGAAAGTGCCTCTAAAGTAGCTGACTGCTTGTACTCAAGCTGAGCTGGAAACCTGGGGACTCAGACCATTCACAGGCAGAGTACATGAGCAGGGGGCGGTCCTCTGCTGCTGGCAGGTGCACAGTGGCAGCAGCAGTGATCCCTGAGGAGGAGCCGGAGGTCTTAGCCTTCCTTTCAATTAGATCATTCCAGGCCTGCCAGCTCTTGGTACCACTGCAGTTCAGACAGACGGTGCTTGTTTGTGGGCAGGATGCTAGAGCATTCGCACCAGGCACTCCTATCAGCTGCTCCATGTGAGGCCAGAGAATAACAACCCCCAGGCATCCTGTCACTTCAACAGGGCCTCTGGATGGGCCACTGGACAGCTGGTGCAGGCCTTGCTGTGTAGAATTCAGGGGCGAGCAGGAGAATCTCTGAAACCACTATTAATGTCCCCACAGTTCCAATCTAAGGAAGAAATGTCAGCTTCTCAGATCCCATTTCAGAAGAAATGGGGTTATGATGCACTGCTTAGGATACCATTTCAGCTGCCATAACAGAGGCCAAGATAAGAGTGACTTTAACAGGGTAGCCTGTTCTTCTCTCATCCAAGAGTCCATACAGAGCAGTCCAGGGCTGTGTAGGGCTCCGCAGGCTCAGGGAACGAGGTACCTTACAATATGATACTTTGGCGTCTTCAACATGCAGATTCTTTTTACTCATGGTCCAAGATGGTTGCTCCAGCTCCTTCCATCATGTTCATATTCCAGCCAGCAGAAATGGAGAGGAGGAGAAGTTGAAGGGGAGAACATGTCTGTTTCTTTTAAAGCCTCAACAAAGAAGCAGCACCCAGACCTCCTGCTCCCATGTTATTGGGCAGAACTTAGTTAAGCAGCCAAGTTCGCCATGGGAGTCTAGAAAATGGAGTCTTTTAGCTAGGAAGCCATGCGGTGGGGTAAATCTCAGGAATTCTATTACTAATGAAGGGGGAAAATAGATATTGGAGGACACCGGCATTCTGTGATATGAACTTCCCTTTTTGCCAACCAAATATTTATGCATACTCTTCCTCTCAGGCATGGAACACCCTCCCATCATTCCCAAGAGAGGCAACCTGAGGTAGCGCCCAGTTCCTGCATAAAGCTCAAATCTAGTAACTCTGGATTTTGTACAGCTCTCTCCATTATGTCAGTTATGGATGCCCGTAATTTGAACTATCTGAAAGTCACTGCCCCTATAGCAACATGGTTGAGTGGGGCCAGGACAACAGCAATGAAAACTCCCATTCAGAAAAAGAGTGAATGAAAACCACAGCGGCTCCTTGTCTATAGCAGTTTTCACATCCTGCTGGGCAGTGAAACAGGTTCCTTGGATAGGCTCTCTGGCAGCTCCTGGTTTTCTCGGAGAAACACCCTTGTCCATTATCCTCCATGGCCTCATGTGAAATGGTTACCGGAGGTCGTTTCTCTCTTGAGGGCTGCACAAGTTAGCTATCTCTTTCCTGGTGGTACATATAAGAAAGTCTGGGGTTACTTTGGAGGCTGAATAATCACAGACTTTTGCAGACCTTGCAATTTCTTTGGAAATACTATATCCTCAAAAACTTAAAGATATATTTGCTTCCAGACACTTGTAATTGACTACAACCAAAAGTCTCATCTAGACCTACTCTTTGTGTATAAAAATGTGGTGTTTATTTATTGGCCTCTGTGCTCTGCCCGATCCCCTCTTCCCTCCTCTTTATGGTGACTTCCTAAAGGCCATCTGAAACAAAAGCCTCGGATGGGAGAACAGTGCCTATAATCAGATTCTGCAGCTGGGATGGCTTCCACTCTCTGGCCAGTAGCACTTACAGAGACACCTGAGAAAGGCTTGGGACCACTGTGTAATCTCCTGCTGTTGCTATTTCTTCATCCATTTGAGGTCATCTTTTTGATGGCCCTTCAAATAGCGGAAGAAACATTCAACACACACCAACATCCTGAGTTTTTCCAACTGGTTTTCCTGGAGTCATGTGCTCTGTTGGCATGAGGTCGGCCTTCTGAGATGCTACAGGTTTTACCCAATGCTTTCCAATGCTATTATGGCAGCACCCCACGTCTAAACCCCAAATTCTAGATTAGTGAGAATACCAGTTCAGTTGCTCAAGCAAGAGCTAAGATAACAGTGGATTAAAGCAAATAGTTTATGTCTCTTTCTGGGGTGGTCTGACCTTACACAGTCTGGGGCTGCTATAGTGGCTCTGTGATGTCAGGAGCCCAGGTTCCTTCTATCTAGTTGCTTCCCATACTCAGTGGGTTGTTCCCACCTTGTGGTCTAATGTGGCTGTTTCAGCTGCTGCTGCATTCCAACCACCAGAAAGCAATAAGGCCATGGAGGGAAGAAGACCTTTATTTGGGAGTATAACATGAAATTCACATGGCTCCCTTTTGCTCACACCCCAGTAAGCCAGGAATAAACTATGCAACCACCGCTAGCTTATGAGACTAGGAAATGAGTCTTGAGTTAAATAAGCATGTATTCTAGGGGTCCATTACTAGAAGAGTAGAAGAAAGTTGCCGGCAGCCTGAACAGGCTCTTTTCAGGACTGATTGCCCCTAAAACTGGGTCAAGTTTAAGACAACTTTTGATTCAACTATCCAGCTACGTGCCTAGAAACTGAGAAAGGGGGACAGAGCACGATGGAGCTGGTGAAGTCAGTATTTGCAGTTCACGGTCTTTTTCTCCCCGTGAAACTAGTTTGGAAATGAGTCGAACTCCACACAGAGAAAACTCAACATCCCCAGCCAAAATACGACAAAATTTCTTGGAAACACATTGATTCTCCAACTCTAACAGATCTTGAAGGTAAAGATGTCAATTCTGGGATAGTGACAGGCTGAAGGTGGACTCGGTGTGTTAAAAAAAAAATAACAGGGAAAATAAAATAATAATAACAGGGGACAGGGTAAATTCTGCTTCAATAAAAGTGAGCGTATCTTTATCAGAGTTGACAGAGGTCATTAAAAAGTGAAAGCAGGAACCCAATATATTGATGATACCTCTAGAATTTGGCCTTACAACCACGGGCTGTATTCAGTGCAGTATGTTTTTTCCTATCTCACGCAGTGAAATCCAATCTCATATAGGTTTTTATTTGTTCAAAGTGATAGATAAGCCTCCTAAAGTATGGTTTAAATCAATATTCTATTCCCCAAGCTAACTGAAACTGTGTGTTCGTTTAATGAATAGATGTACATGCAACTTTATAAACACACAGCTATAACAAAAAGAATGGGAAGAGGGTACCCAGAACAAGACTTTACTTCCCAGGATGTACTTGATTGTGTTTCTAATAGTGAAATAAATAGTATATGAACACATCCCACATTGCCAAATAAAATATCTTATATCGTGTTATGGCAGGCTGGCTTTATCAGCTAGCACAGAAACAGGAGTCCTGAGATTAAAAAGAAAATGATTCAAACAATAAAAATAATAGCTAACGTATATATATGTATACATGTATACATAGATATGCTTAGTAACTCAGTTGATTCTTTTAATAATCCTAATGGTACTATTATTTTTCCCATTTACAAATTTTTAAAAAGAAAAAGGCACAGAGATGGTAAGTAATTTGCCCGAAGTCACACAGCTGTTAGGTGGTGGAACCGGGCTTCAGATTAGTTATTCAAGAGATCTTGAACACTTTACCACCCAAAAGGGAGAATCTGGGTCCTAACAGAACTTAGTGCTTAGTTATTTGGATTGGTGATAAATTAGAACAAATCAGGATACTTCAGTATTTAGGGCTTTCATGTGTTAGGTAGTGCAAAGAATCACTGACCGTTGGTGAGTCCACTGTGTCCATCCTCCTTCACATTTCCAAGTTCCTCTGTCCTAAAACTGTTCCCTGGTAGAAAACAGTAACCTTCAAGTAAATTGCCTCAAGGCAATGCCAAACCCTAATGTTGTTCAAATAATTCTTTTCTCAAAACCCCTTAAACACAGTTATGAGTATCGTCACTTATGGCTACAGGAATTCCCTAAGACATTTTTGGCACTGTAACTGATTGACTTAAAGTGTTTTGATACGCCCTTGTGAGTGGAGGTGAGAGGAAGTGGGTATTAAATAACTTCTAGTAACAGCCATACTGTTGTTTTCTATAATTTAAACTACAGAATCATACCCAAATCTCAAGGTCCCAGACACAAAACGTGACCATAATGGACAAGAGCAGGGGTCAAGACCAGACAGCAATTCTGCCATTACAGGGCAAAAGTTGCCATAGACAGACATAAAATGATTGGGCATAGCTGCATTCTAATAAAACTTTATTTACAAAAAACAGGCATCAGGTGACCTTTGGACCACAGACCAAGCATGATGGATGCATCTTGTAACTGACATGAACTCATCCTCCCAAAGATGGAGGAAACTCATCCTCCCAAAGATGGGAAAACTTGGGATTACCCCTCCTATATTCAAAATGCTCAGACATAGTGCAAGCTATAGAGGTGGTTGTGACAGGGTGTCCCCTATATTCACAATGTGAAAGCCATAATGCAAATTATAGAGATCATTCGTAATTGCATTTGCGCCATCCTGCCATCCCCAACACTAACGCTTGGCACACTTTACTTCATTCTTCCAGGCCAAGTCCAAGGTCACCTCATCGTCTTTGCTCACCACCCATTCCCACTCTCAGGTGGCCTTTGCTGTGCCCTATAAACCATTTATGCATGTGAGATTGTACTTATCTGTTGACATATTTAGCTCCTGCCTGGACTATGTGATTCTGAGTGCTAGGAACCCTGCCTGGTACCCTTGTGTTCATAGCACCTAATCTAGCTAGAATCTAACACCCTGCTCACTGAGAACATTAAGAAGCAGCACATGGTGAATCATGAGAGTGAGCTCAAAGAAAAACAACACAAAGAGCCATTTTACAAAGTGTATGCTGAAATTGAAAAGAAATAAGATTTTGAATCTGAGTCATGAAGAGGATGGTGGGACAGTGACAGATGGGGAATCTGAAAGGGAACGGGTAATAAACGGGCAGGGGGGGATTTGACTTGTTGATTGCACACATCATGGGGCAGTCAGGTCCAACTGTACTGGAGGCATTAGGAGCCCAAAGACCGACGTTCAGAGGCACAGGACTGGAGATGATGGTTGAGGAGTCGTCTACAGGAAGGCAGTTAGAGAAACATGAGCCAGGGAAACGTTTCCAAGGACAAGAGCAGAACTGGACTCTTCTGTCTCCTGCCTTGTTCCCCAGGTCAGCAGCGTTCTGTTGAACACGCAGGGTTAAATCTGCAGTCTTCATCAACATCAGCTCCATTAGATCAAACACCAAGCTAATTTGCTAACACTATTAAATACATAAAGCCATCAGAAGTAATTTAATGCTTATCAGCTATGCTTACCCCCTAATAAACCCTCATCTACCCCTTATTTCAGCCTAATGATCAAAATGGATTCAGAAAATGAATATGTAATGAAGATCTCTTCCATTTATTTCCATGAAAGAATTAGAGGGGGATTTAGATAGAAAAGGGGTTTGGCATTTAAGGGGACATTTAGCTGCTTCATTGATTTCTGTTTCATTTTGGAGCATGTGACGCACGGCTGAGGTTTGTCAACCTTTCATTAGCCTGGGTAATTCATCATAGTTAAATATCAGATATTTAGACTACAAATGCGTTCCCGCCATTTAGCATGCCTCCAATATCCTTTAATTTACAAAGGGAATCACTGAGTGCCAGCCAAATAAAGGACCCAGTTTATTCATCAGAGGGAGCCCTGCAGAGGGAGAGATTAGCATGGAGCTAAATATCCGCCCAGAGGGCACTCACTGTCCTGTGCACTAATATCAGCAGTCATCACCCTCACCTTCTTCCTGTAAATCAATAAAAGTCTGTGTCTCATCTATAATTACCTCTCTGTCTTCCCCCACCCTGTTGAGGTGATGGCAAAGAATCCTGTAGCTGGAAGGGATGTTGGTAATCACCTTGTCCAAGCCCCCAACACCCCGCAATTTTCAAATGCAAACGTTGATGACATCCCAGTGGCTGCCACTGGGATACCCCCAGTCCTTCCAGCCTCCTGGGGTGACCCTTTCACTAATATTTGGATAAAAATATTAAGGTCCTGTGTCAGTGAGCTCTCCATGCAGTGCCCTCCCTTGGATTCTGCTGGGTCCCTAGAAATGCTCATTCTGAGTTTCTGTCCTCCAGAAATGGGTCTTATTTGGGCCTCTCCACCTATAGATGTCTTGTCTCTTCTTTACATCAAGCCCAATGTGGACCACAGCCTCTTTCCCGTGATTGCCAAAGAACCACTAGCATAAAACGACTCACATATTCATTCACTCACTACAAATCAGGTCACCTACTGGGTGCCAGACACTGCAGCGGGCACCAGGTACACAGGGGCGAGTGACACGGCCATGGTCTCTGTTTTTGCAGAGTGCACAGCTGAATGGCAGAGACAGCCATGAAGCAAGGGTACACAGTGAGAACGATCATGAAATGACTAATGATGGCGAGAGCAAGAAAGGACAAAAGGGGAGCGAGCGTCACACCAGGAGCTGCTCTTAGGCTGGGCAGTTAAAGCCTCACAGAAGATCAGACATTTAGGTTGAGATCTGGAGGCTACGAAGGACCCCCTTCCCCCGGCAAAGTGTGTGTGTGAATGCAGAGTGGGAGGGTGTTTGGGGCTGAGAAGGAAAGTGTCTGAGAACTGAAAAGTGGCCCAAGTGGCGGGAGCACAGTGGGAAAGAGAGTGCACGAGGCAAGATGTGCTCAGGAAGGGCTGTAAGCAGGGCAGGACTTGAAATAATTTTATTCATTTATCTATCTATCTATTTATTTATTTATTTTAATTTTAGTAATTGTTGTGGATGGGAAGTTTTTTCCATTGTGGGTTTTTTTTTAATTGAAGTATAGTTGATTTACAATGTTGTGTGAGTTTCCGGTGTACAGCAAAATGATTCAGTTTTATATATATATTATACATAATAATATATATTATTATATAGATATATTCTTTCACAGATTCTTTTCCATTATAGGTTATTACAAGATGTTGAATATAGCTCCCTGTGCTATAGAGTAGGACCTTGTTTATGTAGAAGTGATTTTATAACAGGGAAGAGCTAAATCGGACTCCATGTTGGGTCTTTTTCTGTGACCTTAACCTTGCTTTTCATTGCTTTTGTTATGATAATCATACATAATGGCCTGCCTCGGGGAACCCTGCCCACCTGTGAATGGCTGCAAGGAAAAGGAAACTAACACATCCCCCCACCGAGGCTGGTCATTCCAGGAGCTGTTTTGCAAGACTGATGGCCCTTTTACTTGACTTCCTCACCGTCTCTCCCTCTCTGATTCTATAAAAGAAACTGGCAACCAGACCCAGATAAGGTGGTTTTTCAGAGATACTAGTCTGCCATCTTCTCGGTCTGCCAGATTTCCGAATAAAGTCGTATTCTTTGCCTCAGCACCTCGTCTCTGGTTCACTGGCCTGTAGCGCGGCGAACAGAGCGACCTTGGACTCGGTAATAATTTTAATTTTAAGATCTGCCTGGTAACCTAGAGGATCGTGGATTGAGGTGGACACGGCGTGCATGTTATTGACTTTTACTTGAGGTTTGACTTATCTTAGGAGGATGAGATCACCCCACAGGACAACAAACCCCTGAAAGGAGACTCTTCCGCCTCACACTCTTCCCCAGCCTCCCCTCCACACCAGCCACCCCTGGCCAAGTCCTCCCCGGGTCAGCCTCCAGCTTGATTATCTCCTTTCTGTCTCCTCAAATCTCTCCTTTCCCTCTTCTCTATCCTCAGCCTCCTTTCTCTCAGGCTTGCCTCAGAAACTCAACATTTTTTTTTTTTTTTTTTTTTTTAATGCAGAGAGATTCAACTCTCTCAACTTCTCAGTCTAGACCCTCCCTAGGGGTGGGGATAGACTCAACTTCCAGACTCAAGGAAGCTCATCCAAGTCTAATCTCATTTCTCCTGAGATTATTTTCCCACACGCTTTGTGTATCCATTATCCACGTCATGGCGATGCTGTGTAACAAGGATACTGCTCTGCATGGGTGATGGAAGCAAACGCTAATTTCTAGTAAAATTGTGTTACACTGAAAAAAAAACCAAAACAGTGACACACAACAATAAATGTCTATTGCTGACACACCGGGGGTATTCAGCTCAGCATCTCTAATGATCTTGGCTGAGCCCACTCACGCATCTGGGGGCTCTAGGATGGCGTCTGCTAGAATGATAAAGCAGCTTGGCCCCACGTGTCTCTCGTCTTCCTCCTAGGATGAGCAGGGTGTATCCTTTCCGCAGCAATGGCAGAGGGTAAATGTAAGCAGAAACACACAAGCACTTTCTCACCCTCTGCTTACATCCAACACTGTAATGTCCATTGACCAAAGCATGCCACGTGGCCGAGACCAGAATCAGAGATGAGGGAATTATAATATGACATGACAAAGAATCTAGATGGGGGTATAAGGGACTGGGGCACTTAATGCAAGCAATCTACTATACCTTAGTTTAGGCAGAAGAGGTTATGGTCAATTAGGGGTTTTCTTCTTTCATTGCTGCATAATTGAACTCAAGGAGTTAAAGTGACTTGCCCCAGGGCACACACCTTGGTTAGGACAGCCAGAATCCAGATCTCCAGCCAATCCAGGGCCCTTTCCATTCCACTGTGCTAGTTCCCTAAAAGCCACCAACCACATAAGCCCACGTTTTCCTGTGCCCCCAGTAGGCCTGATATGAAACAGCTAAAAATTCTTGTAACCTAGCTGAGGGGTCACGTGGCATACTTATGAGTAGAGGGAATGCACATCTAAATTTAAGTCTGTGCTACCACCTTGTCAGAGTATTTTAAATAGCTCAATAATTATAAATTGTTTACCTAATTTTGCTTCCCTGGGAGATCATGATGCAGGCTTGAAAAAGCCTAAGTTATTACACCTACCCAGAGTCCCCATAAGGATAACCCTTCTACGTTTTCTCTAAGTACACGTACATCTTTCCTACTTATGCTCAACAGATCAGTGTAAGCCTATTTTTCTGCATTTCATGCTAAAAATCCTCCCCTACTCCCCAATCTGTTTAGCCAGATGCATTGGATACTAGGAACCTGATGGCAATTCTTTATAGATTTTACTTCTTTCGTTTCCTCCTGACTTATCTCTACTTTAAATCAGTGGCTCTCAAATGAGAGGAATATCTGCAGACATTTCTGATTGTCTCATCTTGGGGGGTTCTACTGGCGTATGGTGAGTAGAGGTTAAGGATGCGGCTAAACATACTACAGTGCACAAGGCAGCCTCCACAGCAAAGAACTATTCCGTCCACAATGTCAGTAGTGCTGATCTGAGAAATCCTGCTTTAAATAAATAAGACATCAGTGCACGGATTGCTGACACCAACAAACTGAAAACAGAACATCTTTTTTTTAATTAAGACAATTTACCCTGAGAATAGTGCTTTACTTAAACAATCAAAATAGTAACAAACCATAAACATCAGCCCCAAATTTCATCATTCTTATGTCTAGTTCATCTCTTCCCTTTAAGTCACACAATAGTCCCAGGAGGCAGAAGGATGCGGGGAGCATGAGGGAGGCTAGACAGACCTGACATTGAATCCCACCTGTGCCCCAGTGCCTAGCTGGATGGCAGTGGTCAAATTTACTTATGCCCCTTCTGCCGCAGTTTCCCTTTTGGAAAAATGGGAATATGGCCAACTACCTCACAGGGTTATTGTGGGGATTAATTTAGAGGATCTATATAAACTCTCTGGCCCAGAGTAAGCATTCAGTAATTGCCAATTCCCACTCATTCATATTAAAACTCCTCTTGATTTCAAATCTGGGTCTTGTACCCTGGTTCTTTGGGACAAGCCAGACTCTACAAAGAGCCAGCAAGTACCTAATGAGAGAAAAATTTCTGGCTCATACTTTCCATTCCCAAGGGATCAGGCTAGTTCAGATGGAGTTTCCAGGAGCCTCTGAACTGACCTCGGCCCACTTGTTACTAATAAGTTTTGGTGCTTGTGTATTCACATCACGTGCACATTAACCAGCTGAGAAGTCCAGTGGCCCTTTCGGAACAGAGGTCTCAAGCATGGTTAAGTGCACGTCTCAAAACAAGAAGCTGGAAGCAAATATATTCTAACACAGCTACAGTTTGTGATGCATTCTGGAAAATGACCGAGAATGTAGTCCTAGGGCAGAAGCCACTGAGCTAATGTTGGTGAGTTTAGGTCAGAAGCAGGCTTACTCCTATTCTTCCCAGGGCCTCTTCAGCCTTCAGTGAAAATATAAAAGTCCTTCAAATGTAGCCTCTCCAAAATTAGTCTTCTTCTGAATAGACACAGTTGAAGAGGTGATGTGATATTGGTTAGTAGCATCTTAGGTGTGAAATTCAAAAGCCTCTTCCTTGGTTTTAGTAGGAATGTGTACTGATGTATGATTTCAGAACTATTCGTAAGATTCCAATTGTTTTTGCAAACCAAAGTGTGGCAAAATGTATCACACTGTGATATACACAAGCCCTTTGACCCAGCAAGTCTACTTCTAAGTATCTCTCTTGCTAAAATACTCACGTAGATATGCAAGGATATACCCACAAGAATATTCACTTGTAACATTATTTGTGATTAGGGAAAATTGGAGGTAACTTGAGTACCCATCAGTGGTAAATATGGCTAACCAAATGATGGCCCATCCATTCAATGGAATACTAAATTTAAAAAATAATGAGGTAGGGGCTTCCCTGGTGGCGCAGTGGTTAGGAATCCGCCTGCCAATGCAGGGGACACGGGTTCGTGCCCCCGTCCGGGAAGATCCCACATGCTGCGGAGCGGCTAGGCCCGTGAACCACAACTACTGAGTCTGCGCGTCTGGAGCCTGTGCTTCGCAACGGGAGAGGCCGCGACAGTGAGAGGCCTGTGCACCGCGATGAAGAGTGACCCCCGCTCTCCGCAACTAGAGAAAGCCCTTACACAGAAACGAAGACCCAACACAGCCAAAAATAAATAAATAAATTTTTAAAAAGAAGTAAAAAGAACCAGGTGAAATTAATTAAAAAAAAAAAAAAACAATGAGGTAGCTCTATTTGTATACATGTACTCGGGAGAATGGTTATAAAATATTGTTGCATCCAGAAAACAAACTTTAGAACAATATATACTGTATAATCCCATTTTTGTTTTTTAAAAATGTAGAGAAAAAAAATGTAGAGAGAATTGTATCTATAGAAAATTCTAGGAGGCCACAAACAAGCACTATAAAATTTAACAGTGGGCAAAACTGATAAGTGATTTAGAGAAGTAAGGAGTTTTTCTTTTCTATACTCCTATATTGTTCATTTTCACAGTAATGATATATTATTGTATAATTTAAAATAACTTCCCTCTTTCTTTTCATTTTACACACATGTATACCACCACACACACACACACGCACACATGCACACAAAATAGGTATAGTAGTTCATAGATATAATAGATAGACGTTTACTGGATCTTTAAATCAGCCAAAATTACGTCAGAAAAACAGAAACAATTTTAAGTATTCCAGAAATTAATGGTTTTAATATAGGAAATTTAGGCTTACCTAGCAGATGGAAGAGGTTGGGAGCAAAGGTCATGGAAGCCATGCAGGCAATCTCAGCCTGAAGCACCAAAATTCTCAAGAGCTCACTGAGAAGCCTCTAGAATATTTAACATTTTCTGGAAATCTCCCACCAAGTTTTTCAGTCTACAACAGCACAGGGGGTTGCTCTCAAGAGCTTGCTGCAAAGTTCCCATATAATCCCATATATTTGGACTGCAACTGCCACAGAATCATAATGGCCTATCCTTATTTTATTTTATTTCTGTCTTACATATCTTTTATGAGTTCCTTTCAGTGGCAAACCCAATCCCAGAACCATACAAGGAAGGGAAATGCAGTTCTCAGCCTCTCTTCTATGGTACAGAAGAAGGAGATGGTGGTGATTCTCAGTTGACAACAGGTAGTCCAATGGCATTTTTCACAGAACTATTAAAAACCATCCAAAAATTTGTATTAAACCACAAAAGAACACAAATAGCCAAAGCAATGTTGAAAAAGAACAAACTTGAGGCATCACACATCTTAATTTCAAACTACATTACAAAGCATCAGTTATCAAAACAGTATGGTACTGGCATAAAAATAGACACATAGACCAATGGTACAGAATTAAAAGCCCAGAAATAAACCCACACATATACGATTAACTAATATTTGACAAGGAAGCCAAGAACCCTCAGTGGGAAAAGGATAGTCTCTTCAATAAATGGTGCTGGGAAAAGTAAATAATCACTTGCAAAGAGATGAATTTGGACCTATCTTACACCACACACAAAAAATTAACTAAAAATGGACTAAAGACTCAAATTTTAAACCTGAAGCTGTAAAACTCCTAGAAGAAAACATAGGGGAAAATCTTCTCATTGGTCTTGGCAATGATTTTTTGGATATGAAACGTAAAGCACAAGCAACAAACAAACAAACAAAAGCAAGTAAAATTACATTAAACTAAAAAGCTTCTGCACAGCAAAAGAAATGATCAACAAAATGAAAAGGCAACCTACAGAATAGGAAAAATATATATTGGATAAGGAGTTAATATCCAAAATATATAAGTAAATAATCAATAGCAAAACAAATAATCCAATTAAAAATGGACAAAGAACCTGAATAGGCATTTTTCCAAAGAAGATATATGAATGACCAACAGGTATATAAAAATATATTCAACGTCACTAATCTTCAGGGAAATGCAAGTCAAAATCACAGTGAGATCACCTCACACCTGTCAGAATAGTTATCATCAAAATGACAACAAATAACAAGGCTGGTGAGGATGTGGAGAAATGTGAACACACGTGCACTGTTGGTAGAAACATAAATTGGTGCAGCCACTATGAAAAACAGTATAGAGTTTCCTTAAAAAAACTAAAAGTAGAACTGCTGTATGATCCAGCAATTCTACTTCTGGATATATTTCTGAAAGAAATGAAATCACTGTCTCAATGAAAGCAGATAACCAGGCACAGACCACCCCTTTGGTCTCTCAGCAACCCATAACAGCACGTTGATCCATGTTTAACTTTTGAATAAAGGCAATAACAACAGCATGCTTCTGCCTTACAACTATTCCTTGTAAAATTAAAGATGTACTCACTCTTTCACCCAAAGGGAAGACACGTATCCTATATGTTAATTTATCCTTGTCTAGGTATTTTTTTTTCCCTTTCTAGTTTAGTCACAATCCCTTGTTGATGTCTCATAACTTAAATAACAAAATATAAGTTAATTACAATTAAGCCACTTTATACTTTAAGGCAGTGAGAAAACGGAAAAATAAATAATTGTAACAAATAATAAAAAATGCAAATATATCAAAGCAAGTAAGTAGCAAGCAACTAAGAAAATATGTATAACTACCACAGTCCTTATTTCTGCAATTGGTCACATAGTCATAGTTGAGTGTTGTAACTTACTTCTTTCACTGTCCATTCTATATTCCCTTTGACCTCACTCAGTACCTCAACTAGTCGTGGTGCTTTACCTGTCAGGGTGATTCGAGACTCTATTAATGAAGGATCTGTGCCTGTATTAGGTTACTATAGTTTTCCATTACTTAAAAAAATTTAAGTAGTTTTAGGTTCACAGCAAAATTGAGAGGAAGGTAGAAAGATTTTCCATATATCCCCAACCCCCATAATATGCATAGCTTCCCCCATTATCAACATGCTTCACCAGAGTGGTACATTTCTTACAATTGATGAACCTACATTGACACATTATAATTATCCAAAATCCATAGGTTACATTACAGTTCACTCTGGGTGTTCCATTACATAGTGGCAACACTAATTTTACTTGGTAATCAGAATCACCATCTCAGCAAGTTCAGAGTAGTAATCCCTTCTTTGCCGGTTGGTTCAGTAGCATAAGTAGCCCAAGGGCCAGGTGGCAGTCTCAATTTCCAATTCAGTGGAACTTTTGTCACATATCTGGAAAAAGAGGTCCTCTTTTGGGAGCCAAGACCACCAAAGCGGCAGAGCCCAAGTTGCAAGAATGGAAGCCAAATGTTTTTATTGGATCATTAGGGAGAACAGTGATAGAAGCCAGTACCAGTTCTTCCCTTTAGCTCCCAGACTCATGTATTCTGGCTATGGAAGAAAAGACATTATATATTATACACAGTGTTATAACTAAGCGTTCAGTTGGCCACCGTATTACTATATTAGGCCAACATCTTTGGGAGGATGAAACATGTGTAAGACCAGTGAATTCCATGGGTATGAACCCATTGCCATACTTCTTTCATTCTAAACTGATTTCCTGGTCAGAAAAGATGCTATGTTGAAGATCATCATGACAAATGAGGCATTTCAAAAATTCACACATGGTAGTGCTGGCAGAAGCATTCTAGGGAGGACAAATTGCTGCTATTTCCAAGAAATCGAGCCATATCAGTTCAGGTTTAGTCTCTGTTGTTGACAGGTTGGGCACTCATGTTGTGTTGCCACCTGATTGTTGAAAGCCTCTTCTTCCATAATTGTCCTTTGGTTGGCATTCACATGGGCACAAACATATTCACACTCTGTGCCCATTCTGAGAGGTCCATCCACATATCTCAACCCCCAGACCTCCTTGTCACCCGTGTTCCAACCTTGTTTGTTCCAAGTCCTTGACCACCAGCCAAACCATCACCCGCGGCCCAGGAATCACTATAGTTGCATATTGCTGGTCACCTCTCCTTCCAGGCAAAGTGAATAGCCAGGTGCGTGGCTCAAAGTCCTACCCGCTGGAAGGAGTTCCCTTTCATACTATTCTTTAGGGATACTCTTTACACTAAGAGTCTAAAGCACAACCATGTACTTGAATGATGCTAGCATATCATGCTGTTTGCCTATCCAACAGTCACTCCATACTTCTTTCTTGCTAAAATAAACGCAATATTGTTCAAATAATAGTATTTTCAAGAAGGTAGACTCAGTCCCAGTGTAAGAATCGTAACTGGTGTAAACCCATCCAGGTAAACCCAATCTATATGCTAGTGATTGATTCAGAGGTGGTCACATGACCTAGTTGTGGGCAATGGGACCTGGCAGGACGTCTAGGACTTTTAGAAGTGATTCTTTTCTCCTGATAACTAGAAAGACATGGGAGAAAGTGTCTCCTTTATATGTCTCTTTGGATATCACAGGGTGAAGTAGTGATTTTGGAACTATGGTTTATAGCCATGAGAAGAAAGACAAGAGGGTAGAAAAAAGCTGTCCAGGGCCCAGTTGTCATCCAGCTGCTGAATTAACCATGCCTACAACTGCCTCCCTGTTACATAAGTGGTATTTTAAGTCGATTTAGTCAGGTATTCTGCTGCAATTGAACTGATCCCAGTTTAAAAATAATGTTTTACATGTTCTATTTACAAGTCCTATTACCTTGTCATGATTTATATAAACGTATGGTTAGCAGCTTTGCATAATTCGAACACCTTTTTGGACAAAAGGCATGAGAATGAAAGAGTAGAGGAGAAAAGAAACAAAGCAAAAAAAATTGGGGGGGGGGGGGGTGAAGTTTTTCCCCAGGGATTAGAAAGACTAGAAGGTGACCCAGTCCATATCCCCAAATACACACAGACACACACACACACACACACACACACACACGCACACGCACACACACACACACACACACCTTTACATCTCACCTATAGGTAGAACATGGCAAGAATGGGTTTCGGTAGCTTTGGAACCAGGTACGAGGCAAGGCTGTGGGCCAGGATGAAAAAAACGCACTCAGCAATGTGGGCAGAACCCATGCAGGCAGGCATTCCGGCCAGTCGGAGGTTTGGACTACGTGATTTACATGAAAAAATAAAGCCTCAGTAGGAGCCCTGGATCAGCTCCACGCAGTGGTTACGGGTTAAACAAGGATACTTGGAAAGGCAGCTGTCAGATTCAGTAGCAAGTCACCCTCTCCTGAGCTTTAAGGTCTGCGCATATGGAAGAGATAACAGATGAGGCCTGCTACTGGGAATTTTATTTTTGCACAACTCCTATATCACATTCCCCCGAAATGAACTGATGAATACAGTTGTACAGTTTATGAATTTATCTTCCTCAAATGAAATCAATATGTTTTCTGCAAAGGACTTTGCCTCGCGTTCGCCGGTGAACATTTGTGTCCTGCTGGGCGGCGAGGACAGAGGAACCTCAGTCGCGGGCAGTGAGCGATCTCTGCTGCCATCTTCCGATGCTGAGAGCGAGGGACGGACAGAGGCAGTAAAAGCAAAATGAAGCACACGCCCCTTTTCTCTAGTAAATTAAGATGCCCTGGGGAAAGGCTGGAACCGGAGGCAAGTCGGTCTCCTTGGAAGTAAAGAAACAATTTCTCAGTCCCTGCAGCACCTACCCCACCGCATTCCATCCTGTCTGGTCGGCCCGGGCAGAATTATCCTAGGTTCCTCTGTGAGGAGTGACTCGACAGAACCCAGTTTTAGACTCTGTGCCACTGGGAAGTATTGATCTCTCCAAGTAGTTTATAACTCAACAGGAATGGAAGCTTCACTTTTTTATTGTTCATAGAAAAAAAAAAAAAGGCAGTTTTGGCTCAGTGCCCCCAGACGGTGAAAGGGATGAGAGCCATTACAACCAGGACATTATTATTCATGTGTTCCCAAATGTCCCTTCAGGCTGTGCAATCTGGGGACGTATATCCCATATCACATTAAGCATTTTTCTTAAATCTTTTGTACGGCTGAACTTCCTTACCTCCACAAGGAAATCATTCCAAAGGCTAAACGTTTTCACTTGTGAGAACAGTTCCCAGCTCTGTTCCCATATAAGGTTTCCCTTTGCTTATTTCATTTCGCCCCCTTTGCTCTGAATTGCTGGCACTTCTCAGCTTTCCCAGTTAACAGTTGCTTGGAAAAACTATGCACATTTTATTATTTCAATTTCAAACCATAAGGCAGGGCTTCCATCCCATTAATCACTTTGAATTCTTCCTCTAATGCTAACATTTTCCTAGTCTTCACTTATCTTATAGAGCTGAGCTTGGAGTTTTAGGGGCTTTCGCATCAACACGACATGGAGAAGGCCAGTGGCTTTCCAGGGCTGATTTTCAGCTTTCTCTGCAGCTGTAGTCCTAATCATAGGCAGAGAGGCTAATCTCATGCTGGTCAGTTGCCACAGGGTGCTGGCCTGACCTGCTCTTTCTGTGGCGTGTCATTGGACCACTTTAATATAAAGCCTATGACGATTGTTCATTTCATCGGTCTCTTTCTCTTCTTCCCATATGGAGAGGTGTTTGGCTCTGTGATCTTGGCCTCAGCAGAAGAATGAGGTAGGCGTACCATGGACATCCTGGCTCTGGTGTCCAAATCCTCAAGCCTCAGAGAGGCGAGTAAGTGGAGGCATAGCAAAGACGTTAAAAAGATCCGAAGGGACAAAGCTTTCCCTGAAAGCAGGACATTGAGAGGAGCAATGGGGAAGGAAGGGGTGGAAGATGGAAGGATTTACACATTACTTGCTGGCACCAAAGAAGGAAGGCTGTAGGTTTCAGAACAACACTGCCTCCGTGATGTCACTAAGCAGGCACGAGCTCTGGTGGTGTCACCGCATGTAAACCTCTATGGAAAGATGAAAAATGAACAAAATTCCCTCCCCAATGGATGGAACTACCTAAGCCCCCAGAATTTTCACATGAAACCAGGGGGAAGTGGACCATAGGTCTCCTCTTAAGTTTCTCACGAGCTCAGTGAGATAGGAACTTGATATCGAAGTTGAGTGGTAGACAGTAAAGACCGTAGGCTGGCATATGGCTGATGACCACCCCCTGCCCCAACAAATATTTGTTAAATACGTCTTGCAGAATGAATGCAAGCAGGCCTACCCTGGTCAATTTTATGTTGCTGTGAAAATTCAATGAAATAATACATCTAAAATCATTTTGCACCTCTAAAACCGTTCACAAATGTAAGGAAGCCACATTTTCATTCCCTCCTTGATTTTTACCCTCCACTGTTAGTGGTGAAAATTGATTACCTATTAAGTGCTGAGTGAGAAGCTTAGCCACTTGGCTTGCACACAGAAAGCCCTGTTCCTGTCATACCTTAAATAATCATAGACAGATATTTCTGCTGCTGGCTCTCTTCTTCTGTCCATTCTAGCCTAGGGTGCCAAATCCTTCCTTCAATATATTGGATACGAGATCCTGCAATGTCAGGTCTGATCAAGAAAATGTCAGGTTGAAGGAAAGGAAAGTGGCTCTGTCTTTCTCCACAGCTCCTGGTGACTGTGCTGTCCTATGATAGCAAATAATTCCTTTTTTTTTTTTTAAGGAGCCCTAGCAAATAATTTTTATGAAATCCAAATACATTATATTATAGCACCATGTTATGGTGGATCCTCTTAGTGGTTTCCTTGGTAACAGTAATATGTTTCCAAACAGATAAATGGGGTAAAAATGGTTGGTAAAGAATATTAGGAGTGTGTCACTTGCCTTAATTGGATGGTTCCTGGCACAGAGATGTCAAGTGAATAACTCAATAAAAACAGAATGTTCTCTGGCTTTATACAGTAAAAATTTTAGACACAGAATAAACAAGTTGGGAGAGACTCTTTTGCATATTTGGTGTAGTCCTTTTTTTTTTTCCAATCAGGTGAGAATGATCTAAAATGGATGTTTCTTGTTTAAAGACATCCAGGAGTTGAAATGTTAACCCATCAATTACTGGTTCACTCTTGGAGTTTAAAGTCGGGCAAACATCATTTTAGCATATACTTTGTATAAGAAACTGATTGGTTGTTTGCTAAATTATTTAGGGCAATACTGAAATAAATAAAACACAACCTGTGAAGTCTGGCTGAGAAGAGAAGGCATGTAAGCACAGACACATAGACACAGACACACTTGTGCGATCCACAACGAGGAATATACTACAATTCTGCATATAACAGTCAATAACACATAAGGACTAACACATAAGGACTAGAGAAAAACATGAAAGGAAATTTTATTCAGGGCTTAGAGGTTAGAAGAGTGGGGAAAAATGAAGACAAGGCTCAGGGAATAAAAATGGAGTGCCCTCATCTCACTGAGAAGATGGAAGAAGATAATATTTATTCAGCGTTAGTTGGATACTACACCCTGTGATGAAGGGTATACATACATTATCTTATCAAGACCTCCGAACCAAGACACCTACCACTGAGGTCAATACTAGATGAGGACACTGAGGATCAGAAAAGTTAAGTGATTTACTCAAGATGACACACCTATAAGAAGCAGAGCCCACATTCAAACCATAGGTGCGTAATCCTAAAGTTCAAGTTCAAGTGCATGAGTCTGTTACAAGACTCTATGGAGTCTGAGTTACCAAAGTGGTCAAATTCTTCTACTAAAGAAAATTTTTGAATGATATAAAGAATGTAAGTGTATGCCAATGTGTAAGTGTGTGTGTGTGTGTAAATGTGTGTGTAAAAGCAACTGTTAAAAATCCCAGTTGTAACAATTCTGGATGTTCAGAATTTGGAAGAAGTGAGCCAGTGTTAAATATGTTGTCAATCTTTCATTTGTGCCAATTTCTTAATCCACTTTTACTGGAATTTTCACCTTCTTCACAGCATTATTTCAACACGCTGAAATGACCATCTAAGGATACATAATGGAAACATGTAATTTGAATTCTATTTTTATATACTGTTTTCATGCAGGCTCATGGAAATCCACTCCTGATAGCTGAGGTCATGCAAAGCAGGAGTCCCCAGCCTGTTAGGAACCGGGCAGCACAGCAGGAGGCGAGCGGGGGGCGAGGGAGCGAAGCTTCATCTGCTGCCCCCCCCATTGCTCCCCATCGCTCCCAATCGCCTCCATCGCTTGTGTTACCGCTTGAACCATCCCTGCCCCACCCCCATCCGTGGAAAAATTGTCTTCCACGAAACCAGTCCCTGGTGCCAAAAAGGTTGAGGACCGCTGATGTAAAGCCTCTGTACTTAACCTTGACCCTGTAAAGTCTGGCCCAATCTGAACTAATTCAGGAAACTAAATCTTAATTATTCTGTTAGTAACCTCTGGTTGGAAAGAGGCTCACCTGAGTGGCAGAGGGTCCAAGGGCATCCCTAGGTGGGTTGATACAGGAAACGTGCAGATGGGGCAAGAACAGCTGGGGCTTGGGGAGCAGAGATGGCCCCCCACACTTCTCTCCACACAGCAGAAGCAGCACCGTGAAATATCGGGACTAGTGTGTAGCCCTGAAACATGAGGTCTATGGTGTAGGAAGGTCTACAATGTGAATTTTGCAGTCACCAAAGGGGACACGTAAGGAAACGTAGATGATGTCACTTTGGAAGGTAACTTCCAACACAGAAAGCTATGTTAATTACTTTCCCAAAAGTTGGCTCGTTCATTATGCAATCAAATAAACATGTATTGAGCCTCTATTTTGTGCCAGGAGCTATATTGGACTTTGAGTCAAAAATAAATAAAAGAAAATCTGTGTCCTTAAAGAGCTTAAAATATTGCGTTAGAGACAGACAATCTTGTCAGGGGTGAGGTGTTCAAGACGGGAAGCAGAGAACCAACTAGGAGAGAATGACAGACTAACCTAGCAGAGTAGAGATAGATAAAGAGGGACGTGCAGATTTTTAAAAAATATTTAAGAGATAAGAATCACCAGTACTTGGTAATTTATTAGATATGGAGGATGATTTATTCTAAAAAAAATAGTGAAAATTGTCTCTCACAAATTTCTAGCTTGGAGAAAAACCAAGAGATAATATGAATTTCAGGTATCTATCCATCCATTTAAAATATTTCTTAAATACTTCTTAAATGCCCTTAAATACTTCTTTAGCATCTTTTATTTAATTGAATCTATGTAATAGAAGAGAACAATTTTTTCTGAGATTTAGACATTAAAAAGGAACTTAAGATATAATGTGACCCAACTATTTCATATAAAGAATCGAAAAGCAGGTTCAAATATTAAGAATGAACACCTACCATCTGCCAAGCACTTTGTTAGAGGCTATTGCTTTATCACTAATCCTCAGGATAACCCTCCAGGGTGACTTGTAGCATCCCCATTTACAAATGAAGAAACTGAGGCTGAAAGAGATTAAGTGTCTTATCCGCAGACTCATAGCTATGAAGTGGCAAAGACCACATTCAAACCCAGGCCTGACTCCCAGATCCTATGTCATTCCCACCAAGTCTTGCCACCTCCAAAGAGGACAGGTCAGCAGTGTTGAGTTAACACTGCTTTTCAACTCTATGCTTTAGCCCATTGGCCCTCAATACAATATCATAGCAACATTTGTTACATTTTATTTCCAGCTTGTTAATTTCAAAGTCATGTCACCCACTGAAAACACTTCTCTGGACAATTTGTATTTCATCCTGTTCTGTCTCATGAGGGAGGGCCAATTGTGCTAACTTCTTCCCAACTCTGCATGCGGTGATGTCACACTGGTAGCTTGAACTTGGTCATGGTGAGTATTTATACCACGAAAACTGAGATAACTGATAAATCAGGGCTTTTTTCACTTTGTTTTGGTAAAGCCGGTTGTGAAACATTTACAAGCAGACATCTTTGTATAAACATTTATAGATATGCGTTTGATACACAAAAGTCTATCTGAGGGGGCTTCCCTGGTGGCGCAGTGGTTGAGAATCCGCCTGCCAATGCAGGGGACACGGGTTCGAGCCCTGGTCCGGGATGATCCCACGTGCCGCGGAGCGGCTGGGCCCGTGAGCCATAATTACTGAGCCTGCGCGTCTGGAGCCTGTGCTCCACAACAAGAGAGGCCGCGATAGTGAGAGGCCCGCGCACCGCGATGAAGAGTGGCCCCCGCTTGCCACAACTAGGGAAAGCCCTCGCACAGAAACGAAGACCCAACACAGCCATAAATAAATTTTAAAAATTTAAAAAGAAAAAATAGAGCAATACTTAAAAAAAAAAGTCTGAGGGCTTTAGAATCACTTCCTTAATCTGAATGAACTCAAACTTGGCTAGTATAAGATATTTTTATCATCTTTGATGTAACCTGTTGAATTAGCAGAAAACAGTATTGTCATCTGATGCTTTGTACATAGTGAAATTAAGTTCACTGACATTCAATATTAAAATATATTAACCTGTTCCACGGTTACTTTTTTGGTCCAGATTTCTCTTTACAATCACCTTGGCAAATTTCATGTTTCTAAATCATAGCATGTTCTGGAGCTTCTTTCTTTAGGTGGATTTATGAGGTTTAGGGGGAAGAATCTACAGCTATTTATTCACAGTGCAATTCTAGGATCTCCCCTTAACAGTGACTAAACTATCAGCTTTTAGAATTACATACACAGTTATCATGACATATGACAATTATATATGATCATGCAGTTGGCATGATTTCTCAACTGCCAAGATCAAAAGACTAGAAGACTTTCTGAACAATATAGCTCTAAGGCAGTGCAAATATTTTACCCGAAAACACACAGTTCATTGCTGGTGGCTGCATCAGTAACAGAGAAATTGTCTTTCAAAGCAACTAATGCTGCGATCAGAAGAATCTTCCCGTACCTCAAGATGAAGAATCAAACTATGATTTTTCCTTTCACTGGAAAAAAATGTACATTTTGATGAACTATGCAGACACACATTAGCTCAGAATGGTGGATTCGAGGAAAGCATGAATATTAATTTGCAATATTTCGAGAGGGACATGTTTATGACAATTGGATGATTACTTACTGGTAATTGTGTCATAATAATGCTAGTAGTTTATATACAGTCTCAAAAACAAATAACCCAGGGAGCTTAGCACTGTAATATCATCAACAGCCCTTCAAAAGCAAATCTTTTGGGACTTCCCTAGTGGCGCAGAGGTTAAGAATCCGCCTGCCAATGCAGGGAACACGGGTTCGAGCCCTGGTCCGGGAAGATCCCACATGTCACAGAGCAACTAAGCCCGTGCACTACAACTACTGAGCCTGCACTCTAGAACCCGTGAGCCACAACTATTGAGCCCACGTGCCACAACTACTGAAGCCCGCATGCCTAGAGCCCGTGCTCCGCAACAAGAGAAGCCACCACAATGAGAAACCCATGCACCGCAACGAAGAGTAGCCCCCGCTCGCCAGAACTAGAGAAAAGCCCACGCGCAGCAACGAAGACTCAACACAGCCAAAAATAAAATTAAATAAAATAAATTAATTTTAAAAAAATTCTCTAAAAAAAAGCAAATCTTTCTCTGAGGAAAAATACCTTAAAGATAATTAAGCGAGAACTTCCAAAGAGTTCTGAATCTCATAGGTTCTGGTTCTCCTTGAATCGGCAGTATCCAAAGGAGGCTGGTCCTCACTGAGCACTGCCATAAACACACACAATTTTGACCAAAACCCCAGTCAAACCCTGGATTCTGAAAAGTGCTGTTCGTTTCCCTAATCATTCCAGGGATAAGGAGGAAGTCAGAATGGAAAAATCCTGTGGTTTGGGGGCAGTTTGGCAAAACCTGTAGGATATTTTAAATTGTGAATTTCAAAGCTGCACTTTCCAATCTCTGTAAGTCATTCATGGGTATAAGTAATTTTTTTTAAATTCAAGAAAGTAGGAGTTCAGCTGTTAAAACAATAAATATTCTTTTCCAGAAAATGGCATATTGACTGTGTTATAGTACCCTGGAAAGGAGCCCACAGCCTGCCACCTTGCATTTGAAAGCACGGGCGTCGTGAATCACAGATACAGGACACGTGGACATGTGAGGGGGAGACTGGGTTTTCATCATATGTTGCCAATTTCCCAAACTGTGCTTTAAAGAAGACTTATGTGACATCTTGTGAGTAACCACTCACAGGTTGCCTTCCAATCCTTTCCATTTCCCTTGTATGTGAATTCTACAAACAAGCATTTGCTATACGTTAGCACACATGATGCTTATGGGCTCAAGCTACCAGCATTTGGTTCTCTTTGATCATGGAATTCCAATCTATTTTTTCTCTACTCTGTTTTTTCCTTTGCTTTTAAGCACATAGTAGGCATCCAGATCTACTACTGATGCCAAAAATTCGGCCTCTGTGCACCAGTGCTGAATCGAATCTCAGAGACGGAGTTTTGGGTAAAGTAGAAAAGAATAGCTTTATTGCTTTGCCAGGCAAAGGGGGACACAGAGGGCTCATGCCCTCAAAATTGTGTGTCCCAATCTGGGAGGGCTTGGTGAGGAGTTTTATAGCAAAGATTCAAGGGCAGAGTTGCTGATAAGGATCAGAGTGTGTGCAGGGCCTGCATTCCTTTAATCCGGCCTCAGGTGGTCTCCTGTGACCTTCTCTCTGGAATGAAGAGTGCTTCATCAAGTAGTTAACATCTTCTATTTGTTGGGGGTTTAGTTCTGCAGAAGAGTTCAAGGATATTGTTGTATGTATCCCTTGAGGTGGAACCAGGATCCTGTCCCAAGGCTGCACTATTGTTTCTTGGCTGCCCCTCCCTTGTCTCTGCATCCCCTCCCTTCCCTGATTAGCAACTGTTGGAATCTGCCCTTTGGGACTCAGGGAAGGTCCTGGAGGCTGGAGTCTGTTCCCGACAAACAAGAAACAGGGGACAGAAAGGCTTCCGTGCCCAGGAGCCCCACAGGGACCTGCTCAGTCTCAAGAGGGTGCTGAGTCTCTGGTGTGTTTGAGAAGAGGCTAGAAGGTCAGTGTGGTAGCTGGAGAGGAGTGAGCTAGGGCCAGAGTAATAAGCAAGATGACAAAGTGGTAAAATTGCGTGGGATTTTTTTGGGAGGACGTAGTTCAGGAGAGGAGCACAGGCCAGAATTGTTAGTCCATGGTAAAGACTGTGTGTTTTCTCTGAGATGGCATGCCATGAGAGGGTCTTTGTTGAGAATAGACTTGGGGGAAGGGCAACAAGGCCAAAGCAGGGGGAACAGTTAGGAAGCCATTCTGACAGCGCAGGACCAAGGGATAGAGGTGGAGGTGATGAGAGGTGGCTAGGCTCTGGATGTGTTTTGTAAGTAAAGCCAATGGGATTTTGCTAATGGATTGGATGTGGGGTGTGAGAGGAAGAGGAGGAAATATGATACAAGAAAAACAGTGGGGAGAAAAGTGGGAAAAAATGAAGTTATTTTCTGAGGTGGGGAATAATAGAGGGACGATCTGGTGTTAGGTTTTGAACAGTTAGGTTTGAGATGCCCATTAGACATTTGAGTAGAGAAATGAAGAAAACCCATTCATGGAGTTGCGCTAAGAATTGACTGAAGATGGTAGGTGACAAATAGAAATCAAAAGAAAGACTAATAATAGCAAAAGCATAATGAGGGCCTTCGTGTCAAGTACTGTTCAGTACTGTTCATGTGCCATCTCATTTAATCTTCACAACAATCCAACCAGGGTTATTATTGATTTTATTGATAAGGAAATTGAGGTTAAATGTGATACTTACCCAGAGCTGGGAGGGTCCACTCCCTTGATGGTAGACTCTCCCGCCTCCCTCGGATAAGGTGGGATATGCCACCTTATGTGGTAAGATGTCAAAACAGTAAACCTGTGTTCTCTACAGATTGAATCTCCACAGAAAGCTTTTTGACTTTGGTTTATTTTGTCCCTTGGGGGCATCCATACTTTCATGGACCAGGGAGTCCAGTGTGGTTTCCACCCATCTGCAAATACCAAGCTGGAGCTAACCCAGTTTCTGCTAGTTCGTTGTTGCAGCAAAACTTACATATTAAAGAAGTAGAAAAGCAAGAAATAGAGAACTACAGAGAGCAAAAGAACATAAACGTGTGAGAACACAGGCCAGTGTGAAGGCACAAAGCTGCAAGTCCTCGAAAGACACTCAGGTGTCCCCCATGGGAGCATGTTTTTAAGCTACTGGATTCAAATTAACAAATGAGCCCAGGACTCCTGAGGTAGAACACGGCTTGCCCTCCCATGCTTGTCAACAACGGGAGAGGGCCCAGCAGGAAGAGAGGGCAATCTGTCATTGTCACAGTGAGAGTTCCCACCCACCCTTCATTGTTTTACGCAAGACGCACTCACACTCACACACACGCAGGAGTCAGGGCAGAAGGAGGGTGTAAGGCATCCAGATTTGAGATCCCCCAGGGGTAAAGCATTGCTGATTCTCTCTTAGAAACCACCACGTCTCCAAGACCCCCCGCTCCATGAGGCAGCACCCTGTTCACAGATGTTTGAGCCATTCCAATGCAGCAGGACCTCCTGGTCTAGTTTGTTTTCAGCCGAAAAGTGCCCTCGGTGCAAAGATTGTAAAACCTGAAGACAGAGATGGAGAGGAATGAGAGGTCTCTTCCCCATAGTAACAACAAGGTCAGCAAGCCTCCGAGCCACACTAGTCAGTTTCCTGCGGGATCTTGTCTAAAGAGCTACCCCCTGGTTCCAGGTATTTCATGTTCGCATCTTTCCCATCCAGGAGTCTCCACTGGGTGAAGCTCTCTGGAGAAATGTACCTCTGATAATCTGACAAGGAGCTCGGCAGACACAAGTGTGGCCATTCTTGGGAGTGGCTTGATTGGATGCAGGACCCCCTAGCTGCTTCCTTACAGCTAGTACTCAGGTAGCTGGGGCTTTCGCAGGCTCACCTGGGCAACGTCCTGTGAGACCCCAGTTGCTGTCCCCTGCCCCCCTAGGAAGTGTCCTTTGTTAGCCTGTCCGCAGATTCCATGGCTTCCTCTCTGCACCAAATTCCAGCCTCTAGCCTTCACAGAGTGCAGCACGCAAGAGAGATTGAATCTGGCGTAAGACCCAGACCCACCAGGTAACCCTGGGGCGGAGTCCTTTGCCCTCCCAGACCTTCAGCTCAAAGAGAGACCACAATGAGAACCAGAAATGACATTTGAGTTTAAGCCTTTCCCAGGGAAATAAATCAGTGTGGAAAGATTTACCTGGAAAACTGATTTGGCCTTTTTCTTTTTTTCACCTGAATATCCCTTCAGAGGAAGAGAAGTTCACATCACAAAAGCTGCGTTTAGAGAGCATTAACTGGAGGCCAGATTGAAAGAGCAGAACTTTACAGTTAAGGATTAAGCCAGCACAAGCTGAAATAAGAGCCCAGCTTTGGGGAGGATCTTCCCTGCCAAGGTCCCGGTCAGTTCTTAATACAACAGGCGCTGACATCACTCAAGCTGGGACTTCTAGGAGGTGGTTCTGGGTCCCCTAGGGAGGCTATGGCCCTCTCGTGGTATTAATTTTTTTAACATGAGAAATGCCTCTGCAGTGGTTTCTAACATGAAATACTTGAGAACACTTCCTTAAGGATACTTCTTCCTGGATATGACATCTTTTTCTAGTTTATTTGGAAGGTGATTCCAGGAAACTGATTAGGAAGAGAGTGAGGAAGTGAGACAGAGGGAGGAGGGAAGGAGGGAGGGAAGGAAGGAAGGAAGGAAGGGAGGAAGGAAGGAAGGGAGGGAGGGAGGGAGGGAGGGAGGGTGGAAAGAAGGAAGGAAGGAAGGGAGGAAGGAAGGGAGGCAAGACGGGAGACAGGCAATAAAGGGGAAGTCTTCGAGCTGGGTCACCACCGTGGGCAGCTGGAGCTCAGTCCTGCCAGGAAATTTTGGGGGCTGGTGTAGAGCATGCACCCCAGAGTCATCCCAGTTGAAGAGCTACGAAGTGGAGTATGAAGACTCCCTGCCCATCATTGGTCCAGAGCTGCTTCTGAGGCAATAAGACACCACCTTGCAGCTTACCCTGCCCACTGGCTGAGCAATACCCAGAGGCCAGATGAAAGCCCTCAGCCAGAGGTCGGAGCCAGCTGCCTTCAACACCTTCAGCCCAAGGCAGGGAGTTCTAAGGGAATCAGAGGGGCCCCAAGAGTGATGGATAAATAGATATGTGTTTGTTTGTTTCTTTCTTTCTTGTAAACAAAAGTTAACCAGCAATATACATTGTTCCACAACTTGCTGTTTTTACTTTACAAGGTATCTTGGAAATTGTTTCAAATTCAGCATGTACAGACTTTCCTTCTTAACTGCTGTATAGTAGTCCACTGTAGGAATAAACCATAATTTCCTTAGCCAGTTACATATGGTTGGCCATTCCGTTTCTTTTTAGTCTTAACTATTACAAACCATATTATATGCCTCATTTTTGCCCATACATACAAGTAAACCTGGAGACAAATTGCTATTAAACAGCTACTTCTACAGATATAAAGAGGACAGAGGCACTCAGTCCCACCAGCAATGCAGGGGGACAGCCCACTTCCTGCTTCTCTGTCACCCCTGTGCACTATCAAACTTGGGGTTCGTGCCTTCTGTTCCTGTGACCTTCCCACAGGATGGTGTACATTAGCCCACTAGGCAGGTGTGATTCTGAGCCAGCTGCCAAGCCAGGTTGAAGAAGAAACCACTCAAAGGAAGAGTCTGTGAAGGGTGGTCAAGCTAAAGGAAGGAAACACAGACACACATTTACACACACACACACACACGCACAACCTTGGACATTAGGTGGCTACCTGGCCAAAAGCCCCCTCTCAGACAGTTTAAAAACTGTGATTTTCCTTGGCCCTGTATTGATAGCTGCAAATGGAATGATCCTTTTTCACTCCTTGGAGACTAGCTACAAGCAGCCTCATAGAAAAAGGCACCCTAGCAATGGCCTGTTATCAAGTCATGTTGATTCCCTAAGGCAAACTGGGTCTTGTGCTCTTTTATAGAACATCCCCTTTCCTGGGTGGTTTATCTATTATAAACCCACAAAAACGGATATGGTTTCTGAAAAAAAGAAGGACTTTTTTCTATCTTATGGCACAGGTAAACTATCTCATCTATTTCTCATGACTTATTAGAAATAAATGTCAGCTGTGATTTTGTAAGTCCTAAGAACTGGTGTGCGAATGTGCCGACTGGTGATCTGTCCTGCTCAACCCTGGCTGACAAGGATGAATTTCCTATTCTTACGAATCACCTTAATGTACTCATTTTTGCAGCAGCGCTGGTACAGTTGTAAGGCTGTGGTGCTGTAAAAGTTGCATTCCAACTTTGAAATATTTATCATCTCTCTTCCTGTTTGTTCTGAAAACATTAGGTGCAAACATGGATGTGAGGTCGGCATCCTTCTCTTTCCTCCATTGCAGAAAATTCTGCCCATACACCACTGATAACACCAACGGATATGTAACAAAATGAAGGCACATGCATCCTCTCTGCAGCTGCTATGGAATTCCTCTAAAGAAGGGAAAGGTCTATGTGTGAAAATACACTGTGCTTGGTGAGAACGCCAAGTTTGGGGTCTGGATTATGTGACGATGTCACCAGAGGAGGCCAGAAAGCCCCCTCCCATGCCTGCTCCCTTAAAACCTTCAGTAGAAGTCTGAAATCACAGAGGGCTTCTCTTATGCATTCGTGTCATGACTCTCTTTTGAGTGCCTACTATGTGTTTCAGGCACCAACATAATGGTGGGAGATGGGGTCCCAGTCAAGTTTGAGACCCTCACTGAGTAATGGGATGACACAGATGTTCAAATCTTAGACCCAGCACTTGCTGGCTTCTTGGCCGTGGTAGGTGACACCACATCTTTAAGCTTCCATTTCTTGATTGCTGTGATGAAATTAATAAAATCTCCCCTCCCCGGGCTGTTAAGAGGTTAGTTGTGCTGATGTAAGCCATGCATCTGACACCCAATAAGCCTAACTCCTCTTGCATGAGCCAAGAGAAGCTGTTTGAGGGTTCTGATCAGGGCAGTCCTCATGGTAGCCAGATAACCAGGTAACATTGTCAAGAATGGATCAGCCCCAGAGAGTTATCCACATCAAGCACAGAATAATTTCCTCTCAACCTGAAAACACCGTGTGTATTGATAAGTAAAATGATAGAAGTAGGCAAACCCTGCAGTCAAATATTGTCTCTAGTGCTGTGTGCCCTTGTGCAGTTACTTAACCTCTCTGAACCTCAGTGTCTTCAGATTCTCACCTATAAAATGGAGATAATTACAGTACGCATCGCATAGGTTTGTGGTGAAGATTCAATTAAATGAGGAGTCTCTCTCACACACACCCCCACACAAAACAGTGCTTGCTGCATAATTAGAACTCAATAAATAAATGTTAGCCATCATTATGGTTGTGTCATACAGAAAGCCCCGTTTCCAGTCACACATTGGACTCAAAGATGTGCAATCAACACACACACAAAAGTACAGATACATTTGCTTCCTTGATGGAAAGCTGAGTAGAAGGGAAAGAGCATGGGGCTTATTCAGAAAAAGTGAGTTGAAGCCCTGATTCTGTTGCCTCCCAACTCTGTCACCTTAGCCATCAAAGCTCTCCTTTTCTGAATTAGTTTCCTTACTGACCACTGGTTGTAAGGTTCTGTAAGATGAAGGTGTTTGTAAAGGACACAGTGTGATTGAAATGTAAGGTGGTGTAATTGATTGCACAAGGCAGAGAGAGAGTGGACTTGAAGTCAGACAGACTTGGGTTAGCTTTCCTGCTTTGCTACTCACTGACAGTGTGGCTTTGGGCTGGTCACACAACCTCTCTGGTGAACCTCTATTTCTATCTATGTCTATAAAATGCACATAATAATAGCTGCCCTGCTGATCTCAAGTGGCTAAGTCTCAAACCTGAAAAATGAATATCAAAGAGCTTTGTCATTTAAAAGTCCACATGGCTGTAATTTGAGATTGTGATTCATCACAATGAGGGCATTTCTTTGGGCAGCTTCTTAGCCCACAACCCAACAGGGAGGAGCAGAAAGGCGATGCCACTGCAGCCAGAGGAAGCAGAGGAACTATCAAGAGAACAGAAGTGATTTTTTCAACCTGAGGTTTGACCAGATCCCAGGACCTATAGATTTGGGGCAAGAGGGATGAATAGGGGGTTTCCCTCTCTGTGGAAGAAAAAGACCCCAAGCTGCCACCGCCATCTGGGATCCTGGGAGAGCACCCAAGCAGGGATCCTAGGTTCTGTGCCCCATGGCCTCCTCCAAAGGCTCAGATGTTAGTATCTCAACTTGCTTATCATGGAGGGGAGTCCAGATCTGCAGCCAGAGGGCAGCTAAAGTATGTAGACCTGTGCTCACACCCAAATAAACATCCAGGACTGTTTCATCAAGCCCCACACACCTTCCCATCCTAAGTGGACTCATTCTCTTCTATGAATAATGCTGCCCTTAGGTTTTGCTTCCAATGCCATGTCTGGCCTAATGCACAAACATTAATTATGCTGTATTCCCTAATGTTTCTGTAAAGATAGTCAGCAACATCCCTATTAAGAATGCGGAGGAGTAAAAAGGAGAAATCTCTGAAATCATCTGACTTGGCTCTGAAATAAACACTTAATTCATGTTAATTGCTGTGCTTTCTTTATGCTTCTGATGTAATCCGGTGTCAACACGACCCTGTTGGGGAAAAAGTCTGTGCAAAATAAAGAAACGTCAGAAAGCAAAGTTATTCACTCTTCAAGTGCTTTTCACCCTTTTTCTCTCTTGTAATGCTTACAAAACAAAGGTGATGGGCAGGCTAAAGGTCCATCCCATCAGGCAGACTGCTCTGCTATTTGTAGCTGCAGGATGCTCAGAACCATCCAAGAAGTCCCACTTTCAGGACTATTTTCAGTGCCAACGAGAAAGCAAAGGGCCTGAAGGCCAAATCTTGCTATCAAAATGATGGTTATTATTTGCCTCTGTTTGCTATAGCCATTATTTTTTTATCCCAGAAAAAAGCCTGCTATGGGGATATTTGATGTCTTCCAACTGTGGCCCTCCTTCCTAATGTCCATTCTCCCTTCCCTGAATGTCGTAAATCAATCAGATGTTAGAAGAGAAAATAAAATGTTACCTTGCCTGCAACCTCCAATCCCAGGGGCGCTGGAGCTTCAGCTCATACCCAGCAAAGGTGACTGACCCTGGCAGAGACCCCAGACCCTGAACAATCCTGTCCTCAGGTCCCAGTTTCTCTCCGACTGCCCACCCCTGCCTGGCAGCATCTTTTGGGGCATGGAGCAAACGCTTCACCAAAATGAACCTGGTCTCACAGACTCTGCCCTGATTCAGAATGTGTATTGCAGTTTGTCAGGGAAAGAATTTTAGCTCTAGGATTTGGAGAGCACTTGTTAGATTAGCAAACCCCTTCACATCTAATACTCATTTCAGAAGAAGGATCAGCACCGTGGAGACTGAAATGCGGCCTCCCCTTTTCTCACAAATCCCTTGGAGATCTGGTCAAAGATGCTCTTCCCTCTCCCGAAACCTGACAGCTCAGAAGCAAAAGCAGACATCTGCAAACCTCACGTCAGGATGGGCCACGCAAATGAACGAGACCCTCCATTTAGTCCCCTGCCCTGTGTGTTCTCAACTGAGAAAATGTGAGTTAACTCAGCCTTTCTCCTTGGAGTGCATCATCTTGAGCACCTAGAAAGTCTGCTTAAATAAGAGGAGAGACATTCCCAGCCATCCTGTCACAAAATCAGGCAGGGAGCCACTTAAAACACCTGCACTGGTTGCTGGGGTCCTGTAACAACACTTACCAACTGTTACTCCTTCCAAGAAAACCAAAAGCATGTCTGTCATGTAAATACTTGAACATTTAAACAGAAACTCAATTTTAATTAAGTTGCACTTCTTTTCAATATTGAAATATCGTTTTGTATGTATT
This sequence comes from Balaenoptera borealis, assembly GCF_965194805.1. Taxonomy (NCBI): domain Eukaryota; kingdom Metazoa; phylum Chordata; class Mammalia; order Artiodactyla; family Balaenopteridae; genus Balaenoptera; species Balaenoptera borealis. The sequence goes on along the minus strand of NC_138866.1, from coordinate 15,889,333 downwards.
TTCTAATTATAAAAATGATACATACTTGTAAAAAAAAAAATTTAAACAGTGAGGCAATAGATAAAGAAGAAAGAGAAATTCTCCAAAATCCTTCACATCTGAAGACAACCAGAATAAATATTTTGGTGTATATCCTTCCAGAATTAAGAAAATAGTAAATTAAATTATAGGGCATCTGTACATTGGAATCCCTTGCAGCTACTAAGAGGAAGAGATAGTTCTAGCTCCACTGACAAGGAAAGATGTGCACAGTATATTGGTAAATTAGAAAAGCAAGTCGTAGAAAAATAAATGTTGTTCCAAAACTTACGCAATTGCCTGTGCCTTTAACCCATTGCACATTCTTCATACCGCCACTGATCATTTTACCTCAGTTTTCATTATTTATATTTGGGTGAATGTGCACCTGCCAGAAGGTCACTATATCGGAGAGCCAGGGTACTCATGTTATCGAGCCCAAGCTTGCCACACAGACCAATAAATCAAGAGCTGAGTTGTCGGGACAAGGAATAGTGACTTTATTCAGAAAGCCAGCAGACTGAGAAGATGGTGGACTCGTGTCCCAAAGAACCCTCTTCCCCGAATTAGAATCCAGGCTTATTTTATACTAAAAGGGGAGGATGTAAAGTCCTGGTTGCGGCCAGACTCCAGAGGGGATGTGTTAATTTCTTCTTTCCTGCAGCCATTCACAGGTGGGCCTGGTCAGGAGGTTTCCTGTGAGCTAAACAAAGGTACTTTAGCTTAATGCTAAAATATTCAGCCTCTCACATGGAGAAAAAGTAAGAAAAGCAGCAACTAGGGGGACAAAAAGAAAATATAAAGGGCTAAAATCCTGATTAGGCTCTTCCTCAAAACCTAAAAAACGTTGTGAATAAAAGAATTATGAAATAAATTATAATACATACATCCATAATTTAAATAGTATTCAGCAGTTAGATCAAATGAGTTAGGTCATTATGTAGTAACACTATAGTTCAAGACATGGAAAGATTTTCAAGATATAATAACTGAAAAAAATATAAACAGTATGACTCCATTTGCATACATTAAAAAAGAATTATATATAATTATGTATATATATATATATATACATATGAATAGATGGGTAATAGATACAGAAGAAACTTATATGTATGGTCATCTCCGGAGGGGAAAGTGGGGTTCAGTGGGTACATGAAAGGGCACTTCCACTTTTTTTATGAACTTGGTAATTATTTGAATATTGCAGTATTATATTTTGTATCACATACATATAATCTTTAAAAATCACAGTAATGACACTGTTAAAGACAATCCAGGGGGGGCAAAATTTCCTTCCCTTCCCCTTCTGACACTCCTTTTGTGGTCCCTTGGAGAAGCTAAGTCAGGTGCATCTTCATAGCTGCTTCAGTGAGCAAAGGAACCATCCCATCACGCAGATGAGATGGATGGGGAAGGGCAAACACAGACATGGGTGCTGTCTCCCCAGAGGTGAGCATGTGCATGCTTGGTTCTCTGGCTACAAGAAACCCACAGAGAGGAAGTTCCTCATTATGTTCCATTCTCCTGATCTTTTTTCTTCAACAGGGAAATTCTGAACTGAGCAGTAACCCTTGCCGCTGTCACAACATTCTACCGTGTTCGTGGGGATCATTTCCTCCTTTCATATCCTGCCACTGTTAGCTGGGTTTTAATTAGCAGCCAGTACATAACACCAGGCAAGTGCTAGAAATATGCAGACAGTTTCCATTAGCAGCCCGCTTCCCTCTTATTATGTTAATAATGAAGATATTCCCTGTCGTACCTTGGGACGAAGTATCTGATAAAAGCCAGCAGAACTGCATGTTCCAGACACTCATGCTGAATAAACAGAACACGCAGCGATGGAAGCAGCTCCCACACAATGCTTCACAGGAATACCAATTGGTGAAAACTGCCATTTAAAATCCCCTTGTGTTTGCTCTGTTAACTAGCACACTTTACTCACCAAAGGCCCAAGACTAAGATGGTGCCTGAATAGGGCCCAGATTAGATTATCCCTCTGCACCAAAGGAGAGCAGAAGCCATGGAGTTTGCTTCTACATCCCTCGACCTACTTCAGGATTCAGAGTATTGTTTACTTCGCAGGCCCCTCCCTAAACCCACAACCAAGCCAGTGGTCTGAACTGGCATGTATTTTTATTGAGCACCATGGGCTGTAGCAGGTGCCAATCAAATCATCAGTCCCGGGCCTCACACTGGTGGTGGTGCTCCAAGACCCCTTCTCAAGTCTGAAGATCCATTTCTAGATGAAAAAGCTATCATGGACCCCTATGGGATAAAAGATCTATTTTTAGCGTTTACTGATTTTAAAAATATACAATGAAAAATCAACTATGAATTCAGCAACACTTGGAGATAAATTTGCATCTTATAATCGAAACAGTATTTACATATATTTGAAAATATTTATGTACTCATTTCGACACCCTGTTATGGACTGAATATCTGTGTTCCACCCCCCCAAACTCATATGTTGAAAACTGACTCCCTAATGTGATGGTATTTGGAGGTATTTAGGAGGTAATATAGTCATGGGGGTGGAGCCCTCATGAATGGGATTAATGTTCTCATAAAAGAGACCCCATGGAGCTCCCAAACCCCTTCAGCCATCTGTAAACTGGAAAAAGATCCTCATCAGAACCCAACCATGCTAGCACTCTAACCTTGGACTTCTAGGCTCTTGAATGGTGAGAAATAAATTTCTGTTGTTCATAAGCCACCCCGTCTATGGCACGTTGTTATAGCAACCCAGATGGACTGAGATACTTATTATGTATCCAGCCCACAGACTACAGACCCAAGCATCTCCTAGCCGTTGCTCCAAGGAGTCCTCCATCCATACTCAGGAATTACTAGTGTAGAATGTGCAAAAGAGAAAGTGATCTGGTTTTTGCCCATGAAGATCCTAACATTTAACACTACTAGACTCAAGAGTTTCAAGTTAAACCAGTAGTGGACCAAAGGGAGAGAGCCAATGGGAGCCTGGAGTAGACAATGGCAGTGGGGATGGAGAAGAAGCAGACATAATGGGGGAGAAGAGAAAGAGGTTAAACCTGCAGGGGGAGGTGGCCCCCTGAAGGTGGAGTGTGGGGTGGAGGGAGGGTTGAGTGCTGGAGCCCTTCACCTTAACCAAGACAGGACTGGGGAAGCAGGACTGGGTCCAAAGAACTCCCTGAGCAGTTCTGTTTCTGGGCTTTCCAGAGTGATCCCTCCTCACAAATGAGATGATGTCCTGAGTGCTTTCATGGCCACAAAGGAGGTCCCATTTCACTACTACCCAGAAACGAGTCGTTTTCAACTCCCATCTATTTACACCCAGGAAATCACAGCAGATCACAGAATCCGGGAAGGAAATGTCTTCACGTGAAGCCTCCTGTTGAGGATACTTTGAGCCTCCAGGGACTGACCCCTTCTCTGATTTCTAGGTCAATGTCTCATTTGTACATAAAGAGTAACAAAGTCGTTTTCTCTAAGCACTTTTCTTTATCCTTTGCTCCATTGCTTGGAAGCTGCAGAAAAGGAGACAAGGGAGCTAATTATAACCACTTTCAGGCTGCGAACTCCACTGAATGTAGCAGAAATAAATGATTATACTTTTATTTGTTAGTATAACAGCATGTGTGGGGTTCTTACCTGCTGCAGGGCGCTGGGCTGCACAAGTCACATTCATTCATTCCTCCTTGGAGAAGTCTTCTGGACCACCCCGTTTAGAGTAACCCCGCTCCCCCTCATTACCCTTCATACATCCGTGAGCTTTATTGTCTTCATAGGACTCCTCGCTCTATAATTATCTTATTTCCTGGTTGCTTTATGTATCACATGCCTTCACCTCCTACTCTGTCACCTCCAAAATTACGGGCGGAACTTGTTTGCTTGTTAACCCCTCTATTCCCAGTGCCTAGGAACGTGCCTGGCTTCCAATGGACACCTTCTTTTTTTTCATTTAATTCATAAATGATTCCATTTAAACCTTATCACCATTTATGGAGTAAGTACTAGTACTAACTTGACTTTTCTGAATGTGGACCTAGCTCTTGTTCTATGAAAGGCAGTGTATCCAAGCCAGGCCCCACAGAACTGTCTCTAAGAGTTACACCGAAAGGGCTTCGGAACAGGGACAAAAGCTCACACTGAACATCTCTCTGCCCAAGTTAAACATCCAGATCCCAGTGAACTTGGCTAAGACTTGCAAACCCAGCTGTCCAAAATGGCAGCTGGAAGAACTTGTGTGAAGAAAGTGAGAGCGTTATTGGGAAGAGGGGAAAGATGTATTGATTACTCTTGATCCTTAGGACCCTTTGGTATAGCTGGTGACTCTCTCCCACAGGCCGACTGTTCGATTCTCCATCCACCCACCCCACAAAGCTGATAGGAGGTGGAAGTCAGCTGACAAAGGAAAACCACTGTGAGCCTGGCACACAGTTGAAACTCCCTAAATGGCAGTTGTTGTTGTTGTTGTTGTTACAACTCTCATGGAGGCTTGGGTGATGGATCTCAGCAACCCAGCTTACTCAGGGTGCTTGTCCATTTGATTTCCACAAACACAGCAAGCACAGATACCCTCATCCCAGTCAAAAACCATCAGTGTGTTAAGGCTCATTTCTTCTGACAGTGAATGGATGGTGCAGGTGAGGTGAGAGAGAGGGATCAGAAAATACATACGTGTATATATTTATTATATTTATTTGTGTACATTAGTGTGTATATGTGTTACATATATTCACTTGATAGTGGCTTGAAGTTGATACAGATACACAAGCTGAGCTCAGGCATAAATTGCATCTGAATCGCTCACTGCCATTTACTTCACGCTGCTTTGAGATTACTACCTTGGGCATAGGATGAGAGCAGGAAATAAGGTTCCTGTTCTTAGAAGGAAAAAATGTAGTTTACCCTTTAATGGAAATGAATGGGATATCTTGTAAACGATTCCCTTTGTGCTATCTGTTTGACAAGAGCAGGACAGTATCTTAACAAGGCTTTTCTCTTTGTCCTTCACCCACCTCACGCCCAACCAAAGAAAAAGCCTTTCCAATCAGACCTGCCACCAGATTACTTAACTTTGAGGATGACAGCAAAGACCACATGTGCATTACTTCCTCCATCCAGCAGAAGGAGCTCTGATCAGACAATCCCAGCTTCCAATTTATGACCCAAATGTGTCTGCCTGCCTGAAAATGTTATTCCAAATGCACATTCCTAGGTAGCTTTGAAAGGGGGAGAAATGGGGATATGTATACAGCCTCTGAATGTTTCTAGCATAGAGCTAAACCAATGATGACTCCTTCTCTATCTTCGGAAGTTTGCATACCACACAATTCAACATCCCTTTAAAAAAAAACAGGTGGAAGGAAGGAAGGGAGGGAAGGAGGGAGGGAGGGAGAAAGAAGGGGTGAATCTAACCAAATATGAATTGAATCAGAAGCCTCAACTTCTAAACTGCAAGCATGTGCACAGAAAAGTAAAGAGAAGGAGGGGGCAGAAGTGAAGGAGGAGGACGACAAAATCCAAATTAAAAGGCAGTATGTAAGTGACAATGATAGCTTTGGGCAGTGAGATGGATTATCCAGGGGGATGTGAGTAAATTCAGCTGGACAATTTGCCATTACTCTGCAAAAGTCTCTGATATTTATCCACTGAATGTAGTCAGAATCGGAATCTTGTAATGAATCGACAGGTTTGAAATGAAGGGTAATGAATCACCCTGTGGATAAGATGGTCTTCACTTCTGATGTTATGACAAATGCAGGGCTGTCCCAGAAATACTCAGCAGCCCCCTTCCGCCTGCAATTAGCATGACTTTCCTGCTCTGGTCCGTACTGCAGGGCTATTGTCCTGCAGCTTCAATTTACACACCAGACAGGCAGGACCTGGTACGTAGGAGGGGCAAATAATTGGTAGGCAATCATAATCAATTGACTAATAAACCTCAGGTATTGAAACTTAACACCCAACGTAAAAGGTGCTCTAACCCAAGGAAACTAGAGATATACCCATCATGATCTGCAGCTCTGCTGGCAACCATTTATATTGCTCAGGGGTCAATGGGATTGTGATGGACGGAAGATTACAAAAGTTTCACAACAGGCTGAGGTTGAGTTCATGATCTATGAGGAAGGTGCTGGCCACTGTAAAGCTAAGCCAGATGTCTGGAAACTTTAATAAGTGTTTATGAAAATCAAGAAAAGGGCTGGGGGCCCATCACTGGAGAACTCAGGCAGTAAACAGGCAGACCTCACCTTAAATCGGGAAGGCAGTCTCATTCTCCCAAGTTAAATTGAACTTGAAATCCGGAAGGCATGCTCCTTTCCAAAGGCTGCTTTTCCCTGCAAAACACTGAGTATCATTAAAAAGAGGAGAGAAATGCTCTGGGAACCCTCAGTCCTCTATGATCTGGAGTCCAGTGGGTCACTCTAGCCTTCCGGAGCTGGGATGGGGACCATAATGGTGAGAGAGTAGGAGAGGAGAATATGTTTTTTTTACTCTAGGTCAGTTAAGAAAATGCCTGTTTAGTGGAATGTGCAATTCATGAGGATAATTATCTGCTGTGTTCATAAGAGTGGCTAAAAAGCTACTGTCTGCAACCCTATTTAACTATGATGCCTTAAAAAAGGGAAGCACTTAAATGCGTTTGTGCATATTTTCATTTATAGGATTTCAGAATGTTAAGGTTTTGCATTATTCACCTGACCCATCTGTTTTAAAATATATACACAAGAATACATACCTAATCCTAAAGTCTGTCTTATTACTATATTGTTGTAGCAATATATAACTAACAATAAACATTTATTGTCTCACACAGTTTCTAAGGCTCAGGAATTCAGGAGCAGCTTAGCTGGCTTGGGGTCTCTTATGAGGTCATAAGCAAGCTGCCAGCCAGGGTCCCCCTGGCTGTCGGCAGGACGTCTCAGTTCCTTACCACGTGGACCTCCTCGTAGGACTACTTGAGTGTCCTCACAACATGGAGACTGGCTTCCCCAGGTGGTCATAACGGGAGATGACTATACTTGCTTAAATAAAGTAGAAATGTGTTCTCTCATTTCTAAAAAGTCCTAAGGTAGGTGGTGCTTGATATAGCATAGTGGCTCCACTAACTCATCAGGCACCCAGGATTCCTCTTTCATTCTTCCCACCATCCTTATTATAAGAACTGAAGGTTGCCTCCTTTTTCAACATGGCTGCTAGAGATCCAGCCATCTGTCCAGAATTCAACAGGAAGCAGAAGTTAGAAAGGAAAGGAAAAAATGGACCTATACCAAATGTTTGTCTCACAGTTGTAGTTTTCAGAGGATCTACCCAATAATTTCTGTCTCCATGTCATTAGCCAGAATGGCCCCATCAAGTTATAATGGAAGCTGGGAAACATATATCTCAGGCTAGCATATTGCCACTCCAAATAAAATCAGCTTTTATAACTAAAGAAAAAAAAAGACAATGGACATTGGATCAGCAACCAATGGTTTCCGTCATCTCTGTTTTTTTGTTTGTTTGTTTTTTAATTAATTATTTATTTATTTATTTTTGGCTGTGTTGGGTCTTTGTTTCTCTGCGAGGGCTTTTCTCTAGTTGCGGAGCACAGGCTCCAGACGCACAGGCTCAGTAGTTGTGGCTCATGGGTCTAGTTGCTCCGTGGCATGTGGGATCTTCGCGGACCAGGGCTCGAACCCGTGTCCCCTGCATTGGCAGGCAGATTCTCAACCACTGCGCCACCAGGGAAGCCCTGTCATCTCTGTTTTGTAGAGATCCCCAGAAAGTTGTGTTATGCCAGAATTCCCACATGGTATTTTCACAGATATGCATGTATTCCTTAAAACTAGTGATGTCAGAGAAGAGAGGAATGGAGAATATGGGTAGGTGGGGAGTAGCCACAGAAGAAGAGGTGTCTCGTCTTTAGTAAAAGCACAAATTATCCTGGAAATTATCTCACTGTAAGGATAAGAAGGTTGACATGCTCCCTAAAGAGTTCTAGTGGTTCCAAGAAAAGGACACGTGCTTCGTAACACTGGCCACCATAACTGGATTATCTCTTTCCAAGGTGATTGGGGACCCATTTGAACATTAGGCTGAAATCCAAAGCTGTTTTTCCATTCTCTCTCCTGGACATTTACAGTAACAGGCTGAATTCTCTGCCTAGTAAACTGTGAGGCACTATCCGTAGTGGGTGTTGGAAAATGATGCAGAAACAAACAGAACATTATTTATGTCAATGGAAACAGTAAATCACCCTTTCTTTGCATCCAAATGACACAACAAGTGCAAATCAAAAGTTCTCATGCTTCAGAAGGAAAATAATCCACGAGTTTCTCAGAAGACGAAATTACCTACCTGCCTATACAGTGCAATAAATGTCCCTTTTAAAGTGAAATAATTTCTGAGCTCTTCAACACAAGACTTACAGTGAAAAAGACAGTGCCAATATTAAAATTTAATATACCCAATATTGTCATGTACCAATAAATCAACCAATAAAAGGCAGCAAGTGTTTTTTTTCTACTTCTAAAAAGAGTTACAGTGCTTTAATTTGAATGGATGTTGGGTTATGATTATGGGTTATGATGGTGAAAAGTATGAATTTGTGTCTCTATAGAAATCAGATGGGTTTTCCCAGAGCAGTTTATACAATATGCAGTGTACTTCTCTGTCAGTGTCAAGGAATATTTACATCTCTTACTAATTCAATAGACTGTAAAGATGACAAGTTCAGAAGCTGAAATAATGATTAAGCTTTGAATAGTTCAGTCTTTTTGCCTTCATGGTTGTCTAGTTTTACTCTTAGACAAGGGTGTGTGTGTGTGTGTATATCGATTTGCCTTTATGTTAGTCGTAGAAGAAAAGTGTAAGGCTCGGAGGAAAAACTCTTCTGTTTGGCGGCCTTTTCATCCTACTGTCTACATACAAGATTGACCTTTTCAGACCATCTCTATCTATAATGAGAGTTTGGAGTCAGACAAACTTGATTTAAATCGTGGCTCTGCCCCTTTAGCAACTGTGTGTAATCTTGGACTTGCTACTAAATCTTCTTGAATCTCAGTTTTCACCTGTAAAAATATAGGTAGGAGGCGACCTAAATTGCAAGGTTGGTGGAAGGAATACCCTACAGGGAAGGGCTGTATTAGTGCAAGAACTGGATAAATGTTATCCCCACCCCTTCAGAATTTCACAGTCAGGATTCTGTCTCTACAGTCTGTAAGCATTCCCACCAAATGGGTCTTTGACCTGCTTTCTTAGCTCATTATTCCTGGAAGAATAAATACAACCATATGTAAAGTGATTAACAGTGCAGAGCACCTGGGAAGGTTTCATAAATGTTAGCACTCATCATCATCATCGTTATTATGAGAGGTTGCTGGGTTCCCTCTATGGCACTGCTGGAAATCGTACAAGTAACCCCGACGCAGCAGATTTCTCATTATGGCATGAATGAGGGAGAGAGACGGGAGTGCCTAACAAAGTATGACTACTTCAACTGCTGCAATATGTTCAAAGACCCTTTTTCAATCCTTTCATTATTATAATTAGCCACAAAAAGGCCAAACTGAGACTCCAGGAAGCCCTGGCTTCCTGACCTCTGTGCTGTTCTGGGTTCTGATTTATGAGAGTTCAAGGTTGCAAAGGAACCAGCCAGGAAGGCACAAATCCATTCTGGCCTTAGTCCCACGGCAGATGAAAATGCTGCCACCTCCCCTGAAGAAGAAAGCCATGGCAGTGCCAGGCTCTTCAATAGGGCACAGCTTTGTGCCAAGAGGACCCTCTTAAAGTTGTACTGGAAGCATCTCCCTGCAGTGATTTACAGAGTGGCCGGCCACGCCTTCCATCAGAGGAAGAAAGAACAGGACAGCAGCCACATTGCCATCCAAGCTGATTTGTTAGCTAAAGATCAATCATCATGGCAGACAGAAATACAGTGGAGATTATAACATACATGGTAAATGTGAGCGCCTTCCCAGGAAGGGAGATGCAAGGGAGGGGTGGGAGAGAAAAATGATGGATAGGGCTAAACAGATAAAGTTTCTTTTGCGGCGATGTTACATCACCCTTAGATAGAAAATGTGATTTATTTTCCCCAAGGCTGAGGACAGGCAAGGCAATGCTTCGGGGACCACTTTGCTGTTAACATTGCATTCAGTGAAACATTTTTTCAGACCCTTGGGTAGTGAAAAGAAAAGCAGCCAGTGATCACCAGAACAGCCACTATTTATTGAGCACCCAGCACAGAACTAGATGCACGCATTCCCTCAACTCCTAAGAACAGGCTGAAAGTTAGTAATATCCCGATGATATACAGGAGAATAAATGGAGGGCCAGCAAGTCAGAAAGTTCATGGATGTTTTTTGAGGGTCCATTATGGACCAGGCACTGACTGCTCTATATCCTAAGGATACAGTGGTGAATATGACAGACTTAGTTCCTCCCTGAAAGGAGCTGATGTCCTAGTAGGAAAAAATACACATAAACACTTAAACAAATAGTAAGGCTATTTCAAGTACAGATAAGCACTATGAAGGGAATGAAGTAGTTTGGTTCATTACAGAGTTAGGAGAGAGGCTGCCACTTCATCTGGAGTGCTCTGGGGAAGAGGTGGTGACACAAAGACAGGTCAGCCATGTGAACACAGTGGAGAGGGAGCTTCAAGAAGAATGAAGAGAAAGTGCAAAGGGCTAGAGATGAAAGGAGATGCAGAAAGAAAGCTAGTGGGGCACTGGGCGCTGGGAAGGGGATGGGTAAGGCTGCCCAACGTAACCCAAGTCATGCCATTAGGGAGGGTCCAAGCTAGAATGGCCACCCAAAGCTATGTCAGAAGCTCCTGGGCAGCACGATTTTGCACACTGAGATAAACACACAGCAACATCTGGAGGAGTGCCGCTCATGGGTGTGGAGTCAGCCTGCCCAGGTGTAAATTCTGACCTTACCACCTAAAACCTGGAGGATCTAGTTTGGGGAAGTAACCTGACTTCTCTAAGGCCTCCGTTTCCTTATCTGAAACAGAAAAGGATCACAATATTAATTCCTTCCCTAGTGAGTGATTGTGAGAATTAAGGCTAAACCATGTGAATGAGTGTGTAAGCATTGAGCAAGAGCTATTTTTCATACTCATATGTTTTTTTCTAAAAGGAATGAACTTTTTTTCTAAAAGAAACTTTTTTTGTTCCAAAGTTAGATGGGTCGTAGTTAAGCTGATTTTCCTGGGGTGGGAGGGCTGGGAGACACTATGGGAGTAACCCAGTTCCCAAGAATTTTGATGCCCTAAGACTGGAATAAGACACTGGTTTGATATTTTTCCCCAAAGGAGGAGACCTAAACCATGAGGACACAGTGCCCAGAGGTGACAGGATCTCAGATAGGGATGGCTATAGAAATGATCATAAAGTCTTAATCCGAAGTTACATGGTCACAGAGCAGCAAGGAGGGTCCCCATAGCCAGCAAGGAGGGTCCCCCTAGCCAGCAAGGAGGGTCCCCATAGCCATCCAGGTAAGGAGACACCCTGACCACCTCTTGCTTGGATTTCAATCTGTCCTAAGTAGTTCATCTGAAGGAGGAGAATTTAACAGAAAGGATGCTATGGTTCTCCCTGTGTTTTTCTATGTTTGCATTGTGACCAGTGATAGGACAGATCTTCGGTTGGTAAGTGTCCAAAACAAATCACACTTCACATACTATTTGTTACTTTGTTTTGCAAGTATAATATTTTATCTTAGGGGAAATCTTGATAAACTTGGTCAGTCGTGATAGAAGGGAAACTGAAGCAGCTCAAGGACTTCAAAACTGTAGCACATTGCCAATGAGTGGTGAGCTCCAGTCCTGGGGGTTGAGGGGCAAGAGATGCATGGTCATTGAAAAGAATCAGCTTTGGACATCAGCTGGAAGAGGACCCTGCCATCTCTTCCTGTCTGCAGACTCCCAGAGCCATTCCAAGGTCTGGTTCTCCCCACAGCCTAGACCCATAGAGACAGCGGGCTTGACTGTGTCACAGGTTACAGAATGGAAGGTGGAAGGGTCTATGGGCTCACAGTGCAAATGTAGGTGGCCAGACCACTACCCAGGGGCACGTGGGGCAGGTCTACTGCTGACAAACCAGTTGCAAACAGCTCCTTGCTCTATGAAATTCTGGGGATATTTGTCCCATACTACATCTTCAGTATGTGCATGTGTAGGCAGGGGAAAGACAATGCTTATTCCCATAGATCCCTAGATTCTACTGATAACCTTCGTAAACCTATAAACTGGACCCTGTGTCCTCTTACGCTGTAACTTCCAGGTTTTCTCCCTCATTTTGTGGGACCGTCCAAAAGCAAGCCAGGATCCTTGGGCTACTCTCCCTATGCCTTCTTCATGTCTCAAGTTTCAGGTAAGCACATTAATTACAGCATTCTACTCCAGATAGGAGGAGTGTGGGAGAGTCCACTGGAGACGAGAAATAAAGAATGGACATGGGTGCCTATATATGGACATTTTCATTAGGATCTTTCTTTTATATTTTAGTTATTTTTTTATATGGGCACTACCATCACACGGAAAATATTCCAAAATACAAGATGGTTATACAACGAAATGTGATCTACTTCCAGTCTCTACCAACCATTTCCCAATTTATTTCCCCAACAGTAACTACTGTTACCAATTTCTCAGGTATCCTTCCAGAGATAGTCTGTCTACATAAACATAAATCAATGATCAGAGTCTTTCTATACATAGATCCATACTGCATGACTCATACTGATGTTGAAAAGCAGAACTTGAGATGCCAAAGGAAACCATATCACACGAATTTGCCACATTCGAGTGATGGTGCTACAGGCACCGTTTACCAAAAAGAACTTCCCCCTACACATCACAATGAACACAGAGAGATTGCTCCTCCAGGCAAAGATGAAAAGTTTCAGTATCTGTTTACTGAACACCTACTATGTGGCAGGTCCTGAGCTTGGCACTTGTGAACACACCTGGAGAGAAGAAGGGGTCCTTCCAAGCCAGCGTCTGGACACAGCAGCACAGGGGAATGGCTTGTGTTAACATGTGAGACAAATGATGAAAACAACAACAAATATCTGTCTACACCAATCAGGGAGTCATTCTTGGTCTGAAACAGGAAACCTGTACAAAATGCCTGCTTCCCTCCATTAAATGAGATATATTTCTTCCTGCAATCCAACTTTTTCTTCGTTAAAAATAAAGCATCAAGAGGAGCCCTGAAGGGGACAAGTGGTCCTCAGAGCCAGACAGGGTTTCTGGGTAGCAGGTGCAGTCTGGGCAAGGGGCAGAGAAGGCAGACGGCCCTGTTATTAGGCTGCTGGTACCAAGTTGTATTTTCCCTGGCTCTTTTTCAATCTCTCAGCTCTCCACAGGTAACCAGATCTCATTGTTATTAATTATTGAAAGAATGCTTTGGAATGGATACATCACATTTATTAAAAGAAGAAAGAACCCTTGATCAACACTTTGACAAATGTGCAGTCAGATGTGTAGTTAGAGAGGAGAAAAATTCTTTCCCAAGAAGAGCTAATCAGAAGCAGGTATCATTAGGCAAAACATAAAGGTTTCATAGCAGCTGCATCAAGCCCAGGGCAGCACAATCACATTCTCACTGGCTTTCAAAGACACAGATTCCTCCATGAATCACTCTTTGCCCCTGCAAAAAAATAAAAATTTAATTCACAGAGATGGACCAGATAGGACAATATGGTCTAAGGCTCCCCTTTGCTTACAGTTTTCCAATTCTGTTAAGTTGCCTCTACTTTTAGACTCTGCCAAAGAAATCTTCCAAAGAAAATCAACTTTGGACAATAAATAAAGGTTTATCGAGTGAATATGCTTTAAATCTTTGAAGAAAGCATTTTCCTGGGTTTTTTTTTTTCTTTATTTCTAATCAAAACCCACCTCCTTATTCTCCTTCCATGCCCACCAGCCCATCTTCTCAGACACAGCTGCTGGTCCAATCCTGGGGTGAATCAGAGCAGGGAAAATACCCAACTCTACTTAGACCCTTAACTACCCAGTAAAGAGAGAGAAACAAAGCCCTTGAGAAACCTTGAAACTAGAAGTATGACAGTAAAACACAGCATCTCCTCCTCTTTACCCACCATTCCTAAAGGCAGCTGCATCATCCTGGCTGGTTTTAGGGAGATGAAGAAGAGGCTGTTAACTTGAATATTTTACTGAGATCCAGTGAAGAGCAGAGGATGGGTTTGAAGTCACTCTCATTGCTGCAGCCAATCAAGCCACCATCCCATATACAATGATCAGTCGTCCACACTGTGCCAGGCACGTGCCATGACAAGAAGGTAAAAAGGCAATAAAGACCAAGTCCTTGGGACTTCCCTGGTGGTCCAGTGGTTAAGGCATCTCCTTCAAATGCAGGGGGTGCGAGTTCGATCCCTGGTTGGGGAGCTACGATCCCACGTGCCTTGTGGCCAAAAAACCAAAAAACATAAAACAGAAGCAATATTGTAACAAATTCCATAAAGACTTAAAAAAAAAAAAATGGTCCACATCCAGAAAATAAAACGAAGACCAAGTCCTTGCTTGAAAAAGTTTTCAGTCTAATGTCAGAACCAGCTTAGAAACAGACATGCTGCCATAGGTGGTGCCTAAAACAATCATGGGGGATGGATAAAATTCTGGGGACATATAGATTTCTGTGGACACTGCTAGGCTCTAGAAACCAGAAGGGGTATAAAACAGAGTCCCAAGCCACAAAGAATCACAGTAGTTTGTAAAAAGCAAATCTAGGCAGCACAAAATTTATCAAAGAAAAGAGAGTTTGGAAGAGGAAAAAGAAATAGGGTGGTAAAGAGAGAACACAGAATAAAACCCACATAGACCAAGCAGGGAGAGTCACATCAGAATGACCACTGATTGAACAAGCATCTAGAAGAGATTATGTGAGGGCAATAACAAACCCACTTGCTGTAAAAGGAAACTCTGGTCACAAGGTCTGGAGGCCTAGGATTTGTGATCCCACAGTTTGAAGATAAGCCTGACCCCTCCAGTCAAGGGAAGAGGTAGGACCTCCTGAGTAGGTGGATCCAGAGAGACCCTTCAGGCCTGCTGGAAACATGAAGACCCATCGCTGTCCTGAAGGAGGGTCCCAGCGCTGATAAAGACAAAACACAGCGCTGCTGTGTCATAACTGGAGGTTGGATAACGGGGCTGAGAGGCCTTGAGATAACAATCACATAAGATTCCCTTTATGGCTTCTTACAGGTCTCTCTTCCTTACCAAACATGGGCCACTCAAAGGCAGAAAGCACATCTTCATTAATCTCTGAACTGTCAGGACCTAGACCCTGTAGGTACAGGATAATAATATTAAATGCTGAATATATGAATAGGTCACTTGGTAGTTTCCACAGGATTTTCATGCACATGTGCACATTTAATGCCCCATTTCAATTCCAAGAGTTGGGTTTTAGAAATTCCATTTTAAAATGGAGAACTAGGGACAAGACAGGAATAAAGATGCAGACATAGAGAATGGACTTGAGGACACAGGGAGGGGGAAGGGTAAGCTGGGACGATGTGAGAGAGTGGCATGGACATATATACACTACCAAACGTAAAATAGATAGCTAGTGGGAAGCAGCCGCATAGCACAGGGAGATCAGCTTTGTGCTTTGTGACCACCTAGAGGGCTGGGATAGGGAGGGTGGGAGGGAGACGCAAGGGGGAAGAGATATGGGGATATATGTATATGTATAGCTGATTCACTTTGTTATACAGCAGCAACTAACACACCATTGTAAAGCAATTATACTCCAATAAAGATGTTTTAAAAAAAAAAGAAGAAAATTAAAAAATAAAGTGGAGAACTAGAGGCTTGGAGAGACTGACTGCCTCTTCTAAGACTATACAGCTGGGAAATAACAAAGCCTGCACCACGCATCTTCCCCAGCAAGCTCACCGTTCGCCCCTACCACCATCAGCGCACCCACCCTGTGTAGATCCCACTGCAGACCGTGAGAAACCCTCATGCTCTGCCCTCTCTCATCCCTCCTTGTCTCTACACACTCTCTAATCAGGAGTGCTAGAAGTTTCCATGTGCCAGAGACTGAGCTAGGTGCCGGACATACTGTGATGAATCAAAGTCCCTGCTTGCATGGAGTTTGCATTCTAGGAAGGAGACAGAGAAGAAGCAAGAACGGACATACGAGATAACGAGCTACAAAGAAAACCAAACTCAAGGTTGTGATAGAGTGTGATGGACGAGGCAAGCGCGACTTGGTAGGGTGGTCCAGAAAAGGCTCTCCAAGGAGAGACACCTGAGCTGAGACCTAGTAAGAGAAGGAGCCAATCCTGCAAAAACCTTGGGTGGAGTATCCCAGGCAGGGGGAAGAGCATGTGCAAAGCCTCTCAAGTGGGAAGGGCTGGACACAGAGGAGGAACAGGGTGTTACCCAAGCTGAGTTAGATGC
Organism: Balaenoptera borealis; assembly: GCF_965194805.1. Classification (NCBI taxonomy): domain Eukaryota; kingdom Metazoa; phylum Chordata; class Mammalia; order Artiodactyla; family Balaenopteridae; genus Balaenoptera; species Balaenoptera borealis. The sequence goes on along the minus strand of NC_138866.1, from coordinate 15,872,901 downwards.
TTCCTCCATTCTCATCAGTGCCCTGTGCGAATCCCTGCAACAGGTCTTTTCATGCTGTGCTGTCCTCACTGACCTTCTTAGTTCTCTGTGGGCATCTTTAACGGGTCTGTCTCTTTCACCTCTTGGCTCCCGATGTCTGGCATAATTCCTGGCACATGGTTGATTTCCAACTTCCCCTGCTATTGGGTCAAGGAGGCAATCTGAATTCATTGGAACCTACTCAGAGATACTCTTGAGCCAGTCGACAACAGGTCTGAGGTTTTCAGAGATGCTCAGAAGAATCAAAACAAAATCGGAAAGTAAGCGGCTACAGAGTTGAGCAGAAGGGGAAAAAAATTACCCGCGTCTGTAGCTACCTTCTGACAGATGTTATAAATAAGAAATGTATAAGTGCGTAATTTACAGGATATCTATGACAGAGCCCAGAGTGCTGATTCAGAGGGAACATAGGTGAGTAATGAGATTTTTATGGGACACTGTGTACAGGTTTGTTCGGGATTTGTAGTCTTGGTTTCTCAGGAATCACGAATGGCTTCCCTGTCCACTCCCACCCCCTTAGGCTGAAAAATATGGATTCAGACAGGATCCCAATAATACACATTTAAATAATTATATCATCCCTGACAAGGCCTACTCTTTGGACATGATCTCATGATCTCTTTTTCCCTGGCAGTCCCAGTAAACCCAGATGGGCAGACAGTCCCTTAAGAAGCTGTGGTATTTAGGAAAATCTATTCATTTCCACAGCTTGGCCCTTTATCCGTTTCCACCTCCCATTCTTTATTTATGAGGCCACATTTGCATGAAAACAAAATCCTTGTTCATCCAAAAGGCATTGTTAAGCTTAGGTTTTCTGAAGACTCTTCTAATTACAGAGACAATCTTGGGATTGATGCTCAGAATAGAAAGATAGCTCATCAATAAATAAGTCAGTAAGTGCAGGTTCCAGGGCCAGATCCACCGCTAACTCACAGAGGAAGTCACATTTCTAAATGTTTTTTCATGTATAATGAAAGGATTGAACAAGAATAGTAGTTCCCAGCATAGAGTTCTAGGATGGTCGAACTCCTCAAAATATGCTTTTTGGTTTTTAAAAACTTTATAGAAAGCACAAACATTCCCTGAAAAGACCACCTAAATACCTAAAACTGCACATTTCCAAATGACATTTAATAGTCTAAACATATTCCAAATAAAATTACTAATTTTTTCCCTCCAAATCCACATTTTCCTAGTCCACCACCCTCATACAATCACTCACGTAGTCGTTCAAGCCAAAAATCCAGCAATAGTTTCTGATTTCTCTCTGGCCCTTACTCCCCACATCCCATGAGTCAGGAAGCCCTATCAGATTCATTTCCAAAATATCGATACAGCCCGAATCCGTCCGTTTCTCTCCATTCCCACCGTCTCTGCACCAAACTGAGTCATGATTATCTCTCACCTGGCCTTGGTCATTCGCCTCCAGACAGAACCCCTGCTTCCTCAGCAATGGATTACCCCGTTACATTCCGTTCTCCAGCCCCAGCCTTTGACTGCCCTGCCTAAAACCCCACAGTGGTTCCTTTTGCCTTTGGCATGAAATCCCACTTTCTACAGCGGCCGTCAAGCCCTCCGTCCCAACACCACCTTCTTCTAGATACCCCACCCACCCCATTATGGCTTTCCATGCTCACTGGCCTTCTATCTTTTTCTAGAAAATGCCAAGCTCTTTCTCTCCTCTAGGCTGTACTTTCTGTGCCATCTTCCTGAATCTTTCCTGTAGATCTTAAAGGGCTGACCTCTTATTATTTGCATCTCAGCTCAGAGGTCAATTTCTCTAAGTCTTTCACTCTTTCTCTCTATCTGATATTGTTCTTTCTATCTAAAATTGATAGAGCCACTCTATTTAACATTGCCCACCATTGCCTTCTCACAGTCTTTATCTTCATTTCATTTATTCCTATCTGAAATTAAATTAGATATTTTTGATTAAATGAATCTTTTTTTTTACTTTTTATTTACGTTTTATTTACTTTATATGAGAACAATGCCTGGTTCTTGCAACCCAGTAATTAACATTGATTCTCTTGGGCTGATCAAAACTCTGATTGGCAATAACATATGACTTTCATCTTTAAGAAGGAGAAAAATATTTGATAATTAATAAGTATTATGATGACAGTTAACATTTATTGACCGCTTACCAAGTGCCGGGCATTGTGATAAGCATTTTATGGGCAAATTTCACTTAATCTTCATATTGACTCTATTACATAAATACCTTTATTATGCTCACTTTATAGATGAAGCAACTTGAACGCAGAGAGACCCAGCCAAGTGCCTATGGACATTATAAAGCAAGGTGAGAGGACAGGGCTAGAACCCATGTTGTCTGAATCCCAAGTCCAGGCACTTAATCATTATAGTATTCTCCCTCTCTTAGTAGTTGCAACTTAATCTTTTCCCCCCTAAAGTTTCCAGGCAATAAAAATAATGAATACATGTCATTATCTGAAAAAAGTTCAGAAAAATTTTAAGATTATTTAAAAGTGCCGTAGGAGTCCAGCTGGTGCCGCAGTGGGGTTCCTTAGTCTAACAGCGGGCAACTGATCTGTCAGCTCCCCAAGTTTCAGATACCAATCAACCAAGTTCACAGCTGCCATGTTGCTAATTTGTTCATTTCCAGTGAGAAAATAGCAATCAAGCAAACATGATAGTGATGTTTGAGGATCCAGCCCAATCCACACAGGGAGCAAGATTGGGAACAGAATTTATTGGTAAGGATATAACAAAGGCAGGGAGATGAGTGAAAAGATGCTAATGGCCAATGTTCCTGATTCTCTGGGACAGAGGGCTTGGAGGTGGAGTCTTTCCTGCAGAACAGACCTAGACAGGCTCTGACTCTCTTCAACTTCTTTCTCATAAGTACTTTCTTTGTCTATAACAATGCCGATAGTCTATTCATCATTATGTATTAGCCTAGAAAATATTTTATTTCTAGGATGACTTTACACTTTCTCACACTGATCTAAGGCAGTTTTATAGCTTAACTCTCAGAGAACAATCTTACCTACTTCGAATTCTTGTGAAGCATGTTGTTGTGGTCCCTATATTCTATCTACAAAAGAGTATCCATTGGTCCAAAATGGGACAGAAGGGCAGTGGAGAGCCGTCAGCTGGTAGTCTAGGTCCCTTCGAATACTCAATTCCGAGCCTTAAATGGGCAAGGAAAACAATGTTCTTTCCCTTCTTTCCCCTTTCCCTTCAGAGGTTTAAATCTGACACCAGCAATAAGGCATCCTCTGCTTATAATGCTGTCTTAATTCATCATTTACAACAGCTGATTTTATTACCTTCCCTGCTTGTATCATAATGAAGTGAAAAATTGATGGGCAGTCAGGGTAAAGGTTTTACCAACTCCTATTGCTCTTCCATCAGGATTGCCTGTGAGCATGTTTGTTTGTTTTTTTTCCCACTTCTCTCCCTAACCCATCACATGAATTAAAAGTCATAAGGAACCTGGAAGAACCATCTCAAGCAAGGTTCTGATTTTCAGGAAGTCCCAGAGTCATGTCTTTGGGGCAGCCTGGGGGTAAGTGTCCTATTTTGATCAGAGAATATTTTCTTGGTATTGGCAATACATAGAGAAACAAAATTCTGGAAAAGAGGTTACCCTCTGAGAATTAAACTAATAAAATACATGATATGATTGTGATTAGCCATCTGTGAGCATAAAGCAAAAGAGAGCTTGTAAATGTGTCACTGAAAAATTTTCAGACAACCAAACCTCCAATAAAGATGATGGGAATAAACTCAGGGAGATGAGTCTGGAAATTGACAGCAATTTAGAAAGCATAAAACTAATCAATTGCAATGCACTCTGCCCAAGAAAATCTTGAGGAGGGGGTGAGACTGCCACTCCAGAGAGCATTCAACACACACTCCCCAGGAGTATGGCCGTCCTGAGCCAAGGGGAGGGAGAGCCCCAGAAAAAACACCCTGCACTTCCTAGAGCATCAATTTTATCTGAAGATCTTGGGGAAACTATATTCAAATAAACATGAATATTTTATAGAGTAGACAACTAAAGGGAATATTTTGTGCACCTTGAAGTTTACAATTGACAAGAAGAGAATGCTTTTCTACTGCTTTCCCCAAGTCCCTTCCATACACAGATAGGCAAGCCTTGTCTCAAATGCTTGCTTGTTAGCTTCATTGTTTAGGGCTTCCACAAATTTGCACATTCTCCAAATGTGCATATTCTCCCATTTACTCTCTCTCTCTCTCTCTCCTGCAAACACTGAACAGAATTGTCAGATCCAGAACAAGGACTCTCAGCTAGCCCAAGTCACCCAAGCCAAGTCCTTGCCTAAAATTTCAATACGTTCTATCAGGGTCCAGTCAAAAGAAGAAACAACACCAGTAATTTGAACAGTGAAAATTTATTTTGTAATGTAAAGAATTATTAACTAGTAGCAGAGAACTAATGACTGTGGGCTAAGGAGTGGGCATGTGAGCCAACCTGCCATGCCCATTCATTTATGGATTGTCTGCTGCTGCTTTCTCACTAAAACATTGAGTTGAGTAATTCTGAACAGACCGTATGGCCGCAAAGCCTAATATACTTACTCTCTGGCCCTTTAAAGAAAAAGTGTGCTAAATCCTGCTCTAGAGAACATAGGAGTAGCAGATATAGGGCTAAGATAGAGCACCCAAAGAAGAACCATCTGAGAAAAAACCACCCACCATGCCGGGCTGAGATTCAGACCTCGCTCTAGAAGGTGTAGTTAGGGTCCTCTGGATGGTGGAAAATTCACTAAAGTGCTGTAGGTCAGTGCTGGCAAGTTGGAAACTGCCTGCTGGGGTATAACCAGACTCACCAGGAGGCCACCCATTAGGGTGTCACTGGGAATCACCAGGAATTCACAGATGGGTATCTGCAAAACTCACGGAAGGGTTTTGTCACTGGGTATCCCACATGCCACTGGCAGCCTCGCACTACAAGAGCCAGAGATAAAATTATACCAGAACCCAGAAGAGGAGCCCCCCTCTTTGCAATGTCCCTCCAAAGTCCCCTATTGACAAAGCCTGGCGTCAAGCCATCTGGTAAACAAGAAATGTTTACAGGGTACAGCTTCAGCATCACAAACCAGGGTAAAAAGCATGAATTTGGAACTGAGAAGCAACAAATTAGGTACCAGTGCTAAGAAATATGTTAAAAGAACAGTAATTTCATAATTTCTGTTGAGTATTTCTAATTGTAGGTTGAAAAAATCTGAAATTTAGAAATGTGGCTTATGTTAAAAAAAAGCGTGTATAACTGCTCCGTCCTCTGAAACCCACTAAAATGGCAATAAAGGAATTTTTTAAGTATAAAGCTCTAATGAATAAAGACAGTAGGAGGAAAACAAAGGAATTTTTTTTAACTTCAACAAACTTTAAGAAGCCAGAAAGCTAGCCATTAGAGAAGTAGTGTATGATACAGAGTGGGGACACCTACAACCCAAGATGCCTGCGAGGGGATGCGAGGCAGTTCACCCCACAGAAACTTTGAAAGGTGTAGAATTTGGAGGCAGCAGGTATCATACATGTTCAGGGTGAGTACAAGACTGAAATCACAGTACATTTTTTGGCTCAGTCTGAGACAACCAAGTACCACAAACTGGGTGGCTTAAACAACAGAAATTCATTTTCTCACAGTTCTGGAAGCTAGAAGTCCCAGATCAAGGTGTCAGCAGAGTCTCTTTCTTCTGAGGTCTTTCTCCTTGTCTTGTAAATGGCTGTCTCCTCCCTGTGTCTTCACATAGTTTTCCCACTGTAATTGTCTGTGTTCAAATTTCCTCTTCTTACAAGGACACAAGTCATATCGGATTAGGGCCCACTCTGATGACTTCATTTTAACTCAATTGCCTCTTTAAAGATTGTCTCCAAATACAGTCACATTCTGAGGTTCTTCAACATATGAATTTGTGGGGAAGGTGGTACACAAGTCAGCCCGTAAAACACAGGAAACAGTCAGAAGTCTCTTTGTAGAGTGGTTGGTCCCTGTCTCCTCCTTCACCTCAGGAAACCAACCAACTACCTACAAGCACATGTGCACACACACAGGGGACCAGTGGCTTATTCTCAGGAGAAGCCAAATGGAGAAGGCTCAGGACATTCTTCAAAATACAGAGGGGTCAGAAGTTGAAAACAAGAGTTTAAGTGACATTTCTGCTTCTATGAATAGGCCTTACAGATGGGTGATTTCAGAAGTCTTCTTTTGAGAAACCTAAGATCCCCAAATAAATGTCTGGTAGATACTGAGGTCAAATCTACAGGTGGCTGTCAATCCCAGTGTCTTAAAAATTATTTTAAAAGATGTTCAATCTACACTCTCAGTGCTTCTAATCAGTTTTTGAGTCATCACTATTAAATGTGAATGAACAACCAGACATTTATAAAAAGCATCCAACATTAGAAAAACCCTAAGCACAATAAAAGCTTTCAACATCTAGGGAAAGCCCGAAACGCAACAACTGAAAGAAGAATAAGGGGAAGGAGAAGGAAGAGGAGAAAGAGGAGGAAGAAGAGAGGGAGGAGGGGGAGGAAAATGAGGAGGAGGGGTGAGAAAGGAAAACTATTAGCTATAGTGAATAAGCTAGAAGGAATAAAATTAGAGAGATTAAAAAAAGACATTGCAGGGCTTCCCTGGTGGCGCAGTGGTTGAGAATCCGCCTGCCAATGCAGAGGACACGGGTTCGAGCCCTGGTCTGGGAAGATCCCACGTGCCGCGGAGCAACTAGGCCCGTGAGCCACAATTGCTGAGTCTGCACCTCTGGAGCCTGTGCTCCGCAACGAGAGGCCGCGATAGTGAGAGGCCCGCACACCGCGATGAAGAGTGGCCCCCACTTGCCGCAACTAGAGAAAGCTCTCGCACAGAAACAAAGACCCAACACAGCCATAAATAAATAAATAAATAAATAAATAAAATTAAAAAAAAAAAAAGACATTGCAGATATAAGATGGGATGCTGTATAGGCAAGAGGAGAGGAGAGACAATTAGAAAAAATGGGGCTTCCCTGGTGGTGCAGTGGTTGAAAATCTGCCTGCTAATGCAGGGGACACGGGTTCGAGCCCTGGTCTGGGAGGATTCCACATGCCACGGAGCAACTAGGCCCGTGAGCCACAACTACTGAGCCTGCGTGTCTGGAGCCTGTGCTCCGCAACAAGAGAGGCCACGATAGTGAGAGGCCCGCGCACCGCAATGAAGAGTGGCCCCCACTTGCCGCAACTAGAGAAAGCCCTAGAAACGAAGACCCAACATAGCAATCAATCAATCAATAAATAAATAAATCAAAAAAAAAAAAGTAAGCAGAAACCCATAGGTTTAAAAAAAAAAAAAAAAAGAAAAAATGGAAAATTGTTAGTCCAAACAAAAAAATGTAACACTAAGATTGGTAAGTAAAAATTGACATATTTCATGAAGTAGAACAAATAAAACAAAAAGCTGAAACTAAGAGGTAAAAAGATAAGACACCTAGAGTATTGACCCAGGAAACTCAAAAACAGATTAACAAAATAGAAAAAAAATGGAGAGGAAATTATTTTCAAATTCATATCCAAGAACATTTCCCAGAACCAAAGGATATGAGAATCTCTAGATTGAAAGAACAGCCTACTGTGTCCAGCACAGTGAATGATAAAAGTCAAACACACAGGCTCTTCATTATGAAATTTCAGGACACCAGAGAGTAAAAGAAAAAAAAATCCTATAAATTACCTGGGGAGTGGGAGGAAAGGTCACTGACAAAGTGTATATGGAATGGACTAATATCAGACTTCTTGACAACAAATCTTGAGATTAGAAAGCAATAAAAAAATGATTTCTCAACTGTGAGGTACAATGATTTGTAACCTAGCATTATATACGCAGCCAAATTATCAACCAAGTATAGAGGTAGATTAAAAACATTTTCAGAAAAGCAAGAATTCAAACATGTAATTATCACTGTGAAAAACTTCCTATGAATTCAGGAGCATGTGCTCCAGCAAAGTGAAGGAGTAAATCAAGAGTTTCCAAGGAAAGAGTGGATCCAACACAAGAACACAAAAAAGAAAGTCCATGATGAGAGCCATGCGGCAGGCCTGGGAGGCAACGGTCCAGATAGAAACATAAGACGGGAAGCACTTGGAGAGAGGAACTTAGTGAAAAATAATTAGTTTACAGATTTTTTTTGACCATTTGGAAAATAATATGGATGGATGTATAAGAAACACAATGAAGCATTAAAAAAATAAGTATAAGCACACAAAAAAGTAAGCAAAATATGAAGAAAATATTAACTCTAGGGAAAAAACCAATATATACAAGAAAGAAGATATATTTATGACATAGCTCTTGGTTATTACATTTTTTTCATGGTAATAATAATGTCAGTCTTGATCGGTGACTTGACCAAAATTCTTTACATCATTTTAATGAGAGTATAGGAAGGAAAGGTAGGTGGAAAAGGGGTGGGAGGAAAGTCAGAGAACTAAATCCTCATCTATCACAAGAGAATGTCAATACATAATGTCTAAAATTAATACATGACAAGACATGCATTTTATTTAGAAATATAGAGGTAAGTATGAGAAAACAAGAGCTAAAAGAGTTGAAAGCAATTGTCTACAGGGAGTTGAACTGTAGAGTTGGGAATGGTTAGTTGGGGACCTCTGGTTTTCATTATACACCATTTACTATTTGAATTTCAAACTAGTGCACACATTACTTTATTAAAAATTGAATTTAAGAAGCAAAGAACTGGGCTAGGAGATTGGAGTGAGAAGTGACAGGCAGCTACCTGGTAACTGAAGCACCTGTGGAACCTGATAAATATTGGAGTGAGTAGTGAACTTCCTGCAGGGCTGTGGAAAGGGGCTCATGTTATTTTAACTGCATGTTAAAGGAAAATATGAGGCCAGCAGAATGAAGGACTCAAGAATATTTGGGTTAAAAGCAAAACCCAAAATTCATGGACTTTAATAAATCCTAGGGTCATTTATGGCTTAATCTTTGCAGACTAGTAATCAGAAGTAATTCAAAAGTAACTCCATTCAAAAAAGCATGAAAGGAAATTCAATTCACAATCCAGCACAACCATTTTGAAAGCCGTTCCTACTGTCTTCACTTCTCTTGCTCTTCACAATGGCTTTGGATCTCAAAATCAAACCCTCCTCTCTCTGCAGCGTGCACCCCACCAGCCCTTGATCATGTAGATTGACTTGGTTTCACTCCCTTTTCTCCACATCTGTGGCCGGTCCCTCTCCACGTTTTCTATCAATTTTATATTCACTAAGTAGGCTGGCAAGACCTTTTCTTTAGTTAGCAGAATTGGAGAAGAGAGGAAACCATAACAAGGTAGTAAATATTGTCCTTATTCCCACTCCTAGAATTTTCTGGGTTAAAATCGAAGGCAGGAAAAAAAATTCACACCACAATGCCCTTTCTTTAAGTTATTCCTACAAAGCACTACAGTGGTATGCTTTCACTCCTGGGGTGAGTTTATGAAGCTCTGAGCAGAGAAAATGGAACATCACACATTGGCTGTGCCCAGGCATAAGAGACCCAGACCTCAGGGCTAAATAGTCACTAGAACATATGCTCTCCTTGAGAGCAGGGATTCTCGTCTGCTTGGTTCATGCTGCTGTATTCCCAGTGCCTAGACCAGATCCTGCCCTGAACTAGGTACTCGATACGTTTTTGAAAACTTGAACCTTTGGCAGCTAACATCCTAGCAAGGTCATACAGTTTCAGCAAGCAATCCCCTTCTCCGTGCAGTGACCCAGCCACAGTGCAAGGTGGTGTTTCTCTTGCAAACTAAGAAACCGGAGTGCCAGGATCCACCTCAGCCTCATAAGCAGGTGAACATGAGACCATTCCCCAGCACATTCTTGATATACTGAGAGAATCTGGTTTCTGAGCATACACTACCGGGTACCTGACCTCAAACTAGGGTGAAATCACCCAGGAAATCCACTCAAGATGGTCCATTGCAGCCTGCCAGCTGGCCAGCCTCCCCTGGTGATACCTCCAGCTTAATATATAACCTAGTGTTTACAGAACTAGAGTCCTGGGCTAGGAAACATGAGACCCAGAACTGAAAACAAAGTACAGAGCTCCTCACTCTATAGAGTGTGGGATTTCGGACCCAGGACCTGTTGGAGTGGCAGGGGAAATATCCAAGAACACACACAACAGAAAAGCAGAATTGCAGAGCTACTGGGCAATCAGCATGTGGGGGAAACCAGGGCTCCCGGGTCACTGGGAGGAAGTTCATGGCGGGAACGAGTCAGCCAGCATGGGTGATTCTAGTAAGATATGGCAACTCAACTAAATATGATCTTTGAGGACATATCAAAATGACAGAGGGAATTTTAAAATGCACTTCTGTACAAATGCAGATGACTCACCGATGTATTCTGAAACAAGCTATTTGACATGGAGTTCCCTTGACCATGCCCTGGGATGACTCAACTTGTTCCCAAGGGTAGAGAGCAATGCCACTTCTCCTGGGGAGGAAACGTAGAGAGAAATGGATTTCCCATTATAATGTGGTCTCCTTTGTTACTTTAGTGTCTACTGTCATCTAAGTCATTTCAAAAATCTGAAAAGAAGTCTTATTTTCAAATTCATAATGTTGACCAAAGAGCTTACCTTTATTATGCTCATAAATCATTCATACCTCCTTCATAACAAAGAAATTATTTTTAATTTTTATGTTTTTTTTCTCTTTCTTCACAACAGGAGAGGAAATGAGAATAATATTTTATGTTAATAGGAACAAAATGTTCAAAATGTATGCACTGTATAGAAATCTTACAAAATGTTTCAGTGGAAACATTTTTTAACCAACAAAGGAAATGAAACACAAAAATCCACATTAAAAAAATGCTGACGATTTTTACTTCAACGAGGGACCTGTGAGGAGTGGATTATGGGTGTGTGGAGGGGAGCCTTGTGAGAAAATGACAGTCCACAGGGCTCGTGCGGTGAGGGGCTGTGTCGAATACCAGTGGGTAACCCAGCCTGGCTCTCAGGTGCACTCCCCGCTGGTCAGCCCCTTCCAGAGGCCAGGCAAGTCTTCCGGGGAGGGATCGAAATCCCTGAGTTCAGTCTCCAGGGACTGAGGCAGATGCTGCAATACGGGAAATTCTTTCCCTCTGCCAGAAAGATGCCATGACTCCTTGGACCATGCAATTGCTCTAATGATAACCCAAGGATTCATTTCCATGCACTGAAAGGTTAATAGTAAAGGGAGGGGAGAAGGAAATAGCTAATAGTAAAAAGCAGGGAGCCCTGGCATCTCATCAAAACCCACAGCATCCGAGGCAGTACTGGTGGGAAACAAGATTTAGAGGGGAGAGAGTCATTTCTTTGACACTGATTGAGTGCTATGCTCCTGCCGCACATAGGCCAGTGAATGCAAAGGTGGTACTTTGCAGTGGGACTGTTGGCATGTGGTGGGACAGAATTCTGGGGCAACCAGGCTTCCCAGCATCTAGAGAGATTTGTGACCCACATTTTCGGATTTCAGCACCTTCCTGTGGGAACAGCCACCTTGAGTCCTACAGGCAAGCTGATGGGGAAGGACCTTAACCCTCAAGGCAGGACAGACTAAACAAGCAGTTTCCCTCGCCATGAACTCTGAGAATGGAGACATATCTCTCCTGTCCAACCAAAATGCCACTCCTCAAAATGCCACTCACTGAGTTATTAACTTCTGAAATATCCAAAATGCTTTGAATTAGTCTCATCCTTGTTAAAATACATTTTTAAACATTTACAGCTTGTGCAATAAATGAATCACAATTTTTGGAGAGCAGATTTTCATCAGTGAGAAAGGGGAAAGATGAAAGAGGAAAAAACATATTTTGAGGACCCATTGTATGCCAATTACTTTGCCTGGTGCTTTTTAAATTTATCTCATGTAAGTCTCAAAGTAGCCCTTGTAAATAAGCATGAGCTCCTAAACTGGTCATTTTATTTGTTTGCCAGCTTCCTTTATTCTCTCTGCATCTGTTTTCTGCCCTACTGAATGCATCGCTCAGGCTCCCCCGTTTCTGGTAGAGATCGGCCAATGGGAAACACTGGTATAAGGTCACAAGGTTGGGGGAGAGAGAGAGAGATCAAGGTGTTTCTTGATCTTGATTCCCTCCATATTTTCAAGCTGCATTTCTGTCTGCCGCTGTTTTTCATTGTAAAAGTCCCTTAATATTTGACTCAAAATATCACTTGCATTATTTTGATAAGCAGTAATTTTAAGAAATGAAGAATTGGACTAGGGGAAAAAACTGGAGAGAGAGGTGACTGTTAGTTACTTGGGAACTGAAACACTCCCCTTGGAACTTTGAAACTCTCAGAGAGCCATCAGAAGGCATGTGGGGGACCGTGATACATCACACCCAAGCTCATCAACCCAGCACCACAGGTAACCCAGCTGGTGGCCCATGTCTTCCAGCTTTCTCCTAATTAGGGCGGTTTTCCTGTCTTCTTGCTTGGGGCAGTGTTCATCTCTCCCCTTGTTTCAGAAGTGATTAACCTGATGGGACCTATAAGGCCAAAAAGCCCCCTTCACTGTTTGCTTCCAGGAAAAGCAGCTAGTTCTCTGACAAATAGGAATCCTGTGTCCGACTCTGATATCTCGGCTTCATTCAGATCCCATCTCCGCCATGACCCATGCTAAACTACAAGTGATCTAACGAAATATAAATGTTTACTTGTCTCTTTATTCCTACCGCAACGGAAAAAAAATTAGCTAAGCCATTGCTCGGTTCACTAACAAAATTAAATACAATTTAAAAGAATGCTAAATACTGAATTTTTATTTCCCATGTAGAAATGGTACAAAGTAAATATACCACCTAAATAAGGAGAATATCAACTGTTTCCATATCCCCAGGATTTTATTACCTAAGGTGCGTTATATTGAAAGAGGATAGTTAGTATAAACTATGATTTTTCATTTATTACACTCCTTTTGTTTTGAATCTCAGGGGCTTATTGTTTGAGATATACTTGTTGATGTCTGTAAATAAAGACCTTTTTTTAACCATACAGCTCTTCTGACATTAACAGAGCAGCTATCCATCTGAAAAAATTGGCCCCTTTGAGGAAGCCATCAGAATTTGTGCAAAAATCAATACCCGTGAATGGGAGCTCTGGCTTGTAATGAAACACTGAGGAGACATTTCACGGTCCCTCACCGGCTGGGACTACCGCCTGCTCCGACCTTCTGGTAGGCAAGACACACCTGGGTGGAAAGTAAAATTCTATCAACGGGAAAAGAAACAGCAACAAACTGTCAACTTTGCTTAAAGAGTGGGGCTTAAGTCAAGAAGGATCACATTTCTCATCATTCTATCTGTAGGAAGCTTAAGAATCAAGCCTGCATATGTTGTGCTTTGTAAATAAAAGAAATCTGATATATATTTTTCTTAAAGAGCAGACATTAAAGGTGCAGAATAGAATGCTGCCAAATGAGCTAACGTAGGCATGATTCTCCTGAGCCAGAAATTTCTAAGTAAGCACTTACCTAAAGCTCAGAAATAATTAATGTTCCTAACGATAACCCGATGATGCCCCAGAAGTTCTGAAAGACCTTTCTGACTCAACTTGTTTCCTGTGGCGCTATACTGCTGGATCTCTGTTATAGCCTCCCAGTTCTTGATGAAGTCATGATTCTCACACAGGACGCATAATCTTACTTTCATACCAAACAGACTATTTTAATAATCTGTGCAATTAATTCTTGAGCTAGGTTTGTGAAACTTTACTTTCAAAATGTTTCAAGACGTTGTAGATTAACACCACCAAGTTAAATCACCTTCTGGTCAAAGGAATCTCCTTTGTGTCGATTAAATCTTCTCTGGGGTAGTATACATCATAATTGTGATGGCTAATTTTGAGTGTCAACGTGACTGGGTGAAGAGATTCCCAGAAATTTGGTTACATATTACTTGTGGTTATGTCTGTGAGAGTGTTTTCAGTGAGATTAGCATTTTAATCAGTAGACTGAAAGTAGATTTCCCTCGCCAGTGTGGGAAAGGGAGGTATCGTCCAGTCCATTGAGGGCTGGAGGAAGGGAAAATTCTCTCTCTCCCCCCCAGACACAGTGGGACATCAGTCTGCTCCTGCCCTTGGACTGGGACTTACATCACTGACACTCCTGGTTGTCAGGACTTTCTGTTCAAGCAGTAATTTACGCTGTAAGCTTTTCTGGTTCTCCACCTTGCCGACGGTAGACTGTGGGACTTCTCAGCCTCCAAATCACATAAGCCAATTCCTCATAATAAATCTCTTTTTATATGAATACTGTTTCTCTTGAGAAGTCTGACTAACACAATTGCTGTCATCGTCAGTACTGTTATAAGTAATATAAATAATAAAAAATAATGCTAGCTAACAGTTACCAAATACTTAACTGTGTGCCTGGCACTGTCATGTCAAGGATTATCTCAATTAAGCCATCCTTTAAAACGAAGAGGGATTATTTTATCCTCACTTTTCAAATTCAACATTCAATATCTATTTATCGAGCACTTATTGTATTCCAGGCACTGATTTGAGTTTACAGCTATAAACAAGTCTGACGTGGAGCCTATTTTCTCCTATGAAATATGTTAATACATAAGTAAACCAACAGACAAACAAGATGATTCAGGAAGTAAAACTTTTCATAAAGACAATAAAATGATGTAATATGAATGAGAATGACCATGGGGGCCAGGAAGTAACTAGAGAAAGCTTATTTGAAAAATGATATTTGAGCAAAAGCTTAAGGATAGAAAGTGGTTACCCGCTTGAAGGTTCTGGGAAGATGGTAGATCAGCTGTGTCTGGTGTTATGAGTGTTTCACTGGATGTGAAATCTCCCACTCCAACCGAAACTTCAGTGTTCTGTCATACTTTACATCCAATGTATTGTTAGCCTTTATATCCCCATAGGGTTATGTTGCTCTGAGATTTGTATCCAGCAGACTAGGCATTTACATATCCTTCTCATGGCCCTCCTCTCTGGTGATGCATGAGCAATTACATCTCTAATCTCCAGTTGCTGCTTTTATTATAATTACCTTTTCTTTCCAGTATTTAGGCATTTTAGTTCTAAACCATGCATGTTATAGCTACCGTGTATTATCAGAACCAGCTGTTTGGCTCTTTTTGACTATTTTGAACAGACTGAGAATGAACAGAAGCATAAAGGTACTTCTGATGAACCAAGAAAACACACACACATAGCACACACACAATCAGAGTTAGCACTAAAACTAAACAAATCTGGCACAGCATTCATCAGTTTCATAAATACCAGGAATACCCACATGTTATTTGTTGAGCATGATATATTTTTTAAAGAGAGATGTTTTAAATTTTCCATTTTGTGCCAAGGTAAGTTTTATGCCTCTGTAATGTACAACATATGGATCTTATGACATTAGGCATTATTTGCATCCCAATAAAACAGCTCATTAATCAAATGGCCTATTATAACCTCCAGCTGCAGAAACCATAAAACACGCCCAAGAAAGAGGGTCATTTTTAACTTAGAATGTGTCCTTTTAAAATAACATTTGTCTGATCATGTTAAACAGTGGTCAAATCTACAAGAGATGTTAGTGCATTAGGAAAGAGATGGTAATAAGGACACAGCCAGTCCTGAAACACACGCATAAAGAATTTCTTCTCTGACTTCGGGCCACATGTTTTGCTTTCCTCCAGTTGATTTTGAATGGTGTTTTCTTATGAGGTCAAAACAAGGTCTTTTTGTGGTAACCACCATTTAGCTATGATAATGTACAGCTAAATTAGGAGCAGGTCAGTCGTTGAAGAGCTCATTAGAGAAGTAAATTGGAATTTTACACCCACATCAATGATTGCAAACCCACCAAACCTAACGAAATATGCAAACAGGACTATAAGCCCTAGCCTACTGGTTCTTTCATATCAGTTCTTGACGTGTGTGTCAGCCAGGGTCCTAATGGCAAACAATAAAAGCCAACTCCAGCTAACTTAAGCAAAGAAGGATTTCTTTGGAAGGATATTCATGGAGAAAGAGTGCTGCTGCTTCTAACACAATCAGTGAGAAGCTAGAGGGTCAGACTTGGGAATAAATAGAGAAACAGGAATCTCCAAAGGGAAGCAAAAAACACAGCAATGGCACCATAACTAAAACAGCTTGATCAGGAAGCCTCAGCTGCCATTGCCCCTAACATGAATGATCTCTGTTTCTTCTGACTTTGCGTCACTTTCTCAAGATGCAAAGCCCCAGGAGAGCATGGCTATCCGGGTAGAGTTTAGGTTATGGGCCTGCTTGGAGTGGGAAGAGAATCACCCTCTTGGTTTCTTGGGTAGGAAAGCGGTGCCTGGAATTACTCTCCCACTAAGACCTTTACCATGGTGAAAGAGAATCACTACTCTCTGAAAAAGGGAGTGATTACTAAGTTTTGTGAAACATTGAGTACCTGTTATGTGCCAAGAACTGTGCTACATAATTTTCAACAGGTGATTTCTCATTTAATTATATTTATATTATATATCTCATTTAATTAAAATCCCCACAGCCCTCATGTGGGGTTTTCTACTCACTTCATAGATGGGAACAATGAGGATTAGGAGTATTAAGTGACCTGGCCAACTTGACAGTGCTTAGTAAGGTACAAGTCAATTATCCAGTCTTGGTCTCCTGACTCCTGGTCCAATGTTCTCTTTGCTGTTCCAGAGCTGCCTTATTAACTGAATTCAACTGGACCTCTAAATTTCAACTTTCTCAGCCCTGATTATTGGTCTATATGTAGACCAATTAGAAATTTGAGTGACTGAAATAGTCTAGCCAAGAGAATTAGGTTTAGAAAACCAGAGGTTTCACTGAAGGTACTCTTTTGCCTGTCTTTGTGTCATATGATGGTCCTTGTGCCATCTTTGGGATTCAACTATGGTCCTGAGTGTGCAAAGATAAATCACCTAGACTTATCTCAAGTATGGACACACAACTCCATCAGTACGGGCATCTTTCCATTGTCCCCATAATAGAGTTATTACACCAAGAGTGTAGCACAGCAGTTGCCCAGAGGCTGACAAACCACCCTGTTTGGTTTTCCCAATCACTGAGAACATATAAGAAGATGATGCTGACAGTCATATATGCCACTTGTACCCATGAGGGCTACTACCCAGCCCCCAATACATGGGGCTACCTTCTAGGAATTCTAGGCTGAAAGACTGCGCTCTGTTTTATGAAGAGTTCAAACTGTGGAGTCAAGCTGACCTGAGCTCAAGTCCTTTCACTGCCTTTCACAAACATGTTCTTGGTTAAATTTTTCACTTTCTCTAAGACTCAATTTCATACTCTATAAATTAGAGATCATGATATATACTTTGCAACATTTTAAAAATTATCAATAAAGATAAAGCCCTCAGCTTCAAGGCTAGCTCATATAGATGTTCAATAAATGGTTGCTCTTATAATTAATATTGTTCTGAGTGATACATGACCAGAAAATCTTTTCAACCTATTTTTCCTAGGTGGATGAAGTACAAGTTCATGAGTTTTCAGCATTATGATTCCACTACGTAGCATTTTGCCCAATATAATAATTTTGAATTTGATGATATATATATCATTGCATATCTACTGTGCTATTTCTATTAGTCAGGGCTGTACCATAGAAATAGAATGAGTGATATATATAGATAGATAGATAGGTACACTTTATATATATATATATATATAATGTATATATTTATATATTACCTAATTATATATTTTATATAATATATATAATTTCAAAGAATTGGTTTCCACAATGTAGATACTGGCAAGTTTTAAATATCTAGAGTAAGCCAGCAGGCTGGAAACTCTCAGACAGGATCTGATGCTGCCATCCAGAGGTAGAGTTTCTTCTTTCTCCGTTTTGCTCTGAAGGCCTTTCAACTGATTGATGAGGCTCACCCAGATTAGTAAAATAATCTCCTGATTTGAAAGTCAACTGATTGTAGATGTTAACCACATAAAAATGTGTTCACAGCAACACCTAAATCAATGCTTGATTGAATAACTGGGTATCACAGCCTAGCCAAGTGACACATAAAAGCATCAGAGCCCACCCTTTATCAACTTGGCACCTATAAATATCTCCTTAAACAATGCTTAAACTTCCATTAAAGACCAAAAATAAGTAATATTTCTGCCTAATAGAATACACCTATCTTGTATACAATCAAAAATGCACTAACTCTTTCTCTAGAAGAGGATGCAAAGTGGGTTTTATGTACACTTCTCTTTGATATCCTATAACTTAAATACTGTGATATAAACATAACTATTATTAATAAATCTTACATTAGATGGTAAGGGAATGAGAGAGGAAAGAAAACAAAAATATTATATATCTGAATACACACACGCACATACATACACACAAATGAAAAATTTCATAAAAATTAGGAAGAAACATTAATAAAAATTACAGTCTTTGTTTCTGCAATTGGCCACGTGGTCATAGCTAGAACGTATAACCACTTTCTTCCACAACCCATTCCATATTCTCTTTGCCTCTGCAAACCTCTCAGCTGGTCATGGTTTTTAGCTTGGTGAGGTGACCCAAACCTTCATTCCTAAAGGGTCTGGGCCATTATCAATCTGGTTTGAATTAGTCATTGCGTTTTCCATTGACTTGAATCACAGGTCATGGTAGTACTAAGAAACAACCTAAGGGATCTCCTGTATTCTAGACATAATCTTCCTTAGCTTCACTGTGTAGTAGCAGCGCAATTTCCCCTTGGGAGTCAAGATCAATACACCCAGCCAGCACAGGACTCCCTTCTTTGCCTGTTGATTCAGAGGCATGAGGAACAAAAGTGGCTTAGTAGCAATCTTAACCTCCAGTTCAGTGAAATCACCATTGTGTCTCCTAGTTGGAAGCATTCCTCCCTTTAGAACTAAGACCTCTAGAACAACAGAGAGTAAGGTCACAGGGACATGAGCAAAAGTTTTGGTGAGGATCATTAGGGGTGATAGTAAATAGTGCCATTTCCATTTCTACCCCTTGTTTCCTGGACATGTTAATACTGGCTATTAGGAAAACGGCATCATACATTAGATGCTGATTTAGAGCATATATAGCCTGCTGGATAACACTGTTCCAGCCCTGCAAGGTATTACCGCCTCACTGGCATTGTACCTGAGTCTTCAAAAGGCCATTTTATTGTTTAATCAAGCCACCTGCTTCAGGAAGATGGGGAACATGGCAAAGCTCATGATTTCCACAAGCATAGGCCCATTGCTGCACTTCGTTTACTATGAAGTGATCAGAAACAATTCTGTGTGGAATACCATTATGGGAGATAAGGAATTCTGTAAGTCCACAGATGGCAGAAGCATTGTATGCATGGAAGACAATCCATGTCCAGAGTAAATGTCTGTTCTAATAAGAACAAAGCACTGCCCCTTCCATGGTGGAAGTGCTCCAATGTAATCAACTTGCCACCAATTAGCTGGTTGATCACCCTAGAAAATGGTGCCATACTGGGGACTCAGTGTTAGATCTGCTACTGGCAGATTGGGCACTCAGTAGTGACCATAGTCAGGTTGACCTTAATGAGTGGAAGTCCATGTTGCTGAGTCCCTGCCACTGTACCCGCTCTGTTCATGAGTTCATTGCACAGTGACAGGGATGGCTGAGGAAAGAGGCTGACTGGTACCCATGGAACAGGTCATCCTATTCTATTGATTATTAATATTCTCCTCTGTAGAGGTCAACCTTCAGTGAGCATTCACATAGGACACCAATATCCTCGTGTTTTTCACCCATTCAGAGAGATTCATCCACCTACCTCTTCCCCAGATATTGTCACTAACTTTCCAGCAATTTTTCTTCCAAGTCCCTGACCAAGCCAAACCATTGGTGGCAACCCATGAATCAGTATAGACTCATACCTCTGGCCATTTCTCTTTCCAAGCAAAATGAGTAACCACTGAGAGGATTTCTTTTCGCCACTGTTCTTCAGGGATGCTGCAGGTGTCCACTTGTGAGCGATGCCTGATTATCATGCAGAATTGTCTATAAATCAAAATTTTTTTCTCTTCTTTGGTCAGTTGGTTCTAGGGAACTCCCTATTAGGCCATTGGTACAGATTCGGAGAAAGAAGGTAATATAGCAAGAATAGGGACCATGGGCATTTGTGGCACTTCCTCATGTAACTTATTATGCCTTCAGGGTCTGATCTTGTACATACTACTTCCATTTGATAAGGGAATGCATTCCATCTTGGCTTGGGTAAGTCAGAAAACAGCAAATTCATGATGCACAGGTCAGGTCAAATGGAAACTTAGTGACTTATGGTTAAGCATTCAGCCTCTATTAAGGCCCTGTAGTAAGCCAAAAGATCTTTCTCAAAAGGAGAGTAGTTATCTACAGAGGAAGGCAAGGCTTTGTCCCAAAATCCTAAAAGTCTACACTGACCAATCAGCATAGTATCATCAGCATAATGGATGTGACGTACAATGTGATGTCTTATAGAGGGCAAAGTTGGTCAAGGTCCATGCAGACTAAATTATGACATAGGAATGGAGAGTTGATATACTCCTGTGGTGGGACAGTGAAGGTGTATTGTTGGCCTTGTCAGCTGAAATCAAACTGCTTCTGATGGTCTTTACTAATGGGTATCCAATAAAAGGCATTTTCAGCTCAAGAGCTGCATATCAGGTACCAGGAGATGTGTTCATTTGCTCAAGCAATGAAACCACATCTGGAACAGCAGCTGCAATTGGAGTGACCACGTGGTTAAATTTACGATAACCCACTGTCATTCCCCAAGATTCATCTGTCTTCTACACAGGTCAAATAGGTGAGTTGAATGGAGATGTGGTGGGAATCACCACCCTTGCATCTTTGAGGGCCTTGATTAGAGGCACTAATGACTGCAGTCCTTCCAGGAATGCAATATTGTTTTTGGTTCACTACTTCCTTAGGTAGCAGCAGTTCTAATGGCCTCCACATGGAATTTCCCACCATAATGGCCCTTATTACACAGGTCAAGAAACTAATGTGTGGATTCTGTCAGTTGCTGAGTATATTCATTTCAATTATGTATTCCAGAAATGGGGGGAAAAAAACCACAGGATGGGTTCAGCAACTCTCTGAATCCACTGTGTTCTGATCTGCACTAAAACTCCGTTGACCACCTGGTCTCCATAGCCCCTGTTCTGTTTGCCCACTGTGATGTTTCAGGTCTTCTGGAATTAGTGTTAGTTCAGAGCCAGTGTCCAGTCGTCCCTAAAAGGTCTGATTATTTCCTTTCCTCCTTTTCTTCTCTTTTATCCTGGTAAAAGATCATAGATCCCTTTGGGGAAGGCTGGGAAAAAGCTTGAAAGTATTAGCTTTTGGCAGTATAGCAGGGTCCTTTCTCAAGGGGTTCTGGCCTTAACTTGCTCAAGTCTGGGAATTGACTGAGGACCCCTGACTCTCTTACTTTCCTAGGGCCGCCATAACAAAATACCACAGACTGGGTGGCTTAAACAACAGAAATTTATTTTCTCAGAGTTCTGGAGGCTGGAAGTCCAAGATCAAGACATTGGCAGGAATGGGTTTCCCTGAAGCCTCTCTAGTTGGCTGCAGATGACCACCTTCTCTTTGTCCTCCTATGGCCTTTTCTCTGTGCTCACACATCACTAGTGTCTTTTCCTCTTCTGATAAGGACACCACTTATATTGGATTAGAGCTCCGTCCTTATGACTTTATTTAACCTTGATTACCTCTTTAAAGTCCCTATCTCCAGATTCATTCAAATTAGAGCTTAGGGCTTCGACCTCCAATTTCAGAGGGACACAGTTCAATCCATAGCACTCTGTTTCGGTGATTCAAGTTAGACTTCTTTTCATTCAGCCTAGAACTCCTCAACTTATACAGATCAAGTAAGAATTTAGTAGAATGTCCATCTATTCCTTTTCTAGAGACACCATGATCCACTAGCCAGCACCATAGGTCTCTGTGAGTCAGATTATTCTAATTACTGTTTTGATGGCAGCAGATTCCATTGCACTTTCTGGCCTAAAGAGAAGGGTGACCACAGAGCTCTTCAAGGACACTGGGACTGCCCTCAAAATGTATTTCTCACAGTCATCGTGAAAGGTGTGTCCTCTACATCCTCCCCGGGTGGATGAACAGGTCTTCTTATGTGATAAATCCACTCTAAAATTCCAACCTCCCTAAGCCTTTAAATACCTTCCTCTACAATACAACAAGGCAGTTCTGGCATTTCAACTTAAGTTAGAGCAGGCAACTTTTTGGTCCACATTTCAGCCAATCAGACAAACAAATCTAAAGCCCTTTCTAAATCCTCAAGTTAAAAAATTGAATGCAGAATCTCTGCTCTGTGGGCACATGTCAATGAATTCAGCCTGATTCAACTTTATGTTCCTTCCAGTTTATCCCACACATTTAATACCCACTCTCACACATAAATTGGAAAAATCATGCAGTTCTTTCGGTGTGTATTGCATCTCCCCATGCATCACACACTACATATCACCCTCTGGAAATTGAGTTTAGTTATAATTTTAGAAGCAAAGAGGAGTAGGGTATATGTCCTAAGGAAGATCAACAGTGCCTTGCCAGGGAACTACCTCAAGAGAGACCATTACAGATTCTTCAGACAAAACAGAGTTAACCTCCTCAGACAGAGAAGGGAGGGTGGTTTCTACTGGCAAAGAAGATTCAGCAGAACTTAGGAGTTCAATAACCTCAGGGTCATTGGGATCTGTTTGTAGATCCTCATTCTAATTTTCAGGATCCCATTCCTTCCCAATCAATGCTCTCACTTTAACAGAAGAAACTCTATAAAGTTGGGAATTCAGTTTGTGTTTTATTATAGCCACTCACAGGATGAAACTCAGGGTTTGGCTTTCAGAAATCTCAGCCCTCCACTATAGAAGATAAAGGTTGCTTCCAGGGCAGATTTAGAAGTTTTCAGGTCATGTATATGGAGCTTGAGCTAGGAATTCAGAGCTCTGAGTTCATTCTTTTATTTCTCCAGTTTCTCCAGGGTAGTTAGGAGCAAACAGCCAATCTCATTATATATCTTAGTTTGACTAAAATGTTCTAAGCTATCAAATACATGGTCACTGATAACCTTGCCTTTTATATACACTTGATAAGGAGTATCGAATGATGGTATTTTGTGTATTTCTATTGCTATATCATGCCACGGACCTCCAGTGCCCTCTTTACCACTGAAAATAAGTTATTAGTGCCTTTAAATCTAATCAATCTAATCAGATTAGAGAACCAATTCCAGAAAACCTAGAATAATTCAGAAACCTATACTAAAGAATCTGTGCTTCTAGAACCACTCTTGCTACCAAAATCTGTATCCGTCAGGGTTCTGAAAGAGATGGAGAGCCAGTTTAAAGAAGACAGATTAAAGAAAGTTAGAAGAAAAGGAAGGAAGAAAGGAAGGAAGGAAGGAAGGAAGGAAGGAAGGAAGGAAGGAAGGAAGGAAGGAAGGAAGGGAGAGAGAGAGAGATGGAGAAAAAAATTAAGGACTGGCAAATCTGAAATCCATATGGGAGGCCAGCAGACCAGAAACCTGGGCAAGAGGTGACGCTGTCATCCACAGGAGTAATTTCTCCCTTCTCAGAGAAACCTCAGTTCTGCTCTTAGCCTTTCAAATGACTGGATGAAGCTCACCCAGATTATGAAGGATAATCTCCTTTACTTAAAGTCCACTGATTGACTGCCCACAACTACAAAATACATTCAGAGCAACACCCAGATTAGTATTTAATTGAATAACTCAGTACTCTTGCTTAACCAAGTGGAGACATAAAACTAACCATCACACTATTGTCTGCTCAGAAAAGTTGGAACATTAGAACATGTGACATTTAAAGAAAATGAAGTCCATGTGATTGTCCCTCATTCCAAGTACTGCTCTGGCATTGAACTCAGTCCAGGTAATTCTGGAAATAAATCAAAATCCAATAACTGAGATGAAACCAATGTTGATCTGTCAAAGACAACACCAGAGCAATGAGACCTGCCTCTCAATATAGTTAAGCCTTTGGGAATGGGCATTGGTCACTCAGCGGGTGAGTATTAAGGGGGTTTCCTGCCCTAAAATAGTTCTGTGGCATTAAAGCACACTGTTTCCAGGAGTCTCTTTTCAAAACTATTCCTGAGAGTGTTCATATTATGTCATTAGTAAGAATTATATTGAATATTAAACAAGACTTTTGGCAAGAATCCAAGGAAATAAAACACATGAAAATGTGGGTTCTTTTTTTATCAAAGCAGAGAAAGGTGTGAGGTGGCCCTTGGTTGAACAGCTATTTAACTTTAAGACTAC
This sequence comes from Balaenoptera borealis, assembly GCF_965194805.1. NCBI lineage: Eukaryota > Metazoa > Chordata > Mammalia > Artiodactyla > Balaenopteridae > Balaenoptera > Balaenoptera borealis. The sequence goes on along the minus strand of NC_138866.1, from coordinate 15,848,553 downwards.
ATTACATCACTTTACGTTAATTCATCTTATCCTCAAAACAACCAGGAGCAAGTGTTATTATCACCATTTTAAGTAGGAAAATTGAAGCTAATAGTTGGTGCTGAAGGTTTCTCCAACAGTCTGGCTCAGGATACACTTTCCATTACATCTAGTTACCGTCCAATCAGAATATATCCCCAAGAGATGCAGAGAGAGCCTGGGGGCAGGAGGAGGAGAGGGAGGAGCAGGGAAAGGAGAGGTCGAGAAGAGACCTGGAATCTTTTCCACCTCTGGCATTGACTGCCCAGCTGTAATTCCATCTTTCTCCAGAGAACAGGTAAGTCATCTTTGGGGATATCCAATCACGTCCAACCTAACAGCAGCCCAAATTCACAAAGCCTTCTATACCCTCCCAACAACCAGTTCCTGCCAGTCTCAGCCCTAATATTTGCAGGGCCTGTTGCAGGAGTACAAATGAAGGCCCATGCACCATATCTCTAGACTTTTAGATGTGAGAAACCAAGCTAACAACTTTTATGTGAGACATATTCTATCTGCCTACCTTGACAAGCATGCCTTCATAATGACCTGGAAGGCCAGTTTAACTTCGCCCATCGCAGACTCGGAGTTTCATGCTAGAGCAGGGTGGCAGTGAGGGGGAAGCTGGTCTGGCCCTCAGCCCAGAGCCCACCTCACTTTTCTCCTACCCCCACCTCCCTGTTGCACCCTGAGAAGCATCACATGCACATGTGCGGACACACCATCCAGCGGCAAAGCTTTGGGCACACCTCTCCTAACAGCCTTCCCCGGACCATACCAGGGACCTAAAGATTTCTACCTGCAGAGTGGCCTCACCACCTCAGGAGGATGGACTCCTGGAATAGACCCTGGAAGGGGGGCTGGGACTATTTGAGAGGGAATTCCAGGTACCAGGCTGCTTGAGAAAGATCTAGAAGGGATGAGTATAGCATAGCTCCTTGCTCTCGAGCTCTGAGCCCACTGGGGAAAGACACAGATGAAAAGGACCAGAGCAGGACCCTCTAAAACATGCGAGCAGGGGCAGAGACCCCTTTTGCTTGAGTAAAGCACAGTATAAAGACTCAAGATGGCCTGCCTGACAAACTGCAGCTCCCAGCCCCTCGGCTACTACTGTACCCGGCCCCCTCGCTCAGCCTGCCTCTCTCACTCACTGCCAATTCCAGACCAATTAAGACAATGTATTGTCGCAATGTTCATTTCACAATAACGTACGCAAGGCATGATTTCACAGTCAGCAAGTCTAAGTACACTCCCAAACCGCTATTGCTAGAAGAAATGGTCTGGTGGGGTTTTGCACTGTAATATTTATTGAGGCAATAACACAGAGCCTCCCACCAACACACACACACACACACACACACACACACACACACACACACACACGCATATACATGCTGCATCTGCTTGTTCCAGAATCCAAAGAAGGGAGCAGCATATAAAAAGAATACATTTGATTAAAGTCTCTAAGAACAGGCTTTCCCTTAAAAACAAAAAAGGAAAATAACTAAAACAGCCGAATTTGGTTAGGCTTTTATTTCTCTGGATCACAAGGTATAATTTTGTTTAAATAGGATCTTGGAAGGTTTAGAAAAAACTTGTAACTTTCCTAAATATTTCTGGGCTCCTAGAATCTCAGGGGTTGATTCCTGATTCCTAACATTCTAACTAGGCATTCTAGCCTCGAACATCGTAATAGCGGAGTTTGCATACTGGGAGGGATAACTTCTGTAGTTGTATTATGGGAAGTTGCTGGCCAGTGCCCTGCAGATGTTCACAAAACTCACAGAGGAGGTTGTGGAGCCCCTGAGCCCTGTATGTGTGTCCTACTCCTGTCTGTCCCACCAGGACATTTTTAGCACTTTTAATCTTTCCCATCACCTTGTCTGAATTATCTCTTTCATTTTCATCCATGATTTATTTTTAGCACATGGGGTAGTCTCTTATTTTCTATTTCTTGCTAAGTTACAATGACGTTCCTATTGTAAAATCATTTTATTTTTTTTTAAATTTGACCATGCTGCAAGGCTTGTGGGATCCTAGTTCCCCAGCCAGGGATGGAACCCAGGCCCTCTGCGGCGAAAGCGCGGAGTCCTAACCACTGGACCACAAGTGGGAACTCCCGTAAAATCATTTTCACTGGCACGTGAAAAGCTCACATATGATATTTTTAAGCCATGGGCACTAGGATGTGTCCTGTACCCAGGAGACAGCCTGTCTCCATGCCTTACACCATAAAAATCACTTCCTTATTATAAGTAAACACAACAAGAATTAGAAGCTTAGAAACACCACGCAAAGAACCAATCATTCATTGGGTTAAATGAATTGATCCCTACCCCTGGAATGAAAGAGACGTTCAAAAAACATTAGTTTCTTCCCTTCCACTTGAGTATAATTAGTTAAATGTGCACTAGTAGATATGACATAGGTGCTACTGAAATCTGTAAGACCAGGGCTCAAATTCTACTATTTGCTGTCCAGCCTTGGGCGAGTTACCCTCCCTGAGCCTCAGTCTCTCCATCTGTAAAATGGTACCTACCTGAAAGGGTAAAGAGGTCATAGGTATGGGATCCTTTGGTAAGTGCCAGACACAGAGTTAATGACTCAGTAAACTTCAGTATAGCTGAGTACATGCAGTGACACAGATCAAGTTTCACATACTGACCCTGTCACTTGCCAACTGTGTTACCTTGGGCAAATTAACCTCTCCAAGAATCATTTTCTTAAGATAATAATTCTTACCTCACCAGTTTTTTATGAGGTTGATACTCAATAATATAAGAAAAGTGCCACATTCAGAATGTGGACATATTAAGCGTTACTAAATGATAGCAATTATTAATACATTTTTAAAGGAGAGATTAAAAGCTACCAGGGGAAGAAAACTATTAGATCCCTATATTGCAGACTCATATCGTTAAGTTGGAGAGAAATAGGCATGATTCAGAATCCAAAAATAGAGGTAATCTGAAAAGCTGTTTCAGGAAACTCTCTTTGATAGATTCCATAAGATAGATAGATAGATAGATATTCCATAGTATATTTTATATATATATTATATATACACATATACAATATATATATATATGTATACACACAGAACACTAGTGCCCTAGAATAAGTGTTGAAGTGAATTGGGTGAACCCTGCAAGTTCCCCTATCAAAGCCCCCATCAACCTGTATGGAACAGTGAGCGTTCTTGAAGGCCCAACATAATACCCTTTCTCCCTGGATGTTTACCATAGAGCCTGGTTCACAAAACTACTCAGTAATTTTTAAATAAATGTTTCTGCCTCTGTAGGTCTGTTTCCCTATCAGAACATAAGTGCCTGAAATGCACATATGGTATAGTTCATGTCTGTATTCCTTGCATCTGATACAGAACCTGGCACATAGTGGGTCCTCCACAAGCCTTCAACCATTAATTCATTCATTCATCTCAATCAATTTAACTAAATTAATGAAACTGACAGCACAGCATTATGTGTGTCACTGGACTCCTCTGAAGCATGGGAATCCAGCCACGGTATTTCCTTGTTTACATGCCTATCAGTCAAATGCGAAACGGCTCGGCTGTACAGACAGTGGTAAAGCAGTCTTGCTATTGCTCTCTCCTCCTACTCTTGTAACAAGCATCTCCTAATAGACGTCCCTTTCAGCAAGCTGCCGCGTGCTGTGAGTGCACCAGATAAGCCGGGGTGGTAATAACAAAGCTAATGTTTCAGAGATTAAGTCCTAGTAGCCCACGAGAATGTTGGGATGTTAGAGGCAGCAATCTCCCTTGTAAGCAAGCACTCAAAAGAGGAGCGGGAGGAAAGGAAGGGGCTGCATAATGATCCAGGAGAACCTGTCTCTGTGTTTCCAGCCCAAGAAGTTAAGGACGCGCAATAGGGGGTAAGACCCGTAGGGGAGAAAGCCCAGGAACTGTGAAAAGGGCAAAGCTTCACCATTCAGAATCTTGTGTTTACAAAAAACAAAAATAAAATTATAAAACTGTGACTTTTGAATCATCTTCATTTCTTTGACAAGAAATCTCATTGTTTCACGGTCCAGTCTTCCCTTCCCCTCCTCCCCCAGGACTGTGTCCAAGTTCTAGGGGGGGTTGTGCAGAATAAGGGTGTTTGCAGGTTCTAGAAATGGCTGCCTGGACCTCATTTGTGACCTGCCCACCCCGGCATGGGACATGTCCCTGTCCCCAACTGGTGTCCTGTCCTCAGTCTACACTGCTCAGTGCAGCATCGGCCCTTGTTCCTGACGTCAAGGCTTCTTTGGGTCCTGCTCTCTCTCCCTCATTTTCCCTGATCCTCTCAGGGGTAGGAGGTCTCGCTGCTCCTCCATCAGCCCGGGGTCAGACAGCTTCTGTGAGGCTGGCACCCTTTGCCTCTGGTACCCTACTCTCGGGTGCAGGGGGACGACTCCGTTGATGCCATACCTGCTGGGGCTGGAGGGCTGCGTGACTGAGGTTGTCACAGCGCCACCTGCTGGACATCCGTGCAGCCACCTCTGTTCTGGGGCCTAATGCCTCCCGGACCTGTACCTGAGATTCCGCCTCTGGATTGCAGGCTTTCTTTCCCCTCTCAAATCCTCCGAACCCAACTGGGGTTTATGTAAACCTACCCCTTCCCTGGTAAAAAGCTCAGTCCCCAGAGTGAGTCTTTCTCTTCCTTCCCTTCTATTCCCCCTCAGCCCAAGACTCCTGAACAGCGAAGCTGGTCCTCTCTCTTTTGTTGCTGATTTTCCTCAAGCCTGAGGTCTTTGAGACTCAGAGGCAAAAATCGGGCTCCTTTGTCATGTTGTCTGTCACGCCCTCCCTTCCAGAGGCCATGAGGGCTGCTCCGTAGGGCAGCTGCCTGCACTGTGGATCATACAAGAAAAAGCGGGGGAAGTCCGCACTCAGAGATGGGAACAGCAGCTCCGACTCACCCTGGTGAGGGCACACGGCCATCCTAAGCAACCTCCCCACAGAATCTCCAATGGTTCAAGCTTCATTTTCTCTGTCCCACGAAAACAGGGCATTCCAGAATGGGTCTAGCTGAAGAGTGGCTTGAAATCAGAGGTTAACAGAGGATGCAGATGAGTTGGTGTCATTCAGGAATCCTGACGATGAGGCTGAGGCCAGGCTGAAAGCTGCAGATAAGGCGCCAAGGCATCAAGTCCCACCTGCAGGTTGGGGTGGGCGCCAAAACCCACACTAAGGAGGCGGAGGGTGGTCAGGTGGAGGCAGGTTCCAAAAGTAAAAAGACTTAGGTGAGAATTTAAGCCAGAAAAATGGACAGGATCTGGAGTTCTGAGCCCTAGGCTGGGAAAGAAGACCTTCAGATTAGCACATCGATGCTGACCCCTGGAGAGGCTCCTTCTTTGTTCTGCCCTGGCTTGACGTGACCTTCCCAGGGTAGGGAGAAAGAGCTGCAGGTCTGAGCTCAGGCTCGGAGGTCGGAAAGCTGTGGTTCAAATCTCAGCTCTGCCCCTGACATAAGCAGGTGTTTTAACCTCTTGCTGCATTTCTGTTTCCTTATTTCTAAAATGAGGTGAACTTTTCCCCCAGCTTCAAGTTTTTTTAAGTTGTCATACACACACACACACACACACACCTGATACAAACAGACTCAGTCACCTGCTCAGCCAGTGTTCTCCCCTCAGCGAATCAGGAGCTCAGTGGCTGCTAAGTAAAATCAAAACAACTTCCTCTGGGCTTCCCCCATGGAGACATCAGTTGGCTTCCCCAGAAGGGTGACGTTGACTCTCTTCCTCCTTCCTGACATCTTCTGCAAGCCTTCAAGAAAATTAAACTCTTGATTTTGTTCCCTGACAGTCACAACGCCACCTAGAATTACAGTACTAAAGCTATAGTTTTATTTAGGGAGCTTTCCTAATTATCTGGGTGGCTGCAGACTCATGATCAATCTCGGACCTACATTAATCATCATAAAAGATAACGGCCTGCCATCTAAATGCACAGCACATGCCCAGTGGAGGCCCATGGTGGAGGTGAAATGGCACATGATTATTAACTCATCTCAGAGATTCATGATATCCTTTATTTACTTTCTCTGTTTTTTCCCCTTATGAAGACCTAACACGAAGAAGCAGCACTGAACAATGAACAGAGCCTTGGGGTGGGAAAGGCAGAAGCAGGAGATCTGGGTGCTAGGCTTGGCTTGCAACCTTGAGCATTCACATCCCCCATTTGTACATGGGCAGATTGAGCTGGATCAATGGCTCCAGTGTCCAATCAACAGAATCACTTGTAGAATAACAACAGTAAAAAGATTCCCAGACTATCTATCCACCTCAGGCCAGTTGTATCAGAATTTCTAGAGCTGGTGCCCAGGAATCTGTATTTTTCAAAGTTCTCCAGGAGATTCTTAAGATCTGTCATGTCTGAGAACCACTGGACTCTATAGATAAAACCCAGACCCTTCAGCTTCTGTAATCACCTTCCATTGCATTTACATTTTTTTGTGCTGCCATTATGAGATCTTGTTACAATGGGTAGGGTCCTTCAGTATTTATTATCAACTAAGTCAAGTTGGGAGAGCTGAATGGTCCATCTTACAGGAAAATAACTTCATGTCACATAGAAGATGTGCTGGGATGGTTCTCAGAAACTTGAGCGTTTATTTAAGTCAAAAATGTTCTCAAGAGGTATTCTATTAGCATTTTGAGCCACTTCACCTTTTAGGAAACTGTTCCATGCATTTTAGGACATAGAGCACACCTGACTTCTATTCCCTAAGTACTTATAACACCCTCATATTCACCATGACTATCAAACATATTTCTCAGATGAGGAAACTTATGCCCAGCTTGGGGGTGGTGGGGGAGGGAGGAAGTAATAATAACTCCTACCTTACAGGAATATTTTGAGAATTAAATGAACAAACGCATGTAAGGCACTTATTAGCACAATGCCTGGCACTAAGAAGTGTTCAATAAATGTTTATTATTATTATTCCAGAAACAATAAATTTTTAAAAAGATGAAAATTGATCTACGAACATAAAATAGAAATTACAAACCAGTCGAAAATTGATCCAGTCTTCCAGGCTTGGTACAAAATAAGACCATACTTGTCCATTCATACAGGAATCCTCTTCCCCTCAGCCCAGCCCCCCATCATTGTGTCCTGCCACCGTCAATCTAATACAATGTATATATATAGGAATGTGCTGCCCAAGTAACACCTTAGGGATAATGGAAAGAAATGGAATTTTCAGTAAGCTACCTCAGTACGTATTAATATCATATTTTAAACTAAATTTCCCTGACTATAATTTAGCCCCCTTCCTATTTCCTTTGCCCTCCTATACGGTGAGGAAAATTGCCTTTCACTATGTCCACTACATCAGCACGCCTATTTATAGAGTTATTTCTCCCCCAAGTCTTCTTGACACAAGGCTGAACATGTTCAGTTCTCTTACCTCCTCCTCAAGGGTCTTATTTTTAAAACATTTCATCATTTTTGTTGCTCTTCACTGAGCTTCCCTGGATCTCTCACTATGAGGGAATTTGTTTCAAATTGCATCACTCATGAAAGAGAATTCCAGGGTGGAAAAAAATGTCAAGCCAACACTGAGCGCTCACGTGGCTCTTCACACATTCAGGGGTTTGGCTCTCATTATGGGATGGCTGTGGATGCTCTTTTACAAGTTGGCCCCAAAGAACCAAGAAGAGAATATTCAATCAGTAGTAAAACACTAACACTGCAAGAGGGAATCACTGCACATGTTAGCATTAGTTCAGATATTTAATAGATCAGCGTAGGATAAAGAAAAATTTAAGAACAGTATAGGAGGACTCCATTGTTATGGTTATAATCTTTTTACTGAATTTGCACCAGTGAAAGATAGATTCTGAAGTGTAAAATCAAAATGAAAACAGCAAGAACCAATGGTTCCAAGAGAAAAGCACGTTTCATAATTGAAATCAAGGTGGTAACACAATGAAGTTAATGGAAATATCTCAGGACTGAGGGTAAGGAGACTATAATACTGTGTTTAATATCCTAGAATGGGTTCATATTACCTATGTGGCCTTGGGTCAATTACTTAAATTTCCTGAGTGTCAGCTACTTTATCTGTAAAAGAAGAGGTAATAGGATTGGCCTAAATCTTTCAGGGTTGTAAGGACTGAATGACACAATGGACACAAGGCAACAGTAGCACACAGTGGGTATCAATGAATGGGTATTGTTATTATCGTTGTCATAAGTATTTCTAGCAATGGGAAAGTGTATAGCACAGTAGGAGGTATATATCAATAGTAGGTGCGTATGTGAGTTCTTCAGCTATGAACTCTCCATCTCATTAGCCTGCATGGGCTTCATTCAACTGCTTTACCTACAAGTGAAAAAGCTAATGAGAAACAAACTAAATAAAAAGAAAGGTGTTTGAGAGGAGGCAGTCAAGATGCTCCTTTTATTATGTTTAGAGAACAACGTATGTGAATCTCTCCTGTGTTCTCATTCTGTCACCTTGAAGTTCAATGACCAGGTGCTAGGAAAATTCATTCTGCACTAGAAGCAGGACATCTCTTGCTTCTAGTAGAATTCATTTTGAGTCGGGATTTTTTAGAGCTCTGTCCAGAGTGAAGTCCATGCAGGATCTTATTGTAAGATGACCTCATCTTTATCTTGTTTCCACAGACAACTCCTCCAGTGCCATTTTCTGAGGCCCCAGAGTGTAATCTATGTATTTACTGACTGCCAAGAAATTCAGCTCTTTTCCTTCCTCCAGTTGCTCACTAACTAAATTGATTGTTCTACTAAGTCAGGCAACACCTCGTTTTTTTTATTAGGACCTGGTCTCTGATCACACATCTTAAAAGTATTGAAAAAGTCATTAGGCATTTACGTCGGAAACCACACTGCCTCATTCTACGCTGCATTCTCTATGCTCACTGGCAAGGTTAAACAGGAAGTAATAAGAAATGGAACACTCAGGGGAAAAGTCTTCCCAAACATCTGATTCATCAGGATACTCTGTTAAAACCCCTTATTTTATTTGTAATTAAAAATAGACTTTTGATTGTTTTTGTCATATTACAAAAGCAATACATGTTCCTTACAGAAAAACAAATACAGATAAGCAAAGAGAAGGAAAAATATCCACAATCTTACACAAACAGATTACCAAGTTTAACTCTAAGGGTGATGCATTATTTATGGTTGCTGTATTTATCAAGACCAAAGGGGGCGCCAGAGAGTAGTACCAGAAAAGGGCCATTTTCCCACTACGGGAGGAGGGCAGGAGAGATTCACAGTAAGGACCTTCACCCATGGCGGATGGATGTAAAAGACTGAGCTTTCAGACTCTGCTTTGTCAACTTTCCCTCTGCGATATGACATCCCAATGCTAAAGTCTCCTGCACCCGGTAGCCTAGCAATTGGTAGTATCTGGGAAGGATGGAGGGAACCATGGAAGGAAAGTGGCCTTGGTGCCACCACTTCTCCTCCAAGGCACGATGGTGGTAACAGCAGCACAGCCAGCAAGGGTGCTTGTCTCAGAGTTCCAGAAGGTGACCAGCAAGGAGACACTAGCCCAGAGCAGAAAGCAGCTATTAAGAGAGAGCAGAAGTACTGCAGGCAACATGTTTAATGAGGAAAAAGATGAGAGAAAACCTCCCCATTTTCAAAAAAAAACACACTGAAAAAGAAGTCACATTTTGAGGGTGTAAAGAGACTAAATCTTTAGTCTATTACCACAGAATACAGCCCAACGAGGTGGCTGGTGCCCGTGTTCCACATACCTTTTTTTTTTTTTTTTTTTTTACAAATCATTCTTTTTTTAATGTATTTATTTTATTTTTGGCTGCATTGGGTCTTCGTCGCTGCACGGGCTTTCTCTAGTTGCGGCGAGCGGGGGCTACTCTTCGTTGCAGTGCGCGGGCTTCTCATTGCGGTGGCTTCTCTTGCTGCGGAGCACCGGCTCTAGGCACGTGGGCTTCAGTAGTTGTGGCCCGTGGGCTCAGTAGTTGTGGCGCACGGGCTTAGTTGCTCTGCAGCATGTGGCATCTTCCCAGACCAGGGCTCAAACCCATGTCCCCTGCATTGGCAGGTGGATTCTTAACCACTGCGTCACCAGGGAAGCCCCGCATACCTTTATAAGGTAACATTCAACTACTTTCTGTGAAGTGTGAGTGAACAAGCTACAGTGCCATGGTAGATGGTTTCCAGAGGTGGCCACGTCAGTCCCTTGCACGCACATGATGCCTCACCCGTCAGGAGGGAGAATCTGTTTCCCCTTGAATCTGAGTGGCCTCATGACTTGCCTTGAACAATAGAATGCAGTGGAAGTGACACTGTGCCAGATGGGGGTGCCGATGGCCCCTAAACAAAGACTACCAGGAACACACCTGTGGTCAAAGAAAATTGGGTTTGTTGACCAGCTGCAAGGAGGGAGAATGCACACCATGGGGAGGCAAGGAATGTCTCCATAAGAGGGTGTTAGAAAGGACTTATTATAGAGACTGGGCTTGCAGCGGGCGATTTTGGAGAGTTCAGGAAGTGGGGCTTGTCTCCGGGATGGATGCTGTCAGAAAGTGGGGTAATCCTACGATTGGGGAACCTTAATGATTTTGATCTAGAAGCTAGAAAGAATAGAATGAGGCATACGTTATAATTAGAGAAGAAGCAGCAGTCACTGGGAGTAGCCACGATGTTCTTAGTTTTGTCTGCATTTGGACATGATTATGGAGTGTTGTGAGGCTTTAGGGGTTTTGGGCTTTGGTTTTGGGGTTTTTCTTTGGCTTTTTGTCTTGCTCCATCTTGGTCACAGAGTGACCTTGTCTAATGTTAATCTTCAGTGAAAATGTTTATATTTAATAGAAAAGACCATGGTCTAACAGTGAGCGCAGGGCAGCTCCCAGCAACATCAATGTTTAGCTGAGAGCGCCCGGCCGGCTCCCAAAGGTCAAGGATTCTTTCTCTCTTTGGAAGGGACGTAAACTTTAAGGAGCCTGACAACTTCCACTTTTGCTTGAGATAAACCAGCCACCGTGTGAGAAGTCCAATTACGGGCATACCTCGTTCTCATCTTATTGCGCTTTGTTTTACTGCGCTTTGCAAATATTGCATTTTTAACACATTATAGGTTTGTGGCAACCCTGAGTCAAGCAAGTCTCTCGGCACCATTTTTCCAACAGTATCTGCAGTCACTTCATGTCTCCATGTCACATTTTGGTAGTTCTTGCACTATTTCAAACTTTTTTGTTATTATATTTGTTATGGTGATCTATGATCCATGATCTTTAACGTTAATTCTTTTTTTTTTTAATAAATTTATTTATTTATTTATTATTTTTAGCTGTGTTGGGTCTTCGTTTCTGTGCAAGGGCTTTCTCTAGTTGCAGCAAGCGGGGGCCACTCTTCACTGCGGTGCGCGGGCCTCTCACTATCGCAGCCTCTCTTGTTGCGGAGCACAGGCTCCAGACGCGCAGGCTCAGTAGTTGTGGCTCACGGGCCCAGTTGCTCCGTGGCATGTGGGATCTTCCCAGACCAGGGCTCGAACCCATGTCCCCTTGCATTGGCAGGCAGATTCTCAACCACTGAGCCACCAGGGAAGCCCTTTAGTGTTATTCTTGCAAAAAGATTATGACTCACTGAAGTCTCAGTTGAAGGTTAGCATTTTTCAGCAATAAAGTATTTTATAATTAAGCTATGTGCATTGTTTGTTTAGACATAATGCTATTGCACTTACTAGACTACAGTATAGCATGAACGTAACATTTATATGCACTGGGAAACTAAAAAATTCATGTGACTTGCTTTATTGCAATGTTTGCTTTATTGAGCTGCTCTGGAACCAAACCCGCAATATCTCCAAGATATGCTTGTACGTTGAGACCACTGTGCTGTAAGGAAACCCACACTAATCACATGGCAAGACCATGCTGAAGAAAACCATGAAACCCAGCTGAAAGAACTGCGGCCCTAATCATATGGCTGTAGTCAAGCCATCCCAGGAAGCGAATGTGAACTTCCTTAGCTGATCTTGGAGCAGAGATAAACTGTCCCTTCTATGCCCTAATGGAATTCCTGACCCACAGAATTCTGAGAAATAAAATGGCTATTGTTTTAAACCACTATGCTTTGGACTAATTAGTGATACAGCAATATATCATGGAAATAAGTAGCAACCAAGGTTCTATTATGCTGGTAAGATAGGCCTTGCTTTACCTAACTGAAAGTAAAGAGTTGGACACTGGGAAGACCATCATTTAAAAATTTTTAAAGATTAATCTCAGGTTGATGCGAATAATAATTCCCTCATCTTTATGTATAAGAGCAAATTTCACTACATTGTATCTCCTTGAAGAGTGTGACCATACAATCATCATCTAACTTTGTACCTGTGAAAATATATAGTACACCATTGTGAGAAAACCAGGCAAAAAGAAGGCATCTAGCAACCTGTTGAAATCAGCCAAGCACACCCCAAACTGCAGAGATGAGGGTAGATCCAGAGTCACCACGGGGTTTTCTGACTCAGGCCAGATCAGCCCTAGGAGGCAGTTCTGAAAATGACGAGGGAATGTGCAAGAGATCGGAGCCAATATTAAGGTCCATTCCAAGAAGGCCTATCATGATTGGGCCATGTCCAGAGCTAAGCGTGTCCTCCAGGACCAATCCAGAAATGCCAGGATCGGGTGGCCCTCAGCTTCAGTGTCAACTCGGCCACCCAGAGCACATCCATCACATCACAACAACAGCCCCATTTCACCCAAGCCTTTCTCAGGGCCTCCTGAGAGACTATGTTCTCCACACTCATTATTTTCCACTCCAGAGCACCATGGCAGCCAGCAGAAAGTTGGGAATTTCTGGCTCAACTTCAGCTGGCATGTCAGCTAGATTCAGTGGTGGCTGAGTTCTAATTACAGCAGAAATGGAGGGAAAAACATAGGCATATTTTTCAATACCAGGCTGTGTTTGCAACAGGGGTAGTTTGGGTGGGAGAGGTTATCTTTTGCCTTGTGGATAAAATAAGTTGTACATGTAGCAAAAATGTGGACTCAGACAAATTTCTAATACTTCCTTGTTGTCATTTCTTTGCCTCCCTTCTCCCTCTCTGGGTTCTACCCTTGTTCCCCTCATGAGCATTAGCTCTTCAAGAGCTTGCTACTCTCTGTGCTTGAGTTCAGCATAGTCCAATGAAACATAGTGCAAGCCACAAATGTGAACCATCTGTGGAACTTTAAAAGTTATGGTAGCCATGTTGAAACAAAGAGAAACAGATAAAATTACTTTTAATAACCTTTTATTTAACTTAATATATCCAAAATGTTGTCATTTCAACATGTAGTCAATAAGAAAACATTTAATGAAATATTTTACTTTTTTTGGTTGTTCTTATAAAAATCCAGTATGTGATTTATACCTACAGCGCATCTCAATTTCAAACTAGCCACATTTCAAGTGTTCAGTTGCCATATGTAAATATGGCTACCATCTTGGACAGCACATCTCTATTTAATTGAAATTTACCTGTCTAGTATTCCCATTTCAATGTTTATCTGGTAATTCTGTCCAATAAACTAATCCAACTATGAGATAGACTCACCTGCAATGCAATATATTGGCATGAACAGAAGTATACAATGCCTTGATAAACATTTCCAGAATTATGGCAATCTATCAAGTGCTCAATCACTGTGTCCCTCAAATCATACAGGTGGGCTTCTATGCCTATATATGATGTCATTATGAAGGAGAAAATAAGAAGCCTAAGAAAAATTTTTACAGGGCCCAGAACTGATCCTGATTGGGTTTCACTTTAAGGTGATTTCTTTTTCTAGAAGAATTTGCAGAGTAATAGGTAAATATCAATACATCCCTGAGGAATCTCTAAGTTATAACAATGGTATACATTCTAAAAACTTACCTTCTAAAAACCCAGAGAGTCTTTAAGAAATTTTCCTGAGCAAAGCAGCAATATCTGTAAAAAGCATAAATTGGAGAAGGGCACATCAAAAAGCATGGAGGACACCATGTGGTTGTGAGAAGAGCATGAGCTCTGAAGTCAGGCAGACTTGCATTTACCATGCAAACATGGGCAGATCCCTCCTGGGCACCAGTTTCCTTGGGAGGTGGAAAATCGCATTTTCCTTGCAAAGTCACCGAGATCTGCATATGCCTAATACCATGTGCGACCCTAAGTAGACACTAAATGCTTACTTGCATGTTGTTCTAGAGTGAAGATCGATCATCTTTGCAAATTTTTTTTTATTGTAGTATAGTTGCTTTACGATGTTGTGTTAGTTTCTACTGTACAGCAAAGTGAATCAGTTATATGTATACATATATCCCCTCTTTTTTGGATTTCCTTCCCATTTAGGTCGCCACAGAGCACTGAGTTGAGTTCCCTGAGTTATAGAGTAGGTTCTCATTAGTTACCTATTTTATACATAGTATCAATAGTTTATACATGTCAACCCCTATCTCCCAGTTCATCCCACCCCCTCCTTTCCCCCCTTGGTATCCATACGTTTGTTCTCTATGTCTGTCATCCTTCCAATTTAAATAGCTACTGTTTTGGTCTGTGAAAACCCCAAGAGTGAGACAGTAAGCCATAGTGCATCATCTGCCCATTCAAGCCCAAATGCTGTCCTTTGGGCAGCTCCAAGGCAGGCTGGGGAAGGTCGTTTCAGAAAGGTCAGCTCCCTTGGGAGCAAACAAGCTCTCACAAGCTATGGTTATCTTCTCAGTCATAATTCTGGTTCCAGGAATCAGTATTTTCTGGTTAAAAAACACTGCAAACAAATTATTATTTTGCTACTGACACAAGTCATAGGCTTTTGGCCAGCCTGTGGAGTGACGTCTCCTTGGCCAGGTGTTCAGCCTCATCCAATCAGCTGTGGCCGGGCTGGGGGTGGGGTTCTGAAGTCAGCTAGATGTGTGGGCAGGAATTCATCGCAAAGGTGAGAAGGTGGAGTGGGCAGACAATCTCCTGATTACTGTACAACATCCCACAGATGAGGGAACTGAGCTCAGAGAGGATAAGTAGACTTGTCCAGCTCACTCCTTGAGCTCAGGGGCTGTGTCTGGCTGCCGTTACGGGGCCCTAGTACCCCCTCCGCACCCCACTGCCCGGGTTACTGAAGAGTGCTGCAAATATTTTTTGAAAAAATAATCGCAAGGCCAAGGAACTCCAAAACTCAAGCTTGGTCTCCCACGCCTATTTTTCCAAATCTTGGCTGTACATTTGAATCACTGGGGGGTTTTAAAAACTGCCACCCCAGAGACGAATCAAGCTTTGGGATATTTAAAAAGTCTCCCCAGATGATGCTGGTACATCCAGTGTTAAGAACCATTGCACTAGTTCAGTAGTTCTTAACCTTGACTGTACATTAGCATCATCTGGGGGGCTCTTAAAATCCAATTGCTCAGGCCATACCCCCAGGCCTACTATGGTTCTGATATGCAGCCAAAGTCCAGAACCCTGGTCCAGAGCAGCTCTTCTCAGGTTTCAATTTGCACTGAATCCCCTGGGGATCTTATTAAAACGCAGACTCTGTGTCAATGAGTTTTGGATGGGCCTGAGAGTCAGCATTTCTAAAAAGTTCCCAGGTGGGACTAATGCGCTACTGATCTGAGAACCACATTTTGACTCTAAGGTTCTGGGAAAGCTGCTTTAATGAAGTCAAGAATGATCTTGATTTAGTTGCTTATCTATTGATTGTAGCAAAGGGTTGCTTCCAAGCCACCTTAAAGATTCTGCAATGATCATTTTCAGGAACTCTCTTTCCCCTAATAGCTACAGTGAAGATGAATTTCGTGAATTGTTCATGTGGAAGTTGGGGTTGCTGAGTGGTTAGGAGCACAGACAATAGGTCAGATATCCTGGCTTGGAAACCCGCCACTGTCACTTAATAGCTGTGAACTTTGGGTAATTTCCTAAACTGTTCAATGCCTCAGTTTCCTTATATGTATATTGGAGAGTTTAAAAAGTACTTATATGCTCAACCTCACCAATCGCCGGTGATGATGTTACTCATCACAAATCAAAACCACAATGAGGTAACACGTCACCCTTTTTAGAGTGGTTATTGTCAAAATGACAAGAGACAGCAAATGCTGCCAAGGATGTAGAGAAAAGGGAACCCTTGTGCACCATCGGTGGGAATGTAAATTGGTGCAAACACAATGGAAAACAATATGGCAGTTCCTTTAAAAATTAAAAATAGAACCACCATATGATCTCGCAATCCCACTTTTGGGTATATGCCTGAAGGAAGTAAAATCACTATCTTGAAGACATATCTGAACCCCCATGTTCACTGCAGCAATATTCATAAAGCCAAGATATGGAAACAATCTAAGTGTCCATCAGTGGATGAACAGAGATATAGATATAGATACATGGAATATGATTCAGCCCATAAAAAGAAGGAAATCCTACCACTTACAATAACATGAGTGAAACTTGAGGGCATTATGCTAGTGAAATAAGTCAGACAGAAAAAGAAAACACTGTATGGTCTCACTTATACGTAGAATCTAAAAAAAGGCAAAATCACAGGAACAGAAAGTAGACTCTCTGAGTAGAGTTGCCAGGTCCTGGAGGATGGGTTAAATGGAGAGATCTTAGTCAAAGGTACAGACTTCCAGTTATAAGATGAATACGTGTGGGACTGCAGCATGGTGACTGTAGTTGAAAATACTATACAATATACTTAAAAGTTGCTAAGAGAATAGGTAAGTTCTCAACACACACACACAGGCACACACAAACGGTAATTATGTGAGGTAATGGATATGTTGACTAATTTTACTGTGGTAATCATTTTGCAGTGTACACGTGTATCAAATCACCACCTTGTACATCTTAAACACACAGAGTTATGTGTTAATTATATGGCAATAAAGCTGGGAAAAAGTATCTATGAATAAGTACTTATGGATATCAAATGAGTTAACACATGCAAGAGACATAGACCTGTGCTACACTGTAAGTGCTTAAGTAAGAGTGAGTTTATTGCTATTTTTCACTGAGCATTTGCTGATCTTTCTGGAGCTTCAAAGGTCAACAGCTCTGGAACACGACCACTTGGATTCAAATGCCACCTCCACTTAACTGTGAGGCATGGGTGATGTACTTTTCCTCTCTGCACCCCGGTTTCTTCATGTGAGAATGGAAATAATGATAGCATCTGCCTCTTAAAGCTGTTGCAAAAATAAATTATGTGCAATGCACTTAGACTAGGGCCAGACGAAAGGTAAACATGCAACAAATTTTGTGACTGCCCTCGTTATCGTTATTAAAACCGTGTGCCAGGCACGGGGGAGACATAGGTAAATGAGGAACTTCAAGCAGAGCCCTTGTCAGAGCTAAAAGGAAACTGCAAATGTAAAACATTTGATTTAATGAGTTTTTACGGTATCCAGTCATCCTTGAAAAGAAAGTAGGAAAAAGGAAATTCTGTCAGTTAATATCTCCTGTATCTAGAGTCATTCTCTTGGTTTACGGCAGTTATTTTTCCTCTTTGCTTTAGGCCTCTCATTTGCTTAAAACTGATAGCTTGAGAAGGGAAATTCATCTGGATTCCTTCACCGAGCTGACAGTCCACTGCCACTGTTATTACAATGATTTATCGGTATTCTTTCTCTGCTGCTTTTGACAAGAAAAGAAAGGGGTTTGCTGTCTTAGGCTTTGACTTTGATAGACACATTCCCCCAAAAAAGCAGCTTATGTTTTCTGATCTCACATCCTAAGAGCTATATTCTCTGGTCCAGCTAAGCCAAAACCTCCCGAATATGCCCTACATAAAGCACAGACTCCTACTTATGTAAATAATTACCAGATATGTTACACAGAAAAAAAACTCGGTCTATCAAATAGTTACCAAATAGTAATGACTACCATGCTTCAGCCTGTCTCCTAAGTACCAGCATATTTATGATAGAGATTTGGGGAACAAACGCCCAATTCCTGGGAATATCTGCTTTCTACAGAGCACACTTGGTAATGACTCTTCCCTGGGTTCAGCAGTGCTGAGAAAATAACACTTATGGATAGGGATCGATGCCAATAAATGACTAAATAGACATTTTTCGTATTATTTGTATTCGTTAACACACACACACATTCACCTGTGTAAGCTGGCAAAAATAATGACTGAAAAAGGAGCTGGGTATAAGTGTAAGCTGGAGTTTGAGATTTATCTGTATTCATTTCCTAGGGCTACCATAATGAATCACCACAAACTTGGTAACTTAAAACAACAGAAATTTATTCCCTCACACTTTTGGAGGCCAGAAGTCAGAAATCAAAGTGTGGGCAGGGCCGTGCTCCCTCTGAAGGCTCCAGGGGAGGATCCGTTCTTCACCTCCTTCAGCCTTCAGTGAGCCCTTGGCTTGTGGCTGCATCACTCCAGTCTCGGCCTCCCTCTTGGTATCCTCTCTGCGGGTCTCTCTTTTGTGTGTCTCTTACAAAGACACTTGTGAAAATCCAGGATGATCTCTTGAGATCCTTAATTTAATTACATCTACAAAGACCCCTTTTCCAAATAAGGTCACATTCAGAGATTCTTGGGATGCGAATGGAGATATACATTTTAGGGGCCACCATTCAACCCTCTACAATATCCAAGGAACAAAATGATCTGTAATCATAATTAATTAAAAAGTGATTAAAATATCTGTCATGTCAGGGACCCTAAAGTTACAAAATAGTGAGCAGGAAAGACGGGAGGGCAAAAGACCCGTCACTTGGACAAGGTGTAACCTCAGCGCTAATGGTCTCAACTCTTGGATATTGCTTCATTTTCAGATTACAACCAAATAGGACCATTTTTTAAATTGATCCCACCACAGCAGATCGGAGCAGCTCATGGATTGTCTCCACCTCAGATTTCACGAGGAACACATTTACTTCCCTGTGCATTGCAGAGAGACCAGCAAAGCCACTGAGACACATCTCAGCATCTGTGGGGTCTCCAGGTCTTCCACTGTGATGTACAGTCCAGATTCTTAAATGCTTGCATGTCCTTCTCTCTCTCCCTCTGTGCCCTGTGTCTTCTTTCTGTGGGTTTTCTGCATAAATCAGGAAAGGGAAAGAAACTAACAGTCCTCTAACAAAGCCATACTACTTCCATTCATCTGTGACTCCTAAGAAACCATGAAAGAAAATACGGTAGTCTACTCCAGAAAGAGAAAATGTTTAGGAATTTAAATATGGGTTTTGGAAAATTAAAAATAACCCTTATGTTTCAAGAATAGATAGTCATTACTTTTCCCATCCTATAGATGAAGAAAGAACCTAGGACTTAGAAGGTTAGGTAACTTCCTCAAGACACAGGGAAGCTGGGAGCTGGAAAGAAAACACAGCTCATTTGGTCCCAAACCCCTTCTTTTGGGAATCAATCTGACAACTGTTTCTGAACTCCTCTTCCAGGTGTGTGAAGGCTTTCAGGCTGACTCTGGGGTGTGCAGGAGGAAGAAGGGGAAGTGGAGTGAAGAGCCATTCTCTGAGGCATCTGAACAGAGGGAGGGACCCCCCTGGTGCAAAGAACAGGGAAGGGGCTGATGGAAGAACGCTGAGCAGCCTATGCATATGGCGTCTTTACTCTAATGGGAATGATTCCCTAGGCTTGTTGGGGAGACCCATATAATGGAGTCCAGAAGCAATCACATGACTCCTGGGACCCTGGATACCACGTGCTCTTAATCCCTGACCAACAAGCTGCACTGCTCTTAAAAGAGAGAGGCTTTGGCATTTCACTTCATGCCGCCCATTCACTCAGAGGGGAGGGCTGTGAGCCCAGGGGCCAGGTCAAGACACTGCTGGGCACAGACGGTGTTGCCCCATCATCCCCAGCCAGCCAGTGTCCAGGGACAGAACAGCTCCACTCTCTGTAGATGTCCATCTCCTGAATCCTCCTCTCTCAGCAGCCGAGCCCAGGTCAACCAGCCAAGAGTCACTTTTGTCCAATAGGGTACTCTGTGCAAAAGCGCACCCAGCATCAAGCTAATGACACTTATGCTGCAGGGACCCTTGAGCAGCAGGGACCTCTCTCAAGGGGGCCACAGGCATTTCATATCCATAATCTTTTTTTTTTTCTTTGAGTCCCCCAAATTGTAGCTGCTTCAGGCCACAAAAACCTGTATCTGCCACATCTCTTATGCTACAGTCATACCTGGTTTCATCGGGCTTTGCTTTGTTGCACTTTGTGGATACTGTGTGTTTTACACATTGAAGGTCTGTGGCGGGCCTGCATCGAGCAAGCCTATCAGCACCGTTTTCCCAACAGCGTTTGCTCACTTCCTGTCTCTGTGTCACATTTCGGTAATTCTTGCAATCTTTCAAACTTTTTTCATTACTATTATATTTGTGATGATGATCTGTGATCAGTGATCTTTGATGTCACTATTATAAGAAGATTACAACTGAAGGCTCAGATGATGATTAGTATTTGTTAGCAGTAAGGTAGTTTTTAATTAAGGTATGTGCATTGTTTTTAGACATAATGTTATTGCACACTAAATAGACTACAGTATAGTGTATACATAACTTTTATATGCACCGGGAAACCAAAAAGTTCATGTGACTCGCTTTATTGCAATATTCGTTTTCTTGCGGTGGTCTGGAAACAAACCCAGAATACCTCTGAGGTGTGCCTGTATATCCAATGGCCATTATAATTTATAGAGCACGTAATAGGGGCTTAATAAATATTAATCAAAATAATATAGCATCTATTATGCAGCAACACTAGTCACAGGCACAATCTTTGCCTTAGAGAAGTCCAAAGTGGAGAAGAGAAATAGAACAAAATAATCACAGAAGAAATGTAACATCACGGCTCAGATAAATGCCATGCAGCTGCACAGTTTTAGGAAGGGACAAGTGGAGGACCCGACCTTAGGCAGAGAGGTTTCTGAAGAAGCAACAGTGGAGCTGAGATCAGTAGAGAGTAAGAATTAACCGGGCGGACAGCAGAGGAGTGGGGAGAGAGGACAGAAGTGCTATCAAGGGAAAGAACGTGGTGTGTCCAAGGAACTGAGAGAAGGCTAAGTTTGCTGCAGCCAGAGAGCGAGCCGGATCTTGGTAGTAAATGAGTCTGGGAGGCAAACCAACCACGCAGGACCTCATCAGCCATATGAAGGTCTTTACCTTTAGTATTATGAGAACAGCAGGAAGTGAGGAAAGGCATTTAGTTGGCGTGTTGGGGTGCCGGTGGAGAGCACGGATAAGAGGAATGACATGATCAGGGTACATCAGGTTCCAGAGAAGGCAGGAGGTGATAGAGAAGAGCTCACAGGGGAAGGAATTGGCTGAAGGCAGGAGGAGGGACATTCCTCTGTTGTAACAGAAGCGGAAGTGGAGGAGATGGAGGCAGTGGGTTTATAGGGGAAGGAGGTACACTCTGATGCCTTTGTTTCCTGCTGAGAAGAAGGGACATCAGGAAGAGGGGGCAGAGGTTTGTGAAGAATGTGAGATGATCTGAACCCTGCAGACACCAGGCCACGTTGTCAGCAAGATCCTCACGCCAGCAAAGGGCTTTTATTTCCCAGACGCCCCCCGCCCCGCGCCCCCGTGAGGCCCTGTGAGGCTTCACGGCTCTTTCCCACAGTGCTCTTGGCTTGTGCAGAAGGATTCACACTAACGGAGGGCCTTGGCAGGAGGACTTTATTTCAAATCTCCAGGCAGGTTTTTGTTTTGTTTTGTTTTGTGTTTGTTTGTGTTTTGTCTCAGCAGTTTTGATGTTTAAGCCTCTTGGAGGCAAATGATTTCTCACGTCCAAGAAAACCACCAGTTTTTCTTGAGGAAAACTATAAAATTATACTCACCTGAACACAGAGATTTTAGTGGCCCAGCGGCACGCTCTCCGTGGTGGGGTAAACAGGTGTGTACAGCTGAGTCAGAAGCACACCTCGCTGGTCCCTGGCTGGTCCCTGGCTTCCGGGAGGGAGAAACGTCTCTGTGGTCTGTTTGGATTCAGATGACACTGGGGCTATGACCTGTCACTCGTTCTTTGGGGATGTTTACATGCCTATTTGCATTTTTATTCTGATTCAGGAGGCCAGACTAATACATAAGGATGCAAATGGCAAACTGCCCAGGGCATGCGATGATGGAAGTTGAGAAGAAGGAGAGGAGAGGGCGTGTTGCAGAGGGCGCAGCAGCCGTCAGGGAAGTTTCTAAGGAGAAGAAGATACTTGGACGAGGCCTTGAAGGGCAGAGAGGGTTGGGACGTGTGGGGTTAGGACAGCGCATTTCCCATGAAGGGAGCAGCTTGCCTTGATCTCTCTGCACTCTGGTCTGGCTCCGTCACTTACTGGCTCCGTCACTTACTGGCTATGTGACCTTGAAAAAGATGACTTCACCTCTCTGTGCTTCCTTTTCCTTAACTGTGACAAGGTCATATTCATACCGCCTGTGAGGCTGCACTGAGGCTGAAACGAGGTCATTCTTACAAAGGTCTTACCACAGTTCTTACACAGATATGAAGTATGCTGAAAATATTACCAGTATTTTTCTTGCTTTTATTATTATTATGTGTTAGGACATTAAACGCCAACTACTCTCACATTCCAGAGTGAACTTTGAGAGCACCCAGCACGACTTGCCAGGAGGGTGTAAAGGGACACTTTGCAACTCCTAGCCCCTCACCTACACTGAGGATAGGTCTAAAAAGGATCACGAATAGGCAGTTCCAGGGGAAGAGGAGGGTCTCTTTTCAGAGAGTTGTGTTCTAAGTTTACTCTCCCAAGGGTAACAGTGTCCCTCAACTCCAGCTGGGGAAAGGGACTTCACCAGGACCACAGGGAGAGCTTGCTATGTGTCCCCCTGCAGATGGGGACACAGGAATCTGGTGTCTGATTCACAGCAGAGAAGCACAAAGAGCACAGGCTTCTCTTTTAGAGCGCTGGAGAGGAGAGGCGGCGCTGGATTGGCCTGCTTCCCGAGAGCTCACTGGGGCAAAAGGCACCAGTTTCCCTGTTGACCACACCCAGGCCACATGCTGGAAGGAGCTAGCAAGAGGGTCCAAGAGGGTTCCCAGTAATGAAAACCTCAGAGAAATAAGCTGGGAATGCCTAAGATTGAGGAAGGAGCCATAAGTGACAAACTGGAACAGAGATGCATTCACCCATATAAAGGAAAAACTAGGTAAAGAATTGCTAATCAAGGTATATTTTAAGAGGCTGGGAGGAAAGGGTGTGGGAGGGAGGAGGAATTCTCTGGGGGAAGAAATTGGAAATCAACCCCATGAGAGGAAGAATCCACTGTTAACTGCCAAACCCAACTCAAGAAAATTAGTTTAGTGTATTAATATAGTAGCTTCCTATTGCTGTTAGACAAATCACAAACTTAGGGCTTAAAAACTACAAAATTTATTATTTTACAGTTCTGGAAGCTAGAAATCGTAAACTGTCTCAATGGGCTAAAATCAAGGTGTCAGCATTAGCAGCTGTATTCCTTTCTAGAAGCTTTCAGGCAGACTCTAGAGCTTCTTGCTTTTTCCAGCTTCTAGAGACCACCTGCATTCCTTGGCTCCTGGCTCCCTTTCATCCTCAAAGCCAGCAATGGCCAGATGAGTTTTCCCCAAATCACATCACTTTGACACTCTCTCCTGCCCCCTTTTTCACTCACAAGGACCCTTGTGATTACTCTGAGCCCATCTGAATAATCCAGGATAATCTCCCATCTCAAGGGCAGCTGATTAGCAGCCTTAATTCCATCTATCACCTTAATTCTCTTTTTTTATTGAAGTACAGTTGATTTATAATATTGTGTTAGTTTCAGGTGTACAACACGGTGATCCAGTATCTTTGTAGATTATATTCCATTATAGGTTATTACAAGATAACGGGGGTAATTCCCTGTGCTATAAGGTATATCCTTGTTGCTTATTTATTTTATATATAGTAGTTTGCATCTGTTAGTCCCATACCCCTAATTTATATCCCCCTCCCCTTTGGTAGCTACGAGTTTGTTAATTCTCCTTTGCTATGTAACCTAACACATTCACAGGCTCCAGGGATTAGTATTTGGACTTCTCTGGGGAGCCATTATTGTGCCTACCGCAGTAAGAATCTCCTTGCCCTTTAACTCCTCTCTCTGACTTAAACTCAACCCTGGAGGAGCCAGAGGCAGCCTGGCAAGCGGTGCAGAAGGAGGCTGCGAAACAGAAAAGGAGCATCTGTATATCCACAGCACCAGCACAGTGCCTGGAATACTGTGAGTTATCAGTTAAATGAATATTCAGTGAACACATGCATCAACATCCCACAGTAACTGCGGGCCAAGTATGATTCCTAATGGAAGCAGCTCTCATTAGATGCCCCCAATCAGATCTTCCATCTCCCAATCGGGAAAACACTTTTTCCAA
Organism: Balaenoptera borealis; assembly: GCF_965194805.1. Taxonomy (NCBI): domain Eukaryota; kingdom Metazoa; phylum Chordata; class Mammalia; order Artiodactyla; family Balaenopteridae; genus Balaenoptera; species Balaenoptera borealis. Next base: position 15,824,208 of record NC_138866.1, on the reverse strand, counting down.
ACCTCAAACTCTCTCTTAGTCCGTTTTAAATTATAGTCATTATTTTCACCCTGAACTCCCGAATTGTGTAATTATACCTTATAACATACGGCACACCCATCTCCCTGAGAAGAGGGCCCCATCAAAATTTATAAGGCAAAGAGTTTGCATCTCTGATTTTAAATGGGCTTAACCACTCAAATTAAAACAGTTTTTCTATTCCAGAGAGAGAAGCGTGTTTAGAAATTCCAAGAACGATCAGGGCAGCGATACCCTCCAGTCAATGTCGTATTCAATCTCTGCTCCACTGGAACCGAAGGTGAGGTGGAGGCATGTGTGGGCTCCTGAAAGAGCAGAGTGAATATGTCAGCTGATCAGAGCTGACTTTTGATTTTTCACAGGAAAGGGAGAACAGGGCAACATGAAAGACTGAGAGCCAAATACAGAGAAACAATAAGGTGCCTCCTGAATGAAGAGGTAAAGCGACCTTCTCAGAGAGAACCTGAAAGTCAGCGCATAACCATGTCAGCAGTGCCACCCAAACCCATCACCCAGCTGCAGGGGCTCAGAAACATTCAACAGTAATGGAGGAGACATGGGAGTTTCCTCAGGCCTGACTGTGACTAAAGAAAGCTTTAATCTAGGCAATTCCAGCAAGAAGAATAATGCTAACTAGATGGTCTCTGTAGGTCTAGAAAGGAGAGTCAAGGGCAACAATGTGTCAGGGTTTAGCCAGGGCAGAGAGACAGTGCCCAGCAGATGACAGAGGTAGATCCCGTTGTAGTCCAGGGAGGTTCATAAGATCTTCCAAAGGCCTGGATGAATGGTCCATCAAAAGCATCTATCCTATGCTCACCAAACAGTGTTCTGATTACCAATTTAGTTTCACGGATTTGAGGAAAGAGTTTGGAATAATCCAGGAATTAACAATTAATAGTCTCCTCTAATTTAATAAACTTGTATTTTAGTTTATATATCTGATCTTAGGACAGCCTGAGTCATTCTCTAAAAAAGTCTCTGGGCTTTCACAAATCCACCATACTGTGGCCATCCACTGAGGGCCATCCAGGGTAGCCAGTCACAGCTGTCTCTCTGAATTCTACTCTTGATTCCCTGAACTTTGATCTATAGATCATTCAGAAATATTAATATTCTGGTAACCACACACACCTCATAGAGAACTCCTACTCATCCTTCAAGGCCCAACTTAAATGCTACACCACTGAGAACTTTTTTTGGGCTTACCCAGTACTGCTGGGGACCAGGGGGATGGAGAAGGGAAGCAAAATATAATTGGTGGAATCTTAGAGATCCTCTGGTTTTCAAACCTTTTCAGCTGAAGAACCCTTGTTCAACCACAAGAGGCTATGGAAGCCAATATGTAAAACATAAAAAATGGATCTCCTCTGGTTAAAGAAGGAATAGGAGGCTCAGTAACTGATCCCTGGGCTTCCTCAAGGTACCCCCATCACAGGGAAACCTCTCACATCACAGTTTGAAAACCACTTATCTAGTCTCTCACTTTACAAATGAAGAAATTGATACAGAAGCTGATGTCAGAAAACAGTTTATACAATTGTTTCACGTGGTTCTCCCAAACCATAGACGATAAATAACATGCCATTAATACTGTCCCTTTCCAGCCTTGGCAGGCACAGCTAATCAATCCCAGATGTGGCCTCAGAATCCTTCTCAATACAGAGTCCCAGTAAGCTGCTAACAATTTACCATTCTTATTCTAAATATTAATGTATATATCCTAAATGTTAACATATTTTATTTTATATCTATTATATTATCAACTGAAATCACTAATATGTAAAAATATATAAAAGGCTTAATATGACACCTAAGCTAACAGAAATTGCCTTTATACTTCACCTCTTCATTGAAATAATGGCCTTAAATTTTATATTTTGGTAGTTGACCTTCCAAATCTAGTGGTATTAAGTAAACAATTACTATATTATTACATTTTCTTTACTAGATTAAAACATAAAAATAAAGGCGCTGGATCTAGTTCTTGTTGGTATTGGGTAATGCTAGCTCAAAAATTAAAATGCTGGGAGGACACCATTACTTTGAACCGTCTCGGGTTTGGTTGATTCAAGCTGGAAGTGAAAAAGCATGGCAAAACATTCCAAAATCTGATGCTGGCTTAGCCATTCTCATTTTCTAAATATTCACTGCTTCCTCATTACGATTTGCCTTTGTGAGGAGAGAAATGAACGTCCTTTACCAATCAGCAGAGCTGATTTTCACATATCAGCTACGTTCAAGGCATACGTGAGCTTGAAGGCACAGCAGACAGCACGCCAGCTGGATCTGTGAACCAGTCTCTCTCCTTAGATTCCTGTGATGGCGTTCAGGACATGCTACCCCAAAATATGGCATCTTGTTATTAAATATCTTAAGCTGAGGAATTTTTTTTTTAATGGCAGAAGCAGGAAGGGCACTCCGACCTCCCCCTTCTCCCACCCTTCTTCCCTGAAACAGGTCGTAAAACTCCCCTGTGAAAGGTGCCCTCCCTGTTCCAAGAGAAGGGAAGACTTTACCAGAAACAGGGAACTGGGGGGCCGAGAAATCTGTCCGAACACACCGTGTTAAACTAACCTTTATCTTCCTAGTTACTTCTTCACCATTTACCACCCCCAGCCCAAACTCCTTTGTCTTGTCAATTCCTCACAAATTTATTGTTTCTTTGTCTAAATGATATAAAAGCTTCCTGCTCTGATCACTTCTTCAGGTCTTTACTCTCTTGTGAAGGCTTCCATGTAAGTGTAAAAATTCAATAAAATGTCACACTTTTCTCCTGTTAATCTGTCTCTGTCGATTTAATTTTCAGACCCAGCCAGGAACCCTAAGGAGGTAGAGGAAAACTTTCCCTTCCCTATACCTGCCTAGGAGCTTTGCAAAGGAAAGTGTTCCCTCTTGGAAGAACTTAGGAGAAAGTCATTGCCCTCCTCACCACCTCCTTTCTCCACCTCTCCCTTGGAGGAGGGGTCATTCATCTGCTTGGGCAGGTGAGGACAGAGCACTTATACCCACCTGGTCAAGCCTTCACCTGTCTCTCTCCACCTGTCTCGCTTGCTGGGCTTGCTTGAAGGGAGGCTCTTCCTGTGTCTGGGCTGGAGAGTTCAAGGGCAGGTGGAGGAGAGAGCAGAGAGAGAATAAAGGGGAAGCCCTTCTGGGCCTCAGGTTCAATTCACAATGATGTCCAATCCAGATTATCAGCAATACAAATGACAGACTTTGACTTCTTAGGGACCCTCAGTTGCAGAATTTGGAGGGGAGAGGAGAGTTATCACGTAGTCTCTTCCGGAGCTCCAGCACTGCCCAAGATGGGGCTCTGTGCGCATGGTGTCTGTGTGCATGTGTGCTGTCAGCCATGGTTCTAGACACACATAAAAACTTCCAAACTTCTGGTAAGACAAACTTCAGGTGGTCTTTATTATCAACGAAGCTCAACCAATCAAGGAAACTTCCATTCTCCCCAAAGAAGAGGTTGTCCAATGTGATCTTCCGTCACCTCCACCAGCAGCACTCACACCTTCCCCCAATACACAGCTTTATGGAGCTTTACCAGCATCGCTTTATTCCAAGTCACAGCAGGACCACGCAAGATAATCCACCCTCACACTGTCACTGCCCTCGTGATACATCCGCTGCCTTCTCCCTGATTCAGCTTCCCATGTCTCTTATAAGGCTAGACTGTGAAACTAAGACTTCTGCTCTCCCATCCGCAACACCTCCATGCTCTCTTCTGGGTGTGTCTTTGTCTAATCATTACTAGGAGTGATCAGGTACTATCTCAGCCCCCTGAAGCTGACCACAATCAGAAAAGATGGGACTTTCCCTTCTCTAGAATTAGGACTGGGCAAACCTTCCTGCCACTCGTCTCCATTTCTAGCAGCAAATCAGGTTTTTGGCTTTACAGCATGAGCCTTCAAAAGACTGATTTCTTGGGAGTATGACAAAGTTCTCATTAGCTACCATGTATATTGATATATACACCATGGTGAGGAGTGGGAGGAGCTTCAAATCTTCAGGTTACCTCTTAAATCAGAATATACATTCTACTGCAACTGTTTCAGGGCTACAGTATCTATTATAATAAACTTTCTTCCAAAAATCTGCTTTTCAACTACTTTGAGCCCTAATTCATGCATTTTTTTTCTGGGATTTTGGAAAGCTTTAGGGAAAAGTTTTCATTTCTGTTTTTCATAACTTATTAAATATAGAGAAATATATCCATAAAGTAATGCAAATTCAAATAGTACTAGATGGCTCAAAATAAAAAATAAGTCTTCCTTCCCTCTTTGCAACCAAGAGTCCCACTCCTCAGATGTAACCACTCATAAATGCTTCTTTTGTGTAATGCTTATGGGCTTACCAATACTAAATCATATGCTTTATTTTTTAATCTGCTATAATATATTTTATACTTTACTTTTTAAATTTGCTAACTGTAAGCCTTATATATGGATTCCCTGAAATGAAAAATGAGGAGTTTTTAGTTCGTTAATATTGCCTTCCCTATTCATCTTCAATATTTCTGCCAGTCACTTTGTTTTTTAATTTTGTAGGTTATGTTCACAAGTCTAAATGATGCATTTTGAGTCTTTGAACCATTGACTTTACACAATATCTTGACCCATTAACTTCAGACAATATGTTAGGACGAGGAAATTAGTGCCCCTACATTTGCCTTAACGTCTCCTCATAGCCTTCCAATTCCTGCCTCCCCATCTGCCCCTTAGTCCAACATGCTGTTAACTTTACATGCTCAATGTCAAGGTTTATAACATTTACATCAAAGTCAAAATATAACTAAGGCTTTCATGCTTTATTTATAAGTTGATTCTACATTGAAAGCCAATAACTAGCATTAGCAATATATGATTACGTATACATTATTCACTGCAGACCATAAAATACATAATTGGACCAGCAGAGAAAATACTGTAATCCTACACCACTAAACGTGTTCTGCTTATGTATCCAAACCTCAGAGGAGTAGAGAAGGAGGACCAGCATATTCCAATTATACATATATAATAATTACATATATAAAATAATTTAACAATATACTTTCACTGTATTACTAAGATCACCCAGTCTTTTCATTCCACTGTTGGTTGAAAGGACCAGCTTTCTTCATTCAGCTCTCCAGGAATTTTACTGTTCCCTGTTTTTCCTTGTTTGTTTTTGTTTTATTTGTTTGTTTAATCTTTACAACTTTATTATAAAAAGAACTATTGATTAAATCACAGCACCAGTTCACATATCTTTACATTCTCTTCTCTTACTTTGAACATTCATGGGTTTTGGTAAAGTTGTGTTCAATTATTTCTTATTTTATCTTTAAAAATAATTAGTATTAATTTATTTTGGCATACTTCTGAATCCTTAAGTGGTTTTGTTTTGTTGTTTTGGTTTTTTAATGGATTAAAACATTATATAATTTTCATGTGTGCAATATTATATTTCAATGCTTATATACACTACAGCATGCTCACCACCAAAAGTTTAGTTTCCATCCCTCACCATAGGGTTGCCTCCCTTTACCCATTTCACCCTCCATCTACCCCATCCCCCTCTGGTAACCACTACTTTGTTCTCTTTATCTATGCGTTTGGTTTGGTTTGTTCACTAATTTTGCTTTGCTTTATTTTTTCTACATATGAGTGAAATCATGCAATATCTGTCTTTCTCTGAGTTATTTCACTTAGCATAATACCTTCAAGGTCCATCCACATATGGCAAATAGCAAGATTAGCAAGATTGCACCCTTTCTTATGGCTGAGTAGTATTCCATTGTGTATATAGCACATCTTGTGGTATAGTATCACCTACTGGAAAACAAAAGAAAGCCCTCTACACCGTGTTTTTTTTTTTTTTTAATATCTTCGTTGGAGTATAATTGCTTCACAATGGTGTGTTAGTTTCTGCTTTATAACAAAGTGAATCAGCTGTACATATACATATATCCCCATATCTCCTCCCTCTTGTGTCTCCCTACACCATGTTTTAAAGTGGACTGACTTGGGGACTAATGCATACTTATCATCCTAGGATTCCTTTTTATTGTATTCCTGGGTTGCATCCACTTTTTCTTGCATCCATGTCTTCAATTTCCATGGATTTTTAGATGATTATTATGAAACTTTTGATTTTAAGATAATTGTAGATTTATATGCACTTATAAGAAAGAATACAGAGAGATCCCAGGTAACTTTTACCCCAAAGTAACATCTTGCAAAACTACAATGCAATATCACAACCAGCATATTGACATTGAAACAATTAAGTTACAAAACATTTCCATCATCACAAGGAACCCTTATGTTGCCCTTTATAGCCACATTCACGTCACTCCCACCTTAACCCTAAACAACTGATAATCTGTTCTCCATTCCTATAATCTTGTCATTTGAATCATGTTATGCAAATGGAATCATATAGTATATAACCTTTTGGGACTGGCTTTTTTTCACTCACTATAATTTTCTGAAAATTCATCCAAGTCTCTCTCTCTAAAAATAGGTGATAGATAGATATAGATAGATGATAGATGATAGATGATAGATGATAGATAGATAGATAGATAGATAGATAGATAGATAGATAGAAATATAATTATATACAATACAATTTGTTCCTTTTTGATGTGTTCCTGGAATAAACCCTATGTGGTCACTCTTATAAACTACTGAATTTATTTGTTAAATTTTGTTAGGGATTTTTGCATGTATATTCATTACGGGTATTGGTCTCTAGTTTTCCTTTTTTGTACTGTCTTTGATTTTTGTGTCAGTGTAATACTAGGTTCATAAAGTGAATTGAGAAGTGTTACATCCTCTTCTATTTGTTGGAAGAGATTGTGTAGGATTCTTCTTTAAACATTTGGTAGAATTCTCCAATGAAATCATCTGTGCCTGGAGATTTCTTTTTTGGGAGTTCTTAAATTATAAATTTAACTTTCTTAATAGTTATAAATTTATTCAACTTATCTACTTAATATTAATTGAATTCTGGTAGTTTCTGTTTTTTGAGGAATTGATCCATTCCATCTAAGTTGTCAAATTTATGTGTGTAGAGTTCTTATTGTTCATAATATTCAGTTATTATCCTTTTGACATCAGGAGGGACTGAAATATTCCCTATTTCATTCCAAATATTGACAATTTGTGTCCTCTCTTTTTTTTGTCAGTTTTGCTAGATGATTATCAATTTTGTTGATTTTTTTAAAAGAACCAGGCTTTTGTTTCATTAATTTACCTCTGCTGTTTTTCTGTTTTCAATACGATTGATGTCTGCTCCTTCTCTTTATTTTTTTAATAAATTTATTTATTTATTTATTTATTTATTTAATTTTTGGCTGCGTTGGGTCTTTGTTGCTGCGCGCGGGCTTTGTCTGGTTGCGGTGAGCGGGGGCTACTCTTCGTTGCGGTGCGTGGGCTTCTCACTGTGGTGGCTTCTCTTTTTGCAGAGCACAGGCTCTAGGCTCACGGGTTTCAGTAGTTGCAGCACACAGACTCAGTAGCTGTGGCTCGCAGGCTCTAGAGAGCAGGCTCAGTAGTTGTGGCGCACCGGCTTAGTTGCTCCGCGGCATGTGGGATCTTCCCGGACCAGGTCTCGAACCCGTGTCCCCTGCACTGGCAGGCGGATTCTTAACCACTGAGCCACCAGGGAAGTCCCTGCTCCTTCTCTTTATTGTTTCCTTCCTTCTGCTTCCTTTGGATTTATTTTGCTCTTCGATTTCCAGTTTCCTAAAGTAGCAGTTTAGATTATTGATTTGATACATTTCATCTTTCCTAATATAGGCATTTATGTTACAAATTTCCCTCTGAGCACTGCTCTAGCTATGTTCCAAAACTTTTATGTTGTGCTTTCATATTAACTCAGTACATGTACTTTTTATTTCTTTTGTGCCTTCTCCATTGGCCCGTAGATTATATATGTTATTTAGTTTCCAAGTGTTTGGGGAGTTTCCTATTATCATTCCACTACTAGTTCTCATTTAATTACATTATGGTCAGAGAACACACTCTGAATGATTTTAATTCTGCTAAATTTGTTGAGGGTTGTTTTATGACTCAGGATATGGTCTATCTTGGAATATGGTTCATGGGCACTTGAAAATGATGTGTATTCTGCTGTTCAGTGAAGTGTTGTATTAATTTCAGTCAGATTCTGTTGATTGGTGGTGTCAAGCTCTTCTCTATCCTTGCTGATTTTCTGTCTAGTTATTTTTATCAGTTTTTGAGAGAGGGTGTTGATGTTTCCAACTACACTTGTGAATTATCTATTTCTACTTTTAGTTCTATCAGTTTTTACTTCACATATTTTGCAATTCACTTGTTTGGTGCATATACATTGCATATTTTTAGGCCTTGGTTGTCTGACCCTTTTACAATTGTGAAATATTCCCCTTTGTCTCTGGGAATTTTTGTTGCTCTGAGGTCTATTTCATCTGATATTAATATTTATCTGATACCTTTTGATTAATTTTTGCATGATATATCTTTTTCCATCTTTTACCTTCAATTTTCCTATATCATTATTTAGTGAGTTTCTTGTAGACAACATACAGTTGGCTCAATGTTTTTTAATCCACTCTGCCAATCTCTCTAATTAATGTAATTAGACTATTTACATTTAATGTAATTATTAATACATTATGGCTTAAGTCTGCCATTTTATTTTTCATCTTCTTCTCTTTCTCTGTTTTTTCAGGTCTCTGTTTTTTTTTTCCTGTTTACCTGATAGTTACTTGAACATTTTTTTTAGAATTCCATTTTGATTTTTCCATAGTGTTTTTGAGTAGAACTCTGTATAACTTTTTAGTGGTTTTTCTAGATGTAACTTTATGTGTATGTAACTTAATTATCACAGTCCACTGGTGTCATAATTTTACCAGTTTGAGTGAAATGTAGAATCCTTTCCACCCTTACATCCCTTTACACCTTCTGTTTATAGCAAAATTCTCTTAAACATTTCCTCTACATGCATTTAGAACCATATCAGACAGTGTTATAATTTTTGCTTTAAACATCAAACATAACTTAGAAAATATAATAGGAGGAAAATCTATTATATTTACTTATATTTTTGCTTACCATGTTCTTTCTTCCTTCTTAATATTCCTTTTATTGTTTCCTTTCTCTTAAGAGATCTTAAATTCTTATAAGCATTATTTTAGGGTAGGTCTCCTGGTGAAAAAATCCTTGTGGCGTTCCTTTATCTGAGAATAAATAGATTTTCCCTTCATTTCTGAAGGGCATCTTTACTAGGTATAGAAATCTGGGTTGATAGTTCTTCTCTTGCAGCATTAAAAAATACTGTACCACTTCCTTCTGGCCTTTATAGTTTCTGATGAGAAATCTCTCATTCAAGTTCCTGTTCCTCCTTAGGTAATGTATCATTTCTCTCTAGTCACTTTCAAAATTTTTTTCTTTGCTTTTAGTTTTCAAGACTATGATGTGTCTTGGTGTGGATTTCTTTGTTGTTTATCCTATTCTGAGTTTTTCATCTTCTTGAATCTGTAGATTTAGGTCTTTTGCCAAATTTGAGGAGGTATCAGCCATTATTACTTTGAATGCTTTTTCAGTCCTGCCTTTTTTCTTCTTTCCTTCAGTTCTCCAATGATGCAAATGTTTACTCTTTTGTTTCCTGGTTCTTGGTATAAGTGTTTTGAAATCTGGACATTTCGGTTATGTCATGATACTTTGGATCTTATTTAAATGCTTCAGGTTAGCTGGCATCACTCTGGCATGGGAAAGGGGAAGCATCATCTTGTTATTGCCAACTGGCAGTAAAAGTCCAGATTTTCTACTCAGCCTCCAAAGATACCTAAGGAAGGGTGGTCCTCATCACTGCTGGGCAGGGTAAGAGATCCAGCTCCCCACTAGGCCTCCGCTGATCCTATCCTGGTCAGGAGGGGTAAGAGTGTCTTGTCACTGCTCCCCACATAGTTTTCTTAACACAGAGAATAAGGTAAGGGGTGGCCTCATTACCATATGACGATGGTGAAAGTTCTGGCTCCCTATTTGGCCTTCTCTGACACCATATTGACGGACTCTTGGGTTGCCTCATTACAACATGACAAAATAGGAAGTCTAGACAGTCCCTGCTGATCTTCGCTGGCATGGTTGGTGGTGGGACATCAGGTTATCTCTGTGTTATTTAGCTTGGGAAAAGCAGTTACTATCTAAAATCTTCTGTCTTGCTAGGCTTCCCCTTTTTTGGTCCTTTGTCTAAAGAGAACAGGCTTTGGTTAGGTCTCTCTTTTTTTCTGTCTCTCTTGTTTATGTTACTGGGTGGGTTATCAGCTTCCTCAATCCCTGGGATATATGAGGCAAAAAAAAATGTTTCAAGTTGTTTTGCTGGTCCTTCCAGGTTTCAGAGTTTTCTTCTGTTTGTTTTATATATAATGTTCAAGATTTTTAGTTGTACTTAGTAGGGGGAATAGAGAAAAGTGTGCCTACCCCGTCTTCTGAAAAACAGAAGTCCGAATTTCTTTTTAATTTTACTATTTTTTTCAGACAATATGTCTAGGTAGTAAAATATCTGAATCTTTGCATGTAAAAAAATATCTTTACCCTTACTAAATACATAATTTATCATGACACTAAAAAAGACTTCTATGCTCAGGGACTTTTAGTTTTAGCTCCAATATATAAGGAGATTGGAAGTTGTCACCCATCTTTACAATGTGAAAAAAAAATGGGAAAACTGAAAATCAATGACTTGTGGACCCATCAGAGAACTGAGGTCTCAAGGAAAACCATCACCCTAAAATCTGGGGAGATGAGTGAATCCAGAGAGTCACAGCAGAGATCTGCTTACCTGGAGTAGAAGCCACTGAAGCCATAAACTGATAGAAACACTTAAATGGTAATTTTGATGAGTTGCTGGAGGCTGGATGTACTAGCATTAGAATGAGAAACTCCTAAAGGCCACAATCTTAGGGGTGCCCTCATACTTTCTTTGGTTTTACCTCTTAGAGCTCCATCATGTTCTCATGGTGAAGAGCCAAGAAATATCCCCTAGTGGCTCTTACAGGAAGAGGGGAAAAGTTACCATTGTCAATATTCTCCATAACAAAGACCAGGAGAAAAGACTTCACCAGAGTCTTACCCCTCTTGATGGAAGGACAATCTCCCACTCCAGCCGTCTTGTCTCACCTAAGCAGCAGGGGAAAGCTAAGATACCCTTGTGAAAGTCACAGCCTTGAGACACAAACCCACTATAACCAACTGAGATTTAATCATAAGATTATATGATTATAATTCCACATACCTAATCACCATACCACAAGGGTTCCAATATAAAGAGCAGATTACAGCTGAAAGAATTGCAAGACACAGACTCTCCCTGAAGAGGAGTGCTTACAGAAGCCCAAAACCAACAGGAGAGACAAAAACTAGGATGCTAAAGGAATTTGAAGTCTCAGTCACCTGCAGCTACAGCAAACAAACACAACTCAGCTCCTCACCAAATTAGCATAAAATATCACACTAAAGGCCCATTCACCTCAGTTTCTATTATCCAACATCTTGGGCTTTCAACAAAAAATTACACAGCGTGCAAAAAGGAAAAAAAAAGTCTGAAGAGACAAAGAAAGCATCAGAACAAGACTTAGATGTGACAGAGATGTTGGAATTATCATACAGGGGATTTAAAATAACTATGATTAATATATTAAGGGCTCTAACGGAAAAAGTAGACAACTTTCAAGAAGAGATGGGTAGGGCTTCCCTGGTGGCACAGTGGTTGAGAATCTGCCTGCCAATGCAGGGGACACAGGTTCGAGCCCTGGTCTGGGAAGATCCCACATGCTGCTGAGCAACTGGGTCCGTGAGCCACAACTACTGAGCCTGTGCGTCTGGAGCTTGTGCTCCGCAACAAGAGAGGCCGCGACAGTGAGAGGCCCGCGCACCGCGATGAAGAGTGGCCCCCACTCGCCGCAACTAGAGAAAGCCCTTGCATGGAAACGAAGACCCAACATAGCCAAAAATAAATAAATAATAAATAAATTTTTAAAAAAAGAAGAGATGGGTAATGTAAGCAAAAGTGACTATGCATGTTCTTACGACCTCCTGCCTAAATATTAATAGTGTCTCCTTTGTCTTTCAAACCTGTCCAGGAAAAAAAAAAAAAAAAAAACCTGTCCTGGATTAGGTAACAAAACACATGGTCATCCTGCTGATATGTCAACCTAACAGACCTCAGATGTTTATCTCTAAAAACATTTAATTCAGTTTTACTTTTTGAAAGCTTCTTGAAGAATAGATACTCTACTGCTGCTGATTTGGGTTCTTTTATTTTGTTTTGTAGCAAAATTTGAAACTTTCCAGGTGTCTTGATTATCCATCATAACTATCCCAGAACGCTCCCTAATTTGTAGAAATCGAATTGTTTATTGTTTCAATTCTTCACCCAGAAGTCTAACAGTCCTTAAATGGAGCCATAGATAATAGAAGATCATTTTTCTAAAAGGTATAAAAACTACTAACGCAAAGTATAGAGGATACCAAGGTATAGAGGACTATTTGCTTACCCTCATTTATCTGGCAACTTCTTCCCTCCCACTGCGGCTGTGAAAGCAGCTATTTTGTACAATAAGGCCCTGCCTACTGCCTACAGTTGATTGGTCCAGAGGCAGATACTTGACCTACTCTGGGCCAATCAGAGTCAACCTGAGTCCTTCCCAGGAATGTATTTTTTGGATCTCAAAGAGAGTCTATGATTCTCTGGGTACTTAAAGCTCCATGATGTACAGCTTTGGATGTTGTCTGACCTGGTGAAGAAAGAGAAAGAGGGAAGGGAGGGAAAAAGAGAGAAAGAGAAAAAAAAAAGAGAGAAAAGACTGAAGTCAATGACAGCAGGAAGTAAAAACTGGAGACAAAGGAAAAAGCCCTGATGACATTTAAACACCTGCTTCTAGTCATTTCCGAGCCTAGCTGCCTTCTTATCTTTCTCCTGTCCCTTGACTGTTTTTATCTTCCACAAAAAACCCAGATTCCTGCCAATAAATTCCCCTTTTTCTTTAAGTAGAATGAGTTTGCTTTCTGTCACCTTTGATCAAGGAGTCCTAACTAATACAAGAGGTTAATGTATATGTCCCATTTAAGAAGACTCTTATGGCAGGAAGTTCACAGAGAAACTACACAGTTAAAAGCCTCTACTTTTCAGCTGACATGCCCTCTGACCATCTGCTGCAATTTCTCTACTTATCATTTAGGAATCTAAACACAATTTTTTATATCGTCTCCTCACTTTCTATGTATCTCTAGAATCATTCAACCACCCTTATCCTTTCAACTGTTTCCATTAAGGAAAATAGCAGATACTTTTAAAGAAAAGGGTGTTTGACTTCATAATCCCCCAGATTAAAAATCTCTTTCTTTCTTTCTTTCTTTCTTTCTTTTTTTTCTATGAAGACCATTTCCAGCATTTACTTTTAAAGCGTCAAGTCCTGACTTAGAAGCTCTTAACTCCTTTGCAGGTTTTGTTTTGGGTTGAATTGTGTTCCCCTCCCCAAATTCATATGTTTAAGACTTAACCCCCACTGCCTCCGAATGTGACTATATTTGGAGATAGGGTCTTAAAGAGGTAATTAAGTTAAAATGAGGTCACTAGTGTGGGCCCTCATCCAATATGACTGGTGTCTTTATAAGAATAGGAAATTAGGGCAGAAGTGTACAGAGGGAAGATGATATAAATGCAGGGTGAAGGCAGACATCTACAAGCCAAGGAGAGAGGCCTCTGAAGAAACCAACTCTGTCAACATCTTGATCTCAGTCTTTTAGCCTCCAGAATTGTGAGAAAATAAATTTCTGTTGTTTAAGCCACTCAATCCAGAGTACTTCATTATGTCAGCCCTGGAATATGAATACCATCTCTATTAGTGTTTTCCAGAGAAACCAAACCAATAGGAAAGATGGAAAGATGGAAGGATGGATGGATAGATAGAGAGATAGAGAGATAGGGAATTGGCTCATGTGATTATGGAGGCTGACAAGTCTTGTCTTATGATCTGCAGTCAGAAGCTGGAGATCCAAGAGAGCCAATGATGTAGATACCCACAGGCTCAAGACCCAGGAGGAGCTGATGTTTCAGTTCAAGTGAAAAGCAGGAGAAAAGTCAATGTCCCAGCTCAAAGGCAGTTAGACAGGATTTCTCTCTTACTTGGACAGGGTCACCCTTTTTGGTCTATTCAGACCTTCAACTCATTGGATGAGCCAATCTCTTTAGGAGGATGAACTGCTTTACTCATTCTAACCATTTAAATGTTAATCTCATTCAGAAACACCCTCAGGGACACACCTAGAATAGTGTTTGACCAAGTATCTGGGCACCCCATGGCCCAGTTAAGTTGACATATAAAGCTATCACATCATCTTATAAAATGAAATCTATAACTTAACTTAACCACCTGATATCCCAAATTATTGTAAACAAATTCCACCCAAGTTCTTTACAAGTACAGTTGATCCTTGTCAACGTAGGGTTTGGTGCACCCACCTTCCAAGCAGCTGAAAATCCACGTATAATTATAGTCAGCCCTCTGTATCCATGGTTCTAAATCCACAAATTCAACCAACCTCGGATTGTGTAGCACTGTCGTATTTACTGAAAAAAATCCATGAACAAGTGTATCCGCGCAATTCAAACCCATGTTGTTCAAGGGTCAACTGTACATTAGATAGTCATTTAAGTAGTAAAGTCACCTGATACCACCAGGATCCATAGATTAAGCCACCAAATTACGTAAAGTTCCAAGAGAAGCTGTCCAGCTGGTAACCTTAATTTCTGATTCTGATGCCATGAGGCTGCATCAGAGGTAACAGACCTGTGAGGAGAGAGCTCTTGTGCAAGAGGAACTTCACTTTTTAAAACCCCCTTTACTCTTTTTCCTTTAATCTAGTGTATCTTATGAGGAATAAAAGGAGTTTTCATATTAAAATCCTCATCAGCAGCTTGGCATATGCCTCACTGCCTAAGAGGGCATTCAGCAAAGCCGTTCTCCATTCCACTTGCCCCTGTGGTTTGTCAGCACTCTTGTCCACTTATTTTTGGCCACCATCTCCCTGCAGCATTAACATGTATTAGGGTAATAGCTAATTATCAATTGCAGCCCATGAAACGTGGTTAATTGGGCATAATATGCAGGTCTGGGTAAAGACAGACTTGGCTAGGAACTTTGTGAATTATCAGAAAAATTATTAGACCAGTGCTTTACAAGCTGAAAATGCCAGAAAGTTTAGCAACATGGGAACAGAAAGACCCGGCATCCTCCCCTAGATTCATTACTTTCTGCCCCTTAAGTACCCTGAACTTCTTTCATCCCCAAACATCACACTACTTATTATTTCATCCACAAAGTGCCTACTCGCTGAAACTTCTTCAGGAAATAAGAAAATGATCGATTGTTAGAGATGTCCATTTTGTTCTCATATCCAACACCACAAGTCTATTCAAATACTTGAACTACCTGGGGAAATGCTAGACCATTTAAAATAATTGTCAGCCAAATATAGGTAGGGATCAATATATACAGAACTCTTTGAGAAAAAGAGAAAGTGGTTGAAGAATCTGTAAGCTCACCCAAAAGATGTTGAAATAAATGGGATGGTTTGGGCAAAACTTTCTCCTGGCCCTGTGAATACCTTGGTGTATAGGTTGAGCATGCATCAGACTTGCCTGGGACAGGCCTGGCTTGCCCATGATCTCCCTTTGTAGTTATTAATAGCACTTCATTTCACTCTCAAAATTGCTTTCATTTAGATGATAAAATATATGGTGGTCCTATTGATTTGACCCTGTAACAGAACCCTTAAGGAAATAGGCTCTCAAGCGAAAGGATAATCTTCCTGATGGGAATTTGAGGCTCACCTCAGATCAGACCCACTAGATGGCTGCCCTTTCCAGCTATTCATGGGCCAGATTTAGCCAGTCTCAGCAAGACAGTGCCAAGAGAGATTTGTGACCCAGCTCAGGCTCTGACACGGAGAGACCTCTGGAGCCCTGGAACACAGCGCTCCATGCAGCTCCTCCTCCTCTGACTTCTCAGTGTGAGTGTCCCTCACAAGGTTCTGCCTTGTCGTTGCTTCTCTGTCTCCTCCACAGTGTTCACTGGCCATACTACCTGAGATGCCAATCTCTCTGCATCTCTCTGAATTATCCCCTTAATCCATAGGTCCAGCGTGGCTCCCAAGTCCCAGCCCCAGCTCCTACGCCAACAGTACTTACCCACCGGAATAGCCCAACTCACTTTTCAACACGCCTGTGTCTGAACTCATTCTTTCCCACAATACACATTCTCCTCTGGATCACTACTTCTTTTAAATGGTATTCGTTTTTTATTTATCCTCCTTAAAGTTATTTATGCCTTTCCCTCTTCTTTTACCTGTCACACCCCCATCCAATCCTCCACAATTTCTCTTTAATGAGTTCTCACACATGTATTCTTTCTCTCTCATCACGACTGGCACACTGACCTAGAGCTCCATTTCCTCAGTTGATGGGACTCCCGTTATCCTGCTGTGGCCTTCTTGCCATTCTCAAATTCGTAGCACCAAAGCATTGCTTGGTCATGACACCCTCCTGCTCTAAAAGGTTTCCCATGAATCCCATTTGCTCACAAAACGAAGTTCAGGGGATTTACTCAGGGAACCAAGACCCATCACCACCTTGCCCCAGCTCCCCTTTGGCTGGAATTCCTAAAACTCCCACCTTGAAGAGAGAATTGCGATGACTTGTGTTGTGTGCTGCAGTTTACAAATCACTTTCACAGCCACGATCTTAGCAGCTCAAAGAACAACCTGTGAGGATAGGGGCTTCAAGCAGGACTCCCAACGTCCCTCGTCCTTCTCAGCATAGCCCCCAGCAACAATGTGGGAGAAATAATTAGCTTTTCATTGACATGTTACCTGGCATTAAGTATATAAGATACTCTGTTTAGAAACCGTAACCTAAAAATAAGAGAAATTGCTACCTGCTTCCTGGCCCCCATATTTCTATAGCTTCTCCAGCCTCAAAGTATATTTCAAAAAAACCCACAATGTCTTCTGGTTATTTCGTTTATGACACACATATGGACACATGAATTGCAACAAGTTTATGTAAAGCTAATTAATATCTTTAAACAGTTTTATATGTATGGAAAATTGCAAAGGTGATACAGAGTTCCCTATACCCCACAGCCAATTTCCCCTATTATTGGCATCTTATAATTTGTGATAATTAATGAAACAATATTCATAAATTACTATTAAATAAAGCCCATACTTTGTTCAGATTTCATTAGTGTTTACCTGCTTTACTTTTTCTGTGCCAGGATACAATCCAGGATACCTCACTATATCCTGTCATAGTTAGGCTCTTCCCAACTATGATAGTTTCTCAGGGTTTCCTTGTTTCTGGTGACCTTGACAGTTTTGAGGAGTGCTAATCAGGATTACATAAAATGCCCTTCGATTGGAGTTTGTCTAATGTTTTTCTTATGACTACACTGGGGTCATGGGTTTTTAGGAAGAAGACCACAGGGGTAAAGTAACAGTTTTCTTGCATCCTTGCTATTAGCATGACTTATCCGTGTTGGTGCTGACCTTGATTACTTGGCTGGGATGGTGTTTGTCAAGTTTCTTCTCTGTAAAATGACTCTTTTTTCCGTACTTCCATACTGTTTTCTTTGGAAGCAAGTCACTCTGCACAGCCCACCCTTAAGGATGGAGAGTCACACTACATGAACTACAAAGAATCTACATAAATTATTTTTAATTCCTCTCTATGAGCTGTCTCTTCCTCCCATTTATTTAATTATTCAATCATTTAGTTATATCATTATGGACTCATGGATATTTATTGTATAATTTGGGTTATAATGAAATACTATTTTATTATCTTATTCATATTGTTCCAGTTTTGGCCATTGGGAGTTCTTGTGTCCCTTTGACATATGCCCCTCATTATGGTGTTTTTTGTTTGTTTGTTTGTTTGTTTTATGAGCACTTCCTTACTTCCTAGCACTACAAGATGATCCAGGCTCACCCTGTGTATTTCTTCCTCAGACCTAGGATCAGCCATTCCTCCAAAAAGCCCTGGATCCTTTTACTGAAGAATAATATTAGAAACCAAGATTTGGGCACTAGATGTGTACCAACTAAATTTGGATTAATCCAGATCCAAATGAATTTTTAAGAAAGCTTTGAATACAAGATTATTTCTTACACATAAGTGGTAATAAATAGGTAAACTAACTTCCTTATTTTATCTACAGGTATGAATCAATTTTGGCCTTTTTTATAAGGGGGCTTTAATCATAGCTCCTACTGATTGGATAACACTGGTGAGGTAAATAAAATTAAAATGATAATGATTACAGCTATAGGGAAGACATTAAGCTAAATACTATATACACATTGTCTTATTATATCCTAATTATGTCTTTGAGACTTAGGCATTATTATTATGCCATTTCATAGATGATAAAAGTGATATCTGCCTTGATTATCATTCTGAGAATGAACTGAGAAATCATTGTAAGCCCCCAACACAGAGCATGTAGCAGTTGCCCAATACATCATTATTTTCTCACTCCTTTGCCTCTAGATAAAAAGAAAATAGGCAAACCAGTAACACATTAGCTATAAAAGTTCAGCTCAGTTCTGTGAGATGAAAAATATAGGGGTTATATTAGCTCATTTGTTTTCTTTGCTGCTATATAAATGTGATCTGATTCCCAAGAGCTAAAGAAATCAACCTGCTCATAAAAGATCTCAAACAAAACAAAGTCATATTTATCTGACAGTCAACTCTGTTTACAGAGTTGTCTATTATACAACCCAAATTCTCAGATATCAACAAAACCTATACAACAATTTTGTAGATATTTACATAGTCTAAGGCACTTTTCCAAAACTTTAGTATTTGAATTAAGATGGAGAAAACATTAAATGAATCCACAACACCTCCTAAACTTATAAAGTTCTGAAATGGTACAAAGTTACAAAATACCTACATAACATGCAGAAAAGGTCTGGAAGATATGCCTCTCCATGGGAGTAATTTCACTATTGTTATAAATCTTGGGCTAAGAGGTTGAACCACATGCAAATTTGCAGGCTTTCTTAGAACAGATAGAATATTATGAAAAGTGAAAGGCTTCTCATTCTCCATTGTTTCTTCCAACCATTTTCTCCTCTTAATGTATTAGGAAGACAAAACTTGAGAGTTGAAGGAAAAACTAAGGACATATATCTTGTAAGCAGCAAGAGTGGCATCTAGAATTTAGATCTGCTCTGAAAACACTCTTTTTAGAGCCTCTGTGCTGCCTTCGCTTCAGCAAGAAGCTTTATTCACTACAGATCCAATTTCAAACTTTTGGAAGTGGCATTCTCCACCTAACGAGCCCTCGACTTCCTCTCTCACACTCCAGATCAGATCATCAGTTTACAAGGAGGCATAAGCCCTACGTCCACCCAAAAGTCGCCCCAATGGGCACTCAACTCCCAGTCTTGGAACTCCCCAGATTTTCTTCCTTGGACCAATTGGCCATACACCCTTTACAACAGATGTACGTCCAGTGCCCCAGATAAATTATAAGGTCCCTCAGGCGTGTTGCTGTGTTTCAATTCTCTCACCTACTAAGCCTAGCCCAGACGGTCTCAATAAATATTTCTGAGTCCTTTTCATGGATTGATTATTCCTGGGGTTATTGCTATGGTCTTTGGAGGAAAAACCAGGGCAAGGATGTTTCCTACCCTAACTGTAGGCTGGCAGGGGCCTCAGAAGGTACCTGCCCTCAGCAAAGGTTTTCTCTAGGCTGGCATTTGGCAAGCTCCAGAGCTCTGAGAGTGTTCCTTTGATCAGATTCTTCTGCAAGGGAATAATGGAGCTTAAGACATTTTTTTTTAATAAAAGATCATAAAAAGTGAATTTAAAAGCAAATGGGCCAAGGATTTTCCCTGGGAAGTCTTTCAATTTCACACCTAGCAAATTCCTATGGTATGGAACTATTAGAAATGCTTTTTTTTAGCCTCTTTATACATATTTATTATGTTCCTCTGTGGCTTTGTTATTGCTTAATTTGACACCAAGCCTCCAAAGCCACATCTTCTTTCTTCTTCAACTATTAAACAGGGGCAAAATATTTTAATCATGAAGCTCTGTATAATTTAAAGATTATCTTCTGTCTGCGTGAGTTACAGCAATAATCAAAGGGAGGCTGGGGATTTATAAAACTAAGGCACTAATTTTTTGACAGGTGTTCTGTTTGGTATGGAATTAACCTCTCTTCACATCTTATACATACATAAGAGCAAATCATTAACTGTATCCTTGGTACACACAGGCAACAAAGAGGCAGAATACACTAGATGAGAACTACCCCAGCACAGCCCTGAGCCAGGCTCAGTTCCTCATGGATGAGAGGAAAAAATGATGGAGGATTCTATCAGCCAAAAAGAAGATTGGGAGTGGTTCCTGGGACCTGTACTATCTCCCAGTGTCCAACCAGTTTAGTGCAGTGATGAAAAGCACAGCACCTGAAGTCAGACAGAACCAGGTTTGAATCCTGGAACCACTACCTGCTAGTTCTGTATCCTTTGGAAAGTTACATAACCTCCCAGAATTCCAGTCTCCTCATGTATATGACAGTGACATTCATCACATCTACCTCTGGGTTGTGTAAATGAGGTAACACATGGGTAGCACTTAACAAGTACCTGGCAAATAGCAATTGCTGAATTAATGACACTTCTTCTCTGGCAACCTCATTGGTATCTTGTTATCCATTCAGTTGTTTGTTCACTCATTGAACAAATAGTTTTTGAGCCAGATACAAAGTACCAGGTAGTGACTATGTCTTGGTAAATAAGATAAGACTTGTTCCTATATTCATGGAACTCACCATCAGGAGGGGATATATGCATAAAACAGTATACAACATTTAAAATTATATATAACTATAAGTACATGAAGATAAAATAATGTTAAGTGAAGGAAAATAATGGGGGGAGGGAGATGTACTTAGATAGAGTACTGTTTCAGTCAAGGTCCTGGCAGGAAGCAGATGGCAAACTCAAGCAGAGTAATTGAGGAAAGTTTAGAAAAAGACTATGCATAAAAAAGTGTGAGGAGAGTTGAGAGAAGCTAGCAAGGAATGGTGAAGTTCCTTGGTGGGGGAAGGAAGAGAAAAGCTAGCAGTTTACGTTTACTAACCCAAAAGGGCAAGGGGAGGAATTTGCCTGTGGTTGTAGAAAACATCCCCCTGGCAGAAGCTTTCAGTAGAGGTACACAGCCCACCCGTGTGACTCATCAGAGACATAGTCCAAGGAGTAAATACCCCAACCTCTCTCCACCCTCTGACCTTCTGAACCCAAGAGGAAGCCAGAGGGCATGGAAGCTTCTTAGTACCTCTCAGAACATAGAACTGGGTAGAGAATGGTAGAAAGTGCATCTGAGGAGCAATCAGAAATAGCCATCACAGGCAATCAAGAAAGGCTTCTTTGAGAAGGAGACCTATAAGTGGAGGAAAAGAGATTAGAAATGAACCAACCAAGCCAAGTCAGGGAAGGATATTCAAGATAGGTGACTGCACGTGTAAAGGCCCTGAGGAATGGAAGTTGGTGGGTCAAGGGACAGAAAGAAGGTCAGTGGAACAGGACCACAATGGGTTAAGGGGAGAAAAGAGCGTAAGGAGTTTAGAGAAGTTCTCAGGGACCATTGACCTACCTGGATCCTAGATCAAAGCAGAGAGATTTTCCTTCCCCCTGATTTTTGGCCTCACAACTAGTAGAGGCTGAATATTTAAACTTACTATAAGTTAAAACTTTAAGAAGCCTCCTGAAAATTTCTATTTCCAAATAACATTCTATCCATCTGAAATACTGATTCTTCTCCTCCAATCTATGCCCAGGGCTGACTCCAAGATCAAGCTTGAAAATAATGCTTCCTTGAAATCAGCCTGGATTAACCATATTGATGAGAAGGATAGGTATCTGAAGCAATACCAGGTTGTGCTGAAAAATAGTCCAGGGAACGCTGATTAAAATATGCCCTTCCCCCTTCGGTGGCAACTAGGAAAGTGGAAGTTCACCAGAGTTAGTGACATCTGATTTCTTGCCTTACCATCTGAACCCAGGAATGTTCCATGATAGTGGTAGTATGGGCAGTAGCAGAGGGGTCCTCAGATTCCAGGTACCTTCCATGGTGATACAGGCAGGCCATGAGCATGGACCAGGACTACAGTAGCTGGTGTCATTGAAGAAAGATTTAAAAAAAGTAGTCACATCAAGAAGTTGCAGTAGAAGTGGTGGGAGTAGTTGGTTAAGGATGAGAACTGGACAGAAAACTTTATTAGAGCTGACTGAGCAACAGATGAGAGGTGGAACGGTAGTCGCAGATGTTGGAGTATTTCCTGATTCTTCATTCCCTCCTGTTATAGAATTAAACATCCATGATCTTTGTCCTGTAACTTAACAGCATCCCCCAATACTGTAGGCTGAGTATACTTCCCTGCCTCTTTGATGTTAGGCTTAGCCATGTGACTTGCTTTCATCCGTGGAATATTAGCAGGTATAATGGAGCAGAGGCTTCAAATGCACCTGCGCGACTTGGCTTGATCTCCTGTAACCCTGTGATGTCCCAGGAGAAGAGCATGCCCCGAGATTCAACATGAGCAGACCTGAACCTGGCTGGAGTCCAGCCTGGCTCATCCAAATTCAGCCTAGATGAGGCAAACTTCAGCAGACCTGCAGATCAATGTTTAACATACAGCTTTAGGTGAGAGGTTTGTTACTCAGCAGACACTGACTAACACTAGATTTCCAGCAAATGTGTGGTGGCAGAGACTGGGGTTGGTGAACAAATATGGGCAGGCTGGGGTGGTTTCTAGCATATATACATGTCAGACAACACAGACTATTACCTCAGAAACTGATTGGCTACATCCTTCTCGGGGCTTCATCTATTTTCAGTAAGTTCGTGCATGTAAGAGCACGGCACTTCAACCAAAACAACTATTCCAGAGCCAGAGGGATTCTACTGACATCAGTCAGAAGAAATACTGGGATCATGTTTCCCTTGTTCTTTGTGGTCCAAACTGTTCATTCCAAGCCATATGATGTGCCAAGATCTTATTCCCTCCTTGGGGTCCCCACATGTCAGGTAATTGCAGGTATTTCTTTCCTCCCAAAGTGCTTAACTTCCCACCCACCCCCCAGAGCCTCTCTTAAATAAATCAGACTGGCTGTCTCTTTGGCCATTCACATGGTTTTTGTTCCCCACTCCACCCATCTGGCTACATCTGGCTCATACTTCACCATATTCCTTCAGACATGATCTCACAAGAAAGACACCAGAAAGTCTCTACAGGATGTTTGCAATAACGCACAACTCAGAGGTGAAAATATCTCATGCTTTCCTTTGAAACAGCTGTAAAAGGCATTGGGAAAGAGCTTAAATTATCCAGATCCTCCATTTCCCTTTCCCTACTGAACCCAAAATACAAATAGCAAAAGGAATAACTCTGAGAGCGTCCAAAAGAACTCATACTAATGTGCTGCCCACTGGTTGTCTAAAAGCCCCGCTATGCACCCGACACCACTGTGCAAGGCGCTAGAAGGAGTAAGAGGAAAAAAATAAATAAATGTCCTGCCCTCGAAGAATTCATAGGTAAAAAGAAAACAAAAAGGCTTAAGCAAATGCTACTGTTTAATGATAACAACTGACAATAAACTGGCCAAGGCCCTTTTTATAGAATATGTCATTGAACCCTTGCAAAAAGCCTGCTATGGACCAAATGTTTGCATCCCCCCCAAATTCATGTGTTGAAACTCTATTCCCCAGTGTGATGGTATTTGAAGAAGGAGCTTTTGGGAGGTAGTTAGGATTAAATGAGATCATGAAGATGGGGCCCTCATGATGGGACTAATGCCCTTATAAAAAGAGAAGACAAGAGATTCTTTCTCTCTCTCCCTCTCCCTCTCTTTCCTCCTCCCTCCCCGTGCACCCACTAAGGAAATCCATGTGAGGACATGACCAGGAAAACAGCCCTCACCTATGACTCGACCATGCAGGCATCCTGATTTCAGACTTCCAGATTCCAGAATTGTAAGAAATACATGTTTGTTTGTTGTTTAAACCACCTTGTCTATGGTATTCTGTTATAGCAGCCCGAGCTCACAAGGACAATGCCCATTTTATAGCCAGGACAGTTGAGGCTTGGAATGGTCTAAGGAACTCAGCTAAGGTCACATAGCCCAGAAGCGGTTGATGTAGAACTTAGGCTGGATTCCTGACTCTGACCATGAAGACCATGTGCTTAGCCACTGCCCTTCCTACCTCTGCATGGTCACATTGCAACAAGACAAGAGCCCCAATGAAAGTGTTTACCAAGTGAGATGACCATACAGAGGAGATAGTGGCTCTCTGGGGGTGGATAGAACCATATCACAAAGATGAACAATGAGTAGAATATTGAAGAATGTATCCAATTTTACAAATACAAATAAAAGGAAAAGGCATTTGGTCAAAGGGAACAGTATTTGCAAAAGCAGGATGGTATAAAAGATCATAGACCATTCAAGGAGATTATTGGGAAAAGGTGCCGGGGGATTGGGGGTAGACAACAAATAGGAAAGGATGACTCAGACAGGGATAGAGAGATAGGTTGGTACCCAACTAAAAAGGACTCTGAAGCATCTTGCAAATTAAGTTCTTAGTGGCCTTCTAGGGATCATTTTTTTCTTTTATTTTTTCCCCTGAACTATCCTAGTTGGCATTTTTTTGAAAATGAATCTCATTTTGCTGTTTATTACCCATATACTGAACTTGTCTATATCTCTTGGAATAAATTCTATCCATCATTCTTATTGGGTTTATTCCAGCATCACCCCAGTTTGTATAATTTGCAAATTTCATTAACAGTCTCTTTACTTCCTCTTGGAAACCATTAATAACATTGTTGCATATGGTCAGGCTTAACACCAATCTCTTTTGCACCCCTACTAATCAACTACCTCTGGCTGGATGTCACACTATTCATCACCATGCCTTATTTACAGACCCCCTGAAAATTATCAATCCCTATGACACTGTTCATATCCAAGCCAGTGTCAATTAATTCCATAAGTAAATTTTTGTGACGTGGTATCAAATACATTACCAAAATCAAGATGAATTGTAGTAACTTTGTTCCCCTCCACTGTGAATTTTAAACAGCTTTCAGATCGGTCCTAGATGATTTATTTGTGGCAACACCAAGCTGCTTATTCACTCATGATTCCATTACTTCTTGGATGTTCTGGGCTATTTTTCTCCATACAATTAAACTTCCTAGAGGTAATCTCAGGGATCATTCCTCTTTTGAAAAGATAGACGAACACATTTGTTGCTGGCCTGAACTCCTGTGATCTCTGCAAATATGTCAAACGTTTAAAAGGCAATTCCTTTTTTCCTCATCTGGCAGCTTTTATGAGGTAGCTGGGTGCCTATACTAGCGCTGAGCTATTGCCCCAGTAAGGTGGTGTTAGGTGTCACTAGCTGGGGCAATGAGCATGTGTTACTGCTTATGGAGACAAACATCATGGTTTCAGGGGCTCCTTCAGGTCTACCTGTGCCTCCATTCCGGAATTTATTCATTCACTCAGCCCTGGGTGCTAATAATCTACAGCATGAAATATACCTGGGCAATGTACCTCACTGCCAGTCAGTGCTCAGCAGATGCTGTGGGCTTTGGGGACATAAATAAAATCAAAAGTAAATGATTAGGAGTATAAATCTGCTCTTTAAAAATTAGAATGTATCCATAAGCTGAATCCAAGTGATTTTTGGCACCGAGAGCATCGTGCTTTGTTGTACTTCTTTCTCATTTGTCCCTGACTTTGACTCCCACCTTCACCATCATTGACAAAGATAATTGATAGACAATAAGATCTAAGTATGAACATTAACAATTTCTATCCAAATGTCCTTTTTGTCTCAAAATAAGAAAGGAGAAAATATGCGTGGGAAAAGCTTACAAAGGGAAAGAAAAAAAGGGACCATTGGTTGGACACGCTTGTGAGAAGGAACAGTTTACAATGAATTACATCAAAATTCAAGTGGGCTTAGGTAGGGCTTCAACGATTTTTAAAGAATCATTCTTAAACCATCCAGGCTACATCTCCCAAGTATTTATATGACCACTTTGCTGTTGACTCATCCTGGTAGACACAAGAGACAAAGTTTCCAATTTGCACACTGTTTACTGCTGAGACCAGGCTGCAGCAGGCACTTGGTAAAAGCTGCCCTAAGTGCTTTTCTGAATAAGATTGGCCTCCCTCTAATACATGATTTAGAGCCCTGGGGCCTCAGCCCATGACTAGGAGAGGCTGAAATAAGTCAAATGTGTCTTTAAAAAATTATGTATATGGCCACATGAGTGTGTGTGTGTGTGTGTGTGTGTGTGCACGTGTATTTTCTCTGCCTCTGTCCACCCGTGATACAATGTGATTGTGTTCATGGCAGCTGACCTTTTACTAGGACAGAACCACATAAAGTCTCAACTGAGCCTCCCTCAATCTAGTACCTAAAGGGTGTGGCTTTCACTGTAAAGCAGATCTTCAAGCCTGTCTCTTGCTAGGGCACAAGCCTCCGGCCTCAGCTTGGCTGTCCTCATGGGACATGTGTGGCCACTTCATGGAGCCTGAGCTACTGGACACTGTAGGATCACCCAGCACACTGCACACATGAACTGCTTTGATCCCACAACCCATCAAGAGATTAAATCACCTCACCCTCATATTCTTCCACATATGCATTTGTCAGCTATGTTTCGAACATCTATTATATCACTAGACACTTTGGTGCCCCAGAGATGAAGATGGTTTGGTGTCTACCCTCCAGGAAGTAAGAGTGATGGTGGGAGGGATCATAGGACACATACACCCATAGAGAAAAACACACAAGGCCAGATGTGGTGTAATGAGGATCGCAAACATGGGATTGTGAGAATTCAGGGGAGGAAGAGGGCACAGCTGGCTTTGGGAAATCTAGAAAGGCTTCCTGAGGGAGGTGGGATTTAAAGGAACACTCAGCAAGTTGAGATGGGGAGGAAGGCTTTGCAGCTGGAGAGACGTTCGTTCATGGTGAATCTGGGTCCACTCAGAGAACAGTGAGCAGGCAGATGTGATGGTCTGAACTGAGTGAGTGTAAATGGGTGACATTACAGGGAAAGGCTTTGAATGTCAGGCTGAGTCTGAGTTTAATTCAACTGGCAGAAAAGCTTTCAAGGAGGTATAATTTAACTACACATCCCCTGTCATTAGAGTTGACCTGTTGACGCATGTTTCCAAATCCTGTGTAAAACTGTGCTCTTCATGCCTTTTCCGCCTTCATTCATGAATGCATAATTTACAGTGCTCCATTATGGAAAAGGTGCCACTAGGGTACCTACACAAAGACAGATCACATAAATTCTGTCTTCAGTCGTACTCAAACGAGACCAGTGAAGGTGGGTTCAACTGGGTTAAATTCTACATGTGCTGAATTTAAGCCAGTAGAACCCAAGCCTCTTACCAACATCCCCTTCTCCCTTGCCTCCTAGGGAGCACGTTCCCCTTGCTCTTCTCCAGTCACCTTGAATACCTTTCTCTGTCTCCTTCCTTGTGTCTCATCCCTCTGCCTGCCTTAGAGTAGATTTTCTTCTATTCCAGAATCCAACCACTGCCCCTTCTCTCTTTTCACACCTCATGACCCCTTTGAAGAAGCTCATCTATTTCCATGGCTTCACCCGCCATCTGTGTGCCAATAACTGCTGTCCAGTTTTAACCTGTCCTCTGACCTCTGACACATATTTTCTAATGCCCCCTGATTATGTCTGCCAGTAAATGCTTCAAAAACAACACGTTAAAAGCCAAGGTCTTTCTCTTCCCCTTCGAGAGTCCAGCTCTGCTCGAACCTGTTTTCTTAATGACTTCCTGCCTCAGTTAATAGCATCATTGTACACTGCAGTGTTCACACTACAAACATGAGAAAACCTGTGAATCCTCCTTATTCCTTAACCCCACATACTACTGAGGATACTTTCAAGCATCTGTAGAATCCATACTCTCTTTTCATCCAAATCTGAGCGTGTCAACATTTGTGTCCTGAGTTATTCCAACAGTCCTATGATTGGTCACCGTATCTATGGATTTCCCTACTTTAATGATGAACTGGTGCAAGGGTGATCTCTCAAAAATACAAACTTAACAGCAACACTAGGTGAAACCAGACTCCAAGATTTTTTTAATCCTTTTCAAGGGGACACCAAAAAGAAACTGTCATGATTCAACAGTACAATGTGGAAACGAATCAGACCTGGTCCCGATCTTTAAGCACCTCCCTCCTCTGGTCTGGTGGGAGGTAAGGTGAGGGAGACAGACAAGGAAATGATTGGACTGCATTGTAATTAGTACTATGAGAAAAATATGTATAGGATGCTGAGCTGAAAGAACACCCAGAACATTCAGATGAGAGGGTCCAGGGAAGATTTTCAGAAGAAATAATATCCAATCTACACTCTGAAGAAGGTGTAGGCACCAACTTGGCAAGCTGGGGAGCTGGCATTCCAGCAAGAAATGGCATCCGTGGTATTAGGAGAAGTACAGACAGACCCAGTTGTGTGTGAAGCAATGTCCTAGAAGTTTGGCATGGCTGCAGGGAAGGGCTCAGGTGGAGGAAAATCAAAGGCTGGAACTACAGAGGACAGAGCAGCCAGGTGAGGAAACATCCTGTTCACTAAGCAAAGTAGTTTAGATTTTGCCTCCTCATCACCATCACACTAACTCTGGTTGGTGATTCCAAAAACTAGAAATGCCTGCAATATCTAAACACTAAAATTTGGTATTCTTTTTTAAATCATTAAAGAGAACAAAAGAAAGAATAGAAACACTAATAATAAATAGGACATTAGGTTTTTAAAAATGGATTTCTAAAAGAATCAAGTAAGACAAAAAGTGAAATACACAGGGATTGAAATAAAAAATACAATGGGAAAATTAAGCAACAGATTAATGAAGAGAAGGCATTGACACAGAAACCATCAGAATGGGGAGCTTCAAGATGGCGGAAGAGTAAGACGCGGAGATCAACTTCCTCCCCACAAATACATCAGAAATACATCTACACGTGGAACAGCTCCTATAGAACACCCAATGAATGCTGGCAGAAGACCTCAGACCTCCCAAAAGGCAAGAAACTCCCCACGTACCTGGGTAGGGCAAAAGAAAAAAGAAAAAACAGAGACAAAAGAATAGGGATGGGACCTGCACCAGTGGGAGGGAGCTGTGAAGGAGGAAAGGTTTCCACACACTAGGAAGCCCCTTCGCGGGCAGAGACTGCAGGTGGCAGAGGGGGGAAGCTTCGGAGCCACGGAGGAGAGCGCAGCCACAGGGGTGCGGAGGGCAAAGCGGAGAGATTCCCGCATGGAGGATCGGCGCCAAGCAGCACTCAGCAGCGCGAGAGGCTTGTCTGCTCACCCGCCGGGGCAGGCGGGGGCTGGGAGCTGAGGCTCGGGCTTCGGTGCTAGCCGGGAGGGAGTCCGGGAAAAAGTCTGCAGCTGCCGAAGAGGCAAGAGACTTTTTCTTCCCTCTTTGTTTCCTGGTGCGCGAGGAGAGGGGATTCAGAGCGCCACCTAAACGAGCTCCAGAGACGGGCGCGAGCCGCGGTTATCAGTGCGGACTCCAGAGACGGGCATGAGACGCTAAGGCTGCTGCTGCCGCCACCAAGAAGTCTGTGTGTGAGCACAGGTCACTCTCCACACCGCCCCTCCTGGGAGCCGGTGCAGCCCGCCACTGCCAGGGTCCCGTGATCCGGGGACAACTTCCCCGGGAGAACACACGGTGCGCCTCAGGCTGCTGCAACGTCACGCCGGCCTCTGCCTCCCTCCCCCGGCCTGAGTGAGCCAGAGCCCCCGAAGCAGCTGCTCCTTTAACCCCGTCCTGGCTGAGCGAAGAACAGACGCCCTCAGGCGACCTACCCGCAGAAGCGGGGCCAAATCCAAAGCTGAACCCAGGAGCTGTACGAACAAAGAAGAGAAAGGGAAATCTCTCCCAGCAGCCTCAGGAGCAGTGGATTAAAGCTCCACAATCAACTTGATGTACCTGCATCTGTGGAATACCTGAATAGACAACGAACCATCCCAAATTGAGGAGGTGGACATTGGGAGCAAGATATATTATTTTTTCCCCTTTTCCTCTTTTTGTGAGTGTGTATGTGTATGCTTCTGTGTGAGATTTTGTCTGTATAGCTTTGCTTTCACCATTTGTCCTAGGGTTCTGTCTGTCTTTTTTTTCTTTTTTTTTTAGTATACTTTTTAGCGCTTGTTATCATTGGTGGATTTGTTTTTTGGTTTGGTTGCTCTCTTCTTTCTTTCTTTCTTTCTTTTTTTATTACTTTTTAAAAAATGTTTTAATAATTTTTTTTCTTTTAATTTTAATTATGTTATTTTATTTTATTTTACTTCATTTTATTTTATCTTCTTCTTTCTTTCTTTTTTTTCTCCTTTTATTCTGAGCCGTGTGGATGACAGGCTCTTGGTGCTCCAGCCAGGCATCAGGCCTGAGCCTCTGAGGTGGGAGAGCCAAGTTCAGGACATTGGTCCACAAGATACCTCCCAGCTCCATGTAATATCAAATGGGGAAAATCTCCCAGAGATCTCCATCTCAACGGCAAGACCCAGCTCCACTCAACGACCAGCAAGCTCCAGTGCTGGACAACCTATGCCAAACAACTAGCAAGACAGGAACACAACCCCATCCATTAGCAGAGAGGCTGCCTAAAATCATAATAAGGCCACAAACACCCTAAAACACACCACCAGACGTGAACCTGCCCACCAGAAAGACAAGATCCAGCCTCATCCACCAGAACACAGGCACTCGTCCCCTCCACCAGGAAGCCTACACAACCCACTGAACCAACCTTAGCCATTGGGGACAGACACCAAAAACAACGGGAACTATGAACCTGCAGCCTGTGAAAAGGAGACCCCAAACACAGTAACTTAAGCAAAATGAGAAGACAGAGAAGCACACAGCAGATGAAGGAACAAGGCAAAAACCCACCAGACCTAACAAATGAAGAGTAAATAGGCAGTCTACCTGAAAAAGAATTCAGAATAATGATAGTAAAGATGTTCCAAAATCTTGGAAATAGAATGGAGAAAATACAAGAAACGTTTAACAAGGACCTAGGAGAATTAAAGAGCAAACAAACTGTGATGAACAATACAATAAGTGAAATTTAAAATTCTCTAGAAAGAATCAATAGCAGAATAACTGAGGCAGAAGAACGGATAAGTGACCTAGAAGATAAAGTAGTGGAAATAACTACTGCAGTGCAGAATATAGAAAAAAGAATGAAAAGAACTGAGGACAGTCGCAGAGACCTCTGGGACAACATTAAACGCACCAACATTCAAATTATAGGGGTCCCAGAAGAAGAAGAGAAAAAGAAAGAGACTGAGAAAATATTTGAAGAGATTATAGTTGAAAACTTCCCTAACATGGGAAAGGAAATAGTTAATCAAGTGCAGGAAGCACAGAGAGTCCCATACAGGATAAATCCAAGAAGGAACACACCAAGACACATATTAATCAAACTATCAAAAATTAAATATAAAGAAAAAATATTAAAAGCAGCAAGGGAAAAACAACACACAAGGGAATCCCCATAAGGTTAACAGCTGGTCTTTCAGCAGAAACTCTGCAAGCCAGAAGGGAGTGGCAGGACATATTTAAAGTGATGAAGGAGGAAAACCTACAACCAAGATTACTCTATGCAGCAAGGATCTCATTCAGATTCGACGGAGAAATTAAAACCTTTACAGACAAGCGAAAGCTAAGAGAATTCAGCACCATCAAACCACCTTTACAACAAATGCTAAAGGAACTTCTTTAGGCAGGAAACACAAGAGAAGGAAAAGACCTACAATAACAAACCCAAAACAGTTAAGAAAATGGTAATAGGAACATATATATAGATAATTACCTTAAATGTAAATGGATTAAATGTTCCTACCAAAAGACATAGACTGGCTGAATGGATACAAAAACAAGACCTGTATATATGCTGTCTACAAGAGACCCGCCTCAGACCTAGGGACACATACAGACTGAAAGTGAGGGGATAGAAAAAGATATTCCATGCAAATGGAAATCAAAAGAAAGCTGGAGTAGCAATTCTCATATCAGACAAAATAGACTTTAAAACAAACACTATCACAAGAGACAAAGAAGGACACTGCATAATGATCAAGGGATCAATCCAAGAAGAAGATATAACAATTGTAAACATTTATGCACCCAACATAGAAGCACCTCAATACATAAGGCAAATACTAACAGCCATAAAAGGGGAAATCAAAAGTAACACAGTCATATTAGGGGATTTTAACACCCCATTTTCACCAATGGACAGATCATCCAAAATGAAAATAAATAAGGGAACACAAGCTTTAAATGATACATTAAACAAGATGGACTTAATTGATATTTATAGGACATTCCATCCCAAAACAACAGAATACACATTCTTCTCAAGTGCTCATGGAACATTCTCCAGGATAGATCATATCTTGGGTCACAAATCAAGCCTTGGTAAATTTAAGAAAATTGAAATCATATCAAGTATCTTTTCCAACCACAACACAATGAGGCTAGATATCAATTACAGGAAAAAGTCTGTAAAAAATACAAACACCTGGAGGCTAAACAATACACTACTTAATAACCAAGAGATCACTGAAGAAATCAAAGAGGAAATCAAAATATACCTAGAAACAAATGATAATGGAAACACGACAACCCAAATCCTATGGATGCAGCAAAAGCAGTTCTAAGAGGGAAGTTTATAGCAATACAATCCTACCTTAAGAAACAAGAAACATCTCAAATAAACAACCTAACCTTACACCTAAAGCAATTAGAGAAAGAAGAACAAAAAAACCCCAAAGTTAGCAGAAGGAAAGAAATCATAAAGATCAGATCAGAAATAAATGAAAAAGAAATGAAGGAAACGGTAGCAAATATCAATAGAACTAAAAGCTGGTTCTTTGAGAAGATAAACAAAATTGGTAAACCATTAGCCAGACTCATCAGGAAAAAAAGGTAGAAGACTCAAATCAATAGAATTAGAAATGAAAAAGAAGTAACAAGTGACACTGCAGATATAGAAAGGATCATGAGAGATTACTACAAACAACTATAGGCCAATAAAATGGACAACCTGGGGAAGAAATGGACAAATTCTTAGAAATGCACAACCTTCTGAGACTGAAACATGAAGGAATAGAAAATATGAACAGACCAATCACAAGCACTGAAATTGAAACTGTGATTAAAACTTTTCCAACAAACAAAAGCTCAGGACCAGATGGCTTCACAGGCAAATTCTATCAAACATTTAGAGAATTGCTAACACCTATCCTTCTCAAACTCTTCCAAAATACAGCAGACGGAGAAACACTCCCAAACTCATTCTACGAGGCCACCATCACCCTGATACCAAAACCAGACAAAGATGTCACAAAGAAAGAAAACTACAGGCCAATATCACTGATGAACATAGATGCAAAAATCCTTAACAAAATACTAGCAAACAGAATCCAACAGCACATTAAAAGGATCATACACCATGATCAAGTGGGGTTTATCCCAGGAATGCAAGGATTCTTCAATATACGCAAATCAATCAATGTGATACACCATATTAACAAATTGAAGAAGAAAAACCATATGATCATCTCAATAGATGCAGAAAAAGCTTTTGACAAAATTCAACACGCATTTATGATAAAAACTCTCCAGAAAGTAGGGATAGAGGGAACTTTCCTCAACATAATAAAGGCCATATATGACAAACCCACAGCCAACGTCATCCTCAATGGTGAAAAACTGAAACCATTTCCACTAAGATCAGGAACAAGACAAGGCTGCCCACCCTCACCACTATTATTCAACATAGTTTTGGAAGTTTTAGCCACAGCAATCAGAGAAGAAAAAGAAATAAAAGGAATCCAAATCAAAAAAGAAGAAGTAAAGCTGTCACTGTTTGCAGATGACATGATACTATACATAGAGAATCCTAAAGATGCTACCAGAAAACTACTAGAGTTAATCAATGAATTTGGTAAAGTAGCAGGATACAAAATTAATGCACAGAAATCTCTTGCATTCCTATACACTAATGATGAAAAATCTGAAAGCGAAATTAAGAAAACACTCCCATTTACCATTGCAACAAAAAGAATAAATATCTAGGAATAAACCTACCTAAGGAGACTAAAGACCTGTATGCAGAAAACTGTAAGACACTGATGAAAGAAATTAAGGATGATACAAACAGATGGAGAGATATATCATGTTCTTGGATTGGAAGAATCAACATTGTGAAAATGATTATACTACCCAAAGCAATCTACAGATTTAATACAATCCCTATCAAACTACCAATGGCATTTTTCACAGAACTAGAACAAAAAATTTCACAATTTGTATGGAAACACAAAAGACCCTGAATAACCAAAGCAATCCTGAGAAAGAAAAACGGATCTGGAAGAATCATGTTCCAGACTTCAGACTATACTACAAAGCTACAGTAATCAAGACAGTATGGTACTGGCACAAAAACAGAAATATAGATCAATGGAACAGGATAGAAAGCCCAGAGATAAACCCATGCACATATGGTCAACTTATCTTTGATAAAGGATGCAAGAATATACAGTGGAGAAGACAGCCTCTTCAATAAGTGGTGCTGGGAAAACTGGACAGCTACATGTAAAAGAATGAAATTAGAACACTCCCTAACACCACACACAAAAATAAACTCAAAATGGATTAAAGACCTAAATGTAAGGCCAGATACTACCAAACTCTTAGAGGAAAACGTAAGCAGAACACTGTATGACATAAACCACAGCAAGATCCTTTTTGACCCACCTCCTAGAGAAATGGAAATAAAAACAAAATTAAACAAGCAGGACCTAATGAAACTTAAAAGCTTTTGCACAGCAAAAGAAACCATAAACAAGATGAAAAGACAACCTTCAGAATGGGAGAAAATATTTGCAAATGAAGCAACTGACAAAGGATTAATCTCCAAAATTCACAAGCAGCTCATGCAGCTCAATATCAAAAAAACAAACAACCCAATTCAAAAATGGGCAGAAGACCTAAATAGACATTTCTCCAAAGAACATATACAGATTGCCAACAAACACATGAAAGAATGCTCAACATCATTAATCATTAGAGAAATTCAAATCAAATCTACAATGAGATATCATCTCACAGGGGTCAGAATGGCTATCATCAAAAAATCTACAAACAATAAATGCTGGAGAGGGTGTGGAGAAAAGAGAACCCTCTTGCACTGTTGGTGGGAATGTAAATTGGTGCAGCCACTATGGAGAACAGTATGGAGGTTCTTTAAAAAAATAAAAAAAGAACTACCATATGACCCAGCAATCCCACTACTGGGCATATACCCTGAGAAAACCATAATTCAAAAAGAGTCATGTACCACAATGTTCATTGCAGTTCTATTTACAATAGCCTGGACATGGAAGCCACCCAAGTGTCCATCAACAGATGAATGGATAAAGAAGATGTGACACATATATACAACGGAATATTACTCAGCCATAAAAAGAAACGAAATTGAGTTATTTGTAGTGAGGTGGATGGACCTAGAGTCTGTCATACAGAGTGAAGTGAGTTAGAAAGAGAAAAACAAATACTGTATGCTAACACATATATATGGAATCTAAAAAAAAATGGTCATGAAGAACCTAGGGGCAAGACAGGAATAAAGACACAGACCTACTAGAGAATGGACTTAAGGATACAGGGAGGGGGAAGGGTAAGCTGGTACAAAGTGAGACAGTGGCATGGACATATATACATTACCAAATGTAAAATAGATAGCTAGTGGGAAGCAGCCGCATAGCACAGGGAGATCAGCTCGGTGCTTTGTGACCACCTAGAGGGGTGGGATAGGGAGGGTGGGTGGGAAGGAGATGCAAGAGGGAAGAGATATGGGAACATATGTATATGTATAACTGATTCACTTTTTTATAAAGCAGAAACTAACACCATTGTAAAGCAATTATACTCCAATAAAGATGTTTTTTAAATAGATAAATAAATAAAATAATCAAATGCAAAAACAGAAAAATAGAAACCATCAGAATGTGCACAGGCATATAAAGATGAACAATGCCAACAAG
The DNA here is from genome assembly GCF_965194805.1 of Balaenoptera borealis. Classification (NCBI taxonomy): domain Eukaryota; kingdom Metazoa; phylum Chordata; class Mammalia; order Artiodactyla; family Balaenopteridae; genus Balaenoptera; species Balaenoptera borealis. The sequence continues at coordinate 15,787,964 of NC_138866.1, read as the reverse complement.
AGATTCAATTGATAGTGAAAAGAATGAGACAATCTAACCTATACCCAATAGCATTTGCAGAAGAAGAAAATAAAGCAGGAAAAAGGCTACATTTGAATATCCTAGAACTGAAGAAAAAATTAAGTTCCCAGATTGAAAACTGAAATTGAGTTCTAATTTTCATGAATAAAAACCATAAGAGAAAATTATTCTTTTCAAGCCTACATTGATCTAATAATTTTAAAAAATTATTCTGTACAAGTCCACAAAAAGGGATCTTGACAAATTCCAAAGACTCAACATCATACAGATCAAGTTCTTTGTCTGTTCTTTGACAATAATATTTTTTTAAAAAGCAATAACAAAGAGATGGTCAAGGGATTTGGAATTTGTACCCAAAGTTTTGGACAGCCATGGAGATTTGAAACAGGAAAGTGACCTGACCAGATATTATGTTTTAGAAAGTACTCTCTAAATATAGCATGGGGGATGGCTCTGAGAATGAAAGCCTGACTGGAGGTAGAGAGGGATCTAAAGGAGAATAGCTGGGACCAAGACAGGCACAGAAGGGGTGGAGAGAGGGGATGCAGAGAGGCATTTTAAGAAGCTAGAAACTGATGACTTACTGATTGGATATGGGTTGGGGGGTGAAAAGGATCTACAACTTAGACTTCTAACTGGATAAATGGATCTGTGGGGTCTTTCAGGGAGGTAGTAACCACAAAACAAGTGAGCACCACTGTTTGACCCCAGCTCAGAACACTGCAAGATATTACCTTTCACATTTCATGTAAGTGGTAACTAAAGACATGAGTTCAGATGAGGTTACCTGGGAAAGCACGTGGAGGAAGAGCACAGGACCCAAGAGCACTCTGACAAACACCAACTCTCAAGGTCTCAGCACTCTTGAAAGAGATCGAGGAGGAATAGCGAGATTCATGAGCAGAACCAAGATTTCACAAGAGGAGGGAAGAGCACGTGTAAAGGAGGACCGTATAAACAGAGACTATTCTCAAGAGGAGTCACACAAACCAAAGAGAGAGTGTGTCAATTGGATTTCCAATTTCCAAGGGTCTTGCTGAACTCGGCAAAATGGCAGGAGTGGACATGGGAAGGGTGTGGATTGAGGAGTGAGTGGAAGCTGAGGAACTGTAAGTGGTAACTGAGGTTACTCTTCCATGAAGCTTGACTGTTCAGGGAAGGAGGGAGACAAGGTAACAGCCGGAGTTACCTTGACTCCAAAGAACACCAATCCTTTCAAATGGGTGAACCTGAATATAGTAATTTGTTGGAAGGAAGTAAGGGAGGGAGAGAGGAAGGAAGGAAGGAAGGAAGGAAGGGACGGAGGGAGGGATGGAGGGAGAAAGGAGGGTCATTTCACCGAGATTTAGTTCCTGGTAGAATTTTGTTTCTGCAGATAAATTTGTATCTTTCAGAAAACTTACATTATACAACTCATCTCATTCTCATTCTTATATTGTTTGAAAAAATGTGTAGGAGTCCTCCTATTCCAGTGCAGTCAAATATTTTCAGTGTGGGTGCCTACAAGCATCTACTACTTAACCTTCATTCAGGTCTTCTAACCCTTGCTTTATCCTTCATTGTGATTCCAACAGAGCATCTTTAAAGCACTTACGAAGTGGACAGCAGAATTCAAACCAGGGAAAGGACGGTGGTGCTTCTCCTTCTGTCCTCACTCCAACGGAGAAACAATTCCTCAACAGATTAAATGAATTTCACTAAAGCCCACCTCTCCTGGGAGTAATTGAATTGTAGGGATACAATATAAGGTGGCCTGCCTGATGGTCAGTTACAGATTCTTTTAATAGGTAAATGTAAGGGCTCCATTTTTTTTTTTACCTAAAGCCTTTTCCATCAAGAGTGATTAAATAAATTCAATAAATGATGACATCTTAAAGTTCAGGGAACATTTTTGTTTTGTTATGTTTTTGCTTATTTGTGTGTTATAAAAGTGACAGAAGGCTTATACAAGTGTTCACCCCATTCAATTGTGACTAATATTTATTCGTGAATACAATAGAGGTTTGGGGTAGAGGTTTTAATGGGAAAAGCAGAAAAATACAGTATTAACAACCCACTTAGAGTCATGATTTATTTCACTGATTTGGATTTTCAGCCCTTTTCTGGAAAAAAAATTGTAAATATAGTTGAAAGCATTTATCACCTGAGATACACCATTTGGAAAAGAAAACAGGAGAACGTATTTTTAAACTGTAAATTTCTACCACGTTCACCCCTCACATAAATAAGCAGCCCCCCCAGCCTTTGCAAGAAATATTAAAGTTCATTTAAATTGCAAATCTGACCTTATTAAAATGGCTTTCTCAAAGAGCCATAAACAAATAGAGTGCATTAGTAGTACTGCCAAACAACAGAATACATTCTCAACCAGTTCTGTAATTAAAGTGGAAAATAGAATTTTCACGGTTCTTAATGACTCAGAGATGAAGAAGAAAACATGTTATGACAAAAACTTGAGGTGGGGAGAATGCATCCATCTGGAGGATCCCTCCAAAAAAACCTCTCAGCACAATTACTCTTTGAAAGCCAATATAAGTTTCTATGAACAGCTTGGAAACATTATTATATTGCTGCTAAGTTAATGGGTTTTGAATACTTTTTTCCTACAGCTACCACACTCCCTCTTAATGTTGGAAGCATAGCCATTAAGATTTACTATGTTTAGGGTAAGAATAAAAATGAACAATTAAGAATGAGCTGGTAGCTTCAAATGGCTAGGAAGAGCTAATAAATTTCAGAATTAAAAGCCAAATGGGCTGGGCTGGTTACCAGGTTTATGGAAAATCCACACCTGAAGGTATATTTAAATTAGTAAATTGTCAGCAAGCAAATGGTTTCCTTTTACTTAGAAAAATAATCCGCGGTGCAGTAGGTCATAGAAATCAGATGGAGTTGAGTTGAAACTTGACTTGGTTCTAGCTGAGTTTAGCAACTGTGGAGTTATGGCTAAGTACTTCCAGGCAGATCCAGACCAAAGTGATGAGTTGTGTTTTTTTGTTTGTTTTGTTTTGTTTTGTTTTTGTTTTTTAATAAATAAAATAAAGGTGCAGATTGGACCACAAACATGTAAAGCTCTGCATTGACTTGAAATGAAATCACCCCCAAAAATACTCTAACTTCTTTAAAATTCATTATGTCCTATTTAGATGTGTTTTTGGTGCATTCATTGATTCATTCAACAAATGCTTATATAATATCTACTCCGTCCTAGATCCAGAGTTGGGTGCTAAGAATGCAACATGAACGAAACAGACATGATTCCTGCCCTCACGAAGTTTAGGACTAATTTCATATGATCTGTTTAAGAAGGCAGGATAAGTTTCACCTCTTTTTATAAACATTTCTATCAAAAATAGTTAAAACAAGTTTGATGCTTAAATAAGTTGTTTGCTTTATGTTGTATCTTTAATAAGAGGTGATTAGAGCGTGTGTACATTTCAAAGGCATTTTCATTTGTGGATATTCTCGGAGATTTTAATGATTCCAAGTCCCTTTCTCAGAGAGCAGTTTGACTCAGACAATCTGACAACCACCCAAAGACCTATGTACCAGAATGAGAAAGGTTCAATTGAGACTTTCTCTGGATCTGTCCTGGTAAGGTGTCAGGCACCATGAACACATTACATTGTATCACAGGTAGACAGCAGAGAAAATACACACACACTCACACACACACTCATGTGGCTGTATATATAATATTTTAAAGACATACTTGACTCATTTCAAAGTCTCCTAGTGATGAGTTGAGGCCCCATGGCTCTAAATAATGTATTAGACAGAGGCCAACCTTATTCAGAAAAGCACTTAGGGCAGCTTTTACCAAGTGCCTGCTGCAGCCTGGTCTGCAGTGCCTAAAGGGTGTGTCTCTCGCTTTAAAGCAAATCTTCAGGCCTATCTTTCACCAGGAACAAGCCTCTGGCCTCAACGTGGCTGTCCTCATGGGACGTGTATGGCCACTTCATGGAACCTGAGCTACTGGACACTCTCTAGGACCACCCGGCATACTTCACACATGAACTGCTTTGATCCCAAACACCATCAAGAGATTAAATCACCTCACCCTCATATTCTTCCATATATGCATTTGTCAGCTATGTATCGAACATCTATTATATCACTAGACACTTTGGTGCCCCAGAGATGAAGATGGTTTGGTGTCTACCCTCCAGGAAGTAAGAGTGATGGTGGGAGGGATCATAGGACACATACACCCATAGGGAAAAACACACAAGGCCAGATGTGGTGTAATGAGGATCGAAACATGGGATTGTGAGAATTCAGGGGAGGAAGAGGGCACAGCTGGCTTTGGGAAATCTAGAAAGGCTTCCTGAGGGAGGTGGGATTTAAAGGAACACTCAGCAAGTTGAGATGAGGAGGAAGCTTTTGTAGATGGAGGGATGTTGGTGGGTGTTGAATTTGGGTCACTCGGAGAACAGTAAACAGGCAGACGTGATGGTCTGAACTGAGTGAGTGTGTAAACTTGCCTTGTGTCCACCAGGATAAGTCAGCAGGATGGTCATATAAATACTTGGGAGATGTAGCCTGGAGAGTTTAAGAATAATTACTTAGAAATCATTGAAGCCCTACCTAATCTCTTCACTGCATTTGCCCACAGCCCTTGGTAAATAGACGTGCTCCCTGAAGTTCGCTATTCACCAACTTCCTATATTGTCCCAGAACTAGCATGTGAGGCCAAAATTCCAGTGTCACGTTAACATTTTACAGCACGCTGTCCTGAGTGGACATAGAAATGTCCCTTAACTTTCCTGGGCCTCAACTTCCTTATCTGAAGTGAGAAAACAACTCCAATGTCCTGTTATTGTTCAGAAGACTACATGCACTAATGCAAGAGAAAGCTTGTGTAAATTCCCATCTGTAGATGCTGTTGCTGCATCTACCACTTTCACAAACTATCATAGTGACCACAACTACTATGGCTACCTCAGATACTACAACTAGGATTATAGAAACCATGAGGAACCTTGATAAAGCAATCTAAATTAACCCAGAGGACCTTAACCTGAGCCCATTTGCATGGGTCATTGCAATTTCCTAGAGTCAGTGCACTGGCAACTATGCAAGTCTCCTGGAAATACCAGGGAATTCTACAATCTGATGGACCCTGTCAGAACAGGGAAATGTAGGGGAGGAAATATTTTTCCTCTACTTAGCTTAGGTTCTTCGTTAGGGGTCTGTAATAAAAATAGATGCACCAGAGAAAAACAAACATGGTTATCAACATGTGTATTGCACACATAACACATGAGAATAGCCAGAGATGAGTAACTCAAAGATGTGGCTTGGAATTCAGGCTTACATTGCATCATCAACAAAGAACAATAAATCTATAGAGATATGACAGGACAAAGGAAAGCTATTTTAGGCTTCTAAGTCTGGCAAACTGTGGGAAGGTAAAAATAAAGGAAACTGATAGTAGATAAAGGCTAGATAGTAAAGTTATGTAGATACCTCTGGTGCCATCTCCAGGCTGATAAGGGTTTCAAGTCATCTCCCATGATTAACTTTTGTCCTTCCTGGTAGAGAGGGGAAGAGGGACATCTTTGAAAATGTATGTCCCACTTTTAGGCAAATGGGGGAGGGCAGGGAGCTTTTCTTGTATCTGCTTCTTCTCAATTGCCTTCAGCTCAAAATAATCCTTATGCCAAAGTGGCATATTCTGGTTTCCTTCAAGGACAATGGCTCCCTGCAAACCACCCAGCTGTATGTACTCAGCTGCTGAGCATGGCCTCAAAGTAGGCTGAGGTTGTGTGAGATAATAGAAAATACATATTGGTCTCTGACCCCAGCTCCTGGCACAGAGCTCCTGAAACGCTTGTGATTTTCTGGGTGATAAGAGTATCTTTTGTTCTAAAAAGGCAACTCTGGGTAGACTCCTGGATGGTTTCTGGATGGGAACTGGTCACCAGAGAGAGTGAGCCATGATTAGAAGCTTGGAATTTTCAGCTCCGTCCCCATTCTCCTGGAAAGGGAGAAGGGCTGAAAAGGGAGTTAATGAATGATCATGCCTGTGTGAGAAAGCCTTCATAAAATCCCAGTAATATGGTGTTCAGAGAGCTTCCACGTTGGTGAACACGTGGAGGTGCTGGGAGAGAGGTACCCAGAGAGGGCATGGAAGCTCCACACCCTTTCCCACATACCTTGTCCTATGCACCTCTCCCATCTCGATGTTCCTCTGCATCCTTTATCATATCCTTTTATAATAAACCAGTAAACATGAGTAAACTGTTTTCCTGAGTCCTGTGACCCACTCTAGCAAAATAATTGAACCTAAGGAGGGGGTCATTGGAACCTCCTATCTGTAGTCAGTTGGTCAGAAGCACAGGTGATAACCTGGACTTGCAACTGGGGTCTGAAGTGGAGGGTGGGGTGGTCTTGAGGGGCTGAGTCCTTAACTTGTGGGATCTGATGCTATCTCTGGGTAGGTGGTGTCAGAATTGAGTTGAATGGTAGGACACCCAGCTGGTGAGAGCACCCCTTGTTACATGCGTGGGGACTCCACAAACACACACATTGAAATACGGTCCAGGAAACCAAAAGAGGTTTCAACCAAGCCACCTGGTAGGTGTATCTCTCTGACACTGACGTAGCTAAAGACAAATCAACAATCTTCCCCAGAATTTTCCGAATATCTGCCTTCATGCGTGTGGAGTTGAGTGTCCTTGTTTGAGTGTTTGAGCCCACTCAGTTCAATAATCAAATGTGAATTGAGCACCTCCCTTGAATCATACTAGAGAGTTAGATTTTATTATAGGTGCCACAGGGACCCATTGGGAGTTAATATATAAGCATATGTACCCAGGCCAGTATGTGTTCAATTACTCATAGCTCCCACATAATAAAAGATTTGAATACGACAAAGCTACTAAAACAGAAACAGAAAACAGAAAAAGAAGCAAACCACCAGGCTAATAGAGTTACTGAACGTAAGCATTTCATTTTGTTCTATACAAGCAATTCAGAGCAAGGAATGTGCTTTAGTTCTTGTCATTTTTTTCTCTCGGTAACACCAGGAGAGAAAGTTTCAAATGACTAATGACTGAAATGGCCCCAGATTTCTCATTCAGAAAGGACCATTCTCTATGTTTGAAATGTAATGAGAAAAATATCCATCAATGCTAAATCGCTTGAGTGTGGCTATTCCCAACTAATAAATCACAAACCTTTGTCAATCTGTTGATCCCAAAGCCTGACCTGGGAGATTGCCATGTTCCTCCCTTTCTCTACTCTGTCCACACAGTCCCAGGCCTCACAGGCAATTGCCACGGTGACCCCCAGGCCCCAAGCTCCCTCCTCCATTTATAGATGGATATAAATATGACTCATGACTCATGGTGCTATTACTACATCAAATTACTACCAAATTATAACCACCATCCCGATCTAACAATGTCTTTTATTATCACTCACAACTCTATCCTCTCAATGCAACCCAGTAATGTCAAGACTCAAGGAAATCAGGAGGTAATTCACTGTGAGAGGAGGCTGGGGAAGCTGTTTGAACAGAATTCCAAGTGATCTGATTATCAGTGTTAAAGGTGAGGGAAATTGCTTCTGCTGTAGTTTGCCCGAAAGCTATGGGCGAGTACGTGAAACTGGGAAGGGAGAGAGAGTTTGGGGAAGGAGGCAAGTACTCCTTCGGCATCAGTTACCTCGGTAAACAGCCTGTTGACTCCACTCAGGCTGTGAATGTGCCCTTTCTTCTACAAATTCCGGCTCAGGAAATAAAATCAAGAGACTGGAACTGAGGGACAACAAGAGGCAAACTTGATTTAAGCTTTGATTTTCCATGCAACACGGCTTGAAAATAACAATCTCTATGACTCCTTGAGCGGATAATAAAGGACGTGATGCATTTCTCAGAAGGCTTAGAAAAAGGCTCCCCAGTACAGTATATGATTTGATTTTCTAGAAATTCTGAAGAAAACACTCTTCCCATCCATGCTGCTATTTTTCTACAACTTATGCCACTTCCTAGAAATGCCTACTAAGCAATAGCTCCAGGATAAGGCAGTGGTCTTATCTGAAAGCCAGCTGGGTCGGCAGGTAATTATTACCTACTGTAGGCAGTGTAGGAGCCAGGAAAGGTGGAACTTACAGAAGAAACTCAAACATTCTTCTCCCTGGAGAAGTTAGGTCAGGGTGGAGAAGCAGCACCTACACATGTGAACTCAGAGACCAAAAAAGATGAGCACAGAATCTAGTAGTGGGGATCACGCAAGGTGTATGTGTAGTAGAAATAAAGGTGGTCAGGACAGAAGCAAGGCAACAGGAGAAGGCGTCATGGGCCGGGCAAATCTGGGTAGGTTGGAAGAATGCACAGTGTTCTGCTGCTGGGGTTCCGGTCACTATCTGGGGGCTTCCCAACCCAGAGTTGCAATCTACCCACAGTCACAGGAAGCTAGACTCAGACTTCCAGATCCCGGACACCTGTTATCTGTCTTTCGAAGAGCCTGTCCAGGACCACAAAATTCCTACCTACTCAAAAATCTCAGGGTGAGCAAAACTGGGCACATTCCAACTAATGGGATGGTGTATAGTGGCAAAAATTATCCAGGAGGTGGGGGAATGGGGCAGAATTTGACTAGGTGTTTTTCAAAATATGCCTTCTTTGACTCAATAATTCTACTTGAAAGAATGTATGCTAAGGAAAAAATAAGCCTGTGCATAAAGATTCAGCGGTGTCTATTTTTGTATATATAATGAAAAGTCTGAAGCAGCGTAAACAACTCAGAACAGGGAATCTGTTAAGAAAATTATGCCACACTGAAATGAGGCGGTATTATTTAGCTATTAAAACTGAAACAGATAAATAGGCATCGGCATGAAAAGATGTTCATGACATATTAAGCATTCTACAAAAGTTTCTGTATAATATGATTCTAATTTAATTTTTTTTAAAGTGTGTATAACACACACACACACACACACACACAGACCACACTGTTATGTGTCCTTGTGTGTGTGTCTATAATTGCAGATGTGATACAATGTCAAGGTGGTTATCTCTGGATTGTGGGATTAGGGGTGCATTTTATTTTCAGTTATCTTTTTATTTAATGTATTATTTGTTTTATTTATTTTCTATTTATGTTGTTTCTGTTTAATTATCTGCATTTTATGATGTTATGACATGCCTGCTTTCCTTTGAATATTAAAATAAAGTACTTTTTATTTTCAAAACTGTTACAAAGCATACTCTCAGGGGAAATTAATAGATGGAGCAAGTCTTAGAGCCACAGCAATGAGCCCACAATATGGTCTGTGAGGGCCACAGGTGGATGTACAATTGTAATTCAACTCCAGGCAAAAGTGCAGCAGCAGAAACGAAATGCATTTTAATTCTCAGTTGGTCGGCTTGGCCATTTCATCCAAGGCACCACCCTAAAGATGGGCTGGAAAATACAGTTCACAGCCACTGGAGCTCAACAGACTGGAATGACTTCAAGTCATTGCTTGTGAGTCAGATGAAAACGAGAACAGATGCAGCAGGGGCCAGTCAGGTAGGAAGGCGGGAGGTCAGGCTTGATTTTGTTGGACCTGAAGAGAGCTTGAAGTCCATCGCTTACCCTGTGTGAGCCAACAGGGAGAGGATGATGGGAAGACCCCCTGGAACCCAGCCGGAGCCTTCTTGGTGGATGAAGCGCCCGCCCTCAGAGAAATGACACTATTACTACACAGCTTAATAACAGTTTTTAGAAGGAATGACAGAAAGCACATTGAAACCGCATTACCTACTGAATGGGGAAAAAAATAAATAAAGCAGAGTTTATTAACTGGTGGAGAAAATGATTACAGGGTAAATAAAAATGACTCAGGGAAATGGAGATGAGGACGAATTAAGGAAGAAAGAAAGATATTTCAGCCAAAGAGGATCTGTGAAATGAGGTGGGGAAGGGTCAGGCTGTCTACGATGAAGCAGAGAGGAGAGGTTGGCTCTAAACACAGAGTGAAAACTCCTTAACACAACGGCGGGTGAAATGGGAAATAAAGGGAGCTTGCTCGTGCACACACTGTTGCGAGGTGCAGAAATCAGAGCCAGGCAGAAGTGACACAGGAAGGGGTGAAGGCCTTTATGAGAAAGAATCTACTTGTGGGCTGGAAAATGGCAGAAAGCAGACTGCACGGAGAAAATAAATGGCTCCTTCGAGCAGTTTCTTACATACCTGTCTGCTATGGAACTGAGGAATATAACCCACAGCCTAGTGAAGAAATAATCCCCATAGAGCCCAACTATCTGCCAACGCTGCCTGAGGGCTTAGGACTTGCTTTTCTTTTATGCATATTCCCGTCCATCTCCACTGCTATCCTAGAAGAGATTCTCTGGAGATAAATCGTGTCTCTAAAAGTCCCATCAGAGACACTGACCCCAATCTACCAAGATCTTATGGCTTTGGACATATGGGTGTACAAATTCCTACTCCACATGGCATATCCCCAAGTCTGGCATTTTATCTCAGATTTTGTTGGTGAAAGGAATAATATCCATGCCCCAGCTACAGCCCTTCCAACATTTATCTCCTTCACTTGAGAGACACCTTACTTTCTGTACTTTTGCTGGTGCATAACTCACGAGAAGTAGCCTGGACTGTCAACAACCAGGCTTTTCACAGCCTTGAGCCCTTGAGGCGATGCTCCCTCTTTAAACTACCAGGTTGCACCTTGCTACCTCACAGACTAAACTCCTGTGGCATTTCCTCTCAGGAGACTTCTGGGTCACCCCTTCCTTACTCTGGGTAGTGTTCCGTAGTGACCTGTCGTAAACTCCTGCCATTACTGGACTGACAGTTCCCTGAGACATGGATCAAGTCTTTTTCTACTTTCACGTTTGTCCACCAAGCCTAGAGGCTGGCACTTAGATGATGCCTAATAAATGCTTGATAAATAAGTGAGCAATTGAACATCTAAATAGTTTCCTCTCAAAGCCACCATCTCCCTCCTTTTGTGCATGTTTTGGGAAGAATAATACAGATTCAGGGAGAGAATGACTGACATATTCTTGTACTGGTGGTCTCCTACCCTTCCCAACCTCCTTGCTGTTTACTCATCCATAGAGTATGTATAAAGTGCTTACTGGGCTCAAGGCCTCTCTCTGGCACAGTGGCTCCCAAGTGCCCTGCCCTTTAGGAGTCTATAATAGAATTCCAGAATGATGGTTCATAGTACTCATGCAGGGTTTAAATATCAGCACTCAATTATTTGACACCTGCTACTAACTCCCAGCTGGTCAGGCCCCCTTGGCTGCCCTTCAGACCTTGCCAGCCTCGTGAGCATTTTGGCCCCCTGGTTTCCAGTGGTTAAGCCCTGTTCCATTACCTCTCTTACTGCGGTGCTCCTTCATAAATGGATCTTCTATATAAGTTACTTCCCTCCAAGCCATGCAGCAGTATAATTCCCTTTTCCAGATGAGAAAACTAAAGCACATAGACATTACAAAACTCACTACAGGGCTCATGGTTAGTGGATATCTGAGTTGGAATCAGAACTACTCTTTCTCTCTCTCTCTTTCCCTCTCTCCTTAGATCTCTTAACCTTTTTCTTTGTGACTCCTTTTAAACATTAAAAACACTACACAAACCAGTAAGATAGCTGTCATAAAACAGAATAGCAGGTGGTAAAGGCCAAGCTAGTGGCCTAGGTAATAATAGCTCTGTGTTCTCAAGTTGGAGAAATCACTTTGGCTGAGGGAAGGGGCCGGTCTCTTTATAAACTAGTTTATGAACTCTGCACTTGGAGTCACATTGTCAGGACAGGGAAGGATGGCAAACTGCTTCAGAAGGAAACAGATCAATGCTGAGTCCCTGGGAAAGGGGTTTGATTTGTTGCATCCTCACAAAAAGAAGTGTCCCAGTGAGGAGTTGATATTTCGAGATATTGAGAGGCTTTCTTTGGCAAAACCTACTTTGCTGAAGAGCAGACTGAAATCATTGAGTAAGAAAATATCTGAGATGACAGTGGAGTAAATGTGGCATCACCTCCTGACGTGACCACAGCTCTGCCAGCTACCGAACACATTTCACTCGGCTGCTTTATGCTGACAGAAGGAACATGTGATTTGACCCGCATGTTAACACAACATTGTAAAGCAACTATATTCCAATAAAAAAATCTAGAAAACAAGAAGAAAGAAACTAAGCCAGAAAAAAAAAATTAAAAGGGGGAATAAAGGAAAAACAGAGAAAATTAAAAAAAGGAAAGAAATTTGTCAGCGCTAAAAAGTAAAAATAAAGCAAGACTCCAATGGAACAGCTGCTCAGCTACGTGCATAAACGAGAGACCCTGTCGTCAACTTCTATTGTGTTAGTTTGGGTTCTCCAAGGTATAAATGCCAAAATGGGATTAGATGAGCAAGAGATTTATTGGGGAAACTGCCACTGAGGGAAAATGGGAAAGGAGTAGGTGGAGGCTGGGAGAGCTGTCAGACCACAATGCAGGTCTGACCCGTCTGAAAAAGAGACAGAAGGAAAACGTTCGGGTGAAGTGTCTTGGACTGCCATGCAGTCTAAGGAAAGTTCCATCAGGCTGTCAGGGAATCCTTGAGCCAATGTTACCTATCGGAGGAGCGCTGCATCTTGCAGAAATGGAACTTCATCTGTGTCCCCACTGTGCTCAGCCATTGGCTGGAAGAGCCCAGGGAAATCTTGTGGAAATAACAGCTAAAGGTGTCCATGGAGCCTGTGGGCCAACTGTGAGCTAGACTTTACCCAGGACATCATTTATTACCCCGTCACTGTAACAGGGAGCCATGATGTGGTAGGCAGAATTCTAAGATAACTCCCATGACATCACCCTCACATAATCTCCTCCCCTTGAGTATACGGGATACCTGTGAATATCATGAGCTATCACTCCTGTGACTATGTTACATTATAGAGCAAAAGGAATTCTTGCAGATGTAATTAAAGTTACCAGTCAGCTGACTTTGGGTTGATCAAAAGGGAGATTATCTGGGTGAGCCAGCGTTTTCTCCAGCTGTGGCAGAGGAAGGAGTGAGAGTAATTCAGAGTCTGAAGGGGAATTCAACTTAAGGGATTCTGCCACCACTGTGATGAGGTAAGATGCCCCGTGATAAGGTTGATGACAAGAAACTTGCCCCCTAGTAGCTGAGAGCAGCTGACCTCTGACAGCCAGGAAGTGGGGACCTCAGCCCTACATCACAAGGAACTGAATTCTACCAACAACCTGAATGCACTTAGAAGCACACTCTTCCTCAGAGCCTCAGAAGAGACTGCGGCCACCTGAGACCTTGAGTGTAGGTCCCTGAGCAGAGAATCCAGTTGAGCCATGCTGAACTTCTGAGCTAAGAAACTGTGAGATAATAAATGGCATTGTCGTAAGCCACTGTGTAAGTGAACTGTTATACAGTGAAAGAAAACTAATATACCCTTCCCCTCTCCTCCCTCAAACATACAAATTAGTTATGTATGTATAAGGGTAGTTACATAGATAGATAGATAGATGGGTAGATAGATAGATAGATGATAGATAATAGATAGATGATAGACAGATAGATAGATAGATAGATAATGCTTATCAATGTTCTCAAAAGCTCGTGTCCTCACACAGGTTACTTAAGCTCTCCCACAACAGTTTCCTTATGTGCAAAAAGTGAGGATGAACAAAAGCAAAAGACAGGTTACCTTGTTAACTAATCTCTACGTTTCTTTCCAGTTCTAAGATTATCAAGACTCTATTGTTGTAATGACGTGCATAACTTGACAGATCCCATTTTAGTTTACTAACCTTCCTTTATTAATGTTTATTCATAACAATTTTAATAAAAATAGTTACCCTTTCTTAAGCCTTTACTGTGCAGCAAGTACATATATCATTTCATTTACTCCTCACCAAAATCCTATAAAGTAGAAATCCTATCATGGAGAATGTAGAAATCATCCACTTTCTTATAGGTTTGTTTGTTCACAGTATTAATCAAGCACCTACTATATGCTGAACACTGATATGCTGAACACTGAAGCCCTAGGGATACAGTGGTAAATAAAGCATTAAAAAAAAAATCTTGCTGCTTTCATGGAGCTTATTCTACTGGGAAAGCTAAACAGTAAATGAGTAAACAAGTAAATGAATATGATAGTTTCAGATTTGATAAATGCTATGAGGGAAATAAAGCAAGGTAATGGGACAGTGAGTGACTGAGGTAGAGGGTGGCCTCTTTGGGCTGAGATCTGATTAATGAAAAATATCCCATAATGCAGAGTTCTGGGGGAAGAGCAGTCCAAGCAGAAGCTACCATGAGGACAAAGGCCTGAAGCAAGAAAAAGCTTCGCATAGTCACAAAAACAAGGGTCAGTGCAGAAGCTGAGGCTCAAAGCAGCTAAGTTGCCAGGTTCACCCAGCTAGTAACTTGTAGAACTGGGATTTGAATTCAGGTCTAGCCCCTGGGCCTGGGATATTACCTATAATGCTCTTCAGCAGGGGGTTGGCAAACTGTGGCCCCTGGGCCACATCCAGCCCATCACCTGTCCTCGTATAGCTCAGGGGATACGAGTGGCTTCTACGTTTTTTAAATGGCTGAAAAAGTCAAAAGAAGAACAATATCTCATAACATATAGAAGCTCTATGAAATTCAAATTTCACGGTCCATAAATAAACTTTTGTTGGTACACACCCATGCCCACTGGTTTATGAATTGTGTTTGGCTGCATTGGCACTGCAATAGCACAGGGGAGCAGTTGTGACAGACACTGCAAGGTCCACAAACCCTACGATATTTACTATCTGGCCCTCTACAGAAAAAGTCTGCAGACCCCTGCTCTATAGCCTCTTATCACACCATTTAAATCAGTAGGAAATATCTGCAACAGTGAACCACTATGATCCCCATTGTAAAACCTGGGAAGGAGATCCAGGAGCCAAGCTTTTCCACTGCTGGGGCTTACAGGCAGGCAAGAGCAGCTGACAATCTGTAAATAGAGGTCTTGTTTTATTGTTAGGATTATTTGTGCTACTTTGTCATCACCATATCTTCAGCCCTAAAGGGATGATTAAGAGAGGGGAGAGAATGAGGAACAAAGAGATAGAAGAAAAATACACAGGATAAAAAGGAGCATGGTCACACTTCCTAAATGGGGGCAGGTGAGACAAAGCACTTATGATCATGAGGAAGAAAGTTAGGAAATACAGCATTTAATTTTTTAAATTTTTCTTAAATTTTTTAAAGTTGATTTACAATGATGTATGTTGTGTTAATTACTGCTGTACAGCAAAGTGATTCATATATATATATATATATATATATACACATACATATATATATATATACATTCTTTTTTTATATTGTTTTCCATTATGGTTTATAATAGGATATTGAATATAGTTCTCTTATCCATTCTATATATAAAAGCTTACATCTGCTCCCCCCAAGCTCCCCCTCCATCCTTCCCTGCCCACCACCCCCGCCTTGGCAACCACACGTCTGTTCTCTATGCCTGTGAGTCTGTTTCTGTTTTGTAGGTAGGTTCATTTGTGTCATATTTTAGATTCCACATATAAGTGATATCATATGGTATTTGTCTTTCTCTTTCTGACTTACTTCACTTCGTATGGTAATTTCTAGTTGTATCCATGTTGCTGCAAATGGCGTTATTTTGTTCTTTTTTATGGCTGAATAGTATTCCAATGTATGTATATGTGTACCACATCTTCTTTATCCATTCACCTGTCGGTGGACATTTAGGTTGTTTCCGTGTCTTGGTGATTGTAAATAGTGCTGCTATAAACATAGGGGTGCATGTATCTTTTTGAATTACAGTTTTTTCTGGATATATGCCCAGGAGTGGGATTGCAGGATCATATGGTAAGTCTATTTTTAGTTTTCTGAGGAACATCCATACTGTTTTCCATAGTGGCTGCACCAACTTACATTCCCACCAACAGTGTAGGAGGGCTCCCTTTCTCCACACCCTCTCCAGCATTTGTGATTTGTAGACGTTTTAATGATGGCCATTCTGACTGGTGTGAGGTGGTACCTGATTGTAGTTTTGATTTGCATTTCTCTAATAATTAGCAATGTTGAACATCTTTCCATGTGCCCATTGGCCATCTGTAGGAAATACAGCGTTTTAAATGGACTCCCAGAAGACCCTCTGAGAGTGGCTTTGAAGAATCACAAGGAATCCTGGCCTCATTACTTACTGGTCAGCACAATCGTGTTAATGACCCTAAGCCCCAATTATCTCAATTGCAAACCCTATTTGGGGAGGGGCCCCTGCTGTTCATTCTCAAATCACCCTCTACGTGCAGCCTGGCACCATGAGACCTGTGTGCTCACCTTGTAGACCCAGCATCTGACCTATTTTCTGCTTATGGGTAGGCACTTAATAAATGTAAGCTGAATGACTAAAGGAATGCTGTGACAATTTAATGAGATGCATGTGAAATTAGACCTAAATTAGATGTATGTTACAGCCCATAGCCTATGATTAAGTCTGTTCAAGAGCTGGATACATATTAGTTTCTTTTCCCCCTTCTCCTTCCTGTTTGAAGGAAGCCAAATCAACTTGCCCCTCTCCTTGCTGTCTGTTGCAATTTCACAAGCTTGTCATGCTAAACACCAAAATGCCACCTGCTGAAGTTTCATAAACCCTAGGGAAAAAACTAGACTCAAAAGCAGTTTCTTTGATAAATTACCCTGGGCGTTTCTTTCAAAGCTGTTTGCCGATGACATAATCACTCATAAGAACTGACTCTCGTTCTCAGCTACCATTCTCAGATACAATGACTTATTTCCTAGAGAAAACTGAAGAAAGAAAAGTGTGTCCTCCTTTTCTGCAATTCCTCATGAAGAACAGACATTCTCCTTTTGTTGTTTTTGTAACTTACATGGTCTGGTCTCAGAGTAGCAGGGCTGAAAGAATGAGTACAGCCACTAAAAGAGATTTCACAATAACTCCCTTTCTTTATGTGAATTTCCAGACCCCTTGTAGATCACAACAAACTTCCTTTAAAACCCCCCTTTTCCTTCTCCCTTCCACTTCCTTCTCCAATGGCAGCTGCTCCCACATCTGCACAGGTGAAACTGGAGGTAGCTGAGTTTTACTTGTTTTAAAGGCCAAAAGGAGGTCCTGAAAAATTAGTGGTTTGTCTTGCCACTTACCCGCTGGGATACTTTGGGAAAGCTATGTAACTTATCCAAGCCTCAGTTCGCTCATCTGCAAAATGGGCATACCGATGCCTATATCACAAACTGTCATAATGAACAGATGAGCTAATGGGTATGTAGGCAAAGTGCTTAATACATTGCACTCACTAACTAGGGCCTTATTACTGTCTTTGAAAATTATGTTAATGATGTGATTAGAAGAAGTCTCATGCTATCTAATAATAGCTTTCACTAACTGAGAGCTTACTACAGGCAGACGTCGGAGACATTGTGGGTTTGGTTCCAGACCACCTCAATAAAGCAAATATCAAAATTAAGTGAGTCACGTGAATTTTTTGGTTTCCCAATGCGTATAAAAACTATGTTTACACTATACTGTAGTCTATTAAGTGTGCAATAGCATTATCTCTAAAAAAAACAATGTACATATCTTAATTTAAAAATACTTTATTGCTAAAAAGTGCTAACCATCATCTGAGGGTGGAGGGTTTGAAATACTGCAAAGAATTACCAAACTGTGACAAAGAGACATGAAGCGGGCAACTGCTGTGAGAAAATGGCACCAATAGACTTGCTTGACACAGGGTTGCCACAAACTTTCAATCGGTGAAAAATGCAGTATCCAGGAAGCACAGTCAAACAGGTCTGTCAGTATGTTTTAAGCACTGTTCTAGGAGTTTTTTCCATGTTTTTATGTTATCCTTGCAACAGTTACAAGAGGAAGTTTTATCATCCCCAGTTTACTGAGGAGAAAACTTGGCCAAGTTTATCCACAGGTGAGCACTGGGGTTTGAACCAGAGCTACACTTGACTGCCAGTCTGGACTGCTCGCCTTGAAAACACCACTGGGGTTTATAGTCCAGAGAGACTCACAGAGACACTAACTACCAACCGGAAAGAGAAAAAAGGTTCTGACAGTAATGACATGTGTTCTTATTAAATGTTTTACAGTCTTTTGCTCTGATTTCCAGAAAAGTGAGCTCCACTCCTTGGACAATTTGCCCACACTTCCATAAATTCTCAATAAATATTCATTTCACATAAACAGAAAAAAAGAATCATGCAAATGATTTTGTGTATTACAATGTAATACAACTAGGCAAAATCCAAACACTAAAATAACAAAGCATAGAAAAACAAATGGAAAGAAATACTCCAACATGTTGATAATTGTCATGTTCTAAAAGTGATTCCTACCCTACTTTCTATCTTCCTGTATTTTCCAAATTGTCTATATATTCCCATGCAGCACTTTTATGAAGGAAAAAAATATTCTTTCATAAAATGAATATGACCTGTTTTATCAGTTGATTGCACAGAAACCAGCATTTCTCTTAATATCTGAACTATACAGTGGAGGCCAACTGCTCTTGTTTAAATACTTCAAAGTTCCCTTAAACACATAAAAAATTAACATCTTCTACTTAAATTCAACAATCTATTCTCTTCCACTTTTCACATGTGCTGGTTTAAGCCTGACGTTTAGAAACCGCTTGAAACCGTTTCTGGAATGGAATCCCGCCCAAGAAATAAAAGTTTATTTTCTCTCTGGTTTTATGCCATTGGACTGCTTTGCCCTCTCTCATCCAGTTGTTCTACAAAATTCTTGCATATGTTTACTAGTCATTACCATTGTGCTAAATACTAGACAAACATCAAACTGATAATAGAGACAAGTAAACTATATGAAGTGTCGTTCTGCATCAGACCTAAAAGCCAGCAACACACCACAGTCAGAAAGCTTTGAACAGTCATCTTCTAAAATGTGCCACGAGTGGGACTAGGTGCTTTCACAGATTGTTAGTATTCTGAAAAGCCTGTTGTATTAGTCAAGGCTCTCCAGAGACACAGAACCAAGAAGAAATATAGATAGATACGAGAGAGAGCGAGATTGAGTTTAAAGAATTGGCTCACACAGTTGTGGAGATGCAAGTCCAAAATCTACAGAGAAGGCCGGCCACCTGGAAACCTAGGGAAGACTTGCAGTCCAGTTCAAAGGCCATTTGCTGGCAGAATTTCTTCCTGCTCAGGGGAGATCAGTCTTTGCTCTATTCGGGTCTCCAGCAACTGGATGAGGCACCTCCACATCATGGATGGCCATCTGCTTTACTCAAAATCTACCAATTTATTGCTAATCTCATCTAAAAAATACCTGCGTAGGAACATCCAAAATAATGTTTGACCAAATATCTGGGCACCATGGCCTAGCCAAGTTGACTCATAAAATCAACCATCACACCTGTGATGGCAGCCATGGTTCAGAAATGAACCTCAAAGCATCTCTAATTCCCCTTACAAAACCCTTCTGTAGTTGCCTTTTATTAATATTTTCAAAACCCCTGTGTCATCTGTTTATATTTCTAGGAATGAAAATTCTTGAATATAAAATTCAAACATATGAAAAGAAAGCTGTCAACACTGAAATACAGAATAATCTCATTAATTAGATTGATTCTGCAAAAGATCCATCAGAGAAAATAATCCTGAATTATTGGATATTTAAAGATATGCAAGCTTATTAAGTCCAGCTATATATTTTAGCCCAAACAGGATTGCTACAAAGTAGCAAGTCAATTTCTTTCAGGATCTGCTTTAATAATCAGATTTAAATGATCAGTAAACAGCACATCAATTACTGATATGGAAATAGGTGCCGAATGGATTTTCAAATAACGTGTTCTCAGGGGAGGTCAACCATGTACTCTGCAGCTAGTTTTTGTTATTGATAAATGTAATTTTTCAAGCTTATGTCTGACTTGAAGTAGATTCTACATTAGTGAGGTCCAAATTATTAATGTTCTTCTAAGTAGGGGTAAAGCAGGGTTTGCCTAACAATTTCACTGGGTATCTGGGCTTTTTTTTTTAAGACACAATCCTTTCCATTAGTGCAATTCCAGGGAAGAAGCCAGAAAATGCCCCTTGTCTTCCACCATGAGGGATGCCCCTGTAAGAAACTGGTCAGTGGAATTCTACAGGGGAGAAATATCTCAGAAGGACATAGAAGCAAATGTCTAGTGCAGGACCTGACTAAGTGGCCGCTGGATCAGAATCTGCATCTCCTACAAGGCCAAGCTGAAGAATAATTTGCAAGTTGATTCGAGTGCAAACCGGTTTCACGATAGGCTCAAGGGAGACAGAACAAATGAGGGCAGTTTATCAAATGGAGAATGAAGAGTTATTCTAATGATAAAACTAGATTGATGGAGTCTCCTTCCAAAGAAGTTTTCTTTCTAAAATTCCAAAGCTCTTTCACAAACGTGACTTTGTTCACGTGGAGTTTGTGGTCACCCCCTTTTAATAACAGTGAGATAGTCAAATGAAAAACCCTTTGAAACCTCTTAGCACATTTTACATACAGGACTTGTCCAGGCTCACTCCTCTGCATTACCACACTTCATGCTTTTCCTTGATGGCCAGTCACTGCCCATTCAAGACTCCATTTTTCTTTAAAGCTTCAAATAAATAACTTATAACACAATCACTACAGTTGGCCACACTCTTCTCGATTTCAGTTTATCCTATTCTTCATCCTTTTTGCCTTGAACCACACTGACTGATGACGATCAACCTCACATCCTCCCCATAACGTGCTGGCAAAGAGACTGGGACTCCATTTCCGATGAAAAATTGCTGGGTAAACATGGGTGTGGTTTGAGGCCCTCTGCAATTATTCTGCTTCTGGATACGGCTCAGAGCTGAACAGCTTTGAATATATTTGTTCAGAAAGGCCCCCCAAATTCAGGAGCAGGCGTTTCCTGGGCATCTCCTGGGGTGATGAGCAGAAAGTAGACTGGGGTCCAGGAAAACTTTGCTTCAAACACTTGCTTTGGCACTGAGTAGGTTAAGTTATTTCGGCAAACTGGAGTCTCAGTTTCATTCCTTGTAAAATGGGGATAATTCCACATGTCTTGCAGGCTTAACTAGAGATAATATAAACATAAATGGCTGAGCGCAGTGCCTGTCACATAGTAGGTACTCCGTAAATGTTGAATCCTCGATATTAGAAAAGGAAAAATTGGGCTATAGAATTCAGGTAGTTTGAGAGAAAGGTTGCGGGAAGAGATCTACTGAAAAGAAAATAATTTATTCTTCATACTGATGCAGCATTTTTATAAGAAGTTTGACACATTCGCTTTCGGTTTTAATAAAGAGAAAAAAGACATATTTAAACTGGCTGCCTGTGAATTCAGCTCAGCTCAGCTCTGTCCCTGAAGGCCGTGCTGACTCAGAAAAACCTGGGCTCCTCAGGGGGTCTTTCTGTACAAGAAGCAGAGAGAAAGACGCACATGTCCTCCTAGGCAGGGGCCAGAGTGGTCTCAGAAAGCCCTTGCTGACACCAGCTGCCAACACCACGCTCTTCCCACTTTTCTTCATGGCACCACCTACCTGCTTACCTTCCCCGCCTCCACAGGTGATTGCTCAAGTCACCTGGAACGTTAAAAGGCTTCCACCATAAGGGCTCAGAACATCAAAGACCATCTAAACTTGGGCCTTCCTCACTGATTGTTGGAACATGTCTGCCCACCTGCTTTCAACATCAGAGCTAAAAGAATCATCTGGCAAAGGCAACCCCCGAGAGGGAAGAGCCTTGCACATTCTCTAACGCTGAACTGTTGATTGTACAGAGGTAGATGCTGAGATTCGTTTGATGTATTTATGGCCCTTACTCTTTCTCTTGCCTTCAAAGAATGCGATGACCAAACACCACAAGGCTTCCTCAGAAACTCACCGTGGCCCCAATAAATACATACAGAATATGACATTTCTTTGACATTTATTGGCTTCCCTGAGGCTCATGGTATATGAAATACAGGCCACTTGAATTTTAAACAGTATCCTACTGACCCAGTTTGGGTTATTGTTGAAAACTACTTTACCTATGGACTATCCCCCCAATACAAGTAAAATAAAAGAAATGGGTATCGAGGAACTACACACATGGATATTGGCAGCTGCTTGAAAGTTGATGGAGACAGACGCCTATTTCTTCCCCGAGAGATGGAGAAGCAGACCCGCAGAAGGTGATCCCTCTTCCAGGAGTCTGACCTTCCATCTTGTAAGAAGGAGCCCGTTGCTCTAAAGGTTTAATGGCGTCACTTCATTTGGGGTGAATTTAACAGACTGCATTAGCCAGTACGTAAACGCCCTCCCTTCATATAGGTGACAACTGTGCTAAGAAAAACTAACATTACTGCAGGGCCCAGAGTCAAGTTTTTCCACTGGAACCACCTGCACCAAGAGTTAACCTAAAATCCCCCAGGAAAAGCGCTAGGCTGCAGCATTGGCATGCTTCTGACATCTTGCACCAATATGCTCCAACCCACCGAGGAAGCCATAGCTCATCTTCAAATGGCTGAGTTTTCTACTGCAACTCTTAAGAAATGCTATTTGTAATTGTAACCAGATTGTCCCCCCAAACACGCCATAGAATCTGGTAATAAAGGTAATGTTCTTCTATAAAACAACAGTTTCATAAAATGATCAGAGCCTGGCCCGGTGTCCTAAACACTTACCTACCCCCTTAAAGTGTTGGATTAGATTAAAGTGCCATGGGGACATAACTGATGTAATGTTTCAGAATCATAAATGCAGGGGGAGGGATTTTTAAAGCTGGATAATGGAGAGAATGGAATAATGCAATAAAAGCTGGCTCAAACGCTGAGCCTGTGATGCTTGATTTATTGTTTTAATATAATGCTGTAAAGGCCATGCTTGATTATACAGCAGTATTTTATTTATCTGATAGCCATGATCCTAACAATGGGCGTTTAACAACAGCTTTATACAGGGGATGGTGGCACACACCAATGAAGCTGGTTTCAGGATGTTCCCTGAGAAAGGTAACAAAGCAGCAGGGAGAGGTCCCTGAGAGCCCCTCTGAAAAATAGAATTCCTCACCTCTCCAGCATGGCTCTGTGGCTTTAGAACTGCCCCCCAACCCTGCAAAGCTCAGCAAAGTGGACACAAGATGGAGACCTGGGTGAACAATCACAGCCCTGGCCCTGAACTTATAGTCTGGGTCCTCCCTGAAGCTAGCATTGGGGAGCATACACAGCAAGGGAGAGAGTACCACAGGAGGTAGGGAGAAAGAAGCACCCCCTTCTTCCCCATCTCCCTAAAGGCCCAGCTCTGCCCTCTTGGAATGTATGAGAGAAAATGCCAAGCCGTGGGGCCAAAGTTCCACTTGATTCTGGGGAGCTTTTCAAGTTGTCCTCAGTTGAGAGAGGGAGGATCAAGCTTGGTACCTTGGCTGACATCCTTCCTTCTTAAAAAATTCAAAACCCACCACCTGTGAGCTATTTCCAGCAGTTCATTGTCAGACTGTCCAGTGGTGGGGTTTTTGAATGAACTACCGTATATAACCAGTATTGTTGGAACAAGAGAGTTTCAAAGGTTGTAATCAAAACTCAGAGCTTCTCTTCAGAATGTATTCAGTGGGAGAGGTTTTTTCTTTGCAGTTGATGGAGGTCTGTCTGAACCCTGGCCCACAACTCATGAGCCCTAGATGATAAAATCCATCCAATCACTTCTCAAATACCATCTCAATTCAGAAATGGGAAGGTCTGGTTCTAGACAATAGTCACGTGTGACTTGTTTTCGAATCTTCTCCCCTCGGCAAGCCAGTGTCTATTGCACAAAGACTCTGTCCCTCTAGAGGGTCCTCTTGGGTTGTCTCCTTCTAAATGACCTTAGACCCAATATTCCCACCAGTCTGTATCTCTGGCCAACTATTCATGTACTTTTCTTTGACCTGCTTCCCTATTTCCTCCTCCCTCCTGCCCCCTCTCCCACATCAGACCCACCCAATCTCAATGTGCCCCCAAATTGCCAGCACAGACAATCCACTCTCCAAGTAGTCCCACTGAAGCCCCCAGTTGTGGGGGGAGGAAGGGAAGGAGTCTGGCATCAGCTGTCTCCAAAGAAATCCTCTTCACAAATCCGCTCTTTCTACCCTTTACATCCTACGGGTGGGTGTGCCCACCACCGAGCCCCTGCTCCTTTGAAAATCTGCATTTAGTCTGGCATCTCACTTTGGAATTTCACGTCTATGGTATCCTGATGCCTTTATTGGAATTTCCAGTTTACTTCCTATCACATGTGCGCATTTGCCAGCACATGCCAAGCATGTGCTTAATAAATAAGTACTTACTAAATGCATCTACCTATAGTAATAATGTGAACATAAATTACAGCACACTAAAAGCACATCAAGTGATATCAAGTCTGAAACACGATCAGGGCATGTCTCCACTTGGCTAAAACCCTCAGCGGCCTCTCATCGCACTTAGGATCAAACGCCCTCCCTATCACACACCGTCCAGCTCCTGCCTGACTCCCAAGCGTCATTCCCTTCCCGTCTCCATGCATTTTCCCCCCAGCCTCACGGGGCTTCTTACGCTGTTCTTTCCCCAACACCCCAAGCTCTTCCCCATCTCAGGGCCTTCGCCCTCCTGCTTCCATGGCCGAAATCCTCCTCCCAGATCCTTGCTCTCACTCAGATTCCAGCCCAAAGAGGCCCACCCTGCCTACCCAACTGGAGTAGATTTCTCTGTCCCACCCCCTTCCCAGGCACAAACAAGCCCATTCTTATGAAACATTTCCTTCCTGGCATTTACCGCACTCTGAAACCATCTCTTAAATTTTCTGTTTGCTAATAGCGTGGACTGAATGTTAGTGCTCCCCCAAAATGTATATGTTGAAGCCCTAACCCTCAATGTGATGGTATTTGGAGGTGGGGCCTTTGGGAGAGAATTAGACTTAGATGAGATCATGAGAGTAGGGCCCCTACGATGGGATTAGTGCCCTTATAAGAGGAGGAAGAGAGACCAGAGCTCTCTCTCTCTCTCCCTCTCTGCCATACGAGGACACAGTGAGAAGACAGCCATCGGTAAGCCAGGAAGAGGGCCCTCACCAGAACCCAACCTGGTGACACCTTGATCTCAGACTCCAGCCTCCAGAATGGTGGGAAATAAATGTCTGAGTTTAAGCCATTCAGTGTGGTATTTTGTTGTAGCAGCCCGAGCTCACTAAGACAGCTTGTTATCTGTCTCTTTTCCTCCCCCAAGCAATGAGTGACTCCCTTACAATTTCCATCCAAAGAAAAACATCTCCCTCTTCCCAAATGCATGATGATCTCCCAAGCCCATAAGCTATGATAAGGGCATAATAATAACTGTTAACATGTATTGAGTACTTATGTGGGAGACAAATGGCTGATGGATATTAACCATTTAACAAAACCTTATAAGGTTGTTACCATTATTATGCTCATTTTCTCCTGAGGAAACTAAGGCACAGAAAGGGTTAGTAAACCTGGTCATGGTCACACGGCTAGTATATGGTGGTGTCAGAATTTGAACACAGACCATCTGGCCCCAGAGCTTCAATTGTTACCCACCGTGCGGTGTGCTGTCTTGTACTTCTCACCACCTCTGTGAGCAGGAGGGAGGTCCGCCAGAGGGGAGACGGACACAGTCATCTCCCACCACCACACCCACTCTCTGCCTTTCCAAATTCTCATCACAGCTACAGATTTAAGGTTGAATTTAAAGGCACAGAGCAAAGGCACAGAGCAGTCATAAATTTACAGATGTAAGACGCTAAGATTTTCCCACTCAAATTCTTATTCGCTTAATCATCATTTTATGATGTTTCTCTGAATTTTTTTCTATCAACATCTGCTTGGCACTAACTTGAATGCTAGTCTATGAAATCAGTTAATTGCTTACTGGCGGTGTCACCCGCATGTGCGTGGCTCAGCCACAGGATGGATGTGACTCCCACATCAAGTCAATAAGAACATCTCCCGCTCTCTTCTCTTTCCCTTTCTTCTGTGTCTTTCTTATTCTGAGAGAAAGCAGAGCAGAACTACAGGAGTCGGACTCCAAAACATTTATTTCTGGGCTCTATAAAAAGAGTAATAGTGACCATTTACTGAGTACTTCTTGCAGAGAGGCAGTGGAGGACAGTGGTTAAAATCTGGGCTCTAGGGCTTCCCTGGTGGCGCAGTGGTTGAGAATCTGCCTGCTAATGCAGGGGACACGGGTTCGAGCCCTGGTCTGGGAAGATCCCACATGCCGCGGAGCAACTAGGCCCGTGAGCCACAACTACTGAGCCTGCGCGTCTGGAGCCTGTGCTCCCAACAAGAGAGGCCACGATAGTGAGAGGCCCGCGCACCGCGATGAAGAGTGGCCCCCGCTCGCCGCAACTAGAGAAAGCCCTTGCACAGAAACGAAGACCCAACACAGCCAAAAATAAAAATAAATAAATAAAAATTTTAAAAAATTAAAAAAAAAAAATCTGGGCTCTAGAGCCAGAAAGGCTTTGAACACTCACTTGAGATTTTGAGAAAGTTATACCCCTTCTCAGTTCCCTCATCCTCAAAAATGGGGATACATCCATCATAGAATATTTTGAATATTAAATGAGTTAAAGTATATAAAGTGTTTAGAACGGAGATGGTATACAAATGCTATATAAGTATAATAGGCCTGTCAGTTTTGAGCTAGAGAGTATAAAAGAGAGGAGTGTCAGAAGAATGGGAGAACCCCAAAAAGAGTAGGAGAGGGGCTCAACTGGCTTGTGGATTAGTACAAGTTGGCCGAAACATAACCCCAAGAAAATGCAATTACAGATAAAAAGTTTGCTGAGTTGAGATGAAACATTACAGCACAGGGCAGAGAAGAAAAGAGAAATTCTTTCATTTAGGGGTGGTACAATTTTCCCTATTGTCTTTCATTTATAATCAGTTTCTAAATGCTCATGTGTCCCTCCCAAATAGGCGTCCAGCCAGTACAAGAATCATGCTCTACCATTCCTCGCCCCCAAGATGTCCATGCCCAAATCCCCAGAACCAATGAACATCACTTCATATGGCAAAAAAGGACTTTGCAGGTGTGATTAAGTTAAGGAGTTTGAGAGGGGGAGATTATCCTTGGTCATGCAGGTGGGCCCAAGGACTCACAAGTATCCTTATTAGATGAAGATCTGAATACGGAAATAGACAATTTGATGATGGAAGCAAGAGACTGAGTGCTGGGAGGAAGGGATCACAAGCCAAAGAATGCAGGTGGCCTCCAGAAGCTATGAAAGGCAACAAAATGCATTCTCCCCTAGATTCTCCAGAAGGAACCAGCCCTGCCAACATCTGAACATTAACCCACCAATTACTTAAAGTGGTTAAGTAATTTGTCCAAAGCTGTAAAGCTAATTCCTAGCCAAACGGGACTTCAAACCCAGTTTGAGTCCAAAAATAATTACATTGAATTTAACATCTAAAACTATATAAAAGTTAAATTTTCTCTCAGTGTTCTTTCTTATACTTTGGGAATCTATTATCACATGTCTGCTGGTGTGTGCTAGCAGAGGACCACACAAAAGAACTAGAAAGAATTGATATTAACAGCAAAGCTCAGGATCATCAATGCCCAAGATACAATTGCTTAATTAAAAACCCTAGGTATTTGGACCTGTGATTATAATGTTATCATGTTTTATGGAATGTATCGTTTCGTTATATTCAATATTTCTAAGCATTGTAAATGGGAACAGATAAGAGGTGACTTACATGCAAAGATGCTCATCATTGCTAATTATTAGAGAAATGCAAATCAAAACTACAATGAGGTACCACCTCACACCGGTCAGAGTGGCCGTCACTAAAAAGTCGACAAATAATAAATGCTGGAGAGGGTGTGGAGAAAAGGGAACCCTCCTACACTGTTGGTGGGAATGTAAATTGGTACAGCCACTATGGAGAACAGATGGAGGTTCCTTAAAAAACTAAAAATAGAGTTACTATATGATCCTGCAATCCCACTCCTGGGCATATACCCAGATAAAACTCTAATTCGAAAAGATACATGCACCTCTCTGTTCATAGCAGCACTATTTACAATAGCCAAGACATGGAAACAACCTAAATGTCCATCGACAAATGAAGATGTGGTGTGTGTGTGTGTATGTGTGTGTGTGTGTATACATATATATATACATACCTATAAAATATGGAATATTACTCAGCCATAAAAAAGAATGAAATAATGCCAGCAGCAACATGGATGGATCTAGAGATTATCATATAAGTGAAGTAAGTCAGAAAGACAAAGACAAATACCATATGATATCACTTATATGTGAAATCTAAAATACAACACGAATGAACTTATCTATGGAACAGAAACAGACTCACAGACATAGAGAACAGACTTGTGGTTGCCAAGGGGGAGGGGGAGTGGGGGAAGGAAGAATTGGGAGTTTGGGGTTAGCAGATGCAAACTATTATATATAGGATGGATAAACAACAAGGCCTTACTGTATAGCACAGGGAACTATATTCAATATCTTGTGATAAATCATAATGGAAAAGAATATATATATATGTATAACTGAATCACTTTGCTGTTCAGCAGAAATTAACACAACACTATAAATCAACTATACTTCAATAAAATTTTTTAAAAATAAAAAAAATAATAATAAGGTGTGCCTTTTGAGGTTGCCATCTATGTAGAAGGCCCCAGGCCATGATAAACATTTAATTATAACAACTGTACAAATACACCAGTGATTTTTATTTTCCTCATTTTACAATTGGGGAAACTAAGGCTTGGAGAGCTTAAATAACTTGCTTAAAGTCACCCATTTTATGAGTGGCAGAGTCTTGGGTGGAACCAAGAGCAGTCTGCTTCCAAAATCCATGCTCTCTTCTGTAACCCCACTGAGCGGGGAGAAAACTATCAAACTCTATCTGCCGTCCCCTCAAAATACTGTCATCCAGAAAAGCGTTCCACCCCATCCTCAGTCCCTGATGATGACTCAGTTTGAGGGTAGCATAACAACTAGCTCTGGGGAGAGATGGGGCAGAAAGGCTGGAGGCAGAGTGAGAACTGCTCAGCCCATCGTTTTGTGCTGCTCTGCAAAGAACACGATGACTTCTTGGGATGAGCTAGAAAAGCATTCATTTTGTTGAGCCCCAAGTCTGTCTGCACATGACCTCAACCCCGTTCCCGTTCCCGATCTCTGAGGTCACAGAGAACAAACCTATGCCCCCTCCAGGCGATGAAGCGTTCCTGCCTCCTCCCTGTTTTTCTTTGTCTCTTTGTCTCACATTCCTCTTTTTCAACCACCCTTGGTGAGACCAGGTTTCTGTGTTAGGATCTGTCAGAACCGGAGATGACTCCCTAACTGGCTGCCGCCTTGATTTGATTCCTGCCGTCTCAGCAAGACAGACGCCTCGGGACACAGAGAGAGAAGCTGGTCACAGATTCGGGGTTTGCTTTTCTTTTCCTTCAGTTACTACTCAAGACAGTGCAATGCAATATCTAGCTCTTCTAATCGCTGCTTGCAGCCCACGGTCAAGGGAGTGATGACTTGAATGAAGGACAGCCGTGGTCCCCTAAGCTGGCACCGCTCACTTACACACAGGGGGCGACACACAGTGGTAGCCCACACCCCGCAGCCAACCCCATGCATGACCAGGAAGCTGCTTCAATGGGGTAGGGGGAGCATGACCTTTGGTTTCCTCCCCAGGGCAGAAACATTCCTGTCTCATCCAAGGCATTCAGGGGAGGTTCCTGTCCATCTCCAGAGATGCAGGCAGACATAACTTCCAGACACGGGAGCCCCCTGTCACAGGAACGCTGTAAATATCCCAGGGGAAAGGCCCTGAGCACAAGAACAGTGACCATGCTGGGTTAAGCCAATTTGTTCTCATGAAAAAGGAAGAGTTCTTCCTTCCAGGTGAGCCCCTGTGGGGTCTTCAGGCCCCTGAAGGGAATCTGACCCATGATCTCCTATAACAGTTTCCATTTTCACCATCTTGGCTCTCCTGTAGAGAATACCATTTACGATGCCCTAATTCACAAAGCAATACAATTGAGGTATTTAAGAAAATAAATGACTCATGGCGCATTCTTCTCTAAGAAAGATGGCACCACCTCCTTCAAACAAAATCCCCTAAAACATACCTGTGCTAAAAGAAAAGCGCATAGACTTGATCTGGATTTTATCACAAAACAACCGATTTCAACACATATTGACCTAGGATGATGCTACCACCTTGCAAACCAGATGCAGGGCTCCTGCCAAGAAATCTCTGACTTTCCAACAGTACGCTCTGGGCTCCAGGGTCCTCACGGACTTTGGTTCCGTAACCATTTCCACCAGGGTCTGGGAGCCCTGAGGTCTGTGGAACAAATAGAATCAGGAATCTGGGGCTCAGGTCCTGTCTCTGCTTGTTTTCATTCTGGGATTTTGCACAAACCCCTCAGGCTTCTGAGCTTTGATGACCTCATCTGTGGAACGACTATCACTTCCCACAGCAATACTTGCCTCCCGGGTTATTGTGAGAAGTAATGACGGAAGCACTGTGTCACACAAACATAACTTGTGGGATATGATCAAGGGGCAGATTCAGTTCTCACCAGCTCTATGGGTTCATCTCCCAGAACTGGTTTTTTCTTGCCCCTGTATCAGATTTAGGGCAAGTCTCATGATTCTTCCAGACACCTTAAAGTAATGAAACAAGTCTTGGTTGGGTAATTCATATCTTTGGGTCTGAATGGATAAATAAAACTTTTCACTTCTTTGTTCACTCACAGCTTCTCTGTGTTCACTGTGGGCAAGAAGATGGGCTGCCTGCCTGGGAGGAGGTAGCGTTTGCCTTCTCTTTCCCATCCTGCACATTCATCCCTTCTCCTCAAGCTTGTTAATCATGGTTTCTGACCCTTCTGGATCAGAGCTTGAGGGAGGGAGAGAAGAAAAGGAGTTTCATCTCGGGATGACCTGGCGTGAACCCCCAGCTTCCCTCCTGGGGCTCTCCCCTGAGCCTCTGAAACATGCTCTCCCTGGCCCCATAGCTGGGGGTTGCTCTGCTGTAGTTCTGTTGACTTGGACAAATGCCTCTCTTCCAGCCAACATTCACACATCCTGCTTTAGCCCCTGGAAATCCAGACCCCCCACTCCTCTCTGGTGGGAGCCACCTCACCCCTGCTGGTTTTAACATCCTGGTTAAAACCTAAGACAGCCCCACCGTCCACAAGCTCGGCCCCATCTGCTCCATAGGGCCCGCTTCCTTTGCCTAGAGAAGCGCTGGGAGTGCAGCTGACCCCAAGGCAGCCGCAATCTCTCCATCACTCCATCCTCTCAGCAACTGGCCAGTCTCTCGCCCTCTGGGATCCTGGAGATGAGTCGTGTACCAGTCTGTGGTATCCACCAAACTGCCAGAGACACATAGTACATTCTCTGGGTAGACTCCTTACAGCCCTCCTCTCTGGACCTGAGGTGAAGCACCCTTATGAGACCAACTCACCACCCCCCAACAACTCCATCTTCAGTTCTCTTTTTCATCTCCTACCCTCTTGCCCATCTTTCCAACTTCTTTGAGGCTGGAGGTGAGTGGTTAGGAGGAAGTCAGAACCCAAGTTTAGTTCACAGTCTTGCCTGTGGTTTTCCACCTTACTTTGGATGGTAGCCTCTATTAACAATAATAGTAACAATGGCAGCCAATACTGATCAGTCACTAAGATGTACTGGGCACTGGACCAAGTGCTTTATGAGTATTCTCTCATTGAATCCTCACTACAACCCATGAGGAAGTTGTGCTGTTTGCCTCACTTGACAGATGAGGAGACTGAAGCTCAGAGAGGACCAGGTGACTTGGCTGGGATCACAGAGTCCATAAGGGGCAACGGTTGGATTAAAAAGCTCATTCTGAGGCCAGCACCCCAATCACTCTCCTCATTAGACACTAGAAGGCTTGTGTAACCATCAAATCAGTCATTTATTTGATAGTCTATGAGAAAGCCTTTTGTAAAACGATAAAGTATTCTTCAATTATTTATATTGTTATTGTAGTTGTAAAAAACAGTAATTTTTATTATTCCCTTCTATTGGTACGGCTTTGGGCTGCTTATATAAGACACATTAAACACTCCAAAATGATTTAAACTGAGGCTGGGAATTGGGAGGTGATAGAATAAGTGTTACAGCAGCCATTAAAATGTCTTAAACATTAAGATTCCTAAAAATGGAATATTTAACTATATTAAGATCGCCAAGTGAAACTGGCTATTTTCCCAAGCACAATCTCTGGTAATTGCCACTTGACTGAATAGTGAACCGAACAAACTGACACGTAGGCAACACAAATGATGTTCAAGCCCCCCCACACACACCGTTAGGTACATGGAGCTTCACTGATTGCTCAGAAAAGATAATGCCTATGCTTTGTTTTGGATACATACAAACATTAGAAATATTTGCACAGGTTTCCCCTCTACCTAAAAGAATTTAAAAAGAAAGTTTTCCATTCAACCATTACATGGGTGAAAAGGATAATAATGTCAGCAGCTAACAGGAAAGGAGTCGCTGCTCTTTGCCGGGCGCTGGCCTGAGCGCATCAAAAGAAAGGCTTCCTTCAACCTTCTCAATAATACTCTGAAGTAAAACCAGGAGGATTCCCGAGTTACAGAGGAGGCTTAGGATAGTCACCATGGTAGGCAGAATAATTCTCCCCAGAGATGTTCACATCCTCATCCCTGGAACCTGTGAGTAAGCTACATGGCAAAAAGACGTTGCAGATGAGATTAAGTTCAGGATCTTGACATGGGGAGATGATGATAGATGATCCAGGTGGTAATCACAAGGATCCTTGAAATCACAATGGAATCACAAGGAGACTTAAAATATGGAAGAGGCAGGCAGAGGGTAAAGTCAAATTCAAAGGCAGATTTGAAGACGTTACATTGCTGGCTTTGAAGGTGGAGGAAGGGGCCATAAGCCAAGGAGTCCAGGCAGGCCCTAGAAGCTGGAAAAGGCAAGAAATGGATTCTCTGCCAGAATCTCCAGCAGGAACACAGCCCTGCTGACACCTTGATGTTAGCCCACTGGGACCCCTTTTGGACTTCTGACCTCCAGAACTCTAAGATAGAAAAACTGTATTGTTTTAAGCCACTACCTGTGTGTAACTTATTACAGCAGCAATAGGAAACTAACACAGTCACCTCACATTAGTAAACAATGGAGGCTGGATTTGAACTGTGGTGTGCCTGACTCCAGATTTCATCCTGTGCTTTCTCACTGTTGTGGTTTGAATTGTGTCCCCGCCTCCCTAACCTCAAAAAATAATAATAATAATGTTGAAATCCTAATCCCCAGTATCTGTAAATGTTACCTTCATTAGAAATAAGGTCTTTGCAGATGATCCAGGTAAATTGAGGTCATTAGGGTGGGCACTAATCCAAAGTGATTGGTATCCTTATAAAAGGGGGAATTTGACCACAGACGTGCACAGAGGGAAGATGATATGAAGAGACATAGGGAGAAGACAGCCATCTACAAGCCGGGGAACGCCTGAGGCTACCAGAAGCTAGGAGAGATGCCTGGAACAGTCCTCACACCTTCAGAGGGAGCATGGCCCTGCCAACAACTTGACTTTGAACTTCCAACCTCCTGAACTCTGAGACAATAAAACTGAACTGTTCTAAGCGACCCAGAGTGTGGTACTTTGTTTCAGAGGCCCTAGGAAAATAGCACACCCACAGTGCAGAACAACCTCAAGGCACTTGAGTCTACAGTCTAAGGGAGACACATTCTCCACAGCCAGCATTAAGGAAGCTACTAATAAGAAACTGGAAACAATACCAACTTACTTGTGTGCATAAGTTTTTATTTTATAGGCACTTTTTACCAGTATAAACTTATCTGATCATACCACAATCATGTAAGCAAGGCAAGGATTGTGTCTCTAGCATGGCTCTCCCATAGCAGTATGTATGTTTCAGACACCAGCCTTAGACTGTGCAAATCCTGCCCCAGTCACTGACTCAGGAAAGTTACTAACCTTTGATAATCCTCGGTTTCTTCATCCGTGCAATAGAAATCATCACAATAGTTCCTGCTTCATGAGGTTCTTGAGATGGTTAAATTAGAGAACACATGTAGAGTTCTTCATCCAGCCCCGAAGAAGCCCCCAGAAAACCCTTTTATATGATAGGAAAACTGAAGCTCAGAGAAGTTAAGTGATTTCCCTAAGGACATTTGGCTTCTAAGTCACAAAACCAGGACTAAAATCCAAGGCTTCTAAATACTAAGGCAGGGGCTTCCCTGGTGGCGCAGTGGTTAAGAATCCGCCTGCCAATGCAGGGCACACGGGTTCGAGCCCTGGTCCGGGAAGATCCCACATGCCGCAGAGCACCTAAGCCCATGCGCCACAACTACTGACCCTGCCCTCTAGAGCCCGTGAGCCACAACTGCTGAGCCCGAGTGCCACAACAACTGAAGCCTGCACGCTCTAGGGCCTGTGATCTGCAACAAGAGAAGCCACCGCAATGAGAAGCCCGCGCACCACAAGGAAGAGTAGCCCCTGCTCGCCGCAACTAGAGAAAGTGCATGCGCAGCAGCGAAGACCCAACGCAGCCAAAAATAAAATAAATAAATAAATTTATAAATACCAAGGCAGAACTCTTTGCACCATAATATCCTGTCTCTCTATTACCTTTCATTTTCATTATTCTTTGGGTTTAAATAAATCTGAACCTTTTTATCTTTTGAGCAATTCTAAATTTAGTTCTGCTTCCCATGCCCACCCCATCAGTCAAGAAAGATTACAGTTTCTATAAACCACTGTCTTCTTGCCCAATTCTTTTACAAGACCCTTTATGCCAAGAACTAAGTCATCTTATTGCCCAACAGCAAAGTAGTTCTCTCAAGATAATTCCTTCTCTAGATAAAACACCGACACGTAAAAAGATGGAAGACACCGCAGCCCCTGCTGCCAGCCCCCAAACTGCTGACTCCCCCAAACCTGCCATATTGTATTCCAGAGTCACCATGGTTTGGCAAGGCAACCCTGATAACTCACGAGTTCTTCTGGTGTTTGTAAATAAACTCAGCACCCTGCAGATTGAAAAGCTGCCTTGGGACCTCACTTTCCCCTTATTATATTTTCTGCATTTATCCAACCATCTCAGAAAGTGGTTCTCCTTAAAATTATGAGATGCAGAATGAAAAACCCATCGGGATTTAATGACCATATTTCAGCATCTTATTGCTTAAAGGAACTTGGCTTTTTCAGCACTTTTGCAACTGTGCAAACAGCAAGCAGATCAAAAAGGTAGAAGGAGAATTTGATTTTTTTTTTTAACCTCCACAAACCACCCATCAAAGTTAAACTATTGATAGGGAGAAAGGAGAAGGTAGGAAGAACCATGGGTGAGGAGGATTGGAGAATATTAAAAAAGACAATCTCTCAGTCTAATAAAATACAATTAACTGAATTTCATCAAGGCCTCTATAAAAAATACACAAAGAATCAATATTAGGCATAAAATCCAAAAGTGGGTTGTTATCTCTAAACCAGAGAAAACATTTCATTAAGCTGAAGGGTTTTATACTCCCATTGGGAAAATTGCTTTTTCCTCACACCACTCCTTTGCTCGCTACAGAAACTCAATTGAAAAGTCAATCATCGAAATCACTTAGCAAATGTCAAAAGGTACTGCCACTTTCTAAATATATTTGTTTATGGAAAATTCAACCCCTAGAAACCCTGGCACCTTTCCTCTGAACTGACTCACACCCCTTCAGCATTTTGCTGTTTTTACTTTTTTGCAGATTTCTTTTTCTGTTTGCTTGTTTTTGTTGTTGGAAACAGAAAGCCCGTTTTATAAGGTTATGGCGAACAGCTTTTCCCTCTAACACTTCAATGTTCTTTCATAGCCACTGCACCGCCGAGCCCTCCTGCTGCCCCGAGTTATAAATAAGCATCGCTCTTAAGTCCCACTCGCCACAGCAAGAAAAGCCTGTTCCAGGCTAATCACATGCAGGGTAGTCCTTCCATACATCTTCTCTGGAAAAACCTGTTGTTTAATTTACCCTCTGCCCAGTAACAATACTGGTTTGGTTTCAGGTCCTGCCAACCCCAGCTGGACAAGGCACGCCCCCTCCTTCACGACTCACCAAAACACAAGTGGAACAGATACACAGAGACCCCAGGGGCAGAATGTGAAGATCAGGCACACACACACAGTCAAAGCTGCAACTTAAAGAATCACTGGAGACCTCAAGTCCTAAAGTCTTGAACCAGATGGAGCATGATGTAAGATTGCTGTGCCTGGATACCAATGACCTGACTCCTAGTAAATAGTAGCCACAGTAAAATAGCAGTTGATGGGGTACCTCCGATGGGCAC
Organism: Balaenoptera borealis; assembly: GCF_965194805.1. Classification (NCBI taxonomy): domain Eukaryota; kingdom Metazoa; phylum Chordata; class Mammalia; order Artiodactyla; family Balaenopteridae; genus Balaenoptera; species Balaenoptera borealis. Next base: position 15,751,611 of record NC_138866.1, on the reverse strand, counting down.
TTGACATGTTTTATCCTTCTACTTCTGAATTCTTTCTTCACTGGCAGCTGGGGCAGATTGCTGCATTTTCTGGACATAGTGTTGTTAAACTCACATGTAATACATCTGAACACGCTTTATCAACTATCAAGTGCTTTAAAACAGGAAAGAATTATTTTGCCTAGCACAGCTTGCTCTATTTGTCACCAGTCTGTGTGTGTATTCATTTATTCAGCTAACTAAATTCACCAGACTGTCTACATATTTCGAACATTTTGCCTTGTCCATGTGGATGTCTCCTAAAGATGACAGATGGTGACAATAGCGGACAGCTGCAGGCCAGTCCTGGCCCCTAAAGAACATGTCTGGTGTCGGTGTTCTCCTAATAATCCTTAAACTTGGAAAGCCACCTCTGATGCTGTCAGGTCCAAACCCTTTTCCTCATCACCCAGCTCTTTCCAAAAGAACTTTCCATCATCAACAGGGAAAGTATCTAAATCTTAAAAGGACTTGTAAAAAAGAATTTACTTAGTACTGAAGGACGTACTTTACCTACGTGTCGTGGTATATTTCATTAGCGTGTAACCACCATGAAAACCTTGGTCTGCATTGCCAACAGCTCACACGGCCTGGCACTCACTGAAAACATAATGACTTAACATATTGCATCCACGAAATATCAAAAATCGGACTATAGTTAATATTAAAATGTGGTAGAAAAAGAAGCAATTGACTACTATTATCATACAACTGAGTGAAAATTAGGATTGACCAGTAATTAGCAGGATCACAGAGGTGTGGCTAATGTACACTAAAGCCATTTAATAAATTAGCATTTGAAGAACAAAGGCAAACATTGGGATTATTCAAGTAAGGGTGGTGGCAGCCAGCAAAGGACTTTTAGTCATAGCATTAAGCCTGCCTAAATCACACATGGATCTGAGTAATGATAATACGAATTATGGTAAGAAAGCCAATATGATACTTCACACAATAATAGTAAGAATTATATATTAGATATATGTAAATATATAGTTTAGTTTATAATATTTTAACAGCATATTCGTATCCATAAAACCTTTGACTTCCAACCTCTGATCAGAGTAATAAATGCCCTTTCCCGTGCCAGAGAAAGCTACTGAGACTTTAACCATAGTCATGCTGTCATCTAGTGGACATCCCTTAGAACTGCTGTTCTTCCATCTCCTGGAAATTGTTAAGAAAGGATTTAAAGTGCTAAGGTTCGTGTCAGACATCGCTTTTCCCTTAGGAGGTTAATTTGTGGAATTCCTTTATAGATTTCCTAGAGTGTATTTCAGAGAATTCTTACACTATCCCTTTCTCCTGTCTTGGTAGAAAGATATTTTCAAATATGTCAGTGACACTCGGTGAGTCAGAATAGAATTTCTGTTTATCTGCTTTTGTCTAAAAATGAGACGCTTCTCACAAGAGAGAAGATGTCCCCTGGAAAGAAGCACCATCAGAGGGGCAATCGCCTGCCTTTTGTTGAGCTCCATGGCGTGTCTTTGAGGAGCTAGACCTCAAACGGAAACTCTGGCCAATCGCTTCCTCTTTTTTTTTCTTTTTGTTGTTGTCCTGAGACATTTATGAACATTGTTGTGTGACAAAAGTGCTACTGTTTGGAAAGAGATGTTTTGCTTTAGCCCCTTTACATGCATGGCTGCAGGGCTGAGGTCACACCACGGAGGAGGAAGGACGTGAATGAAAAAGCAGAGAAGCTGGGCTCCTTCCCCAGCTGTGCACCCTGAAGGAGTCCTCTCTCCGAGCCTTAGTTTCTCCTTCTGCCAAAAGGGCAGGGGCATTAGATGATGAAAGTAACTCCTCATTCAAAAGCACATTCAGGTACATCTACCTACATAGGTGAGCTTTACTGCCCTATGAACAAAGCAAGTACTGTGCCAGGATTACAAACATATATAAATAGATAAACATGTAATACGAATAAATACATAACATACACAATGTATTAATTTATACATTGCCTGCTATACATAAAATAATATATAATGTATAAATATTTATATATATATGTATTTGCCAAAGTGATAAGCCAAAATATGCTGTCTTTTTATTATTTTAATTAACCTATACATTTTCGTGATATCTCCTGTGCACTAGAGCAATGCAAGTCTCACACGGTGACCATCAGAATGCTTTGGTTGACTTGGTCTCCGCTTGGGAATGGCAGCTAAGGTGGCTTCCTTACCACAAACTGCTAAAAAGGCCATTCTCCATGGATCCTGCAGGCTTTGCAGAGGTCCTCAAGGGAAGAACTGTTTTACCCGCACACCCCGGGGTGCTCTGTTCTGAAATTCATCACCCTCCAAGGCAACACTCCTGAGGATGTGACCAACCACTGCTGAGCCCCTGGGGCCATCTTGTCTCTGTTTGCTCTGAGGTGTCCCCATTCACTCAGCAGGAAAGGCGAGCTTTTGGTTTTAATTGTAATACAGAACTGGCCCTTTACTGGTCGAAGGCTGTTCACAGGACTCCCAGAGGCACTCAGATGGGTGCCCCTTAGGGATCTGCAGCTCCCAGCTTGGGGAAGCCTGGGGAGCTGGACACACACACACACACCCACCCAAGGTGTCAGCTTCTTGACTTGGGCTACTTACGCCACCTCTCTGTGCCTTACTTTCTGCAAATAGTACTTTACAGGATTAAAAGAGCTCACTTCGAAAGTAGCAGAAGCAGAGGCTGCCTCCAAGATGCTGACTCCCTCTCCTCCTTACTGGAAGGAACTTCTGCCCCTGTTCCCTGGGTCTTTTCCTTCTCTGCTGAAGTGAGTAGGTCCACCTAGAAGGCAACCTTAAGGTTTCCTCTGCCTCTCTCCATAACCTGCAGCCTTGTATGCCAGCCCAGTGGGGTGTTCTCCTTTGGAAACCCCAAGCCCACCCCCACTGCTGCTGCATCTCCTGAAGCACTCAGGAGCCCCAGTCTTCCCTCTTGAAACACCTCAGCTACAAAGCCCTCTGCCCAGCCCCAAGCAAAAGGACCCAGCTCTTTCAATTCTCCAAATCTAGAATCCCTTGACTCCTTCTACAAAGGATATTCATCTTAGGTGGCCGAAATAGCTCAGTTGGGAGAGCGTTAGACTGAAGATACTCATCTCTGCCATGTATATAAAAACCAGAAGCAATCAAAATGACTGAAAACAGGGACTATTAGATTAGGGTCCACAACCTCAACTGAATGTAACATGGCCACTAAAAATTACAATTATGAAGCCACAGAAAAATACAGTACATTTTACAAAATTGCAAACTATAGAATAATGCTTTGAAGACTGATTATGACGATGTCAAAATGTGCCTATACATGGGCAAAGGAATCCAGAAAGAGGAAAATTGCTTTGTTGTTAGGATATAAGTATTATGGAGAATTATTTTAAATTTTTAAAATGTCCTTTCCATTGTTATAATGTGTTCTTATAACAGATAAAATTTGACCTAACAAGCACGAAGAGCAGAATTTATTTAAAATTTCCATCTTAAATGGTTAAAATAAATAGAACACTAAAAATAAGTGTTGAATTAAATACACGTACTACAAGTTTATAGTAATGATAGTTCTCATTTCCAGAGTACTTAGTATATTCCATGCGTGCATAATCTCATTTAACCTGATAACCATACTTACAGGATTAATTTACCTAGTTTCACACATGAGGAACCTGCAGCCCAAAGAAGGGAAGTGTTGTGCCCAAGATCAGAGAACAAAAGGCAGAGGTGAGGGAGGTCTGTTTGGATTCCCAAACCCAACGATGGGGGGCAGGGGGCGGTCACTTATATTGCATGATTCATTGCTAACGCAGCCGAGCACCTATGGAGTATTAACATAAAAGTTTGGTAAAGTTTTCTGCCTTGTTTAACAGAGCAAGCATGCCCAAATACTTCATTTGGGTAATTTATATTAGTGGAAAATGCTTAAAAGCAGATTACACTTTTCACTTTGCCTATCTCTGAAACGCAGTTAATGGGCTACAGGTAAACTATGTGATACTTATTAAAATGGACTTTTATTGCATCCTAAATAGCTGTGGTAGCTTCACTGTGAATTTTAAATGTGCACTGCTTTTATTTTCACTCTGAAAATACAGTTTATATGATTCCTTGCTAATCCATTTCTTATCTGATTAGTATTTGATGACTCAAGTTCAGCGGCTGACACATACTAATGATTCTGTCTACAACAGTGGAATAGGGAAGGGGTGGTGTGACCCACACGAAAAGAGTGCCTGTGATGTTCTAGACTAATTCACATCTGCAAAGCCATTTAAGTCTTCGAGAAAACACTGTACTCGTGTTTTGTCATTTGGCCACTCAGAACCTTGCATGAAAATATAATTCATCTTACACAACTGGTGTCCTAGATGTTCCAAGTAAAACAAGTTGCTGTTATTGAATTATACTTTTTGGCCCCCGAAAAGTATTGAAAGGGCCCTGCATCCCAAGCCACTACAGAAATCACACCCTCACCCCCAACAATTTTGTCTGCTAAAATTAGGTTAAAGTGTCTTTGATAAATGAGGAGACGGGAAGTTGTCATAAAGATGATAACTACAGAGGAATATAACGGTAGAAGAACAATCCAGATTATTTGCTTTGTTGAGAGTGGAGGGCAATTATGGTCAGATTATCAATCTTTTAGCCTCAGGCCTTTATATTCTACCAAAAGTTAATGGAAAATCCATAACACATGGAGAATTCATCACTGGCATCACCATGTCCCTGATAATCCAGACAAGATTGGCTGTAACTCCCATTTCATTTCAACCATCCACAAGATTTCTGGGGATTCATGCCTTTCCATGGCCTCTGATTTAGAGTCCTGCTTCTGCCGAATTTGCTAAATTTCTGGATTATCTCCTCATCTGATCCCTGTTCTGCTCGGCACCAGCCCTCCCCGGGGACATCGCAGTTTCCTGCATCTGCACAAACCACCTTTTCTCTTTTTCTGTCTCTCTCAATTTCTCTCTCTCAGACACACACATGCTTACATACATCATACATGCATACACACAACCATGCCTGCATTCACATGCACACACATGCACGTATACACTCACACAAGCACACCACATAGAAAAAGCATACGCTTGGGTGCACAGTATACTTCACCAAAGATTTCAACAAATTGGGAAGGGGGGAGAGCTACATTACTAACATGCAGCCCCTTGGTGTTGAGCATTTGTCATCTCTGTGCATAAAATCCCTTCGAGCTCCTTACCAACAGGGGTACCATGATGGTTAACTGTATGTGTCACCCTGACAAGGTCACAAGATGCCCAGATATCAAGTTAAACATTATCTTGGGGTGTGTCTGTGAGAAGGTTTCTCAAAGAGATTAGCATTTGAATCGATGGACTAAGGCAGATGGCCCTCCTCAGGTGTGGGTGGGCATCATCCAATCTGTTGAGGGCCTGCATAGAACAAAAAAGTGGAGAAAAGTTGAATTCACTCAGCCTGACTGTTTGAGCTGGGACATTGGTTTTCTGTCTTTGGTGCTCCTGGTTCTCAGGCCTTCAGACTTGGACTGGAAACTCCATCTCGCAAAGAGCAGATCATAGGATTTCTCAGCCTCCATAATTATGGGAGCCAATTCCCTATAATAAATCTCTTTCTAGATTTACATATACATGTACATGTACATATACATATACATCCATACCCTGTTGGTTTTGTTTCTCTGGAGAACACTGACTAACAGAATAGAAGCACCTCATACTTCTTTGGCCTCTGGCCCCCTCTCCAGCTTCACCCTCCCTTCTCCTTCTCCCCAAGTCCTGATATCTATACACAACACTTTTGAAATTCCTTGGGTTGTCTTGACTCCTAAAAACCCTCAGTGCTTCCACCTTCATTCCCAGATGACTTCTCAAGATACTTTCCTAAAATAGCTCCCTTCCTGGGAATATTTCCAGTAGCAGATGTTAAAATAATACATTCTTTCCCTACATGCTTCTCTCTTCCCTACTTTTTTCATGCCTATTTTCTCCCTGACCTACTTTGTCCTGGTAGCCAGGACAATAAACAAAAGCCATATTCTGGATTTGATAAAGCCCAGTAACACAAAGAATCATTAATTAAGTTTAAAACCATTCTATCTTTATGGGTATCCCACTAATCTAAAGGACTTTACTGGCCTAGGTTGTGTTAAACACAAAGAGTTTACCTGTATATTCCTTGGCTTGGGATCCAAACCATCCAGAATCCCCATCGATTCCATGGCACTCAGTTCTATTCAGGGACAGCTGGTCAACCCTCAAACACAAGATTTGAAGCCTAGAAGGCAGATGTTCAGTAACCCAAGAAGAAAGAAAAATTAAGAAAATAATCCCATTTACAACTGCATCAAAAAGAATAAAATACCTAGAAATAAATCTAACCAAGGAGGTAAAAGACTTGTACTCTGAAAACTACAAGACATTGATAAAAGAAATTGAAGATGATGCAAACAAATAAAAACATATATCATGTTCATGGATTGCAAGAATTAATATTGTTAAAATGACCATAATACCCAAAGCAATCTACAGATTCATGAAATCCCTATCAAAATATCAAGGGCATTTTTCACAAAACTAGAACAAATAATTCTAAAATTTCATGGAAACACAAAATAACCCAAATAGCCAAAGCAAGCTTTAGAAAGAACAAAGTTGGAGGTGTCACACTCCCTGACTTCAAACTATCAAACTATACTACAAAGCTGAAATAATCAAAAAAATATGGAACTTGGGGGGACCTTCAAGATGGTGGAGGAGTAAGATGTGGAGATCACCTTCCTCCCCACAAATACATCAAAAATACATCTACATGTGGAACAACTCCTACAGAACACCTTCTGAACGCTGACAGAAGATCTCAGACTTCCCAAAAGGCAAGAAAATCCCCACGTACCTGGGTAGGGCAAAAGAAAAGAGAAAAAACAGAGACAAAAGAATAGGGACAGGACCTGCACCTCTGGGAGGGAGCTGTGAAGGAGGAAAAGTTTCCACACACACTAGGAAGCCCCTTCACTGGTGGAGATGAGGGGGTGGGCGGGGGGGAAGCTTCGGAGCCATGGAGGAGAGTGCAGCAACAGGGGTGCAGAGGGCAAATTGGAGAGATTCCTGCACAGAGGATCAGTGCCGACCAGCACTCACCAGCCCGAGAGGCTTGTCTGCTCACCTGCCAGGACGGGCAGGGGCTGGGAGCTGAGACTCAGGCTTCGGAGGTCAGATCCCAGGGAAAGGACTAGGGTTGGCTGCATGAACACAGCCTGAAGGGGGCTAGTGCACCACAGCTAGCCGGGAGGGAGTCCAGGAAAAAGTCTGGACCTGCCTAAGAGGCAAAAGACCATTGTTTCGTGGTGCACGAGGAGAGGGGATTCCTCCCCTGTGTGCCCACAGAAGTCAGAGCACTGCCTAAACGAGCTCCAGAGACAGGCACAAGCCGTGGTTATTAGCTCAGACACCACAGATGGGCATAAAACGCTAATGCTGCTGCTGCAGCCACCAAGAATCCTGTGTCCAAGCACAAGTCACTATCCACGCCCCCCCCAGGAGCCTGTGCAGCACACCATTGCCAGGGTTCCATGATCCAGAGACAACTTCCCCAGGAGAACACACGGTGCAACTCAGGCTGTTGCAATGTCATGCCAGCCTCTGCCACCACAGGCTCGCCCTGCATTCCAGTTATAACTACTGTACCCCATCCTCCCCCCAGGCCTGAATGAGCAAGAGCCCCCTAATCAGCTGCTGCTTTAACCCCATCCTGTCTGGGTGGGAATAGATGCCTGAGTGTGACCTACATGCAGAGGCAGGTCCAAATCCAAAGCTGAACCCCAGGATCTCTGCAAACAAAGAAGAAAAAGGGAAATTTCTCCGTGCAGCCTCAGGAGCAGCAGATTAAATCCTCACAATCAACTTGATGTACCTGCATCTGTGGAATACCTGAATAGACAATGAATCATCCCAAAATTGAGGCAGTGGACTTTGGGAGCAACTGTAGACTTGGGGTTTGCTGTCTGTGACTGATTTCTTTCTGATTTTTATGTTTACCTTAGCATAGTTTTTAGCGCTTGTTATCACTGGTGGATTTTGTTATTGTCTTTGTTGCTCTAAATTTTTATTTTATTTTTTCATTTTAATAATTTTTTTTCTTTCCTTTTTTCTCCCTTTTCTTCTGAGCCATGTGGCTGACACGGTCTTGGTGCTCTGGCCTGCTGTCAGGCCTGAGCCTCTGAGGTGGGAGAGCTGAGCTCAGGACATTGGACCACCAGAGACCTCCTGGCCCCATGTAATATCAATCGGTGAGAGCTTTCCCAGAGATCTCCACCTGAACGCTAAGACCCAGCTCCACCCAACAGCCAGCAAGCTCCAGTGCTGGACGCCCCATGCCAAACAACTAGCAAGACAAGAACACAACACCACCCATTAGCAGAGAAGCTGCCTAAAATCATACTAAGTTCACAGACACCCGAAAACACACCACCAGAAGCAGGCCTGCCCACCAGAAAGACAAGATCCAGCCAAACCCACCAGAACACAGGCACCAGCCCCCTCCACCAGGAAGCCTACACAAGCCACTGAACCAATCTCACTCATTGGAGGCAGACATCAAAAACAATGGGGAATATGAACCTGCAGCCTGGCAAAAGGAGACAACAAACACAGAAGTTAAAAAAATGAGAAGACAGAGAAATATGCAACACATAAAGGAGCAAGGTAAAAACCCACCAGATGAAACAAATGAAGAGGAAATAGGCAGTCTACCTGAAAAAGAATTCAGAGTAATGATAGTAGAGATGATACAAAATCTTGGAAATAGAATGGAGAAAATACAAGAAGCGCTTAACAAGGACCTAGAAGAACTAAAGAGCAAACAAACAGTGATGAACAATACAATAAATGAAATTAAAAACTCCCTAGAAGGAATCAATAGCAGAATAACTGAGGCAGAAGAACGGAAAACTGACCTGGAAGAAAAAATTGTGGAAATAACTACCCGCAGAGCAGAATAAAGACAAAAGAATGAAAAGAATTGAGGACAGTCTGAGAGACATCTGGGACAATGTTAAATGCACCAATATTCGAATTATAGAGGTCCCAGAAGAAGAAGAGAAAAAGAAAGGGTCTGAGAAAATATTTGAAGAGATTATAGTCAAAAACTGCCTTAACATGGGAAAGGAAAGAGTCAATCAAGTCCAGGAAGCACAGAGAGTATCATACAGGATAAACCCAAAGAGAAACACACTGAGACATATATTAATCAAACCATCAAAAATTAAATACAAAGAAAAAACATTAAAAGCAGCAAGGAAATAACAACATAATATACAAGGGAATCCCCATAAGGTTAACAGCTGATCTTTCAGCTGAAACTCTGCAAGCCAGAAGGGAGTGGCAGGACATATTTAAAGTGATGAAAGGGAAAAACCTACAACCAAGATTACTCTAACCAGTAAGGATCTCATTCAGATTTGAAGGAGAAATTAAAATCTTTACAGACAATCAAAATTTAAGAGAATTCAGCACCACCAAACCAGCTTTACAACAAATGCTAAAGGAACTTCTATAGGCAGGAAACACAAGGAAAGAAAAGACCTACAAAAACAAACCCAAAACAATTAAGAAAATAGTAATAGGAACATACATATCGATAATTACCTTAAATGTAAATGGATTAAATGCTCCAACCAAAAGACATAGACTGGCTGAATGCATACAAAAAAAAGACCCATATATATGCTGTCTACAAGAGACCCACCTCAGACCTAGGGACACATACAGACTGAAAGTTAGGGGATAGAAAAAGATATTCCATGCAAATGGAAATCAAAAGAAAGCTGGAGTAGCAATTCTCATATCAGAAAAAATGACTTTAAAATAAAGACTATAACAAGAGACAAAGAAGGACACTACATAATGATCAAGGGGTCAATCCAAGAAGAAGATAAAACAATTGTAAATATTTATGCACCCAACATAGGAGCACCTCAATACATAAGACAAATGCTAATACCCATAAAAGGGGAAATCAACAGTAACACAATCATAGTAGGGGAACTTAACACACCACTTTCACCAATAGACAGATCGTCCAAAATGAAAATAAATAAACACAAGCTTTAAATGACATATTAAACAAGATGGATTTAATTGATATTTATAGGATATTCCATCCAGAAACAACAGAATACACTTTCTTCTCAAGTGCTCATGGAACATCCTCCAGGATACATCATCTTGGGTCACAAATCAAGCCTTGGTAAATTTAAGAAAACTGAAATTGTATCAAGTATCTTTTCTGATCACAATGCTATGAGACTAGATATCAATTACAGGAAAAGATCTGTAAAAAAATACAAACACATGGAGGCTAAACAATACACTACTAAATAAACAAGAGATCACTGAAGAAATCAAAGAGGAAATCAAAAAATACTAGAAACAAATGACAATGAAAACATGACGACCCAAAACCTATGAGATGCAGGAAAAGCAATTCTAAGAGGAAAGTTTATAGCAATACAACCCTACTGCAAGAAACAAGAAAAATCTCAAATAAAGAACCTAACCTTACACCTAAAGCAATTAGAGAAAGAAAAAAAAAAAAAAAAAAACCCCAAAGTTAGCAGAAGGAAAGAAATCATAAAGATCAGATCAGAAATAAATGAAAAAGAAATGAAGGAAGCAACAGCCAAGATCAATAAAACTAAAAGCTGTTTCTTTTTTTTTTTTTTTAATGGAAACATGCAGTATCTGTCTTTCTTCTTTTTTTAAATTAATTTATTTATTTTTGGCTGCATTCAGTCTTCGTTGCTATGCACGGCCTTTCTCTAGTTGCGGCGAGCGAGGGCTACTCTTCATTGCTCTGCACGGGCTTCTCATTGTGGTGGCTTGTCCTGTTGTGGAGCACAGGCTCTAGGAGCACGAGCTTCAGCAGTTGTGGCTTGCACGGTCTAGAGCACATGCCCAGTAGTTGTTGCGCACAGGTTTAGTTGCTCCATGGCATGTGGGATCTTCCCAGACCAGGGCTCAAACCCGTGTCCCCTGCCTTGACAGGTGGATTCTTAACCACTGCGCCACCAGGGAAGCCCTAGAAGTTGGTTCTTTGAGAAGATAAACCAAAATGATAAACCATTAGCCAGACTCACTAAGAAAAAATGGGAGAAGACTCAAGTCAATAGAATTAGAAATGAAAAAGGAGAAGTAACAAATGACACTGCAGAAATACAAAGGATCATGAGAGATAACTACAAGCAACTATATGCCAATAAAATGAACAACCTGGAAGAAATGGACAAATTCTTAGAAAAGCACAACTTTCTGAGATTGAACCAGGAAGAAATAGAAAATATAAACAGACCAATCATAAGCACTGAAATTGAAACTGTGATTAAAAATCTTCCAACAAACAAAAGCCCAGGAATGGATGGCTTCACAGGCAATTTCTATCAAACATTTAAAGAAGAGCTAACACCTATCCTTCTCAACCTTTTCCAAAATATAGCAGAGGGAGGAACACTCCCAAACTCATTCTGTGAGGCCACCATCACCCTGATACCAAAACCAGACAAAGATGTCACAAAAAAAGAGAAAACTACAGGCCAATATCACTGATGAACATAGATGCAAAAATCCTCAACAGAATACTAGCAAACAGAATCCAACAGCACATTAAAAGGATCAGACACCATGAGCAAGTGAGGTTTATCCCAGGAATGCAAGGATTCTTCAATATATGCAAATCAATCCATATGATACACCATATTAACAAACTGAAGAATAAAAATGATATGATCATCTCAATAGATGCAGAAAAAGCTTTTGACAAAATTCAACACCAGTTTATGATAAAAACCCTCCAGAAAGTAGGCATAGAGGGAACTTACATCTACACAATAAAGGCCACATATGACAAACCTACAGCTAACATCATCCTCAATGGTGAAAAATTGAAACCATTTCCACTAAGATCAGGAACAAGACAAGGTTGTCCACTCTCACCACTATTATTCAACATTGTTTTGCAAATTTTAGCCACAGCAATCTGAGAAGAAAAAGAAATAAAAGGAATCCAAATCAGAAAAGAAGAAGTAAAGCTGTCACTGTTTGCAGATGACATGATACTATACATAGAGAATCCTAAAGATGCTACCAGAAAACTACTAGAGCTAATCAATGAATTTGGTAAAGTAGCAGGATACAAAATTAATGCACAGAAACCTCTTGCATTCCTATACACTAATGATGAAAATATCTGAAAGTAAAATTAAGGAAATACTCTCATTTACCATTGCAACAAAAAGAATAAAATACCTAGGAATAAACCTACTTACGGAGATAAAAGACCTGTATGCAGAAAACTGTAAGACACTGATGAAAGAAATTAAGGATGATACAGATGGAGAGATATATCATGTTCTTGGATTGGAAGAATCAACATTGTGAAAATGACTATACTACCCAAAGCCATCTACAGATTCAATGCAATCCCTATCAAACTACCAATGGCATTTTTCACAGAACTAGAACAAAAAATTTCACAATTTGTATGGAAACACAAAAGACCCCAAATAGCCAAAGCAATCTTGAGAAAGAAAAACAGAGGTGGAGTAATCAGGCTCCTGGACTTCAGACTATAGTACAAAGCTACAGTAATCAAGACAGAATGGTACTGGCACAAAAACAGAAATATAGATCAATGGAACAGGGTAGAAAGCCCAGAGATAAACCCACACACATATGGTCACCTTATCTTTGACAATGGAGGTGAGAATGGACAATGGAGAAAAGACAGCCTCTTCAATAAGTGGTGCTGGGAAAACTGCACAGCTACATGTAAAAGAATGAAATTAGAAGACTCCCTAACACCATACACAAAAATAAACTCAAAATGGATTAAAGACTTTTAAGGCCAGATACTATAAAAGTCTTACAGGAAAAAATAGGCAGAACACTCTATGACATACATCACAGCAAGATCCTTTTTGACCCACCTCCTAGAGAAATGGAAATAAAAACAAAAATAAACAAATGGGACCTAATGAAACTTCAAAGCTTTTGCACAGCAATTGAAACCATAAACAAGATGAAAGGAAAACCCTCAGAATGGGAGAAAATATTTGCAAACGAAGCAACTGACAAAGGATTAATCTCCAAAATTTACAAGCAACTCATGCAGCTCAATATCAAAAAAACAAACAACCCAATCCAAAAATGGGCAGAAGACCTAAATAGACATTTCTCCAAAGAACATATACAGATTGCCAACAAACACATGAAAGAATGCTCAACATCATTAATCATTAGAGAAATGCAAATCAAAACTACAATGAGATATCACCTCACACCGGTCAGAATGGCCATCAACAAAAAATCTACAAACAGTAATTGATGGAGAGGGTGTGGAGAAAAGGGAACCCTCTTGCACTGTTGGTGGGAATGTAAATTGATACAGCCACTATGGAGAACACTATGGAGGTTCCTTAAAAAACTAAAAATAGAACTACCATACGACCCAGCAATCCCACTACTGGGCATATACCGCAAGAAAACCATAATTCAAAAAAAGTCATGTACCACAATGTTCATTGCAGCTCTATTTACAATAGCCAGGATGTGGAAGCAACCTGTGTCCATCGACAGATAAATGGATAAAGAAGATGTGGCACATATATACAATGGAATATTACTCAGCCATAAAAAGAAACGAAATTGAGTTATTTGTAGTGAGGTGGATGGACCTAGAGTCTGTCATACAGAGTGAAGTAAGTCAGAAAGAGAAAAACAAATACCGTATGCTAACACATATATATAGAATCTAAATAAAATTTTAAAATGGTCATGAAGAACCTAGGGGCAGGATGGGAATAAAGACGCAGACTTACTAGAGAATGGACTTGAGGACACAGGGAGGAGGAAGTGTAAGCTGCGACAAAGTGAGAGAGTAGCATTGACATATATACACTACCAAATGTAAAACCTATAGCTAGTGGGAAGCAGCCGCATAGCACAGGGAGATCAGCTCAGTGCTTTGTGACCAGCTAAAGGGGTGGTATAGGGAGGGTGGGAGGGAGACGCAAGAGGGAGGAAATATGGGGATATATGTATACATATAGCTGATTCACTTTGTCATACAGCAGCAACTAACACAACATTTTAAAGCAATTATACTCCAACTAAGATGTTAAAAAAAAAAAGAGGTACAAACCGCTTATGATAAATAAGTCACAGGGATGTAATATACAGCATAAGAGATGAGTTCAATAATGTTGTAATAAGTTTGTATGGTGACAGATGGTTACCAGACCTATCATGGTGATCATTTCATAATGTATGCAACTGTCAAATCCCTATGTAGTACACCTGAAGCTAACATATATTATATGTCACTATATTTCAATTTTTAAAAAAGACTTCAGGTATTAGAAATATCTGGTAAAGAATATAAATTGTATTTGATGTTTCTCTAAAAGTAGGAATTGAAACATAAATAAGAATAATCTGACAAAATGACCAGCATAAAATTTTTTAAATAAATTAAGAATATGCTCGTACTATTAAAAATATTACCTTGTGATGATGGATGTTCATACATTAGGTTTAAAAATAATCTTCTCTCCAGAAAGCAGTTTAGTTTTATTAATTTGGGGGGGAAAAAAAGCATCCCTGTAATAGTTTATTTAATGATTTAAAAGATAAAATTCCAATTTTCATTTGTTTCTTTAACTTGCCAGCCAAAGAAACACATAGCTGTTACATTCGCTTCTTCATAAGTATGCCAGAAGTAAGTGTATTGGATATAAATTGAATAGCCCGAAATACTGAATTTAACGGAAGAGATTGTTTTAAACACAAAGACACGTGATTATCTTCTGTGAGCTAGCTTATGATTTTTTCCTTTCCTGTTCTATTGTCAGAAACGTTGTCCCCAAACACATGTGAATTCTACATCTCTGACCAAAGACCTAAACTCTTCTCTGTTTACACAGAAATAATTCCCTAGGTTAATGCCTGCAAATTACATTTATTAAATTAAAAAAAAAATCCAAGAAGACTGTTGGGGGGCGTGGAGTGCCAAGTGCATGATTCCGTGCCCCAGACTCTTCTTAGGGGGAACCAGAGGGGATCATGCCAGCAGGAGGGATTTCAGGATAATTCAGGAGGAGTGGGCACGGAGGGGACAGCTGGAGTGTCGCTTTCAAACCTCAGTCCCTCATGCCAGACACCCGAATAGAACAGAGTAGGAAAAAATAGAACAAAAGCATGAGCAGATGTGAGCCCAGAATGCCAGGTGTCATCTTTGTTGTGATGGAAAAAGGAGAGAGGAAGGAGGGGACCAACTCCCTGGAGCCACGACCTTAAACATGGGGCCAGTTCTCGGTCACAGATACTCAAGATGATACACAAAAAGCCTGCTGCCTCCAGTTTCAGGGTTTCTCCCTCGGTATTTCTCCTCTCGCCGGCCTCCTCGCGCCCCCGGGCCCTTCTCTCTCACCTCTGTCCACCCTCCCTCTCACCCCACATTTGCTCTGTGCACACAATCACAGGCTCAGAAAAGACCATTCCTGTTGCTCCTGCCTCCGTGGGAAACTGAGGATGCTTCCCACAGCCCTCAGGGGAGCTGCGTTTTCACCCTGTAAGGGGAAAGCTGCTCTCTTGGCCAGGAGAGTTCATCCTGCCCCAGGGCATAGGGAAAGGGGGTGGAGGGTATATGATGTGCCTGTATTTTTGTTAGAAAATGTTCCTCTTTGTTCCAGAAATCATTCTCTGGCTCTGCTGGCTTCCTTTTTTCAGTACAAAAGGAGTCAGCTTAGCCAAGGATTATGAGCAATTTGGGAGGTACGATTTCCCTGCCAAGTTGCAAAGAAAATGCAACTGGTGAGGCAATAAAAGGATCAGGGAAGAGTGATGGCCCAGGAGTCTGCTGAAAGCAGCAGCCAGAACCACAGGGGGACATGAAATGCAGAGTCCAAGAGGCAATGCAAAGAGCTCTCCAGCTGAGCTCCAGCATCTAATCACAGGAAGCCCCGGGTGCAGGGCTTAAGAAGCAGATGTTCTCAGCCTGCATCCCGGTAGCCCCACCAGCAGCATCGGGCATGCCATTCATGTTCCCCGCCCTGAGCCGGCTCTCCCTTGCCTTTCTGCTATCACACTGCCCTCCCCCCACCCCACCCCCACCCCCACCCCTCAGCCTCCTTGGCTGATTTCTCCTCTCCCTGCTCTCCTCTTCCTGACCTCCAAACTCAGAACATCCCAGGGCTCAATCCTTGGACCTCTCTTCCACACAATTCTCACTCTTTAGCTGATCTCATCCACGCTGCAAGGACCATCCACATGCTGATGACTCTCCCCTTTATCCCCGACTCATCTATCCACCTGCCTGCTCAGCAGCTGTATTTGGGTGTCTGACAGGCATCTCAAACTTAACATGTCCCAAACAGAACTCTTGGTCTTCTGACCAAAACCCATACCTCCTCCCCTCTTATTCATCTCAGTAGATGGAAAAACCATTCTTCCAACTGCTCAGACTAAAATCTCAGAGTCATCCTTGAACTTCCCTCTTTTATTTAGACCATCAGCAAAGCCTATTGGTCAACTTCTAAGTCTATCTAGAATGCAACCGCTTGTTACCACCTCATCACTCCCATCCCGGTACCAACCTCCACCCCTCTGCATCTGGACCATCACAATAACCTTCCTACTGGTCTCCAAGTTTCCACCCTTTCTGCAATGTGCTCCACTGGACCTGGGAGTCAGAGCAGACCATTTCCCTGTTTAAATCTTCCAAGGATTTCCAATCTCACTCAGCATAACTTCCTGCACAATCTGTCCTCTGCTGTCCACCATGTCTTGTTTTTATTCTTAGCACTTTGTCATACCCGCCATGTTAAATATCTGTTTTATTGTCTAGAACAGGAATCAACGAACTACAACACCCAGGCCAACCATCTGTTTCATAAATAAAGTTCTGTTGGAGACAGTCATGTCCACTCATTTATATTTTATCTATGGACGCTTTAGTACAGAAACAGCAGAGTTGAGAGTTGTACCCAGAGACCCATGGCCTGCAAAGCCTAAAATATTTATGGTCTGACCATTTACACAGACCATAAATATATTGACAGACAGCCCCTCACACAACTCCCAGAATTCCCCTGGGGAGGGGACGCCTATGGCTTAGACAGTGCAGAACATTACAGTGTGGGTACTTGAAAAGGAAAACATGACCTTATTTTGGATCACACTTTTGAGACCAGGACATTTAGCTTATAATAAAATTAGCAATTTAAAGGTTATTATTTTAATGATCACCATCGAGTATTCATGTATTTATTCATTCAGTATATATTGATTGTGTGCCTGCCATATGCCCATTATTGGGAGGGTAACAGAGATAGAATAATGAGCCCAACAGACATGGCTGTGTTTTTGGAAGCTTGTGGTCTAGTGGAGAAGGCAGACAAAAAACAGAAATTAAACAAATGTTTATGTGCTTGTAAATTCTACGAAGGAGAAGCACAGGGAGGGAAACACAATGAAAGAAAGAGAGGGAGGTAGGAAGGAAGGGAGGGAGGAAGGGAGGAAGGAAGGGAGGGAAGGAGGGAGGAAGAAAGGAAGGAAGGGAGGGAGGTAGGAAGAAAGGGAGGGAAGGAGGGAGGAAGAAAGGAAGGGAGGGAGGGAGGAAGGAAGGGAGGGAGGGAGGTAGGAAGAAAGGGAGGGAGAGAGGGAGAGAGGGAGGAAGGGAGAGAGGGAGAAAGAAAGGAAGGAAGGGAGGGAGGGAGGGAGGAAGGAAGGAAGGAAAGGAGGGAGGGAGGAAGGGAGGAAGGAAGGAAGGGAGGAAGGGAGGGAGAAAGGAAGGAAGAAAGGAAGGAAGGAAGGAAGGAAAGGAGGGAGGGAGGAAGGGAAGGGAGGAAGGAAGGAAGGAAGGAAAGGAGGGAGGGAGGAAGGATGGAAGGGAGGAAGGAAGGAGGAAGGAAAGAAAGAGAGAGAGATGGAGAGGAAGGGAGGAAGGGAGTAAGAAATGAAGAAACAAGAAAGAATGGATGCTGCAACTTCTCCACACTCCTAATTTCATCCGACCCACTGTGATTGTCTGGTCTAAGGAACGTGCCTTATTCATAGCTAATTGGCTGGGTAACTCCATCTTACATTCCTAATCAATCTCCTTCCTTTGATCCGGAAAAGGACCCCACTCTTTGCAGGCCCCCAAGGCCCATTCCACACAATCATGACACCACACCCATATAGTAAGGAGAGATCTTCTCTTCCCAACCTCATTCACCAGACCGGGTGACTTCTAGGTGACTTGCTAAAAATGGGAAGATGATCCAGCCTCCCAGCAGCCTCCATGACCATGACAGTACAGTTCCATGGATTCATTAGCTGTTTTATAAATATATCCAAAGAAGCCGATTCTCTGGTGGTCCCACTCAGTGGTGATACGAACATGGAATGGACTTATTTTCTCCAGTAACTTCCCTGCCCCAAAAGAATCTGCTCTGCAAATATCTCCCTGCTGGAGAAGGGGATTGTAATAATATCTCAGCCCATTCCATCACTTTTTGGTCACTTTCAATTATTAGAACAATATAGTTCCAGTTCCTGAAGACTCAATCTTCATTTTAACTCTTCAGACTCATACTTGATTCAAAGCCCTCTCTGCAAGGCAGCCTAGATCCTCTGCCCTGTGGGTCCCCCCCACTCTCTCTGTCTCTTTTCTGTTTCCTACTGCTGTGGTGTTGGAACAGGAGGACAGAGAGCTGCCTGGGGCCGAGGACCAGCCCCTCTCAGTTGGTGGCCCCTGTTTCTCTGTCAAAGGCTGACTAGACATCAGTCGTCTCCAGGGGATGGGGCTTCAAAACGGACTCTCAGGAGCACATTTGTGGATTCTTGTGAGGGAGAGTAGTCCTCAGGGCCTCTGCCCCCAGGAAGTCCTGCTGGGTCTGTCCTTATCCCGGCTCCCTCAGCAACCCCAGAGGAGGCACCCCAGAGGAGGCTGCAGGGACCCATCTCCAGTAGGTACTCTCTCTCAGGGAGATCTGAGAAAGGCAGCCAGCCACCCCTTCTGGGCCATGTCCTAGAACAAAGGATGTCCCTGCCGGGCCCACAGAGGTTGTGCAGGCAGCTTCAGCGGAGCTGTCTCTGGGAATTCCACCTGCACAGCCCAGCAGCCTGGGAGCCCAGGCGGAGGAGACCACTAGTTCCCACACTAGTGGGAGACGGGATGGTTTAGACTCCTTCTTTGGATTTGGGAGCCTCCTACCCCTTATTTTGGGACAGAGAGCAAAAGGAATAGTCTCTCTTCACCAATAATGCTCACACACACATACACACATCAAGAGGCTGCCTCTCCCTTGCCCCCAGCCCCTCTCCACCAGGAGAGGGTTAGGGCGACAGGATAAGGCCACTTCTCCAGCTGGTGTTATCTTGGAAAGCCCTGCAGAGAGGGGCTGGGTCCACCTGCTAGCAGTTCTCTGAATTTGGAACATGGGGTCCTTAGCATCATTGGGTGTCAGCCATGGGGCTTTGTGGGCAATTCTAGGGAGAGATGATTGCACTCCACGGCCAACACCAGGCTGTTACACTATTTTAACAGCTCAAGACCAAATGGGTGAGAGCATCAGAATTCAAACATATCACACTGAAAAGATGGGAAAAGCCCAAGGGAGGACCCCCTGGTTCCCTGGTTGGAGCCATCAAAGCTCGGTGACATCTCAGCTGGTAACAACTCATCTGTCAGCAGCTCAACCACACACTCACTAACAACCAACAGAACAGGAATGTCACCTTAGGTGGCACCAGCAGGGGCACCAGACATGGGGGGCTTGTCTCCCTGTTCTCAGTGCCAGCCACACCGAACATTCGACAGTTACCGAGTCCCAGAGTCGGATGGGCACTTGGGAATCAAACATGGACGGCACCCCACCACCACCACCTTGAGTGACTGTGAGCCTTAGGGGGGAAATGGATCCAACAACAAACCCCCTCGCCATAGGGGAAAGCGCCACAGCAGAGGCTGGCAGCTCCCGAGAGAACCAAGAAACCTTCTCAGAGGCATAGCATATGTCCTGATTTTTGAAGCATAGCTAGATCAAGAGGGAAATGTCAGGAGGAGATGAGCCGAGGAGACAATACATCAGCTTTTCAAACAAGACTATAAGGGGGTGTCTGCTTCACCTTCACATGCCCAAGACCTGAGGACCCCGGAAATCACCTCCACAGACAATAAATGGATACCATTATCCAAAATGGTCCATGCCAGCCACCTTTCTGTATTTGAAAAGCTTTGGAGTGGGACAAGAATTACACTTCCTGGAAGTTGATTCTGACCTAGAATTAGAAACAATTGGTGGCAGTTCTAGAAAGGCAGATTTGGGGCTCAAAACAACTAATTTCTAATGATCGTAACTTTCCTACAATGAAGACATCTCCAGGCAAGTAGGGACACCTATCATTAGAGGGATCAGGCAGCAGCTAAACCATCACAGGTCAGAGCTGCAGAAGCAGGGGTTCTCCTCTCATCCAGCCTCCGAAACACCTTCCAAGTAACTCGAAGATTTGCTGATTCTGTTCTGAAGAGAGTACCACTCGTTTGGATGCCTCATTTCCAACACGTGTATTGAACAGTAATCTCTAGAATCCACAGATCATCAGAACAGGAAAAATCTGCCAAAGAGCACTGTTTATGAAAAGAGCTTATATGTCAAATTATTCATTATTTGCCTGCACCTATGGCCAAAGGACTGGAATTCTTGCTTTGAGGCTTCAGTGATGGAGGAAAGAAGGTTGCTGTCAAAAATATTTAAAATATAACTTCTTATTTTTATGTCACTAATGATAAAGAGAGGCGCTTTCTTCCCGCAAAACTACTTTTTTTAACTTTCCTTTGTGGTTGCCATGGTGATTTGAGCTGGTGCCTGACTCCTGCTATGAGACCCGGGCTCCCTGCTGTGGTCCAGCGTGTTCATGGCTGACACTCCCAGTTTCTCTTCAGGGACCTTGGGGTTCTGTTTGAAACGCTACGTGGTACATTATAAACACACATACCTACACATACACAAATACAAGACAGTGCAAAGTAAGTAAAATCACCAGAAATCCCATTCAAAGAGGACTTCTGTTAATGTTGTGAACATACTCTGGAAAATTCTCTTGTTGCCTCTATTATTTAATGTGTGTGGGCTCACATGTACACCGCTTTTTACATAAAATGGATCATAATGTACTTGATCTTTTGAAACCTTAATTTATCTCTTGAAATGTCATGTGATGGTCATTGATCTTGAGCAACAAACATAATAACATCTAATATTCATTGAGAGCTCAAAAGGAGACATTGTATTAACTCATTTAATTCTCATAAAACCCCAGTCAAGAAGGTTATCTATTATGTCTACTTTGCTGTTATTATCTCTATTTTCCAAATGGCAAAACTGAGTACATTCCAAGATCTCAAAGCTAGTAAGTGGTAGAATCGGGGTTCAAACCCAGGCTCTCTAGTTCCAAAGCCTGTGCACTTAATTGCCACATGACACTGTCCCTGAGAATGCCCCTCTTTTTCAAAGGCTATTTTGTGGTGTAAATGCACTGCCATTTATTTCCTCAGTCCCCATTTGATGGGCATTTAGTTTGCAATATTTTGCAACTGAAAGCAACACTCTGATAGCAGTACTCTGATGCTTGGATATGCCTCCTGTTACCGTCGTGAGATGATTTCCTTCTTTGGCAGAGACTCCTCAAAGCAGGATTGCTAAATCAGGGGATTGATCTGCCTTTTACAAAGGTTTTCTGACCTTACAGTGGAATGAGGGTGCCTCTTCCGCCCACATCCTGGCCGATACCAATTTTGTCATTGGTAATTTCAGTTGCAGTTTTTGACTGTAAAAAGGTTGACAGCTTTTCATTTCTATTGACCTCCTGGTTTTCTTCTTTTGAGTTACATGTCTTTTCCTTTGCCTGTTTTTTTAAATTAGCACCCTTATCTTTTCCTGGTTAACTTCTCACAGCTCTCACTGTGTACATGCCAGGGGGCATCAATATGGGCAGTAGATTGGCTCCTTCAGCACCTACCCTAACCTCCTCCTGTTCCAGGAGAGCTGAAAACCACACTTTCCAGACCCCCTTGCAGCTAAGATTGCAAATGTGCTATTGTTCTACCCCTGGGACATGCTGGCAGGAAACTTGAGAAATTGAGTCGGCACACCAGGTACATGTGGCATTCACGTTTGTTGCTCTGGTGTCACTGGGCTCCATGGGGCTTGTGAGTCAACAGTGCTGGCTAAAGCTTCTTGATCTTTGGCTCACAACAGTGACCCTGGGATCCAGTGACCATGGCAGGAGACAGCAGCTTCCTCTGCAGCTTCCTCGGTGAACCAGAGCAGCAGTTGCCCTGGCAGGCCAGCTCTGAGATCTCCTCCGTCTGCCCTCCCAACAATTCAGGAACCGCTTAATTCCTTGTAGTAAATCCCTTCCTGCTTAACGAGCCAGAGTGGGTTCTATAATCTGCAACTGAACCACTAAATGTTAAACCATGCTAAACATGTCTTAAAATATTTTTCCAAGTTTGCCATTTAACTTACAATACTGTTTCTGCTGTTCCCTTGCCATTTAAACAATATTTTGTTTGTAGTCATATTTTAAAACTCTTTATCTTCATTTATGGCATCCCTGGAAAAAGTTTTTCCATGGCAAGTTGATAAATGCTATATTTTCTTTCAGTACAATTATTACTTACTATTTGCAATTTGTATGTGTGTATTGGAGGAGAGAGGGGCACAAGAACTATGACAACTGCTGTAATCAAATAATCCCGGTGATTTTTAAATGTCATCTATAGACACTTGAATGCAGACTTCATTCTATCACAAGGGTTGGCAAATTTTTTCTGTAAAGGAACAGACAGTAAATATTTTTTGGACTGCTCAAATGGTCTCCATTGCAACTACTCAGCTCTGCATTTGTACCATGAAAGTTGCCATAGATTATATGTAAATGGATGGGCGTGGCTGTATTTGGCCTGCTAGTCTTAGATTACCGACCCCTGTTCTACATCCCCTATTTGTTTATTCCTGGGCCATTATCATGCTCACTGCATGACTACAACTTTAAACTCTTTCTCATTATACTTCTTTACAAGTCTTTTCTGGCTATTCTTGAATATCTATTTCTCTAGAGGAACTTTAGAATTGTTTTTTCAAGAGAAGAAAATCTTACTGGAATTACAATCAGAGAATTGCTTAATTCATTAATAAATTTAGAGGGAATGTCATCCTTACAAAAGTATCTTCCAATCTGCATTTATTCAAGTCTACTATTATCAAGAATTTTGTTCCTAAAGGGGCAATGTAGGCACAAAGTCCAGTCCTAGTACTATCACTTCCTGGCGGTGTGACTTTGGGCAAGTTACTTCTCTGTGCTTTTATTTTCTCATCAGTAAAATGTGAATAGTAGCATTTCTCTTGCAAGGTGTTGGGAGAATTCAATGATTTGCCTGGAACATAGAAAGCATTGTTCACCTGGTGCTCTAAACTTGTTGTCACATCTGTTAAATCATATTGGTTATTGCTGTGGGCATCCCATCTATTTCTAACTTTAAAAACTGGTTCTAGTGTTTCACCATCAAGCATAATGAAAACCTATTGAAATTTCCCTAATGTGATCTATTACTATTTTACTGTTTTATTTATCCAGAATATATACTGACTTTTATCAAATGCCTTTGCCACATCTATTGAAATCACCATACTTTTCCCTCTTCTTTATCCATCAAAATAGACAATTACTCTAGCAGATTTCCCCTATTGATCCATCTTTGATTTGTTAAAATGAACCTCTCTAGGCCACGGTGCTAACCTTTTATGCATTGCTATGCTTTAGTTGCTTATGCTTTATTTGGGAATTTTATATCAGTGTTCTTAGGAAAGATTAAATTGCTTAACTAACTGTTTTGTTTTTTTTTAAACATATTTATTGGAGTATAATTGCTTTACAATGGTGTGTCAGTTTCTGCTTTATGAAAAAGTGAATCAGCTACACATATACATATATCCCTTAACTAACTGTTTTTAAGAGATACCCTCACCCATTATTTTATACCAATGGTGTGCTTGCTTCAGAAAGATAATTCAGAAGCTTTACTTCTTTTTCTCTGTTCTAGAACCCTTTTAAACAGCCTTGGAACCATCTGGTCCTCAATATTTTAAAATTATCCAAGCGGACACTGTTTGTGCCTGATGTTTTACAGCAAATGGCTCAATTTCTTCCATGATAATTGATCGCTTTCTTTTTTCTTTTCAATTCATCTTGAGTCAGTTTTATTAAGGCCATTTCTTACAAAAGCATTCATTTAGCCTATTTTTTCCACTTGTTAGAAGATAATCTGTGCTCAGATTTACTGGTTACAGAAAAGCCATAAAAATTTTCTAGTTCACATTTGTTTAGCTTTAATTATTTCTTTCCTTAGGTTTATTCATTAAGTTTTAATTAAAAAGAAAAATAGTCCACTGTTATATATACCTCACTCTGTGATTTCATAGAAGCCTTCCGTGCCCTGTCCTCCGCACCCCAACCGAATGCACGGTCTTTAACAGTCCTTACAAATGCCGCCCAATATGAGCAGAAGCCCCCAGGCTACATGAGCCAGGACACAGGAAGGGGAGAAAGGCAAAGAAAAACAATGGTCACTGGGGCAGGAGCCCACAAGAATGACTCTCAACGCCGACTACACATCAGAATCACCTGGGATGCTTTTAAAATAAATGCCAGTGCCTGGACCTCTCTCCAAACTACTAAAACCAGACCCTTAGGGGTGGAACCTGGGCATCCATATTTTAGGTGTCCTCAGATGATGATTCTATGTGCACCCATGGTCCAGAACAACCAGGCTCTAGAAATATGGAGGGAGGGAAAAAATAAAACCTTTAAAGGAATGTGGCATCATGGTCTCCAACCCACATCCACTCAAAGACTTGAGCCCTAGATCAAGTC
Source organism: Balaenoptera borealis (assembly GCF_965194805.1). NCBI lineage: Eukaryota > Metazoa > Chordata > Mammalia > Artiodactyla > Balaenopteridae > Balaenoptera > Balaenoptera borealis. The sequence goes on along the minus strand of NC_138866.1, from coordinate 15,726,632 downwards.
AGTCCCATGGATCAGCTTTAGGGGTTCTGTTCCAGACACAGTGGCTTAGGTCTCGCCGTAGGAGTCTGACAAACAGGATCTCATCCTCACCACCTAACACAGACTTCTGGCATTAGTAATGCCTCAGGGGGAAAATAAAAAATCCCATACACAAAAATCGAAAACTTCTGTCCCAACAAGGTGGAAGAGCAGTGCCTGAGGCATAGAAACCAGAGTCAGTTCTTGGGGCTCACTGCTCTCCTCTGCGTCTGCGCAAAGGCACCATTTCCTCTGAAAGGTTTAGCATCATGGGAATAAACCCTGGAAATAAGATTTCAATGTCTCTCATCTATGATCTAGAAGTGATACGCCACAGGATGGCATTTTCAAATGGAACATACGGTTCGGAAGAAAGTCCCTTGACTCTCAAACAAGATAAGGTAGAAACTTTATTGCACAATTATTCTCCACTCAACCTCATTCTTTTCCTCCCCAAATACCCAACCATCTTTAACTAACCCAGCAGGTCAGTCTTTTCCTATTTTATTCTTCCATTATTTTTTAAGGCTCAGTAACTTATCTTTAGTGCTGGATAACATGTCAGCTAGTCAGGCTTTTAAAATTCCCCACATTTAAGCTAACAGTAGTTTTATACATTTCATATGATAATCAATGGCAACCCCGAAACCTCCAGCCTCCCTAGTAATTCAGGATGGAGTCAGACAGAGTAATCCACGTCCTAACACTCACTATGTTTCTATCCTTGGGCACGTTTTCAAATTTTAGTTTTAAATATTACCTACATCATGGGATAGTTATGAAGATGGAATGAGATAACTCATGAAAAGTGCTTCAGACAGTGCCTGCCGCCTCGTAAACACTACGTCCACTCATCCAACAGCTATTTATTTGTTGTGTTCTGTAGTATGCATCACGGACTGGGCTAGGCACAACGGATAGAGTGATGAGGAAAATCAAACTTGATCCCTGCTTCCATGGAGCTTACAAACTAATTCTCAATAGATGCCGGCTTTTATTATTTCAAGATGCTAAGAGTGGGAATGATCCTTTCGCTGCTAAAAATAAATAGTGTGAGCGGTACAGTAGGAATTTGCAGCTTTTTACTTGGGCTTGCTTATTCCCAGATGGCAGGTATTTGCAGAGTTAAGTTTCATGGAAAGAAACAAATGCAGCCCTGAAGGGCTGGATAGCTTTCTGACTTCAATTAAACTTGAAATGACAGGGTTTGGGGCAGGGGGTGGGTACAGGTATAGGCTGAGACAACCAACTTCCTGCTTCCAAGAAGTCTTCGCAGTGCATTATAACTTTTAAGTCACTTCGCGTCTCTGTGCTTTAGTTTCTTCCTCCGCCAAATGAAGATAATGTGCCAGACTCTAAGATCCCTGCCAGCTCCAACATTTTCCAGTAATTTTAAGTGTGTGTATGTGGCTTTTGTTTTTCCCTAAAAACAATGATGATTCAGGTCTGCCAGATTTACTATAGCAGTACTGAAAATCACTAGGCAAAATGCTTTTCCACAGATTGAGATCTTAAATAACACTAACAAAGATAAGCACCAGGTGGCAGAGGCTGGTAGCTGTTGGCCCCAATATTCACTTGCCCTTTCTCCTGGGCAACTGAACCCAAATTTATTTGGAGTGTCAACGTGCACAGCTAAAAGACCTTAATTCCCAGCCTCTCTGGTGACTCTGGCTAGAATGTCACTAAATTCCAGTCAATGACATGTCCATTGGTCTTTCCAGTACACCTTCTCAAATGGGAAGGGCCAGGCCCTTTTTCCCCTCAGGAAGAGCAGTCAACAAGAAGCATATATGGGAAGAAAAATGCTACTGAAACATGCAAAAGAGTAATTTTCAAAAGTCAATTATTTTTAGCAAGCTTTTTACTTAAACATCACCATAAGCCAACAAGCCATATGCACTCTCTTTAGAGGATTAGGTAAATGGTTCTTACACCCTTTATACTGCTAGGGGAGGGAAATGTCATCACAGAGTAATTGTAGGCTTTTCATTCGACTTTCATTCACAAATGTTTATGATCATTGAAGGTTTCCCATGCACTCTTCTATCCTCTATAAAAAATAGCCAAAAATCCTTGTGTCTTAAGTTACATTTTTATTAGAAAATGTAATGCAGTACTCCAAATGGAAGATTTTATCTACTTCCATTTAAGAATGCCAAAATGCACTTCTATGATAAAGGCATCTGTATTAGAGCTCTCCAGAGAAACAGGACCACCATGATGTATACATCTAGAGAGAGAGATCTATTTTAAGGAATTGGCTCGCACAACTGGGAAGGCTTGGCAAGTCCAAAATCTGCCGAGTAGGCCAGCAGGCTGGAGACCCAGGGAAGAGTTGCAGTTTGAGTCCAAAAGCCATCCACTGGCAGATTTCCCTCTTCTTCAAGGAAGTTCAGTCTTTTTTTAAATTAAGGCCTTCAGCTGACTGCATGAGGCTCATGCACGTTATGGAGGGTAATCTGCTTCACTAAAAGTCTACTCATTTAAATGTTCGTCTCATCTAAAAAATACCTTCACAGAAACATCTAGAATAATACTTGACCAAATATCTGGGTATCATGGCTTAGCCAAGTTGACACATAAAATTAAACATTCTAGCATCTTAGGTAATTTTCTTTGCAAACCTTAATTATTTGCGAAGGTAATCACAGTTTATGTAAATCTGTCACAGAGGGTATGCAGGAAGAGACTTTGGGAGGCTCTGTGGCCTGGACTGGCCGGGGGAGGCTATACCTGAGAAACTGATCTTCAACTTACCCAGTCTTACAGGAAATTCTCAGATGATCCTGGGGTTGTTACCAGTTACACAGAAGGAGTAGCCAGGCACACCTCTAGTCTCCAGAGCAATTGGAAAGAGACAAGAGGGTAGAGATACCCTGAATCCCATTTGTAAACAATCTGACCATATTCCCACCCCTGTTAGACAGTATCAAAAACAGCTGAGAAATCTTATGAGCCTTCAGGGCCAGAAAGTGTGCAACCCCACCTGGGAGGATGCCATAGTGTCCCCCACACTGAAGAGCCATACACAGGTAAGTTTAGTATCATTTACATACTTTAAGGGAAATTGTATCCTCTGCCTATGTCTAGTAGGGTCTTGCAATTGATTGGCTGACAGCCTGTTTGTTATGAAACAGAGCAGTAAATCCACTGCAGCAATATCATAAATGCCAAAGTCCACACTGATTCCCAAAGCACATGATACCACCTTGCATATCAATCTTTAACACGGGCTTAAAAACACTCCCCACATTGTGTTCAATACCTACCACACAATTCAAAAACATTAATCAGTGCAATCTGTGAAACAGATGCAGAAAGTAATAAACTGTCTCTCCAGTATAATCTTCAAATCGCTGAATTTCATGCTTCCCTCCCTCAGTGAATGTGAAAATTATAAATATCCTGTTGGAATAAAATCACTTCAAGCTTCTCGCCCAACAATCCCCACAATTCCTCAAAGTGTTTGCATTTTTTTCTAGTTGAGTAACAATTATCAAGTATATGGAGCATCAAGTTCAATTTTTTTGGAGAAGGAAGGAAAAAGGGAGGAAGAGAGAAGGAAGGAACAATAAGGTGGAACAGGAGGGAGAAGGAGGAGGAGAAGGAAGAGGAAGGAGAAGAGGAAGAAGGAGGGGGCTGAGGAAGAAGGATGAGGAGGAGGAGGGGGAGGAGAAGGAGGATGATGGTGACGTGATGATGAGGAGGAGAAAAAGAAGGAGAAGAAGGAGGAGGAGGAGGAGAACGTGTTTTAAAACAGCTTCAAACTATCCATGGGCTAGAATAAAGCAAAAAGGCTATTTTCAGAATAATAAAATCAAATTATAATACTTCTGACATACAGAGAAAACAAGTATTTCTTTCAAGTGAAAGAAAAATATCAAGATAAGAGAAAAATCAAGTGTTAGAAAGAATCCACCTATGAGCAAAACTGGGGCTTCTAAATCATGCCTCTTGATTACCGCTTGACTCTAGTCTAACTTACCACAATGTTTGGACGCCATGATAGTTTGAAATATTACTAATAGTCCTGTGAGAATGATAAACTAGTCTTTTTTAAGCAGGTCACATATCTCGAAGAATGGCATCTGCCATAAAGCTTATCTATGTTACTTTAGAAGGAAGTAAAATACCATTTGCAAAATGATTTCACTCGAGGAAGCCATTTTGCTGGAGTGAAAACGTACAAGGCATTGTATGGTCATCTGCACTATGGGAAACAATGGATAGCAAACCGTACTGATTTGGAAAAAAAATTACCTCTTCAGGTAAGCAAGATTTGAATTAAATAAAGAAACGCAGATTTACAAGCCACAGAATTACAGAGCAAGAGCTGGAAGGAGTCTCAGCAAGCAGCCTCGCTTCTCTGCTTATAGAAACAGCAGCTTCAGCCCAGAAGGCTTAAGAGATTCAATCAGCCAATGAGTAAGAGAGCAGGCGTTGAACCCAGACCTTAGGACTCACGTTCAATACCATTATCGTGGCGCTCCTCCAAGTGTGACTTTTAGGTGTCTGCTATGATCTGAATGTTTATGTCTCCCCCAAATTCATATGTTGAAATCCTAATGCCCAATATGATGGTATTGGGATGTGGGGCATTTGGGAGGTGATTAGGTCATGAGGGTAAGGGATTATTATTTTCATAAAAGGGCTCCAGAGAGCTCCCTAGCCCCTTCCACTGCATGAGGACTCAGTGAAGAGCCGCTATGAGCCAGAAGGGGAGCCCTCACCAGAAGGGGCGCATGCTAGTGCCTGGATCTTGGACTTCACAGCCTCCAGAACTGTAAGAAATAAATGTTTGTTGTTTATAAGCCACCCAGTGTGTGGTGTTTTGTTCTAGCAGCCAAATAGCTAAGACAGTATGTGAAGTAACTTTAGCCATTTACAAAGTGTTTTCATCTAGAGGCTTGGTTTGTCTGCTTTAATAAATACAATTCATGGTTCCCAGTACCCATATATAAACACAGTGTATCAAATCAAACCTGACCAGAAATCAAGTCCTTGCTGAGCACCTATTAATACTGTGCACCAATACAGGGAATGCAGAAGCATGAGACATTCCTCACCCAAAGGGTTAAAAGCTACTCGAGAAGATCATACTGCCACCTGAAACAGCGTGAAAGTTATAATGACATGTGGTTCATATTATTAGTGTTAAAAGATTTTGGAAAAGACCATGAAGGCTAAATATTAAATTAAACGAATGGAGAGTTCCATTTTCAGCCATGAAAGAATAGTAACTAGAAATGGACCAGTCCTTCCGCTGTAACCGACTGTTTCAGAAAGTAGACAACACACCCCAGGACTGTGATCCCTGAAAGAAGGGAAATAAATGAGGCAAGCCCTGTGATCCCCTATTTCTACGTGGAGGAATTTATCAGATTCCAGTACACAGAGGGGAAATACAGAGTATGGGGGCGGGGTCTTATAGAGCCGTGGAGATAAGGTTCAGAGTTGAAGGAGGCTGAGACACCTGAAATTTGCAGTGCAGAGCACCTGGGAGAAGGAGGCTACGCAGAATGAGGTCCAGAAATCTGCAGAGGGGTCCATTTGCATCTTTGGCTCTAGGCTAAGCTATGTATTCATAGTGTGAATCTCCATGGGCCAGGCAAAGCATCACCAGGGAGAGAATAGTTACAAAGGACCTAGTAGCTGAACAACCAATAAAATTCTCACAGAGCTGGGAGATCCTCAAGATCTGAACTATAGTGGAGCTGTATAGTGGTGAACTCATTCAACTCCCAGAGAATTCCACGCTTTAAGAACAGAGCTACTCCAGACCTGGAGTAAAGGCTACTCTGGATCTGCCCTGACAAAGCTCTAAAAGCTCCAAAAGAATCAAACTGTCAGAGCTGAAAGGAGAAATAGAAAACACAATTGTATTCAGAGACTTTAACACTCCCCTCTCAATAATTTATAGAACAAGTGGACAGAAAATCAATAAGGACATAGACTTCTTAAACAACACTATCAACCAACATGACTTAATATTTTAAAACATTACAGTCATACACGGCAGAATCTGTATTCTTTTTCAAGGGGACATCAACTAAGATAAATTGGGTCATAAAACAAGTTGATATATATTTTAAATAATTGAAATCAAACAGAATATTCTCTGACCAAAGCATATTCTCTAACATAATGAAGTTAAATATCAATAATAAAAAAGAAATCTAAAACATCCTCAAATAATTGGAAATTAACCACCATGCTTCTAATTAACACAAAGGTCAAAAAACACAAGGGAAATTAGAAAACATTTTGAACTGAATGAAAATAAAAACATGACATATCAAGATATGGGAGATCCAGTTACATTAGTGGTTAGAGAAAATTTTAGTATTAAATGCCTATATCTAAGAAAAAGAAGATCCAAAATCAAAAATCTAAGCTGACATCTTAAGATGCTAGAAAAAGAGAAAATTAAACCCAAAGTTGAAGAAAATAAATAACAAAGGTACAAGCAGCAATCAATAAAATAGAAAATAAAGAAACCTAAGGAAAAAAATCTAAGAAACCAAAATCTCGTTCTTTGAAAGATAAATAAAATTTACAAAACTCTAACTATACTAATAAATATAAAAAGAGAAAATGCACAAAGTGGCCATATCAGGAATGTCTTACAGACAATAAAAAGGAAATACTGTAAACCAGTTTATGCCAATAGACAATTTATATAAAATGGACAAATTCCTTGAAAAACACAAATTGCCAAACTGACATAAGGAATTTAAAAATTGGAGAACCCTGTTTCTGTTACAGATTCTCAGCCCCAACTCCTCTTCTTTGACCTGCTTTGTGATACTGGAGCTGGGGCCTGTTAACACTTCTCTTTTGCCAGAGAGCAAGGAGGGTAACGCAGGGACATTCAGAGGAAAGGAGCTTTCATCCTTGAGACCATGTGCTTTCTTCTTCCTGCTCCTGTGGTGTGGGGCTAATAGCAGTCCTGGCGACACCCTGTGATGCACCCCTTCCAGTGAGGGCTGGGACAGCCAGTACTTACCCTCCAGTGATTTTCACCAACACTCCAAGAGTTTTCCCAGACAGTTTCACCAGCACCACAAAAGGTAACTTTCTAGAGAGTTTCAGCAGCATCCCGGGAGGCAGTTTCCCAATGAGTCTCAAATACAGCCCGGAAGGCAGTTTCCTGCTTGCCAGACCCAGTGCTCACCATCCCAGCAAACTCCTATGCCATCCACAGTGCCACAGCCGTCCCGCCTCCAATGAGATCTGAATCCCAGCCTTGCAAGGAAGCCCTCTTCCAAATGTGCTCCTTCCTTGAGCACTTTGCCCCAGTCAAGGAAGTGGCTGGTCTCTACATCTGCCATTTCTGTATTCTTTTGGGGTCTCCTTACCCCTTAGTAGTTAATCCTGTTACTAGTTAGTAACTCTTTACGTTAAGTTTTTCCTAGTGTAGCTTCTGCCTCGTGACTGGACCCTGACCGATACAACTGATGAATTCCATCTAAGATTTAAGAAACTCACAAACTCTTTCAAAAAATAAAGAAGAGGAGGGAACACTTCCCAACTGATTTTATAAAGCACCATCCTGTTACCAAAACCAAACAAAGACATTATACGAAAAAAAAAAAAAACTAGACCAATATTCCACATAAACATAGACACAAAAACCCTTAACCAAATACCCAGAAATCAAATTCACTACTATATAAACAGGGTAATAAACCCCAGTTGGTCATGCTATATCTCATGAATGCAAAGTTGTTTTAATATGTAAATATCAAATATGTGATATACCACCTTAATAAAATAAAGGAGAAAAATCATATAACTATGTTATTAGGTATAGGAAAAGCATTTAATAAATTAAATCTCTATTCATAATAAAATTCTCAGCACACTGTAAATAGAAGGTAACTTTCCTTAGATAAAGGAAATCTACAAAAAAGAAACTCTACAGCTAACATCACACTCAATGACAAAAGACACTTTTCTCCTAAGATCAGGAATAAGGTGAGGACATCTGGTCTTACCACTTCTTCCCTGCCTTGTACTGGAAGTCCTAACCAGTGCAATAAGACAAGAACATCAGAAATAAAGCAGACACACTGGAAATGATAGGGACAGAGTAAAGGGACAAACTAGGTAATTAAATAGTTAATCCCATTAGGGTATTGTAAGTAAAAAAAAAAAAAATGTATGGGAGGCCCCTGTAAGTTAATGATCACTCAAGAAAGCAGGTTTACTTAACCACAAAACCAAGCAGGCCTGCCTAGCAGCAAAACCATGCAACAAAAGCACAAGACATGCCCCAAAACAATAAAACAATGGTGGCAGGAGACTCACATCTTGCCCAGTGAGCTCAGTAAGTTAATGATCCCTAGGACATGCTCTCTGCACACATAAAAAACAATAATTTATGGAAAGGTGCTCATTGTACAGAGACCTGAAATAATTTTTACAGTCCTGGCTTGACCATGTAAGGCCAAAAAACTCCCCTGCCCAACCTGGAGGAGAAGCTGATGATGAAAGCATGACGTCTACTCAAGAATGAAGAAAGTGGTCTTTTCCCCTCCCCAGTTTTCCTTTGATTATAAAGCTGTAGCCCACCAAGTTCTAGGGCACAGCACCCTCTTGCCCACCCACTTGTAAGCCTCAAAAACGTCCTGTTCTAATAAACCACTTCTTATCTATCACTTTGCCTCTCACTGAATTCTTTCTGCACTGAGACATAAAGGACTGGGCTCCTCAGAGCCCCCCGAAACGACACCTATATGTTTCAGAAAGGAAGAAGTAAAACTATCTGTACTCACAGATGATATTATTGTACATGTAGAAAATTCTAAGGATTTTATTTTTTTTTAATGCTACTAAAATAAGTGAATTTAGAAATGCAGTAGGACTGCAGGTTGACAAAAGAAAATCAACTGTATTTCAATGTATGCAAAACAAAGAACTGAAAAATAAAATGAGAAAACAACATTTACAATAGCATCAAAAAATAAAAGATTTAAGGATAAATCTAATAAAATATGTGTAAGACCTGTACACTGAAAACTACAGAAATTGCTGAGAGATATTATAGAAAGCCTAAAAACATGGAGATGGAACATGCTCACGGATTGAAGGGTCAATATTATTAAGATATCCATTCTCCCCATCTGTACTTTCAGTGTGATCCCAATCAAAATTCCAAAAAGGCCTTTGCAGAAATGAGTCTAAAATTTATGGAAGTGTAAAGGACCTAAATTATCCAAAACAATTCTGAAGAACAAAGTTGGGGGATTTAAACTGAGTTCAAAATGTACTATAAAGCTATAGTAATGAAGACAATGTGGTATTTGCCTAAGGATAGACACACAGATCAGTAGAACAGAATAGAGAGTTTATTATTGGTTGTACACATATATGGTCAATTGATTTTTGACCAAGAAAGGTCTTTTCAACAAATGATGCTGGAAAAACTGAATATCCATATAGGAAAAAACTGAACCTCAATCCTCACCTCTCATCATGTACAAAAATAATGCAAAGTGGATCACAGACCTGAATGTAAAAGCTAAATATATTACACTTCTCGAAGACAAAAGAGAAAATCCTTGTGAACTTGGGGCATACAAAGATTTCTCAGAACACCAAAAAAACACCTACCATGAAAGGAAAACATGATAAATTGGACTTCCAAATTAAAATTTTGTACTCTTCAAAAGACATAGACTTGGAGAAAACTGACAAAATACATAACTGATTTAAAAGAAAAATTGCACCTGGAATGTATAAAGAGCTCTTACAACTCAGTAATAAGACAGAGAACCACATTTTTTAAATGAGCAAAAGATTTGAACAAAAAAAAAAGAAAAAGATTGGAACAATCATTTCACAAAAAAAATATATGAATGAGAAATAAGTCCTTGAAAAGATGCCCAGCAGCTAATGCACCTACTACAAACTCACAAGAAAGGGTTAAAATTAAAAAGAATAACAATAGGAAGCACTGTCAAGAATGCAGAGCAACGGAAACTCTCAAACATTTCTAATGGGAGTGTAACATCATACAATTATTTTGGAAAACAGTTTGATAGTTTGATAGTTTCCTATAAAGTTAAACATACACTTTCCAAAAAGATCAAGCAATTTCACTCCTTGGTATTTACCCAGAAAAAGTGAAAACATATGTCCACACAAAGACTTGTACACAAATGTTCACAACAGCTTTATTTGTAATACCAAAAATTGGGGGGACAAACTGTGGTACACCCCTTCAATGGAATACTCTTTGAAATTAGGAGCAAACCTTTGATATACACAGCACATAAACAAATCTCAAACACTTTATGCTGAGTAAAAGAAACCATTCATAAAAGGGTACAAAGTGTATGATGCCACTTTTATAATGTTTTGGAACAAAGAAAACTTATCAACAGTAATAGAAATCAGATTGATGGTTGCCTGGGATCGGGGTGGGGATGAGGGGAAATGACTGCACAGGTATACAAGAGAACTTTCTGGAGTGATGGAAATGTTCAATATCTTGGTTATATCCATTTATCAAGACTCATTGAACTGTAAACTTAAAATGGGAACATTTTATTGTATGTAAGCTATACCTCAATAAAGTTAATTTTAAAAAATATGTAGGGACCTAAACTGGAAATCACTTAGACTTGGTTTTAATTTTAAAATTTTCTCTGTAATCTGATTTACTCTAATATTTAGCTTCTTGTCTCCAATAGTAATACAAAACTTCATGTCAGTTTAGTCTACATTAAATCACTACAAATTCCAAAATTGTAGAATTAGTTCAATAGTTTTAAACTTTCATTATAAAAAATTCCAGAATTTACTTTATCCACATGAATAATTGATTTGCTTCTAGGAGGTACACTAATGATTAGATATAAATTATACTGCATGAGAAATATGCTCACCTATACTTAAATATATTTGTACTTTAACAAAAGAAATGCTTCTAACCACACAAAATATTAGAGGATGATCCAATTCTATGAACTAGATAGGTGTTCCTTTTATTCCAGGCATGAGGAGATAAAAGTGTTCATTAGTTATTTTAGTTTGTCACCAGTGCCACAAGAGAAGACAGACCATGAAAGGCACAATGAAATGAAACACAAGAAAACTGCTACAATTTTACCTTTGGACCCACTCACAGCACTGGCTACATAGGGTTTTCTTCCTCCTTCCAGTCACCTGGGAAAATGATCACAGAGAGTTATAAGGGTCACGAGACTAAAAGTCGGACCCAAGAGAATTAAAAAATGCAGATAACCTAATTAATCTGCTAATATTTATTACTGTAGAAATAGCTTTAGAGGTAGTTTATTAATGGGGCATTTTTCAAATCATCCCACTCCTTATATCCATAATTCAAAAGCATCATCTTAAAAAGGAAAAGAAAAAATACTTTTTAGAGTGTAAGCATAACATGTTGAAGTGGTTTTCAAAAAGCAGAATTTCCAAATTTCACAATTTGTATGGAAACATAAAGACCGCGAATAGCCAAAGCAGTCTTGAGAAAGAAAAACGGAGATGGAAGAATCAGGCTCCCCAACTTCTGACTATACTACAAAGCAACAGTAATCAAGACAGTATGGTACTGGCACAAAAACAGAAATATAGATCAATGGAACAGGATAGAAAGCCTAGAGATAAACCCATGCACATATGGTCACCTTATCTTTGATAAAGGAGGCAAGAATATACAATGGAGAAAAGACAGCCTCTTCATAAGTGGTGCTGGGAAAACTGGACAGCTACATGTAAATGAATGAAATTAGAACACTCCCTAACACCATACACAAAAATAAACTCAAAATGGATTAAAGGCCTAAATGTAAGGCCAGACACTATCAAACTCTTAGAGGAAAACATAGGCAGAACACTCTATGACATACATCACAGCAAGATCCTTTTTGACCCACCTCCTAGAGAAATGGAAATACAAACAAAAATAAACAAATGGGACCTAATGAAACTTCAAAGCTTCTGCACAGCAAAGGAAACCAGAAACAAGATGAAAAGACAACCCTCAGAATGGGAGAAAATATTTGCAAATGAAGCAACTGACAAAGGATTAATCTCCAAAATTTACAAGCAGCTCATGCAGCTCAGTATCAAAAAAACAAACAACTCAATCCAAAAATGGGCAGAAGACCTAAATAGACATTTCTCCAAAGAAGATATACAGATTGCCAACAAACACATGAAAGAATGCTCAACATCATTAATCATTAGAGAAATGCAAATCAAAACTACATTGAGATATCATCTCACACTGGTCAGAATGGCCATCATCAAAAAATCTATAAATAATAAATGCTGGAGAGGGTGTGGAGAAAAGGGAACCCTCTTGCACTCTTGGTGGGAATGTAAATTGGTGCAGCCACTACAGAGAACAGTATGGAGGTTCCTTAAAAAACTAAAAATAGAACTACCATACCACCCAGCAATCCCACTACTGGGCATATACCCCAAGAAAACCATAATTCAAAAAGAGTCATGTACCACAATGTTCATTGCAGCTCTATTTACAATAGCCAGGACGTGGAAGCCACCTAAATGTCCATCGACAGATGAATGGATAAAGAAGATGTGGCAGATATATACAATGGAATATTACTCAGCCATAAAAAGGAACGAAATTGAGTTATTTGTAGTGAGGTGGATGGACCTAGAGTCCGTCATACAGAGTGAAGTAAGTCAGAAAGAGAAAAACAAATACCGTATGCTAACACATATATATGGAATCTAAAAAAAAGAAAAAAAATGGTCATGAAGAACCTAGGGGCAAGACGGGAATAAAGATGCAGACCTACTAGAGAATGGACTTGAGGATACGGGGAGGGGAAAGAGTAAGCTGGGACAAAGTGAGAGAGTGGCATAGACATATATATACTACCAAATGTAAAACAGATAGCTAGTGGGAAGCAGCCGCATAGCACAGGGAGATCAGCTCAGTGCTTTGTGACCACCTAGAGGGGTGGGATAGGGAGGGTGGGAAGGAGGGAGATGCAAGAGGGAAGAGATATGGGGATATATGTATATGTATAGCTGATTCACTTTGTTATAAAGCAGAAACTAACACACCATTATAAAGCAATTATACTCCAATAAAGATGTTAAAAAAAATTATTTTAAATAAAAATAAAATAAAGGTAATACGAACAACAACAACAACAAAAAAAGCAGTATTTCCAGTGTTCTTCAGCTTCCTGTTACAGCAGCATTACCCACGACGAGGACACCAGCTCACTAGATACACAGTCAGCATGAATAGATACATCACAGTGATGATCAAGTCCTTGCCATCTGCATGATCATGTGCAAATAAGATGACGAGAGCTACCTCAGCATTAACACAAGCCTTCGAGGTCTGAACACCCAAACCACTCTGCAGGATGGGACCAACGTACCTAGTGTCCTATCTACGGACGTTATCAGGTCATATTAAAGATTCATCTGTTTCCCCTTGGAATTCTAAAAAAAAAAATCTTCAAGATGATCAAGCAAAAATATATTTTTCTCCTCATTTACTCTTCATTATTTGTAGCTTCCAAAAGGCTCCTATATTGATCCATCAAAACCAGAAATGGCTCTGAACCAAAACCAAAAAGAAAGAAAATCCAGAGAGTGTTCTATGGCACTCTGTATTAGTGTATGGCTTCCACACGAAAGTTATCAAACTGTGCAAATTCAAAGGAGTGAGTTCCAATCGCAGCCCAGCCATTCTTCGGGAAGTTCACAGAGACGTTCTTCCAGAGAGGCTTGCCATTCAGCGTGCCAGAAGAGAAACCACCCTGGAGTGGGGAGAAACACATCCCTTAAAAACATGTGAAACTGATCCTCTGAAGTCTGTTTCTTAATGGATGGCCCACCTACTTAGTGCAACAAATATCCTTCTCACTTAAGATTTACCACAGCAAAATGATTCCACAAGTTTGAGCAAAAGTTTGAAATACAGAAAAAATTTTCTCAAAGGAGATTCTTAACTATTTATATAAACAGTTTCCAAGGTACAAGAATACCTCAATAGTTCCTTGTACTCCACCAAAATGCTGTAAAACCTGCAGAAATGTAACACTTTTCATAACATTATGATAAAATTTTAGATAAAAGCTCACTAAAATAAAAAAACATTTGTCATTTACACGTAGTAGCATGTACATGCATTGTATTGACAGCTTACAGCCACCAGCTCTTCAGACAGGACTGCTGGGGTCAAAGTGTTTTATTTATTTATTTATTTAAAAGGCTTTTCTTTTTTATTTATTTATTCATTCATTCATTCATTCATTTGGTTGCACCAGGTGTTAGTTTCCGCTTGCCTGCTGCAGCTCGCCAGCTCCTTAGTTGTGGCATGCGAACTCTTAGTTGTGGCATAGCATGTGGGATCTAGTTCCCTGAGCAGGGATCGAAGCCAGGCCCCCTGTGCTGGGAGCGCAGAGTCTTAACCACTGCGCCACCAGGGAAGTCCCTCAAAATGTTTATTTAAGGTCTTCATTAAGGAGCCTCAGCCCAGCTGGGAGAGGAGTAATTAACCTTTGTTTTATTGTTTTATCCTCATGTACAGAATACCACTTCAAAGTTGTATCAAGAGCCTACCCATAAGTTAGAAAAACAGTAACCATCAGTTAAACTGATGACTGGGGAGAGGCGGGGGGTTGAGTGGATAGAAGAAGAGAAATATCCACAGAAACAACTTACTAGTCACTGACAGAGAAAGATAAAAATAATGTCCTCCTCAGACAGCTGCCATTCCTACTCAGCTAACCTGGCACACAGCTCTTACTATCATTATTATAGCATGCTTATGAGCATATATCCACAGCACACTCATTCCAGCTACATTTAAAACTAGCTAATTTCAAAGGGTGAAGAGCGAAAGATCCAAAGGACTAGGCCAAGAATCAAAATAAAATCTGCTCTTAAGTCATAAAATTATAATGGAAGGGGCCTTCATTTACTTCTTTTATTTTATGGATGGAGACACGGTGACTTAATGAGACTAAAAATCAAAGTCACAGATTTACCAGCAACGTTAGGACTTGAATTTGAGTTGCCCAACTCCACATTCAGAGCCACATACATTTCTGCTACTACACACCTGCACAGCTACCTTCAGCTCCAGAAGTGTTTATTGAACATCTTCTGCCACTTAGGGGATAGTGAATATTAACACTGAGCCAAGGAGCTTATGTACACAAATTATATTAAGCACTAAAGCCCATCCTCCCCCTGCCCCTCACCCCCCAGGTGTCAGCCAGCCTAGCGTCTGGCAGCTCGTCACACAAGGCCAGTCACAGCAGTGCCCTGTGCGCAGACCGCTCTTCCCACCACTCAGCTCTCGGCTCAAACATCACCCACTTCAAGAGGCCTTCCCTGACCTATCTAGAGAATCTGGCAGGGAAGCTACTTTATCTCATTATCTCATTTTTCCTTCATAATTTTGTTTATTTGTTTATTTAGAGCAGGAGTGAGCCAACCATGGCCCACAGGCCAGCCACCTATTTTTATAAATTAAATATTATTGGAACACAGCCACCCCCATTCATCTACCTACAGTCTACGGCTCCTTTCTCACTACAAAAGCAGAGCTGAACAACTGCAACGTAGACCATAGGGCTCACAAGGCCTAAAATATTGACTCTTTGGCTCTTTAAAGAAAAAAAAAAGTTTAATAATCCCTGTCCTAGAAGAATACAGGCTCTGAGAGAGCTGGAACCTTGTCTGTCTTGTTCACTGTTGTATCCCCAGTACTTAGAAGAGTGCATGTAACAGATGCTATTAATAAAAATGTGTCGAATGAAGAATAAAAAACATCTAACTCTAGAACAACCTACAGAGCTTACCTCCATTTTACAGATAAGGAAACAGAGGCTCAAAAACGTGAAATAACTTGCTGGGAGTCTCAGCATATATCAGTAAGGAAATATGAATGCTGACCTGTCTGGTTCCTAACACACCTACCTACTCCTAAGAATATTAACTTGACTCATTAAAGTGCTCACCACATATTGGGTACTGTACCAAACTTTCATGTATATATATTTATATATGATACCATTCAATCTGCATAAGCGTGTGTCTTCATGAGATTATGATGGTAAAACAGAAGCGGAGCAACATAAAATATCTGCAAGTGACTATTAATAGACTTCAAAGTGTATCGTTCTAACCCCCACGCAACAGCACTAAGATAAAGCATCTGATGTGTGCTGAGAAGAATTCAAAAATGGCCAATTTCAAAATCATAAAATCCTCATATTAGCAGTCATTTGGAAAATGAACATCATAAAAGATGTTGTTTTGTTTTGTTTTTCATTTATGCAACAAATATTTATATGCCAAATGTTGCTTAAATCCCTGGGAATTTAGGATGAACAAGAAAAACAAGGTCCCTGCTCTTATACAGCTTACATTCTAGTAGAAGGAGACACACAAACACACACAATACCTAAGAGCTAAGCGATAAGTGGCATGTGAAGAATTAAAACAGGCTGATGTGATGATGGGTGCCTCAGAGACCGCTCTGGATTATGTGCACAGAGTTGAGACGCAAGGGAGAAGCAGAATGCCCAGAGTTGGTGGAACAAGAAATAATGGGGTAGGGGGTGGAGCAGGTGTAAGTCACCAATATCCCCGTCCATCCCAGTAGCAAGAGCGGAGCTAATTTTTGAAAGTAGTAAATCACTTTATATAAAAGACATACCAGAAGAAAACAGCTGAAATAGTTCAAAGTGGCTGTGTCAGAGGAGCAGAACACAGAATGGGGTGAGGCGGCAGGAACAGCCATGAGGAAGGAGGCAGGTGTTTTCGATAAGCCCTTTTTTTAAAACATGTATGCAAAATATCTAATAAAATTAAGGAAATTTACCTTTTTAAATCCTATTCAAAATTTCAAAAAATTCATAAAATTACTAAAAATAAGCCTAATAAGTAAGGTGGAAGAACTACAAAAATAAAACTGAAGGACATAGTGGGAGATCTTAATAAATGGTAAGATGCAGCATGTTCTTGCTACCATGTTCTTGAATGGGGAAACACACTATTCTTTTTTTTTAGAAAAAAAGTCTTTACTGAATTTGTTACAATATTGCTTCTATCTTATGTTTTGGCCTTTTGGCCACAAGGCATGTGGGATCCCAGCTCCCCAAACAGGGATCGAACCCATACCCCCAACATTGGAAGGCGAAGTCTTAACCACTGGACCGCCAGGGAAGTCCCTGGAAACACATTATTCTAAAAGAATATATTATTTTTGCCCAAATTGATGTATAAATTCAGTGTAATGCTAGCAGCATCTTTTTTTTTTTTTTTTTTTTTGCTAGCAGCATTTTTCATGGAATTGAAAAGATGTTTTAAAAATTCAAATAGGAGAGTAAATATACTATTGAAATAGCAAAGGTAATTTTTAAAAAGAAATAATGAGGAACTTGCCTCACCGGATATCCACTCATTCATTCTACAAGGGCTCTTGCTCTGACTGTGTGTGCACCAGGCACTTTTCTAGGTGCCAGAGAGCCAGCAGTGAATAAAACAGACGCCTGTCATTAAAGGAGCCTGGTTTTAGTGAACGGAGCAGGACAAACACACAGCGATCAACAGAACATGTAAGATGTCAGGAGGTTAACAAGAGCTTCAGAGAAAAATTAAGGAAGGGAAGAGGGGCAGAGAGTGAGACGGGGTGCTATCTTATATAAGGTGGTCAGGAAGGAACTCTGAAGGAAGTAAGGGAGTAAACCATGTAATCAAAGATTTTAGAAAGTAAACACAATTTAAGGTGTGATGTTGGATAATAACAAACAAAGCAATTAAACAGAAAAAAGGCTCAGAAATAAGCCTATGTACACATGATGATTTGTTATGTCGAAAACATGG
The DNA here is from genome assembly GCF_965194805.1 of Balaenoptera borealis. Taxonomy (NCBI): domain Eukaryota; kingdom Metazoa; phylum Chordata; class Mammalia; order Artiodactyla; family Balaenopteridae; genus Balaenoptera; species Balaenoptera borealis. Next base: position 15,708,752 of record NC_138866.1, on the reverse strand, counting down.
CTTTTAAATCATGGGCAAAAGGACAGTCTATGTAATAAATATGATGGCTATCCACTTGTTTTTAAAAAATTATGTTGGGCTCTTCTTATGATCCACAAATACATTCCAGATGGATTAAAGACTTAAACATTTAAAAAAATCCTAAACTTTGTTTGGTTTTGGGGAAAAAATGTTCCTGACCTTGAGAAAGGGGAAGGCCTTCTTAAATAAAACATAAAAGCAATGAAAAGAAGTGAAATATATGACAGTAGCAAAATTTAAAACTTCTATTCACGAAACATACCATAAGCAAATTGAAATACATGTGACAGAATAGAAGCAAATATTTGTGACATATATAACAGACAACGAGTTACTACCCAGAATATATAATGAATTTATACAAATCCATCAGAAAAAGACAACACAATAGGAAAATGAGGAAAGAGTGTGAATAGGTAACTTCAGAGAAGAAAAAACACAAATAGCCAATAAACATAGTAAGATGTTTAACCTCCCTAATTATCAAGGAAATAAAAATCATGTCTATTAATTTGAAAAAAATCTTTAAAATCAGTAATATCAAATATTATTATAACTGCTATAAAAATTGATATAGTTTGGCTAGCAATAGGGGCAGGATCTGTTAAAATTTAAAATCCAATTCCAAGACCTAATATCTGCCTAAACAAATAACAGCACATGTGTACCCCCCCAAGAGGCACATAAAAGATGCCTCCCCTCTATCTGCAGGTAAGCCAGCCCTTACTGCCTCAGTTCACTGCAAAAGGGAAGAACTAGGAACAAGGTTATGCCCATCAAGTGTGGTTATAGTTATATAAACTGTGTTACACCCAAACTGGATTTTCAGTACATATTGTTACCGCCAGAAAAATTAGTACTGTCACTTTTGGTGGTTGAGTAAGAGAAGAGAACAAGTTCAAAAAGTTATTTGAATTCCATTTTTTATCTCTATTGTAACCTAAACAAAATTATGACAGCACTGTCTTGGCAGAGAGCAGTATATTATACAGAAGAATTTCTCTACACAGCATCCCTTGGAAGCATGTCAATCAATAACTCATGATCAACCAATAATTCTGACAAATATTTTTAGATTTCCATGATACTACAGTCAATCTGGTATCATCTCTGACAAAGAGTCATGGAAACTAACTTCTAAAAAAGTGTGCTTATAGCTGAAAACCAAATCATTCTTAACCATCAAAAAATAAATGTATGTGACTTTGCTTTACCTATTAGCTCCAATAATAGTCTTGGTTTAAGAAAACTTGAAAAAAAAATAGTTCAGTTATTGACTCTGCCAATTACTCCTGAGTTTAAAAAACAAAAACAAAAACAAAAACAAAAAAAAAAAAAACACTGGGGGTGATAAAGTCAGCTGCTTCTCGGGTGGGTTTACCCAGACACACGCTATCATCCCAGGGACTGGTGGTTTGCTGGTATCACGGCAGACTCTCTGCCTATTTTCCACTATTTATCTTACTTTCCCCCTTTGATAACCGAAAACGTTAGAAAAGCACAAGAAAAGAATATTTTTACCTCAGGCATTCTGATCAGCAATACTTACATTAATAGTTAAAGTGAGTGTATACCATTTTTTTGCTGTAACGTCAGCGTGTCCTGAAGTATATATGATCCATCCAGCTGTAACACAAAGAGATTATCCCAGTTGATGTATTTTTAAAATCTAAATCACAGAATCCCGAAACTCAGTGGGGGTTCTTACGTGCATTTGTATGTAGTAAAGTCAGCCTTGATAAAGATCGACATTTCCATACCTACAATTGACTTAAAACAAAACACCCTTCATTCAGGCATCCATCCAGCATGCAGAGAGGTCCTACTCTGAGCCATATGTGAGCTCACAAGAGAACGAGCAAAATAAACTTACAAACCAAGCATGGTGCAATGACGCATTAGCGTGTATAGTTCAGGTCTGCATGTACACCTGGTTGGATTGAATATGGAGGATAAGGAGGAAGAGTCAAAACCTACCATAAGATTTCCAGCTAGTGTACCTGGCTACGTGGTAATAGCATTCGCTGAGAATTAGAGAGAAAATAATAAGCTAATTTTTGAATGTATTACATTTGAATGCCTGAGAGAAAGCCAGGATGAGCTGTCCAATGGGCAGTTTAAGACACAGAGCACTGGGGACTGAAGTCAGAGATTTAAATCCCTAGTTCCAATTCTGCCACTACCTCATTTTGGGACCTTGGGTAAAGCAATTAACCTCTCTGGCACTCTCTTTTGGATTGGAAAATGCAAGGTACCTTCCAGATCAGTCATGCTATGATTATGCAATTCCTATTCTAATGTCCTCATTACCCACTCCCTCTTTAATTTTTATTTTATTATTGGAGCCCTTTTCACCTTAGGAAGAGGCAAAGGGGAACAAACTATAGGAGAGAAGATTTTTTATTAATGCAGGACAAAAGTCAAGAGACTATGAATCAAGAAGAGTCACCACCAATAAGGTCTAGTTTCAACAGAGCGGTGTGTACCCAAACCAAAGTGAAGTGGATGGAATTCAACTTGAACGGATTCTAAGCACCTATTCTGGATAAAATACTATTCTACATAAGACAAGGACTGTTAAGATGAATGAGAAAAGTCCAGCTGTTTTCAAGTTATTGACTAAATTAGGAAATAGGAATTCTCCATCTTAAGCAAATCAATCCTTCCTTTTGTATTTCCATAAGCACACAAGCAACATTCTTATAGTCCTGCTTTTATTTAGTGTTTCCTGCGTATTCTCTCCCTACTACTACCACCACACCCCAATCTCTGGTAATCCTACTCTGACAGCCTAGCTCAACTCTACAATACCCAAAAAGCTTTGCACAATTTTCTCTTTCACTGAGCTGCCTCTGTCTGTACTAATTAACACTATAATTTTGAATCGTTTGGCGTTCGCTTACACATGTTGAATCTCTTCTCAGTTAGATGTTCGAACACGATGAGGTATAAAGCTCCTTCATTACTCCCATAAGTAACAAACAGATATAGCAACGTATCACGTAGTAACCATGTGCTATAGAAGAAGCCACTTACCTAGATCACCTGTAACTCTGTAGATTCCATTTGCAAATATCCAGAAGAAAACTCCCCTGGCACTTCTAATCAAAATACCACCTTTATTCACTCTTCCAGCAATGAACACACCTCCCTTCTCAGGGGTCTCTATGTACACATCACACTTTACCGTCAAATTGGACCTGCAGAATCAAAGTGTTAGTGCTTTTAATTATGTCATTTCAAATGTAGCACAAATGGTTCATTTCACAGTCACATGCTTCCAAACTTCTAATCAAGGTATGTGATTTGCTAAGTCCACACTTATACAGGGATGGGCTTCATTGATGATGGTTTTTTAAAGTTTTACATGACTGAAGTCAAGTCATTTCATTGTCTCTTTTAATGACTTACTCTTGGAAAATAATATTTACTGTTTTTAAGCTTCTTAAGAATATATTTCCTATCTTTCTTAATAAAATAATTTCTCATTCTAAGAATATAAGAAGAAGCCATTTTTTCTAGGAATACGTAAAAGATAAGTTTCCACATAATTCTGAACAAAAAGGTTTATGACATTTCCATCAGCAAAGAGAAGCAGTGGAGACTATGAGGAGCCTCTGGGAGAACAAAAGCTGCTTTGAGGCTAATTTTTACATTTAACCCTAACAAGACACAGCCAACTCTATGTTGACTCTACAGTAGGGCTTTTCAGGCTTGAGCAGTATTGCAATCACCCTGGAGGGCTTATTCAGTTCAGTGTGGGGCCCGACCCCTCAGGGTCCGATTCAGTAGGTCTAGGGTGGGCCCCTCGATGTGCAAGTCTAACAAACTGCCAGGCGATGCTGATGCTTCTGGCCCAGGAATCTCACTCGGGGGACCGTTTTCCCCTACAGAGTACCTAGGTCTGTGCAGAGGCAGTAAAACCCCGGTTTTGGTATCACTGACAGGAGATCAAAGGACGAGAAAGGTTCAGCCAACCAGGAACTACCAGAGCTTTAACAATGAGATCTGCTCCGGGCTTCCTTTTACAAATGCTACTGGATTCCTTCTGCAATGATACAACCACCCCAATCCAATACGACCTCTGAAAATAATTCCCCTCCCACTCAAATTCTAAGTGCAAATGGAAAAGAATTAGAAAGCTTGCACACAGTCAAGTAATAAAGCAAGCAATTTATCTAAAATAAAACTAAGAATGCCAAGAAATATATTTTGGAAATGGGGAGAAATTGGATCCAGAATTATGTGACTTTTACATTTCTCAGAGTTTCCTGTCAGTGAATTTTGCACAGTGAAATTTTACTTTGTAAAGGAAAACATAAAAAAGAAGCACCTACAGCAGGTACACAACAATCAGGAAAATCTACATTTAATCATTTAATCAAAGCTGGGCTACTTTACGGGAAAATCAAATGCTAAGTAACTAAAGCCCAGTCTCTCTTGTATGTCCTGCCACAGCAGAGGGAGTTTTTCTCTCTGTAGATTATCACCAGCATGAAACCACCAAGGATCAGCCTTGTTCCTTACATCCCCTACCTCCCTGCTGGCTCATCAGAAGTTTGAAAGTGCTACAGATCCTGTCAGCACCAAAAACTTATTCTATTTAGAGTCAGAGTGAGAGAAGATCAAATGCTTTCCTTTTTCACATCACAGTCCAGAATAAGTGATTCTTGCATCACAACTTACAGGCAATTTTACAGATAATGAATAAAATAGAATAAAAGTTTGGTTTAGTCTTCCACAGCCATAATCTCTTGGAAGTGCTGAGAGAACAAAAACCAGCCAACATAATGAAGCAAATCTGATCAAAAGGATGCAGAATTCAGGTCTGTGCAGCCAAAGATAATTTTGTGATTGTCCTCAGATCCCAACCAAAGCTAACTAACAAGATGGAAATCTTTAACAGCTTTGGTAAAGTCTACCATTTATAGTCAAATTACTGTGCTGATACTTAACTAAATCTAAATATGAGAGAAGGTCTGTCGTAAACATAGTTCTAAGAACTGATGGCACCGTGCTCACATAGAGCCGATTTACTAGAATAGCACTATGGATAAACTCCACTGACTTACTGACTTTCCCTTTCCTACTCTCAGGAAGAAGACAATGATGAAAACAAGGCTGTGAGGTATAGTCCAAGAGCGTGGGCTACAGCACCAAACAGACCTGGCCTCTTGCCCTGATTCTGGAATTTAAAAGTATGGGATCTTGAACAAATCTTACCCCGAAGCCTCTGTTTCCCAGTCTATACGGTAAAGAGGATGCTACCTTTGCCAAAAGGTAGCTACGGGAAGCTCATACCAGTGTTTAGTGTTACCCAGTTTTCATTCCCTCCTTTCCCTGCAATAAATGGGCATCACAGCCAGAGAACAGGAATGAACATGGGATGTGTGTACATCTCTAAACAGATCTGGCTCCCTTGAATCCAGGATAGGATAATGGGAAATAACACAAAATAAATAGGGTGAGACTAAATTTTAAAAGATCTTGGAAGTCAGGCATAGAAGTGCAGATCTGGTTCGGTAGCAGGAAAGAGTCACTGCATATTCTTGAGCAGAGAAAGAACATGATGAAAGTAGGGCTTAAGAAAGACGAAAACAGTCCTTTCTTGACATGCATAATTGCCATTTCGTGGTTCTTTTGCTTTCAGAATATGTCACTCTTTCCTTCTCTCCCCACTTTCCCCCATCCTCCTCTTCTCCACCTCCTTACACACTGCAATAGTAAAGATTGAGTATTGCTATTTAAATACTGCAAAACCTTCAAAGTTATGAAGAGTTTTGTCTAATCTGTAGATGGTGCTCTACATCATCTCTCTACTACTACAATGAAAGAGTCTCTCAGTTTTTCTGGAGTCCCAGCCAGAAACAATAGATTTGGGGTTTAGAAAGAGCCCTATGTAGTGTTCATGAGCGTGCGGGATATGGGCTGTCACAGAAACTTAAAGGTTTTCTATGGTGGCTGGCTTCCAGACCGGTGATCAAAATAACAGGGTCCATCCCTTAGACATTTAAACGCAGCCACCTGTCTTACTGTAAGACCATTAGTAACAAATGAGGAAATCACAAACCCCGCTGACATGACCAGAATGTCCAGATAAAGTGTCTGGTACAGAGATGTTGGGATAAACAGTATTTCTGTTGTAAAAAAGATAAGCCATTGAAGTTATTCTAAATTAAGCAAGAATTCTTTACTCTACCCCCAATAACTCTCCAAGGAGCTGTAAGGGTTCTAGAAACTCTGGATAGGAGTTTCTTAAGACTTACTATCTGAGCTTGGGCCTAGAATTGGGATTTATAACAGGGAGTAAGGCAATACAGAAAGGATAGAGACTTTCTGCAGCATTCTACAGATAAACAATTTAAAGCTCTTTTCCAAATTATCTTCCCTTCCCTGTCCAATTTCCAAGCTACAGATATGGCTATTTGGTGACCTGACATTAATAGTTACTATCACTAAGCCTGAAATGCTTGTGTTTTATGTTTCACAGTAGCATTATACTAGTTAAAAGAAAAAATAGAAAAGAAACACCTAAAACAGTTATAATTAGTCAGTACATGGGAATTCCATAACTGACTTCTCAGTTTTGCTTTGGCCATTATATTTTGAGTGAAGAATAAATACATCTTCTCTCTTTATCAAATGCCTAAATAAAAGAGTGGAATTCTCTAGCCAACTAAAAGCTGATTTGCTTTTTACTGTTGCCATCTACTGTCACCTGGTAAACAGATTTTCCACAAAAGCTAAAACAATGTAATTCAAGTATGAATCCAGCAGGTGGCAACACCATTTCAACAAATCAACTCTCCGGCAAAAACAAAAACTTAAAAACGACATGCAAATCACAAAGTCTGCTTATAAATAAATTTTAAATTATAACTGGGTCCAAAAGTCCTCAATTTTTATATCAAAATCAATCTGATCCTCCAACAATTACTATTAAATTGGGGCAAATCTGAGGGAAGGACACTTAGGCAATAAAACAATTGGCTGGTTTATGGCCACCGCGATATTCAACAATTATAACACACCTATCAGGTTCTTGGACAGGAGAACTGTTGAAAAGTCCTGGCTTCAGAATGTACCTGACAACCTTACAAGGTTATTTCAGCCAGACCTACATAAGGATGTCAATTTTACATACCATTTGTAATCTCCTATAATACTGATGGTGTTGAATGCATCAGCAGCCCAAGTAATGGGCCTTTGATTGAGAACCTGGCGCAGCGTGAAGCGATGCTCTCCAGGGTCTTCAATATTCATAAAGTATTCAAATACACCAGTCTGATCAGCAAAATTCGGAGCTTCACTAAAAAATGGGTAATCTGTTCAGAACACAATAAATTCTTTGTTTAGTATCAAATCTTACAGAATCTCTCCTCTCTGATAGTTTCTGGTACATTTTGATATACTTTTGAAAAGTTTTAAATAAGTAAATGATACTTATAAACAGTCAAAGTTTAGGGTTTAGGTTACTAAAGAGCTATTGACTTTTATATCATCTTTATTAAACATCAATGGGATCAGTTTGACCTACAGACTTTACATACTTAATCCATGCAACTGTTTAAGAGGAAAGATCATGAGTTCTGGAATAAGTAGACCTGGGTTCGGATTCTAGCTCAGTGGGTTCCCCAGGCAAGTCGCTTAACGGCCCTGACAAGTTTTCAGCTTCTCAAAGGTACGAAAGCAGTATGCATTCAGTAGAAACTGTACCTCAACTTCTGAACTTTGATCAGGATGCCCTCCTGTGACGCCGGGGAGTGGCAGCGAGCTGCAGTGAGCCACACCCCCGTCAGCCATGCAATCACGAGGGCGAACAACAGATACACTCAGAACCATTCTGTACCCAGACAGACACTTTGCTTTTCACTTTCAGTACAGTCTTCAATAAACAACATGACATATGCCACACCTTATCAGGCTTCGTGTTAGATGATTTTGCCCAACTGTAGGCTCACGTAAGTGTTCTGAGCACAGGTAAGGTAGGCTAGACCGAGTTCTGAGGTTTGGTATTTTTGACTTATGATATTTTCAACTTACGATGGGTTTATCAGGACCTAACCCCACCGTAAGTTGAGGAAGGCCTGTATAACTTTCATTCCAATCATAACCTCTACATTTTTTCTGGCACTGAAAATTACAGGACCCTCAAGTTGCGATTTATTTTGAAGTAACACAAAAATTAGCTCCCGTTTACCATGTAGAGATTTAGAGCTAAATTAATGTAGTTCTCACAACCACTCCATCAGGCACCGGTTTGACAGGGAGAAATCTACCCACGACTGCTGAAAGTGGAAACCAAGTTAAGTTTTAGCACAAAAACGTACCGACATTGAAGTCATCCTTATAGACGCGGGGAAAGGGCTGGGACCTCGGAGGCAGCGGGTGACTGCCTTTGCTGCCGGTGCTGAGCGTGGTGAGCGTGAGCAGCCCGTCCTCCTGCAGGTCCAGCGTGAAGCGGCCGCCGCTGTCTAGGAGCTGAGAAAGAAGCGATGCTGCGTTCAAGCCAAGGGCTTTGGCTCATCCCATTCGGGTCAAACAGCTTTTTAAAAAATAAGCTTAAGGGCTTCCCTGGTGGCGCAGTGGTTGAGAATCTGCCTGCCAATTCAGGGGACACGGGTTCGAGCCCTGGTCTGGGAAGATCCCACATGCCGCGGAGCAACTGGGCCCGTGAGCCACAATTACTGAGCCTGCGCGTCTGGAGCCTGTGCTCCGCAACAAGAGAGGCCGCGATGGTGGGAGGCCTGCGCACCGCGATGAAGAGTGGTCCCCACTTGCCACAACTAGAGAAAGCCCTCGCACAGAAAGGGAGACCCAACACAGTCATAAATAAATAAATAAATAAATAAAAGAACGTGAATTTCTAAAAAAAAAATAAGCTTAAGACAGGCCAAACTCATTTCTTTTAGAATTTCCTAACTACTTGTGAAGGACACACTCAATATCAAGGCCTTTGGAATCTTTTTTCTTAAGTTATTTATAAGACTTTATACAATTAAACATTCTAGAAAGGATATGAGAAGAATTTCTTTTCACAGAAGGAAGAAGGACTAGATGATCCCCAAATCCATTTCCATTACTCTGTCTTTTCCATTAGACTGTACTATCCTTAAAGCCTGTGTATAATTCAATACATGTAACTAAGAGATGTGCTTATTTATTTTTTAGGACTTTGCTAAGGTAGAAAAATCCATAAAATCTTATTGTTGACTCAGCTGTTAAACACAGAAAACGTTTACTATATAAAAAAAGTCCTACTCATTACATGTTCAATATGTATTTCAATTAACAAATTACATTTATGTCACATTTATGACCTTGGCATATAAAGCCATAATCTCGTCATCTATAAAATGAGGGGAAGAAAACATAGTTCATAGGGTTATTGTGAGGATTAAATGAGAAAATGTTTATAAAGTTCTAAGCTCAGTGAGTGACCTACGAGAAACCTTCCCTACATCATAGGTGTCCTATGGTAAAAGCAGGCTTCTGAAGACACTGAAGTCCTTTGCATAATTGACACAGGCACTAAACATTATGTCCACTTTACGAAATCTGAGTAGCTCTTTATTTCTACTTTATATTAGAAGTGTATATCATACCTTTGCTTTAATAAATTGTTGGTCAGATCTATGAAATATCTAATACCATATTCTGGCTTAGGAAGAACTCCAAATGATATTATTTTTCCTATGGGGAAAATCAGTTTTATTATGCTATTTCTAGCAATGTGTTGTGCAAAAATTAGAGACTATTCCTTTTTTCAAATTGAATATACAATGGGCATTCAGTTATTGATACTGACTAGTTGAGTCACAGAACTTTAATAATTACCATAAAAAGTAGCAGATTTGTGTCAGTTAGGTGAAGTGATGTGCTTGCATGGGCCAATTCATTCTTTGAAACATTTACTCATGAGAAACCACCATTTGCTAAGCTCTACACTAGGCACCGGGAAAAAAAGGTATATAAGGCTGGGACCCAATCCTCGAGGCATCCAGTGTAGTGGGGAAAGTGTTTACTAGGTAAGTACATATCCCTAGGTGGCTATGACCTAAGGCTGGTGGGGAAGGCTTCAGAGGAAGCAACACTTGGGCTGAGTCTTGAAGGATGACAAAGATATGAACAGAAGGCATTCTAGGACGAAGAAAAAGCATGTGCAAAGTCACAGAAGTAATTAACTTGGCATGCCATGCTCTGAAAAATGCAAGATGTTTAGTCTGTGAGGAAAGGTCAGTTTAGTAGGACATGCATCTAGAAAGGAAAGCAGTCTTTTACCTAGTGAGGTGATAACGTGGGTCACACGCCACACTAAGGAATGTGAACTTATAGGAAAAATCACTAAGGCATTTGAGCAGGGACTGACAAAAATCAGATCTGCATTTAGACGCATCATTCTGGTAGCAGTGTGATGGGTGGCGGGGAGACTGAAAAAACAAGAGATGGTTTCCGAAATCCAAGAGAGACATAATGAGGAACTGAAACAAGCAGTAGCCGTGGGAATGGAAAATAAGGAATGGGTAGGAGAAATATGTGGGTGATATTGTCTATACTTGATCACTGATGGTATACAAAGAGTGAGTGGGAATGACAGTCTCAAACGAGACTCAAATTTCTGACTTGAGCAACCGAGTGATGGTTGGTACCATTCACCAAGACAAACTAAATACCAAGAACAAACACATCTACTAAACCATACTGCCTTGAAGAGGACTTCTATTTTAAAAAATGGGGGGCAAACTTTACCTCTATTATGCTTCAGCCATAAAATCAGTTATGAAATTAAAAATTAATTCATTAATCAAATTTCTGTTCCCTTTACTGTTGCAATGCTCACACTATAGGAATTTATTTAAAACTACCCATAGAGAATCCAGTTGTTTGAAAAGAAATCTCTCTGATGGTTTTCCAAGTTTGGTATACCACACCTGCAGCTCTGGTATTTCACTCTAAGGAGAAAACACAAACAAAGCATAGTTGAGTGATTCATCATCTCCTCTGAGGATTTCTAAAATTTGTACCAGCAAGAATGAACCAATGACAACGTGCATTCTATTTCTATTTACCGAAAGATCCACCTCAAATCTTAAATAGTAAACATTTTGAAAGTAGGAAGACATTATTCAAGCAAATACTTTATTTCCTAAAAACACTGCAGATTTTTGGCAAATGTTCAAAAAGATTTTAGTGTCTTTGCTTCAAAAATACTCATTATTATACCTATGTAAAAAGCTTTTTAAGAATTTTCTGGCATGAAAAAACAATTCTTACACGATTAGTAGAAAGAGCACTGTATTTCTGTATTCAAATCTAACAATAGGTAGAAATAACAAGAATCTTGACTCTTTTTTTTGTACAGAGTACTGTAAAGATCAATGTTTGAAAGTTCCCTCAACTACACAAATTATGCTCTACCAAAAAGGACAACTTTCTTGCAAGTGACCTTTGTTAGGATTCTTCAAAACCACAAAGAGCATTACCTCCTAGTGGCTTCTGTATGTTTGACTCAAACTAGTCAGGAGACATAAGACACCAAGGCATTTACCCATTCATACGCAAATTCTTAATCACCTGTAATGTAAGACTTCACTTAAGAACTGCTAGCCCATGATAAAATATATAAATTCTCAAATCAAAATCAAAATAAAAGTTCCACTTATTTACTTACAAAAGAACCCTTAAGAATGAAGGTAGCAAATTGTTGTGAAACATTGAAATAGGGAAGAAGTGGCCGTATACACATGGAATGCTTATGACTCTGAGTAGAAAAAAAAAAGAATCATGTAAGTTATCCGAATGATATACAAGCCATTTTGGGGGGAAAAAAACAAACAAACATTTAATGCCTATAGATTAGCAGAAATGACACATAATAGGTGACAAATAACTGTTTATTTCAAACTTTTAAAGACTTTTTTCTTAAAAACCTTTATTGAATGCCTATTGTGTATGCCTAGTCAAAGTAAACCTCAATGGCATTTTGACTGAATCAAACTTTGAATTCCAGTCATTTGATGGCACACAGATTAATTTTTATGTTCTGTTTTCCAAGTAATATACATCAAAAAAGAAGTAAATCTTGGGACATTTTCACTGAAAAGGCATCTCACCTATATATAACCTTCAAATACACAACTGAGGTCAGCTAAATACATATAACAAATCTCACTGCCAGCATCATTTTTTTCAAAATAATCACTACAATGGGCTGGGATCAAAAGAAGTCTGAGACATCATCCCTACTTTAGGGGATTCAACAATCACAGAGGACTTACAATAAGGTTCTGGGACAGGCTTTGTGGGAAAATTTTAAATTACAATTATAGTTAGAGATTTCAATACCTTTCCTCAATAACTGAGATACCACTAGACAGAAGATCAACAAAGACACAGGTGATTTGAACAACACTACCAAGTAACTTGCCTGGACTGACATCTATAGATCACTTCATCCAGCAATTGCAGAATGCATATTCCTTTCAATTGCACAGGGAACATTTACCGAAGTACACCATAATCTTAGCCATAAAAGAAGTCTCCATAAATTCAAAAAGATTCAAGTCACAGAAAGTCTGTTCTCTGACCACAATAAAACTAAATCAGAAATGAGTAACAAAAATCTCTGGAAAAATTCCAAAATATTTAAAAACTAAATAACAAATTTCTAAATAATTCATGTCTCAAAGAAAAAAATTAAAATAAAAGGTGAAATTGGAAAGAATTTTGAGCTGTATGAAAAGCAAAACACAACACATCAGGATTTGTGGGATGCCACTAAAAGAGTAGTTAGAAAAAAATGTATAGCACTGAACACCTAGATTAGAAATGAAGAAAGGATTTGAGACTTTAGCTTAAGATACTAGGAAAAGAAGAGCAAATTAAAACCAAAGTAAGCATGGGGTATGTATGGGATTAAGAGATACGAACTACTATGTATAAAATAGATAAGCAGCAAGGATATACTGTACAGCACAGGAAAATATAGACATTATTTTTTAATAATTTTAAAGGGAGAATAATCTATAAAAATACTGAATCACTATGCTGTGCATCTGAAGCTAATATAATATTGTAAATTGACTACATTTTAATTAAAAAATTTAATTAAATTTTTAAAAAAACAAAGTAAGCAGAGGAAAGAAAATAATAGAGATGAAAGGATAAATCAAACAAAAAACAGAAAAACAAGAGAGAATAATTGAGAAACAAAAGCTGACTCTTTGAGAAGATTAATAGAATTGAATAAACTTCTAGCCAGACTAATTAGGAAATCAGGATAAAAAGAAAACACAAGTTGCAATTATGAACATTAAGAAAGGTGACATCAATACAGAGTATATAGATATTAAAAGAATAGTGGGGAATAATATCAATAACTTTGTGCCCAGAAATTTAACAACTTAAACAGACAAATTTCTTTGAAGACACAAAAACCCAGTGCTCACTGAAGAAGACATGGACAAACTGAATAGCCCAATATCTGTAAAGGAAGTTGCAACTATAGTTAAAAAGTTTCCCACAGAGAAAATTGTGGTCCCAGATGGCTTTACTGGGAAATTCAAGTCGACCTGGGAGCTTTGCTCAAACAGGAAGTAAGAGCTAAGGCAGAGTTGTAAACCACCTGCCTGAGTATTGAGGTATGCCCCAACTATGCACACAGAGCCCATCAGCAAAGGCTGGAACACTTGCTAGTTCCAAACATAAGGAAATCTGTACAATCATGATCTGACCACTAAGATAATTGAGCAGAGGCTTCAGTGGCCACAAATGATAAAGCTTACAAACTACAGAATTTGTTCAGGAAAGTCACAAAACAAATAAATAGCAACAACCACGACAAAGAGCAACAACCACAAATGCTAGATAGGAGGAAGAATCTGATCTCCAGAGTCTCCATGTTATTTTATGTAATGTGTCTAATTTTCAACAAATCATTATGAGATTTGCAGAGAACCAGGAAAGAATGGCCCATACACAGGCATAAAAGCAGTTGACAGAAACTATGTCTGAGAAACCCCAGTCATTGCTTATTAGATATTAGACTTCCTAGACAAAGACATTAAATCAGGTATTTAAATATGTTCAAAGAACTGAATGAATAATGAATAAAGAAGAGATCTGCTTCCAGAATGGCAATGGGAGGAGCTCCATGAACCTGCTCCCAGTGAACCTGGTGAAAATTATTTAAATAATAATTACAATAAAGTCTCTGGAAATGGTCCTAAGGCCATGCAACAAACATAGAAACATTTATTCAATAAAATCTACTAAAACTCATGGCATTTAAACCATGATCCACTCCCTCCCTGTCCCTCTCAGCCTAGAGTGACAGAAACTCCATGCCAAGTAGGTACAGCCAAGAACACAGGACTCCCTCACTCCCAGCTCCCAGGTGAAGACAACAATATCTTCGTGAGAGAAGCAGAGTATCAGCATTTCTCTCCCCCCTTCCCCTCAGCTACCTGATGCTGAGGACAAGTAGCCATAAGTGTGGCCAAGAGGCTGAGGGTTCCCTTCCTCTGCCCAGGTTCCATTCACAGACTCACCTTAAACAAGGCACACTGAGAATATGGGGGTTCCAAACCCCCACCCAGCACCATACTCCTAACTCAGAGGTGTCACTAAGAGAGAAACGCACCCTTGTCCCCATCCCCAACTCCAAGCTTCAGCTCAGAGATTTTGTCCAGGGAGAGAGACAGGTCATAAAACAAAGAGTTCAGAAAGTCTCCCCAAAGAAACTGATTGTACTTAATGCAGAGCATGGGGAAGTTCAAGAGTAAGGGTGCTCTTAAATTATTTATTTAGTGGAATAAACTTCACTAAATTACTCCAGCTAATCACTAAGCAAACAAGCAAGCAAACAACAAACCCCAGGAAAGGAGGGAATCAGTACCCAGAGTTACCACAATATATTATATAAAAGGTCTGCCTTTCAACATAAAATTAGGAGACATTCAAAGCAACAGAAAAGTGTGACCCATACACAAAAACTAGGCAACAGAAACCACCTATGAGAGCAACCAGATGCTGGATTTAACAGTTGAAGACTTCAAAGTAACCAATATAAATACATTTAAAGAACTAAAGGAAACAAGGCTTAGAGAAGTAAAGGAAGATATAATCACAATGTCTCATCAAGTAGACAATATCAATTATGTGACAAAAAAATTTTTAAAGAACCAAATGGAAATTCTGAAATTGAAAAATATAATAACTGAAATGAAAAATTCACTAGAGGGGTCAACAGTAGATTTGAAATAGCAGATGAATTAGAGGATTTGAAAACAAGTGATAGAAATTGTGCAACCTGAGGAACTGAGGGGAAAAAAAAAACAAAAGATAAAGAATAATGAACAGAACCTCAGAGAAATGTGGGATACCATTAAATACACCAAAATATATACAATGGGACAGTAGAAAACAGTGGAGAAAGGAGCAGAAAAAATATTCAAAGAAAAGTAGCTAAAAACTTTCCAAATTTGATGAAAAACATTAATCTACAGATCCAAGAGGCTCAACAAACTCCAAGAGGAATAAATACAAAGAGATGCACATACAGACACCCAGTAAAAATGCTGAAAGTCAAAGAAAAGAAGAAAATCTTGAAAGGAACAAGATCATTTACAAGTGAACCTCAATAAGATTGACAGTTGGTTTATCACCAGAAACAATGGAAGACAGCACATTCAAGGAAAAACTGTCAGCCTAGAATTTTATATTAAGCAAAACTACCTTTCAAAAAATGAATATCTCACTGGAATGCAGTTAATATAAATCTGAAGTAGACTCTAATAAGTCAAGATTTCTACACTAAATCCTGGAACAACCACTTAAGAAAATAACTCACTAAAATATAGTAAAAAAATAAAATAAAATAATTTAAATATTACATCACAAAATATTGACTTATTGCAAAAGAAAACAGTAACAGAAGAATAGATGAACCAAAATAATGAGATGTATAGCAACTAAAAAGTAAGCTGAAAGATGTAAATCCAACTATATCAATATTAACATTAAATGTAAATGGATTAAGCAATTGAATCAAAAGGTCAGACTAAATTTTTCAAAAAGCAAGATCCAACTATATGCTGTCAAAAAGAAAGACAACTTAGATTCAAAGAAACAAACAGAGGAGGTTGGATCAAGATGGTGGAGTAGGAGGATGCGGAGCTCACCCCCCCCCCCCACAAACGTGTCAAAAGTACATCTACCTGTGGAACAATTCTCAAAGAAAACTAACTAGGAACTGGCAGAAGAACTTCTATACAACCAAAGCTGCAAGAAGGATTTCCACGTAACTGGGTAGAATGGAAAAAAAGGCATAAGGTTGGGTCCTCCACCCCTGGGAGGGATCTGAAAGGAAGAGAAGGTTTGCTCTCAACCTGGAGAGTGAGCAGGTCAAGCCACAGACTGGCTGTCCCAGTCCTGGGATCCTATGCAGAGGAGAAAAGCTCCCCTGTTTTTTTTGTTTTTAAAAAGGTGTTCAGTTGTGTTTTATGCTATATTTTCCAATACTAACAAAGTGAATTAATCCAATAAAAACAACAAAGAATTACCATAGTTTCAATGATGATGGTGAGGTTACCTAAGCCATCCGTCAGAGCTACATAGCTTCCTCCTTTTTCTAAATGGCCAACTGTCTTCAGGTAATACCAACCTGGTTGAGTAAACTGAGTGGTATGAGCTATAGACAAGCAGAGAAAGACCCAAATAAGATTAAAATTGTGATAATAGGATTTCATCAAAAAATAAAAAGCTGTTTACTGATTTGAGTCTGAAAGAAAACAGAACATGCCACCCCAAAATGTGCCACTTTAGCATGTGGATTATTTTGAGCTGATGGCAATCAAGACCTAGCAGACAAAAGAAAAACTTTTCTCTCTCCTTTAACTGCCTGAAAGAATTTAGATAGGGGACCTGGCACAGAAAGACAGCTACTACCAGAGACAACTTTGTATCTGAAAGATTCACCTGCATGGCAGGGTAAACATCTGCTCTTCTCTTCCTGTGAACTGTCTTCCTCCCCTTTGAAGCTCCAGGTCCCTATTCCATTCCTTAGCTCAGGATGGCATTATAAACCTCAACTGCCTGACTGCAAATTTAAGTCTCATATTTTTATGTACAAAATTAAATGTAGTTTTTTTCCTGGTGATCTGCCTTATATCCATTTAATTATTAGATTAGCCAAAGAACCTAGAAGGGTAGAAGGAAAACTTTTCCACCCCAAGTCTAATTGAGTCTAACAGCTATTTTCTATTTTGGAGAAGAATACTTGCCAGTCTCATGTTTCAACTTCTAGTTAAATGGTACAATTATGGGAATATTCTTAGAATGACTGGTGAAAATAAATGAACCACACTCTGTCAGTTCAAGACTACTGAGTAAACCTTTTTTTTCCAAGAGTAAAAAATAAAGTTATCCCCTCCCAACTTTTGATGATCTCTATTTAACCCATCCTAATATAACTACAAAGAATATGGTTTTTAAAAAGTTAACAAAATATTCCAAAAACTAAGCTTTATGGTTTCAAACAAGTTTATTTCCACAATATGTATTTATTGGGCACCTCCAAAGTTGGTCCTGAAAATGTACTGAGCAATATTCCTTGTCCGTTTTGGGAGGTGACACAATTAACCGGTGACAAAATTAGAAAAGTACATTAGTTCATGTAGATAATGTGGGACCAACTATTTCAACATTTAAGGGGTTAACCAACCAGGATATACAAATCCAACTTAACATTTCCATATTTTTGAAAGAACAACCTGAGTTTAGAATAATGTCATGGTTACATAATGTCATGACTACAAATCTCTGAGAAAAATATATCAACTAAAAAAAAGCCTGGTCTTAGAATAATTGAGAATGGAATACAGAAAGTAGCCTAGTTACCCAAATGATTCTTACAAAACACTATGACATATCTTGCTTGAAACAGAGACACACTTAAAACTAACACACACGCACACACACAGTGTTCATATAATCCCCTCTAAGTGTTTCCTGCTTTGTCTCTTAGAGAGGAAGTTAGGGATTGAAAGGTGGAATCTGAATCATACCTGCTATCCAGATAGGAGCTTCTACTACATAGTGCCCGCTCCAGGGCTCCTGAGCAGTCATCAGTCCACAACGCCCGTACGGCAACTGTTCATAGTAACTAGCCACCAAATTCCAAGCAATTGTGCTAAAAGATTTGTTTGATAAAAAGGAAACACCAAAGAAGCTTGTAATAAAAAGGTAAATATCTACAAGCCTATAGTAAAAAAGACCTTATCAGAGTTTACACAAATATATGTAAATGACAAAAAATTACCACCCAAAACAAGAAAATATAAGTTGCCTAAAGTTCACCCACATTTTGAAGAATCAAGTGTTGGATGCATCTAAGTATTTTTAATGGTGAATCATATAATAAAAAATACAAATGTATATGAGGTGTATAATTTTACTGACGAATGGTGTAACCAGAAGATGAATCATGACCTACCAGTACCAGACATGTCACAAATGTGAGTCAAATACAAATAAAGGCTTTATCCATACTTGGCTTTCCTTTTGACGGTCAGCATTCTAAGTGCCCCAATTTCAAGACATAATTTTATGAACTTCACTCTGAGCTGTTGCAAAGTTTTACAAATGAGAACTCTTAGAGTCAGACTGCCAGGGTTCAAATGATGGTGTAGGCAGATAGGGTAAGGGTTCCCCAGAGGAAGAGAACCAGACATAACTTTCTTGACATAAGAGAAGCCATTTTAGGCCTAAGCCATTTTGTGATCTAAGCCTGGCCACAATGCTTGCCCTTACAGAACAGGTCTCAGTAGTAAGTGATTTTAAGGGAGTAAAAGAACATAAGAACAAACAGCTATTATCAGGCCAGGGAGATAACTTAACCATATCTGAGACAATATATCAGACTCCAAATAAGCTCTATTATTTGCAGCTTCTTGCTTTTTTTTTTTTTTTTTTTGAGTTGACACAGCTTAGGTATAGATATAGGTATAGATGAAGAAAGTAAGGCAAATGTTTACAATCATTGAATTTAGGTTGTGAGACTATGAAAGTCCATTGTACTTTTTTCTACTTATTGTGTTTTGAAATTTTTCAAAATAAAAACCTTTAAAAGTTTCTAATAACTTACGCAGTCATGTAGCCATTGATATAATTCTGATTCAATATGCGACCCCAGCAGCCTGCACCCACATCACTATTTAAAGTGCTAAAATCTTCAGAAGACCAAAGCTTCTTCCCAGTCAACCTAGCATCCTTTACTGTACGGGTCCCAGGGTAATGAGCTCTAGAAAAGAAAGGGTGGGGGGAAATGTAAAAAGGTCAGAACATGGCACTTGTAACTATTTATTGAGTGAATAAAAATACATATCTTCTCCAAGATTTCTATTTTAAAATAATGGGCAGCTTCCAGGTGGCTGTCAGACTGTAAGCATCCTCTTCCCACCCTTGTGTCTCAGAACACCCTTAGAATGAGATAAACCTATAACACACAGAATGGGAAGGAAGATAGCAATGGATGAGAAATTTCTTTCTGGAAACCATAACATGGAGGGAAGCATGTTGACAGGTGGAGGCAGCAGAAGAGGCCTAGAACACTCCAAAGATGAATGAGGTGGAGACAGGATTTAGACTTCCCAGGGGAAATAGAGAGCTTGGACAGTAGGAAGGAAACCAAAAATAAGACTAATGAGTCTATTATGTAATGTAGTATCTCCTCCCCTGCTCCCACCCCTCGTAGACAGAGAGGCATTTATTGTTTATTCCCAGGTAAAAAGAAAAACACTAAAACAAACAAAAATGCACAGAGAATTCTTCTTTGAATAAAAAGAATAAACTATCTTGGGAAAACTAGAAGTTATTATCCCAGAGCAGTGTAGTTCTCAACTTGAATGCTTTTTGCCTGGTAGAGAAGGCAGGGCAGGGCAGGATTTGCTATTGGCATCTAGTGAGCAGAGGCCAGAGATACTGCTAAACATCCTGTAACACCCATGACAGGTCCCAACAACAAAGAATTATCCAGTGAAAAATATCAGTAGTGCAGAGGTTGAGAAACCCTGCCCCAGACTAATGAACCCCTCCCTTGTTCTAGCATTTGAGAGGAGTCAGCCTAAATATAAATGTATATTTATTGTTCCAAGCGTAAAATACTGCCATAATGATGATTGTGGAAGTGACTGATTATTGAATATAAAAACAATTAAGAAATTTCAAATGGAAAATAGA
The DNA here is from genome assembly GCF_965194805.1 of Balaenoptera borealis. Taxonomy (NCBI): domain Eukaryota; kingdom Metazoa; phylum Chordata; class Mammalia; order Artiodactyla; family Balaenopteridae; genus Balaenoptera; species Balaenoptera borealis. The sequence goes on along the minus strand of NC_138866.1, from coordinate 15,688,493 downwards.
AAATAGACCAACAGTTAGTATAAGAATTAGAGAGCACATGAACCAAATAACTTTAGGGTCAGGAGTTATATTTTCTAGGCCAACAACTATTTACAAATAAGTTAACAATAATACAAGCAGAATAACGCAGATTGGATTATATCATAATTCTAATCTTTGTCGTTTGGTGTACTAGTATTCATAACATTAAAAGAATGATTGTGAAAACCTATTTTAGTTTTTACTTATTTAATTCCATTTAGATCATGAATCTTTTAAGAAAAAAATATCCTACTTGGGAATTAATTATACTAGTAAAGACGAATTAAGGCACAACATTAATTTGGCATTCCAGGATTTCATAAGGAAGAAATGGATAAATAATAAAGAATATAAAGAATTAGGGAAAAAATGAGATTCCACCAAGATTTTGTTGAGTCACTGAACCCAGTTGAAAACAGGCATCTATTCAGTATTGTAAACATATACAACAGAGACCCCAAGAGCAAGCCAGCACCTAACAGGGTTAAGAAATTATTGTTTTGGTACTACAATTCCCAACTTGGAAAATCTGACTACTATTCTTTGAAATTATATAATTTTAATAAACTTTTACATTTTAGATTTATTCTATATCCCAGAACTTCATTCTATGGTATGATATTTGGTTTTGACATCTCAACCAAATACTAATTTTAAGACTCATCTAGTTATCACTCAGCCAAATGTATATTTGGTGTGTCTCTGGTAAAAAATACTTATATAAAAAAAAAACAGGCTGGAAAATAATATATTATGTTATTAATGATCTCTAGATATTAAGATTATGAGTAAGTTCTAACTCTATCTTTATGGTTTTCTACATTTTCCAAATTTTCTACAGTGAGCATGCACTATTTTTAAAATCTGAAAAAGTATCTCTTTTAAAGTTACAGAAATAGGCATTATATCCCTCATTCAGAAAACAATGAAACTGTTACATTTTAAACCTGATTGATTTATCAAATGATCTGAGAAAAGAGGGGCAGAACTGATACTAAAATCCAGGTCTCTCCCAATGTCCAGATCCATAGTTCAACAAAATTTAAAAGTTCTTTAAGAATATAATTTTTTAAATGCATATAATTAGGCAAAAACATCTCCAACATTTCATGGCATGATTTTTCAAACTTTAAATGACAAGATTAAGATCAATGAAAGTAAACCCAAGTTTATCCTAACAGAAAAATACATGTGTATTAAAAGAAAAATAGAACTTATGAATGAGGTGGATCATGGTAGCCTACTTTCTGAAACTCCCCCGGCACTCCTCCTGAAACCAAACAGACCAACCTGATGACGGAAAGTAAAAACCCACAGACAATATCCGCATCAAAACTAGGTGACAGGGAATCCCCGCAAGCCTTGCAGCATCAGGCCTGGCCGGGATCAACAGACAGAATATGGAAACAGTGGAAGTGAAAGGGGACTAACAGGTACTCACCCACCCCCAGGAGCAGACTCTATCCTGAATGGAAGAATTGAGGACAACTGGCTAAAGTGAAAATGTCTTCACAGGCTTGAAATTGGGGCCAAGTGCCAAAAACAGTAAATTCACTAAGAGATTAAACACAATACTGTGACAGTTTAAACCAGATTTGTCCAATAGAAATGCAATGTGAAGTGTACAGATAATTTTACATCTTCCAGTAGCTACATTTGTTAAAAAGCAGAAGAGAAATTTTAATTATATACTGTTTAACCCAATATATCCAAAATATTATCATTCAACATAAAATCAATATAAAAAATTAATAACTTACTTTTTTATATTACATCTCTAAAATCCAATGCATACTTTACACTTATAACATACCTACATTCAGACTAGCCATATTTCAAGTGCTCCATAAACACATGTGGCTAGTGGTTACCATATTGGACAATACAAGCTTAAACCCTTAACTATTTCAGAAATAGGTAGCAAACAGTCCTTTCTGCAATGGTAGAGTTTCACCTTAAGAATAAGCTGCTTAAATTAGAATCCAAATTGAATAAGACAGGAACACCTTAGGATGAGGGAGAGACAACATTTAGACAGTAGGGAGAATGGGGCCCAGAGGAAGCAGACCCCAGAAAGTACTGTAACTGCAAAACAAAAATCTGCAAACATAGCGCAGGTCAAGCACAACATGAATGGGGCAGGGAGGCATACTCTTTCTATGGAGGTGGGAGCCACAGAATAAACATCTCCTAAACAAAATTCCATTGTACCACAATAGCCAAAAATTGGAAACAATCCAAATGACCTTTAACAAAGATTAGATGGATAAATTGTGTTATATTCCTACAACTGAATTTGAAACAGCAATTAAAATCAACATGAGTTAATCTTATAAATATAGTGTTGACCAAAATAATAGATACTCTAAGATGCCATTTAAATAGTTTTTAAACAGGAAAAATTAGTCTATGATAATAGAGGTTAGATTAGTAGTTGCCTTTGGTGCAAAATGAGAGGCTACTGATTAGAAAGATTTCCAAGAGGAGAGCTTCATAGATACTGATAATTTTCTATTTCTTGACCTAGGTGGTAGTTGTATAGGTATGTTCACTTTACAATAATTCATTAAGCTATACTCTTATGATCTTCTGTATGTATGTATGTGTGTGTGTTTGTATGTTATACTTAATAATTTGTAAGGAAATGAAATTATTAGACAACAGAGGTATATAAAACTAAAGTGAGAGAATTACAGAATAATTATTTTAAAAAGAAAAAGCATTTTAGAAATGACGACTAAAGTAGAAGGAACACAGATTAGACACTGTCTAATAAATAAAGAGATAAAAAAGATTTGAGAGAAATATAGAATAAAGACAATATGCAAAGGAGATCCAATATGTGTAACTGGGCTTTCTACAAAGAAAACCAAAGTAATGGAGCAGGATGATTATTTAAACTAAGATTTAAGTAAAACTTACTGAAAAAAGAAAATACTGAAATATAGATATTCAAAGGGTGCACACTACTTACTGGGAAATGGTAAACAGTATAAAAGTAGTAGACTCTGAAGTTATGGAGAAATATTCTTTGGACATACCAGAATTATGCCAAGTCATTTATAAGAAAAAATAAGTCTGGCATCAGAATTCTCAACAGCAACATTTTATGTAAGTAACCAATGGAGCAAATTTTATGATACTCAAGAATTAAGAAAATATGAGTCAAGGATTTTATACCCAGCCAAACTGTCCTTTGAGTCTAAAGGCCAAAGATATATAGTAATAAATATGTAAAAGCTCAAGAAATATTGTTTCCATTAGCACTTCCTGAGAAATATAGCTCCTGACACTCAAGAGACTAAAGGAGATACTTCAGCAAAAGACTTACAGGTGAGCATTGAATATGCTTAACAGTAGAGCTCGAATAAAAGAAAGGGTAATTAAATAGTACATAAACATTACATTTTCTAATAATGTATAACTAATATAGTTGACACAAAATAAAAGGAGGAAAGAAAGTGAAATGTAAACTAAGTTTGCCAGTTAGCTGGGAGTAAAAGATTACAACTTGCAGCTGACAAATCAAGATCATACAAGCTTATGTTCATGTAAAAGCACAAAGATTAAGAAACTCTGGTAATTAAAATTCCATTGTAGGAGAGAGGGGGAGAAAGAAGTGGTTATAAAATAATTTTAATATTAATTATAGTAAATGAATAGACAATATCTAAATAGAGAACCAAGATTATTAATATAGAGCAGATCTCAACTTCAGCACTACTGATATTTTGGCTGGATAATTCATTGTTGTGGGGGAGTTATCCTGTGCATTGAAAGATGCTGAGAAGCAACCCTGGCCCCCACCCATCAGATGCCAGTAGCACCTACGCCAGTGACAGTTAAAAATATTTTCAGTTATTGCCAAATGTTCTGTAGGAGGCAAAATTATCCCCAGTTGAGAACTACTGGTATAAAGGTATCAGCATAAATGTAATCAATAGAATCAAAACTTGTTAAATAACAAAAAAGACACTTCATTTAAAAAGAGCAAAGAAAACAAATCACATAGCAAAAGAATGTGTGTGGGGGTGTATTATATATATATAAATATATATATATATATATATATATGGTACAAATCATTAAATAAGAAACACAATAGAAAAGAAAACAAAACCTTCAGTTATATCAATAAATATAAATGAGTTAAACTCACTAAAATATTAAGATTTTTAGAACAAAATCTAAACCTATGCTATATGCAGCATCACACCTAAAACAAAATTACCTTGAAAGGTAAAGAATAAAAGTATGGGCAAAGATCTATCAGGCAAATACAAATGAAAAAAAAAAAGGCAGAGTTCTCTATCTTAGTTACATGCAAAGCAAAATTCAACCAAGAAGCATAATATGAGACAAAGAATGACTTTTTCTAATAATAATAGTTACAAACCATAATAAAGATAAAACATTACTAATACCTATGTACCAAATAACACAGCAACAACTTTCAAACAGCAGAAATTGCATGAGATTGAAAGGAAAAATAGAAACTCACTAATAAGAGGAAACTAACACTCTTAGTAAACTTGGATAGTTTAAGTGAGCAGAATAATTAGAATACAGAATAGTGAAACAATGCAATCAGTAAGGTGGATAATACACACTCAGTTCTCGTATCCTGATAGAAAATATACCCTAATATAATAAGATAAAAAGAAGACCTTGGGAAATTTTATGAAAAAAATTAAATAATACATTCAGCATCAAATGACCACAATGCAATAAATTAGAAAATAATGATAAAAAAACAGACTCTATGAGATAGACCTAAAGCAGTGCTCAGAGGAGAATTCATTGCATAAGATACCAACATCAATAAAGATAAAATGAATTAAACATCCAACTTCTTCATGAAGATACACTGAAACCCATACTTTCATTTATTTTTTCCTAGCCAAATATATTCAAGATCAACACAACTTTTTTCCCTCAAGATTTGACCTATTTATGCAAGTTTTAACAATAAAGGCAAAAATTACATTCTAATTTCAATGTATAAAATATTAAAATACATTTTACTTTTCTTGCCAAAAAATAAATAAATAAATAAGCCTAAATCTAATCTAATCACGCCTCTACCAATTTCTAACAAGAAACAGGATAGATGAGCATTTTAAACTTAACTACAAAGATGAAATCAGTAAAATCCAGACTGTGAGAAGCTTTACAGGACAAACAATCCAGTTTCTTCAACAAATAAAAGGAAAAAAAAAGAGATGGAGCAAGAACCAAAAAATTAGAAAAGACTTAGATATCAACTAATCATAATGTATGAATCTAAATTGGATCCAGATTCAATCAAATAAAACTATAAAATAATAATAACAGATATTTGATAATATCAAGAAACCATCACATATTTAGATGTGATAATGGTATTATTTATGGTGAAACGAAAGAGTTTTTATCTTGAGAGATAAATGGTAAAATTTTTATGGAAGAAATAATATAATGTCTGGGATTTGCTTCAGAATAATGTGAGGAGGAAGAAAAGAGGAATGGATAGGCATGTGAATGGAGAATTGTTCATGGGTTCATAGTTATGGAGGTTGAATGATGGGAACATGAATATCTACCATATTATTCTGCCTACTTTTGTGCACACTGAAAATTCTTCGTTAAAAAAAAAAGCACACATAGTTCAAGTACAGCCTTCACACTGAATAAAGAACAAACTCCACATATATATGTATTCTATTTTTCAAATGTTTATATACATTATCATGATAGACAAAATTCAAATACACTTAAAAAAAAAAAAATACTGCTGGAACCCAGTGAGGTCGAGGCCCCAAAGGCTGAAAGGCAGAACTGGACTAAGGAGCAGGGTCAAAGCCATACTGCTAAGGATATGTGACAAAAGTCACGGTCAGTGATCATACCATACCATTTACCTAAGTGTTCATGAACGCCCAAGCACAGGAAGTCTGAGGGTTAGGAACTAATTTCACAACACTGCCTTTATAATTTCTAACATGTAAACACTACTCTGCCCCTTAATCTAAACAAAGCCATGTTTTATTACTCCAAACATTAAAACAATATTTTAAGTTACCAGTACATTATTCCATTGTCATAGAAAGATTCCCGAAGTATAAACACTTCAAAGAAAAAAGGAATGAAATATCATTCATACGTGCTTTGGTTAAATAAATACAAGAAAGCTACCTTCTGAAAATATAATCAAATAGGGAGAAGCAGGCAAAAACAAAGGCACAGTCAATATCCACAGCAAGCAATCAGAAACTGTTAGTTTTCAAAGTAAAACATTCCTTACCCTATAACATCAATCACCTTCAAGAGCTCAGAGTCAAGCAGCATAGAAGCAGAAATGGGCTCCCAGAGATTATCACTTGCTATGATTTTCACTTGCTGGAGACCTTGATAGTTCAGCATTCTTCTTAACACCTTTCAGAGAGATAAGCAGAACACAGGAAAGGTTAAAAATGAGTTTTCAGCGGCTGAATTACAACGAAGAAAGCTAAAATGTCTTCAAACTCAGCATCCTGGATGATAGTGTCAATATGATTCCTCAATAGAAATGTGCCTCGTGTTGGGGGGAAAAAGCATTATCACTAAGATAATCTACTTCATGGGAATGTAAGGAGAAAAAAAAAAAACTGAAGAGGTAAAAATGTTTTAGAGGGATTTTTCCCTCTGAATTTAAAATTATGTTTAGCCATAGAAAATTTGGGTGCAAGGGTGGAAATTTTTTTTTAAAAATCAGACCAGTACTACCCATAAATAAAACACTATTATCCTGGTATGCATTCTTTCATGAATTCTCTTACGCAGACACAATAAATTGGGATCAAATTAAATATACCATTTGGTAAATAAAATGCTTTAACTTAGTTTATTTTGAGTATTTTCCAATGTCTTTAAATATTCTGCCATTACTGAAAATATTACAGTTCTTAGTATTTTGTACCATACTAGAAGTAGAAATAAGAAATATTCTGCTGTTACCCTCAAGTCTTTAATAGGTATACACAAGACAGGCAATAAAATCTGCCTGTAGGACTATCCACCCACCAGATTAAAAGTAACAAGCTAAACTGTAACAGGAAATAAATGAACAAAGCACAGAGTGCCTACTCTGGTATTTAGTTCTGTACCTGGGCCCCATGAGGACTCTAAAAAAAGCACAAGATGGGGTCCTCACCGTTAGGTGGCAAACACTCACCAGGACACTAAAACTAACAGAATGTCCTAGAAAATCAGAGAGTAGTATATACTGAAATGTATGGATTGCCAATATATAAAACAAGACAAGAGAAAAGAAGACATTATTTCACCTAGGAGAAGGAGGTTCAGATTTCGAAACAGAAGTTGTTTTTTTTTTTTTAATAGATATTTATTCGAGTATAATTGCTTCACAATACCATGTTAGTTTCAAAACAGAAGTAGTTCTGTTTTTTTTTTTTATATATATATATAATGAAGCTGCTTTTCTTTTTTTTTTAATTTTAGGGAAGGCTCTTTTATTTATTTATTTATTTTTATATTTATTTTTGGCTGTGTTGGGTCTTCATTTCTGTGCGAGGGCTTCCTCTAGTTGCGGCAAGCGGGGGCCTCTCTTCATCGCGGTGCGCGGGCCTCTTCACTATCGCGGCCTCTCTTGTTGCGGAGCACAGGCTCCAGACGCGCAGGCTCAGTAGTTGTGGCTCACGGGCCCAGCTGCTCCGCGGCATGTGGGATCTTCCCAGACCAGGGCTCGAACCCGTGTCCCCTGCATTAGCAGGCAGATTCTCAACCACTGCGCCACCAGGGAAGCCCCAGAAGTAGTTCTTGATCAATGGGTGTGAATAAACCCACTGCTATACCCCCAAGCACTCTGAACTGTCAGGTTCATAGTAGCAGGTACTCAATAAACATTGGTTGAATTAATTAAGGTAAGAAAGAACAAAGAATTTCACAAGCTCTCTTTTCACTTTCTAACTTTTCTGAACTAAAGAAATTTCCAATTAATGTGCTCTTTTAGGAGGCAAATAATGAATCAATTCCACTCTGGAAGAAATCTGAACAGATCCTTAATAGTAAATAAAGACCAACTCTCAAGATTCAGTAGGATTGAGACTCCCAAGCTCTCTATTAGGAGACCAATCTTGAGTTTCATCACCCTGAAATTCTTTCTTATTCTTACAGAGAGGAAGGAGAACAACTTAGTCACATTTGCATTTATCGCAATATTATATCTATTTTTCTAGTGCTATTCCTAGACCATCACCTCTAAGATTGCTTACTTTTAAGTAAGTATATATTCAAATAATACTCCAAAATATACAAGTCTATAAGCTGTGTTTTACAATAGATTGCCAAAATCAGTATGAATAGCAGCATTCTTTGAGCAAAGTTTCATCTAATGTATTCCAAATGTTTTTGCTGTGGAACCCATCCCTTTCTGCCCCCTAAAAAGCCTAGATAGAAACCCTACCTATAAGATAAATGAAAAGGAAGCTGTTCTGATTGGACTGAATGAGGGTCCAGAGACTCACACATCCATTTCCATCCACCACCCTCAGATCCTAGACAGGATTTTCCAGACACAATTTAAAAACATCACTGAAAACCAGAGTAAATCATAAATACAATGTAAATAGCAAAAATAAAAAGAAATAATAGGCTTGCCACCTTTACATACATTGCTTGTTTGTACTGTATTTATTTCTACTCTTAAAAACAAATCCTCATTATTTCCAGGGGCCATCTTATTATACTATATGGAATATGTATTCATTAAGCTTATCGAACCTGAACACCTACATTCATCTGCCATTACTGAACCCTTTCAATAGGCATTTTAACAAACAGGACACAGATTCCAATAAAATCTTGCTACAAAAATGGCAAATGCAAACTAAAAGTTATTTCCTGAGACATGTTACTGCAGGTAAACTAAAGTTTCAGGGAAAAGGAAATGAAGTCTGAACTGTTTGAAACACTGATGATGAGTCTTAGAACAGGAACTACAGTCTTTCAAATCAGGTAAGCTGAATTAGAATGCAATGGAATCAGTAACAGACTCTTAATAGTAAAAAAGTAAATAAATAAAATAAAATAACCACCTTAGTTGCAGACCATTAGGAAACTTTCCAAAAGGAAACTAAATTCTAATGCTTCTCATGTTTCCATCAAATGAAATGAACACAATTAAAGAGACATGTATAATCCCAAGGAGAAAAAAAAAAACTACGAAATGTCAAATTTGGGAAGAGGAAAGTCCATGACTGCAGCAACACGGTCCACCTGACGATAGGGTTACCCAGGACACAGCCACTAACTTGGCTTCTGCCCTGTCCTCCTGCTGCTCTCATCAGACCTATACTCACAGCAGTCATAACTTTCCATGAACAACTCTCGTGCTTCAATCTTACACTAGTTCCACTGTCCCACCTCCACACCACCACACTCTCATCACTTCACTGGTAAGGCCTACAGCATGGAGTTAACTTTGAGTTACCTGGCTCTGGCTGCATTCAGTCCTCTAAATCTATGCCTTCTCCTCCCCACAACTAGTGATTAAATTGTGCCATTACTGCAGTGAACATAATGGCCTACTGATGGCTCAGTGCCCCCACTTGTCTAATCCATCTTTCTCCACTTGCTCTTCCCCCAAATCCCTTTACCTCCCAGTCTTCACTTCTTATCAAAGGCATGGCCCTGCCTTAGCAACTTGGGGAGTTCCTATCCATCCCACCTTGAAGATTCCAACTAGTCTTCCAACAGACTTCCCAAATCCACTCACGCAGAGGTGTCACCTCCTCTCTGTACCTTCTGACAACCCTGTGCATTATTGTGCCAAAGAAATTATAGCTGATATCTTAGTTGTTCATATGGGACTCTAGTCCCCAGATGTTAACTCTTTTGGGGCAGAAACAGTACTTTTTATCCTTGTATTCCAAGCATGTACACAATGCCTGACAAAGTAGGTGTTGAGTAAATGCTTCCTGGTAGACTGAATGAATAAATAAATGAAAGAAATTTAGTGGATATTACCTGCCTAAAAACATAAGACACTCAATTTAAAGAAAAAAATTTTTAAAACTGAAAGAAAATATAACCACAAAATTATATTTCTTGGAGAAAAGACACATAAAACAAGACAAATATAACCATAAAGTAAACTAAAGAATATCTCCACCTGAAAAGTTAAACTGCCATTTGTTTTCCAATGACAGAAGGGGTTATTATTCTCAGGTTTTCCTTTACTGAAAAATAGAAATAATAGTAGTTACCTCATAAAGGAGGTAGTAAGAATTAAATAGAGATAAATATTTAGGGAAAGTGCCTCAAAAAGTAACACACTTTGCAAATGTTACTTGGTACCTATTTGCTAATCACAAATAGAAACATCCAACACACTCCAATATAACAGGCATTCCAAAGAAAACAAGAATGAGATTATATACTATAAATTTTGATATATGACAGTGAAAGAAAAATCTACATTTCTTGAAGTCCTAAAAATCTAAAATGATACAATTGTTTTTATAACGATTATCATAATTCCACAAATAATGAATATTTAAGTAGGAAAACTCAACACAACTCTACGGACAGAGGCAATTTGGGGCATAGAGGGAATTACATATGCTTTAATCAGGAATATAAATATTATTAATATTTTGCTTGAATTTTATATTATAACTAGCAAAACAAATAACTGTGCTATAAAAAATACGGTGTTCCTACTACTAATTTCCATGGAACCATAAAGGAATTTTTCACTAATAACTTAAAGATAAAAAGATTTTAAAGTTGTACAGACCTTGATATAATTGATGTCAAATGCCCTCTCATTCCAAATCTGCAAAACAGAAAGTCAAAATGTCAGAATTGAAAGTTTTTGTGTCAGAAAGCAAATATTATCATTAATATTAAACTTTCCCCATTAATATTATCTCTCATCATCTTTCTTATCATCTGAAAATCCATTTTTCTTACTTAAGGGAATGTCCTGTTATAAAATTGATAGATATTTACAAGACAACATAATTTTTAATTAAAATATTATTTTTAAAAACCTTAAAATATTAGGTGGGTATTTTTCAAAAAGTCACTTAATTCCAGAGATTTCTAAAAATGGAATATCCATTCAATCATTCAACAAAGATTGACAAGGCAATGTAAGCCAAGGACTATAGCAGGCACTGGAGACCTAACAGACATGGGATTGTTATAATAATTCTTATAAGACCCCTACACACACACCCAAAAGCCAAGTATTAATAAGGACAATGTACAGGAGTAATATTTTTAGCGCACACACAGAATCACAACGATGTGCTACATAACAAAAGCAAACTCTTAATGAAGACAGATAAAAGGAACATGCAGAAATCTCTCAGGCTTAGAATCATGTAGCAGGAGGTTTTAGAGTTGAAAGAGAACTTCCACGACTTTCAGTTTGCAGCTGAGAGATGGGCCTGGCCTCCAGGTACTCTTTTCAGCCTCCACTGATACTGGAAAGTGTTCTTATCAAAGAAGCTTCCTCACCATAGATTGTGATTATCAAGAGTCTAAAAGAGATGTGACTAACCCATTATTTACCAGAAACATTTTCTAAGTGTGACTTTACCATAGAATGCTGCTCGACCCAAACCTACATTTAGTTTCGCTATGGGTTAAACATACCCTGACATTTAAGAAAGTTCTCAAACAATTTTGTTGTAATCTGGGGAAGGATAACAAAAACAAGTATATTCTTGCTTCTGGCTTCCTAGAGCCCTTGGCTCATCCTAATGTCCTATATCATGTCCTGTGATACTGTACTTTATCTGTTCCAGTGTCTGCCTCTCTCACTGAACTCCTCAAGAGCTTATTAATCTTGGTATCCCTAAAACATAATAGTCACAATGCCTGCAACACAATAGAAGCTCAATAACTGCTTGCTAATTGCACAAAAACTTTTAAAATCAGTTTTGACAGACAGCATATTAACAAGCAAAAGTGTATAGAGACCCACTATGAGTGTGTGTGAGGCTCTATGGGGTACAGTGCAGGGCGACGTATCCCTCCAGCCTGCCAACAGACCAGCTAGAAACACAAGATATCATGTCTTACATTCTTAAATCATTAAAAGGTGTTAAATAACTGTTTAGGAAAAGGGTAGGCAGATTTCTGCCACCTTGCCAAATCTGGCCCGCCATTTGTACTTTTTACAGCCTGAAAGCTAAAAATGGATTTTAACAGTTTTAAGTGGTTACATTTTAAATGGTTATATAATTACCTACATAATATCCTTAATATTGCCTTTTGATCCACAAAGCCTAAAATATTTACTCTCTGGCCCTTTAAGAAGAAGTCAGCCACCCTCTGGTTTAGGACCACGGAAGACTCATGGAGCAAAATGAGAGTAATCATTCATTAAACCATACAGTAAACACAATATTGTTGTAAGAACTAGAGAAACTAGGGAAAGCTTGGAAGAAGGAGAATTTGAGCTGGGGTAGTACCAATAACAAAAACAAAGAAATAGTTCCGGGAGGCATATACTAAGTACAGTTTTCGAAAGTGGGAAGAATTTGGATGGGCAGAGAGAAAGAATAAATGGTGACATGTAGTTAATTTGTTAATAGACACCAATAGAACAAATTAGTCTCATGACACAAAGTAGTCAACAAAGTGCCACAAATTACTTTAAAAAATTGTAAATAAATGTCCAAAGGTTAATCATGTTCTAAAAAATATATTACTAACTCCGATATAATCAATGTCCAGATCATGATAATGCTTGGCGCCCACAATCCAGGTCACGACGTAGTAGGCAGTCAGCTGAAGATTTACATAAGGCCAGTTGAAACCCTTCCCCAGCCATCCAGGGAACGACCATGGCAGCCCTGCAGAGAGGAAGAGGCGAAGTTGGAGTAGGTATAACAGTGCTGGCACTATTAAAAACAAAGCAAAATAAATCAAAAAGAACGAACACAGGCTAAGCCAAAAGCCAATAAAGATCTGACTAAAGGAAAGATTACACACCATGCACAAATTCTCAAAATCCCTTCCAGTTTATGAACACAGTAATTCCTTATTGATCCCAAGAGTCAGGTTCCATAATTCCAAATGCTCTTTCAAGAAAAAGAAATAAAAACAAACACCTCTCTCAATGATACTTACCAATATAAAGAAATGTAACCTACAATTTAACTTAACTTCCCCACCTCCTGCTAAAAAGATATGCAATGTTCAATTTTTGTTCTCTAAGGTCAAATCAAAGAGTTTTGAAAGGCTTATGCTTAACTATTTCTGTGAGGTAAGTACAATACAAATTCCTTATTCACTAGTGCATCTTCTTACAACTTGAAGCTATTTAAAGACTAATTAGTCAGGTAATCAAATTTAACAAAACTAGTTTGTCCTATGTCAATACAAATGCCATTGACTCAATAGGGAAATATACCTTTGTTACACGATATAGAACAAATAATCCACATTCTTCCAATACCCCAGTTATTATTAATCAAAAAAAAAAAATGAGAAGAGTAGAGAAGCACTAATTGTGATTCTAAATCCTAATTCTCTTACTAATATATTAATATTAAAATAAGGTCAACATTAAGTTCCTTAACTGTTAATATATATTACCAATCTAGTTCACCACTGAAAAAAATTAAAATCAAAGTGACAAAATGCTTATTTTTCTAAACTCTAGAAGAATGCCTAAGTGTATCTACATAATAAATGTGACATTAAAATAATGGAATGTTTTAAGACAATGAAATGCCAAATACATTCTGAAGGCCCACCACGTGAAGTCTTTGTTAGGACATGGCTCAGCATGCCAGATTTTCTGCATTTAAATGAGAACTGACCTTGAAAACAGCACAGTGGGCAAGTATGTGCTGAAGTCAATGATGCTTTTTTACTGCTCAAAACATTTCTGGAATCTCTTACAAAAGTCCATTTAGAAAGAACACACTGACCTCCTCATTTTTTTTAACTTAGAAAAACTTATGCTTGTCCTTTAACTGGATGGTTGAAAATGATTTTAAAAATAACTTGAAATTAAGTCCTATAAAATGGATCTCATTAACTCGTGTAATTTAGCCTGAATGTGTAAGCCTGTTTAAAAGAATCAAATTCAAAAAAAAAAACAAAAAAAAGAATCAAATTCATTTCAAATGATAAAAGTAAGTCACCACTGTGTATGTGTGAAATCTTCTATAGGTCTGTGCACTGCTACAGGAGAACAGTGCAAGGAGTACAGTCCCATTTAAGAAACCATCCTGCCACCGGAATCTAAGCTCCACGAGGACAGGAACTGGGGGGCTGAATTGTTCTAGGCACCCCCAATGCCTAGAACAGTGACCACCACATCCTTGAGGTTCAAAACAAACAAACCTACAAACCAAAAAACACTTTTGTATGTACCTCATCTAGAAATGGGGTCTACTACTGCAGGTAGCACACAATTTTTGCAAATAGTTGGGATATACTGCTGCATACAGTATACAATTGTATAAATAGTATTGCCCTTTTACAAATTTTGATGAGAAATTTTGTTCAGGAAATTAGTACAGCACCACGAAAAAAACAAAAAATCAAAAACAACAGAATAAGGTTCTAAACCTGATTCTGACATTTACTAATTTTCTGACCTTAAGTCAGTGGTGTAAGCTCTCAAAGCCTCCACTGTTTCTGTAAAATGAGAAGAGTAATGTCTTACTCCAGAGATATGATAAATATCAGACACAATATATATGAGCAAAGAAAGAATCATGCCTGGCACGTGCTTTGCTGCTGGTAGCATACTGGTAGTATTAACAACATTATTAATACTACAGTATTAATAGATACTCCACATACATGATTCAGAATTTAAAAATTAAAGGAAAACAGACTACAAAAGTACATCAAACTTCACTTCTTACCCATGAGTGTGATATTAGGGTTCCGCTTCTTAGCTTCCTTCATTAACCACCACTCATATCCTCGGAAATAATTCTCATCTAATTCATAGTGCATGTGGGAGGGCTCGGTGCCATCTGAATGGGAGAGAGCAAAACAGAAAGGAAACTGTCTGTTAATGGTGCTTTGTAGGCCACTCTCCCCTACACACATACACACATTTCAGAGAAGTAGTATCCCAGATCCAATCCTGATGTAGGGCACATAAGAATAATCTTATATAACTTAAGGATGGATGATCAAAGCATATTATTTCATTTTTTCATTACCATAAGCATCATAAAGGTCTTAAATAATAAAACCATAACTTTCTATTGTAAGCAGTGTTAAGAGAAGTGTTATCAACTCATATAATTGAAAATTCCTAGGACTATATTCTGCTGGGATTTGGTCTCTCTGGGGTTTTCAAATCCCTATGTCCAACTTTAAGTTCAGATCACCTCAGCTTCCAGCTTCTCAATCCTAGATGTGAATCCTGGGCTCCAAAGCCCCAATTTCCATACCCCATGCCTTGAGCCTGTAATATGCCTTGTTAAATCAAGACAACGGAATTTTGAGAAAAAAAGGAACAAGTACACTTTCCCACTGTAAGAAAATTCTATACTAACCTCTACAGGGTGTCAAGGTAGGTAAGTGACATCAGTCCTCACGTGTTACCACATTTCACAAACATCTGCCCTTGTTAAGAAGGGCCTCAGAAGGAGAGGGGCCCTAGCTCTTTTCTTCTTAAAGGTAAACATCAGAATTCACAATAACTACCTGCTTCTGTATCTCTACCTCTAATTTAGCTTCAGCAAATGAAGATGGCCAGTCATTATCAATTCTGCAAAATAGGGTTTGACAATAAAATGCATGTCTTCTTATAACAGGTTGGGGATAGTTTCGTTATGGGATTTTCTTTTGTTTTCCATTTGCATTGTTTCCTTCAGCATGAATTAAATACCAATTCCACTACACAGATATATCTATTTAACAAAAGTCACTTCCAAGTCACTAACAGGTACACGGGTATATAGACAATACTCTAAGGTTCACTATAATGGAATCTAACTGATAAAAAGTAAGTTATATACAATCACTGAGAGAAATTTCTTCTTCCTGAAAACCAGAGACCTATAAATTTTTTAATTGACTACATGTACTACACAAAGCCAAAATTATGACAATGAAGATTGAAAATTTAGTGGTTAAAAATGATTTTATTTTTAAAACACAAAAAAGCTGTCTCTGAAATATCTCTGAAATTACTTATATTTTTGCCACATATTTTATTTAAAGCTAATAACATCTTACATATTTTATACATTAAAATCTTTCTTTTTTTAACTTCTGAGTAAAATTCCAAACTCTCCCTATGCTCTGTCTAGTAAATATTAGTTTATAAAAAACTGTGGATTTGTTTACTACTTAGTACTTCAACTAAATAAGCAATCTAAAGTCCACAAGCTGCTTTGTATGGAAAAAATGCATATTTCGATATAATATTTTAAAAATAATTAGAATGAAGAAGGAACAATAAAGAACAATCTAAGCAGTAATCAACAACAAAAATGTTGGCATTCTTTATATTCTGAAACCACAGTCCATAAGTTTAAGTATAGGTTTAAATATTGGGGGAAAACGATGCCATTCCACAAATACTCCTACCTGTTGTCTGCCCATCACCACCTATTTCAACTTTCAGAATATGCAAAGAGGCACCGAAGTTTGGCTGGGGAAAGAAGTAACAATATTTACACTGTGATTCATTGTACGAAGGACAAAACACTTTAAGACAATTACTAATCACTGCCTTTGGTTTTGCAGATGAGAAAACCAAAGCAAAACTTCAAATAAACAGCATCTTATTCTAAAAGTAATTTGCCTAGTTTTTTAAAAACTAGAATTGTGAAGGTACTAAAGACTACTGGTGAAATTCACCACAGTTTCTAAGATATCACAGATACCATTAAATAATTATTTTTTCATTACCTTAAAGAGATAATCCAGTATTTGAGAACGATAGGGCTCTGGGTAATTTACTAGAAGTCGGGAGGTGGCCTAAAAAATAAAAAAAGTTTTCAAAAGTATGAATAAAACAAATCCAATAATGAACACCTTTTCAGAGTGCTTATGCATGCCATCTAGCATGCCCATATTTAGCCAGTTCTTGGGCAGCGCTGAGCTGTGGAAAGTCATTTCCCAGGTTATCTGTTTGCCTGTCTTGGTTTTGCCCATCATTGGGCAAATACGGCTGTTGTCTGTCCCATAGCTAAGACATAGGTTCCAAGCAACAACCAGGTTTCTCTTCTACTGAGATGAGGGTTGGCTGGGAGGTAAGCTTGCTAAGTCTATTGATGAATCTCATTATTACAAATTTATCTTGAGGAGCTTGACTCACAGAGTGGTTTTTAGAAGAAATGAAACAGTTTCTCTGTCTTAAGGCTGTTTGTCAACTACAATATCTGGGGGGCCAGAATAGGAAAGATGAATCTCAGGTAATTTTTCCCCTCAACATCTTGCAAGAAAATATTACAAGCAGCACTGCTTAAAGGAACCTCCACTCTCCTCATTCTTATTAGAGATTTATAGGTGTTACCTCTTGCTATTAAGAATGACCACACAGTGATTCCCCAGGCCAGGCTGTACTAAGGAAACCTCACACAAGACTTTCCATCAGAATGGAAAGAGAGAGGTGGAAGATGCAGGAAATAACACTTGATCACACCTAAACCATGGCTGATGACTGCTTCAACAAAGAAACCACAAAATCAGTAACCCAGCAATTATGTATACTTTGGGGAGCAACAGGAGCTAGGGCAATAAAGAGATAGGTTTTAACATGAAACAACCAGCACCGTGCCAGGTGCATGCCAAGGGCAAGACTTGACTTCCATGGGGCTTGATGTTCTATTTGACTCTCATATATGCTACCGCTGACATTCTGGTGGTGTCTCAGACCCAGGACCTTCCCAGCCCCTGCCACTGACACACAGGCCCATGGAGCTACTCTCTAGCCACCTCAAGCTCAACACATCCCCAACCAAACATAGCACTTTTTCCTAAATCTGTTTCCTTCTCATGTATTTGCTATCTTAGTAAAGAACAACACCTGTCTGAGCCATAAATTTAGGGTCACCCTTTCATCAAACTTTCCATCTATCTTCAGTCACCAAGACCTCCTTAATATCTCTCAAATCCATCCCCTCATCTTCAACTCCACTACTTTCATCTAGGCTCTCCTCAATTATTAGAACAGCCTAAATGGTTTCAGGGTCTCCCATCTGCCTCCCCATATTTTATCCTCCATACTACTTGCCAGATTAATCTTCCCTAAACAAAAACCTAACCATGAAACTACTCTGTTTAAACCTGCCAAGACTTCCCTCCCCCAAGAGCTTTCAGGATAAAGTTCAGATTGTTCAGTTTTATACCCAAATCCCTTAATTATCTGGATTCTAACTCTGACACTTTACCCCTTATCACTCTCACACCATCTATCTAGGTCTAACAAACTAATTTTTCTCTTTCTTCTGTCTGGAGTGCATTCTACACCCTCATTTGGCCAAATCCAATTCATCCTTCAGCTTTCAGGTCAAACGCCACCTCTTCAAGGAAGAATACCTTCTTGACTTAAGTCAGGGGTCCCCAACTCCCGGGCCACAGACCGGTACAGTCGGTGGCCTATTAGGAAGGGGGCTGCACAGCAGGAGGTGAGTGGTGGGCGAGCGAGCGAAGCTTCATCTATATTTACAGACGCTCCCCATTGCTCACATTACCACCTGAGCTCCACCTCCTGTCAGCATTATGGTGGGTTGTATAATTATTTCATTATATATTACAATGTAATAATAATAGAAATAAAATGCACAATAAATGTAATGCACTTGAATCATCCCGAAACCATCCCCCCTCCCCCGGTCCATGGGAAAACTGTCTTCCACGAAACCGGTCCCTGGTGCCAAAAGGGTCGGGGAGGGTGACGCAGATTGGACTGTGGACTCCCTCGGCACAAGGTCCACGTGGCTACCATAACTCTTCTGTCCCTGCACCCTCATCACTGCTTTACTTTTCTGTTTCACCTCTAAGTTCCTTGAGGACAAGGACTCTGTCTTATTCAAGTTCATATCCCCATTTATTCTATTATTCAATAACCATTTATTTAATATCTTTTATGTTATCATTTGTCGCACTGCACAGGCAACATAATATAGGCTTTGCGTCCATGAAGCTGGTATCCTGATTACATCATTTACAAGCAATGTGACCAAGGGCAATTTATCATAAAGTGGGTTATCTTATTCATTCAGCTGTCCTAAGACTAAAATAAGGTATATGTAAAGGACTTAGCACAGTAGCTGGCACATAGTAAGCTCCCAAGAATTGACAGGCACTGTATACACAAATTGTTTTTTAAAATAGAGTCACTTTCTCAAAGAGCTTACGGACTAGCAGAGGCTCAAATATTAAAGTGAATGACTGCTGTATATGCACACTAACCTATCCTTGACCCCAGGTAAACAATGCTGCCTGCTCTGCATTATGCTAACGATATACATTGTTGTTAGAACAATGTGTTTCACTGTTTGGCGGTTATTTTGCTCTCTGTGCTCTTGTATCCCTAACACAGAAAGTGCCAACTTTGAGTAACCACACCACATCATTACTCTATCGCAAGCCTATAGTCACACCCAATGCAAAAGCATTAGTCAATGGCAACAGTCAGTTAGGAGCAGTACAGCCAAACGTTGAATTGTACCATGAAGCAGTAACAAATTACCAAATTACTAATCACGCTCCCTGAATAAGGCCTGGAGCTCTTTACAAGCAGCCCAGGAAGCCTTAGCACAGTAGCTGGAACATAGTAAGCTCTCAACAAATGGCAGGCATCGTATAACCAAACCGGAACACGTTTTTCATTTAAAATCCTTGGAATAACTTCCTCCCCACTAATCTAGGAAACAGAATGATATTAACCAAAATTAGTCATGTGACAGATGCCATCCTGTGCTTTGACATCTATCCTCACAATGTTCCTACCAGGTAGGTATCACCGTGTCCCCAGAAAAAAACCTGAGATACAGGGAGGTTGCATAACCTGCCCAAGGCTGTACAGTGAGTGGCATGGCCCAGAACAGATCCCTAGCAATCTGCTCTTAAGTCCACGTGCACCATACTGCCTTCCCTATCAAATATCAAGATTCCAAACACTTACTGCCACAAACTGTGCTAGGTACCAGGGACTTCAGAAAGAAGTTGAAAGTGGTGTACAAATATAGCGTTGCAACCATTTTCATTCAATCGGCATTCACCGAACTTCTAAGATGAGTGATGCATTACACATAAGGACACTATTAGAATAGATAACAGTCTCCTATTCTGAGTTATGAAACAATTCTTCTCATTTTAATAATTTTAAACTGAGCTAATAAACATAAAATAACAAAACATTTCCATTTTCAGCAAGTTAAACAATGGATTTAATATCAAAGTAAAGATATTAGGACATTATGAGTCCTCATTTTATGAAATACTGGCTATTCCAGGTTTAAACCACAAAAATAAAAAGGAGGATGGTAGTAGTAAAGAATAAATACATTAGCCCATTAGTCTACTGTTTACCTTGAAATATGCACCAGCACCTATGAGTGAGGTTGCAACATTAGGAAATAAAAGTGTAAAAATCAGCTGGGTTAGGGAAAAGATTTTTTTTCCCACAGTAGAAGGTCAGATCTGTGATCAGACTACAGACCAAGTTATCCACTGGGTTTTCCTTCTTGTAATACAAATGCATAACTTAAGCTCTGATCGCCGAGACATCCACTTTTCAAAAATAATTATGTTTTATGGTATGTCTACTTAAAAATAGTCACCCAAATCTCATTGGTAACTTGAAACCTTAGAGTTTTGCTAAGTTAAATGATGGAAATTCATTAAATATATAGAAAATTTCCAAATAATATAAAATGCTAAAACATTAATTACTGAACATAGGTTTATCTACTTTTGGTTTCTTATCACAGAGAAACAAAAGATATTTAGATCTGTTAGTAAACATGTCTTGTGCTACAATGAAAAACTGTACAAAAAAAGAAGCATATGCTTCTAGAAATTATAAAATGTATTCATAAATTTGCCAACCTACAGAATACTGGTATAACAGCTCACAATTGTTTACTTCCTAGTTTTCACTAGAAATTAAGGTTTATAAGAGTCAAGCATTCTAACTAATATATGTAATTAAAATACTAGAAATAATAAGAGAAACAATTCTATCAAGGAAAGTAGGATGTATTTTGGCTAAGAAAAGGTATGAGGTAGGGAGATGTATTTTTGTTAGGGAAATGAAAGTAATTTTGTCCTAAAGTAGACAAAATGAATGGATATAGAAGCTGGGGAAAGAGAAAGACAGAGAGAAGAAGAGAGGGAATTTTACCTGCGTAGTCAAGCTAGCTAAAAATGAAATAAATTTATTAGAAGGATTTTTTAAAATAAACTTTAATAGTGTACTTATGTAAAACTAAAACTTAATTATCTTTCATCTGCTAAAAAGACAAATTTTTATTAGACTATTGGTCTGCCCTTGATAAGCCTGTGAAAGGTTTTTCTTTACCTTTTAAGTAACCTGCCTAGGAAATAAAGATTCTGTGTTTTATCAAAATAATATTCTATGCTTCACATTATCTTTACTGAATCTTTAATTACTTAAAAAAAAAAACAAAAAACCTGAGTCTTCTCTATTAAAAGAGCTAAGGTTGTGTGTTTGGGGCGGTTAAACTGGGATTAAAATAAGTAACTTTTTGTATTTGCCTGTGAAGTTCTTGTCATTTTGGTTAAATGGATAACTAAGTATTATTTCACAGTGACCAACAATCCTATTTAATCAAGTGTTTTAACACCTTTTGATATTTTGACAAACTTCCCAAAATCAAATTCTAAATGAAGTCTTTTTGACCTCAAAATAACTTTGAGATTTTTCCAGATGGGCCCTGGAACATCTCAAAAGATGTGGTCTTTCTCCTTATAAAAAGACAGACATTAAACTAATTAGGCTTATTTGGTATGTTAAATTGCATGGGAAGCACTGTCAAAGACATAATGCTAAACCTTCTTTAGGTTATATTTGTATTGATATATGTTACTAATATATGTGTTTCAGAAATTACATGAAATTCCTAGATACCTGCTATATCCTGGTATAATGTTATCACTTGTAATTCTAGTTATTATATTAAAATGTTGTATGTCACAGAAATAACCTAATTTCCTTGTCATTTGCATTATAATAAACTTTATCAGATCTTTAACATGGTCGTGTTTAAGTCTTTTTGCCATTTACAGACAGTTATTGTTTTACTCTGATGCTTTTGCAAAAGTGTTCGTCAAAAAGCACTTCATCTTCAAGAAGACTTGTGGAAAGGACTCTAACTTAAAGTACAGGATTCTGATAATTTTCAGATCATATTGCTCAACTGGGTAAGAATTTACAGAACTCTAAGGTAAAAAAAGATTCATAAAACTGCTAACTAAAGATCAAGATCAATCAGAATTAATTACAAGGAACTGAATGAACTGATGAGGATAATTATAATTTTTATGATTTTTTATCTGAAACATTGTTAGTTCTTGAATGGTTTTTTTTTTTCCCCCAGACTTAAGGAAACCTTTTTTTCTAAGCTGTCTATGACTTACAGCAATTTGGTAAAGTGTACCCTTGTAAACAAAGATAAAACAAATTTCTCCCTACCTGATCCCTTAAGAATTTAGAAACTCTTAGTGAGTATTCTCATTTTCATAGCAATATATTTATTTGCATAAGTTCCTAAGAATCTGTCCTCCTTGTAACAGGACACAATTGGAAACACTGATTATATTACCAAGGTTTTAACTGGAATGTCATATTTGAGAGAGATGCACATAGACTCAGATATGACCAGGCAGAATTAAGGAACTAAGGTTGACTCATGGAGCCAATAAAGCTCCTTGGAAAAATCAGCCTGGCAACTTGCTTACAGAAGCCTTACCAGGTGAGTAAGGAAGGTCGCTTCCTGGCAGATGTAGGAACCTCAGGATATTTGGCAGACCTCGAGAAGAAAGGAATTCACCCAAATCTATCAGTACTGCAGGGAAAGTCTGATGGTAAGCTCATAGCTTGGCTTCCTACCTTGAGAGAGACTTCTAAGAGTCCAATCTGTGATTCCTTGTGTGAAGGTCCAGCAGAGTATACTTGAAAGAGCCTATATGGTCTATCACTATTCTTGTTGCACTTAATAAATAATAAATAAATTAATTATTAAATAATCAGGCCAGACTTATTTTGCAAGTAAATTAGCCTTATTTGGGTTATCTCTGATAAAAGGTGGGGGGAAGGGGAAACTATAGGACACCCTGTGGATATCAGATTTTAGTCCTGTTAATTGCCTTTGAGGTTTGTTTTCTACTTGTAAACTGGACTGAATACTGAATTCTTCTCACTTCCTCTAATATCTGGCTACAACTCTCCAGATATTGTTTCCAATTTTTTCCCACCTTTCTGACTTGGAATTATTGAGAACTAAAATTGCCCTTTTCCTGAAGCCATGCAAGCTAAAGTGGGACAACTAGATATAAACTCCAGAGAAATCACTACAACAGTTCATGTATGAACAATCTTCGTGCCTCTTGCTGTATGGACCACTCAGAAAGAACCCCACCACCACCAGAGATATTCAAACTACAAACCAGGAAAATCTATGACCGCCACCATCTGTCCCCACCCCGTCTGAAGATGCTTCAAGTCCTACATCTAGAAATCTCAACTGGCTACCCTCAGGACTCAGACTAGGTTTATAATCTGCTCCAACCACTAACCATTGTTTTTCTTTTGTTTCCGTAGAAATGCCTCTTATGAAATAACCTGAATCAAATATTTGCACCATAGAGGCCTAACTTTATAAACACACCTGCATCGCTGCCTCCTCAAATGAGACACAATCCTTTAATTGAACTGACCTATTCTAAGAGAGTGGTTGGGTGCGATATGGAGCAATCCACCAACTCAGCACAGACTGAAACCTACTTACACCAGATGTCCCAAGATGTTAATCATAACATTTTCTAATCTTTGAACGGATCCCTAGGGCCCCAAGATCACTGACCTCGTTTCAAGGTGTGACCCTTTAAGCTTGGGTCAATGGCTACCAGCTGGATTTCAGGACTATCGTTTGTACAATATAATTATTATAGGAGTGCTACTAAAATCCTTTCTAGGTTACAAGAGGCCCTTATCCCTGACTTTTAGTAAATCAGCTACTCGGGCAGTTAACGTCTTCACCGCTGACTCCGATGCCCAGGCACCAAGGGTGGATTGCAGTGCGGTCCCCAACAGCCGGTTGCTCCTTGTTTGTAACGGGCAGGACTGAAGCTCTGACTGCAAGGCATCCACCCAGAATTATCCACTTCACAGGCACCTATCTCAGATAAACACACTGCCAGCCACAGAACCAGATAAAGAGCCAGGCCGGCCGGGGTTGGCGGGAGCGGGTGGGGGGGATTCTTTGTTTTAGCGATCTTGGTTGATTTCAATAACTGACCATCATTAGGGTCACTTATTTTTTCTCTTCCTGCACTAAATTTCTACTCTTAAGTTTTGAACTCACCAATAAAAAGTAAGCCCACAAAACCCTAGGCCTCACCCTTGGCCCTAATGAAAGCAGAACCCCAGGCCCACACCCCCCTCTCTACCTACAACCTCCCTGTGTGGCCGAGGTATGCCAAGTGCTTTCCAGGACCTGTGAGTAATAAACTTTTTATTTTCAAAGTTTTCTGACGGTTATCACTGAGGGCATCTTGCAATCATAGTAAAAAGCACACAGAGAAGCTTCAAGATGACAGAAGAGTAAGACGTGGAGATCACCTTCCTGCCCACAGATACATCAGAAATACATCTACATGTGGAGCAACTCCTACAGAACACCTACCGAATGCTGGCAGAAGACCTCAGACCTCCCAAAAGGCAAGAAACTCCCCACGTACCTGGGTAGGGCAAAAGAAAAAAGAAAAAACAGACACAAAAGAATAGGGATGGGACCTGCACCAGTTGGAGGGAGCTGCGTGAACACAGCCTGAAGGGGGCTAGTGGGCCACAGCTAGCCAGGAGGGAGTATACGGGAAAAGGTCTGGAACTGCTGAAAAGGCAAGAGACTTTTTCTTGCCTATTTGTTTCCTGGTGCACGAGGAGAGGGGATTAAGAGCGCTGCTTAAAGGAGCTCCAGAGACGGGGGCAAGCCGCGGCTATCAGTGCGGACCCCAGAGACGGGCATGAGACGCTAAGGCTGCTGCTGCAGCCACCAAGAAGCCTGTGTGCGAGCACAGGTCACTCTCCACACCTCCCCTCCCGGGAGCCTGTGCAGCCCGCCACTGCCAGGGTCCCGTGATCCAGGGACAACTTCCCCGGGAGAACACACGGCGCGCCTCTGGCTGGTGCAACATCACAGTGGCCTCTGCCACCGCAGGCTCGCCCCGCATCCGTACCCGTCCCTCCCCCCGGCCTGAGTGAGCCAGAGCCCCCGAAGCAGCTGCTTCTTTAACCCCGTCCTCTCTGAGCGAAGAACACACGCCCTCAGGCCACCTACACACAGAGGCGGGGCCAAAGCTGAACCCCGGGAGCTGTGCGAACAAAGAAGAGAAAGGGAAATCTCTCCCAGCAGCGTCAGGAGCAGCGAATTAAATCTCAACAATCAACTTGATGTACCCTGCATCTGTGGAATACCTGAATAGACAACGAATCACCCCAAATTGAGGAGGTGGATTTTGGGAGTAACGATATATATATATTTTTCCCCTTTTCTCTTTTTGTGAGTGTATGCATATGATTCTGTGTGTGATTTTGTCTGTATAGCTTTGCTTTTACCATTTGACCTAGGGTTCTGTCCTTTTTTTTTTCTTTTCTCTTTTTAATAAACTATTCAGCACTTGCTATCATTGGTGGATTTGCTTTTTGGTTTAGTTGTTCTCTTCTTTCTTTCTTTTTTTTTTAATTACTTTAAAAAAAATTTTTAATAATTATTTTTTGGTTTTTATGTTAATAATTTTTTTATTTTATCTTATTTTATTTTATTTTATCTTTTTCTTTCTTTCTTTCTTTTTTTCTCCCTTTTATTCTGAGTGTGGATAACAGGCTCTTGGTGCTCCAGTCAGGCGTCAGGGCTGTGCCTCTGACATGGGACAGCCAAGTTCAAGACACTGGTCTAACAGAGACCTCCCAGCTCCACATAATATCAAATGGCGAAAATCTCCCAGAGCTCTCCATCTCACGCCAAGACCCAGCTCCACTCAATGACCAGCAAGCTACAGTGCTGGACACCCTATGCCAAACAACTAGCAAGACAGGAACACAACTCCACCCATTAGCAGAGAGGCTGCCTAAAATCATAATAAGGCCACAGACATCCCAAAACACAACACGAGACATGGACCTGCCCACCAGAAAGACAAGATACAGCCTCATCCACCAGAACACAGGCACTAGTCCCCTCCACCAAGAAGCCTACACAACCCACTGAACCAACCTTAGCCACTGGAGGCACACACCAAAAACAACGGGAACTATGAACCTGCAGCCTGCAAAAAGGAGACCTGAAAACCAGTAGGTTAAGCAAAATAAGACAAGGAAACACACAGCAGATGAAGGAGCAAGGTGAAAACCCACCAGACATAATAAATGAAGAGGAAATAGGCAGTCTACCTGAAAAAGAATTCAGAATAATGATAGTAAAGATGATCCAAAATCTTGGAAATAGAAAGGAGAAAATACAAGAAACGTTTAAAAAGGACCTAGAAGAACTAAAGAGCAAACAAACAATGAGGAACAACACAATAAATGAAATTAAAAACTCTCTAGAAGGAATCAATAGCAGAATAACAGGCAGAAGGATGGATAAGTGACCTGGAAGATAAAATAGAGGAAATAACTATCGCAGAGCAGAATAAAGAAAAAAGAATGAAAAGAATTGAGGACAGTCTCAGAGACCTCTGGGACAATATAAAACGCACCAACATTCGAATTATAGGGGTTGCAGAAGAAGAGAAAAAGAAAGGGACTGAGAAAATATTTGAAGACATTATAGTTTAAAACTTCCCTAATATGGGTAAGGAAATAGTTACTCAAATGCAGGAAGCACAGAGAGTTCCATACAGGATAAATCCAAGGAGAAACACGCCAAGATACATATTAATCAAACTATCAAAAATTAAATACAAAGAAAAAATATTAAAAGCAGCAAGGGAAAAACAACAAATAACATACAAGGGAATCCCATAAGGTTAACAGCTGATCTTTCAGCAGAAACTCTGCAAGCCAGAAGGGAGTGGCAGGACATATTTAAAGTGATGAAAGGGAAAAACCTACAACCAAGATTACTCTATCCAGCAAGGATCTCATTCAGATTTGACAGAGAAATTAAAACCTTTACAGACAAGCAAAAACTAACAGAATTCAGCACCACCAAACCAGCTTTACAACAAAGGCTAAAGGAACTTCTCTAGGCAGGAAACACAACACAAGGAAAAGACCTACAATAACAAACCCAAAACAATTAAGAAAATGGTAATAGGAACATACGTATCGGTAATTACCTAAAATGTAAATGGATTAAATGCTCCAACCAAAAGACACAGACTAGCTGAATGGATACAAAAACAAGACCCGTATATATGCTGTCTACAAGAGACCCACTTCAGACCTAGGGACACATACAGACTGAAAGTGAGGGGATGGAAAAAGATATTCCATGCAAATGGAATCAAAAGAAAGATGGAGTAGCAATTCTCATATCAGACAGAATAGACTTTAAAACAAAGAGTATTACAAGAGACAAAGAAGAACACTACATAATGATCAAGGGATCAATGCATGAAGAAGATATAACAACTGTAAATATTTATGCACCCAACATAGGAGCACCTCAATATATAAGGCAAATACTAACAGCCATAAAAGGGGAAATTAACAGTAACACAATCATAGTAGGGGACTTTAACACCCCACTTTCACCAATGGACAGATCATCCAAAATGAAAATAAATAAGGGAACACAAGCTTTAAATGATACATTAAACAACATGGACTTAATTGATATTTACAGGACATTCCACCCAAAAACAACATAATATACTTTCTTCTCAAGTGCTCATGGAACATTCTCCAGGATAGATCATATCTTGGGTCACAAGTCAAGCTTTGGTAAACTTAAGAAAACTGAAGTCGTATCAAGTATCTTTTCTGCCCACAATGCTATGAGACTAGGTATCAATTATAGGAAAAAATATGTAAAAAATACAAACACATGGAGGCTAAACAATACTCTACTTAATAACCAAAGGATCACTGAAGAAATCAAAGAGGAAATCAAAAAATACCTAGAGACAAATGACAATGAAAACACGACGACCCAAAACTTTTGGGATGCAGCAAAAGCAGTTTTAAGAGGGAAATTTATAGCACTACAATCCTACCTTAAGAAACATCTCAAATAAACAACCTAACATTACACTTAACACAATTAAAGAAAGAAGAAGAAAAAAACCCCAAAGTTAGCAGAAGGAAAGAAATCATAAAGATCAGATCAAAAATAAATGAAAAAGAAATAAGGAAACAATAGCAAAGATCAATAAAACTAAAAGCTGGTTCTTTGAGAAGATAAACAAAATTCATAAACCATTAGCCAGAATCATCAAGAAAAAAAGGGAGAAGACTCAAATCAATAGAATTAGAAATGAAAAAGGGGAAGTAACAACTGACACTGCAGAAATACAAAGGAACATGAGAGATTACTACAAGCAACTATATGCCAATAAAATGGAGAACCTGAAAGAAATGGACAAAGTCTTAGAAATGCACAACCTTCCAAGACTGAACCATGAAGAAATAGAAAATATGAACAGACCAATCACAAGCACTGAAATTGAAACTGTGATTAAAAGTCTTCCAACAAGCAAAAGCCCAGGAGCAGATGGCTTCACAGGAGAAGTCTATCAAACATTTAGAGAAGAGCTAACACCCATCCTTCTCAAACTCTTCCAAAATATAGCAGAGGGAGGAACACTCCCAAACTCATTCTATGATGCTACCATCACCCTGATACCAAAACCAGACAAAGATGTCACAAAAAAAGAAAACTACAGACCAGTATCACTGATAAACACAGATGCAAAAATCCTCAACAAAATACTAGCAAACAGAATCCAACAGCACATTAAAAGGGTCATACACCATGATCAAGAGGGTTTTATCCCAGGAATGCAAGGATTCTTCAATATACGCAAAATCAATCGATGTGATACACCATACTAACAAATTGAAGGATAAAAACCATATGATCATCTCAATAGATGCACAGAAAGCTTTCGACAAAATTCAACACCAATTTATGATAAAAACCTTCCAGAAAGTAGGCATAGAGGGAACTTACATCAACATAATAAAGGCCATATATGACAAAGCCACAGCCAACATCGTCCTCAATGGTGAAAAACTGAAACCATTTCCACTAAGATCAGGAACAAGACAAGGCTGCCCACCCTCACCACTATTATTCAACATAGTTTTGGAAGTTTTAGCCACAGCAATCAGAGAAGAAAAATAAATAAAAGGAATCCAAATTGGAAAAGAAGAAGTAAAGCTGTCACTGTTTGCAGATGACATGACACTATACACAAAGAATCCTAAAGATGCTACCAGAAAAGTACCAGAGCTAATCAATGAATTTGGTAAGGTAGCAGGATACAAAATTAATGCACAGAAATCTCTTGCATTCCTATATACTAATGATGAAAAATCTGAAAGTGAAATTAAGAAAACACTTCCATTTATCATTGCTACAAAAAGAATAAAATATCTAGGAATAAACCTACCTAAGGAGACTAAAGACCTGTATGCAGAAAATTATGACACTGATGAAAGAAATTAAAGATGATACAAATAGATGGAGAGATATACCATGTTCCTGGATTGGAAGAATCAACATTGTGAAAATGACTCTACTACCCAAAGCAATCTACAGATTCAATGCAATCCCTATCAAACTACCAATGGCATTTTTCACAGAACTAGAACAAAAAATTTCACAGTTTGTATGGAAACACAAAAGACCCTGAATAACCAAAGCAATCCTGAGAAAGAAAAACGGAGCTGGAAGAATCATGCTCCCAGACTTCAGACTATACTACAAAGCTACAGTAATCAAGACAGTATGGTACTGGCACAAAAACAGAAATATAGATCAATGGAACAGGATAGAAAGCCCAGAGATAAACCCACGCACATATGGTCAACTTATCTTTGATAAAGGATGCAAGAATATACAGTGGAGAAAAGACAGCCTCTTCAATAAGTGGTGCTGGGAAAACTGGACAGCTACATGTAAAAGAATGAAATTAGAACACTCCCTAAGACCACACACAAAAATAAACTCAAAATGGATTAAAGACCTAAATGTAAGGCCAGATACTACCAAACTCTTAGAGGAAAACATAAGCAGAACACTGTATGACATAAACCACAGCAAAATCCTTTTTGACCCACTTCCTAGAGAAATGGAAATAAAAACAAAAATAAACAAGCAGGACCTAATGAAACTTAAAAGCTTTTGCACAGCAAAGGAAACCATAAACAAGATGAAAAGACAACCTTCAGAATGGGAGAAAATATTTGCAAATGAAGCAACTGACAAAGGATTAATCTCCAAAATTCACAAGCAGCTCATGCAGCTCAATATCAAAAAAACAAACAACCCAATTCAAAAATGGGCAGAAGACCTAAATAGACATTTCTCCAAAGAACATATACAGATTGCCAACAAACACATGAAAGAATGCTCAACATCATTAATCATTAGAGAAATTCAAATCAAATCTACAATGAGATATCATCTCACAGCGGTCAGAATGGCTATCATCAAAAAATCTACAAACAATAAATGCTGGAGAGGGTGTGGAGAAAAGGGAACCCTCTTGCACTGTTGGTGGAAATGTAAATTGGTGCAGCCACTATGGAGAACAGTATGGAGGTTCCTTAAAAAAATAAAAAAAGAACTACCATACGACCCAGCAATCCCACTACTGGGCATATACCGTGAGTAAACCATAATTCAAAAAGAGTCATGTACCACAATGTTCATTGCAGCTCTATTTACAATAGCCAGGACATGGAAGCAACCTAAGTGTCCATCAACAGATGAATGGATAATGTGGCACATATATACAATGGAATATTACTCAGTCATAAAAAGGAACAAAATTGAATTATTTGTAGTGAGGTGGATGGACCTAGAGTCTGTCACACAGAGTGAAGTAAGTCAGAAAGAGAAAAACAAATGCTAACATAACATAACAAATGCTAACACATGCTAACACATATATATGGAATCTAAAAAAAAAGAAAAAAAAAAAGGTCATGAAGAACCTAGGGGCAAGATGGGAATAAAGACGCAGACCTACTAGAGAATGGACTTGAGGACACAGGGAGGGGGAAGGGTAAGCTGGGACAAGGTGAGAGAGTGGTAGTGTATATATGGACATATACACACTACCAAATGTAAAATAGATAGCTAGTGGGAAGTAGCCGCATAGCACAGGGAGATCAGCTCGGTGCTTTGTGACCAGCTAGAAGGGTGGGATAGGGATGGAGGGTGGGAGGGAGACGCAAGAGGGAAGAGATATGGGGATATATGTATATGTATAACTGATTCACTTCGTTATAAAGCAGAAACTAACACACCATTGTAAAGCAGTTATACTCCAATAAAAACGTTAAAAAAAAAAAAAAAAAAAAAAGAAGCACAAGGGCCAGTCCCTCCACAGCACTGGTTATCAACAGGCTGAGACCAGCCCAAAACATCCACCCAGCAAGCAAGCATTCAAGCTGGTTCTGAATTGCATCTAAGGATACAAGCACCAATCTGACTCAACCCAACAAACAACCCATTCAACCCATTCAAGAGTTCTGCCTTACCATTTTCAAATAAAATCAGTTCTAGCTATGATCTGGGGTATAAAAAAGAAAATCCCTCTCACCCAAAGATATGCCACCATAAACCCCATGGACCCAAAAGCTATAAACACAAGGGGATAAAACAAAGACAAGACAATGGTTACAAAGAGCATGAGACAGGACTAAGTAAATTGTTAGGAGCCAAGAACAATCATGCTACTGTGGCCAGCTCCCAGGCCTAGGAGCCACCCATCAGCATGACTAGGGAACTAAGGAAATTACCAGCTGTGCCCACACAAATTTTGCATTAAGCTGGAATGGCCCTCATGTCTCCCTTAACATAAGTATTTTAGAATGCCCAGATAATACGAACTTATCCCAAGTGACACAGCCTAGAAAAGACTAAAGAGACATGCCAATTAAATGCAATAAGTATCCTGGATGGGATCCTGAAACCGAAAAAGAGCATTAGGTAACAACTAAGGAAATATGAAAGGAAGTACAGACTTTCATTAACGTAATCAATATTGGTTGGGACAAATGTCCCGTACTAATGTGGGATGCTGGTAACAGGAGAAAACTGGCTGCAGGGTATATGAGAACTCTGTATTGTCTTGGGAACTTTTCTGAAAATCTAAAACTATCTTTAAATTAAGATTTTATTTAAAAAACAAGAAACCGCTTGCTCCAGAGATCCTTGAATAAGGAAAATAGTTCTCTCAACATTTAGTATGAGAAGCCACTGGCGCATTTGTTAAAAAGCAGATTCTCAGGCCCCACTCCAGAACTGTAAAGTCAGAATGGGAGCTGGCGGGGAGGCCAGAGTCTGCATTTAAACAAACGGACCAGGTGATTCTTATGCATCTTAACGGTGGTGAGTCACTATCTTGACTGGTGACCCATCGTTTCCCTCTCCTCACACACATAAATAGCCACCAATGAGGCATTGCCCCTTCCAGAGGGCAACTCACCCCCTTAGGCCTTTGCCATCCGAGGGGAAAACAATCCTCCAACAGTAAACAATCCTAAACTATCAGTTGGTACTGGTGTAGCCTATCATTAGAAAAAGATTAAAAGTCCCAGACAGTTTCTAGCCTCTCACCTTCCTAAAGAGGCCTTGAGATACCTGCTGTGCCTCCAAACAAAAACTTATCCGGTACTTGACCCTTTGAAAGGGCCCAACCGCATCCTGCAGTACTGGTCCAGGACTCCCCGACCCCCCTCCCTAAAAAAGAAGAGGCACAGCCAAAGCATCCGACTGGGGCATCCTCTTCAGCAGACGGATGCTCCTCGGCTCCCTGGCCGTCTCTGGAGCGACCCTCCCAGAGTGCCCTCTCCAAGGCGAAGAGACCCCCCCCTACACACACACACACACACACACAGGCCCAGCTGCCCAGGGAAAGGAAGGGTTTGGGCCCCAGCCTTGTCACTATCTAGACCTGTCACTTACTCGGTGGACGCCCGGATCTGTTAAATCTAACTGGCTCTACAAGTTCATTTTAAACCAGCAAACGCAGGTTCCAGCCCCGCGGCCGGCGGGTCTGGACAGCCAGGCGAGGGGGGCCCGCCGGGAACCGGGCCGCGAAGGGAGAGCGTCGAAACTTGGGGCTACGCCGCGGGGGCTTGTGGGGCGAGACGGAGCGGTCCCCTGACGCCACCCGCGCGTCCCACCTCCCCGCTGCTCACCCCGCCGCCGCTGACCGCTCCGATGCCGTCGAACTCCCGGCCCAGCCCGTCGGAGTCGTCGAGCACGTACGCGCCACCGGGCGCCAGCAGCGCGCACAGCAGCAGGGGCACCGCGGCTTGGCCCGCCGAACCCGCGGCGGCCGTCATGGCTTTCACTCGGCGTTGCCGGGAAGCCTGGAGTAGGCGCTCAGCCATTGTGTGGGTCACATGACTCCGGCGCCCACGGAGGCGGGTCCGGTTACCGCCATGATGGAGAAGGGCAGGAGGCCGCCGGCGCCGCCGCCGCCATGTTGAGTGTGGGCCGCAGCTCGCTGACGCAGCCGCAGTAGTGTTGAGGGAGGGCGGAGCGAGCCTTTCCTAGTCGGCCCAAGTTCAGGGTCCGAGTTCAGCCTTCGCGTGTATCCGTTCGCTGCCTCTCCTTCGGCTTCACCCACCGGAGCACTTTATCGAAGGGGAGGTGGATGTCCAAGGCCAAGGGAGCAGGGCAGTGCATGGCCTACTATGGACCTCCCCGGACATCTCCGGGCGCTTCTGCCACCTGCCAGTACGTGGCAGAACGAGAAAGAGGAGCGGGCTTGCAGTCTCTATCCTAGTCCGCGTGCAGCTGTCACCTTGGTGGAGTCACTTAGCTTTCTGAGCCTGAGTTTCCTCTTACGTAAGATGAAGCAAGAAGAGCAGCCGCATGGGGACATATGATTAAATGAAATACGAGTAAGGCAACAGACAGGCAGTAAATCTTAGCTGAATGCGTTACACACTTAGCAAGCCTTAGCTGACATGGTTCTTCATCCTGGTAACAACTTCATCCTGGTAACAACTTCATCCTGGTTGCTTTATAAGGTACTTGCCGCTGCCAGTTGAAATGGTTCCAGGCAGATAACCCTAAATTGGCAGGGAAGTTGTGAATTGTCCTGGGATTCCTGCCACATCCGGCATTGTTCTGAGATTTCTGATTTCCTTGGTATTGAAGCAAATTGAAGAGACTACTGAGAGGCTTCAGAGAAAGCATCTCTGATCCCCAGATCTGATTGTTTTGCCCCTTAACTGCAAACGTAAATTTAAGTGTCAAGACTACGATTATACCAGGAGGAAAAATTTATCTGGGCAGTCCCGTAAACACTCGTCAGGCCCTTACGATATCTCTAGGTTCTTAATGGACAGTATGCTTACTCTTTCCATCTTCCTAAATTACTATAGGTCTATTATGATTTACCAAGGACAGTCCCAGCTTGTGTCTATTGTCCTAACATAATTATTAATAGTATCCCTTTCACCCTCAAAAATGTTCTAGCTTGTATGATAAATTATATAGTTCCCTGTATATTGGCCACTTGTTTTCTTCCATTTCTTCTTTTCCCCATACAGCACTTATCTGAACTACCTTCCTTACAATCACCATTCTATGATTCAAGTCAGTAACTAGTCAAGTTCCATAGATTTACCTTCTCTGAACTCACTCTGATCCATCTGTTCTAATAAAATTTTAAACATGAGCGGAGCACCAGTGGATGCAAGACGTGGCTGATAAATCAAGTAAATGCTAAGCTTCCTACCAACCCTGAGGTTTTATATCTGGGATATGCATGTAACAGCTGCATAATCATGTAACTAGAAGAAAATAGAGGAAAAAATACCATACAAGCAAAACTGGGAAGTTGAAACCAGAACCCAGCATATGTCATTCTGTAGCACACTGTTGCACCTTGTATTTGGAAGGCACACCACAAATATTTGTGCAATGTGTGATATTTGTAAAAGAGGAAACAGAATATTTAACAGTAAGTATGTACCACTAGTTCCTATTAGTTCATAACCAAAGTAATTCCTTACCAGGGAACATGTCTCTTGTTGCAAATTTCTAATCTATGCTAAGGAAACCATTAGACAAGAAAGTTTCTAATAAAAAAGCAGTAAATACAAGCTGAGAAAGAGACATCCTTGAACTGCTGGGCACAGCACTCAGATGTGCTCAAGACGTGAGATAAAGGGAAACGGCCGTTATCAGACAAGTGATTGTGTGTTTGGCTTCCCTTGCTTCTGTGGTTTCAGGGTCCCTGAAATACACCAGACAGTAGGAAAGAAGCATCTCACAGTTCTCAAAAGTCAGATGAGTTTAAAAAGTAAGGACAGTTTTTCTCTTAAATAAGCAATGTTTCTGAGTATCATAGCTGTACTTCAGCCACGGCAAATTTCTCAGTTTTCTAAAGTGAAAAATGTGATCAAAATCAGATGGTCTTGAGAAAATTGAGCGATCTTGCCTTTTAATGAAACGTTATTGATAAAGTCTGTTGTCTCACTTTAAGAAATGGCTTTACTTTTAGAAGTCTGAATTAGGCTGCCACAAGTTCAAGGCCAGAGGCCAAGTCTTCTTCTTCTTTGTACTTCTTAAGTGCAGTGTCCAACCCATGGTGGGTACTCAATATATATATATATTAGTTAAGTTGAACTTAAAGAAACAGAAATCACTGTGGTGATGGTGCCTTAAATCACTGAAAAAGGATGGGCTTTTTAAAACATGATATTGGGACAACTGGATAACTATTTGGGAAAAGATCAAATTTTACATCTATACCTCACACCACACATAAGTATAACCGCCAAATGGATAAAACTCTAAATGTAAATAAATGAAACTTTACAAGTTCTATTAGAAAACATGAGTAAATTCCTGTATAACCAGGGGTCTGGATAGGACTCAGTATCTTGACACAACAAAATAAAAGTTTGATTTTTAGAAAATGACTGAATAATCATATAAGGGGGTAAGAAAAAAGAATTATTTATAAAAGAAGTTGGAAACATTTCTTAAAGTAAGAGTCCTCTGGGGCCAAAAGTATGAAGTATTTTCTTATCATGAACTATCCTGTAACATCTGTCATTTATCTGATCTTTTCAACTTGTACGTAAGTTGCTTGATTGCAGTTGTTAATTACATCACCCCCTATTCAATGACTTCTCTCTGTAACCTCAGGGCTTTATATATAAAGACAGTAAAGATGATTCAAAGGACAGAACCCACATAATGGAATAAATTATATATTGCTTCCTAAACATCTTCTTAAGTATAACTACAGATAAAAATTGCTATAGTAAGGAGAAGTGTGGTATAGTAGTTAAACCATCAGCCCTGGAGCCCCAGACTACACAGCTTCAAATCTCTCCTACCACCCACTAGCTGTGTGATTTTGGCCAAGTTACTTTACTAATTTGGGCTTCAGTTTAACCATCCATAAATAGAGGTGATGATAGAGAAGTTGATATGAAGGTTAGCAGAATTAATATTTATGTAACATTTAGAAGAATGACCACCATATTTATATATATATATATATATATATCACACTGCATGCTATAAAAGCATTTATTATATAAATAATAACATACATAGAATACAGTTAACTATAGTGTAACTCTTGAGTTTATTGCTCTCCACAAAACTAAGACAGTCCTGAGGAAAAGGATTCTTCCTGTCTTTGTACTGGTCTGAATTTTTTTTTCTTTTTTTGTTGTCTACACTCATCCAAATCCATGTCCCGTGTGGCTGATTCCCCTCATGTGAGTCTTGGTGGGAGGCAGATTCCACCTCTTTCAGGAGTTAAGGCGCCACATCCTCCCTCTTCTCACCCCCAGCAGCATGGACTCTAGAGCCCCAGTGACCCAGCTCCCTCAGTCAGTTCCCCAAACCTGTGACTTTGATCTTGGAAGAGTGATTAGATGTATGGACAGCTGAGAAAGCACCCTGGAGCAGTGTCAGAGTGCAGAGGAGGTGGTGGCATAGAGGCTCCATCAGATGGGCCTCAAGTGCCAGGAGCAGTAGGGTGAGAAGTGCCATCCTAACCTATTGCTCAGGCAGGATGACCTGGGCTGTCTTTCTAGTCCTTTGGCTCTAGCCCATTTCCCAAGACGGGTTCTGCAGCCTCAGCAGCAATTCTGTGCCATATCTTGATATCTTTCTAAGTCTTTCATTTTTGCTCAGGTTAGCCAAAGATGGTGCTGTTGTCTGCAGCTAAGAACCCTGACTGAAACACCAGGTAATAATCAAGACCAGATGTGATCATCGCAAAGAATTCTCAGCCTCTGGGTCTGCATTTACCCCGCTTTAAACACTGCCTTCACCACCTGTAGTTCTTTTGTTGGTAATTTGTTGGTTTTTTGGGGTTTTTTGTTGTTGTTGTTTTTGGTTTTTTGTTTTTCTTTTGGCCGTACTGCACGGCATGTGGGATCTTAGTTCCCCCACCAGGGATTGAACCCACACCCAGTGCAGTGGAAGCGCGGAGTCCTAACCACTGGACCGGCAGGGAAGTCACTGTTGGTAATTGTTAATGCGTGGATTAGTTCCAATAAAGGAACTCCAGGAAGTTTTGCTGTCCTCCTGTTTCACCTGTGATATGTCTATTCTTCTTTGGGTTGTCAATACCGCTTTCTGCACTCCTACCAGGGGAAGAATTCTAGAGTCCACCTAATTTCAAGTCTTAGGCATGAAGAAAATAAGAGTACAAGAGGTTCCCATGGCTCAAAAGATTTTTTTTAAACATCTAGTACAATTCTGTCCAACATATGTAAGGCAAAGCACATACATAATTTGAAATTTTCTAATAGCCACATTAAAGTTAAAAAAAGGTGAGATTAATTTTTGATGATACATTTTATTTAACCCCAGATATCCAAAATATTATTGATAAATATGTAATCAATATGAAAATATATTAATAAAAGATTTTGTGGGGTTTTTTTCATATGAAGGTTTCAAAAATCTAGAGTGTGTTTTACACAGATAGCACACCTCAATTCAGATTAGCCCCATGTCAAGTGCACAATAGCCACATGTGGCCAGTGGCGCCGGGGTTGGACTGAGCAGATCTCATGTATGCCAGGCCCTGGGTTAGGCACACAGTAAACTTTTGCCTCTGGCTGCTAAAGATGAGATTGAAGAATATCCACTCTTTGCTGGGGCTGCCATAACAAAGTACAACAAAACAGTGGTTTAAACAACAGAAATTTATTTTCTGAGAGTTCTGAAATTCAGCATCAAGGTGTTGGGAACTTGGGCTTTTTCTGAGGTCTCTCTCCTTGGCATGCAGGTGGCCACCATCCCTCTGCATCCGCACACGGTCTCCCCTCTGTGCATGCGCATCCCTGGTGTCTCTTCGTGTATCCAAATTTCCTCTTCTTATAAGGATACCAGTCAGATTGGATTAGGGCCCATGCTAACAATTTCATTTTAACTTAATCACATCTATAAAGGCCCTATCTCCAAATACAGTCACATTCTGAGGTACTGGGGTTAGAGCTTCAACATACGAATTTGAGGCGGACAAAACTCAGCTTGTAACAATATCTAACAGTGGTTCAGTTATAACAAACTGGTAAATGTCAGTTAAATGCTTTCCTGAGTTCCGAGAGCCATTCTGGCAAATTATTGAACCTGAGGAGGGGGTTGTGGGAACCCCCAGATTACAGCCAGTTGGTCCGAAGTACTGGAGACTGAGGTCTTGTGACCGGCATCTGAAGTGGAAACAGTCCTGTGGGACGGAGCTCTTACCTTGTGGAATCTGGTGCTTACTCCAGGTAATTAGTGTCAGAATTGAACTAAATTGGAGGACATCTAGCTGGTGTCTGGAGTACTGGAGAACTGGTTGTTGCTGGAAGGAAAACCCACACACACTGGGTGTCAGAGGTGTCCTGCAGGGAGAAACAGAACAGTAGTGGCCAGTCGTCCCAGGCACCAGCCTGCAGCAAACATAACCCCACTATGTGCATTCATGCCTATTTGTAAGAATTACCTACCAGTATTTGTTCTACATTCACTGCTGTGATCTTCCTCCCTAGATTTCCGACTCCTGTCTCCATACTCTGACTGTCAGTATTGTTTTGGGCTCTCTCCCTCCAGTCACAGGCTACTTCAGCAGCCCAGGCTTCTCACTTTGCTTAATTGATTTTGACACCAACAGTTTGGATGAAAGACCTCCCCCTCCTGCATTCTGACCCCAAGGAAGCCTCAGATGCTGTTTGGTTTCCATCCCCCACTCACTGCACTTCTCCCCAACCTCAGGAGAGGATAATTTGGACAACAACCTGCTTTCCCACCCCATCTCAGACTTTGATTACTGGCTAAATTGTTTCCCTCTAAAATTCATATGTTGAAGTCCTAACCTCCATTGTGACTGGATTTGGAGATAGAAACTATAAGGAGGTGATTAAAGTTAAATGAGATCATAAGGATGGGGCCCTGATACAATAAGATTAGGGTCCTTATAAGAAGAGACACCAGAGTGCGCTCTTGCGGGCTCTCTCTCCCCCCTCCCCCTGCCCTCGCATCCTCTCTCTCTCACTTCATCCCTTCTACCCCACCACCTCCACCATGTGAGAACACAGTGAGAAGACGGCTGTCTGCAAGACAGGAAAAGATCCCCTACCAGAAACTGAATGGCAAATACCTTGATCTTGGACTTCCAGCCTCCAGAAGTATGAGAAAATCAAGGCTTCTACTGTTGAAACCTCCCAGTCTATGGTATTTTGTCATGACAGCCTGAGATGACTTATAAGCCTACTGTCTGTCTGTACTGCTTGCATGTCTAAACCATAGGATTAAAATTTCTTTTTTTTTTCAGACAGTAGTCTTTTAATCAGCAATAAGTAACCATGATTATTAGGAAATTTTGTTTAAAATGAGTTAAGTATATGCCATAAACCCAGAGAGTTAACAGAGTATTTTGGTTATAAAAAGGGAAAATTTCTTGAATACTGACACTTGCCTGAATTAATCCCAAGTTCATAATTTATGTCTACATCGGACTACTGGCACCCAGTCTCCATGTCCCAACATTCACATCAATTCAATAATATATATACTGAATTTGTTATCTGTTCCTGTGTCACAAAGTATCCAAAGTTCAGTAGCTGAAAGCAACAAATATTTAGTATCTCTCAGTTTCTGTGGGTCGGGAATTCAGGATCACCTTCACTGAGTGGTTCTAGCTCAGGATCCCTAGTGAGGTTACGGTAGGGATGTTAGCAGGAGCTGTAATTATCTGGAGGCTTGAAGATGTACTTCCAAGATGGTTACTCAGTACTGTTGGCTCACTCAGATCCCCACCACGTGGACCTTTTCTCACGACAGGGCAGCTGGCGTCCCTCAAGACCAAGTGAGCAGAGAGAAAGAGAGCAGGAGGAGGAATTCACAGGATTATTCTGACGTAGTCTCCAAAATAGTGCACCATCATTTCTGCTTTATTTGCTAGGAATGAGTCATTTAGTCTAGCCGACACTCCAGGGGAGGGAAATAGGGCTCCACCTCTTGAAAGGAGGAGTGCCAAGGAATTTGTGAACATATTTTAAAATCACAACACTTACCCATGATGCATGTCAGCAAACCACTCATATGATGTAGTATTAAATATTGCAGTAACTAATATTTTGTGGGCTTATTCATAGAATGAGTACGATAAAATGACATAAGGGATTTACTCAATTACTGCACATTTGCAAAGATACTTTAGCATCCTCTAAAAAAGCACCAAGGAAAATAAAGACTCTAGCATTATTTTCTGTAAAATGACAGGTATTCCTATCACTCTTGGATTTTCACTATAATCTCTGCTCTGCTCTGCTCATTCTATGGATTCTGGTATGACCCACAGCTTTGGGTAACAGAACCTGCCTTCCCCAGTCCAGATGCCGTAGAACCCACAACACTTAAGCTGGCTTCAGATCCTCCCTCCTGTCTGTCCCTAGCCCCTCTGCCCCAGTTGACTCAATTTTTTGCCAATCATTTCTGCTTCTCTGCCCTATCCTTTGGATTGAACCTCCTTAAATATTAGTGCATGTCTTGGTTAAACCTAAATTCATGAAATATTTTTTGGATCCTAAATCTTAAATGATTAGCTGGTTATCTCTACCATAAGCAAACTCAACAGATAATTCCACAAGGACTTACACTTATTATCCTGACTTTAAAAATTAAGCTAATCAGCAGTCTGCACATCCGCAGTACATCAGAGGAAACTATTTGGAGTTAATCTTCTTAAATTTGGTTATTTCAATAAATGAGTATAACAAAGGCATTAAAAGGCATTTATGTAATTTACAGACATCATGAAATACATATTAGATCTTCTGAAAAGGTATTTAAGATATTAAAGACTCTAGTC
Organism: Balaenoptera borealis; assembly: GCF_965194805.1. Lineage (NCBI taxonomy): Eukaryota > Metazoa > Chordata > Mammalia > Artiodactyla > Balaenopteridae > Balaenoptera > Balaenoptera borealis. Next base: position 15,646,772 of record NC_138866.1, on the reverse strand, counting down.
CTTAGTTTGATAACATATCTCCATTTTAACTGTTACTATACTTACGTTCTGACTTAAGCTTTAAGTTAAAATCATTTACAAGTCTGAAATGAGAGGCTGTATTAGCTCAACTTTTTTGAAAAGGACAGAGCCAAGTGAACTAATGGTACAATGATGCTGAATGGAATTTAAATACTGATGAAGGGATAATAGGGCTGTAGGGGAACAAAATCTGCCACCCCAAAATGTGTCTCTTTGGTATGAGGATTGATTTAGACTGACTATTTTTAAGAAACAGAAGACTTGGGAAGTTTTTCTTGCTACCTCCCCCCTTAACTGTCTAAGGGAATTTGGATAAAGGGCCTGTTCCCAGATTAGAGCTATCACCAGAGATATCTGCAAATACGGACTAAGTGTGATGGGGGAAACTCAGCAGAGCCTAGAGATCAGAGTCCTCTCTGTGCCCCATTGTCTCTGCACGACCCAGCAAACATTTGTTTACCAAACATTTGCTTTTCCATCTCCACATGAATTGCCTTCCTCCCTTTTGCAGTCCTGAACAACTACCCCCAACATCCTCTTTTGTCTTTAACTGAAGATAATACTTAAGGTGAGGATTTCAGCCATTTTAGTGAGTTACTCAGTTTTCCTGGGCCTCTCCCATGCATACATGCTATTAAATTTTTGTTTTATTTTCTCCTGTTAATCTGTCTCATGTCAATTTCATTCTTGGACCAGCCAGAGGAACATAGAAGGGTAGAGAAAAATTTCTTCCTTTCTGACAGGGTTAAAGTACCAAAACCAAGCAAGAATTTGAACATAAAGTGTTTCCATACTCTTCCCTTTTTAGAGGTTCTGTTCTCCCTGCCTCTCTACCACCCACCTCCCCAGTCTCTTACCCAGGCAACCATCCTGTACACCAGTTGTTCTCAAACTTTGGGGCATCTGAGCCCACGTGGCACAACTACTGAAGCCCGCACGCCTAGAGCCTGTGCTCCGCAACAAGAGAAACCACCGCAATGAGAAGCCTGCGCACCGCAACAAAGAGTAGCCCCTGCTCGCCTCAACTAGAGGAAGCCCTCACGCAGCAGCGAAGACCCAACACAGCCATAAATAAATAAATAAATAAATAAATAAATAAATTTATTGTAAAAAATAACTTTGTTCCTTAAAAAAAAAAATTTTTTGGAGCATCAAAACTACTTGGAGTGCTTTTTATAACGCACATCACTGAACTCCAGCCCCAGAGCTTCTGATTCCCTGGGCCTGGGGTGAGACTGAGAACTTTAATTCTCAAATGTTCAGAGGTGACATTGACGCTGCTAATCCAAGAAGCACACTTGGAGAACCATTGATGTAAATGGATCTCAGGGAGCTTTGCCATGATGTAGAAGCCAAGTAAGGTCTTATCTGACAACTTAATATTCCACCCCCCCCAACACAAGGAATATATTTACATCTTTAGAAAGGAAGCTTGCTGGTAAAAGTTTCAAGACCCCCCCAAAATAAAAGTCACCTAATCGTTACATTTTAGGCCCCTTGACAAGTAATGAGAAAAATATTTTTGCTCAGTAGTCCTATTCAAAGGCTTAATAAATATTTGCTGAATTACACCTTTTAGGTCAAACACATGAAGTGGATTCCAATCTCAGGCCATAATCAGAGATGCAAGAAATAAAATATTCTTTATCTTTCTGTAACTCAACTAAAATTCCATTTCAATACCCCATTCTACCAAACTGGTGGGCACTTAATCACAGTCAATTCAGGATCCTACCTCTTCTTCCTCTGGATTCTGCCTGTGTGTACTTTGCTAGGGCTGCCATTACAAAACACCACAGACTGGGTGGTGTAACCAACAGAAATTTATTTTCTCACAGTTCTAGAGGCTGGAAGTCCAAAACCAAGGTGTCAGTAGGGTTGGTTTCTTCTGAGGTCTCTCTCCTTGGCGTGCAGATGTCTACCTACTCTCTCTGTCCTCACCTGGTCTTTCCTCTGTGCATGCGCATCCCTGGTGTCTCTTTGTGGGTCCAAATCTCCTCTTCTTATAAGGACACCACCGATCAGATTGCATCAGGACCCATGCTAACAGTTTTATTTTAACTTAATCATCTTTTTGAAGAGCCTAACTCCAAGTACAGTCACATTATGAGGTACCAGGGATTAAGACCTCAACATATGGATTTTGGCAGAGAGGTAAGGGGATGCAAGTCAGCCCATAACACCATCTAGGATTCAGGGAGTTTGTATGTAGCTAAGGCTGGAGAGGTTTAGCTCAACCCCCAATTCTCAAGGCTGCCCTCTGTGCATGCTGGCCTCTCGTGAGATGTCCTCATTCCCTTCTGGTCCTCAGTAGTTAGCCCATGCAGGACTCACCTGGGTTGTCCCCCATCAACGGGGACAAGGCTTCTTCTGTGACACACTGGGCCATTGGAAGCGCCATGAGGTGGGCTGAGGCCTTGCATCACTTCTGTGCGCCCCTCATGTGCCCTGACCAGCACTGTGCTGGGCACAGGGGAATGTGGTAAGGCTGTCTCAGGCCTCTCACACGTGTAGTCCGGAGACAGCCTCCTATCTGGACTTCACCCTGGACATGAGAGACGAGATCACCCTCCTCCCCACATCATGCAGTTCATCAGAGTGACTGTCACCCCACCCCCACCTCAGGAATTGCAGGGAGAGGGTACAGGCATTCAGGATGCAGTGTCCCTGTGTCAGGCCACCACATCTGAACTCTCGTGACTTCCTTTCTCACAACCCTAAGCCCCAGCCCCGCCAGCAGGCAAAACCTTTTATCTGTTCTTGGGGGCCGGAAGCTTTGCTTTAGCTCAACAGATATTCTTCCAAGCAGATTGTCTGCACCTCAGTCTTTTTCATTCTCCTGAGTTGCATGAATCTTTTGAAACTCTAAGCCTAGGATTGTCTTCTCCTCCCAACCCCACATTTTTCTGCCAAGAATTCCTTCTCTTGAGGCAATAAATGCAAAATGGCTAATCGAGTGTGTGGGGGAATAGGGATGGGGTAAAAGGAAGTAAGGCTGGGGAAATAAATCAGTATTTCAGAATGTCCCCTGCCATGTTTAGTCACTGCTTTAACTAGTGAAATTGCAGCAAGTGGAAACTTTTGATGCAAAGGACCCTTCGTCAGCAGATTAGGTTCTTCCACTGTCTGCCCCACGGAGAAGTTGGAGCCGAGCAGGACCACATTCACTTCCCCTTTTCCCCATGGGCAGCCCAAGTGCCCTGCCACGGGCCAGTGTTGGGGGTCCATTCTGTGGCCTCAGAAAACCAGATACCGACATGCCAGGAACACCAAACCCCTCAAGGTAGTATTCTGAATGCTGCTAGTTGGCTTTTTCTCACCTTGGAGTTGTTTAAATGTCAGAGACTCAACGCTCTGAAATTTCCATCTCTTCATCAGCTGGCTCTGTGGTTGAAAATACAGTATTGTCAAATATTCTGGACTAAATAAGAAGCAGAGTTATTAAAGGTTCTTAAGTGTCTTATTATGTGGAACTGACAAAGTTTCAGCATAGGGTAGCCACAATTTTTCTGCTAATTAATCAGAAGTGAAAGTTTGCGTTTCCTGGGTTTTTTAACAACATCCTTTTTTTCTTTTGAAGAGCAAAATACATAAAAATCTGATGTGGATATTAAGATGCCATTTCCCTAAAAGCAGAAGTATAGTCTATTTAGGTAAAATAAGAAATTGTGAGTGTCATGAGACACCCATGTATAGAAGCCACAGATGAGTGGATGTGCAAAACCAAACAAAAATGAGAATTTTGGATTAGAGTGACGAGTAAACTGAAATCATTGCTTTCATTTTTTTTTTAAGGCTTGTCTTACTATTAATTTTCTACATTGTACTTAAATTTTTTATTATTTCAGTAAAAATAGAAAGCATACTGAATTTTTAAGTTCCTATATGCTAAATTACTTTGCAAATGTACTTTATAAATCTAAATGATTACATTTATCACTTTCAATAAAAGACCTACAAAGGAAGTATAGGAAACCCATTACACTCGTTACATCCTGAATAACCTCAAGGTTAAAAGTCTTGGTTATATCATGAGATCATCTTTTCCAGTTCTGGGGAGAAATTTTAAAAACCCTACCAACAGGAACTTCTAATGTCCTTTTACAAAGGCGGGCTCAAATTGTCATGATTACAGTTTTAAAAATGAAGTTAAATTTTGCCATCCCAAATTAATTATGTCCTTATAAAGTAAAAATTTCCCCTTCATGTGTAATAAAAGTTTATTAAGGCAAGGTTCAAAAGTGATGTCTCTGGCTTTTTTATATCTCAAAATTTCCAGGAGCTAATTTCACTTCACATTAAATCACTTACAGATTTGGCAACAACTGTCAAAGCGTCACTATACTAAGTGAATTTTCATTGTAACATCCCATGTCTTTCTCAAATAAATGTTCAAGTCTCATAAAATTATTGATTTGCCTAAGCCAGTTAGTTCAAGTGGCTTTAGCACGGTTTAGCAATTTCTGATGGAATCTTCTCTTCCAAGAGGAAAATCAAAGGAGAAAATGGTCCTACAATAAAATACTATAGAGCTAATATATAATCCCTTTTAAAAAAAACAAAAACAAAAATAAAAAACTTTTACCTAGTTGGCTACCTTGACGCCACCATCATGCCATTAAGCAATGCACATGCTCTTTATACACACATCTGCATTCTCTCCCTGTTGTTTTTCTCCCAGGATGTTGATCACCCTGATTCCATCTACAACATCCTTTCCTATTCCACACATCCAACGACTCATCCTATCTTTTTGTACCTCTCTTGGAGTATTTATCCATTTTTACCATCGCATTGTGGTTATTAGTGCTTTCTCCTTCACTAAGTGATAAGCTCCTTATGGGTTAGGGCCAGGTCCTATATATCTCCCAGCACAGTGGTCTCTTAGGAGAGGAGGATAGATATATGTGTTGACAGATAAATGAGTGAGGGAGGGAGTGAATGAATGAATGAGATTCTAGTACATATTCTATCAAATAAAGCACATATAGTATCAGTATATAATTGTAATTAAGATGCAAAGAGAAGAGTGAGTAATAAAAATTATACTACAGTAAATAATACATAAAACATCTTTTAAAATACTTAGGAGACTTCTGTTGCTCAAATTTGGATAATGTACAAGCTTCTCATTAAGATGCTGCTTCCTCATTGGTTTGTGACGAAATATGAGTGCAATTTCCTGTCCCCTCAATAATGTTGGTTTCTCTTCTGGGTGCAAGCAGATTTATCTGGCTCCTCGGTCAAGAAAATCATCATCCCAAGAAACATGGGTAAGTGTAAGATTAAAAAATAAGACTTTAAGTAGATAACATACTTTTGAATGATTGTCAGTAATATTTGCAACATTTTTTCTAGTATGGGCTCTATAAATGTGGTCATGCAAAGTATTATAAGACAGGGAGAAATGAGGATGACACATGGTTTCTCTACTTTGAGCAGTAGTAAAGGATGTCAAAATTTACATTTAGAAATAGGTAACACTATCAAAATATAAAAGAAGAATGTTTATGCTCCATTTCCCCTACAGGAAACAGTATATTGGCAAAATGAAAATTAAGTGGTTTGGGAAGAAATGTACCAACTCCTGGCTGTAGAGCTATCTAGCACCACTTCCTCATCAGTATAAAGGTCTAGTGATATGTTTTTATACCATCAGAAACTATGTGAAATTTGAAAATAATATTTCCAGTATTAATTAATAATATTTCTAGTATGTATTAATTAATTAATAATTCTTAATAGATGACTATCACATTGACACACAGTAGAGTCTTAATAAGTAGCTATTCAACTGATAAATGAAGGCAAATGTTTCCTATAACATTTTATCTTCTGATCATTGTCGTCAATGGTTGGTACTGTTTTAGGAGCTGTGGATTATCTTCTTTGGGCATCAGGTAAAAATTAAAATCAGAATTAAAAACTTATCCAAATTTCTCAGCACTGGATCTAAAAACAGTTTTCTCAAAATATGATTAAAGCGATCAAAGTAATATCTGAAAAGATGTATGAATAATAAGAATTATGTATTCTGTTAAAATCTCAGATTCACACAAATTAATTTAACAGCTCTCCTCTGCAGCGTTTGGTATCATATGTGAAATGTTATTATATAAATTATATTCTGAGTGCCTGTGGTTTCTCTGCTATGCTCTGGCTAGATGGCCAAACATGATCTGCTTTCAGGAAATGTAAGGGACAACACAGACTACCAGTGTTGTCATTAGAACAATATCAGTTAACATGTCATGAAGGCTTACCATGTGCTAGGTACTGAGCTTCATGTGTTATTTCATCCTCACAAGAATTCTATGAAATGGTTGCTATCTAACACCTGTGAAAATTGAAACTTACAGAGGTGAAGGAACACATATGGTCACAAATCCCCCAAGAGCTGCTGAGAGCCTTTGAGTCTCCAGAGCCCTGGAGTCACACATGTAACCACAAGCCTCCAGAAACACTGCCTCTGTTGCCCAACCCAGAAGACACCCAGTATCTGCTTCATTAAACCATTCAGTCTTATGGTTGTTTTAGTTAAGGCAGGAAATATTTCTACAGAGAAAGAAATTTATTCCACTGAGAATTTTGTAAGTCCTCTCAAAACTATTTTTCCATTTGACCCTTCTTATCTTTTTTTTTTTTAAGATGAGTATTTGTGGAGTAACATGGACAAAGCAGGAAGGGGCACCTTCCTGCTCATCACCCAGCTCTCCCAGTCCTCCTTCTAAGGAAGAATATTTTCATGGTTTAAGTGTTCTTCCCCAGACGCATGAGTCTAGTGATAGACGTGATGTTGCGTAACCATCAGAGTTCCACCCTCTATAGCTTTTTCCATTTTGTGCATCTCAGACATTTTTTGAGTGTCATTTTCCTTCTTCGCTTACGTTCTTTAGAAGTCTCTTTAATGAGGATTTTGGGGGTCAATGTTCTCAGTGGTAGTTTATCTTAAAATATCCTTATTTGTGCTCTCATTTTGAAATTTAGTTCTGTTGGGTATACAATTATAGGATGACATATATTTTCATAACAATTTGCAAGTATCAATCCACTGTCTTCTGGTTTATGTTATCATTGTTGAAAATGTCTTTGTCGGTCGAAATTTCATCCTTTGTAGGTAGTCCATTTTTTCTCTCTGGCTCTTTTGTTCCTTGGTCTTTGGTGATCTGCAGCTTGATTGCAATGTGACTAAGTATAGATTTCCATCTCTGTTTGTTTGTTTCTAATCTTATTTGGGGTTTGCTGAGCTTCATAAGTCTGAGGATGCCATCTCTCAGTCAGCATCTTTTCTAATATCGCCTCTCCCTTACTTTCTCTCTTCTGTCCTTATGAACTTCAATTATACATATGCTGACCTTTTCACTTTATCCTCCATGTCTCTGTGGTATTTTCCCATCTCTTTAACACTCTGACAATTTTGTGTTATTTCTTTAGCTCTATCTTACAATATACTAATTTTCTCCTCAGCTGGAGCTAGGCAGTTGGTGAGCCCCTGTGTTAATTTTTTTTTTTTTTAAAGAAATTCATGTTCTTTTATTTATTTATTTATTTATTTATTTATTTATTTATTTATGACTGTGTTGAGTCTTCGTTTCTGTGCGAGGGCTTTCTATAGTTGCGGCAAGTGGGGACCACTCTTCATCGCAGTGCGCGGGCCTCTCACCGTCGCGGCCTCTCTTGTTGCGGAGCACAGGCTCCAGACGCGCAGGCTCAGTAGTTGTGGCTCACGGGCCCAGTTGCTCCGTGGCATGTGGGATCTTCCCAGACCAGGGCTTGAACCCGTGTCCCCTGCATTGGCAGGCAGATTCTCAACCACTGCGCCACCAGGGAAGCCCCCTGTGTTAATTTTTAATTTTAAATTATTGTATTTTTTATTTCTGAAAGGTCTATTTCAACCTTTTAAAAAGTATGCCTAGTCATCTTTTATAGTCTCTTGATCCTTACTCATGTGTTCAGATTCCTTCTTTTATTTCTTTAAATGTATTAAACGTACTTGTTTTGTGTTATATATCTATTAATTTTATCTCTAAAGCTTTTGTGGATCTAGTACTCTTCTTTCTTGCTTTTGCTGAATCTCACACATAGCAGCTAATTTCTGTATGTATGTGTGTAAGTGTATGTGTGTGTTTTCTTCTAGTGTGGTAACAGGATATTTGTTCTTTTTATCCATCTATTTTTAAAAGCGAGTGTGTTTAGGGTTGGGGTGTTTTAATCAGCTCATATTTGTTAGAACGCGATCTGTGAGAATTCTTTAAAGCCTGGGTTGAGGGAGCTTTCCTCAAGGCATGATTTGTATTTACTTCCTCCACGTGCCTAGAATACTTATTCTTTCATATGGTAAACTTTTATTGTGGGTGAATTTATTTTCAGATTATTTAAGTTGTTTATTGTTTGTTTTGTTGTGTTTCTATAAATTACTTTTTATATGTCAGGAAAGAAGTGAAATCATATCATTTCTTAGGAAGACATATATGCTCTATCTGCAGGTTATTCAGATGTTAATTGTCAAGATTCTTTACATCTCATCTCACATAGCCTTTTGATTTCACTTTTTAACCTTAATTGCAATATAACCTGCATGCAGAAAAAAGGAACATATCCTAAGTGTACAGCATGATACATTTTTACAGACTGAACTTGTTCATGGCATCAACACTCATATCAAGAAACAAAACGTTACCCAGTTCTCAGAAGTCCTCCTGGTGCCCTCTTCCTGTCATCACTCACCCACCCACACACCCCCAAAAGATAACAGCCACCTGACTCCTCTTTCTCTGTTTTTTTATAACAACTAAATGTTTAATATGACATTCTACATGGTTGTTTGCAACAATGTAGGTGGGCTTTGTTGAGAAGAAAGGGAATGCATGATGGTTCTTCCCACTTCCAATTGGTCTTATTTACATTTTTTTCATTACCACATTGTGAGTGGTGAAAGATAATTAATTTCGGCTTTAAAACAATTCACAGATGTTTCCTGATCTAAACAATAGACCCTTCAAAATTCAGCCTCCTGACTCAAAAAACTGGGAGATCTTCTCCTCCCCGCCCCCCGCCACCCGTGGTAGCAGGATATTTGCTCCTTTTTAGCCATCTGTTTCTAAAATCAAGTACAGGAAAAATAAAAGCCTAAATAAAATTGTTGCCTTATCCATTATATAAATTACTGAAAAGGAACATGTTTAACCTTCCAAAGAAAATGTGTTGACAGATATACGGAAACATAAGGACACATTGTCAGAGTGTGAGACATGATGTAAGGTTATGATTTTCACAAGTTTATTTAGAGTCCACGCAGTTTAATAGAGAACATAAAAGTGACGTCTTTTAGAAAATGTAGGGTTGATTATTTTATATCTAGTTTGCAGAAATTTTCATTCACGTCATTTTCTTTAATTAGAAGAGCTATTATAGTTGAAAGACCTGTACTAATCCATCAGTGCTACTATTTAGGTGGAAAGTAGAAAATATTCTCTTCCTTTTCAACAAAGCCAGTCTGTGCTGTTGCAAAAATACCTCAGACGTCTAAGGTATTTTTATGTAAAAGGCAGAAGACAAAATAGTTGAGTCAAGAGGCTTTAGAGTTAAACCTAGGATTGCAGCCAAGTTCTACCAAGATTAGACAGGCAATATGGGGCTAATTGCCTAATATGTGGCTCAATTCTTCTTTGTAATATAAGATTGTAATAAACAGCACAGAATTACAGTAAAACATAAATTATAATAAATATGCACGCCATTTTACATGGAGTCCAGCACACAGAAAGCCCTCAGTAAATGGATTGCTACCCTGATTTCTGACAGCATAGATTAACACTACCTGGTTCTTAATCAAATAATATGTACCCTTTCTGCCTGCCTTTTTCTATCCCTCTGCATTGTTTCTGAGCCTCAACCATGTTATTGCATGTAACAATAATTTGTTCATTTTCATTAGTGTATAGATTTTAATTGTGTTAATATACCACAATCTATTTACCTCTCTTAATGCTAATAGGCATTCCAGTTGGGGAATATTACAAATAGTGCTACTGTGAACATTCTAATTCTACCATACGTCTTTTGGGAACCACATGCATGTATTCCTGTTGAGCATATACCTAGAAGTAGAGTTGCTGAACCACATGATTTGCATAAGAGCCAAACAGTTTTCTAGCCAACAGTATATGAGAGTTCCAGGTGCTCTACCTCCTCACTAAGACTTGGTATTTGCTGTCTTTTTCATTTCGTTTATTCTGGTGGGTGTGTAGTTGTATCTCTCTGTGGTTTTAGTTCGTAGATTTCTGACGACTAGTGAAGTTGAGCGCATAGATCCAATATTAATTCACTATTGGCCTGAAGTTTATGGAACCGGATTAATAGTATAGACTCAGACCCCATTCCCAAGTGAGGACAGCCAGAGGCCATGAGTACTCAGGGATTGTTTTTTTTTGTGATAGCTCCTCACAGAAACAAAGCTAAGACAGGGAACTTGCCAACTTTCCCTGCTGTCTGTCTGCAAATATCTGTAAAGTTTGTTATTTTATTTTGTTTATTTTGATGGCTGAGGCTCCTGGATCCCAGCATGAGTGGGATGTCGAGGACCCCTTGCTACCTGTGTGGGCCCATGCTCTATCACCGGCCCATGCTCTGCCACTGGCCCATGCTCTGCCACTGGCCCATGCTCTGTCACTGGCCCATGCCCTGCCACTGATCCATGCTCTGTCACTGGCCCATGCTCTGCCACTGGCTCATGCTCTGTCACTGGCCCATGCTTTATCACTGGCCCATGCTCTGTCACTGGTTCTCTGCAGTCAAAGCTCTAGTTAGTTCCTCCAGATCCACGTATGCCTTAGGGTACCCAGAGCTTTACTGCTCACTTACCTCTCTGATCTTAGCTCCTGCTTCCATTTTTTCCACTCTGGAAGGTTTCCCTATTTATTTAAAGGCTGTTTAAGAGGGGAAGGGATAAATTGGGAGATTGGGATTGGCATATAAACACTACTATATATAAAATAGATAACTAATAAAAACCTGCCGTATAGCACAGGGAACTCTACTCAATACTTTGTAATGGCCTATATGGGAAAAGAATCTTAAAAAAAAAAAAGAGTGGCTATATGTATGCGTATAACTGATTCACTTTGCTGTACACCTGAAACTAACACAACATTTGTAAATCAACTATATTCCAATAAAAATTAAAAAAATAAAAATAAAAGGCTGTTTATTCATATTTTTAGGTGTGGAAAAACTAGGTGATTTCAGGAATTTTAGTTCTCCATTTTGTGTTAAGAATGACATATCCTGTGGGCTCTGGATATGGTTTAATCTCCCAGCAGAATACTGGTGCCTTGTGGTGGCGGGTCTCTTTTGTGCTAAGGGCTTATCAACACTTGGAAGGGGGCAGTTTTGAGGTCCTGTAGGCCTCACAGCACACAGGAAGAGGACATGTCTTCCTTCCCCTACATGGTGACTCTACAAAGCTTTCTGTGAAGATTCCCCTCAAATAAATCATCCAAAGCACCAACAGGCCTCACTAGCAGAGGAATAAAGATAGTATTTTTCTATTCCAATATGGAGAGAAGGATGGATTCTCTGTTCCTGCATGAATGTACATCAGACGTTTTTAAAAAACGAACCTAGTAAACAATCAGGTATAGATGTAGAAACTGATGATCACAAGATTTTACCCAGAATGGAGCACATTCTGCCCTCTCTTTCACAAGAGTACGAGAAAGTTAAAGTAAATTAGCCCACAAAGAAAGCAAAGGAGAAACAAATGAGGTAGTGTTGTCTAATTATTTACAAAGTTTCAGCAAGCTGTTACATTTTTAAGTGCTTCACTTTATCAAACTTCTTGTGACAACTTTTTCTTGGCTAATAAGCATATTTTGAAAATAAGTGCCTTATACATAGATTGCATATGAAATAAAAAATTTGAAGTCCTATAATCATACAGTTTACCATATACTCAAATGCATTTACTGATTACAAACAAATAATTGAATTCGCCATCTTTTTTAAAATTAGCTTCTAAAATGACTTTTAACTTTAGTTTTGTGTGCTTAGATTGTGTCTAGTGAGAAACATAATTCTCTCTAACCTAGCATCCCTTGGATAATCCTTATTTGAAAAAGGTCAAATATCTCAGCCTGATTTCATTTACTGAAGTCAATTAGACAATTTTCCCTTTTTAAACACCTTCATTGTATGCAATTTAACGCATTTTGATATCCTCAATAAATGAAATAAAATAAGATTGTTTCAAAAATCATGATGTCTCTTTTAAGCATCCAAACTATTCTAGTTTGTCTTTCATTACAGAAACGAAGGCATTTTAAAAAGAGATGTCAACCTTTGTGAAAATAAAGCCTTATATAGTCACGTTTGCACCAATCTCCTCTGAGTTTCGTGAAGAAAACCAAACTGAAGACAGCATTCTATGAAAACTGATGGATAATGTGGCGAATCCTCCAGGGTTCTTCATCAGCAGGCCGTGAGAATAAGCACATGGACTTCTGCACATTAAAATCGACTGATCGCTTTAGTAACTGCCAGGAGGCTGGATCCTGACTTCCAGCCATCGATATCTGTGTGAAAATTGATCTCCATTCATCCTTTAAGACCATTGATGAATCAATCAGAACTTTTGAAAGCAAAGGAAAACTGAAGAAATCTTAGTAAAAGAGAGTTAGGTGTTGAAAACAAACTACCAAGAGGCAAGACTTATTTTGCTACTTACTGTCTAAGAACGAATATAAAATCAGCACCTAAAAAAGAAAAAATGAACAGCACATGTATTGAAGAACAGCATGACTTGGATCACTATTTGTTTCCAATTGTTTACATCTTTGTGGTAATAGTCAGCATTCCAGCCAACATTGGTTCTCTATGTGTGTCTTTTCTGCAAGCAAAGAAGGAAAATGAATTAGGCATTTATCTCTTCAGTTTATCCTTATCGGATCTGCTGTATGCCTTAACTCTCCCTCTATGGATTGATTATACTTGGAATAAAGACAACTGGACATTCTCTCCTGCCCTGTGCAAATGGAGTGCCTTCTTCATGTACATGAACTTTTACAGTAGCACAGCTTTCCTCACCTGCATTGCGATTGATCGGTATTTAGCAGTTGTCTACCCTTTGATGTTTTCTTTTCTAAGGTCAAGAAGATGTGCGTTCATGGTGAGCCTTTTCATCTGGATATTGGAGACCATCTTCAATGCTGTCCTTTTGTGGGAAGACGAAACAGCTGTTGAATATTGTGATGCCACAAAGTCTAACTTTACTTTATGCTACGACAAATATCCTCTGGAGAAATGGCAAATCAGGTTTAACTTTGCTAGGACGTGTGTAGGCTATATGATACCTTTGGTCATCATAATGGCTTGCAACCAGAAAGTCTACAAAGCTGTGCAGCAAAATCAAGCCACAGAAAACAGGGAAAAGAAGAGAATCATAAAACTACTTGTTAGTATCACGTTGACTTTTATCTTGTGTTTTACTCCCTTTCATGTGATGTTGCTGATTCGCAGCGTTTTAGAGCATGATATGAACTTAGATAAACATATGTTTGACCATAACAAGCCTGGGAAGCAGAGTTATAAAATCTATAGAATCACAGTTGCATTAACAAGTTTAAATTGTGTTGCTGATCCAATTCTGTACTGTTTTGTAACTGAAACAGGAAGATCGGATATGTGGAATGTATTCAGAGTCTTTACCGAGAAGCTTAATAAATCAAAAAGACGAGGAAAAAGCATACTTTCTATGTCTACAAAAGATACTGTGGAATTAGACATCCTGGAATAGAACCAAGGTCTATTTTTTTAAAGATATGCAATATTAAACCATCAAGATTATATTTTCAAAAGGAAATCTCAGCAAGAGAGGGGACTAAAGGTTCCCACTGAGGGACTATTTTAATCCTCTCCGATGGAAATATTTTAGACGTGCGTTCTATAGCTCCCTGACTTTTATTAAACAAGAATTAAACAAAGTTGAATATTTTCCTAATGACTCAGGATCATCACTGTAGAATGGCAGTTGCTTTTGTATCTGTGCTCTAATCTCTCAGCGGTTAGTAAGATGTACGGGACTGTGTGTTTTTAAATTGGTGAGCTTTGTGTCTGGTTGTTGTGATTTTTCTCACTCTTTCTATGGATCTCAGGCTATCATTTCTCCCAGCCAACAACACCAACTACTAAATACTGCTTCTAATCTTCTCATTAGTTAACAAACATTTATTGAGCCCACTCTCTGTGCTAGGTTTTGTGGTAAGTACTGGGGTTACAACAGAAATGATCTCATAAGCCTTTTGAAGCTTATATCAGTTTGGAAACATAGCCACTGAGCTTGTAAGTGTTCTTGACAAAATAAAAGTAAATAGTCTCTGAGTGAGAGTCTGAAGGCCTCATCCATGATATAAAGGACATGAGCTTTGTGAAAGTTCTTTCAGTTAATCAGAGAACTTTTTACTTTCTTTAAAATCACAATTTTTAAAATTTTGATTCTTTCAAACTTTGCTGTTGAGTACAGTATGGGTGAAATTATTAGAAGTTTAATGTTCAGACAAAAAGATATACTATAAACAAAAAAGACATTTATTAAATTAAATCTTACATTCAGAGACTTCTTTGGGGGTTCAGAGTATTTAGAGAATCTTGATATAATATATTCTTTTATATTTATATTTTCTCATTACAGAAATTACTCTGCCTAGTTTTAAGTAGGCATCAGGTAAACATTTTTCTTAACCCAAGTATTTTTTAAGATTTTCGAAGATTTTTTTATCCTACTATTCTCCTTTTCTCCTTCTCTCCCTTCTCTTTCCTATCTTTTCCTTCTAGTCCCCAAAATTGATCAGATAGCAAATGTCTTGGTATCATTTGTGCCCTCATATTAGAAAACAAAAATCTGATAACAAAAAAGACAAATAATGAATTTCTAGATTTACACTGAAAAAAATCAGTTAGTGCACAAACTGACTCCGTTTTCTATTAAAGTTGTCCATGACTGACAGTTTGGGTACACAAGAGAAAACCACCTTGCTTTGAGGTCCTATGTGCTTTCTCTGTCCTTTGCACTTTTCTCATCATAAAGTTTCTGGAGAATTAATAGATTGAGTCTGGCACCCCGAGATACACTTATACATACTTAAAGGCTAAAGATACACCAATGAAAAGAAAAGGAACTAAAATAGTTTGGGCTGTTCGATTCTTTCCTGATAAATTATTGGCAGCACATACATTGAATATGTGTGAAAGTAAAAGATCCAGGAACAATTTTGCCCGCGTTGGAAACTCAGATGCAGATTGTCTTGTCTGAGATCACACAGTTCGTCGGAAGCAGAGCCACATCTTGAGCCCAGAAACACCGACTTCCCTCCAGAGTTGCTTGTCCTCCTTCATGCTTTTTTTTTTTTTTTTTTTTTTTTTTTGACATTTCTACCATTTCTTTCTTTAGGGATGCAAAAGACATATGTACATGGAGAGTTGTTCAAGATAGTCGTTGGATTTAGATAAGAATAAGGAGGAGAAGGAGAGTTATTTCATAAATTAATACCTCTGGAAATAAAATAAGTCATATAGATAGCAATTAAGCTGATCTATTACAGAGAACTGGTTAGAACTTGACCTCAGTTGGCTATATCAAGAGATGTGGCAGATACAAATTCGTGGCCCCCTTAGTAAGAAAGTTCTACTTAATAATTAACAGCAAAACCATTGATCTAACATTTGAGTAAGTTCCAAAATGAACCAGGCTGCCAAAACCTTTAAGCAGGGCCAACCACGGAGAACCCACATTAGGAAGATGCTCATGTGATTTAGGGCAAATCACTCTAGACGTGATCTAAAATTATCGACAATCCCAACATTGGAAAGTTAATCCTTCAGTCTTGAACGGCTTGATAGGTTCCTGATTAAGGTTCTCCATTAAACTAAAAGGATTTCTGGAAGGAATAAGACCTTGTAGCTATTATTACCTGGGACGCCTTTGTCAGAAGACCTAGATTAGAACACCAGCAATTATCCACTTATGAACCGTTTGACCTCAAAAAATGTTCACGTTCTCCCTCAGGCTCAGTTTCTATAAACAGCAGGAACGGTAGCATCACTTGCTTTTAACAAGTAGATGTGAAAACACTTTGTAAACTATGATGAGTTTTCTAAATGTTTATTATTATCGGTTATTCTCATCTTCATCATGATTAGTGGATAGCTACCCACAAGATAGAACAGTCCCTGGAGGCACTCTGAGGGTAGGAATATAGCAGCGTGAGCTAGTAGGGGCTGGCTCTCACACACCACTGCTACGGTTACTTCTCCCAGATGGTTCAACAAGTCCATTACGGTCACTTAAGGGCCTTTATTGTTGCTTCCACATTCTCAATAGTGCCTGCTTCTAGGAGTTCACATTTCTGAGGAGACACATGCTATGTACATCACCATAAACAGGTAGAGATCCATTTTTAATTTAAGTCTTTGACCTTTTGTTCCTTATTCAGAATGTTATTTTTTATTTCAATGAACTCAATTAGACATCTTGGATAGGTCAGTGAAGAGACTGAGAACAGCTTTTTAAAACCTCCATTTTCTCTACCTAGTCTGGGAGAAGCTTCATGGGTGAAGAAGTTAAAAGACATTTAAAAAATCACCTCATTTTGTTCAAATTACATAACATCACTTCCCTACGAGCATCCTGAGAAAATTTGCCTCTCCGACCTGATTTATTCCCTTTTCTCTTTTTAATTTAAGCTAAATGTTCTCCCCAAGAAATTATATTTCCAATCCTTAATGTTATGATCAAATACGTAGTTATTTACCAATTGCTTCTGTTGACTTCGCCTGTTTTTAACTAGACAGTACCTATTTTAAAACAGAATTTGTGATACATAGCGTGTAGGCATTTCTGTTTAAAACATGTTTATCTTGCCCTGGGCTTCCTTTCTGCCCAGACATCACTGTCATCATTCTGTCATTTATGCGTGGGCCTCTCTTCAGGTGAAACCCATCCACAGGTTGCTATGGAAACACATCAGCTGCGATAACACCCTGACCCATAAAGGCCTTTGTGATTAGAGACTTCTTTTTCTAGGTCCATCAGGTGACCCTGCTGTGAATCAGAAGTCTGTTCCTCCAATAGATGTTACAACACACAAAGAACACATATTCATAGACTCCAACAACCTGCCTCACCTCACAAAAACAAACAAACAAAAATTCCTTGGGACCTTTTAACCTATGTTTGTACTCTTTTGCAATATGTCTAATATCAACAAGTAGAACACATACGGCCTCTTTGCCTTCTGAAATGATGCACACGTGAGTGTTTTATTTTCTTCTTTACTGAGTCAGCAGCTGGGAGACACTGTTGAGATTCTTCCCTCCCCTTCCCTCCTCCCTTGTTTCTCCTTCAACCAGAAGTGGCTGCCAAGGAAGCCATGGTAAGAAAACTTGTATCTGCATTGTTTCCATTGCTCTACTATTCTGGAAAAATCCAGTTCTGACTGGGATGTTTTATTTACATGTCCTGGGCAGACAACCTTTGGGGGAAAATAACAGAAGGTTAATTTAAACGAAAGCAGGGATGTCCTGTTTTATTCTTTGTTCATGGTATAAACACTTGATTCAATTCAAGTTAAAAAAAAATTTTGACCTCTATTATTTCTTTTATTCTTTCACATTTCATACAGCTTACCCATCATGACAGGGTGATGGTCACATTTGTTAGTTGCATTAGCTGAATGCCCCTTGTTTGCAGGAATAAGGTGGCAATGGCAACATCGGGTCAAACTTGGATGAGGGAAAAGTGATGTGGGAGCTAAGATTCCTCTTCTTTTCCAAAGATCCTTTTCTTACGACATCACTTGTTGCTGGCCAAGAAAAATCACACTCAAGACTTGTCTGTGACCACTAGGTGTTGATCGTGTTCTATTCAGGACCTTGTAGTTTACGGCTAGCTGCCACTCCCCAGAAGCAAAGAGGAGCTTAGAATGACATTTTTCCATCCAAGAAACAAGAAAGATTCCCTATGAATTGGAAATGAATGGGGGCAAATGCTGAAATTCAGTTTGCATTATTTATTTCTCTGCTTTCTAGAAAGCTCAGTAACCATCAGATAATTTCACTTGGTTTAAACTCCCTATGTCATTCTAATATTTTTTTTTTCCATTCAGTTAAATTGGTCAGTCTACATGTGAGAGAATGTAGGCTAAATCATATAATTTCTGCAGGATCGTGGGTATAACATTGATGACTTGTTCTAATTCAGTTAACTTACCCACTGAAGAAAATACTGGCCACCTTTCCCATGAAGAGAAACATAAAACATATGAGCTGTAAGCAGTTTGCAATTTTGTCTACTGTGATGAAATTATAATCTATGAAAGTCAAGATGTAATTCAATATATGTATGACTTTCATTTCTAATTTATTATTGTTAGATCTCAGCACTAAAAACTTACATCTGTTATTTTGAATTGTTTAAATCTGTTCTTCCCCAAAGAACAGTAATAAAATCATGTTCTAGTTTAACAGCATTTGCATATCATTAAACATATAATGGCCTATAATCTACTTTTCTTCTGCCTATAATTTTCTTAAGCTCTTTATGAAGCACCAGTGGGTTTTTACACATTTAAAAAATAGGTTATGATTCCTCAAATAATGTTGTAATTAGGTGTTCAAAAAGCAAGCCAATAAAGAAATGGGCTAGGGAAGTCTGCATGTCATTGTTCAGTGCAAACTTTTAAATAAAAATACAAATTTCATTATCTAGGAAATGTGTGTTCAGTTAATTTCAAAATCAAATACAATCAAGAAATCTTGTTCTGCAATGACTGGACTTTCCCATGATATGAAAAATATTAACTTCAGTTCTCAGCCTTTCATCAGTCCTTCTTGGAAATGTGATTGAACTTGTAAACATCCTTCTAAAAGAATCCTTTTCAAAATTATTGTAAAATTCCTGGTCTTGCTTCTAAGACTATTGGCACTTACTAACAAATACATTAACTTGGAAACCCTGGTTTCTTTTGACAGTTAAATGGATCAAATCAAAGAATTGCACTAATGGACTAAAAAGTGCCTCTGTAGGAATGCCACAGAGCAGCGTACCAGCAACCTTAAAAGCATGTGCATAATAAGTGCCAGCTCTGTTAAGCTTTATTACTGTTTTAAAAAAATATATAACAGGGGTGGGATAGGGAAGGTGGGAGGGAGACACAAGAGGGAGGAGATACAGGGATATATGTATATGTATAGCTAATTCACTTTGTTATAAAGCAGAAACTAACACACCATTGTAAAGAAATTATACTCCAATGAAGATGTTAAAAAATATATATATATATATATATAACCAAAAAAAAAAAAATCCTCTGTCATACCACTCACCCATTCATGGAAGTGACACTCGCTGATACTAAGGAAATCTGTTTTGAATCTTTGGGACAATGTCTTCTGTGCTTCTCTGGCAGTTCACCCAAGAAAGAAGCATGTGACACCCTGTGTTCAAAAAGACTATGGGACAGGGACTTCCCTGGTGGCGCAGTGGTTGGGAGTCCACCTGCCAACGCAGGGGACATGGGTTCGAGCCCTGGTCCGGGAAGATCCCACATGCCACGGAGCAACTGAGCCCGTGTGCCACAACTACTGAGCCTGCACTCTAGAGCCCACGCACCACAACAAAGAGTAGCCCCCGCTCGACACAACTGGAGAAAGCCCGCGCGCAGCAGCGAAGACCCAACGCAGCCAAAAATAAATAAATTTATTTAAAAAAAAAAAAAGAAAAAAAGACTGTGGGACAGAAAGACCTAATGCCTTTCAGCACTCATCCACTTCCCCTTGGATGAAAGAATTGCCAAGCCAAATCAGGGTCTGGAATAAGCAGAGATTCCTTCTCTTGCTCTACACATCTTGTTCTGACTCCTAAAAGGACTATTGTTAAGGGTGTTCTCACTGGTAATCGGAATTGTTTGTTAAGTGAATAAAGTTCATTAACGGAATGAACTAAAAATGGTACAATTTCACTCTTTGTCCTAACCTCAGAGTTTCAGTTTCTGAAACCCTTGGAACTATTTGTACTTTCAGTTGAAAAACTTTAAGATTATAAGGGAAAATAAGGTTAAGGAGAAATAGTTTTAAGAAAGATTTTATTAATATTTCTTACATTTGTTAAAGTAAAATAGAAACAAATATTTTCAATGACATTCATTTTAAATTGGTAAAAACAGGTATTATATTGATTAACATCTATCATTCTGTCCTCATGAGAATTTTTTTTTAGGTTGTTCTTCCCTTAAATTTTTAGTCAGCTGTTCATATATGGACTAAATTTTGTTGCAGACTATACAATGACATGACTGCCTCTATTCACTGACTCAGTGCTACAAAAAAAAATTATAACTCCCAGCCCACATACCACCAAGCTACAGGAAATTCCATCTCAGTCATTACTGGGCTGTCCTTTTTCAGGTTCCCACCAGAATCAGGGAGGTTTACATGATGTTAAGAAAAAGGAGGAGGGACCTTTGATTTCCAGTCTAACTATCACAGTTGATCAATGACATTATCTAAGCTTTCAGTGGTTCTTTGAACCTCAGTTATTCTTTGCTGCCTCCCTGATTATCCTGGGGCCCAGGGCTCATTGACAAGACTGACTAGAAGCCAGCTAATGACCCAGAGTCCTGTGCATCAGGTCGACATTCTCTTCAAAATCCACGTGGTTTCTTAGGAGTGGCGCATGTACCTAAGTTAAGCCAATCAAAATAGATTAATCCCCTGGAACGATTGGTTCAGTGGTGTCCAGGTGGCTTAACCTGCTTAGAATGCTGGGACAAAGGCTCTTTGTTTCACTCTGGATGATGTCAAATGACGATGAGCTTCCTGGAATCTCCTGGCCATTTTGTGATCGTGAAATAGCCAACACATGGAAGAAAGGAGAACTCAGGGAATCAGAGCACTGGAGCTGGGTCTTCTGAGACAATGATTCTCCGCACATGGCAGTTACGTGAACCACATCAGCCTCCTTATTCTGTAAATCAGTCCGAGTCAGATTTTTTTTCCCTTCTTGAACCCCAAAGGGTCCTAATGGAACATGGCACATGGAAGTGAAGGTGATGTAAGTTACAGACTAAGATTGTTGAACAAATAGGGCTGAAGAGGTCTGAAGGAAAGGAGAATGGGGACAGCTCTAGCTTATGAAGTTAGCAGCCCTTGTTATTTATTTTTCAACATCTTTATTGGAGTATAATTGCTTTACAATGGTGTGTTAGTTTCTGCTGTATAACAAAGTGAATCAGTTATACATATACATATATCCCCATATCCCCTCCCTCTTGTATCTCCCTCCCACCCTCCCTATCCCACCCCTCTAGGTAGACACAAAGCACCAAGCTGATCTCCCTGTGCTATACGGCTGCTTCCCACTAGCTATCTATTTTACGTTTGGTAGTGTACATATGTCCATGCCACCCTCTCACTTTGTTCCAGCTTACCCTTCCCCCTCCCTGTATCCTCAAGTCCATTCTCTAGTAGGTCTGTGTCTTTATTCCTGTCTTGCCCCTAGGTTCTTCATGACCATTTTTTTTTTTAGATTCCATATATATGTGTTAGCATACGGTATTTGTTTTTCTCTTTCTGACTGACTTCACTCTGTATGACAGACTCTAGGTCCATCCACCTCACTACAAATAACTCAATTTCGTTTCTTTTTATGGCTGAGTAATATTCCATTGTATATATGTGCCATCTCTTCTTTATCCATTCATCTGTTGATGGACACTTAGGTTGCTTCCATGTCCTGGCTATTGTAAATAGAGCTGCAATGAACATTGTGGTACATGACTCTATTTGAATTATGGTTTTCTCAGGGTATATGCCCAATAGTGGGATTGCTGGGTCGTATGGTAGTTCTATTTTTAGTTTTCTAAGGAACCTCCATACTGTTCTCCACAGTGGCTGCATCAATTTACATTCCCACCAACAGTGCAAGAGGGTTCCCTTTTCTCCACACCCTCTCCAGCATTTGTTGTTTGTAGATTTTTTGATGATGGCCATTCTGACTGGTGTGAGGTGATACCTCATTGTAATTTTGATTTGCATTTCTCTAATGATTAGTGATGTTGAGCATCCTTTCATGTGTTTGTTGGCAATCTGTATATCTTCTTTGGAGAAATGTCTATTTAGGTCTTCTGCCCATTTTTGGATTGGGTTGTTTGTTTTTTTGATATTGAGCTTCATGAGCTGCTTGTATATTTTGGAGATTAATCCTTTGTCAGTTGTTTCATTTGCAAATACTTTCTCCCATGCTGAGGGTTGTCTTTTCATCTTGTTTATGGTTTCTTTTGCTGTGCAAAAGCTTTGAAGTTTAATTAGGTCCCATTTGTTTAATTTTGTTTTTATTTCCATTTCTCTAGGAGGTGGGTCAAAAAGGATCTTGCTGTAGTTTATGTCATGGAGTGTTCTCCCTATGTTTTCCTCTAAGAGTTTTATAGTGTCTGGCCTTACATTTAGGTCTTTAATCCATTTTGAGTTTATTATTGTGTATGGTGTTAGGGAGTGTTCTAATTTCATTCTTTTACATGTAGCTGTGCAGTTTTCACAACACCACTTACTGAAGAGGCTGTCTTTTCTCCATTGTACATTCTCGCCTCCATTGTCAAAGATAAGGTGACCATATGTGCGTGGGTTTATCTCTGGGCTTTCTATCCTGTTCCATTGATCTATATTTCTGCTTTTGTGCCTGTGTACTGTCTTAATTACTGTAGCTTTGTAGTATAGTCTGAAGTCCGGGAGCCTGATTCTTCCAGCTCCGTTTTTCTTTCTCAAGATTGTTTTGGCTATTCGGGGTCTTTTGTGTTTCCATACAAATTGTGAAATTTTTTGCTCTAGTTCTGTAGAACAAACAGAACTAGTTCGTTGGTAGTTTGATAGGGATTGCATTGAATCTATAGATTGCTTTGGGTAGTATAGTCATTTTCACAGTGTTGATTCTTCCAATCCAAGAACATGGTATATCTCTCCATCTGTTTGTATCATCTTTAATTTCTTTCATCAGTGTCATAGTTTTCTGCATACAGATTTTTGTCTCCTTAGGTAAGTTTATTCCTAGGTATTTTATTCTTTTTGTTGCAGTGGTAAATGGGAGTGTTTCCTTTATTTCTCTTTCAGATTTTTCATCATTAGTGTATAGGAATGCAAGAGATTTCTGTGCATTAATTTTGTATCCTGCTACTTTGCCAAGTTCATTGATTAGCTCTAGCAGTTTTCTGGTAGCATCTTTAGGATTCTCTATGTATAGTATCATGTCATCTGCAAACAGTGACAGTTTTACTTCTTCTTTTCTGATTTGGATTCCTTTTATTTCTTTTTCTTCTCTGATTGCTGTGGCTAAAACTTCCAAAACTATGTTGAATAAAAGTGGTGAGAGTGGGCAACCTTGTCTTGTTCCTGATCTGGAAATGGTTTCATTTTTTCACCATTGAGAACGATGTTGGCAGCCCTTGTTACTAAATGGTAGCAAAATAACTGCTTCAACTGTTTTCTGCTATGTCCTGGGACTCAGAAAATGTCTACCAAGGCTCTCGCATTAGGGAATTGTTAGGAAAAATTCAAGACATTGGCGTCTTTGGGCTTCTTTTTATAGCCCTCAATGAGGTCCCACAAGAGAAAGGTACAATAATACAATTTTTTGTGAGATCTTTCCTGATATATTTTCAAATCTTGAAAATATTGCTGCCCAAGGGGCCTATCCTCTGAAGCAATGTGTCTTCATGCTTCAGGAAAAGGGGGAATTTTAGCTAGAAAAAGGAAGCCAGTATTAATTGTGCATCACTAGAGAGCAGAGTCTCAAAAGCCAGACATTATGGAGAAAGAAAAGAATTTTTAAAATCCCTTGGGCTCCCATTTCATATCAAGAACCAGGCCTGGATGACTTAAATTTGGATTTTTCTCTAAGCCAAGGGAAGTGATGATGCAGTCATGATGTAAACAGAAGTTCCTGTTATGCAAGAAAATGGAAAGGCCTGGCCACCTGACTCCAGTGGACTGTAGGGAGGAGGTAGTAAAAATTACAATGAGGACATCAGAGGCAAATGTGGAACCTCATGGCCTGAGGAGCAGCAGAAACTTCAGAGTGTGTAGGGGAGAATAGTCAATGCTAATAATCTGCTTTCCCTGCAGAGAGCTGCAAGTCTCTGGGAGAAGTCCCGTATGCATCCTGATACACAGCAATGTGGTACAAAACTAGAGATTAGGCTACAGTTGTGCAGGTTGAGCACTGCACAAGAAATCCATGTCTGTAGGGCAACACTCATTTCACATACATCATAGATTCATACATTTATTATGGCAGTTTTAGAGCATATGGCAGCACCGTGTTCTAACAAAATCAGTGTGACAATGTTCCAACACTGGAAGGAGAGCATCTTAAGGAAGACTCATCTTTTTCTAATTTGCACAGAATGCCAAGGAAGACTCATCTTTTTCTAATTTGCACAGAATGCCATGTGAGCAGCTTAACCCTGCCTTCCCCCTGGCACCACAAGATTATATAAGCATCTTCCATTCCACAGAGCCTTCATGGGAGGAGCTAGGAGAGGTGGAGTATATTTGAAAGATTGAACATCTACCCCAAAGTAACTGAGTTAACCCAATGAGACAGTTTAAGCAGGAATAAGTGGATATATCTTTAATTCACAAGGAAAATAATTTTTTGCACCCTGCTACCCAGCAAGTTGGTGATTCAGACCAGTGTGATCATTGTCTCTCAGATTCCCAGGTTTTGACTAAAGGCGGTCCACTGGAACAGAGAGAGAGGAAAACATATCTTTCTTTAAAATAATCCTGTCTACCTGTGACCTACAAGCCAGGTTGACTACAGGCCCAATCACAAGTGCAATGGTTCTCAAACTTTCATGTTTATAAGAATCACCTGGGAATCTTGGTTTAAAAGATTTGTATTCAGTAAATCTTAGGTGGACCCTGAGATACTGCATTTCTAACAAATTCCTAGGTAATGTCAATGCTGCCAGGCCCTGGGTCCGGGTGTTGAGTTGCACAGTTTTAGAGTCTAGAAAGTGGTTCTCAGACTTTCACGTGCAACAGAACCACCTTGAGGGCTTGTTGAAACAGAGTGCCAGGCCCCTGTGGTATTGTGATTTATAGTAAGAAATATCTGGTCTTCATCCTCGTTTCCAGCACAGAGCTCCTAAAGCTCTTGTAATTTCCTAAGTGACAAGAGCACCAGGAGCATCTAGTGTTCTAATATTTGGCGTTTGACCCCATCCCTGAACCAGGGCTCCTGAAACCCCTGAAATTTCCTTGGTGATAGGAATTTTAATGAGGTGACTGGGTGGGGTCCTGAATGGCTCCTGGATGAAGGTTGGTCACCTGAAAGAACAAGCCATGATTAGAAGCTTAGAACTTTCAACCCCACCCTCCTTTCTCTTGAGAAGGAAGAAGGGCTGAAAATGGAGTTCATAGTTCATCATGCCTACATGAGGAAGCCTCCATAAAAATCCCCAAAATATGGGGTGTGGAGAGCTTCCAAGTTGGGCAACACATCCATGCCAGGAGGGTGACACACCCCTACTCCACAGGGACAGAAGGTCTTGCGCTCAGGACCCTCCCAGACCTCGCCTGTGTGTCTCTTCATCTGTGTTCATCTGTATCCTTCTCCATATCCTTTAGTAAACTGGTAAACCTAAGTGTTGCCCTGAGTTCTGTGAGCCACTCTAGCAAATTAATCAAACCTGAAGGAGGTTTATAGGAACCTCTGATCTGAAGTCCAGCTGGACAGAAGTTGTGGGTAACCTGGGCTCCTGCTACTTGTGACTGGCCTCTGAAGTGAGGCAGGAGGCGTCTTCTGGGAATGACCCCTTAACGTGTGGGATCTGACTCTCTCTCCATGTAGATAGTATCAGAATTGAGTTAAACTGGAGGACACCCAGCTGGTGTTGCCGGGAATTGCTTGGTGTGGGGAAAAACCTCCACACATTTTGTGACCAGAAGTGTCAGAAGTGGTGTTTTGTGTGAGTGCTAAAGAAGACACATGGAACACACATAGTAAAGGAAAAACTGGGTATGTTTTTTCTTTAAAGCCCCAATTCCCAGAGATTCGGATCCAGTAGGGTTAGGATGGGGTCTGAGAATTTGCATTTCTGACAAGTTTCCCAGTAACCCTGATGTGGGTGAGCTACACGCTGAGACCCCAGCTCTAATCTCATGCCACTCTCTCCCAGGATCTTCTTTGTCAATTACCACCTGCCAGAGGAAAACGTACTGCCCCTCCCACAGTGAAGGTACAAATGTATACAGCCTGCAGGCAGGGAGTATATCTGTGGGTCCCTCCCACTCCCAAGGCCAGTCCCTACTTGCAGTTTACTAAGAGATAGAAATCATTAAGTTTCAAAACCTGTGTCCAGGTGGGTTTCTGGCTGTGCTTTCTAACTCGCAGAATTGAACAGAAGCAATTAGACTGAAAGCTGCCAGGTTTTAAGGGCCTGTATAGCCTTTCACCTCTCTGGTCTCACGGCACTGAGGTGGAGGCTACATTTGGTTCTTTTGCCAATAGTGCTCTCCTGTGTCTCCTCCACCAGGTCAGAAGCTGCTGGAGAGTAGAAACCGCATTTTATTCATCTCTGTATCTCTTCCAAGCCTGTGCTCAGCTCCCTTGCTAGAAATGAACATAAAGTTTTGCACATTCTAGATGTAACAGGAATCATATTTAGAAGATATTAAACAGCTACACTTTCTATTCTCATATGACTGATGTCCTCTCAAAGCCCATCCATCATTAAAGCTCAGTTTACTGCCCAGGAACAAAGAGGGAGATATCAAAGAGTCATAGTTCATGAAAGAAGATATTACTTAGTGATGTCCCACTGAGTAGAAAGCTGAAGCAGATATACCTTCTGATTCTAGGAGGAAGCCATGAGGTAGAGAAAGCTAAAGCAAGAGAGAGGAGAGGCCCCTGGGGTCAAATCAAGAGAGGTCAAGGAGGAAAGGCAGAAGCAGAGGGGGCTTTCCCGTTTGGGGCCTGAGGTGGAGACCACCTTCAGAGAACTCCTACAAAAAAAAAAAAAGAGAAAATGGCAACAGAAGAGAAAAATAGACATGGTAGTATGCCATGAGGATGCAAAAAAAGGTATCTGGGAACAGTCAGCTCAGGTGGGGCAGGGAAGGTATCCAAACACCCTGACATGCTCCCAGAGGTGGAAAGGTATGGAAGAGTGAGGAGGGCAGTGGGAAGAGCGGGGGGAAACTGACCCTGTGGCAGAAGCTATATGGTGGAAAACCATAGACTCAGGATGGAGGGAGGTGGCTGAGACCCAGAGAATCTGCAGCTTCAGTGAGGACCAAGGTAAGGGAGAAACACTGGACCCCAGGAGGCCACCACATCACAAGTCATGCTGACTGCAGTGTCAGCCATTTCTACCAGGAGGATCCCCAGTGGATGGACAGGACATCATCTCAAAGACTAGAGGGGACCAGAGGACAGCACCAGGACCCGCAGGTGGACATCACCCCTTTCCTCACCACCAAAAGGACAGCTAAGCTTCCCTTCCACCCAGGAGTCATCGTGTGGATATCTAAGGCGAGTCCTAAGAGGAAACAGGAATCTTGACTTTGACTGAGTATTTATCCAAAAGATACTAAACAAATCTCTAAAAGACTGTTTAAGCAGCAGAGCCTGAAATACCCTCACTGTGCAAATTTCCGTTTTTTCCCCACCTTCAGTGGGAATGGGGGGAGAGGATGCCAATAGTTTCTTCTCCACATCCAAATGTCCATATAAAAATGTGTCCTTGAAACTCAACAAAAATGTGACAAAGTGTGCAGGATTTTGCTGTTACATTCATTTTGTATAAGCTTAGTTTATTTAAGCTAAAGTTGCTTCCACTGGAAAATAATAGCAGAAAATGGAGCTACTGGGAACAGCCCAGAAACAGTATCCAGGACACTGTACAGTGTGGCAAGATTGGATGGATAGATAATAAGCAGGATGACCTACTCTTCAAAAGTTTCCTTCCTCTTTACTTCAAAACTCATTTCCCCCCCCTCTGGCATTCATCTGTTGAAATGAATTGTCCCTCCCAAGGAGGATACACATAAAGATAGAATGCTAATAACCACAATACCTAGCACCTCAGCTTACTTACAGTAGGCATTGAATATTTATTTGGTCATTCGATGTGCTAATTAGATTTGAAGAGCGATATCATGAAAATTATGTGGTGTACTTGGTTGATTTAAAGAAGGGAAGACAAGATGAGAGCTCCTAGGAATATCAATGGAGCTAACAAGCTCTGGGTATGGTCGTTCTTTGTAGTAGCTGCTATTGGATGGAGAGCAGGGTTACCTGTCTGCTGTCCTAGATGTGCTGGGAACAGAGGATGAGCTCGCTTTGAGACATGACTTTCCTCTTAGTTCCAACTGAGTTGGAAGGTTGGCCTCTTCTTCTCCTTCTCCATATTCTGCTCTAGAAAGGCATTTGAAGAACATCTAGAACAAAATCCTCCTATTATGGATGAGGAATCTGAGCTCACAAAGGTAAAATAACTTACACAACTTCTAAATGACAGAGACTGAAATAATTTTCAAGTCTCCAAGGTCAGGAGGTTTTTCCTTTACTGCAGACTCTTCCGGATGCAGGCAACAAATCAAACTGTCAGAGGGGGAAAAAAAACTTATTGGCCCAGAGAAGTAAAGTCCAGGGGCAATTTCAGGTATGGCTGAATTCAAATGCTCAACCCAGTTTGCCAGGAAGACATATTCCACCATCGTTCCTTTCCACCTTTTGCTATTTTGGCTTTTATATCATGTCAGAGATGGCTACTGGCATCTCCAGGCTGAGGTTCCACAACTTAGAAAATCCAGTGGGAAGAGAGAGTCTCTTTCTTGACTCGAGATTCTGGTTCCCCTGCCTTTGTTCCCTACTTTAAACGAGTCGCCGTGGTTAGAGTTTCTCTCATAGATGACACATGCTCCTGGAGTATAAGACAGTCACACCTTAAGCTCAGAGACTGAAAGGAGAAGAGAGAGTGGCTTCTCAACGGAAAATCAGAATACTGTTACCAAAAGGAGGAGGGAAAAGAATCTGTTTCTATGACAACATCCTTCTAGGCTGTGTGGTCTAGATATACCTGTGACATCAGACACACACCTTGCATTATTCTCAATTGAAAGGAAGGTTAGTTTATTTAATCTTATGAAAGGGGAGAAAATGGTCTTCTTTTCATAGAGAATAGACACCTTGCACAACGTTCACTCTGGAAGGTAATGTCAGGAAGGATCCTGGCAGGCAACAGGGGCTCACTCCAATTCAGATAATCTAAGAGAGTTTGATAAAGAGAGTAAAGAGTTGTAAAGAGTTTTGTAAATACAAAAGCAAAGGGTGTAGGGGAGGCACAGAGATGGTGCAGTACCTGGGGGTAGTAACGTCTGGGCTCCCTGATCCCCCTGGCCCTGAAGGGGCAAGAGGATGGGGTGATCCCTAAACCAGGAGGCACAGAGGACTGTCTGGAGAGGGCAGCTGGACTGAAGCTGTGACCTTTAGTAAGGATACAGCCTCAAAATGGGAGCTGGGGAAACAACAAATTCCCAAACCTTCCTCTCCTGCCTCCCTCCAATTTTCTGCAGAAGGTCTCTATCGGGTGACCCATCAGGAGGCCAGAAGCAGGAATCTCATCACTGTGGTTCATAAGGTCAGCCTCTCAGAGCACAACGCTGGACAGACAAGGATCAAGATTGGGTCCAGAGGAGGAACAGACAGTATTCAGTTTCTCAGTTACATTTGCACTCTATTCATGGGCCATGAGATGTCTGACTGTATGCCCTTGTCTAAATTCCTATACTGTAGCATTGCCCGCTAAACATCTATAATTGAAATCCTTTGAAACACGTGGGATTGTGAACATACATGACAACAGCAACAGTGAGGTCCACTGGGGCTTCATTTTGGTTTGGGGTCATAAGACTTGCTCAAGTGTTTGTTCCTTTGTTTGCTAGCTTTGTGGCCTTGAAAAAGCCAGATAATCTCTCAGAGATGGAGTTTCCTCATCTTTAATATGAAGATAATATTTCCCTTGCCCATCTGATGGTATTTGTCATTCAATACAAATGAAATATTAGCTATAAAAGTGTATGGGCAATGACAAAGTACTAATTTCATATTGATCATTTCAGCCTTTGTATGTGAGCATAGGTAATATAATATGTTTTATTTATGGCTGTGCAGTTTTGTAATTCTTACATCAGGAAAAGTTCTAAAGTGCATTTGATGCATTCTCTATGTGGCAGTATATCTTAACCATGTGAAATTTGAAATGAATTAATGAGAAATTAACCTCCAGTTTACTCCAGGATTGCACTGAGGAAATGGTTTACTGTGATTCTGCTTATTGCTGGGGGAAAATAAAAAAGGTTAATCAAGTTTTCTACCTGACAAGTGAGTCACTGTGCTTATTATCTGTTTATGAGTAGGCAAAAGCACAAAACATCCTTGCGTCCCACTGAGTTCTGCGAGTCCTTTAAAAACTGTACATTAGCCATGGATCTTCCTGCTAACTCTCCCCTGCAGTTTGCTGAGGATATTTTCCATAATATAACTAGGCTTATCACAATTTATTTCTTCACTGCTGGCTCCTAGGACGATTGCCTAGATTTTCAAACCCCAGATTGGAAGCTGTGGTTTGATACAAACTACTTTGGAGAAAATGGACACACTCCCCTCATCCCCTCTTACCTCCCCCCTTTCTTCTCAACCCCCATCCCTCTATGAATATTCTGGTTCCTAAGACTCTTTTGATCAGATTCCCTTATTGTCCCAGTTTTGTGAGAACTCATCAGTGACAGCTTCCAGGGGTGCACTGAGAGTGTACTATGTGTTGAGAACTCTACATCCAATATTTTACTTAATCTCCCCAATATCATATGAAGTAGGTGTTATTATCTCCATTGTACATAAAAGGACTGAAGCTTAGAGAGGCTTACAGCAGAAGAATTTGAATCCAGATGTCTGAGTCCAAAGCCTGTGACCCTAACCACCATACTGTATAGCTTATCTGTTTCCATGTTGTTCTTTCTCTCTTACAGTAAAATCCGAGTGATCCTCATAGAAGAATGGGTCTTACTTGGGTCAAGATGCAGAGGGAGTTTTATTCTTCTCATTTCAGAAGACACTTATGTACCCATTACAGATACATTGCAGATACTTTTTTGGGAAAGGGACAGCCACTATCCCCTGAGGACCCCATGTTAACAGCTGAGAAGGGAATAGCTGTATTGAGCTGCTGTTCTCTGTTAGTCACCATGAAGTCTAGATTCTAATTATTGTGATATCACATAAAATTCAAGGCCATCTGCAAGACAAATGGTCAAAAGGCAGAGTGCTCAGCTTTGCAATATACTATTGTGGTAAAAATATAACACAGGATTTTTTTAAATATAAAAAACGTAGGAGAATGCTCAGTGACTGAGAATCTATATATGGAATTTAATCTATTTTTCCTAAATGACGACTATAAAAGGTTAAGCCCAATGATATAAACTTTACCTTGCTAAATTTCCCCATCAATTTCATGCTGTTCATATTCCATTTCTTTTTACTTCTTAAGCACATTGGAGAAGTATATGAGAAAAAAATGCACACTCATCTTTTTAAATGATATAAGGGATAGTGAACAATAGAAAGAAAAGAAAAACACTCAACCCATTTATTAATTCTTTTAATGAATTTTTGTCAAGTGCTTGATTTTTGCTGGGTTCCAAGAGTACTGGGAAGCTTCTAGTCTAATAGGGGATCCAGGGACAAGCAATGTAATATAGTGAGTATTACAGTAAGAGTTAAGTAAGAAGAGTGAGTGGGCATGACCGCTACTGACTCAGTCTCAGAGGGTCTAGGAAAACATCCAAGAACACTTGCTGTCTCCTCTGAGACCTAACGGCTGAGTCGGCCTTAATCAAGCTGGGGGAGGGTGTTTCAGGCTGAGGTGCAACACAGACAAAAGCCTGGCTCCAGTTTAAGGAAATGAAAGTAGTTCAGCGCTGTGGGCACTGAGAGGGAGGAAGTGAGGGCAAAAGATAAAGAATGGAAAGAAGCAGAAGCTAAATCTTAGAGAGTCTCTTAGCTCCGTTAAATAATTTGGACTTTTCTATTAAGGTCAATAAGTAGCTATTAAAATTTTTAAACGAGTGAATGACACGATCAGATTTGTGCTTTAGGAAGATGATTACTCTTGACTCCAGGTCCCAGAGGACACTTGTCTGGGTTGGTGTGCTGGTGCAGTGACACTGACCTTCACCTCTGAGGAAGCTGAGCCTTTGTTTTCCTTGCCTTTGTTGGGCCATAGATGTTGCAATACAACTATGTTTAGACTCTACATACAGAAAACCCATATGCAAATAAAATATCAATTCCTGTAAGGACAAATTCCTGTCTCCCCAGAATGGAAGATGTCTGTTGTAAACAACCTGCTACCAAAAGGCTGGCTGATCTCCTTGGTCTCCGCTGCTGGCAGGTTGGGCATTCAAGAGCAGCATTAGCTAGATCAGTGGCGACCCATCAAGGCTCTGCCACACGCCCACTCTGTTCTTGCGCCTTTTGTCCAGCACAGAATCATCCTTCCCCACTGGTCGTTGAGAGACCCCTCTGCAGTGCATGTTCCCTGGGGGACAGTAATATCTGCATACTTTGTGCCCATTCCTATAGGTGAATCAACATACCTCTTCCCCAGACTTGCTTGCCCCTAGTTTTCCAGTCCTTTTCCTTCCAGCCGCAAGGCCAATCATCCATACAAAATGGGTAACCAAGCTTACTGTTCATCACTTTCTTACTGAGTAATTTCCTATCTCTCCCTTGACTAATGGACAGGTCTAAGGTGCAGTTTTTATGTCTTCTCAGGGGATGGACACACAGAATTGAGCGATCAGTCACACCTAGTGGCAGCCTGCTTGCTAACAAATCCTCATGTTGGCTCGCCTTACATCTGCTTTCCCCTTGTCCTGATCTCTAGGATTATTCTCAAACCTTTAAGCTGTGCTTCCTAGGGAGCCCAGGCTAAATGGTTGGCATCAGGAGTGACTCTAGAAATCAAACCATAAGAATGGGATTTTCAAATTAGATTACTAGTGATAGTTACTATTACCCTGCACTGGGTGCATCAGAGTTGGTTGAATATTCATCCAGGCTGTAAAATTTTAGCTGTGACATCACACCAGTGACAGCTATAAAGAAAGTGCCTAAATGTTCTAGATTCATTTTCCCATTCTCACAAGCTGGGAGTGCAATGGGATAAATTACTACGTTGTCACACTTTTCTGAACAAATGGAAGGAAAGCTGTTGGTGATCAGGGGGATAGCTGAATAGGTGCTGTGGGTGCTCAGGTGTATTAGTTCCCTGTGAAATATTTCAGCATTTCTTCTTTCTGATGATTTAGTAACTGATGGCATTTTCCACCTTCATTGATTCCATGCTCTAAATCAGTGAAACTCTACCCTGATGTGTACAACTGAATTGCCTCAGTGCTTAAAAAAATCAATGCATGTATGGACTCCATCATTTAAATCAGAATCTCTAAAAGCGGGGCCCAGATATCTGTGTTTTAAAAGCTCCTCACTGGGGCTTCCCTGGTGGTGCAGTGGTTGAGAATCTGCCTGCCAATGCGGGGGACACGGGTTCGAGCCCTGGTCCAGGAAGATCCCACATGCCACGGAGCAACTAAGCCTGTGCACCACAACTACTGAAGCCTGCGCGCCTAGAGCCCGTGCTCCGCAACAAGAGAAGCCACCGCAATGAGAAGCCCGCGCACCGCAACGAAGAGTAGCCCCCACTCGCCGCAACTAGAGAAAGCCCGCACTCAGCAATGAAGACCCAACGCAGCCAAAAATAAATAAATAAATAAAATCTATTAAAAAAAAAAAAAAAAAAAGCTCCTCACATGGTTGTAATGTGCAGCCAGGGTCGATGACAGCACTTCCAGACCAACAGAGAGGGGAGGGTGGAGGGTGACTTACATTCATTGAGCAAGCACTGCCATTGGCATCTTCCCTTTTTATACATATGCAGTTTCAATAACAGTGATATGGGAAAGAGTAATCAGATTTCTTCTTGAAGGAACATGCCAACAGTTTGGTAGAAATACTTATATTTGATGCTTGGGGTAAAAGGTGAGTCCTCCCAAGGGCATGTTCAAAACAAAACTGTTTCCAAAAATCGCAGGCATGTGACAAGGAGAGAAATTGGATGGCCTTTGTGGGACTGGGAAAGAGAATGTAAAGAAGAGGGATAGGAAAGAATAAAGCACAAAGTAGCCTGCTGTGAGCCTCCAGATCTTCCACGACTCAACTCCCAGCACTTGGGGTTAGGACACCTTGTTGACACAGTAAGTGTTAAGGTTTCTGCCCAGGTGACATGTTCGGTATGAAAACAGCAGCTGGATGGTCAGGAATGTCTCTCCCAAGGCCTATGTCTCAATGTGATAATAGCTAATATTCACTGAGAGTAATTTTAGACATGCAGGAGTTGCAAAAAGAAGTTGAAAGATGCTGTCTGTCCCATTGTGACAGAAAAGAACCTGCTGATGTCAGGAGATCACCTTGGTGATGGGCTCACAGCTAGCGCTACACTTACGGGGCTCCACAGAGAGCCAGTGGGACCAAAAATGCCCCTCCAGGGTGCTAAGCTCTTGAGAGTAATCATGAACCAGCACTTCCCAAAGGGTGTTCTGTGGAACTGGAGTTCCACGGATGTTAGATGAAAAAAATGTACAAGGGTTTCGTGGTCAAAGATGTTGGGCAGAAGGGCTAAATGAAAGGTCTTCCAAAGCCTTTAGTTTGCTAAGTGAGCCTGGTGAGGGTCCAAGAGGGGAAACAAGACTTCAGCTCTCCTGCACGTTCTCATGAAATACCTCAAAGACCCCAGTTCCCTGAGACTCATTTTGGGAAACATTCCTACAGGCCTATGTATGAATGACTGATGACAAATAGATGTTTTGGCAAGAAATGAACAGATATAAGTACACGCACTTATACATTGTAAATTTGCCTTCTTTTTAAATCAGAAACAAAAGTAAGTTGTTTTTCCTTTTTCTAGAAATAAGCCTTCATCAAAACAAACTGTTAGGCCACAGGAACTCACTGGGCGTTTCCATTACCGGTGTCTCGCCACAGGAGCTATCTATTGAAGACAACGTCTGGAAGCTTCTACTTTGTCATTGT
This sequence comes from Balaenoptera borealis, assembly GCF_965194805.1. Classification (NCBI taxonomy): domain Eukaryota; kingdom Metazoa; phylum Chordata; class Mammalia; order Artiodactyla; family Balaenopteridae; genus Balaenoptera; species Balaenoptera borealis. The sequence goes on along the minus strand of NC_138866.1, from coordinate 15,611,548 downwards.
TGGTCACCATGATAATCCAGTCTTTGAAATGGAGTTTTTGCCAGCTGGAAAAGCAGAATCCAAAGACGATCACTGCCATCTGAACCAGTTCGTAGCTCACACTGCTATCGACCTCGTAGATAGAACATGTAGCTGTCAAACAACATGTACCTGAAGACGGGGGACAAGTTCAGTGAGTGGTTTGTTTCAGCATTCGTCACTGTGGGTCATATGAGATTTATTATGCTGCACGACGTCAGGCAAGAAGACGGAATAAAGAACTTCTTTACTGATGTCTATGATTTATATATAAAGTTTGAAATGAATCCATTTTATGAACCCAATTCTCCTATTTGATCAAGCGCATTTGACAGAAAAGTTCAGTTTCTTGGGAAGAAACACCTTTTACCCTGAATGCAAAAAATTCGGAAGTCAACAGTGTCACTACAATAAGGTATACTCAGGAATGTGTACATTGTAAGTAACTTGATTAAACAGCCTGGAAAAGTTTTAGTTGTAGTCTCAATTTATCTAAACCTAATCAAATTGCTTTTATATTTAAAAATAGTATATTCAGTTTCTTACGATTATCAACAGATTGATATTTGCTTGTGAACAGTATTATTTATGAAGAGTTCTTTATCGGTAATCTTGAAATATTTTTATTTTAAAAATTGAGAATAAGCTTTTGACTTTCCTCATTCAGATAGCTTGATCTTGTTGTAACAATCCAGAACCAAATGTCATTGTCAAGATGTGGTAGGCAGATTTAAAACCAAAAGCTTCTGCAGTAGGGAATGAAGTTGATAGCATATACATGGGCTCATCTATACATCTGAGATGTTATGAAAACCTATAGGTAGTATACATAGAAGTAGTATATGTACACTAAGAAGCCAAGAAGCCAGAGCAGACAGCTTTGCAGTGCCAAATGCCACAGGCCTGCCCCTGTCAGAGACTGGGAACGGTGATCCTGCTGTAATCCTAGAATCCTAGATCCATGTTTGTAGAGTGGGAGGCTAGGACCAAAGTGACAGGTTATGTTCTTATGTTTCCTTTCCCTCAGACAGTAAACTAAAGATTAAGTGAACCCATTGATAGCTGTACTAGTAAAAAGTTATAAGGCAGTTTTAGAATTGTAAACAAAGAAAAGCTTGCATCACATTAACCCTTGCGCTCTTGGCTGTTTAGGCTGTATACCGGAGGGGGTGGGAGTGGCTTCTTTTGTACTGTAGCAGCGTGGGATCTTACAGTAAACCAGTAAATGTCCATTGAAAAGCAAGTAATATAACGGTATTTTCTGTGCTAATTGCGAGCACTTGAAGAATTTTGTTCCATTCTGAATAAACTGAGCAAGTAATCTAAGTTTGGTCTTGTATCTTTGTGTGAAGTTGTTAGCATAACTTTTTACCATATTTATTTGATATCCTAAATAAAGATGTTTGTCCAAGAAAAAAAAACCCAAAAAACAAGCTGTTAGCCTGCACGAGGCATTGTGTATTCCACGGATGTTTATCCCCCATTGGTTGTACATGATGTAATGGCTCTGCATAGTTGTTTCACTGACTCCTTGAACCTGCAATTCCCTGTTGAGAGTTGAAGTAATATATGCGAGAACAGTAGGGAGCCCGAAAGTAAAGAATTCATCCCACTGAATTTTTTCCTATTGTACGTTCATGATGTGACTCCACAAGTCGACCGCAAACCAAGAAGCTGTTCACATTTACTAGGGGGAGGTTAGAAACAGCTTGTGCTTCTGGGTCAAGTTACCCTTACTGAAGTGGAGAGAGTGTGATGATGTAGCTTTGGAGTGGGAGGCAAGAGACCTGAATTCTTGTCCCAGTCATACATACTCTTGCTATGTGACCTTGGCCAAATGCCTACTTGTCTCATCTGTAGAGTGGGGCTTAGATGCTCTTGCAGGTCTCTTCCAGTTTGAATCTAGGTGTATCTGGATAACTGCACGATAATAAATGTAAGCCATTCCAAAGTGACTGGAGAAAACCTTGGAGAACTTAGAATGTACAAAAAGGGCCCTCCTTAGGAAAGACCCCTTCTTAAGAACGAGGCTCCAGAATTTTTACAGCCGTTATTCTCTGTGGGCCTGGGGGTAGAGATAGCGAGATGCCTAGTTTGAGAAAGCTTTACTCATTCCTAGGGCTCCTTTTCTTACTCTGTTGAAGGTTACACGATGCTGGGAGAAGGCCGAGGGGTCCAGGCCCTGAGTCTCCACGCGATGTTGCTATCCAGCTGTGGCCCCTCACATGAGTGTCCAGCCATGACGCTCCTGCGCTCAGCTGTGGGGGCCAGGGCTGGGCGTCTCCATGCCTGCTTAGTCCTCTCTTGCACCCTTGCAGCTGTCCCTGACTTGCAGTTTATATTGATACCTTCTCTCCCTCTGCCCTTTACTTCCTTGTGGACTACTGGGGTTCTCAAGGTGGAGCAAATATTTTTCTGAGGGTTGTGACGAGCTCAGTCTGTACAAGACCAACAATCTCTGTCCCATCGCCCAGGAATGGTCAGCATAACTTTCCTTAGAAGTAGTAAGACAACAATATGTTTGAAGTTTCATATGCTGTCATATTAAATTCTCAATGATTCACCTAATTTTGTCTCCCTGTTAGAATTTCTGATGTCTGAATTGGAAGGTTGGCGTGGCCAGGATGTATATAACTTGAACAAAGCTCTCCATGTGATTCTAGCGTTCTCTCCATCTCTCCACTCCCCCACCCCAAACATGAGGCCTCTCTCCTTCCTTGGTCCTTTAGCTCTAAACATAGAGAAGCAGGACGTTTTTGTTGACCTTAGCAGTGTTTGAAAGGTTCATTTCATTTGCGGCTTTAGACTTCCTGTGTGAAATTATGGGAAGAACCGTAACAGAACACATTTTTGTTCATGTGACCTTTTACCCATTTTAGGCATATCCTTCTAAAATGTCTCTCTCATAATACTTCCCCCTCCATAATTCAAGCCCCTGGACAACTTGTAGAACCTCCAGCGTGGTCTTTCCTGCGTCTCCTCATCCATTCTTCATACAGCAGCTAGAGGGATCTTCTAAGAAGTCTGATCAGAACTCATCCCACTGAAAACTCTCTTGGCTTCTACTGCTCTTAGGATAGATTCTAAAACTCATAACATGGCCCACAAGAGCTTTGTGGTCTGACACGGTCCTAATGATATATCAGATCTCAACTCTGGCCACTTACCCCCTTTCCTTAAGCTTCCATCACACTGGCCTCCTGCTTTTTGCCTTGCTCCTTTCTGCATCAGGGCAAATGCTGGTCCTTCAGCCTGGGACCATCTTTGCTCCATTTCTTCATGTTCCCAGTTATAAATCATCATGTAGGTGGATAAGGATGCCACTTTCTTAGGTTGCGGAGTCTATGATTATTAACTTAGAACCCTCTCTGAAACTTTAGTTTAATGAGTAGTGTGTGTATAAAAGTTAAAATATCTTTATTTTTTTCACATGGGAAGCCGATTTTTTGGCACTGTTAATTGAATGGCCATCCCTCCTGTACTACGCAATGCCACTTCTCCCATATTTCTTAATTCTGGTGTGCACCTAAGTCTGTATCTACACTCTCTCCTCTTTTATTGAACTTTTGTGCCTATTTCTATACCATCACCACACTGCATTAATTACCATATAGCTTTATAATAAATCTTTATATCTGGTAAGGAGATTCTCCCCCTCCTGACTAATTGTTCTTCAAGAATTTTTTTATTCTTGGCCCATTACACTTCCATTGGGCCTTTTGGACCAAGTTATCAAGTTCTGTGAGGAGACCCTGTTGAAATGTTCGTTAGAATTGCATTGAATTTTACAGGTAAATTTTGGGACATTTTACATATTTATGACTTCTAGGAAGTTAGCATATGTTTCTATTTTGTGTAAATCTTCTTTCATGGCTTTCAATAAAGTTTTATAATATTCTCCATAAAGATCTTAGACATCTATATTAGATTTATTGCTAGGTCACTTCTAGATTTTATCACAAGTTTTTGATACTGCAAATGGCATTTTTAAAAATTTATCCTTTCATTGGTTGTGGTTTGTGGTTGAGGCACAAGAATGAATTCATTTTTCATAAGGTAATCTAGTATCTAGCAACTTTGATGAAATCTCTTAGTAGCTCTAGTTTTTGCCTTTAAATTCCTTTAGTTTCCTATGTAGAAATTAATATTTTGCTCAAAAATAATGACAATTTGATTTTTCTTTACCTATCATTTTAACTTTAATCTATTTTCATTTATTATTCTGCTAACTAGGTCTTTCATAATAATATTGATTAAAACTGGCATAACAGACATCCTTGTCAGATTTCACTATTAAGTGTAATATTTGCTCTTGGCTTTCTTTGTGATTTCCTTTCTCGGGTTAAAAAATTTGTTATAAGTTCCTATTATAAATTAGTATTAGCATTATGAATGCTTTCTCTTAATTTTCAGAGATTACCATATGGCATAAAATGAGATGAAATATTTTCCCTCTTTTTCTATTTTCTAGACCGGTTTGTATAAGATAAGAATTATTTGTTTTTTGAAGAACTGTTGGAACTTGCCTGTAACGTGATCTGGACCTATGCTTGTTTTTTCATTCCTTATTTATTTCTCACTTCTGCAGATTTTCTTTCTATCATGAGAAATTGGGAAGCACACTTTTTAAAAATTTCTATATATTATGTATAGTATCCTGAATTTCTACATGTTATGCAAGTTTTTGTATTAACGTGGTCCACCAGCTTTCTAAAATCAGAAGTCTTGGATTAGTCCTTTAAAAAAATTTTTCTGCTGGGCTTCCCTGGTGGTGCAGTGGTTAAGAATCCGCCTGCCACTGCATGGGACACGGGTTCGAGCCCTGGTCCGGGAAGATCCCACATGCCACGGAACAACTAAGCCTGCGTGCCGTACAACTAAAGCCTGCGTGCTGCACAACTACTGAAGCTTGCACGCCTAGAGCCCGTGCTCCGCAACAAGAGAAGCCACTGTAATGAGAAGCCCGCGCACCGCAACAAAGACGCGGCAACCAGAGAAAAGCCTGCGCACAGCAACAAAGACCCAACACAGCCAAAAATAAATAAATAAAATAAAATAAATTTATTAAAAAAAAATTTTTGTTTTGCTTACTATTGTAAAATGAGGTCTCTATTTTATTATCTATTCTTGCTAGTTAATACTGGTATATAGGAGGCATATTTGCATTCAGTTCTAATCACTTTGCTAAGCTCTTTAAAATGTATCCAGCATATTATCAGAGTCAGCAGTCTGTGACTGCAAAATAATATTTTATTTTCTTTGGTATTCAAGATACAAAGAGTACTAGGCCTATTGCATGGACTACCAGAAATCTATTTTTCTCCAGGGTTTCACTTTGCAATTGATTTTGGAGAAGCTCTAAGGAATGTATCTGCATAAATGGTTCTCTGTTGGTGGACTCATCCACTTGTTCCTGCAGCCCATGCTCTGAACCACTGCTTCTCCAAAGCCAGGTAGAGCCCCTCTCACCACCTCACAGAGCATTCCATATCCTTACCAGATTCCTCCAAGCTTGGACATGATCCCCTCTCATAATTCCCAAAGTATGTAACAAAACTTATTTGTGAGCACCTAGAGGAGATGATCAAGTGGCTTACAACAGAAAGAAAATTTGTCTGTCGTTAGATTTTCAAAAACAACCCTCCAGAAGAAAATGAAACAATATATTTAAGACACTCAAAGAAAAAGAATGTGCTCTAAAGGTTGTATAACCAGCCAAATTGACTTTCAATATCAAAAGCTCTAAACTTAGTATTAACATCTAAATATTCAGGGAATATTTTTCTCTTAACCCTTTCCTGAATCTACCAGAGATCAACCTTCAGACACACAACATGTCTAGGACTTTGTCATAAATACTGGCATATAGTTATTTATAGAACTAAGTTGAAATGAGAGTAAAAAGACAAGATTATAGTGTGTAATAGTTATATGTTCTAACGATATAATCACAGTCTAACTAAAAAATGCCTGGGGAGAGCATCACAAAAAAGCTTTTAATTGTTTTCATAATCCTTTGATGGATAGTATTGATATCAGTAATACGGGACAAACATTGTGTATGACATAGGATAAAACAAATTAGTAATTATGACCTATTCTAATTCTATTATCCCCTGTGTTCTAGAGAACCAGGATTCTCAGTATGGAAAAAAGAAGAGACAGATGTAAGCTAGAAGAGGGTAAGTAAAAACTCAGTTGTCCTGAATTTGAATTGAATGAGTGTATATTAGTAGGATTCAAATTTATACTTATGAATATATATGTATGTATATATATTTAAGGAGCTCTCATTTCGAGATCACAGTCTGGGTGCAAAGGATGCTCAGTGTCAATGGGCTGGTCCTAAATCTGCCCACTGAAAATTTCTGGAAACAAGGACACAACCCAGTAGCACTGAGCCTCCATAACACCCACAACATGATTTGAAATGGGGGTTTCTTAGACATGTGACTAATTTCAGGACAGTGGCAGGAAATACACAAGATGATCCTGGACCATGTTCTTAGCGCATAAGGGTCACGTTAAAAGGAACCAACTTGAAGAAGCTCCTCAAGGCCAAATATGGGGTTATTTGAGTTTTAATAAAGATATTAACTACAGTAGATTAGTACATATCAAATGTGCTTAAATATATGAGTTTTTAAGGTTATCATACTTAGAGAAGGATTTGGGAAACCAACTTATTATCTTGAAAACTAATCAAGGGGAAAGCATCAAGCACTCATCCTGTCTTTCCTGTATTAATTGTATCTCTGTATCTAAATAGTAGATCAGTAGAAGTGACTCTTCAAAGGAAGATTCCAGTCAATAAATTAAGAAGAAGTGAAATTCCCCCTTTGCAGCCCCTACTTAATTCACTGATCTAGGCATTGATCAGCAATAGCTGCTAATTTCACAAAAAGAGAAGAAACCAGACCATCTGTGTCCCCTGATGAAAGAACACAATACCCCTATAATCTTGCCAAAACAAGCAAACAAACAAACCCAAATCTGACGCAATTATCAATTTATAGGAAATACAGAGGACAGAAGAACATCTTAAACTACACCGTGATGATATAATCATCTTATGGGAATCTCTACAGGTCAAACAACCTAGATTCTTCAACAAATGCTTTACAAGGGATAAAGTGGGAATTGGGGAGAAACATTAGTTTAAAAGACAAATCTAAAAATAGAAAAAAAATAAACTATAGCATTTATGACTGTAAGATTTGGTGAAAAAAAAAATGATCTCTTAAAAAAGGAAAGTGATTACAATAAAAATCAAGAGAGTGGTTACTTTTAGGGAAGAGGGATCCAGTACGTGCAGGGCTTCTGAGGTAGCTGACAAAGTTCTATTTCTTGACTTGGCAGTGGTTACAAGAGTATTTGCCTTTTAATAAATCATTAAAGTATAATTTTGTATCATGGAGTTTTTTGTATCTAAGTTTTCATTTTACAATGAAAAAAAATTTTTTTATCTTTATTGGTTGCTTAGGGGATAAGCTTTCTAAATATGACTAAGTGTTCCTAAAACTCATTACTTTGGGGGATCACAAGCCAAAATCTAACCTTTGCGTTCCTGTCTAGCTCCTGCTGGGTTTCAGGGGAGCAAACTAGTTCAAATCGAACGCGGCCGAATACGTAGTAAGCCTCTTTAACCTTCTCCCCACCCTTTCACATCAATAAGACCCTTCCCCAGTCTATTCATTCATCCCTGTCCCCAGAATGATTGGCAGTGGAAACATCAGTTTCCTTTCATAAACTCTCTCACCTCCACTCACAGGGTGTAACCTGACCTCAGGGCAGCAAAGGAATTATAATGACTGTTAGTATATTTCCCAAAGTCTGGGTTATTCAATAAAATCACACCACATGGGGGATGCCACCGTTTGAGTCCAGTTGTACAGTCAGAGAAAAATCTTTTTTTTTTCTGAAGATTTTTTTGATGTGGACCACTTTTAAAGTCTTTGTTTAATTTGTCACAATGTTGCTTCTGTTTTATGTTTCAGTTTTTTGGCCTCGAGGCATGTGAGATTTTAGCTCTCCAAATGGGGATCGAACCTACACCCCCCGCATTGGAAAGCAAAGTCTTAACCATTGGACCACGAGGGAAGACAAAAAATCATTTCTTTAGCTGTTCAAAGCATACCCTGTTTAAGGCTGACCTTAATTCATGTCATAAGCAAAGCATTGTCATTTTATTCTGAAATATAATTGAGGTGTATGGTGCACTGTTTTCTCCTTTAAAATGAGCTACCTTGCTGTGGTTTTTATTCTCAAATCTTCTCTTAGGGTTTTTTCAAAACAAAGGAAATCTCAACTTCTAGAAATGGAAAAACCAACCACTTTCAAAAGATAGTTTTCCCATCTATCTCTGGTACTGCAAACCAGATCAAATCAAAAAGTTTTATCTTTATTAGGCACTTGTTTTAATGAATTCCTGTCATTGATTTTTTTAAAAATCCCTTCATTTAACCCTTGGTTTCTTCTAGAAATCTTATAACCTCTTCTAATTCTTCCCATGAAGTAATGACACTTCAAAGACATTAAGGCGTTCTATAGGAAGAATTAGTCCCATTTATTTGTTCTCACTCTTATTATTGTGTGTAACAGACACCACAAGCTGGCCACCTAAATCCATTCTGTCCTCCTTCCTGGACCCATGGCTGGAGTAGATTTCCCGATTTCCTTCGCAGTTGTTTTATGTGACTCGGTTCTCACCATTGGAATGTGAACAGAAATAACATGTACCCCTCCAGGGCTCATTAAAACCCCCCACTCGTGCTCCTCCGTGTGCTTTCCTCTTTCTGGTTGACTGGGAAGGTGACCATAGGAAACCTTGGTGGCCATGTGTGGGAAACGGCAGACTCACCATCACACCTGGATCCTTGAGAAACTATGCCACTGCTGCCGCTGACTTAAACTCCCTCAGTGAGAGAGGAACACATTTTTATTTAACCCACTGAACTTTAAGGGTTTATTTGTTTACCATACTCCCTAGTCAATTTCCTGAAATCATTACCTGAAAGTAAGTGCCAGAGTAAACACCTAAAATGTATGGAATTAGCTGAGTGTTCAGAATGAAGGAAGAAAATGGGTATCAAAGACTGGAAAGCTAGAGCCCCGTGTTATCCATGGGGGAAAAAACTTAATAAAATTATCATCTATGATAACTTGGAAGGCAGACCAAGAGCCTATTAAGCCTGTAGCTCAAGGGAAAGCAATTGGAAAAAGCAAGAATAGTATTGTATGTTGGCTCCTATTTATCACTTTTAGCAAAGTGTTACAAGAAAGAGATGAACTCAGGCAAAAATTGTCTAGTTTGATAGCTGAAGTGGAACTAAATAAAAAGACTTTTAAACTTCAGGGTTTCCTAGGGCTGGGAAAACTGATGGTTTCTGTACCTCAAATACTAGAAGATAAGATTTGTATGTCACAAAAAAAGGGGGGAGACCCAGCCCAGTGGCAAAGATAATATCAAGGATGTTGCCTTACCACCTAAGACGATTGTTTCAGAGGTCAATGTAGATTTCATGAGGGCAAAGTGGATGGGCTGAGCAAAAAAAAACCAAAAAAAAAACAGACTTTAGAACAGATCTAGAAAAGAATTCGGAGCTTATTTACTGCTACATGAAACTGACTGGAAGCAAGTAGGTCAGAAGCCTGTCATGTTTTTGAGCAAACTGTATTACCCAGAAACTACAAGCTTCTGTCTGTAAAATTACTCTCCTACAGCAGCAGAAAGTGGGCTTTGAAAGATGTACAGCTTATAACCTACTCCCCGATATCCACCCCATAGGTGACCATGAGCATAGTGGACAAGAATATTCTCCAGGCGGGCAAAAACTAGGGCCACCAAGAACAAGGACGAGAAAGCTCCTTGCAAAGGACAGACGCAGAGTCTAAAAGACATTTCCTTCTAAGGGTTGGGGTTCTTCATAATACCTCCCCCTCAAACAGGATTCCATCATTGCTGTGGACCAGCTGTGGACCATCATTGCTGTGGACTGCTTTGAGGGCTTTTATTATGGTTATCTCGTCCACTTTTGTATATTAAGTGAGCAGATAGAGCACAGGTAACTTATCTCTTGGTACAGAGGGTGCCTGACCTGGAGGAACCATATCTGGATCTGAAGGAGTGGTCTGAGCATCACCCGGAGATCCTAGACTTTGAGACAGATATAATAACTGGATGAAATTTTGGGTTTTCTCCCCTAAAGAGTATGCATGTTTTATGTAAGGGATGATGGTGACCAAAAGGGCTTAATTGTGATAGAGATTGCTAGAGGTCTACCAAAATCCATTCTCCCAGGACTTCCCGGGTGGCGCAGTGGTTACGAGTCCGCCTGCCAACGCGGGGGACACGGGTTCGAGCCCTGGTCCGGGAGGATCCCACATGCCACAGAGCAACTGGGCCCCTGCGCCACAACTACTGAGCCTGAGCTCTGGAGCCCACGAGCCACAACTGCTGAGCCCGCGTGCCACAACTACTGAAGCCTGTGTGCCTAGAGCCTGTGCTCCGCAACAAGAGAAGCCACCACTATGAGAAGCCTGCGCACCGCAATGAAGAGTATCCCCTGCTCGCTGCAACTAGAGAAGAGAGCCCCTGTGCGGCAATGAAGACCCAATGCAGCCAAAAATAAAATAAATAAATAAATTTATTTAAAAAAAAAAAAATCCATTCTCCCCTTCTTTCCAGGCACACAGCTAGACTTCACTTCTCAACAACCCCAGAAGAGAAGTGACTAAGTTCTCTTCAGTGGAATATTATTAAAGTAATACATGTCACTTCCAAGCATGGCCCATAAAAGCCTCTCACACTTGTCCCTCTATGCCCTTTCTCCCTACTGGCTGAGTGACATGGCAAGGTTTTGGATGACTCCCAGATGTCACATGTTGAAGTTGGCAGGGCCACTGTCAACCTGGATTCTTAAATAGCTGTGTGGAAGAGAGGTGCCATCCACTCAAATGCTATCATAGTGGCTTTTTGATTTTTAAGCTACCGAAATTTGTATTTTATTTTAACTACAGCCTAACATTCTCTAACACATCATGCTAAAAAGTAGTAATGTCTATTTTTGCACAATTTGTCAATTTTTCTAAGAAAGGCTGTAGTTGATCCATTGAATCCAAGACCTTTACACTGTCCCTCATCACCATCCATCCCTTCAGGACGAGATTAGATTGCATGGTCTCTTTTTATTTCTTATGATTCCCTTGAATAATCCACTCTGAATCTCTTCTCTCTCTCTCCCACCACTGTTCTCTCTCTCTCTCTCTTTCTCCTTATCCCCTGCTCTGCTTACACCCAACTCTCTACCTACTCCCATACTCACAAACTTTAAATTCATGACTACTGAAGTAAAATAGGTCCACAGTGGTGCCCAGCAATCTCATTACATTTCCATAGTTCATTCGCTCATCCAGTCTCCTATAGAACTAGTTCATATTTTCTTCTCCCTTCACAAATCGCCGGTTCCTCGACCCTCCTCCTCACTCTCAGCTGAGGAGTTTGACTTCTGTTTCAGTAAGAAAGCAGAAGCAATCAGGGAAGAATTTCCACTAGCTCCCACCAGGCTTCTACTGCCTACCTTCATCTGTTCTCATGTAATTTGTCTTCCCTGCCGGGTGAATTGTCTGTGCTCCTTTCTAAAGCCAAAACCTTCATATGTGCACTGGGCACCATTTCCTCTTATCTACTCAAGGGTCTTACTCCAAACAACTCTCTCCTTTCTCTCCTGCTCATCAAATTTTCCCTCTAAACTGGATCTTTCCCATCAACACACAAAACATGCTGCAATATATCTCATTTTAGAAAACAAAAAACTTGACTCCACACCCTCTTTCAACTATTATCTCATTTCTTTGCTAGTTTTTATATATCTTTGGGAAAAAAACTGTCTATATTCACTCTTTCTCTAATTTCATTCTCTCTTGAACCCACTCCAAACAGGTTTCTTCCTCACCATTTCACTGAAGCAGCTGATATCATGATCTTTGATGACCTTCATGTTGCCAAACCCAATGGTCAATTATTAATCTACACGTTACTCAACTTGTTAGCAGCATTTAATACAGTCTATCATTCCTCTTTGAAATACTTGATTCTCTTGGCTTCCAGGGACCCTTCTGTCTTGGTTCTTTGCCCTCCTGACTGGTCACTTTTCCATCTCCCCAGCCTCTAATGTTGGAATGCCTCAGGCTCAGTATCTTATGTTTATTCTTTCCTATGTACACTCATTCTCTAGAGGATCTTGTCAAGTTTCATAGCTTTTGAGACCATATCTATGCAGGCAGATCCCAAATTTCTGTTTCTAAGCTAGATGTTTCCCTTTAACCCCAGGCTTGTATATCCAACTGCCTTCCTGACATCTTCATTTGGGTATCAAAATTAACTTTCCCAAAAATCAAACTCATGATTATCCTTAAGCCTGCTCAATAAAAGTAGCTCCATATTTGAGTTGCTTAAGCCAAAACCTTCATCCTCCTTGTCTATTCTCTTTCTCTAACACTCAACAACCAGTGCATCAGCATAATCTCTTGCCTCTACCTCAAACTATATCCAGAATCTGATACCTTCTCACCACCTCCGTCACCATCATCTCTCACTGGATTACTGAGATAGTATCCTGTGGTCAAAACTGCTTATTTCCTCCCAATATCTCTATTCCCTCCTTCTATACTGATAGAATTTTTAACTGGGTACCTGGTCTTCCAGAATTTAGATTTCCTAACATTTTTTGCAGCTTGGTGTAGCCAAGGGGATGTAAGCAGAAATGTCTGTGGAACTTCTAGGAACCTTCCTTAAGAGATAGTTGTAAGGTACCTTTTGTAGCTTCCTCGTCATCTTTTTCTCATCCTGCTTCCTGCTGCACAGATAACTCTTTAACCCACAGATAGGTGGCAGCCTTAAGTTTACTCTTCCCTCTCAGCACTCACACCCTAGGTAAGTCCTTAGAGCAATGAGTTGGAAGGTTCTTGAATCCCTGAGGACTTGGTAAATGAAGCTGCCATCTGCCTCTAGATTCAGACCTCTGAACTTATGAATGAGAGAGAAACCAGCTTCTGCTTAAAGCCTCTCTTATTTGGAGAACACTGTCTCTGCTGAACTTCATTCAAGACAATATGCCTTCTGATTTTTTCCCTGCTTCTGCTCCTTTATAAACTATTCTCCCACAGCATCAGCCAGAATAATACCAGGTTGGCTCATGCTACTCTTGTGATCAAAGCATTCCAGGGGCTTCCCATGCTACTCCCATCATGGTCTCATCAAAGCCCTCACTAGAGCTGTCTGCACTTCCATGTCTGCCCCCCTTGCTCCTCCTCTGCCCTCATCTCCATCCACTCTTCTCCCCGCTTGTTTTATTCCAGACACAATGGCCGCTCGCTGACTCACAAGCACACTGCTGCTGAAGGGCTCTGCACTCTTTTCCTCATCCCTTGTTATCTCATGGTTCACTCTTTCTCAATTTCCTCAAGACTTTACTCAGATGTCACCTTATCAATCAGGCTTTTTCTGACTTCCTGATCTAAACCTTTACCACAAACACCAGGACATTTCCCATAAAGGTTGGGGTTTTCAGCTTCTTTAGAAAATGCAACTGCTCTGACAATACTGGGCCCAATTTTCACAGGGCAGAAATGGACTTGAGACAGGAATAGCTTCAAGGTGGGTCTTTGGAGAGCTTCAGTTATTCTTCCCATATAATTTCCATCTGTACTTTGTCCCCCCCCCCCCCGCTTTGACATGAACAAAGGATGTTGTGTTTATTTTATGTAAACTCCCATGCCAGCTTAGCTTCGAGCACCAGCACCCTTGACTCCATCCCATCCCCAGCCCCAGTTAGATGGTCATCCTTCTAAAATATAAAGTCTAAAGTAGCTGCTGGCCAGAAATCGGGAGGCATAAGCATCTATAGTTCACTTTCCCCACCGCCCCCCCACCAACTACCTGTTGTCATGTATCCCCCTACTTCACAAATTCATAATTTTGTCTGGTTGCTCAAGACATGCTGGCTTAAAGTATTTAGTTCTCCCAAATTTATAGGGGAAAACGCAAAGATTAAGAAGCTTTTTGAGACCCAAAAGATTGACCCTTTAAGAGTGGAACTCAAGAGACAATCATTGCATACAACTTTCTATACCTGATGCTCTTAAGGCCGAATTCTGTCTACCAGATTATTTTACAAAGCTGTATGGCTCAGTCTTGGAGAGTTGTTTGATTTGGTTCACAGCACGAGTCTGTTTTCTTTTTAAATGTCAAAACAGGCCAACCAGGCTTTGAACATGTGCAGAGATCAGGGCAAACAGATTAATCTTTCCTAGTAAGGGATCTAACTTTGTGTGAAAGAACAATTTCAAACAACTAAAAGGTGAATTGCATTACTGAGCTGGTGAATGCTGTATTTAGAAGTTACTAAAGACAATTGCTAGTTCAAGTGAAGTTCAAATTCCTCAAAGTGAATAACTTCTAATAAGTTTAGGTAGAGCTTGGTAGTGCCCTGTTACATACTTACATCAAGTTTGTATTAAAGAAAAGTGTTGGTGTTTCCATGTTAATTTTACCATGTCTTTATAAATGTTTTCAAAATCAAATTTTTGGAAAATGGTAATCAAAACTACTTTGAATGCAGCTCATGGACTTTTCTTTTTCTTTGTTCAGGATTAAGAATTATCATAAAATAATTTCATTCATTCATTCATCAAAAATCATGCAACAAATATTTATTTAGCAATGCTGTTCTAGGCACTAAATTTAGAGTAGTGAACAAAAGAGCCAAGTCCCCAGTCTCATGGAGTTTACAGTCTTGTGGGATAGAGGGTGTGGGGAGAGAGAGTAAACAAGTAAATGTATAAAACATCAGGTTACAAAGAAAAGTGCCAGCAAAGCAGGCAGGGATGGAGTTTTATGCACATTTACATCACCAGCATTTGGAGCTTTGAAGGAGCTTAAGAGGATGAATGGATTAATGACTTAATTTGATAAACTCTACCTGCAGAACCTCTGATCAGACAGAGCATTTGCTCTACAGCCATGAAATGGGGTGGGTGGGGCATGCATGCCTTAGTTCCATCTCCCACAAACTGAGGCCTTGTGCATTGGCTGCAGGTGGTTCCCAAAGAAAAGCCTTAAGAGACAATGTCCTTTCTATGACCTCTGCTTGCAACCCCTCTCCCAGTCCCATATACCAAGGGCTACAGAGAGACTTCACCTCCTCTAAGAGGTGGAGATTCTTGTAAAGTTGAGAACTCCCCCAATTTATCTACAGCAAATTAGACCTCTCTTTAAAAGAAAGGCTACCTTGTTGGGAAAGGCATCTGCAAGTTAAAATGTTTTCTGATAAGCTTTCTTTGTCCTTGTTGAGGGAAGTAATCATTGACCAGGGTCCCCTATTACTTTCCCAGGGTTTCTTCATCCATCTGGTCATGTACACTAGTTACTAATTGTTTCATCCGACAAAGTCAGCACTTCTCTCCTGTGCTGTGCTGGCAGTTTGACTGGTCTTCTCTCTCTCTCTTCAGTTCCGGGAAGATGGTATCTTACTTGCAGACTTTGCTTACACTGAGCAGAAACAGAAATAAACAAACAGACATACCCAAATGCTGAACCCTATATCTGCGTGAAAATCATGAAAACCAGTATCACCCTTTGGCCTTTGACAAGACCTTTCCAAACCACAGCCCCTGAGATACCAGAGGATATGGTTGCTCTCATCAGGTCAATGCACGAAGCAGGTGTAGGAGAGCCAAAGCCAGGGTGAGAGCCAGAGGCTGAGAGAAAGAAGAAAGGGGGTGACCCAATTCATGACAAATGAATCTCAGAGACAAGACTAGACCGTGAGGTCAACAGAGTTGCTCAGGGCTGCATCATGACTGCAGTGGGCTGCAGGCACTTTTATCTGTGGGGTCCCCTTCCCCCGTTAAATAATACAAAAAATTATATTTTAAGATTGTGTTGGTATAAAGAGGAATATAAACCAAACTGGGTTCACTAGTACAGATTCATGATGATTAAAAGCAGGTTTTGTTCTTCTTATTAAAAATGAAGGAGCTTCCCTGGTGGCGCAGTGGTTGAGAGTCTGCCTGCTAATGCAGGGGACACGGGTTCGCGCCCTGGTCTGGGAGGATCCCACATGCCGCGGAGCAACTGGGCCCATGAGCCACAACTACTGAGCCTGCGCGTCTGGAGCCTGTGCTCTGCAACGAGAGGCCGCGACAGTGAGAGGCCCGCGCACCGTGATGAAGAGTGGCCCCCGCTTGCCGCAACTAGAGAAAGCCCTAGCACAGAAACGAAGACCCAACATAGCAAGCAATCAATCAATAAATAAATCTTTAAAAAAAAAAAATGAAATTAAAACAATTCTGTGGGCCCCTAAATGTATTGGGTGTCCTAGACACTGCTTCCTGTGCCTAGTAGAGAATTCAGCCTAAGTTGGTGCTTTAGCTCCTTTGCTGTTTTTTTCACAAAAATATCCTGGGCATCTAGTACCTTCCTGCTTCCATGGCCTGTCCTGCCCCCTGATCTCATCAAAACATCTTGGCAAACTATGGAGTGGGGAACAATGTGATAAACCAGTGGACTTCCTGTATCCACTTCCTCCTCGCCCCCATAGGACCTGGCTTCAGCTGTCACTTCTCTACGGAAACTGCCCCTACTAAGGTCATCAGGAGCCTCTAAGTTGTCAGAACTCATGGATGATGGTCAATTCTTATACTTTAGTCCTTTCCAAGACATTTGACACCATTCTTCATTTAATTAGTTTTTATTGAATGTTCACATATTTCAGGCTGTGTGCCAGATTTTGGAGGCATGCTTATCAACTAAACAAAAGATTCCCAGCCCTTTTTGTGTAGTAGGGAATCCTGATAAATAAACAGCAAGTCAAATATGTTTTGGGATGCTGTAGAAGTACAAAGGCCCCTAACTTGAACTTGAGAAGTCAGAAAATGCTTCCTGAAGCAAAGAACACTTTACCTGAGACCTGGAAGATGAGTAAAATTTCACCTGGTAATTGGAGAGAAGAGCATTCTAGGTAGAAAGGGTAAATTCACACAAGTCTGGTGATAAGAGGATCACCTGTACACACTAGTAATAGAAAGTGACCCCATACGGTGGACGCCTAGATTGTGTGTGGGGGGGGGAGGTAATCTGCACTGGCAAGTGTCATGAGCACATTGGCATCTTAGGGAGATGACACCATGGTGATGGTGTCAGTGAGGAGCATGAATTCGAGTGGGGTGATACAGGGGTCAGAGAGAGCCAGCAGGAGGCTGTGGACGGGATCTGGACAAGAGACGGTACTTTCTGAACCAGGGAAGAAGTAGAGGGAAAGAAGAGAAGTGGACAGATGGAAAAGATTGCATCAACAGGACTTGGTGATAGATTGGATTTGGAGGTGCAGGGGAAGAAGGATGGCATCTATCTGAGTTCCTAGAGGTAGAAACCGAATCCTCTTTTCTGGTTAAGCAGAATGCGGTTTGTTAATAAGATATTAGGAGGCAATACGATCTCTGGGAGGGCCAGAAAACCCAGGTTGGAAGGCTCTCAGCCAGGAACAAAGTAGTCCAGAGTAATGCCCAGCCATCCCATGGCACTGTGGGAACAGAATCACTGCTGCTTTTTGCTTGGCTCCTGTGAGACACCAGCAGCTTTACCCCAGAAGAGCCGGATGCCTCCCCGTTTGTGATTGCCACAAGGGGCTACTTCCCCTCTCCCAATGGCAGGCCATATTGCTCACTTCTGCCTCCTACTCTTAAGGAGGTGTGAATGCTTGACTGAACCTGGGTCACAGGTTGAACCAGGCTGCAAGGGAGCTTGGGAAATGTAGTTCCTGGTTTTCCAGGGAGGCACACTACAGAGGGGTTGGAATGGGTGCTGAGGGAGCCCCTCACGCCATCAGCCACAATTGGCGTCTTTGCACCAGCTCCCTCATCTGAACGATATAAGGAAGGTGTTAGAACTCTTTTTAGAAATGAGGCTCAAAAGTACATACCTCATACCAGGTTACTGTTGGGGCAGGGATTTGAAGCCGGGTCCAGCTGACTCCACAGCCAGGCTCTTTTTGCTCCTTCATGCTTTCAAGACTCACTCCTATCCTGACCGCCTCTGGAAAGGCTCACCTCCCCCACCTCTGCCCACAGGCTGGGTTAGATGTCCTTCTGCTGGGCTCCCCTAACGCCCTGGGCAGATCTGTGTGGTAGCCAAACTACACTGCATCCTCATTTTTAGTTAGACATAAGTTTCTCCTACTTGGCCATGATATCTATGAATTGGTTCTTATATATCTTTGTATTCCCAAATATCTAATATTTTAACAATGATTAGATAAGCATACAGAGTCCTTTAGTACAGGCCCTGTTGAATATAAAGTGTTACCATTATTCTTTTGTAGTTATTCCTTTTAGCACCTAGCGTCTAGCCCACAGTAACTGCTTAATAACTAATCAGTGAACGCATTAATGAGCCCCAAGGAATTGAGGATTGATAACAGTTACTCTCTGTTGCCCTTCCCAGGCATATTAACCTTTTTAATAAGGGATCTGTTCTTCATTGAAAAGGCTGAAGTTGCAATGGTGGAGTGCCAGGCTCAAGGACCAGACACGTGTTTTCTGGGGGTCTTCCCTAAGTCACTTCAGTTGTACACGTCAGGGCCAAATTGAGGGTCCCTCTGCTTCCAGGCCAATGCTCATTTTTGAATTATATGGTTCTGAGAGAAGCCAGTTACCAAGCAGTGCTTTCAAACACAAGCCTGCAATGTTCACGCTCACTGAGAAACCTGGGTCACAAGGCTCTCAACTTCACGGATACACAGACCTTCCGGGGCCGACCTCAACCTCACCCGCCAAACCTACCCTGCATGTTTGTCTATTTATTATTGAAAGTTTTACAAGTGCACAAAGCAGGGAGAAGGGTGTGGTGAGCCCCCGTGCACAGCACCCAGTGGTGACGATAATCTGTATTTGCCGTTCGGTGTCCCAAGCATTCTTTACTCTAGGTTGCCACGGCCTCCCCCAGTGCTGGGCTTTGCTCAATCCCTGTCCTCTGTTCTGTGAACCTCTTCCCCTGACTCAGGAAACCTCTCGAGCTGATGATTTCATGTCCACACAAATTCCTCCTACCCCAGTCTTCTCCCAAGTACCTGAAACAGGCTCTGCTTTGACTGTGGCTCCATCTTCCCAACCCCGTGTTCCTCATTTATATAATAAAGTGGAACAACTGAATCCCTTTCTGCAACAAAATTCTAGAACAAATTCCGGAATTTTACTTTTTTTTTTCTTTTTTGCTTTAGCTTTGGCTCAAGAATAGTGCTGGTTATAATAATTCTTTTAAGTGAATTCCTGGGTGTCAGGATTTGTTCTTTTCCAATTAATGTTCCTCCTCTGGACTCCCGATGTTGGGAGCCTCTACCAACAGCATCAAGCATCCTCCGTCTTGGCCAAGGACCCTGTGTCCATCCCTCTGCCCAGCTCACTCTCATTTGCATTCATATCCTTTCCCACCAGAGGCGCCTGTGCAATTGTTTCCTAATACCTGCCTGCTGCTTCGGTCTTGCAAAGGAAAACTGTCCTTTGGGAGTTCTGACAACAGATAATAAGGATACGTAATGGGATGCTTCTCCCTAACCTGGACTCAAAAAGGGCAGAGGGGCTTTGTTAGGAAAATTTTCTCACTTCAGATCAGTGAAACCATTTTACAGCAAAGGCTATTAGCAGTGAGCACTTGAGTTCGGATCGCTCGTCCCACACCATCGGGGCAATGGAACAGCCTTTCAAATGCACGACTGAGGCAGCAGATTGGAGACGGTACCCTGCAAGGGTGAGTGCCATCCTCCAGAATTTAATATGCTCCCCAAATCAATGACCAGTATATGGCAATGTGTCCCCAGTAGTTAGAACACGTGGGTCTGGGCACCAAGGAATAGACTTTCGAGGGGCCTTGTTCACTGTAATATCCAGTGACCAATGGGAAATCTGTGCTTCTGGACCCCAGTTACCCACAGCAGACTCACTCCTTATCTCCTTATTTCACGTTTTCCTGGCCTCCTGCCTTCCCTGTGTCATTTGCCAGTTCCCCACCATGCTCCTGAGATTACCTCCCACACAAATTCCTTGTCTCAAGGTGTGAACTGGGGAGACCCAAGCTAAAGTGTGGGGGTAATGCTAGTACTCGCCTCACAGATTCGTCAGGAGGGACAAGCGAGAGAATGTGCTGAGCTTCCCCTGTGTCCCAGAGGACGTGCTCGGTAAATGCCAGCAACATCAGCAGCCTCGTCACCGTCATGGTCATCGCCATTGTCAGTCTCTTGCAGGGGAACTGAGTTTGGCTTTGTTCAAAGTCCTAAGACAGGTGACATCGACATATTAGGCTTACTCCTTCCTTCTCTTTCCTCTCACACTTACTCAGTACAATGCTTAAAATGTCTATGAGCAAGGAGTAGATTATTGATAATATTAAGAGTTGTCGTTTATCGAGTGCCTGCTCTGCAGCTATGTACTGTGCTAGTTGCTTTGTACACATTATTGCAGCACAATGTTGTCTCAATGAACTTACTGGATTACAATAACCAGAGGCATAATTATCCTAATAATAAGAGACAACATATGTTGAGCTTTTACCATAAAATGGGGAGACTTCGGGGGCTTTACATGTATGTAGTGATATAGTATCTTCCCACGTCAGGGGTGAAGAAATTAGGTTCAGAAAGAGCAGAGATTTGCTCATGACCACACAGCCTGGACAATGTGGAATCTGGATCAGAACCCCGACCTGAACCCAAGTGTCCATCAACAAACCAATGGATAAAGAAGATGTGGTAAATGGATACACAATGGAATATTACTCAACCTATAAAAGAGAATGAAATTCTGCCATTTGCAGCAACATGGATGGACCTAGAGAATATTATGCTCAGTGAAATAAGCCAGAAAGAGAAAGACAAATACTGTATGACATCACTTATATGTGGAATCTAAAAAAATAAATCAAATGAATGTATATAGCAAAACAGAAACAGACTCACAGGTCTAGAAAACAAACAAGTGGTTACCAGTGAGGGGAGGAAAGGGGAAAGGGGCAAGATAGGGATAAGGGATTAAGAGATACAAACTACTATGTATAAAATAGCAACAAGCATGTATTATATAGCACAGGGAATTATAGCTATATCTTATAATAACTTTTAATGGAGTATAATCTGTAAAAATACTGAATCACTATGCTGTATACCTGTAACTAATATACAATTGTAAATCAACTGTACTTCAGTAAAAAAAAAGAAAAGAACTCAGACCTGGCTGACTCTAGAGAGCTTGCTCTTTTCACTAGACTACAGGCTTCTCTTAATCACTGAGATTGCTCTAGGTGGGGCTGTATATCTGGGAGATTAATACTTCTCTGGGTAATAAAACATCATCCTTCACAGGAACTGCAAAGAAGACTACCACTCAGCCCAAACAAGCAAAGTTTGCAGGAACTCTAACCCTGAGACAGTAATTTTAAAGAACAAGAAGACCTGAGTCACTCTCTTACTTCGTAGCAAGAATAAACTGTGGGATTCTGCTTACGCCAAAACAGATGCAGCGACACAGTTTCAACCGCAGGGTGTGGGAGGGAGAAATTCTGCTGAAAGTTAAGATGTCTAGAGAAAAATGGACATCCTAGACATATTAAAATTTACTATTTTCTAACGAATGCCTAAAAGAGGCGTATGTGTCTATATAATAAATTCTTTTTATATTCTACCCTTAGAAAATTGTACTTAATAATTTATGCCAACATTGGACTCATTCTCAGAAGATTAAAATTTGACCTTTTCTTATTTTCTATGTTTTTATATTACAAAAGAGTCCACTGAATCTTCCAAGTTAAAGTCATGCATTATCCCAAAACATTCTTACTATCTACAATTACAGTAAGAAAACGGAATTGTTTTACCAGCTCTTTGAACTATAAGAAACTGAATTTGATAGATTCTCCATCCCCCATTATTTTTTGCAATCATTATATTAGTTAATATTTTCTAAGGGCAGCTTGTTCTCCAGGAACTGAGCTTTGAACTTTACATTATTTCATTTAATTCAGGTAACAACCCAAAGAGGAAAGTACAATTATTATCCTCACTTTACAAAAAAAGGGAACTATGGATTTAAAGAGGTTAAAATCTTGCACCATATCACTCAGTTACTATGTGGGAAATTGAGATCTAAATCCATGATTAATTAATGTATTGTAATTTGAAAGAATGATTCACCCAAGTAGTTCCCTTTCCATGTGGACTCAAGCCTTTAAGTTCCAAAGTGGCTGAAAACAGGCTGGACAAAAGCAACTCAATGTATTACTGAGTTCTGGACATGAAGATGAAAGTCCCTTCTAAAAGTGACATCTAAATAAACTGTTCTAAGAATCAACCTCTCTAGGGGGCACATGGAGACCTCATTCTTAATCACTGTGATTTACAGATAAGTTGCCTCCCTGTCGGACTGTGAAAGCCATCACATGGAGTCAAAACAACAGACTCAAAATGTATGCCTTTCCAAAAACAAAGTCAGGGTTCACTCTCACAGTATGGACTTGCAAGTAATCTGCACCACCCTGAGACCCTGGGCTGAGCTGGGGATCAAATGTGACTCTGCAGTTGGTACGAACCAAGAAGCAGACTTTACCAGGCACCACGATCTCCTAAGTCCATCTTAGTCTATCTGACATACAAATACCAAAAGCTGTTTCCAGCTCGATTGTTGAAAACGGAAATAAAACTCTGAAGAAGTGGAGACACAAGGTACATCACGGCTGTGTCTTCATAATAAAGATCCTCAATTCTGGGACTTCCCTGGTGGCGCAGTGGTTAAGAATCTGCCTGCCAGTGCCGGGGACACGGGTTCGAGCCCTGGTCCGGGAGGATCCCACATGCCACGGAGCAGCTAAGCCCGTGCGTCACAACTACTGAGCCTGTGCTCTGGAGCTCGTGCTCCACAACGGGAGAGGCCGCCTCAGTGAGAAGCCCGCGCACCGCAACTAGAGAAAGCCCACGCGCAGCAACGAAGACCCAATGCAGCCAAAAATAAATAAATAAATTTATAAAAAATTTTAAAAAGATCCTCAATTCAGCTTGATCTTGTGGTAGTGACTCTATGCTTCATACTTGGTAATTCACCCTTCCTGGGCCTGCCTGCCATTCTTAGCACAACAGTAGCCCTGCATTCTTCCACTCAAGGACCTCTGATGATTTTTTTGAGTCGTATGGCAGATGACCCCCAAACAAAGCTTGCCCACGCCATGGAAGCCACTAGCTGCAGAGGACAGGTCCCATAAAAAACAACGACCCATTAAAATCAGAGGTGTCTGTTTACTTTAAAAGCAACAGCAAAAGCCGCCACAAGACTTTGTATGGGTTTTGAGGGACGTTTGTTCTCAAGAAAGCAGTGTATTGCCACCCACAGTGAGCTACGAGATGGTGTAGTCTGCCTGCCTGGAGAGCAAACTCATCTGCCTCTCAACCCAGTGAAAGGTAACAAAGTTCTTCATCCTTAATAATCATCATATTATGTTCATGGGGTGATCAGATTTGCTTCCCATTGAGCAACTAGAGAAACAAAGAGATTCTTAAGTTACTCATTGTGGTTTACTTTACAAGGCAGAAGTTAGAATCCAGCAAAGGCTTTCTAACATTGAATCTGTTCCACTAATGGACAAGCTAGGATTCATGCATGACAGATTCGATACTAATACTCTAAATTATTCAAGCATGAGCCCAAAATAATACCATGTGTTCCCACAGATCCTACTCTGGTGGTTCTCAGGCAGACGTGAGGTAAATCTTGTCTGGGGCTGCATGGGGGCCCAGGATCTTAAGTGAATAGATTGTCTTCTAACAACACCCCAGAATCCATCCACTTCACAGTACTGTTAAAAGCACCATGGGCCTGTATTTAAGAAGAAATGGTCCAAAGGGCATTCTAAACACCTCTTTCTCTAGAGCAAACAGGTTTAGCCCAGACTCTTCTACCACAATCTAGGTGACATTTTCAGTGTCCTTCAAATAAGAATCCATGTTGTAAATTCCTCTTAGGATTTAGGGACTCAAAAACTTATAACACTCACAAATTAGTTTATAATAAAACTCCAATGTGTTTCTCTCAGTTTTTTAGAAAGACAAAAAGAAAATGGAATCATCAACCATTTTCTTCTTCCTAAAACAATTATTTTCCCATTCTCCTGAATGATTCCAATTTTTCCTTTTATTTTTATTTACCTGCCTCGTGTATATTTATATAAAAAGCATAAGTTTCTATAGCATATGGGCATGTTTTTTATTATGTCACTACAAATCCTATCTATAGGAGGATCATTTACCTATACATGATAAATTAATACATATCTAGATGCCACAGATAGCCCACCATAAAAATGCCAGGGTGGTAGAAGCAGGCTGTCTGGTAGAAGCATCATGCCCCTGACAGAGTCCAGCTCTTCCGCTAGCGTCAGGTGAGTTGGGGAGGAGGTAAAGGTGCTCTGTATCCTAGCCTCCCTGACACCCCTCTGATTATCTATTGCTCTATAACAAATCACCCCCAAACAATGTTTTAAAAACAATAACAGTCATTTATTTTGCTCATGAATCTGGGGTTGACTGAGATCAGCTAACCAGCTAGGGGTGATTTTTCCCCAAAGGACATTTATAAATTTCTGGAGACATTTTTAGTTGTCACAACTGGGAAGGTGCTACTGACATCTAGTGAGTAGAGGCCAGGGATGGTGCCAGATATGCTATAATACACAGGACAGCCCCCACAAAAAGGAACTATCCAGTCTGAGGTTGAGAAACCCCGAGTTAGGCAGTTCTCATTTGAGGTCTCTCATACAGTTGTAACTAGGTGGTGATGGGACTGCGGTTATCTTGAGGGCTTCTTCACTCACATGTCTGGTGCCTGGGCTGGGAAGCCTCAAACAGCTGAGGACTGGAATAGCTGGGGCTCCTCAGGTCTGTCTGTCTTTCTGTCTGTCTGTCTGTCTGTCTCTCTCTCTCTCTCTCTCGTTATACCATGTAGTTTCTCCACAGGACAGCCTTCAGAGATTCATAGAAGCTGGGTGGCCTTTCTAACCCAAACTTGGAAGTCCCTCACTGTCACTTCTGCAGTAACAAAGTAACAAAAATCCCCTCCCCCTGGCTGTCAAAAGAGAAGAAGGGAAGAACCTGAACTCCCACCCCCATCTGGCAGTGATGAAGCAGATCAGAACAGATCAGTGAGGAAGCCAGCTAAAACACAAGATTTAAATAAGAGGGTTCCCTTTTCTCCACACCCTCTGCGGCATTTATTGTTTGTAGATTTTTTGATGATGGCCATTCTGACCGGTGTGAGGTGATACCTGACTGTAGTTTTGATTTGCATTTCTCTAATGATTAGTGATGTTGAGCATCCTTTCATGTGTTTGTTGGCAATCTGTATATCTTCTTTGGAGAAATATCTATTTAGGTCTTCTGCCCATTTTGGGATTGGGTTGTTTGTTTTTTTGATATTGAGCTGCATGAGCTGTTTGTATATTTTGGAGATTAATCCTGTCAGTTGCTTCGTTTGCAAATATTTTCTCCCATTCTGAGGGTTGTCTTTTCTTCTTATTTGTGGTTTCCTTTGCTGTGCAAAAGCTTTGCAGCACTATTTACCATAGCTAGGACATGGAAATAACCTAAGTGTCCATAGACAGATGAATGGATAAAGAAGATGTGGTATATATACAATGGAATATTACTCAGCTATAAAAAGGAACAAAATTGGGTCATTTGCAGAGATGTGGATGGACCTAGAGTCTGTCATACAGAGTGAAGTAAGTCAGAAAGAGAAAAACAAATATCGTACATTAACACATGTATGTGGAATCTAGAAAAATGGTACAGATGAACTTAGTTCCAGGGCAGGAATAAAGATGCAGACATAGAGAATGGACGTGTGGACACAGTGGGGGAAAGGGAGTGTGGGATGAATTGGGAGATTAGATTTGACATAAATATACCACCATGTGTAAAATAGATAGCTAGTGGGAACCTGCAGTAAAGCACAGGGAGCTCAGCTCAGTGCTCTGTGATGACCTAGATGGTTGGGATGGAGGAGTGGGTGGGAGGGAGGACTAAGAGGGAGGGGATATATGTATACATATAGCTGATTCACTTCATTGTACAGTAGAAACTAACATAACATTGTAAAGCAAGCATACTCCAATTAAAAAAAAGAATTGGTAAGCAAATAAAGAAAACCAGCCATAATTATTTTCATATAAATAAATACATAAATAAATAAACAAGATTCACATTCTTATCACATAAAACCCCAAGTGTCCAGGTTTCAATCAAAAATCACTTACACCAAGAACTAGGAAGATCTCAAACTGAATTAGAAAAGACAATCAACAGATGTCAACACCATGATGACATAGACAGTAGAATTAACTGACAAGGATTATAAATCAGTCATCACAAAAATGCTTTAATAAGCAATTATGAAAACACTTGAGACAAATGAAAAAATGGAAAGTCTTAGAAAAGAAATAGGCAATACAAAGAAGAACAAGATGCAGATTTTGGAACTAAAAATTACAAAAGCCAAAATTAAAATTAAAAAGTCAATGAATGGGCTCAGCAGAAGAATGGAAGGGACAGAGGAAAGAATCAGTGAACTTGAAGGTAACTAATTTGAACAACGGAGACAAAATAGATTGAAAAAAATGAAGAAAACCTCAGAGACATTGGGACTATAACAAGACCCAGAAGAAGAGAAAAAACAAAAGCTGTCTAACGTGGTACGCGGCCTTAGCTGCTCCGCAACGTGTGGGATCTTCCTGGACCAGGGCTTGAACCCGTGTCCCCTGCATTGGCAGGCAGATTCTTAACCACTGTGCCACCAGGGAAGTCCTAAAGCTGTCTAACGTAATTCTCAATGTAGGTAGAGGAAATATTTAAGACACTTAAATTATTAATGAGGGAGGGTGAAGAGATGTAAAGGGAAGTAAGATTTTTACACTTCACTCGAACTGGTAAAATGTTGACACCAGTAGACTTTGATAAGTTATGTATCTAATACCTAGACTAACCACAAAAAAACTGTACAAAGATATACACGCAAAGAAGCTATCAATAAAAACAGAATTCCAAAAATGTTCAAGTAACCCACATGAAGCCAGAAAAAAAAAAAATTTGAATTTATTGCTCACTACAGTAAGGGAGAGGTAAGCTGGTTTGACACAGTCTCTCTGAGTAGAACAGAGTATTGATGTTTTACCAGCTTTGGGAAAGCACAGAGTTCAAGGACTTGGGAGACTTTCAGAGGCATAAGGGGTTGACTTCATCTGTAGAAGCACGGTTGAGACTTGCGTGAGACTCTTGTTGATTGGTTAGTAGTCCTGGTGTATTTACCAGAGTCCATCACTGATTGACTGACTTTTACAAGCGAGAGACTAACACTGACTGGTTAGTTCACTCAGCACTGACTGCACGTTCACTGAGGGGAGCTGCCTTGATCTATGGGAACAGGTTTAAAACTGACCCTGGTAGCTACTTGTTACCATGGCTATCAAAACATCCATCTTTTCTTAAGTTTGTAGGCATTTTTAAATTCTCACGATACTGCCATTTGAAAGTATGTATTCTAAATTTGCAAGTATTTTCCCCTAATAAAAGCATATCTGCTTTTATCGAAGTAGGGTGGGAAATGTTTATGGAAAGGGATTAGGGTATATTCTTTCTTTTT
This sequence comes from Balaenoptera borealis, assembly GCF_965194805.1. Taxonomy (NCBI): domain Eukaryota; kingdom Metazoa; phylum Chordata; class Mammalia; order Artiodactyla; family Balaenopteridae; genus Balaenoptera; species Balaenoptera borealis. Next base: position 15,583,804 of record NC_138866.1, on the reverse strand, counting down.
GCCTGCTCGTGACCAATTGTCCCCCTTCTTCTGATAGCAATATTCATCCCTCCACACACATCCATCCCTCATATCTTTGGAGAGTTTTTTTCTTTTCTACAACAAACATGTGGTTCTGATGAGAGCTGTCAGTCTCCTAGCCAAATGGATGGACCTGTGATCCAGGCCTAGCCAGTCATAATAAAGCATTTCCTTGATTACAGTCATTTGTCCAGAAATGAGCTTAAGTCAGGCCAATCAAAATTCTTCCTCTATTGTAGCACACATGGCCCTTCATTACCTGGATATTGACTGTGAGCCCCTTGAAGGCAATGACTATGTCTGATTCACTGAAGTATACCTAGTGGTGATCATAATACTGACATCTAGTAGGTGCTCAATAAAAATTTCTTGAATGTATAGATAAATGTATGAATGGGTAATAGGTCAATAAGTGAGTGAGTACTCAGCTATTCTTTGTAAAATAAATGGCAGTTGTAGAAAACTCGTAGAAAAAGTCTGGGAAAACATCTCCCCAGCTTTCCCCAAGAACCCCATTTCTGTCACAGTTGCTAGAATGGCGAGTGCATTGTGCAGGTCAAGGAGGGAAGTCTGGGCTGCTAAGCCTGGGGGACACCAGCCAGGTGTATTGTCTGAACCGTCTCTGTAGTTTCAGCAGACATGATGGCTGGAGCCCAGATTGGCCCCATATTGATATCCATCAGTCATTTTGAGCATGGATACAATTACTCCTCTAAAAACTCAAGAAAGTAAAGCGGTGGTAACATCAGTGATCAGCTGGATAGACCACAGGTATCAGGGAATCTCTGGGACTGACTGCTGGCCGTGCAACGCCGGCTGTGTTCCAGCCAGGCTGGAAGACAAAGGAACCTGGGATGACATGTATCTTCCTAGGACCCTATCCCTCCTTAAAGCTTGGAGTAAGTTTTGGAAAGCATTGGTCTAACAGGAGTGGCATAACTTGGGCTCTGGTCCTAACTTTGCTGCTACGTCGCCCTGTGACCTTGAGCTAAAAGCCCACAATTGAACTGCCTCTAAGTGTCAAGACTGAAACATAGCTGCAGTCTCCAAGACTAGTACTTTGGCCGGGAGACCATCCTATGTCTGAGGGTGGTGGCATTCCTTTCCTCGGGTCTTTTGTCTCCTCCTCCAGGTTGAGTGAAAGCCTCTGACAACTTGGAGCCTGTTCGTTTTGGAAAACATCAACTTCAAAGTCATCGACTGATGAGAGATGCTACTTTAACAATGACTGGGCACCTCAGTGACGGCCTCGCTGCAACAGGAATTGTCTCTGCATTTAGGATGTTTCCTTCGGATCAATTTGCATGAATTTTTCTGAAGTTGATATATAGAATATGTACCTTTTTTGAATTTTCATAAAATTTTCTGAATGTGATATACACAGCAGTATTACTGGTAGTGTAATTATGGAGGATTGGGACAGTCTTTGATGGTGTAATTCAATGGATAATAATAGTGTTCATGCTTTATGATCTTGGCTTGCAGATGTAATTGTAATGAGGAATTAATGATGCTGACAGAAATGTATTAGAAAGTCAGTGAAGAAAAATGAAGTCCACAGATGCCAGCCCTACTCTAGATAGTATTAAAATAGTTTTTCTTAGGAGAAGGGGCTGAATTAAAAACCTTATCATCTTCACTTGCTTCAGATACGTATGAAATATAAACCAAATTTGTTTTTTTTATTTCTGAATAAATGAGTGGCTTGTTGGGAAAAGAGGTGCGATGTCACAAATTCTTAGAGTAAAAAAATAGAATTCTCAGAATAAATTAAATCAATTCTTAATTTTGCAAATGAGACTGAGGTCCATATGGATGTTATGTAAGTCAAAATCAGACAGCTAATCAGTGGCCGTCAGGGCTACACATGACTCTCCACATATGATGTCTCTACATCTATATCTATCTAGAGCTAGATCCTAATATTTACACTAATACCCAATATCTAGTAGGTATCTCTATCCACTGCCCCAGTATTTCCCAAATTTCAGTAGTTCACAATTCCCAATCTGTGCCGTATGCACCTGCCAACTTACTATTATTTTGTTTGTTTTCTTTAAATCAACTCACATTTTCATTTAAATTTATTTAAAAGCAACCTTTATATCACTAATGCAAATAGGAAACCAGTATCACTTGCCATAAATGGGTGGTAAAAATAATTCTTTTGTGTCTGAGTGTCAGTAGACATTTACTTTCCCAATTTTGTGAATTTCCCAGGCTGCGTTTCCTATGAAATAAAAAAAATATATCAAAATTCTTAAAAGATCAGGAATCACGGGCCTAAGATAAAAGTAATCATCAAGATACATGTGCAGCCTTTAAAAATTTGTGATATGTTGAAATATGGGGAAAAAATGCTCTCCTTTTCATTGCAATACCTGCTTCTATCAGCTCAGACAATTGGCTATTGGCTGATAGAGGTGATAGCCTTTGAAACCCTTTCTTATGTACAGCAGGGAAAACAAGTCTTGGGGATAAGCTGTAGCTGTTGCATACACAGAACCCAAAGTCAGGAAGACATCCCTGGTTGGCACAATTCCGACTCTACCTCTCGCTACCTGTGCGACACTAGACTAGCTTTAGTGTCTCAGAGCCTCAG